>NC_068371.1:396848-1801241 GCF_023724105.1 Carassius gibelio | reverse complement strand
GTTTTATAGCTATTAAAAATAAAGTATTGCAGCGATATCACACAATTCACCAATTAGAACACACCAAGAGCTAAATTAAGATGTTTTTGAACTGTTTGTGTGAAAACGAAATATTCGCGGCTGCCTATCTGAAATCACCGCCTCCGACCAGCGTGTACAGTGTCACTAGTTCAAAACAAACTAATTTATTCTTGTTTAAGAGCTTTTTTAAATAAAATATTACCACAAATGCACACAATAAACCCATTGTAACACAACAAGAGCTAAATGCAGGTGTTTGTGACCTGTTTAAGTGTGCAAGACTATTTGAAAGCGCGACTGGCAGAATAACATATATCTCTCGAGCTGCAGGATTCTGGCTTTCGTCGTACGAACGAACACATCACGGACAAGATTATTTCAAAATACATAATAGCTTGGCGAATATAAACGAAAACAGCCACGTGAACATAAACTGGATCTACTGGATTTGAATATTAAAGTGACCACATTTACCACTTGTTTCTGTCTTCAATTTTAATCTATATAAAAAAGGAAACTCATTCGACTTGGCTGCTTTTTTAATGTGTGCGTATTTATTTATTTATCTTTTTATACATTTTGTATAATTTCATAGTTTGTGTATTACAATTATAAAAACAGAAATAAAATTAGCCACTCACATAGAAATAGCTTAGGCCTTAACCTTTTTCTGACAGTTTTAGGGATTTTTAAAAATCCTAAAAAAACCTTATTTGTGCTGCAAATAATAATTTCAAACTCATTTGATACTGACCTATGACATCCTGTAACATTATATTTATTTTAATTTACATAATCTCATGGATGTAACAGTAAATCTGTTCAGCTCACAGATCAATACTAAGCTGTAATGCAAGCAGAACTTTCACAAATGCTTATGAGTCATTTAAGGATTTGATAACACTGTAAAATAATGTCTAATTTGTTAACATTAGCAAATTCATTGATAACACTTTATAATAACTGCACTCATTATTAAATAGTCAGTTCATGCTTTATAAAGCCTTGTCCCAATATCAATAGTCAGTAGTAAGCAGTTTATAAATACAGCTATAAATAGCTTGTCCTTGGTTTATAAGCACATTTATTAAAAATGAGAGTAAGTTATCTTCCTATGAAAAATAAAAGATAAAAATAAACAAACAACAACACAGATTGATACAGAACTCAGAAATTTTATTGTGGATTTATGATAAAGCCTGCAAATGAATTCATACTCCTACTCATACTACTCCATACTCCTTTTTCAACATTATGCCTATATACTGAGATGTTAAATTGTGAATGGGTTTAGGATAGCTTAAATGGTGTTGCCATAGAGATTTATTAAAGTAACATAAAAAAATACAATAGTTATTTTACTATATCTTTACAATTTTTCATTCTAAATCTTCATAATTTTTTATATAAGTAGAAGTCCTCATTTGAAGGAAGCACAGTAAGTTTCATAGCTTTATCACTTTCAAGAGCCAGCATAAAATTTAAACTATCATAACTTATAAATCAAGCTTGCAATTCTTAGTACCTATAATGGCCACCAGAGGGAGCTATAGGATTACTTTTAAATAATCATTGTAGAAACGAGTATGATTTAAATCATTTATAGAAATCTTTCAAAAAAAAATGAATTGTATATATTTTACTGATAAAATGACCCTCACTTAATTAGAATAACAAGCTGAAGTATTTTGAACTGTATATTAAGAATAATTCTTTATAGGCTTTATGGACAGATAACGTTTTGAGTGACTCTTGAAGGTTCAGCACCACATCCTCTTTTACCACTGTTTAAAGAATTAATCTTACAGAATAGGTGTGAATGAATTTTGGATAGCTTGAATGGTTTTGCCGTGATGATTTTTTGAAATAATAGTAAAAAAGGAACCAGTAAATGTCTTTTTATTTTTTTAAAGTGCAGCTTCTAAACACTTAAAAAAAAAAATGTACACATAGAAGACCAGTCATTCTGAGGCATATTTCCTCAGAATGACTGGTCTCATGACCATAGTTTCATGACTATACAACACTGTATGGATGATAGAAAATTAAAAAAAACTATCATACATCTGATGTCACTCAGTCCCACTGTCACTGTGGGTAATGTGTGTGTGTGTGTGTGTGTGTTAAGTGAATTAGGTGTGAAACTATCAGGGTGCATTTAGTCTCCAGCACCAACATTTTACAGAAGTGCCACTTTCCTGGAGTCTCCAGAATTACTCGGTGTCAGGCTCTGAGAGACTTAAGATTCCAAAAAATGATTTAATTAGAATACCATGAAGTATTGTGAAATACTATATATTAAGTCTTTATATATAGGCTTTATGAACAGATTAGAGTGACTCGTGAAGGACCAGCACCACCTCCTCTTGTTCGATGGTTTGAGGAATATATCTTCCAGAATCCAGGATTAAGATTTAGGAGCTCATTTTTATTCCACCTCCTTTCCTGAAAAGTCTGTCTGGCAGAATTGACTAAAAATTAATCTTCACATTAATTACTAATTATTTTGCAATTCTTTTTGTCAGTTCTTCTTGACCTGCTTTTTTCTTCTTCTTTTCTGACCTCATGACCCAGTCAGTATTTTTTGTACAATGGTCAAGTCTTAACTTATCCATTTCTGTATTGCATTTGTGTTTGATATTTCTCATGGGTATTTCATAATTTTCGACCTTACAGTTTGAGTTAAAAGTCTATTTTAGCGCATTTCATCTGTAAAAGAAAACATGCCTAATAATTCTGCACACATGAATATAAGGAGTTTTTCTCTTCCAGCTTTCCTGGACTATTGTATAGCACTCATAAATGATTAAATAAAAAATAATGGTAGTTATTAAGATTTATATGGTTAGGAATTGGTAAAATGTGCTTGGAAAAAAATCACAATAAAACAATGTTTTAATGTTTAAGTTTGGAATATTAACTGACGTGAATGAATGCTATATAAATATTGTTCATGTTAACATAATGTTTATGAATGGAATCTTATTGTAAAGTGTTACTAAAGTTATACATATATATTGTTCTGTGAATGTGATTTTAAAGTCTAGATGATTCGGATTAACCCTTTAACTGCCATATCCTTTAAAACCTCACTGCCAGAGGGATATTGTGAATGCATGTGCCCGCTGGGCACAGTTTACCTGATGCCACCGGGGTGGCGATGGCACTTGTGGCTTGAGCCCGCCATCGCTGCTTGCAGCTATATTTATTATTATTTTTATTTTTTATTAAACCTTCCGGGGGTTTTTGGGGGCCTTAACATGCTCAAAAACTCTTGAAAATTGGCACACACATTGGAATCTATGGCCATCAGGACGCCACAGAGACTGGGACCCGGGCGTGGCACAGGGGCTCTACAGCGCCCCCTGGAACACAGTCAGAAATCTTGAACCATAGCTCACACACACTTACATATATTTATATGAAGCGCAGTACACTTATAGATCTCTTTGAGCTGAACAACTTTCACACTCTATGTCATAGGCTCCGCCCAACAGGAAGTCAGCTATCCAGGGCTGTTTATAAAAAGCATGCTCTGGAATTTGATATACTTGTCATAGGTTATTTACTTGATTGCCACCAAACTCGGTGAACATGATCTCAAGACATTGGGGATGAAAAATTGCGAGGGGATTTTTGATATCTCGAACGGTTTGCCCGTGGCGAGGCGTGGCAATTATGGCGAGAAATGAGAAACAGGAAATGTCTAATAACATCCACATACATTTCCTGAATTTGATCAAACTTCATTGGTTTGTTCGTTGTATGATACCGATCGCATATATGTGACTATTAAGAGTCAACGGTATAGCGCCACCAACTGGCAGCAGGAAGTGTGTCATTTTCCAAATGCTTTGAATTCAGCATCTTATTTTTACTTGATTTACTTCATCAGAATAATGACAAAACACGGCTGATGTAAATCTGTTGTGGGGATATTGATATCTGATATAGTATTGCCATGGCAAAGTGTCAAACTTGAATATTCTGTTATGGTGAGTTTGAGGCAGACAACAAGTTCAGATTTACATGAAACTCAAAACACATATCAGTATTAGTGATAGCTAGACAATGGCAAAAGCTTTTAAAGGGGATTGAAGGAGGCACTCTATAGCGCCACCTTTTGTCAAAAGTGGGGGGGTTAGTTTTAGCTACAGACACCAAACTTGGTACATAAATTGTTCTTTTCAAGACGGACAACTTTCTAATTCACAGTCATCAGCTACGACCAACAGGAAGTCGGCTATTGATTTTGAATGTGTATTTTTGAGATTTTACAGTTGTGAATTAATGCATACTCTTCACAGGGGAAGTACACTATACACACAAAACTTTGTCTACATGAAGAAACAACATTGAGGAACTTAAATTGCGAACGGATTTTGGTTAGCTTGAAGGGTTTTGACGTGGTGATTTTTTGAAATGACAGCAAGAAGGGAAACATTAATTGTATTGTATGTTTAAATTGCAGCTTCCAAACACTTCAAGGCATTTTTTCATACAGAGATCAAATCATTCTGAGGAAATATGCATAGTTTCACGACTTCACAACACTGTATGGATAAAAGAAAATTAAAAAACTGTCAGACTTCTCAACTGACATGATCTCACTCTGGCCACTCTGTCTGTGTGAGGAAAGGGAGGTGGAGAGGGAGAGGGAGTGTGAGGGGGTTGGTGACTGTGAATTTTTGGTGGCTGACAGTGTGTGTGGATTGTAGGGAGGGGCTGTCTGGCAGAGAGAGAGAGAGAGAGAGACCTAATAATCAAAAAAATAATCTGTATTTTAAATTATTATTGTTTTTGTTGTTGCTAATGGTGGTGTTTTTTTCCTTTCATTACAGGTTAAGAAATCTCTTAAGCCTTATCCTTTTCTGACAGTTTTAGGGATTTAAAAACATCCTAAGAATCCTTATTTCTGCTGCAAATTATAATTTCAAACTCATTTGATACTGACCTATGACAACCTGTGACGTGACATGACATTTATTAATCTCATGGATGTAACAGTAAAACTCTTCAACTGACAGATTAAGCTGCAATGCAAGCAAAACTATTTCACAAATGCTTATAGGTCATTAAAATCATTACAAAACACTAATGAATTATTAAAGGATTTGGTAACACTGTATAATAATGTCTAATTTGTTAACATTAGTAAATGCATTGGTAACACTTTATAATAACTGCACTCATTAGCTAAGCATTAGTAAATAGTTCATGATTATAAAGCCTTTTCCCTTAATAATAGTCATTATTAAGCAGTAATACATCTATAAATACATTTGTTCTTGGTTTAAAAGCACATATATTACAAATGAGATTAAAGTCTCAGTTGTCTTATGAAATAAATAAATAAACACAACCCAGTTTGATTCAGAATTCAGAGATATTTATTTCAAGATGCAATAAAAGGAAACTGTACACTTGAAAAGGTTTTGAGCGATTCTTGAAGGACTAGCATCACCTCCACTTGTACGATGGTTTGAGGAATATATCTTCCAGATAGTACCGCCGCTCCCTATATGCAGAGTATGCAGTCTTCGTAGGGCACCAACTCACAGAGGGGGCACCATCCCAGGTGCTCAAAAAAAAAATTTAAAAAAATGCGCCATTCTCCCATCCGCGCTCGCGACCGCTCACACCTCATGTTTGCGGCTGAATGTTCGTAATTGATGGATGGACGTCTATGCCTGGGTATAGGACGTCAGCAATCTGGCACAGGCATAAAAAAAAAAAAAACAGGCATAAAGCTGTCTTGACACTGGACATTCGAGAGTCTAAAATTTAGGGACGGTCTCTAAAGTTAAATGTGATATTGTTATACACTTTTCTAACGTCAGTAGCATTTGAAGAGAATGACTTACAAAAAAACTGTAATTGTTCGTCTAGGTGACCGCTATAATGCACAATTCATTTGAATGTTTATTTATTACAACAAACTGTAAGTCATGTGTAAATTATGCTACTTTTTCACATGGGCTCAAATGCAAATTTGAAGCTCAATAGCATTTGAGAAGAAAGATTTGCAGTCACAAAACAATTGTAATGTGTTCATATACAGTCAGGTCCATAAATATTGGGACATTGACACAATTCTAATCTTTTTGGCTCTATACACCACCACAATGGATTTGAAATGAAACGAACAAGATGTGCTTTAACTGCAGACTTTCAGCTTTAATTTGAGGGTATTTACATCTAAATCAGGTGAACGGTGTAGGAATTACAACAGTTTGTATATGTACATCCCACTTTTTAAGGGACCAAAAGTAATGGGACAGATTAACATTCAAAAATCAAACTTTCATTTTTTAATACTTGGTTGCAAATCCTTTGCAGTCAATTACAGCCTGAAGTCTGGAGATCAATCAGACATCAGCGTACGCTGGGTTTCATCCCTGGTGATGCTTTGCCAGGCCTCTAATGCAACTGTCTTCAGTTCCTGCTTGTTCTTGGGGCATTTTCCCTTCAGTTTTGTCTTCAGCAATTCAAATGCATGCTCAATCGGATTTAGGTCAGGTGATTGACTTGGCCATTGCATAACATTCCACTTCTTTCCCTTAAAAATCTCTTTGGTTGAATTCGCAGTATGCTTCGGGTCATTGTCCATCTGCACTGTGAAGCGCTGACCAATGATTTCTGAAGCATTTGGCTGAATATGAGCAGATAATATTGCCCGAAACACTTCAGAATTCATCCTAATGCTTTTGTCAGCAGCCACATCATCAATAAATACAAGATAACCAGTTCCATTGGCAGCCATACATGCCCACGCCATGACACTACCACCACCATGCTTCACTGATGAGGTGGTATGCTTTGGATCATGAGCAGTTCCTTTCCTTCTCCATGCTCTTCTCTTTCCATCACTCTGGTACAAGTTGATCTTTGTCTCATCTGTCCATAGGATGTTGTTCCAGAACTGTGAAGGCTTATTTAGATGTTGTTTGGCAAACTCTAATCTGGCCTTCCTGTTTTAGAGACTCACCAATGGTTTACATCTTGTGGTGAACCCTCTGTATTCACTCTGGTGAAGTCTTCTCTTGATTGTTGACTTTGACACACACATACACCTACCTCTTGGAGAGTGTTCTTGATCTGGCCAACTGTTGTGAAGGGTTTCTTCACCAGGGAAAGAATTCTTCGATCATCCACCACAGTTGTTTTCCATGGTCTTCCGGGTAGTTTGGTGTTTGGAAAGCAACCAAAGAGATTTTTAAGGGAAAGATGTGGAATGTTATGCAATGGCCAAGTCAATCACCTGACCTAAATCCGATTGAGCATGCATTTCACTTGCTGAAGACAAAACTGAAGGGAAAATGCCCCAAGAACAAGCAGGAACTGAAGACAGTTGCAGTAGAGGCCTGGCAGAGCATCACCGGGGATGAAACCCAGCGTACGCTGATGTCTAATTGATCTCCAGACTTCAGGCTGTAATTGACTGCAAAGGATTTGCAACCAAGTATTAAAAAATGAAAGTTTGATTTATGATTGTTAATCTGTCCCATTACTTTTGGTCCCTTAAAAAGTGGGATGTACATATACAAACTGTTGTAATTCCTACACCGTTCACCTGATTTGGATGTAAATACCCTCAAATTAAAGCTGAAAGTCTGCAGTTAAAGCACAACTTGTTCGTTTCATTTCAAATCCATTGTGGTGGTGTATAGAGCCAAAAAGATTAGAATTGTGTCGATGTCCCAATATTTATGGACCTGACTGTAGGTGTCAACTATAATGCACACCTTATACATTTTTTATAAATATAAAAATAATGTGTTACTAAAGTTATATATATTGTTCTGTGTATGCGATTTCAAAGTCTAGATTGGTCGGATTAACCCTTTAACTGCCGCATCCCTTAAAACTTGATTGTCAGAGGGTTACTGTAAATGCTTATGCCCGCTGGGCACAGTTTTCCCGATGCCACCGGGGTGGCGTTGCACTGATGGCTTGAGCCCGACATCGCTGCTTGCAGCTATATTTATTATTCCGATTCTTCTTCTTCTCCCGAATGAATTGCATTTTTTTAGGGCTTAAACATTCTCAAAAAGTCATGAAACTTTGCACAGGCGTCAAACCTGGTGAAAATTTTCATCTGATATGGGATTCAGAAGAGGGTGTGGCAAAATGGCTCGACAGCGCCACCTAAACTAAGAAAATCAACAGCCTTCCAGCTATGTTTCACGTACATGCACGAAAATTGGCACACATATGTAACACACCAATACCTACAAAAAAGACTCTTGGACCAAAATTCTAAACCCAACAGGAAGTCGGTTATTTTTAATATTATGAGCAAATTTTGTGTAATTTTGGTCATTTCCATGTGTTGTATTTTAACGAACTCCTCCTAGAGATTTCTTCAAATCAACACCAAATTTGGTATGCCTAATCTAAAGGCCTTTGCGATGTTAAATTGCGAAGATCTTGAGTTTTCGTCGAAGGGCGTGTCCGTGGCGGCCTGGCGAATTTCGATGATTCGCCATGAAAAATGAAGTTGCTATAACTCAGACATACAATGTCCAATCTGCCCCAAACTTCACATGTTTGATGAGACTCCGAGCCTGAACCGATTGACATGCCCATATTCAGTTATAGTCATAGCGCCACCTGTTGGCAACAGGAAGTGACATATTTTACACTGCGACGAACTACACCTAGAAATTTTCTGACATCAATGTCTTTTTTGTGGTCAGTCTAATCTAAAGGCCTGTGCGATGTTAAGTTGTTAAGATCTTGAGGTTTCGTTAAAAGGTGTGTCCATGGCGCCATGACGAAGTTCCATGTCTCGCCATGCGAATAAAAGATGTTATAACTCAGGCATAAAATGTCCGATCTTCCCCAAACTTCACATGTGTGATAAGAGTCCTGGCCTGAACTCATCTGAAGGCCAATATTCCATCGGCTGTGGCAAAATGGCTCGATAGCGCCACCTATACACTTTCAACAGAGTGCACCTCGAGCTATGTTTCACGTACATGTACAAAAATCGGTACACACATGTAATACACCAATACCTACCAAAAAGTCTCTTGGTACAAAATCTGAATCCCAACAGGAAGTCGGTTATTTAGAATTTTCTCTGCAAAATTGGTGTTGTTTTTGCCATTTTCAGGGGTTGTACTTTAACAAACTCCTCCTAGAGATTTATTCAGATCAACACCAAACTTGGTCAGTTAAATCTAAATGCCTTTGCGATTTTCAATTGCGAAGATCTTGAGGTTTCGTTAAAGGTCGTGTCCATAACTGCATGACAAATTTTGATGTCTCACCACAGCAAGAGAAGTTGTTGTAACTCAGGCATAAAATGTTTAAACGCATATTTCTCACTGTTCACCTATTTACTAAAGCCACTTGCTGTCGGTGAGCCTGGGTGCGAGGGCCCATTCATCGCTGCTTGCAGCTTTAATTTCGATTTATTTCTCAACCGTTTATGTGCACGTTGCTGTTTTCGTTTATATTCGCCAAGCTATTATGAATTTTTAAATAATCATGTACTTGATTTGTCCAATCTACCGACGAAAAGCCAGAATCACTGTCCTCTGAAGCTGGAGAGATGGATGTTATTTTCACCTAAGACAAAAAGATCACACAAGCACTCATTTTGATCTCTATAATATATTCTTCTAATTGTTTTGTGTTGATTCGCTGCACTGTTTTAATTTAAAAGGCTGTCGTGACTTTTTTTCCTTCCAGTATTCATAAGCTGTATCGCGCTGATATTTCATTTTGCACACATACACCGCTCAAAAACACCTGAATTCTGCTCTTGTTGTGTTCTAATGGGTGGATTGTGTGCATTCGCTGTGATATTTTTATTTTTGAAATCTCTTAAAAAATATAAAAATGCTTTTATTCTGAGCTCATACTGATAACTTGGCTGGCTGATATGCAGCGCTCATTTCTCTCTCGTCTTTCTGTCGGTTCTTTAGCCAGAGACATAATTGATTAATGAGATCGAACCCGATAATAATAACATGTTGTTTTAGCTTGTCAGTGTGAATGAAATGTGTATTTATTTGTCTGATCTCGCCCCAAACGCGGCTGTAATGTGACTTTTTTTTCCCCTTCGCAATGTCAAATATTGCATTTTGCACACATACACGGCTCAAAAACCCCTGGATTTTGCTCTTGTTGTGTTCTAAAGGGTGGATTGTGTGCATTCGGAGTAATATTTTAAGAAGCTCTTAAAAAAAATATATATAAATGACTTTACCACAGGGAACTACACTAACTTTTTCCACTGGTGGCACTTGTGCTACTAACTTTTTCAGTTACTGGCGCAAACCATGATTTGGTCGCACAAATTATTTATAATAATTACTGGATAATAATGAACAATAATGAAACTGTATTGCATACAGAAGTGCTTTTTGTTTTACTTGCCATCTTTTAAACCACATGCCTGGTTCTATTTCTTAAAGTACACACAGTGCATTGCTCAGTCTTGAAGCTGGGGTTAGAGGGGCCCCGGTGCAAGTTGTACAGTGGGCCCTGTTTAATATTGTTTGATTTGTACTGTATGTTCACTATTTATTTATTTGTGCTATTTACATATTTTTTACATTAAGTTTTTGTTAATTTAAAATGGCTCTGCATAGTCTTCACTGTAAAATAAAATACACAATCAAACCAAAATGTATTCAGACACCTTCAACATTTCTCACATTATCACAGTTTATTTGCTGTAGTTTAGAAATTGGTAATAAAATATGACGATAACTCAGAACAAATTCATCTTGATAGTTTCGGATAACTTTAATAAAAAGATATGTAATGGAATCAACCAAAACTTCAGACAACTGTCAGTATGACAATATTTACACAACTATCAATACTTTGTTGAACAGTTACCAAGCAAGCAATGCTTAATTTGGTTCAGTCTGTGGTATGAAAAGATTGCATTAGCAATTAAAGAAAGAAACACTTAAACAAAACATGGTCAGGTCCCTAATTATTATTTTTTTAAATCAATTTCACTGGTAGCCTACAGTATGAAGAATTTTTGGGTATAATATTTCACAGATCACTATTTTGCCATACTCACTTACATAAATGAACTAGTGGCCTGCACCCACCATAAAACAATTCTATCTGATTTTTGGATTGACTTTGGATAAATTCTTATTAAAACTACAAAGTAATTCAATCAAGAGCAGTGAGTGATTTACTTTCATTTTCATACATTAAAGACACTGACAGCAGAGCTAGTAAATTAGGCGCGGTCACCTTAAGAGACAAACGCATCCATTATGATGATACACATCCGATTTTTTTGCAACTCTTTACTTTCACTTAAGACATAACTACATACTTTTTCGAACACACTTTCCAAGACGGGTATTTAAACATATTTTGTATGTATTTGTTGTCGGTACAAAAGCAAGAAGACTTTGAGACGTGTCTCTGCTTGCTCCCTGAACACCAGAACACCGCGTTGCTGAATTGAGCTCTTTCGCTTTTCGTTTTTTTTTTCTGTTTATTTAAACTGCGATTTGTATTTGTTCGGTCAGGTGCAGGAGGACGTGAACGTCCTGAAGGAGAGCTCGGTTCAGTGTTGCTGTTCGCGAGACGCGGCTCTCTCGTGCACACCGAACACAGCGCAAATAACCAGCTGCTCAATTCAGCTTTCCCGCATCGCGGGGCTGAAGCCAACTTGATGTGTTGAATGCTTAGAGCACGTTATAAAATGTATTCTTAAAATACACATTTCTGTTTTAATAAATGCTCATATTAAATCATAGCATAACACATAAGTAGGTACAAAAATAATCAGTGATGCATATGCGACCATTTTGGTCGCACTGTAGTTCCAGGCTTTACCATGTTGTGCAGCGCCGAGCAATCGCGGTGATGTTCAGTCTGACAGAGAAAATCTCACAAGCACATATAAACACTCATTTGTATAAACACTCATGTGTATAATATATTCTTCTAATTGTTTTGTGCCGTTTCGCAGCTGTGTTTTAATGTGAAAGGTTGTAAATTGTCTATGTGGACTTCAAGTGTTCAGAGAAATACATCGCGAGCTCGCGGGCAGTTGGCTGCTGTGAATATATCATGTTATTACTTTAAACAGTTCAGAAACATCTGAATTTAGCTCTTGGTGTGTTCTAACGGGTAGATTGCATGCAATCGCCATAATATTTTATTTTTAAAAGGTCTTAAATAAGAACTAGAAAAAAAAGTTTGTTGAGAAACTTTAAATTGGCTTGAGAAAGCCTGACCAGAAAGTTTGAAGAAGTTTAAAGAAGTTAGAAGTTTATAGTTTAAAGTTAGATTGATAGATTAGTTGAAAGAAAGAAAGATATATTAGTTAGAAAGAATGACAGATAGATTAGTAAGAAAGAATGATATAGATTAGCTCAAATGAAATAATGATAGATAGATTAGTTTGACAGAAAGAATGCATGCGACTAACATGTTTCTAGCATGATTAGCAAGTTACTAGCATGTTGTTAGCATGACTAGCATGTCGCTACCATGTTTGTAGTATGACTAGCATGTTGTTACCATGTTTCTAGCATGATTAGCATGCGAATAGCATGTTTTAAGCATGACTAGCATGTCGCTGCCATGTTTCTAGCATGTTTCTAGCATGATTAACATGCTGCTAGCCTGTTGCTAGCATGTTTCTAGCATGACTAGCATGCGACTAGCATGTTGCTAGCATATTGTTATCATGACTAACATGTTGCTAGTATTTTTCTAGCATGATTGGCATTTGAATAGCACGTTACTAACATGTTTGAGTGCATTTCTTCATAATGCATTTCTGTCACAATAATTTTTATAGTAAGACTTTTGATAAGTGCTAAATGCATACTGAGACTAAGTGAGATAGCAGTTTAGTGGACTGTAAAGCTTGAAATAACCACAACAAAGGCTGATAAAGGTGTAATAAAAGCAAAAGAATAATGATAGAAGAATAATGTGGATAATGTTTCATACCTCGCGGTGGTTCAAAAGACTCATTTGGTGAGAACAATATAATCATGAAACGGGGAGTTTTCAAAGCCAACACACATACAGAGAGCACAGGAATGATTGCATGCGAGATTTTACAGAGATGACAAGTAGAGGTCTTCACGGGTCCAAAAATTCGTGCCCGAACCCGACAGAGACCCGTAATGTACTACACCGAACCGACACGGACCCGTCTAATATTTCAAAAGCTGGACCCGGACCCGTGTAGATCCGAGAAATGTCTACCCGGACCCCGTATATTATTTGAAATCTAGACCCGAACCCGGGTCACATATTCCACCTTAAATTGCTATTACAAGTAAATAAACCTGTTGCGAAGAATACAGCTTTTTGTCTTACCTAATTTAAAGAGCCGTAGTCTCTCTTCCTTGTACCCGACTGCTTGTGATGCATTACAAACCTCCGACAAGAAAGTTATCCATGTTTTTCATCTCGTTATTCCAAGTCCAAGCTGAATCCACTCATTATTTCAGCTTCAGAAGTCCACTTGATATCATGGTGACGGATGACAAATGCTACTGTTTACATGTACATTCTGACTCGAGTTAATTCGCTTAATAACTTAGACTGTTTGCCCTTTTGAACTATAATAACGATCGCTCGTGCAATGCCATGGCCGCTGACGTTATTTATTTACTATCATCTGATCTCTGTCTGTGCTCTCTGCTCTGCATCGAGTTTGAATCTGAACCACTAAAACTTTAAGATTAAACGGTTCATTTATAATATTATAAAAATGGGAGAAAATGTAAAACGCGGTTTGGCAGTCCAAGTGTCCCTCACTGGTTGCCATAGAAACATGAAATGCGCTTGAGACTGCACATGCGTGCTAGCTGTATCAACCTAAAATGCTTCAACGCAATTTGAGCGTAATAGAAAACATTAATGTGACAGTTCACCTCAGATTGTGTTGCTGATTTGAAATATATTAAATATGAGCGTGTCAAGTCTGCAAGCATTAATACCGTGCGTGCACTTGTATATTAACTCTGAGTGTGCGAGCAAGAGAGAGAGAGAGAGAGAGATCACTTTTTTTGGCTCACTCTTTTCTTTTCCTAATTTTACAAGTTGCAAGTTACAAAAAACACAAGCAGTCTTTGATCACGGCCGGATGTTCTTCGAGTCAGATGACTCCGATCGGCGATTGCACGGGTATTACACACAATGTTAAACAGACCCGGGACCCGAGGTAATAGATTCGGACCCGACCCGGACCCGGCTGATGATTTAAAATATAGACCCGAACCCGTACGGGTCCGGGGTCGACGGGTCTCGGGTGCACTGTGAAGACCTCTAATGACAAGTGCCATAAATCAATTTGATTAGCCTTCTCTAAAAACACACTTGACATGGCCTTAGAAAATATTTCATAAAATTCACAGTTTTGCATTATGAAATTTTCATATGAAGCTTTGGTAGACTTTTGGCTTTAGCTACACTGTGTTGCTAAACTCATATCCTACATCACATCACATGTTTGGTAAATGCAGTCTCTTTTAATATTCAATCCAGCATCAATACCCATTTTCGATTTATTTCTCAACAGTTTATGTTCACGTGGCTGTTTTCATTTATATTCGCCAAGCTATTATGGATTTTGAAATAATGGTGTACTTGATTTGTCCGATCTACCGACGAAAAGTCAGATTCAGAAACACATGAATGCACCACATGAAAACAGTAAGAGCTTCGTTGTGCAGCATAACAGCGTCATTCATTGTAACGGCAGTTTGGGCAAGTGTGCAGATATACTCGCCATGTGTAACAGCTCCGGAAAAAAGGGAGCTTTCTTTGATCGCTCTCTGTAGTTAAGTCACAATTTAAATAACAGATTTGTTTCATGCTACTAAGAGAAATGACGTGAAGTTGATCGTTTAGTCACTGGCTTGATTCACTGATGCATAAACAGTATTAAACGATTTAGAAAGAAAGTCTGTGTGAACTTGAATGATTAGCTACACATCAGAAATCACTGATCACAGATCAGGCATTAATGAACACTGTTACGCACTGTTTGTGGCGGTGCTGTCGAATCCATATCATAAAAGTCTGTTTGTAATGCCTGTGCTGACATTGTGACTGAATTATATGTAAATATCTGGGCGGGCAAAGCAGAGAAAGGGGTTTGTCAACGAGGAGATTCAAGATCAGCCCAGTTGAGCTTCCATTTTCTCAAAGGCAGAGAAAGATAGAAAAATCTCGATTTACACCGATTCGAATTTCTAGAAACTTGGGCACCATATACAGGCTAGGAGAACTCATATTAATGTAAAAAAAAAAAACCTCACAAAGTGAAATTTTCATGTCATAGGACCTTTAATTTGTTTATATTTATATTTTCATTGTCTGGCTATCTGGCACTTAGGTAGTGCAGTTAAAGGTTAGGATTCTAACTTTTTCGGTAATATTATATCACATTGTTAGTGCATATTAGCACCTTTCGTTGTTTTCTTGTGGTATCTGATAGAGAGTTTGGACCGGGAAGCGGTGACACGTGACGTCAGATTTAACAAGCGAATAGTGGGTGGTGTGCCATGATGTGACAAAGACAGCACACCACACATGAACAGATTTTCAACCAGAGTCTTGACTGTGAACATAGGAAATCTCACAAAATCTCGCGAGACTTGAGAATTAGCCTGGCGTAAGATATGCAGGAAGAAATTGCAATGATAGTGTTTGGAATAATTTTCAAAGAAGATTTACGGGAAAAAAAAAAAAAAAGGGTTTGGGTTTTTACATGACACCTTGTATAAACATTTGTGATGTTGCCACAAATCAGCAAGATGATCCTCCATCTCTGCTGTCCACATCAATTTCACTTTGTGCTGCACCATGACTGCTTTCTTCTTCCATCATCTCACTTTCTGATTGTATATTGTTTAATTTCATGTGATAATCTCCAGAGCTGCACACGTTTGTCCTCGGGGGTTCCCCCCACACATCAGGATTTCAGATCGTAAATATTAAACCTGTTGAATATTTACAATTCCCGATCGGTGTGGCTCCATTCTTCCGCTCAGGTTCGGACAGTCTTAACAAATCTCACACCAAGGGAAAATCTGTTAAGATGATCTGTAGAACCATCAAGATAATCAAGACATAGCTAGAATTATCGGAAGGGGGGAAATCAGCCCAAAATCAGCCCGATTATCTTTTAGTGTGTACCCAACATTAAACAGAAAGATTTGTTTGGGATCCAGACATCAGACGAGACAAAACTATGGGAAAAATCATATAAATTAAAATATAATATCATATAGTAAGTAAAATAATATTAAATTATTCATTTAAAGATATTATTACTACTAATTGAACTATACTACCATTGTTAACAGTTTCAATTTCATATTAATCTTTGCATGCCATTTTTTAAAACTTAATGTGTGTGTCCACCCATGTGTCGTCATGCTTTACCAAACATCTGATATGACTTTTTTCCCCCCTATATTAAAAGTCAATATGAAGTGTATTTTTTGTATTTTGTATGTTTTGCTTGAACTAATACATTCTTTTTCTCTGAATTTTCAGCACATATTCCAAACCAAACCTCAGATTCGGTAAGCATGTTTGCCATCTTTTCCTGTGTTTAACTAAAAATTCTTAAAGAACAGTTTTGAAGAACTTAATTTTTCTTGCTTCATTTTAATCTTATAATTGACCATTTGGTTCGTGCTGTTGTTTGTTGAATTTCTTTAAATAGAGTCCTTAGTAACATGAGGGAAGAGAAGCATTAACTGTTTTTAGTGAACAATGATTCTGTTTTTCTCCTTGGTTTCACTGGAATGCACAAACAAATGACTACTTTTAAACAGAAGCAATCTACAACCCTGTTTGTAAAGTAAGTGTGGTGATGATGCTTGTGTTATTTTAAAAAAAAACCTCTAACTCTTCAACTTTTGTTTGTTACACTTTGATAAAATACAATAAGAAAATCAAAGATCATGTCACACTTAAGTACCTACTCCACTTCAGACATGACTGGTACCAGACAGAGTCTCAAGTTGTAGTGACCCTCATGGTAAAAAATGCCAAGAAGGAGGATGTTACTGTCATCTTTGGTGAAAGAGAGGTAATGTTCCTTGTCTTTTCTTTGTGTCACTAATGTATTCATGTTTTTAGTAAATACAATTATTCACATGAATAAAACATTTAAACTTATACAAATGAAATAACCAGTTGGCTGGCACGAGGATTTTGCTCTGGAACTATCACTGATGAGAGAGACAAATGTGCCTTTTACTCAAAACGACACAATAATGAATTGCCTAGCACAGTGCCGTAGAATTACACATTCCAAATTAATGGAATGAGAGTGAAAAAATATGACATCAGTTAGCCATTAATTATTCAAATCAATCTTATCCTCCTCATTTAGATAAAAATCTAAATGCCTCTTTGAGGAGGATTTAAAGGGATAGTTCACCCCAAAATGAACATTTGCTGTTAATTCACTTACCCATAGGCCATCCAATTTGTAAGTACATTTTTCTTTCTTTAGTAGAACAGTAAAGAAGATTTTCAGCATGTCAAGTCAATGGCTACTGTCATTTTGTGAGTCAAAAAAAAAAAAAAAGCATAAAACAAACTTGGAATGCATGGCCATTGACGATGTACTGAGACTGGGAAGTCAGATTTTTTTTTTTTTGGCGAACTGTTTCATTCAAATATGGATGTTTTACATTTCAATCATGTGTTAAGTGAGCAAACAGTCTTGATCAGTGATTTTTACGTAAATCGTGGGAAACCATAAATTTTATTTTGCCCCTTCATTCAAGTGGTAATTTTTCACATATTCGTATCAGCAGCTTATCAGTTCTTTGGTCCTCATCTTAGTGTATTGCTGGGTGTAGCACTGAATGAGCTGACAAAAACCAGCATCATAGTATCAGTGCCGGTATATTGGCTCATTTCAAGTGAGAGTGACTGTTGGATATGTCTGAAAATGAGTTTTGATTAAATTACTTGTAGATTTGTGCTGGGTTTAGCCACAAACCATTTCAAATGGTTCAGTCTGATTTGGTCAAATGGTTCAACTGGTTTCACTTCATAAGACCTCATTATATTGTCAGGAGCTGTGGATCAAAAAAGTTGTCCTAAGACAAGAACGCATTTTGGTTTTAGGACGACTTTGAAAGGCTTTGATCCACTTCAAATGTTGACTACTGTATTTATGTGCACCTTGATTAGCTTAACCAGTTACCCCTCAAGCTGAAAAGGACATACCCAAAATGAATTGACTGTAGCTCTTGAACCCTATAGTCTGCAGGCATTATCCTGGTTTTGTCTAAAAACAGACACTGGACAGTTAATTGTCAGAAAGTTCAAATTGTCCAAAAGTCAGATTTACTCATGGTCGTACAGGAACAAAAAGGAAAAATTAAGACATGGATTTGAGAGATTTAAAGTCCATTTGAATTTTATATATATATTCTGCAAGGTAAATTTAGGAGTCTTTGCAAAAAGGAAACTCCAAGACTACAAAAAGACACCTGAAATCCATGTCCATATAATTAACAGCTACTGTTCACCGCTGACCCTAACAAACTCCTCCAAAACATTTTTCTCCAGCTAGCAACCTTTATAAAAAAAAAAAAAAAAAAACTTGCCATATGTTAACTTTGAACTTAGTGAGCAGATTAAAATGTGCTTGTGCAAAAACGTTATCTGTCAGTGCACATAGACACGGTGTGCTTACGCATTAATAATAATGGACTCTTACATACCTAATAAATGAATTCTGTTTGGATGCATTCACTTACTGGATCCTTGGACTGAAATCTTTCCTGGAGTTTAGTGGCTTAAAACGGTCTGATCACAAATGATCAAAGTTAGATGAGTCATGGCTGAAACACACCTGAAAATGTTGTTGTTTAGAGCGCGCGCTTGCTGACTAAATTCTGTTCTCTTGCAAATTCTCTCATCATAAACAAAGTGCAGATATACGTGCGCCGCAAGTATTAAAGAATTATTCATCATACAGTGTAAATGGCATGACTGATTGTAACTGGAGTGTTTTTTTGTATGTTTTTACATGTTTTTATGTAAGTGCATAAACTCACACTAAACTGAAGATAGTGATGATGTTATGATATTGTACTGTAAATGTTCTTTGTTCCAGGGTTCATACAAGGTGCTTAAAGCTACTTGAAAAGTACTAGGGCATTATATATGAAATAAGGTTGTTTTGTTTTTCTAGATAAAACAATATTTTTATGCAAAATGTGTGTTTGTGTGTGTATATATATATATATATATATATATATATATATATATATATATATATCTATATTAAGGACTTTCATAGTCGAATCGGAATTTCGAATCTTGCGATAATGAACTGATAGTCAAATTATATGTTTGGGGCGGGGCAAAATACATTGACAAGAGTCAAGTCAGACATTCTGTGAAATCAAAACAATTAACAATTTTTTTTATAAAAATTTTTTTACAATAGTGCTCTCATTATAACGTTAGCCTATAACGTAAGCATTTAATGTTCTGCATTTCTGTTTTGAGCTGCGCGCGCTTTAGATGATCAGTAGAGTGACTCATTTAATAGCAAGTTTTTAATCAAAGGGATTCAACTCATAATTTCATATAGAATACACTTCATTATTTCTACAACATAATGTTAATATTAAGACTTATAGGCTATTTGCAAAAAGGCCCCGAATGCACATGGACACATTTGCGGGGCTCTGAATGCGAACTCCCTTTGTGGACGTGTTCTTCACGAAACAGTGTGCAGAAACATGGCAGCTAAACTCTAAAAATTCATAGCATTTTAGTATAAGGGTCTTCTCATTATAATGGTATGTATATAACAGTCCCAGTCATAGTTATTAATATTCTGCATTGTAGTTTGACCTGCTCGCGCTGTGCACTGAAGAGATATCACCGTAGTACTACAATGAAGCGCTTCACTCAAAACCGAATGCATCTTATATCAGGTAAATAATATATCCACGATATATATATACCGGCGAAAAAGTTTTGAAATCACTGGTACCCTACCTGTTCAAAAAAATCCAGTCTCTGCCGGTGTCAGTTTGAGTCTTGGTAAAGTTTTAAATCCCTGCCGCCAAGATGCTCCTCTGTCGGTCACGGATTATGGAAAGTGAAACATAAATATATAGGCGTGGTTGGATTTATTCACACACTTTAAAATATTAATTTGAAGCTTCTTTCTTTTCAGATTCTTACAACTTTATCATAATGGGCTGTATATTAACTAATTGGGAGAAAACCGGTAGTTCTATATCTCCCCCATCTAGTCAAAATGGCATAATAACACCCGGCAAATATTTGACTGTTAGATTGGTAGTCGAATCAGGCTCCTCGAATCAAAGCATCGATTCGTCAACTTTTCGGGGTTACCCATAATATATAAATGAATATAATGTTTGTGTAATCTATGTAAGAAAATACTGGCAATTTTTTCCCCACTTCATCCACTGCATGTAACCCTGGTAGGAATAAATATTCTATTTGACCCTTTAAGCTGTTTTATCTTTTCTGTTTGTGATCCTATCATTTGAAGACATTACACTCTGGGAAAGATTTTCAGTCCAGTGAACCATTAAGCAAATTCCGACTGAATGGAACAAACATCCCACCTCTGTATAGCCAGATGATATGTATACTATGTTTCTCAGCTGGATAAAGCAGACCAGCCTCTTGCTAGTAATGTTTCGATGGATAAAGATCGCAATCAAGGTAAAGATGACTGCAGTGTGATGTGCAGGAGTCGTACAGTAAGCACGTATGAGTCCATTATATTGATGCGCATATGCCCTCCCTCTCATCTAGAGTTCTGCCTATCAAAATGAGAAACTGAGTCTGTTCTCTCTTCTGAGTCTTAGCTGAAAGCTGTGGTAAAGCTTCCATCAGGAGAAGATTACTGCCTAAGTGAACATCTTCTGCATCCTGTTGTCCCTCAACAAAGCACCTACAGGATCCTTTCAACCAAGGTCTGTCTTAAAATAAATATGCTTTTCTAGCTTGTAACGTATCAACTGAATTTTTTTTCTTTTTTTTACTAAACTTATTCCATTAAAAGTGGCTTATTCTAAGTTATCGATGTAAGAAATGATTCACTACATGCTGTTAAATTATTTTCATGTGCTTTATTTTAAGACCTTTTATTTGTCCTTAAAACATTCTTAGAACTATTTTCCATTTTCCCCCAAACATCCCAAGCATCAGATGCTAATTCCAAAGTTAAATTTTAGAACGTAGTTGGCTTAATTTTAGCTTAGTTAGCTAGAAGGATCCTTGAAATTTTAAATAATTTGATGAATTGAATTGAACTGGAATGCAAATGTGTTCCTGAAAGATTGTGTGTATTTGTTGTCTTTATTTAAATTACATTGTGTGCTTTAGGTGCATTCAACTAAAAATTTACTCTCTGTAAATTTGTTAACCATGTAACACCAATGAGCGGATGGTATTCAACCATCTGTTGCATATTAATGAATCCTGACCCTTTTGACACATTCTACACTCAAAGACCAGAACGTGAGTTAAAGAAAAAACAAGGACTTTCATTTTACAACCCTCTTACAACATAACTCACCACCCTGGGCGCCGCCATGACGGCAACGTCCTGGCGTGGATGAGAGTTATAACACCTTGGAGACTATCCAGAGATGCGATATCGAACTTCAAAAGGGAAGACAAACACCCCCTCTTTTTGATCACACATTCCAGCGAAACAGACGCACCCACACTCAAAAGACGCACACACATTCAAAAACAGGCACAAGCTTTTTTGGCTAGCCCATGGACCTTTTTACTTAAACTACATCTAAATGTATTTTAATGTCTCCCTTTTTGTGCTCAAATGTATGTATGCGGCATAGTGGAATATATGAATGTTACTGTGTGTTTAATGCAAACTTTATATGCATTTAGTTAAGAATAACTCTGTATCTCTGTATACGGGATTGGTAAAATCATAGTTCTTGGTGTCTGTATAATCGTAAAAACACGACTGTAACGAATCTTGATAGCAAATTACAAAAAGATGCATTGTTTCAGAGGAACGATCTTGCTTAAGAAAAATGTTTAATCTTGTCATTGCCATAAATTAGACCAGTGGGCGGAGATCAGCAAACAAAGAAGATTTTTCCCGCCTCAGTTTGTTTACACTTCATTGGCTCATACTGAAAAATAGGTGTAAACCTGGTTTTACGTAAAAGCTCAGGGGAAACCTGTATTCTGGGCATTCCGCCAGAGAGAAAAGAGGATTCCCAGCTTTGCAACCGGACTTCAAGAAGTTCTCCATTTATTCTTCTTTACTTTTCGTTTCATTTTAGTTTTTCTTTATTGTCTTCGGATATTTGACTTCGTTCAATTGTCTTCACGAGCCAAACGAACTTAAGTCTAATAATCTTTTGGCAAAGTTTACCTTCGCTTTAACCATCGAGCTCACGCATCATCTGCTTTGGAAAGAAATGCGCTGCGGCCGCACGGACGGACAATTTGAGCGCAGCTACACACAAGAGCCAGATCAAAGCAAGTACTTTCTTATATCGCAACTAAAATTGCTGTTTAAGGTTGTCTAGGCTATTCCATGTTTGTGAAATTATTCATTGACTTGGGGTCTCTTGCAAAGCTAACTGTTTGAAATTGCCACGCTGAGATTGGTTTCCACTTTCACTTTCTCTTTATCTCTCTCTCTCTCTCATTTATCTCATTATTATTCTTGTTCGTTTACCTTGTTTGAATTGTATTTTCGTTTTGCTATATACTCATATTTACTCCGTGTGAATTGTAGTCATGTACTCTTTAGTCTGTTTTTATTAAATCCTATAATTTGCTTGAATTTAATTGTTTTATTGCTCATTGAGATCGAAGTCCCTGAATCGTGTGATCTACGCTACAAGCTTTGTTTTATATGAATTAATTTCAGTAATCTTAGTAGTACAGACAAAGAAAATATTGTTTTTCCTGATCAGAAGATTAATATTTCTTGGAGTTTGTAAGAAGGGTATTTTTATTGAATTTTGATAAGGAAGTCTAGCTTCCAGTTCGCTGGACGAACAGATTGTCTAGAGTAACTTAAATTAATTCTAGTAAAGGTTACCTTTAAATGATTAAATATTCCCTCTTTGGGTAATTTAATATTTGTAAGCAATAAGCACATTATATTCATAGACTCATGAATATTCACTTCATTTGAGTCAATTATTCCCCAGAAAGTGATTGTTGCTACAACCAAATGGTCCATACAATTAGAATAAAGAAGGAACAGTGTTTCTTAGGGTATCTTGTAGGGCTGTCACTTTTGTGAAAAAATCATTTCGATTTGTAAGCCATGTCTAAAAAAAAAAAGACATTTCTTTTTCCTTTTTCAATGTCAAATAACGGACGAACGTAAAGAGAGTGCTGGAAATGCACAAGTCAGCAGTATTTCTATTTTATTGAGAGAGAGAGAGAGATTGCGAGAGAGAGAGAGCGAGCGAGCGTGTGAGAGAACGAAAGAGAGAGCGCGTGAGAGAGCGAGCGAGAGAGAGAGCGAGCCCCAGCAACACGCTCATCGTCTTCAAACACAACAACCAAGATGCGCTCCGACCGCACTGATGTCCCAGGGACACTCAGGTACAGCTGCGCAAGGTGGGGGTATTACTGCCAATTTTCCACCACAAAAGCCGGTCGCTGTCAGCTTGCAATGGTCCTTTTCATAACTCAGAATCTTTTTTTAAAGCAGACACGTCAACATAGCTTCTGAAGAACTGTACACTACTACTATCAAGCTTACTTAAGAGGATACTCCACTCCAAAATTAAAATTGTTATTAATCACTTTATATGTTGTTCCAAGCCTGTTAAAGTTTCACTTGTCTCTGGAACACAATTTAAGAGATTTTGGATGAAAACCGTGAGGCTTGTGACTCTCTCATTAAGTGCAGAGTAAATTACACACGGTCCAGAAAAGTATGAAAGACATCATTAGAATAGTCCATTTGCCATCAGTGGTTCAACTGTAATGTTATGAAGCAACGTGAATATATTTTGTACATGAAGAAAACTTCTGTGTTAGCAAAGTATAAATACATATAGAAAATGTATCCTTGTGTCGTGGCTGACACAGTATAGCAGCGTTCCTCAATTGGCAGCCCACGGGCTGAAGAAAAATATTTAGCCATCACTCATTTCAGATAATGTGGCATGAAAATTCAAACGCAGCATTAAAAAAAGCGATTTTAACTTATATTGTGTCTACACCAGATGCAAGCGGTGTGGCATGATGCAACAAATTACAACTGTTGTTCTACTGTTGGCAGAATTCGGCACTCTGTGAAAACTAATTGAGGAACCCTGCAGTATACAGTACACTGCTTGGTGCTACGGTAATGAAGAGAGACACAGAAGAGACAAATTGTTGAATAAAGTCATTATTTTTATTTTCTTTGCATACAAAAATTATTCCTGTCACTTCATAATGGACTATTGTGACTGTCTTTCATACTTTTCTGGACCTTTACAGTGTAATTTACTAGGCAGTCAATGGGACAGTCACAAGCCTCCTGGTTTTCATCCAAAATATTTTTAATTGTGTTCCGAAGATGAACAAAGCTTTTATGGGTTTGAAACAACATGGGGGTAAGTGGTTAATGACAACATGTTCATTTTGGGGTGGAGTAACCCTTTATTAGAGAAATCGAATTCATGGATGAACTACCAAAATTACTACTAAACCAAATACAGCAAAATCTTACAATTCATACTCAATCTTCTTTTTCTATTCAGTTTTGAAAAAATAATAAACCTCATAGGAAAAATGAAGAAAATAATTGCCCAATGATGATAGTGATAGCACTTAAGTGAGAGGTGTTATTTATGTAGTGTTTCAAAGAGTTAAAACAAATTTACAGAGCAAATAAATATATATATACAGTTGTTTTTTTTATTTAAAAAAAAATCTCAAAAATCTAAAACTTTTAATTAAAACAATAGTAAATATGAGAAAAATATCATTATGAAATGTCCTTCTCCAATACACGTTTGCAACAATTAATGAAGCACTGTTATACAAAACCTCCATCTACTAAGATACCAACTCTGAGACTTCTATAATGCTTGATGAGTTTTGGAGAACAACTGATGAGATTATTATCTGTTGGTTTTGCTAGAATCCATGATGGCATGAACTTTATCTGAACAAGAGGTCCAGGACCTCTGGCAGAAAAACTGTTTCACAACGTTAAAGATAAAGCATTATTTTTAACTCTGGACAGGGTACTTTTCTAACCCTTAGTGCACCAAACCCATCGTGTATGTTTGCTGCTAAAATTCTTTTTAGTTTCATCTTGCAGTATATATCGAGCATGAAATCAAAACATTTGCTTATTATTAATTAAATTTAAATAAGCCATATTTAATGATGTAAGGAGCAACTTTGCCACTCATGACACATTATCTTCAGAGCATGACCATAGGACTGCTTCACTCAAAGATGGTTCGATCACTCAGAGAAGTATAGTCTCAATATTACATGGGGACACAGCAAACCGTGCTGAAGAACTAGCGCTGAGGACAACTGACACTGGTGTCACCTTGTGTTGCCTTGCATTGCCTGTGTCAGGGCAAAAATAGTTGCACTAGAACACACCAGACAGACTACAGCCAATGGCCAACTAGCCATGTATGCTCTGCGCTTTCATGACAGAACCTAACTCTCCCATTCCAGCAGGTGGCTTTAGTCTGTTTTCATCATTCAAACAGGGGAACTAAAAGACCTGATGAGTTTGTGGTACTTTTTTCTGTCATGTCCAAGTACACAAGACAACAAGATATGAGCCCAGAATATGAACACAATGCGTTTAATCATGCGTTAAGCATTTTCCTCCCATAACCTGCTTGTCTAGAATGCTTTATTACAAATGTTAACTGTGTTTGGTATTTTTAAAACACATTTTAATGCATTACTCCATTTTAAGCATTTTTCTTGAAGGCAGTGGTGGAGCTGGGATATTTTTTATAGGGGTTGTCAGAAACCAGTCTGGGGGGGGCACAGAATTGGTTTATTTCAATATTAAAATGTGTTTCACTATAATATACTGGACTATTTTAGTGCTTAAAACACAACTGAATACAATTCATTTCTAATTTCTAAAGCGCTACTCTGCGGACAAAAGCTGCAAATGCACTTTAAAAACACCATGGCTACTTACTGTATGACTGGATTCCGCGATTCGCTCTGTGTTTTCTGCATCGCGGAAATCATAAGGCCCTAGTTGTGGTATGCCAGCCTCTATCTTGCAATGGACACACGCCACGACGGTCTCTTTAAGTTTGCCCGGGCCTCAAATCAAACCACTGCTGTCTCCTTGCAGTATGCGATTCCGGATTGAAGCGCTCCCCTTTGTGGGTGACGTAAACGCGTTGTCTCACATTAAAAAAATAATTGCGAAAGAACCTGACGTGAGATTTTAAATAAATGAAAAGAGGCTTCGAGGCAGAGGAATTTGCCTCGATCATTTTTTGTAATCGAGTTACTCAAGGAATTGTTTCAGCCCTTGCCACCACACACAGAAGTGTCAAGGAATATAGCTACAGTTGTCATATTCCTCTTAAGCCAATCCTGAACCACAGACAAGGTCAGAGGCATCTTACCTGGGATAAGGAGAAGAAGAAATGGACTGTTGCCATTTGTCCAAAGTCAGATGATAGCAAGTTTTGTATTTCATTTGGAAACCAAGGTCCTAGAGTCTGGAGGAAGGTTGGAGAAGCTCATAGCCCAAGTTGCTTGAAGTCCAGTGTTAAGTTTCCACAGTCTGTGATGATTTGGGCTGCAATGTCATCTGCCATTGTTGGTCCATTGTGTTTTTTGTAAACCAAAGTCACTGCACCCATTTACCAAGAAATCTTGGAGCACTTCATGCTTCCTTCTGCTGATCAGCATTTTGAAGATGCTGATTTGTTTTTCTAGCAGAACAAACCTACCCACGCTGCCAAAAGCACCAAAAGTTGGTTAAATGACCATGGTGTTGGTGTGTTTGACTGGCCAGCAAACTCAAACCCCACAGATAATCTATGGGCTATTGTCAAGAGGAAGATGAGAAACAAGAGACCAAACAATGCAGATGAGCTGAAGGCCACTGTCAAAGAAACATGGGCTTCCATATCACCTCACCAGATCACCTCCATGCCATGCCAAATTGAGGCAGTCATTAAAGCAAAAGGAGCCCCTACCAAGTATTGAGTACATGTACTGTAAATTAACATACTTTCCAGAAGGCCAACAATTCACTAAAATGTTTTTTTTTTTTTTTTTTTTTTTTATTGCTCTTATTAAGTATTGTAATTTATTGAGATTTAAATTAGAGGTTAAATTACGTACTTTCCAGAAGGCCAACAATTCACTAAAATGTTTATTTATTTTTTATTGGTCTTATGAAGTATTCTAATTTATTGAGATTTAAATTAGAGGTTAAATTAAAAGTTTTTGTTAAATGTCACAATTAAAAGTACCAAAGACTTAAACTTATTTCAGTCTGTGTGCACTGAATTTATTTAATACATGAGTTTCACAATTTGAGTTGAATTATGGAAATAAATGAACTTTTCCTCATTCTAATTTGAGAAGCACCTGTACTTCATCCTACACCAACTATGCACACATTTCCTGTCATATATGCCAGTTAATGCTAAAAAAAAATCTTTACTCCTTCACTGGTTCACTTTCATTAGTTCTGTTTTTTTTTTTTTTTTTTTCTTGTATGTTCATTCGCTAAGCTGAATAACCAATCAGAGTTCTCTTTTTCGCCACTGATTCAACATGCAGGATTGGATGAAAAGCAGCAAACTGTTGGCTTGGTGTGTTCCGGGCTCTATATCTCAGAGCTGTTTGGGCACCATCCCTAGGGATGTAATATTCAGTTTGATGATACTGTATCGATTCTCAAAAACTTAATCGATATAAAAAAAGTCATACAAGATTCATTTAAATTAGTTATGAGTTTATTTCCCAACCACTAGATGGCAGTCTTCATCTCTGAACAAATCCTGAGTGACAGGAAATACTTGCATTAGAGCACGCCCCTAATGCTAGCATCAGTGTAGTTCTCTGCTAGTAATAGAGGATGAAAGTATTGTCCCAGTTCATGTTTTGGTATCTGCTGCTTTCTCGTCGTCAGACCAATAGCACTCCTTTCACTGGTGACTTTGTGTTTGAGGCCACAAATGTTGCAAAGCTGTAATTAACTTGAAGTTAGTGTGCTCATTAGCACTGGGAGCTCCCTCTGCTGTCCATAAGGTGCACCAGCCATTTCAAACCCAGCCTCCAGTATTTGGGCCACGCCTCCTAATTTTGCATACACTCCTCAATCCTCAAATGCCCAATCCTCAATCCCCAAATCCCCAATCCTCAATCCTAAATACCAAATTCCCAATCCTAAATCCCCAAATGCCCACTCCTAAATCCTAAATGGCTAAATGACCAAATGCCCAACCCTAAATAGAAAATGCCCAATCCTAAATACAAAATGCCTTATCCTAAATACCAAATGCCCAATCCTAAATATCAAATTAATTTTTGACTTGGACTTTAAGTTTCAAATTTAGATTTTTAGTTTTGGTTTAAAGTCCCCGTGAAACGGAAGTTGTAAACGGCTTTTCTCCAGTGTTGTGACGTATTTCCGAGAGAAACAGAATAATAAATTAGTGAAATAGTGGGCGTGGCTTATTTTCCAACTAGCACCTGATTGGATCTAGATAAGTAGGTGTGTTCAATTGCATGAGACATGGTTCATTTAAACTCACCGTCGTCAAACTTTGTAAGGTACCAACGGTGTACACTGATGGGACAGCGTTATCTGTTAATGACCGATATCTCACAAACCCCATTTCGTGTTCTGTCCAAGTTTTGAAGTATTCGCGCGTGAAGTGCTTCGAGCACATCCGTGAACACTCTGTTATCCCTCCGAGCACATCCGTGAACACTCTGTTATCCTTCCTTCCTCGAAATGAATTGTTCAGCACAAAACGATCAATTTAGGCGAACAAAGTAAATCTAGTCAATTTTGATTTCATGTGTACTTTAAGACTTTTAGTTTTAGACTTTTAGTTTATAATCTGACCCAATAATTCCTCCATATTTGACTCATCCATTTCCTTAAATGGTTTAAATGCTCAAGTGCAAAGTTTATCATTTTATAAAACTTTCTGTGAAAACCAGTATCAAAGCTGTAAATTATGCTTTTTACAGTTTGATATGTTACCGTAGACATTGCTCTTCCAAGCTCATATGGTATTATTTCATAAATTAAGGTTTTACAAAAGGTCTTAAAGTCTTAAATTTTATCTTAAAATCGTGCAGATACAAACTGCTAACTACAATTAAATTTTTTAAAGAAATACAGTACTCAAAACACAATCATCTGTCGATGCAATTGGAACACCCTAGTACAATACTATGCGTTTCCTGTACTGCTTATTCAATAGCACCACAGCGCTGCTACTGAATTTATGGTCTCTTGTTTTAGTATTGTTTTTTTAATATGAAGGTTTAGCCAATTATTACACTTCATTTTAACATGAAAAATTTATTTATAATTTAAATTTCATTTGGCCACCAAATTGCTATTTATTTATTCATTTATTTTTCAAATATTTCTTCCTTGCAAGTATAAAATGTTAATGGAATCTCTACAGAACTGGAATTGTTACGTTGTTAAACGTTACATTTTGACAATTCAATCTTTTAATATTCGTATTCTTAAAAACGTCTGCACCAAAGCTCTTGTGTCCTTTTCAGAAAGCCACCCTAAATGATTGTCATGGCTCTTGTCTTTCCTGAGGTGTGCATTCTCTGAGAGAGGCACTTGATCAAATACTTACATTTTCTTCCTCTTTTTTTTTTTCACTCCAGATAGAGATTAAGTTGAAGAAGACTGCAGCTGTACAGTGGGAGAAACTACAGGGAGAAGGCACAATTTCTAACGTGAAGCACTTTACTCCCAGTCAGTACTGAAAAGCACACAGAATCATGCTATCATCTTCTCTCACATTTGTCAGAGTGGGATGAGCCAGTTTATTGTTATTATTTTACATCTTATCTCCTCCTAAATTTATTAGACCAGTACCCATCATCCTCCCACTACACACGCAACTGGGACAAGGTGGTAGGTGAAATAAAGGAGGAGGAAAAGAACGAGAAACTGGAGGGGGACGCTGCCCTCAATAAGTTGTTCCAGCAAATCTACTCTGATGGCTCAGATGAAGTAAAGCGGGCAATGAACAAGTCCTTTGTAAGTACTTCAGAGTTGCCCAAATATGCATAAAGATATGGAAGCGTATGGGTAGCAATATTCAATTTGGGATGTAATATGCAAAATGACAAAGCAATATGTAAAATGACAATGCATTTCTGTATTTACATTTACATTTTCCAATACATTTGTGCAACATTTGGTGCAAAATGAAAATTAAATTACATAATTTTCATTTGCCATTTCATACACCAGTTTTAATATGTAAAATGAAAACTAATTTTAACGCTTTATAAGTTGCAAAATTAAAATGAAAATGTATTACAGAAATGATTAGATATGTATAACGTGTTCAAGCAAAAACTGTGACAAAATTATCATTTAAATGTTTTTTTTCTTAAATGCATTAACACTCACAGTCAAGACACTTACGATTGCATTTTCATTCAATGTCCCGCAATGAATGTAGCAAAATTCAATGTGCAGATTGAAAATGCATTCTGACCCGATCACGTGTCCGCCCCCTCCTGCCATGTCAATCACTGCGTGAACAAGGCAGGGCTTGCAGAAGGTCAGAGACGCAAATCTCAAGAAGAGGATTCAAGTGAGAGAAGCGGTTTATGGCTTCAATATTTCATTCGCACTTGTGGGCGGAGCTGAAACGCTGCTTTCATCTGATTGGTCCAATCGCTCCACCTTCAACTGTCTTTTCAATCTTTCAGGCAGAATAAGAGTCAGTGCAAGTGAAGCACTGTAATGTCTGAAACCACCACTCACTGTTAATTAGCATAATATTTGAATCAGATGTAGCTGGGCACGTAATTCGTGCTGCTGAGACCTGCAAATTATTTCTAGGTTGTAGTACTTCACTGTTATCCAAGGAGACAGAACTATTTGCACTGTTTTTATCAGTGGGAAAATATTTATACAATACTATAACCTAGAAATAATTTAACGGGGTCTCTTGCAAGTCGCAGCAGCATGAATTATGTGTCCAGTAACATCGGATTCAAATATTATGCTAATTAACAGTGAGTGGTATTGATAGCCTGAATGCACTGTAAGTCGCTTTGGATAAAAGCGTCTGCTAAATGCATACATTTAATTTTTTATTTAATTTAATTTAATATTAAAACTGGTGAATGAAATGGCAAATGAAAATTATGTAATTTTCATTTTCATTTTGCACCAAAAGTTGCACAAATGTATTGGAAAATGTAAATGTAAATACAGAAATGCATTGTCATTTTACATATTACATCCCAAATTGAATATTGCTACCCATATGCTTCCATATAAAGATTGTGTTATCTCTTGTAAAGTTGTCATTTCAACTGTCCACATTTTTTAATGGTATTAATTTGTGAGAAAAGTAAACTAAAAAAGGGCCGACAAGACCAAATTAAGATTTGACAACTTTATGTAGAATATTAAAGGCATGTTTTTAATTTGTATGGCTCTGTGTTAAAAAGTAAAATTTATTTAATTTAAAGGTCCAATTCTATTGTTCCTTGCTCAATTACCATATTTTCCACACTATAATGTGCACCGGATTATAAGGCGCACCTTCAATGAATGGCCTATTTTAGAACCGTTTTCATATATAGGGCGCACTGGATTATAAGGAGCATAGAATAGAAGAGATACTGCAGTCAAACGTTTAACTGGGTTTGCGTTATGCATCCACTAGATGGAGCTTGACTAAAGGGAATGACAACAAAACCTTGATCATATATAAGGCACTCCAGATTATAAGGCGCACTGTCGTTTTTTGAGAAAATTAAAGGTTTTTAAGTGGGCCTTGTAGTGCGGAAATTACGGTTAACAAGATTCCATGTGCTAATACCACAAAGAATTATAGCCTACACAAATCTGAACTGCTGTCATTTATACAACAAATGCAGACCTGCCAACCTATATTAATTTTGTGTACTGGCTAAGCAGTTTGACCTCAAAGTACACTGGTACGATTTGTCTACGCAAAACTCTATGCAACAATCTTAATACTCGCAGTATTCAAAACAAGCAACAGAAAAAGATGAAGAGTTCAACGAATCAGCGTTTTTTTTTTTTTTTTTTTTTTTGCATTTAAATAATTTTACTCAATTAGTCTTATTAGTCTTTAGTTTAGTAACTTTAACTTCTGCTTTAAAAATATCTTTTTTGGTTTATATTGCAATGTTACAATGTAATGTGATTTTAACCCTTTTTTTGCACATAATATATGCCTATGGTTACATTCACTTTATTTGTTTAATCCAAATACAAAATACTAAGAGATATAGGCTACCGTATACCGCAAATCAGCCAAAAAATACAGCGATTTGAATTTTTGCTCGTATTGCCCAGCCCTATACAGAAGTGTACTGGAGTTTTTAAAAAAAAAATGCATTTTTATTATTATTATTTTTTAAATGGCATAAAAAAATACCAAACATTAACTAAACCGTTACGTTAAACAGTGTAAAACTGTAAACGGTTTACCCCCACTTCAACACCCATAACCCCAACCACCCCGCCATCCACCCCCGCCCACTACGCTGATGATTTCCAAGGTTAGCAGGTCTGCAAAATGACACATTTGTATTAATTTCAAACCCTCCAGCTGTCATAGATTTCAGTAAATTTGTACATTTTCGATATTTTCTTTATAGATGGAATCAGGAGGCACAGTCCTCAGCACCAACTGGATGGATGTTGGTAAACGGAAAGTAGAGATGAACCCACCTGACGATGTAGAGTGGAAAAAGTATTAAAAGCAGTAGATGACATCTTGCACCAATTATTATAATGTCTTTATGCTCTCTTTCATTTGCTCCTTTTTGCCTTCATACTTCATGCTTTCTCTTTTAATCCTGGATTTTCCTGGACTAAAATGGAATTTAAAATGAGACCTCTGTAAAATGTAACTTCTGTCTGAATTTAGTTTTAGTCTGGAACCAAGCAAGCTCGTTAAATTTTTAAAGCATCACGTATGTTTAAAACATTACACATTAAAGCAACCAACCTATTTGGCCACGTTGAATATGTTAGGTGTTCACCTGTTCAATTATTTGTGATCACCATTTTTAATGTACTTCATGCTTTCCTAAATAGGATTTCAATATGCTGTAAATAAAATTTTCTTGTTCTCTGTTTGGGTGTCCTTGGTCTCTTCCATATCATTATTTGTCCATCATCAAATGTAATTTAAAGGGGGGGGTGAAATGCTATTTCATGCATACAGAGTTTTTTACACTGTTAAAGAGTTGGATTCCCATGCTAAACATGGACAAAGTTTCAAAAATTAAGTTGTACGTTTGAAGGAGTATTTTTGTTCCAAAAATACCTCTCCCGGTTTGTCACAAGTTTCGGAAAGTTTTTTTTCGAGTATGGCTCTGTGTGACGTTAGATGGAGCGGAATTTCCTTATATGGGTCCTAAGGGCACTTCTGCCGGAAGAGCGCGTGCTCCCGTAGAGCAGAGCACAGAGACATTCACTGATCAGAGCGAGAGACCGAATTGCCACAAAAGAAGTGTGTTTTTGGTTGCCAGGGCAAGACAACCCTGCACAGATTACCAAAGAAAAAACAGCATTAAGGGACCAGTGGATGGAGTTTATTTTTAGAGAGCATCAACGGAGTTGTGCAAGTGTTTTTGTTTGTTCCCTGCATTTCGAAGATGCTTGTTTTACAAACTAGGCCCAGTTTGACGCCGGATTTGCACATCGTTTATTTCTTAAGGATAATGCAGTCCCAGCGAAAAAGGGTCACGATCGTGTGTTGGAACCGCATGCGGTGAGAAAAACTGCTTCAAATATCTCTGTGTTGTTAACTTAGCTATCGGCGCGTAAGCACATCAAGTAAACAACATGCGATGTTGTCATCAAACTGCACTTTCCACATGAACAGCTTAAAAAAAAAAAAAAAAAAGACGACATAAAGTGGAACTTATTCATTTTCCAAAACCGCTAAGCAAATATATACAGTTTCAGTACATACCACATAGAGACGTCGTTGCTGATGCTGCTTTTGTTAAATTTCAGCCTCTGGATCTGATTCTGGATCATAAATATACTCTGAATCTGACTGTTAGCCATGGTTTGTTTTGGATGTTTTTTTCCTCATGGTAATGTCACAGCTTCCAAACGCTGTCAACGCAAAAGCCTACTCGTGCTAGTGATTATTTAGCACCGCCCACACGTCATGCCTCCAGCCACTCCTGTTTTTCTGGGAAAAATCGGTACAGACTATCTTTTTCTTATGAATATAATAAAACTAAAGACTTTTTGGAGTTATGAAGGATGCAGTACTACTCTATAGGTACTCAAGATTAACAGGATATTGAGTGAAAACGAGCATTTCACCCCCCCTTTAAAAGGAAATAATAATTTAATTTATATAACACTGATACTGAAAATACAATAAAAATAATAGCAAAAAAAGATTTAGATGGAGTTTTGTGTCCTATATTTGTTTCAGCCACTGCTGTTCCACCCAGAGATCCTAAGGAATTTTAATGGCAGCCATGAACCTGGGCCCTGGAGTGCCCTAGAATAGTGGTTCTCATCCTTTTTTTTCCACCGGGCTGCATAATGGTCCAAGTGCAAGTGTCGCGAGGCCGCAAGCATTTAATTTACATATTACATTCCAAATACAAACCAACCAGTTTTATAATATTTATAGCCTAAATATTATGCTATCTAATCGATTAGATTCATTGAAATACATAAATAATTCTACTACCCTTAAATAAAACACCTTATGTTGTGGGGAGCTGAACAATTTTGTGAAATTCGGCTCAATGTACAGCACAATGAATTTGCGATTGTAAAGCCTGTGTTGTACTTTCCGCTTGAGCTATCCATACGCGGACGCGGGCTTCTATTTATGCTTCCGAAAGCACACGCTGATGGTCCGCTCTGCAACAAGTGTGAACAAACTATTGCCCAGAATTATTGCACATCGCTGTCTTTATGTTCTTTATTGACAGATAGCACAGGTTTGATTGGCAATGGGCATCTTCACACTACCCGAACATGCGTAGTATATTGTGTTTTCATTTGCTTGAACTTCTTCAAGTGAGTTGCGGGGCAAATCGAAAAAACTGTGACTAATATTTTGTGTTCATTCGATGGCATTCTCCACATTTCTTTTTTTCTCCCTTAAATTTTTTTTTTTTTTTTTTTGTAATTTCTGATGCTCAATTTTACCGAACTAATAGCTGTTGATGACTATTTGAATTGAATTCTGCCAAAGTGCGCGCTTGTAGCCTATGTGTTCATAATGTTATGTAAATCTGCTCATGTCTGAAAATAATTTATGAAAAACTAAATTTCACATAAAAACATTAGGCTATAGCTTATATTTCTTTAGTAACCTAAATTTTTTAATTAATGTAAAAAAATAATAATTGTAAAACTAAGATGGTTGAGAATCACTGCCCTAGAATATGCTGTTCACTAGATTAGGTATATAATTATACTACTTTATGGTGTAGTGTTTCTCAAAGATGACACCAAATTAATAATTGTGAGTTTTGGTCACACAAGGAGGATTGTTGAATGATTGTACTCATGATTGTACTGTATGTGTAATGTTTTCAGTGCGCATTCAGTGCTGCTTGCGAGAGTCACGGCAGCAAACCACTGACTTGTCTATGGTTACATAGAGCTGATAAACTCAGGCCAAGAATAAAATGCAACGACACTGTGTGAGCGCCCCTTTGATCGTCAATGCAGTAACGTGTAATGACACTGTTATCGGGATCCCCCTCAAGGGGGCCCTATGGCGGGTGGAATGTGACAGGATTACCTGCCGAAGTCGAAAGTCGTGTACTTTTACGTGTGAGAAGGGTATGCCGCCTCAACTTACGCATGATAAACACGCCGCCTCAACTGACGCATGATAAGCACGTTGCCTCAACTGACGTGTGATAAGTACGTCGCCTCAACTGATGTCTGCCAAAAAAAAAAAAAAAAAAAATTCATTAAGTACATCTCTGCATTACACTTACTCTCTAAATACATAATCATCGGAGGTGTAATTTCACCAAGTATTAAACGGTAATAAAATGAAAGAGAACATGTTTTTCTATAATCCAGTGATATAAGTTAAAATAAGTAATATCTTAAGTATAATTTCATGCATATAGTAATGCATTTGATTTTACTTAAAGGATAGTTTACCAAAATCAAAAACTTCATAATCAAGTAATCACTGAGTAATCATTTACTCATTTTCATGTCTGTCCAAGCCTGCAGGATTTTATTTCTTCTATGGAACATAAAGGTTATTCTAAGACCTTCCTATAATCCAATACTTTTTCCATGTCCCTCAAAGATATGATTTTTGGCTTCCAATAAGTACAATGGCTCATTTCACTGAATTTTACAAAAAACTATCATGAGCAGTGCTTTAAGTGGCCCAAAAGAGGTGCCGGTACTCTATGACAGCCTATTTTATTAATGGGGGGGGGGGGGGGGGTAATGTGTTGGGGGTGTCTGTGGTCTTGGGTGACGGGATGCGGGGCTTATGATATTAGCCTATAATAAAAGATAATGAATTTCAAACCTTAACTAAACACATTTTTATTCAAAGATCAACCGTCTGTCATTACTCTTCAGTCTGCCACAAGAAACAGCAACATTACAATCATGAACTCAAATGTCATGGTTAAAAAAAACAAAAAAATACAATGACTGTTGTAACAGTTCGTAAATCAGACCTTTCTGTAATGCTAACGTTAATAAGCTTAAACGAAAATAACGAAATAATTGTGTAGCGCAGTATTTTTTGTACACAGTGCCGCGAACTGTCAATCACTCCTGTACGCGTGCATCACTGTCCTCCTCGCAGCTGCAGCAACTTGCGCTCTCTTCATCAAGCTTTAAAACAAAAAGGGGACAAAAATATCATATTGTCTCCAGTGTTGAGGAATTTGGGGGGGTTTTCAGGTCTCCTTTGAGGCTCGCTTGGGTCTCGTAAAATAATTTAAGTCCAGCCAGGCTCGCGCCAGGCCAGGCCTTTAGTGCAAACAGGTTTCCATTTTTATGCCTGAATTTAACCCATGAATCGATGACCTGCATATATGTTACACCTCCCCCTTTCGTCAGATGAAGTCCCTGTGTGGACATCATCGGACGGCAATCATCAGGATGGGCAGATGACAGGTGAATCGTGATGGTCATGTAGCAGGTGGGTCATGATGGCAGGTGGTTCAAGATGGCAGGTGGTTCCTGGAGCTGAGGATTCAGCTTGGTGAGGTTCGGTGTTGTCTTTGACTTGGCACCCCCTTTCCGGGGATTCCATCGGAGACCTCCAGCCACAGTTGTCGAGAGTTTGGCTGTAGAGGTTTGCATCTCGTTGAGTCTCCTGTATAGGATGAAAGTCACGCCAAGAGTCAGGGTGTGACCAATGACAGTGGAGATGCACCGTGCAGTGTCGGCAGCAGTCCAGGCTAGGACCGCAGATGACGGGTTCAGAATGGGCTGTCGAGGCTGTGCTTGGAGGGCTGTGTCGACAGGAGTAATGTCAATGTGTTGGGTGGTACCTTTCAGTACTTGGTCAAGCAGGTTGGCACGGGTGGCGGTGTCATGCTGGTCGTAGGTCAACGTATCTGAGCGCACAGGAGTGTTGATGAGCCATCTGTTACCCACAATCTCTGCTTGCATTTCTGTGACTTGTGTACGAGGCTTGGCTTCGACAGGGCAGCACGTATCGCTGACCCAGGGTTGCAACTCGCAGATTCCTTCAGCGTTGTGTCTTAGGAAGGGTTTGCTAAGGCAGAGATAATGAATGTCTTTGGTCAAAGTACACATGTGCATGTTTGGGGCCAGGTACAGCTGTGTGTCGCTGTCGTGGTAGGCCACTACATTTGGAATGTGTGTCTTGGTGTGGGTGTTGCTTTTCCACATCCTGACACTGACAATGTCTTTAGGTCTGTCGACTTGGCTTGACTCGCTGATGGGTTGGTTCAGGAGCACATTCACTTCTCTCTGTTTGGGGTTGACGAGCCGTAGGAAGGCGCTATCCAGAGAGTTGGCCAGGTGTATTTGTAGCAGGTCGGCTGGCATGGTGATGGCGTAAGACAGCACAGTTGACACAAGGCTTAAGGGTATCATGTATGGTGGGGTTTTACTCGTGGTTAGGCTGTCATTGGAGGAGCTAACCTCCCACAGCATGTCTGTTGTTAATGCTGTAAACAGCTGAGTCTGGATAAAGTTTTTCTGGAAGACAGTAAACAGTGGTTTCAAGGAGTTTACGGTCTGGTTCGCTGCATTGACACTGGACATAACAATGTTAAACATTCTGGCGGCAGCAGCGGCTCTAAGCAAAGCTCCCGGGAACTGTGTGGAGCGGTGGTGGTGTCCACTTAACTCCATTTGTGTAACAGTCACTTTCTCATGTTGGCTGAACATGTGTTTGACATCGGCCTCAGTGTGGGTGAGGGAGTCCTCTCTCCATCGGAACCTTGTACAGCTGTATTCGGTTACAGTGCTGGGGTAGTGTGCCCTGTCATCGGTGGTCAGGAGTCTCAGCGGTTTTCTCGGTGGCAGCTGTCCTCTCTTTGGCTCACGGCACGGCAAACCACAGCAGCATCCTGGTAGAGATAATAGGGAGAGAGAGAGAGAAAGGGGAGAAAGAAACAAACGAGGGCTGTCTTTGGTTGGACAGGGCAGCCTCTTTGCTTAGTGGGCGGCGACTGGGTTTAGCTCGCCCTCGCCCATGTTTTGCCACATCTTGCTGCTGGCATGATGCTTGCCTCAGTGTTTTGTCAGTGGCTCTGGTGCTGCGTGGTGCAGCACATGCTGCGTCATGGAAATATATTGGCATTATCCCCCTTTTGCTCCGTGGCATTACAAGCCCTGGCATTGTGATGTCAGATGGTGCACAACCCACAATATTGTTCTGTGCACGCAGCATGGTTTGTGTATCATGCAGTGGTCTGGGGCTTTGGTTGTCAGTGACTGTAGACTGGTTGCCAGGGTGGATGGAGGGGTCTGAGAGGTGGTAAAGCAAAATCATTATCGAGGTTTCAGAAGCACGCATGTCCGCTATGTTGGTCTGTGTAGACAACGGAGCCAGCGTAAGCGATTCTGAGGTAGGCAGTTTAGCTAGTAAAGTTCTTATGCTGTGTGTAATTACTTCAACATTGAATGTGGGTGGGTAGGTTGGGAGTGACCACAGAATGTTGTTTAGTGTGCCAGTTTTGGCAAGGGTGTAAGTGTGATCTTTAAAGTCCTTGTCTAGACTTGGTAACTTCGAGTGTCCTTTTTACCTTCTTCCAGTACACGATCACATTGTGTGTTTTTGTGATGTTATCACATTGCTGGAACAGGTGTTGGTGTTTGACATGCTTGTTGTTTGCAAACGTGAGTCCGAGTTCAGGTGAGGATTGGAAGAAACCCAGCGTGTGGTGTAAGGTTTGACCACATTGCAGGTTGAGCCGAACAGCGACCCCTTTGGCGTAAGCTGGTACCACCGTACCCTGTTTGTTGACTAAGGTACAGAGGCTTGAACTTGGGCCTGTCGTTAGGGCGTTGTACTCATGGCTGGCTGCTGGGGTTCCCGTGACCTCTGTGACCTGACCGTCTGGCTCTGTGGTAGTTCCCGTGACCTCTGCGACCTGACAGTCTGGCTCTAGCAACCTGTGTGGCTGGAGAGAAAGAGATTCTCGCACTTGAGCAAAGTCTTTTAGCTGTTTGAAGTTCAGAAAAGGGTCAAAGGGGAAGTCGTGGCCTAATGGTTAGAGGGTTGGACTCCCAATCGAAGGGTTGTAGGTTCTAGTCTCGGGCCGGATGGAATTGTGGGTGGGGGGAGTGCATGTACAGTTCTCTCTCCACCTTCAATACCAAGACTTAGGTGTCCTTGAGCAAGGCATCGAACCCCCAACTGCTCCCCGGGCGCCGCAGCATAAATGGCTGCCCACTGCTCCGGGTGTGTGCTCACAGTGTGTGTGTGTTCACTGCTCTGTGTGTGCATTTCGGATGGGTTAAATGCAGAGCACAAATTCTGAGTATGGGTCACCATACTTGGCTGAATGTCACTTCACTTCACTTCAAAGTGTTCTAGCAGGTCTTTGTCGATGAGAGATGTATGAGTGTTCATTGGTGAGACAAACATGGGATGTACTAGACCCATCAGAACGAATGTCAGGTGAATGGAAACAACCTGTTCAAACCGGATGTCATTCTGTCTGTACGCCTGTACATTCAGTTCATAAGTTTGAGGTGTAAGAGTTCGATCTTGTCTCTTAGCTTCAAATTGTAGTCTTTTGAAAAGGTGAGATGAGATCACTGTCAGGTTTAATCCATTGTCGATCAGGTCTTCCCTGTTGACTCCTTTTCGGCCCACCCCCTTTTTGACAAGGCTGCCCAGGAATGTTGGCATCAGGGCAGGTGTGACGATCGTTGGGTGGTGAGGACCGGTCTTGTGTAGCTCGCTGCGAAGGCAGGTAGTCAAAACAGCATTTTCTGGTACCTTGTGTTTGTGATACCTGGTGTGAGAACCTGTGCTGTCTCGGTCAGGGTGTGCAGCTGTTGGCTGTGGAGCTTGGGTGTTGTTGTCACTTTGTGCTGTGACAGTTAGCTCTGTGGTCTGTAGATGACGGGCAGTGTTCTGGGTGCTTGGCTCATCTTCCTTGCGAGTTTTCATGTGAAGAAGATCTTTCAGCACCCTCAGGATCTCTGCTGTCTCAGACGTGGCTGCACTGTGTTTTTCTGATGTGGGCTCAGGATTGAGCTTACCAGTGTCGTGTCGAGAGTGGTTCCACTGCCGGCTGTTGGGGCTTTGTGTCCTGGATGGTGGGAATCGCTCGCTCTGGTAAGTTGGATGAGCACCACCACGATTGTGTTGCCCTCTGCTGGCTTGGAACGGTATTGACTCTCTGTAAAAATGTCTGTGACTGTGGCGTTGTAGGGCGCCATCTAGGGTTAACTCCAAGCAGTGCTCAGAGACAGAGACTTTGGGGTTTTTCACAGTCTTTTCACAAATAGTCTTTTGCTCGGTGCAAGCTTTGTGGGCTAAGTTCCGTAACTCTTGTGTAGTCCTGTTACGTGGACACGCTGGAACTCTGAGAGGAAAACTCCAACTGGCATGTAGGTTTAGGAACAGAGTTTTTAAGTTGACATCCTGTTCCATACCTGGTTCGTTATATGCTCCGACGTAGGGCTGTAGTACTCGAGTCCGGTCTTGGACTCGAGTCCGGACTCGAGTAATTTTTCTGTCGTCTCGGACTTGTCTCGGACTTGATGAATTTGCACTCTGACTTGTCTCGGACTTGGCCATTGGACTCGCCAAGTCTTCTAGTTGGTCTCGACCGAGTCCAGCAAAAAAATAAAATAAAACATTTCTCCTTCAAAACAAAACCACATTTGCATGATGTCGCGACTGAAAACGTGTGGAAAACGCTAGGCGCACCGCTCTCCTTATTTCCAAAGCACTCTGTAATCTGCGCTCGTGCTCCAGTGGCGTCTGCTGTTGCTGGGCAACCATGACCCGCTCTCCATGATGACGCAGAAGTTTCAGCAAAGAATAAATGGAATTCCAGCACTTAAAATCACTTGCAGTAGCTCTGCTAATAGATTCATTTAAAAAATGGCTATCCTTGTACAACTATGATCATCTGTTTCTCCATCTTGCCTTAGCTTTCAGTATTGTTCCGGGAAAGGATGTGCATGACCAGTGGTGCACTTACTGCGACCTGAAAAGTTTAGATGTTTCTAATTTAATTTTCTACCTGTTAGATTGTGTTTCATTTACGTCTACACCTAGATAGCCTTTTTTTTATATATATATATATATCAATAAACACGTATTAATGTATAGCCTTATGCAACAATTACATATGCAAATTTTAAAAACTTTATATATGACATTGCATATTTACATTTTTATGTAACAGCCAGTATTTGTATCTGTAACAATCAAAAACATTTTCCTATCTGCATTCGGATACATCGTACAGTTACTTGATAAGACTGTTATGACTTTTTATATTTTTTTTCGTAGTTATCACTGAACAAGTATGTCGTGTTAAACTGAAATAATTATTAATTTCTAAAATAATATTTATCATGCAAGCAGAGAGATGTCATGAAAAACGTTTAGTGATCATTTGAACACGACTGAATCCATTCAATGCACACATTCTCATTACGCAGAACTCTTTGAGCGAGTCTTAATGTTAATGAACTTCACTAAACAGATGTGTGTGTTCCACGCAAACCAGCAAAAGGTAAATATGCAAACATGTAGGACAAGTAGACAATGTATCCGAATCGAAGCTGATTATTAGCCTACTCTTGAGAGAGAACTGATTTGGTTTTTGAGAGACTGAGATGCGCAGCGCTGCTGTTTGATTGGTGAGCGTGCTGTGCTTATTCCATTCATTCGTATCATGGTAGCCTAAGCTTTCAATATTTGCCTTTTAAATATATACAAATTTATAGGTAAAATTACTCTTGCAATGCTCTGATTTCTGAGAGATAAACAGAGAGGCAACAACAATGCGGTGTTTGATTTGCTCTCTTTTCACTCATAAAGTTTACATTCACTTCTGGCGCTGATGCCCTGGCTCACCTGTTATCTAGCAAACACCAGACTCTGTCAGCTTTAGCCGAGTATTCAGGGTCCGTGTATCTTTTGGTCATTCGATTTTCTATTTAAAAATGAATAAAGATAAATGAGAAACGGTTTGATTTTCGTTTTTTTCGTTTTGTTTAAGAAAGGGAAAAGGAAAATGTAGCTGGATTTTTCGTATTTTTGTTTGTGGGTAAAAAATCAGATTATGCTTTAATATTTGTTTGAATGTGTGGGCGGCGCTGAAACGCCCCTTTCATCCCTTTTGTACTGCACCGACAAGCGGCAGCCGCAAACTCAGTTCATCTTCACCAGGAGAGAAGCGGCAGACAGCAGAGTTTATTAATCCTGCCAATTCTTTGCTAGTGGTGCTTGCAAGCTTTTTAGATATAGGTGTATATATATATATATATATATATATATATATATATATATATATATATATATATATATATATATATATATATATATATATATATATATAATTTTTTTTTTTTTTTTTTTTTTTTTTGACCAAACAGAAATTAATTTATTCAATGACATTTGAATTTTACTGTAAGATCTACAATGACAAATATGTGCAGATTTTTTGCCTACTAATTTTATTTTATGCCTATTTAAGAAAAACCTCACAGCCTAACATGTTTTCATTTGCTATACAAACAACAGCAACTGAAACTTTATCTTGTAGAGTATAGTCTGCTGCACTTCTCCGATCGGCGGATCCCGATCCACAGCTTCCATCCCGATAACGAGGAAAGAGCTTCAGCTCCGTCAGTTTGGGTCGTAAGACAACCTAAATAACATGAAAACTCAACAGGATTTGCTTTCTGTCATCTCGGTCTACATTAACTTCTTTCTGAAACGTCAGAAATGAACCAGGCTCATGCATCAGACGAACCATGTCTTGCTGGACATGTCTACTTTTAAAATAAGCCATTTAAATAGAATAATAATAATAATAATTTTATATTTAGGCCTATGTAATTCAAATGAAACCAACGAGAGGTGCAGTGTTTCCCGTCTGAACTCATTATCTGTAACGATGTCACACCGTCACTATATTCGTGAATTCAGTTCATAATTCTAAGTAGCCTATAGCCTATAATTAAAACATTTAAAGTAGACTAATTATGGGGAAAACTTAACTTATATTAATATAAATTTTATTATAAATGTGGGGTTGGATTTTTCCCATTTAATTTTTTTTTTTATGAATGGCCTAGAATAAAATAAGTAGGCAAAAAATTTGTAGTAGGCCTATATTTTATTCCATGTCGTTGTAGATCACAGGCTAAAGTAAAATGCAAATGGTGTTTTATGAATAAAGTTGTCAAGTCTGCTTTGTCAATAACTGCAGCAGCCGGAAAAATATAATATTATTTTTTTTATTTTATTATTAATTTAATTAATTTATTATTATTATTATTATTATTATTATTATTATTATTATTATTATTTTATCTTATTTTATCTTATTATTTATCTTTATCTTATTGCAAGCACCACTAGCAAAGAATTGGCAGGATTAATAAACTCTGCTGTATGCCGCTTCTCTCCTGGTGAAAATGAACTGAGCTCAAGGTTGCTGCTTGTCGGTGCAGTACAAAAGGGATGAAAGGGGCGTTTCAGCGCCGCCCACACATTCAAACAAATATTAAAGCATAATCTGATTTTTTACCCACAAACAAAAATACGAAAAATCCAGCTAAATTTTCGTTTTCCGTTTCTTAAACAAAACGAAAAAACGAAAATCAAATCGTTTCTCATTTATCTTTATTTATTTTTAAATAGAAAATCGAATGACCAAAAGATACACGGACCATTCAGGCAGAATTATTCCTTGTCCGTTATTCGTTTTTTAAGCCATTATCCGTGCCATTCCGAATAAGGTATTCGGCTTCAGGCACAACCCTAATTATTACATTACATATTTTATTTTTACATGCAACATAGATAAGGTCATATAAGTAACAGCTCCACGCAATATTGTAATTCTAAAATTCACGTCGTACTTGCAAACACTTTGTATGCATTATGGTTAATGCATGCTGGAGTAGTCGATTGTTTCCGACAGAGCTCGACTAGTCTATGCAAGCCCTAGTACAGTATGACAAAAATGTCGCTGTATTTATGTGCGCATGCCCAGTAGAGCCAAACGTATCCATTCTAGCCTTGCTGCGCGCATTTGTCATATCCCGAGCTTTGCGTGTGTCTTTGCACTGTGCCAATTAGGCATAGTCATATACATTTTTGACCACAGATATAATGTCAACAAAAAATAAAGTACATAAAAATTATTTGACCTTACAGTTCCAAACTTTGTTTGTTTATCCAAGTTTAGCTCCCAGGGTCGGACTGGGGGTAAAACCAGTACTCATTACCAGGGCCCCAAAGGAAGAGAGGGCCCTTGAAAAGTATGAATCTGAAATATATATTTTTTACCTGGATATTTTCATGGGTGGGGGCCATGGGGGCCCATCAGGACTGCCTATGCATAGGGCCCAGGATCTTGTGTAACGCCCCTGTTAGCTTCAACCCTAATTATACACACTTGAACCAGCTAATCAAGCTCTTACTAGACACACTAATCTTCCAGGTGTTTTAAGGCCAGTTGGAGCTAAACTTTTCAGGACATTGGCCATCCAGGATCTAGTTTGGAGACCGCTGTCCTACAGAGTTGTTACTTTGCACATGCTTTTTGATCATCACAAATAATAATGTAAAATTATTTTCTTAGAATAGGAGATATGCTGTATCTCGCATCACAAACATTATCAGTAGTTAAGTATGTGGTCTTGAAGAGGACCCTTTTTTCTTTCATTTGGACTCGGTCTTGGACTTGGACTCGAAATTTTTGGACTTGGACTTGACTTGGACTCGAACCTCTTTGGACTCGGTCTTGACTTGGTCTCGACTAGTCCTGGACTTGGACTTGACTTGGACTCGACAAAGCCGGACTTGACTACAGCTCTACTCCGACGTAGGCTTTTCGTAGCTGACTACAGAAAGTCTGTGGGTTTTCAAATCAGCCCTGTTTGAGGTCCATACCAATAAGGAGCCCATGGTCTGAGTTTGGATCAGAGAATTCAAGAATCAAAGTCGGTAGCAGTTGCTGGTAGTACGCTTTGACAGTCTCTGGTTGACGATCCAGAAAACAATGCACATCACGGCTGTACGTGATTTTTAACAGGTACAATGTGTTCACCTCTGTCACGTTACCGACAGTTTGCAAATGAAAGTCAATGGCTTGTAAAGAAGCATGAACGTCATGTCCTCCTGCAGGATCTGGATTGAATGTAGAGATGCTTCTGGCTAGCTTGTGAAGTTCTCTGTGAGCAGTGCAGGGTTTAGTGACATGCGTTCTCTGGAGGGGTTCTCTGCCCTCCGTTGTTGACAGGTGTTCTTGTAAGCTGGCGATTTCTTTAGAAGTGAGCTTACACCCCCTTTATCAGCTCTGGGTTCTTGGGTGAAAGGGTTGGAGTGGCGGACCGGGATAAACTTTGTGGTGTGTGTTTCTCCGATGCAGCCACTCTGTAATCTGTGAGATTGTCTCAGTTCTGTGTGAATAGTGTCAAGTTCATCTTGAAACTTGTCTCTCTGCAGAATAAGCTTGTTGAATTTAGCCCGCTTGCAAGTGTGTTTTGCAGGCCCAGGTTTTATAGTCTCTTTCTTTCAGTTCAGTCTCTGCTCCTTTTAGGAGAGCGTCACCTTGCTGTAGTTTTTTGTTGAGTTCTTTTCTGGCTTCTCCCTCCAGCTGTTCTTTTTGCAACAAGCCAACATACTGTTATGCTATTTAAACTACTTCTTTTTAGGGGCCAAGCACAGAAGGTGCGAGGCACCTATTGTTTTTGTTGGCGTTCTTATTATTATTAGGGGCCAAGCACCGAAGGTGCGTAGGACCCTATTGTAATTGTTCCCGTTCTTATTATTAGGGGCCAAGCACCGAAGGTGCGTAGGCTCCTATTGTAATCGTTGCCGTTATTATGGGCCAAGCACCGAAGGTGCGAGGCACCTATTGTTTTTGTTCCGGTTCTTATTATTATTATTAGGGGCCAAGCACCGAAGGTGCGAGGCACCTATTGTTTCCGTTGGCGTTATTAGGGGCCAAGCACCGAAGGTGCGAAGGCACCTATTGTGTTTGTTGGCGTTATTATTAGGGGCCAAGCACCGAAGGTGCGAGGCACCTATTGTTTCTGTTGGCGTTATTAGGGGCCAAGCACCGAAGGTGCGAAGGCACCTATTGTGTTTGTTGGCGTTATTATTAGGGGCCAAGCACCGAAGGTGCGAAGGCACCTATTGTGTTCGTTGGCGTTATTATTAGGGGCCAAGCACCGAAGGTGCGTAGGCACCTATTGTAATCGTTGGCGTTATTATTAGGGGCCAAGCACCGAAGGTGCGTAGGCACCTATTGTTTTCGTTGGCATTATTATTATTCTTCTTCTTCTTCCGCCGCAAGTCTATGGCAGCCCATAGAACCGATTGCGGGAAAGTTGTATAATTTGGCACACTGATAGAGGACAGTCCCAACATTAACTATAGCTAATTTGAAGTCTCTAACTCATACTCTCTAGCGCCACCACTTGTCCAAACTTTCAATGTTTGTATGCTAATAACTTTTGAACCGTAAGCCAGAAAATGGAAATTCTTTTTTCCTCTGAATCCTTGGCTCATGCCAAGTCGAATGAACCCCAAAATTCAAAAATCGCAAGGTTTAGTTTTTCCGCTATTTTCGATTGTTCGAAAAACATACTTTTTCGAACTCGAATTTTCCCAATTCGGCCATTTTGGGCGTCGGCCATTTTGGATTTAGTTGTAAATTGCTGTATCTTAAGAATGAAGTTCTGTATCGTTTCGCAAATAATTACAAAATGTCCGGCTCCATGCCCTGAATGTACACAAAAAAATTGGGGGCAGCGCCACCTTGTGGTCAATAGTTATAACGATTTTTTCGAAAAATGCTAATAACTTTTGCATACATTAGCCTATTGTAACAAAGCTGATGTTGATAGATTCCTTGGGTCATGCCGAGAACACCGATACCCCATTTGTCAATTTTGCAATCGCAAGGTTTAGTTTTTCCGCTATTTTCGATTGTTCGAAAAACATACTTTTTCGAACTCGTCCTAGACGGTTTGTCCGATTTTCACGAAAATTGGCTCAGATCATCTTCAGACCATGTTGGCTAAAAGTTATGGAATTCAAGTTGATTCCTCCAACCGTTCTCGAATGACACGTGAAAAAATATGATGAAAAGCACGCCAAAATACACGTGAGGCTATATCTCAGCAACGGTTTGGCATATTGAGACCAAACTTGGTGTGTGTTATAATAAGCATGACCTGAAACTACCTGCAGTGTTTCAACACAGCGCCACCTAGTGGTCAGGAGATATGAAAAATGCATATTTTGGCTTATAACTTCTGATTGGTTTGGCAAAAAAATCACACAACTGGTCTCTTTAGATTCAGTGAGTCATGGCGAGTCGAATGATATCCAATTTTCCTGTGTCGGCCATTTTAAGCGTCGGCCATTTTGAATTATGTTTTAAAATGCTGTATTTTTTGAACGCAGCATCGTATCGTTTCGCAAATAATTACAAAAATATTCGGCTCCATGCCCTGAAGGTACTCAAAAAGTTTGGTGGCAGCGCCACCTTGTGGCCAATAGTTATAATGAAATATCACATAAATGCTAATAACTTTTGAATAAATTAGACTATTAAAATTAAAATGATCTCGCTATATTCTGTGGGTCATGCCGAGAGCATTGATACCAATTATGTGAAAATTGGCCTTACTTCCTGTCCGCCATTTTGCTTAATGTTGAAAACCTACTTTTTCAAACTCCTCCTAGACCGTTAGTCCAATTTTCACCAAATTTGACGTGAATCATCTTCAGACCATGCTGGCAAAAAGTTATGCATTTCGTGTTGATATACAAAACGGTTCTCATTTAGCGCATCAACGAATTTGCTGGAAGGGTGCCAAAATGCATTTGAGGCTGTATCTCTGCAACACTTTGACATATTTGCACCAAATTTTGTATGTGTCATCGCCACCTCACACTGACCATGCCACATAAATTTGGTAACAGCGCCACCTATTGGTCAAGAGTAATAAACCATTCATTAACCATGAGTAATTACACTTTTTAAAATGCTAATAACTTTTTATTGCATTAGCCTATTTGAATGAAACTGGGCTCAAAATATTCCCTGGCTTATGCCGATAACATAGATACCAAATATACCATAGTAAGCTGAACTTCCGGTCCGCCATTTTGATTTATGTTGAAAACATACTTTTTCGAACTCCTCATCAACCGTATGTCTGATTTTCACCAAATTCGAATCAAATGATCTTCTGACTATGCTGACTCAAAGTTATGGATTTTGTGTCGATAGACAAAACCGTTTTCGCATACCACATCGACGAATTTGAGGCACAATGAGAAAATGACACTTGAGGCTTTATCCATGGAATGCTTTCGCATATTGACACCAAACTTTGTGTGTGTCATTGAAAAGTCACACAGAGTACACCAAATTGATTTTATAACAGTGCCACCTATTGGTCAAATTTGATAAGCCAAGTAATCATGCTACTAGAGGTGGTATTATGATTGTTTTGCCATTTCAATTACAATAATCCTATAATTGCTGTTATTGCTTATAAATGTATTTGGTGTGATGCTTCATGCCATGCTTATCTCCTACATTTGCCGTTGGAGTGCTTGGCCCCGTAATTGCTGCTTGCAGCTATATTTAGGGGCCAAGCACCGAAGGTGCGAAGGCACCTATTGTGTTTGTTGGCGTTATTATTATTATTCTTCTTCTTCCACCCCAAGTCTATGGTAGCCCATAGAACCGATTGCGGGAAAGTTGTATAATTTGGCACACTAATAGAGGACTGTCTGAACATTAACCGTAGCAAATTTGAAGTCTCTAACTCAAACTCTCTAGCGCCACCAATTGTCTAAACTTTCAAAAACTTGATGCTAATAACTCTTGAACCGTAAGCCACAAAAAGAAAATTCTTTTTTCCTGTGATTCCTTGGCTCATGCCGAGTCGAATGGACACCGAAATTCAAAAATCGCAAGGCTTAGTTTTTTCGCTATCGTCAATTGTTCGTAAAACCTACTTTTTCGAACTCGTCCTAGGCCGTTGCACCGATTGTCACGAAAATTGAATCAGATAATCTTCAGACCATGCTGGCAAAAAGTTATGGAATTCAAGTTCATTTCTCAAACCGTTTCCGAATAGCTCATGAACGAATTCTTCGAAAAGCACGCAAACGTGAACGTGAGGCTATATCTCCGCAACGGTTTGGCCTATTGAGACCAATCTTGGTGGGTCTTATAACAACCATTTCCTGGGACTACCTGCAGTGTTTCGTCGCTGTGCCCCCTAGTGGTCAGGAGATATGAAAAATGCATGTTTTTGCTCATAACTTCTGAACGGTTTTGCCAAAAATAACAAAAGTGGTGTCTTTAGATTCAGTGCATCATTCCGAGTCGAATGATACCGAATTTTCCCAATTCGGCCATTTTGGGCGTCGGCCATTTTGGATTTAGTTGTAAATTGCTGTATCTTAAGAATGAAGTTCTGTATCGTTTCGCAAATAATTACAAAATGTCCGGCTCCATGCCCTGAATGTACACAAAAAAATTGGGGGCAGCGCCACCTTGTGGTCAATAGTTATAACGATTTTTTCGAAAAATGCTAATAACTTTTGCATACATTAGCCTATTGTAACAAAGCTGATGTTGATAGATTCCTTGGGTCATGCCGAGAACACCGATACCCCATTTGTCAATTTTGGCAAAATTTCCTGTCCGCCATTTTGATTCATGTTGAAAACCTACTTTTTCGAACTCCTCCTAGACCGTTGCTCAGATTTTCACCAAATTTGATTTGGATCATCTTCAGACCATGCTGGCAAAAAGTTATGGAATTTGTGTCGATACACGTAACCGTTTTCAATTAGCGTACCAACGAATTTGCTGGAAAGATGCCAAACTGCATCTGAGGCTGTATCTCTGCAAAGGTTGGAGATATTTACACAAAACTTAATATGTGACATTGTCACATCACATTGACCACGCCACATCATTTTGGTCACAGCGCCACCTATTGGTCAAGAGTAATAAACCAATCAATAACCGCTAATTATTACATTTCCAATAATGCTAATAACTTTTGATTGCATTAGCCTATTATCATGAAACATGTCTCAAAATGTTCCTTGGGACATGCCGACAACATGCATACCAATTATGTCATATTAAGCAAAACTTCCTGTCCGCCATTTTGATTCATGTTGAAAACCTTTTTTTTTAAACTCATCCTCAACCGTTTGTCCGATTTTCACCAAAATTGAATCAGATCATCTTCAGACCGTGCTGACAAAAAGTTATGGATTTCGTGTCAATAGACGAAACCGTTTTTGTACAGCGCTGCTTCAGATGTCAGGCATCTTCACAAAATGAGTCTGAGGCTATATCGCTGCAAAGCCCATTAGTGGTCTTCCAGTGACATCTAGTGGTCGTAAATGCAATTTATCATACAACACTGTCTCTTTAACCTTTATAACTGTTATATGTTGTCTTAATTTCATTCCAAAGAAGCATACGCAATTTATGTATAATTTCACAGTCTAGATAATAGTACTGCACTGATTTTAAATAACCTAGATATGGCTGACAGTAAAAGAATAGAACAGAATTACAGACAGACACAAACATGAAATGTTTATACTAGTATATTAATACTCAATAAGCATGCTTAAACCCACACACAGATGCACACATTTTGTTATATATATAGATAATTAAAATAAATGATGGGTGATAAAACCTATTGCAAGTCTTCTGTTTTTATGGGCTTCTATGTCATTTTTCAGGTTTCATTGCAATCATAATCTGGCATAATTATAAACATTAGATATATCTGTATGAATAAATTGGTAAACTTTGACTCAATGTGATCTGAAATGCTTGAACAGTAATATTAAATAATAGTAATATACATTTTTTCTAGATGAATCCCTCAACAAGCCCATAAACTGTAATGTTTTAGTCTTTACTGAGCTCATTAGTGGTCTTCCGGTGACATCTAGTGGTTATAATTGCAATTTTTTATTCAACACTGGGTTTTGAAGCTTTATAAATATTACAGTGTTCTTTTTTACCTAATCTCTGTTAAATTTTGCATGATTGTTTAGAAAAAATACAGATCTAATGTATGTGTGATTATATTACCCCTTTTTTTTTGCAGTTTAATGCCATTCACAACAGAAATCTTTTGTTTTTTAGGCCTGTTTAAATGTTATCTAACCAAAGGACAAAATACAACATATTTTTTCAAAGTTATTGATCTAGAAAGTCCTGAGAATATTACTGCAGTGGTTTGATCAAGACTGAACAAAAAACCAGGTGACCCAAAACATTCAAATTCGTGGACCAATTTTATGAAAAAGGCTATAACTCGGGAACAAAATGAGATATCTTCACCAAACTCAGAACTCATATGCATGAACAAAAACTTTAGTCAAATTATTTTTTTTTTCCATATCTGCCACTTGGTGGCGCTACAGGATGAAAAAAAAAACTAAAATGTCTATAACTAAGCAACCGCTGATCCAATCAACTTGAAAATTGGTATGGCCCAATGTGGCATAAGTGTCTATGAGGAATTTCTCTTATCTTAAAAAACATGGCCGCCATTGGCCAAACAACTTTAAGCACCTATTTGACAAGGTTAATGGAAGTCGATCGGAACGAAACTCGGTGGGCATGTTCGACTCATTGCCCTAAAGGTCTGTAAGTATTTTGAAAGAAATTGCCCACAACATTGTCACCTCCCACAGAACACAACAAAGCGATTTGATTACAGCGCCAACTATTTTCCAAAAATGATAATGCATCATTTTACTGGAGTTTTACTGACTGTTTCAATTACACTCTTCCAATAATTGCTTTTCTTACTCGTTGCATTTGGTCTGATGCTCCATGCCATGCTTAGCTCCTCGCTGTGGAACTTTTATTAACGATTTTCAGCCATTTCAATTACAATCATGCAATTATTAATTTCATTGTTGCATTTGGTCTGATGCTACATATGCTTAGCTCCTGATGTTGCCGCTGGAATGCTTGGCCCCGTTATTGCTGCTTGCAGCTATATTTAGGGGCCAAGCACCGAAGGTGCGAAGGCACCTATTGTGTTTGTTGGCGTTATTATTATTATTCTTCCTCTTCTTCCACCCCAAGTCTATGGTAGCCCATAGAACCGATTGCGGGAAAGTTGTATAATTTGGCACACTAATAGAGGACTGTCTGAACATTAACCGTAGCAAATTTGAAGTCTCTAACTCAAACTCTCTAGCGCCACCAATTGTCTAAACTTTCAAAAACTTGATGCTAATAACTCTTGAACCGTAAGCCACAAAATGAAAATTCTTTTTTCCTGTGATTCCTTGGCTCATGCCGAGTCGAATGGACACCGAAATTCAAAAATCGCAAGGCTTAGTTTTTTCGCTATTGTCAATTGTTCGTAAAACCTACTTTTTCGAACTCGTCCTAGGCCGTTGCACCGATTGTCACGAAAATTGAATCAGATAATCTTCAGACCATGCTGGCAAAAAGTTATGGAATTCAAGTTGATTTCTCAAACCGTTTCCGAATAGCTCATGAACGAATTCTTCGAAAAGCACGCAAACGTGAACGTGAGGCTATATCTCCGCAACGGTTTGGCCTATTGAGACCAATCTTGGTGGGTCTTATAACAACCATTCCCTGGGACTACCTGCAGTCTTTCGGCGCTGTGCCCCCTAGTGGTCAGGAGATATGAAAAATGCATGTTTTTGCTCATAACTTCTGAACGGTTTTGCCAAAAATCACAAAAGTGGTGTCTTTAGATTCAGTGCATCATTCCGAGTCGAATGATACCGAATTTTCCCAATTCGGCCATTTTGGGCGTCGGCCATTTTGAATTTAGTTGTAAATTGCTGTATCTTAAGAATGAAGTTCCGTATCGTTTCGCAAATAATTACAAAAATGTCCGGCTCCATGCCCTGAATGTACACAAAAAAATTGGGGGCAGCGCCACCTTGTGGTCAATAGTTATAACGATTTTTCGAAAAATGCTAATAACTTTTGCATACATTAGCCTATTGTAACAAAGCTGATGTTGATAGATTCCTTGGGTTATGCCGAGAACACCGATACCCCATTTGTCAATTTTGGCAAAATTTCCTGTCCGCCATTTTGATTCATGTTGAAAACCTACTTTTTCGAACTCCTCCTAGACCGTTGCTCAGATTTTCACCAAATTTGATTTGGATCATCTTCAGACCATGCTGGCAAAAGTTATGGAATTTGTGTCGATACACGTAACCGTTTTCAATTAGCGTACCAACGAATTTGCTGGAAAGATGCCAAACTGCATCTGAGGCTGTATCTCTGCAAAGGTTGGAGATATTTACACAAAACTTAATATGTGACATTGTCACATCACATTGACCACGCCACATCATTTTGGTCACAGCGCCACCTATTGGTCAAGAGTAATAAACCAATCAATAACCGCTAATTATTACATTTCCAATAATGCTAATAACTTTTGATTGCATTAGCCTATTATCATGAAACATGTCTCAAAATGTTCCTTGGGACATGCAGACAACATACATACCAATTATGTCATATTAAGCAAAACTTCCTGTCCGCCATTTTGATTCATGTTGAAAACCTTTTTTTTTAAACTCATCCTCAACCGTTTGTCTGATTTTCACCAAAATTGAATCAGATCATCTTCAGACCGTGCTGACAAAAAGTTATGGATTTCGTGTCAATAGACGAAACCGTTTTTGTACAGCGCTGCTTCAGATGTCAGGCATCTTCACAAAATGAGTCTGAGGCTATATCTCTGCAAAGCTTTGTTGTAATTAAGCCAAACTTGTGTGTGCCATTGTCTAACATGGAGAATAGGCTCACAGACACTCACACACAGAAATGAAATGGTTCAACTATTATATGAATAATCAATAAGCATGATTACACACACACACACACACAGAGAGAAGTACATGCCCACACATTTTGTTGTATGTAGATATTTGAAATAAATTATAGGTGACACACAACTCACAGAAAGACTTCTTTTCTTACATTGCTATGTCAGGTTTCATTGCATTCATATTCTGACATAATAGTAAACATTTGATATACATGTATGAATAAATTGTTGAACTTTCACTCAATGTGATCTTAAATGCTTGAATAGTAATATTAAATAATAGTAATATATATTTTTCTAGATGAATCAATCATAGAGACAATGAACTGTAATGTTTTAGTCTTTAGTGAGCCCATTAGTGGCCTTCCAGTGACATCTAGTGGTCGTAAATGCAATTTATCATACAACACTGTCTCTTTAACCTTTATAAGTGTTATATGTTGTCTTAATTTCATTCCAAAGAAGCATACGCAATTTATGTATAATTTCACAGTCTAGATAATAGTACTGCACTGATTTTAAATAACCTAGATATGGCTGACAGTAAAAGAATAGAACAGAATTACAGACACACACAAACATGAAATGTTTAAACTAGTATATTAATACTCAATAAGCATGCTAAAGCCCACACACAGATGCACACATTTTGTTATATATATATAGATAATTAAAATAAATGATGGGTGATAAAACCTATTGCAAGTCTTCTGTTTTTATGGGCTTCTATGTCATTTTTCAGGTTTCATTGCAATCATAATCTGGCATAATTATAAACATTAGATATATCTGTATGAATAATTTGGTAAACTTTGACTCAATGTGATCTGAAATGCTTGAACAGTAATATTAAATAATAGTAATATACATTTTTTCTAGATGAATCCCTCAACAAGCCCATAAACTGTAATGTTTTAGTCTTTACTGAGCTCATTAGTGGTCTTCCGGTGACATCTAGTGGTTATAATTGCAATTTTTTATTCAACACTGGGTTTTGAAGCTTTACAAATATTACAGTGTTCTTTTTTACCTAATCTCTGTTAAATTTTGCATGATTGTTTAGAAAAAATACAGATCTAATGCATGTGTGATTATATTACCCCTTTTTTTTTTTGCAGTTTAATGCCATTCACAACAGAAATCTTTTGTTTTTTAGGCCTGTTTAAATGTTATCTAACCAAAGGACAAAATACAACATATTTTTTCAAAGTTATTGATCTAGAGAGTCCTGAGAATATTACTGCAGTGGTTTGATCAAGACTGAACAAAAAACCAGGTGACCCAAAACATTCAAATTCGTGGACCAATTTTATGAAAAAGGCTATAACTCGGGAACAAAATGAGATATCTTCACCAAACTCAGAACTCATATGCATGAACAAAAACTTTAGTCAAATTATTTTTTTTCCATATCTGCCACTTGGTGGCGCTACAGGATGAAAAAAAAACTAAAATGGCTATAACTAAGCAACCGCTGATCCAATCAACTTGAAAATTGGTATGGCCCAATGTGGCATAAGTGTCTATGAGGAATTTCACTTATCTTAAAAAACATGGCCGCCATTGGCCAAACAACTTTAAGCACCTATTTGACAAGGTTAATGGAAGTCGATCGGAACGAAACTCGGTGGGCATGTTCGACTCATTGCCCTAAAGGTCTGTAAGTATTTTGAAAGAAATTGCCCACAACATTGTCACCTCCCACAGAACACAACAAAGCGATTTGATTACAGCGCCAACTATTTTCCAAAAATGATAATGCATCATTTTACTGGAGTTTTACTGGCTGTTTCAATTACACTCTTCCAATAATTGCTTTTCTTACTCGTTGCATTTGGTCTGATGCTCCATGCCATGCTTAGCTCCTCGCTGTGGAACTTTTATTAACGATTTTCAGCCATTTCAATTACAATCATGCAATTATTAATTTCATTATTCATTGTTGCATTTGGTCTGATGCTACATATGCTTAGCTCCTGATTTTGCCGCTGGAATGCTTGGCCCCGTGATTGCTGCTTGCAGCTATATTTAGGGGCCAAGCACCGAAGGTGCGTAGGCACCTATTGTTTTCGTTGGCGTTATTATTATTCTTCTTCTTCTTCTTCTTCTTCTTCCGCCGCAAGTCTATGGCAGCCCATAGAACCGTTTGCGGGAAAGTTGTATAATTTGGCACACTGATAGAGGACAGTCCCAACATTAACTATAGCAAATTTGAAGCCTCTAACTCCTACTCTCTAGCGCCACCACTTGTCCAAACTTTCAATGTTTGTATGCTAATAACTTTTGAACCGTAAGCCAGAAAATGGAAATTCTTTTTTCCTCTGAATCCTTGGCTCATGCCAAGTCGAATGAACCCCAAAATTCAAAAATCGCAAGGTTTAGTTTTTTCGCTATTTTCAATTATTCGAAAAACCTACTTTTTCGAACTCGTCCTAGACGGTTAGTCCGATTGCCACGAAAATTGGCTCAGATCATCTTCAGACCATGCTGGCAAAAAGTTATGGAATTCAAGTTGATTCGTCCAACTGTTGTCGAATGACACGTAAACAAATTTGACGAAAAGCACGCAAAAATGCACGTGAGGCTATATCCCGGCAACGGTTTGTCATATTGAGACCAAAATTGGCGTGTGTTATAACAAGCATGAACTGAGACTTCCTGCAGTGTTTCGACACAGCGCCACCTAGTGGTCAGGAGATATGAAAAATGCATATTTTGGCTTATAACTACTGAATGGTTTGGCCAAAAATCACACAACTGGTCTCTTTAGATTCAGTGAGTCATGTCGAGTCAAATGATATCCAATTTTCCTGTGTCGGCCATTTTAGGCGTCAGCCATTTTGAATTATGATTTAAAATGCTGTATTTTTTGAACGCAGCATCGTATCGTTTCGCAAATAATTACAAAAATATTCGGCTCCATGCCCTGAAGGTACTCAAAAAGTCTGGTGGCAGCGCCACCTTGTGGCCAATAGTTATAATGAAATATCACATAAATGCTAATAACCTTTGAATAAATTAGTCTATTAAAATTAAAATGGTCTCGCTATATTCTGTGGGTCATGCCGAGAGTATTGATACCAATAATGTGAAAATTGGCCTTACTTCCTGTCCGCCATTTTGCTTAATGTTGAAAACCTACTTTTTCGAACTCCTCCTAGACCGTTAGCCCAATTTTCACCAAATTTGACGTGAATCATCTTCAGACCATGCTGGCAAAAAGTTATGGATTTTGTGTCGATATACGTAACGGTTCTCATTTAGCGCATCAACGAATTTGCTGGAAGGGTGCCAAAATGCATTTGAGGCTGTATCTCTGCAACACTTTGACATATTTGCACCAAACTTTGTATGTGTCATCGCCACCTCACACTGACCATGCCACATAAATTTGGTAACAGCGCCACCTATTGGTCAAGAGTAATAAACCATTCATTAACCATGAGTAATTACACTTTTTAAAATGCTAATAACTTTTTAATGCATTAGCCTATTTGAAGGAAACTGGGCTCAAAATATTCCCTGGCTTATGCCGATAACATAGATACCAAATATACCACGGTAAGCTGAACTTCCGGTCCGCCATTTTGATTTATGTTGAAAACATACTTTTTCAAATTCCTGATCAACTGTATGTCCGATTTTCACCAAATTCGAATCAAATGATCTTCAGGCTATACTGATTCAAAGTTATGGATTTTGAGTTGATAGACAAAACCATTTTTGCATACCACATCGACGAATTTGAGGCACAATGAGAAAATGACACTTGAGGCTGTATCCCTGGAATGCTTTGGCATATTGACACCAAACCTTGTGTGTGTCATTGAAAAGTCACACAGAGTACACCAAATTGATTTTATAACAGTGTCACCTATTGGTCAAGCTTCATAAACCAAGTAATCATGCTACTAGAGGTGGTATTGGTGTTTTTTTTTTTGCCATTTCAAATACAATAATTCCAAAATTGCTGTTATTGCTCATTAATGTATTTGGTGTGATGCTTCATGCGATGCTTAGCTACTACATTGAGGCTATATCTCTGCAAAGCTTTGTTGTAATTAAGCCAAACTTGTGTGTGCCATTGTCTAACATGGAGAATAGGCTCACAGACACTCACACACAGAAATGAAATGGTTCAACTATTATATGAATAATCAATAAGCATGATTACACACACACACACACACACACACACACACACACAGAGAGAGAAGTACATGCCCACACATTTTGTTGTATGTAGATATTTGAAATAAATTATAGGTGACACACAACTCACAGAAAGACTTCTTTTCTTACATTTCTATGTCAGGTTTCATTGCATTCATATTCTGACATAATAGTAAACATTTGATATACATGTATGAATAAATTGTTGAACTTTCACTCAATGTGATCTTAAATGCTTGAACAGTAATATTAAATAATAGATATATATATATTTTTCTAGATGAATCAATCATCGAGACAATTAACTGTAATGTTTTAGTCTTTAGTGAGCCCATTAGTGGTCTTCCGGTGACATCTAGTGGTTATAATTGCATTTTTTTATTCAACACTGGGTTTTGAAGCTTTATAAATATTACAGTGTTCTTTTTTACCTAATCTCTGTTAAATTTTGCATGATTGTTTAGAAAAAATACAGATCTAATGCATGTGTGATTATATTACCCCTTTTTTTTTGCAGTTTAATGCCATTCACAACAGAAATCTTTTGTTTTTTAGGCCATTTTAACTGTTATAGCACCAGCTATTTTCTGATCTTAATGAAACTTTGCATGCTTGGTGGGACATCTTTCACATGTTATAACCAAGTTTCATAAAGTTTTGAGTTTTTGTTTCAGTTTTATAGGCTTTAGCTTACATGTGGCCACGGCCCTTTGCTAAATGACCTCTTATAGCTAACCAAAGGACAAAATGCAACATATTTTTGAAAATTATTGATCTAGAGAGTCCAGAGAATATTATTGCAGTGGTTTGATCAAGACTGAACAAAAAACCAGGTGACCCAAAACATTCAAATTCGTGGACCAATTTTACGAAAAAGGCTATAACTCGGGAACAAAATGAGATATCTTCACCAAACTCAGAACTCATATGCATGAACGAAAACTTTAGTCAAATTATTATTATTTTTTTTCCATATCTGCCACTTGGTGGCGCTACAGGATGAAAAAAAATCAAATGGCTATAACTAAGCAACCGTTGATCCGATCAACTTGAAAATTGATATGGCCCAATGTGGCACAAGTGCTCTATGAGGAATTTCACTTATCTTAAAAAACATGGCCGCCATTGGCCAAACAACTTTAAGCACCTATTTGACAAGGTTAATGGAAGTCGATCGGAACGAAACTCGGTGGGCATGTTCGACTCATTGCCCTAAAGGTCTGTAAGTATTTTGAAAGAAATTGCCCACAACATTGTCACCTCCCACAGAACACAACAAAGCAATTTGATTACAGCGCCAACTATTTTCCAAAAATGATAATGCATCATTTTACTGGAGTTTTACTGGCTGTTTCAATTACACTCTTCCAATAATTGCTTTTCTTACTCGTTGCATTTGGTCTCATGCTCCATGCCATGCTTAGCTCCTCGCTGTGGAACTTTTATTAACGATTTTCAGCCATTTCAATTACGATCATGCAATTATTAATTTCATTATTCATTGTTGCATTTGGTCTGATGCTACATATGCTTAGCTCCTGATGTTGCCGCTGGAATGCTTGGCCCCGTGATTGCTGCTTGCAGCTATATTTAGGGGCCAAGCACCGAAGGTGCGAAGGCACCTATTGTGTTTGTTGGCGTTATTATTATTCTTCCTCTTCTTCTTCCACCCCAAGTCTATGGTAGCCCATAGAACCGATTGCGGGAAAGTTGTATAATTTGGCACACTAATAGAGGACTGTCTGAACATTAACCGTAGCAAATTTGAAGTCTCTAACTCAAACTCTCTAGCGCCACCACTTGTCCAAACTTTCAATGTTTATATGCTAATAACTTTTGAACCGTAAGCCAGAAAATGGAAATTCTTTTTTCCCCTGAATCCTTGGCTCAGGCCAAGTCGAATGAATCCCGAAATTCAAAAATCGCAAGGTTTAGTTTTTTCACTATTTTCAATTTTTCGAAAAACCTACTTTTTCGAACTCGTCCTAGACGGTTAGTCCGATTTTCACGAAAATTGGCTCAGATCATCTTCAGACCATGCTGGCAAAAAGTTATGGAATTCAAGTTGATTCGTCCAACCGTTGTCGAATGACACGTGTACAAATTTGACGAAAAGCACGCAAAAATGCATGTAAGGCTATATCTCGGCAACGGTTTGGCATATTGAGACCAAACTTGGTGTGTGTTATAATAACCATGACCTGAGACTACCTGCAGTGTTTCGACACAGCGCCACCTAGTGGTCAGGAGATATGAAAAATGCATATTTTGGCTTATAACTTCTGCATGGTTTGGTCAAAAATCACAAAACTGGTCTCTTTAGATTCAGTGAGTCATGTCAAGTAGAATGATATCAAATTTTCCCGTGTCGGCCATTTTAGGCGTCGGCCATTTTGAATTATGATTTAAAATGCTGTATTTTTTGAACGCAGCATCGTATCGTTTCGCAAATAATTACAAAAATATTCGGCTCCATGCCCTGAAGGTACTCAAAAAGTTTGGTGGCAGCGCCACCTTGTGGCCAATAGTTATAATGAAATATCACATAAACTCTAATAACTTTTGAATAAATTAGACAATTAAAATTAAAATAGTCTCACTACATTTTGTGGGTCATGCCGAGAGCATTGATACCAATTATGAGAAAATTGGCCATACTTCCTGTCCGCCATTTTGTTTAATGTTGAAAACCTACTTTTTCGAACTCCTCCTAGACCGTTAGTCCGATTTTCACCAAATTTGACATGGATCATCTTCAGACCATGTTGACAAAAAGTTATGGATTTCGTGTCGATATACGAAACGGTTCTCATTAAGCGCATCAACGAATTTGCTGGAAAGGTGCCAAAATGCATTTGAGGCTGTATCTCTGCAACGCTTTGACATATTTGCACCAAACTTTGTATGTGTCATCGCCACCGCACACTGACCATGCCACATAAATTTGGTAACATCGCCACCTATTGGTCAAGAGTAATAAACCCTTCATTAACCATGAATAATTACACTTTTAAAAACGCTAATAACTTTTTATTGCATTAACCTATTTGAATGAAACTGGGCTCAAAATATTCCCTGGCTTATGCCGATAACGTAGATACCAAATATGCCAGAGTAAGCTGAACTTTCGTTCCGCCATTTTGATTTATGTTGAAAACATACTTTTTCAAACTCCTCATCCACCGTAGGTCCGATTTTCACCAAATTCGAATCAGATTATCTTCAGATTATGGTTACAAAAAATTATGGATTTTGTGTCGAAAGACAAAACCGTTTTTGCATACCAAAGCGACGAATTTGAGGCACAACGACAAAATGACACTTGAGGCTGTATCTCTGGAGTGCTTTGGCATATTAACACCAAACTTTGTGTGTGTCATTGAAAAGTCACACAGAGTACACCAAATTGATTTTATAACAGTACCACCTATTGGTCAAGCTTGATAAGCCAAGTAATCATGCTATTAGAGGTTGTATTATTATTATTTTTTAGCCATTTCAATCACAATAATACCAAAATTGCTGTCATTGCTCATTAATGTATTTGGTGTGATGCTTCATGCCATGCTTAGCTCCTAAATTTGCTGTTGGAGTGCTTGGCCCCGTAATTGCTGCTTGCAGCTATATTTAGGGGCCAAGCACCGAAGGTGCGTAGGCACCTATTGTAATCGTTGGCGTTATTATTCTTCTTCTTCTTCTTCTTCTTCTTCTTCCGCCGCAAGTCTATGGCAGCCCATAGAACCGATTGCGGGAAAGTTGTATAATTTGGCACACTGATAGAGGACAGTCCCAACATTAACTATAGCAAATTTGAAGTCTCTATCTCCTACTCTCTAGCGCCACCACTTGTCCAAACTTTCAATGTTTGTATGCTAATAACTTTTGAACCGTAAGCCAGAAAATGGAAATTCTTTTTTCCTCTGAATCCTTGGCTCATGCCAAGTCGAATGAACCCCAAAATTCAAAAATCGCAAGGTTTAGTTTTTTCGCTATTTTCAATTATTCGAAAAACCTACTTTTTCGAACTCGTCCTAGACGGTTAGTCCGATTGCCACGAAAATTGGCTCAGATCATCTTCAGACCATGCTGGCAAAAAGTTATGGAATTCAAGTTGATTCGTCCAACTGTTGTCGAATGACACGTAAACAAATTTGACGAAAAGCACGCAAACATGCACGTGAGGCTATATCCCGGCAACGGTTTGTCATATTGAGACCAAACTTGGCGTGTGTTATAACAAGCATGAACTGAGACTACCTGCAGTGTTTCGACACAGCGCCACCTAGTGGTCAGGAGATATGAAAAATGCATATTTTGGCTTATAACTACTGAATGGTTTGGCCAAAAATCACACAACTGGTCTCTTTAGATTCAGGGAGTAATGTCGAGTCAAATGATATCCAATTTTCCTGTGTCGGCCATTTTAGGCGTCGGCCATTTTGAATTATGATTTAAAATGCTGTATTTTTTGAACGCAGCATCGTATCGTTTCGCAAATAATTACAAAAATATTCGGCTACATGCCCTGAAGGTACTCAAAAAGTTTGGTGGCAGCGCCACCTTGTGGCCAATAGTTATAATGAAATTTCACATAAATGCTAATAACTTTTGAATAAATTAGTCTATTAAAATTAAAATGGTCTCGCTATATTCTGTGGGTCATGCCGAGAGTATTGATACCAATAATGTGAAAATTGGCCTTACTTCCTGTCCGCCATTTTGCTTAATGTTGAAAACCTACTTTTTCGAACTCCTCCTAGACCGTTAGCCCAATTTTCACCAAATTTGACGTGCATCATCTTCAGACCATGCTGGCAAAAAGTTATGGATTTTGTGTCGATATACGTAACGGTTCTCATTTAGCGCATCAACGAATTTGCTGGAAGGGTGCCAAAATGCATTTGAGGCTGTATCTCTGCAACACTTTGACATATTTGCACCAAACTTTGTATGTGTCATCGCCACCTCACACTGACCATGCCACATAAATTTGGTAACAGCGCCTCCTATTGGTCAAGAGTAATAAACCATTCATTAACCATGAGTAATTACACTTTTTAAAATGCTAATAACTTTTTAATGCATTAGCCTATTTGAAGGAAACTGGGCTCAAAATATTCCCTGGCTTATGCCGATAACATAGATACCAAATATACCACGGTAAGCTGAACTTCCGGTCTGCCATTTTGATTTATGTTGAAAACATACTTTTTCGAACTCCTGATCAACCGTATGTCCGATTTTCACCAAATTCGAATCAAATGATCTTCAGGCTATACTGATTCAAAGTTATGGATTTTGAGTCGATAGACAAAACCGTTTTCGCATACCACATCGACGAATTTGAGGCACAATGAGAAAATGACACTTGAGGCTGTATCCCTGGAATGCTTTGGCATATTGACACCAAACTTTGTGTGTGTCATTGAAAAGTCACACAGAGTACACCAAATTGATTTTATAACAGTGTCACCTATTGGTCAAGCTTGATAAACCAAGTAATCATGCTACTAGAAGTGGTATTGGTGTTTTTTTTTTTGCCATTTCAAATACAATAATTCCAAAATTGCTGTTATTGCTCATTAATGTATTTGGTGTGATGCTTTATGCGATGCTTAGCTACTACATTTGCCGTTGGAGTGCTTGGCCCCGTAATTGCTGCTTGCAGCTATATTTATTATTATTATTCTTCTTCTTCCACCCCAAGTCTATGGTAGCCCATAGAACCGATTGCGGGAAAGTTGTATAATTTGGCACACTAATAGAGGACTGTCTGAACATTAACCGTAGCAAATTTGAAGTCTCTAACTCAAACTCTCTAGCGCCACCAATTGTCTAAACTTTCAAAAACTTGATGCTAATAACTCTTGAACCGTGAGCCACAAAATGAAAATTCTTTTTTCCTGTGATTCCTTGGCTCATGCCGAGTCGAATGGACACCGAAATTCAAAAATCGCAAGGCTTAGTTTTTTCGCTATCGTCAATTGTTCGTAAAACCTACTTTTTCGAACTCGTCCTAGGCCGTTTCACCGATTGTCACGAAAATTGAATCAGATAATCTTCAGACCATGCTGGCAAAAAGTTATGGAATTCAAGTTGATTTCTCAAACCGTTTCCGAATAGCTCATGAACGAATTATTCGAAAAGCACGCAAACGTGAACGTGAGGCTATATCTCCGCAACGGTTTGGCCTATTGAGACCAATCTTGGTGGGTCTTATAACAACCATTCCCTGGGACTACCTGCAGTGTTTCGGCGCTGTGCCCCCTAGTGGTCAGGAGATATGAAAAATGCATGTTTTTGCTCATAACTTCTGAACGGTTTTGCCAAAAATCACAAAAGTGGTGTCTTTAGATTCAGTGCATCATTCCGAGTCGAATGATACCGAATTTTCCCAATTCGGCCATTTTGGGCGTCGGCCATTTTGGATTTAGTTGTAAATTGCTGTATCTTAAGAATGAAGTTCCGTATCGTTTCGCAAATAATTACAAAAATGTCCGGCTCCATGCCCTGAATGTACACAAAAAAATTGGGGGCAGCGCCACCTTGTGGTCAATAGTTATAACGATTTTTTCGAAAAATGCTAATAACTTTTGCATACATTAGCCTATTGTAACAAAACTGATGTTGATAGATTCCTTGGGTAATGCCGAGAACACCGATACCCCATTTGTCAATTTTGGCAAAATTTCCTGTCCGCCATTTTGATTCATGTTGAAAACCTACTTTTTCGAACTCCTCCTAGACCGTTGCTCAGATTTTCACCAAATTTGATTTGGATCATCTTCAGACCATGCTGTCAAAAAGTTATGGAATTTGTGTCGATACACGTAACCGTTTTCAATTAGCGTACCAACGAATTTGCTGGAAAGATGCCAAACTGCATCTGAGGCTGTATCTCTGCAAAGGTTGGAGATATTTACACAAAACTTAATATGTGACATTGTCACATCACATTGACCACGCCACATCATTTTGGTCACAGCGCCACCTATTGGTCAAGAGTAATAAACCAATCAATAACCGCTAATTATTACATTTCCAATAATGCTAATAACTTTTGATTGCATTAGCCTATTATCATGAAACATGTCTCAAAATGTTCCTTGGGACATGCCGACAACATACATACCAATTATGTCATATTAAGCAAAACTTCCTGTCCGCCATTTTGATTCATGTTGAAAACCTTTTTTTTTAAACTCATCCTCAACCGTTTGTCTGATTTTCACCAAAATTGAATCAGATCATCTTCAGACCGTGCTGACAAAAAGTTATGGATTTCGTGTCAATAGACGAAACCGTGTTTGTACAGCGCTGCTTCAGATGTCAGGCATCTTCACAAAATGAGTCTGAGGCTATATCTCTGCAAAGCCCATTAGTGGTCTTCCAGTGACATCTAGTGGTCGTAAATGCAATTTATCATACAACACTGTCTCTTTAACCTTTATAACTGTTATATGTTGTCTTAATTTCATTCCAAAGAAGCATACGCAATTTATGTATAATTTCACAGTCTAGATAATAGTACTGCACTGATTTTAAATAACCTAGATATGGCTGACAGTAAAAGAATAGAACAGAATTACAGACACACACACCAACATGAAATGTTTAAACTAGTATATTAATACTCAATAAGCATGCTTAAACCCACACACAGATGCACACATTTTGTTATATATATAGATAATTAAAATAAATGATGGGTGATAAAACCTATTGCAAGTCTTCTGTTTTTATGGGCTTCTATGTCATTTTTCAGGTTTCATTGCAATCATAATCTGGCATAATTATAAACATTAGATATATCTGTATGAATAAATTGGTAAACTTTGACTCAATGTGATCTGAAATGCTTGAACAGTAATATTAAATAATAGTAATATACATTTTTTCTAGATGAATCCCTCAACAAGCCCATAAACTGTAATGTTTTAGTCTTTAGTGAGCTCATTAGTGGTCTTCCGGTGACATCTAGTGGTTATAATTGCAATTTTTTATTCAACACTGGGTTTTGAAGCTTTATAAATATTACAGTGTTCTTTTTTACCTAATCTCTGTTAAATTTTGCATGATTGTTTAGAAAAAATACAGATCTAATGCATGTGTGATTATATTACCCCTTTTTTTTGCAGTTTAATGCCATTCACAACAGAAATCTTTTGTTTTTTAGGCCATTTTAACTGTTATAGCACCAGCTATTTTCTGATCTTAATGAAACTTTGCATGCTTGGTGGGTCATCTTTCACATGTTATAACCAAGTTTCATAAAGTTTTGAGTTTTTGTTTCAGTTTTATAGGCTTTAGGTTACATGTGGCCACGGCCCTTTCCTAAATGACCTCTTATAGCTAACCAAAGGACAAAATGCAACATATTTTTGAAAATTATTGATCTAGAGAGTCCAGAGAATATTATTGCAGTGGTTTGATCAAGACTGAACAAAAAACCAGGTGACCCAAAACATTCAAATTCGTGGACCAATTTTACAAAAAAGGCTATAACTCGGGAACAAAATGAGATATCTTCACCAAACTCAGAACTCATATGCATGAACAAAAACTTTAGTGAAATTATAATTTTTTTTTTCCATATCTGCCACTTGGTGGCGCTACAGGATGAAAAAAATATCAAATGGCTATAACTAAGCAACCGTTGATCCAATCAACTTGAAAATTGATATGGCCCAATGTGGCACAAGTGCTCTATGAGGAATTTCACTTATCTTAAAAAACATGGCCGCCATTGGCCAAACAACTTTAAACACCTATTTGACAAGGTTAATGGAAGTCGATCGGAACGAAACTCGGTCGGCATGTTCGACTCATTGCCCTAAAGGTCTGTAAGTATTTTGAAAGAAATTGCCCACAACATTGTCACCTCCCACAGAACACAACAAAGCGATTTGATTACAGCGCCAACTATTTTCCAAAAATGATAATGCATCATTTTACTGGAGTTTTACTGGCTGTTTCAATTACACTCTTCCAATAATTGCTTTTCTTACTCGTTGCATTTGGTCTGATGCTCCATGCCATGCTTAGCTCCTCGCTGTGGAACTTTTATTAACGATTTTCAGCCATTTCAATTACAATCATGCAATTATTAATTTCATTATTCATTGTTGCATTTGGTCTGATGCTACATATGCTTAGCTCCTGATGTTGCCGCTGGAATGCTTGGCCCCGTGATTGCTGCTTGCAGCTATATTTATTATTCTTCTTCTTCCACCCCAAGTCTATGGTAGCCCATAGAACCGATTGCGGGAAAGTTGTATAATTTGGCACACTAATAGAGGACTGTCTGAACATTAACCGTAGCAAATTTGAAGTCTCTAACTCAAACTCTCTAGCGCCACCAATTGTCTAAACTTTCAAAAACTTGATGCTAATAACTCTTGAACCGTAAGCCACAAAATGAAAATTCTTTTTTCCTGTGATTCCTTGGCTCATGCCGAGTCGAATGGACACCGAAATTCAAAAATCGCAAGGCTTAGTTTTTTCGCTATCGTCAATTGTTCGTAAAACCTACTTTTTCGAACTCGTCCTAGGCCGTTGCACCGATTGTCACGAAAATTGAATCAGATAATCTTCAGACCATGCTGGCAAAAAGTTATGGAATTCAAGTTGATTTCTCAAACCGTTTCCGAATAGCTCATGAACGAATTCTTCGAAAAGCACGCAAACGTGAACGTGAGGCTATATCTCCGCAACGGTTTGGCCTATTGAGACCAATCTTGGTGGGTCTTATAACAACCATTCCCTGGGACTACCTGCAGTGTTTCGGCGCTGTGCCCCCTAGTGGTCAGGAGATATGAAAAATGCATGTTTTTGCTCATAACTTCTGAACGGTTTTGCCAAAAATCACAAAAGTGGTGTCTTTAGATTCAGTGCATCATTCTGAGTCGAATGATACCGAATTTTCCCAATTCGGCCATTTTGGGCGTCGGCCATTTTGGATTTAGTTGTAAATTGCTGTATCTTAAGAATGAAGTTCCGTATCATTTCGCAAATAATTACAAAAATGTCCGGCTCCATGCCCTGAATGTACACAAAAAAATTGGGGGCAGCGCCACCTTGTGGTCAATAGTTATAACGATTTTTTCGAAAAATGCTAATAACTTTTGCATACATTAGCCTATTGTAACAAAGCTGATGTTGATAGATTCCTTGGGTCATGCCGAGAACACCGATACCCCATTTGTCAATTTTGGCAAAATTTCCTGTCCGCCATTTTGATTCATGTTGAAAACCTACTTTTTCGAACTCCTCCTAGACCGTTGCTCAGATTTTCACCAAATTTGATTTGGATCATCTTCAGACCATGCTGGCAAAAAGTTATGGAATTTGTGTCGATACACGTAACCGTTTTCAATTAGCGTACCAACGAATTTGCTGGAAAGATGCCAAACTGCATCTGAGGCTGTATCTCTGCAAAGGTTGGAGATATTTACACAAAACTTAATATGTGACATTGTCACATCACATTGACCACGCCACATCATTTTGGTCACAGCGCCACCTATTGGTCAAGAGTAATAAACCAATCAATAACCGCTAATTATTACATTTCCAATAATGCTAATAACTTTTGATTGCATTAGCCTATTATCATGAAACATGTCTCAAAATGTTCCTTGGGACATGCCGACAACATGCATACCAATTATGTCATATTAAGCAAAACTTCCTGTCCGCCATTTTGATTCATGTTGAAAACCTTTTTTTTTAAACTCATCCTCAACCGTTTGTCCGATTTTCACCAAAATTGAATCAGATCATCTTCAGACCGTGCTGACAAAAAGTTATGGATTTCGTGTCAATAGACGAAACCGTTTTTGTACAGCGCTGCTTCAGATGTCAGGCATCTTCACAAAATGAGTCTGAGGCTATATCTCTGCAAAGCTTTGTTGTAATTAAGCCAAACTTGTGTGTGCCATTGTCTAACATGGAGAATAGGCTCACAGACACTCACACACAGAAATGAAATGGTTCAACTATTATATGAATAATCAATAAGCATGATTACACACACACACACACACACACACACAGAGAGAGAGAAGTACATGCCCACACATTTTGTTGTATGTAGATATTTGAAATAAATTATAGGTGACACACAACTCACAGAAAGACTTCTTTTCTTACATTTCTATGTCAGGTTTCATTGCATTCATATTCTGACATAATAGTAAACATTTGATATACATGTATGAATAAATTGTTGAACTTTCACTCAATGTGATCTTAAATGCTTGAACAGTAATATTAAATAATAGTAATATATATTTTTCTAGATGAATCAATCATCGAGACAATGAACTGTAATGTTTTAGTCTTTAGTGAGCTCATTAGTGGTCTTCCAGTGACATCTAGTGGTCGTAAATGCAATTTATCATACAACACTGTCTCTTTAACCTTTATAACTGTTATATGTTGTCTTAATTTCATTCCAAAGACGCATACGCAATTTATGTATAATTTCACAGTCTAGATAATAGTACTGCACTGATTTTAAATAACCTAGATATGGCTGACAGTAAAAGAATAGAACAGAATTACAGACACACACAAACATGAAATGTTTAAACTACTATATTAATACTCAATAAGCATGCTTAAACCCACACACAGATGCACACATTTTGTTATATATATAGATAATTAAAATAAATCATGGGTGATAAAACCTATTGCAAGTCTTCTGTTTTTATGGGCTTCTATGTCATTTTTCAGGTTTCATTGCAATCATAATCTGGCATAATTATAAACATTAGATATATCTGTATGAATAAATTGGTAAACTTTGACTCAATGTGATCTGAAATTCTTGAACAGTAATATTAAATAATAGTAATATACATTTTTTCTAGATGAATCCCTCAACAAGCCCATAAACTGTAATGTTTTAGTCTTTAGTGAGCTCATTAGTGGTCTTCCGGTGACATCTAGTGGTTATAATTGCAATTTTTTATTCAACACTGGGTTTTGAAGCTTTATAAATATTACAGTGTTCTTTTTTACCTAATCTCTGTTAAATTTTGCATGATTGTTTAGAAAAAATACAGATCTAATGCATGTGTGATTATATTAGCCCTTTTTTTTGCAGTTTAATGCCATTCACAACAGAAATCTTTTGTTTTTTAGGCCATTTTAACTGTTATAGCACCAGCTATTTTCTGATCTTAATGAAACTTTGCATGCTTGGTGGGTCATCTTTCACATGTTATAACCAAGTTTCATAAAGTTTTGAGTTTTTGTTTCAGTTTTATAGGCTTTAGGTTACATGTGGCCACGGCCCTTTCCTAAATGACCTCTTATAGCTAACCAAAGGACAAAATGCAACATATTTTTGAAAATTATTGATCTAGAGAGTCCACAGAATATTATTGCAGTGGTTTGATCAAGACTGAACAAAAAACCAGGTGACCCAAAACATTCAAATTCGTGGACCAATTTTACGAAAAAGGCTATAACTCGGGAACAAAATGAGATATCTTCACCAAACTCAGAACTCATATGCATGAACAAAAACTTTAGTCAAATTATTATTTTTTTTTCCATATCTGCCACTTGGTGGCGCTACAGGATGAAAAAAATTCAAATGGCTATAACTAAGCAACCGTTGATCCAATCAACTTGAAAATTGATATGGCCCAATGTGGCACAAGTGCTCTATGAGGAATTTCACTTATCTTAAAAAACATGGCCGCCATTGGCCAAACAAGTTTAAGCACCTATTTGACAAGGTTAATGGAAGTCGATCGGAACGAAACTCGGTGGGCATGTTCGACTCATTGCCCTAAAGGTCTGTAAGTATTTTGAAAGAAATTGCCCACAACATTGTCACCTCCCACAGAACACAACAAAGTGATTTGATTACAGCGCCACCTATTTTCCAAAAATGATAATGCATCATTTTACTGGAGTTTTACTGGCTGTTTCAATTACACTCTTCCAATAATTGCTTTTCTTACTCGTTGCATTTGGTCTGATGCTCCATGCCATGCTTAGCTCCTCGCTGTGGAACTTTTAATAACGATTTTCAGCCATTTCAATTACAATCATGCAATTATTAATTTCATTATTCATTGTTGCATTTGGTCTGATGCTACATATGCTTAGCTCCTGATGTTGCCGCTGGAATGCTTGGCCCCGTGATTGCTGCTTGCAGCTATATTTAGGGGCCAAGCACCGAAGGTGCGTAGGCACCTATTGTAATCGTTGGCGTTATTATTATTAGGGGCCAAGCACCGAAGGTGCGTAGGCACCTATTGTAATCGTTGGCGTTATTATTATTCTTCTTCTTCTTCTTCTTCTTCTTCCGCCGCAAGTCTATGGCAGCCCATAGAACCGATTGCGGGAAAGTTGTATAATTTGGCACACTGATAGAGGACAGTCCCACCATTAACTATAGCTAATTTGAAGTCTCTAACTCCTACTCTCTAGCGCCACCACTTGTCCAAACTTTCAATGTTTGTATGCTAATAACTTTTGAACCGTAAGCCAGAAAATGGAAATTCTTTTTTGCTCTGAATCCTTGGCTCATGCCAAGTCGAATGAACCCCAAAATTCAAAAATCGCAAGGTTTAGTTTTTTCGCTATTTTCAATTTTTCCAAAAACCTACTTTTTCGAACTCGTCCTAGACGGTTAGTCCGATTGCCACAAAAATTGGCTCAGATCATCTTCAGACCATGTTGGCAAAAAGTTATGGAATTTAAGTTGATTCGTCCAACCGTTGTCGAAAGACACGTAAACAAATTTGACGAAAAGCACGCAAAAATGCACTTGAGGCTATATCTCAGCAACGGTTTGGCATATTGAGACCAAACTTGGTGTGTGTTATAATAAGCATGACCTGAGACTACCTGCAGTGTTTCGACACAGCGCCACCTAGTGGTCAGGAGATATGAAAAATGCATATTTTGGCTTATATCTTCTGAATGGTTTGGCCAAAAATCACACAACTGGTCTCTTTAGATTCAGTGAGTCATGTCGAGTCGTATGATATGCAAATTTCCCGTGTCAGCCATTTTAGGCGTCGGTCATTTTGAATTATGTTTTAAAATGCTGTATTTTTTCAACGCAGCATCGTATCGTTTCGCAAATAATTACAAAAATATTCGGCTCCATGCCCTGAAGGTACTCAAAAAGTTTGGTGGCAGCGCCACCTTGTGGTCAAGAGTTATAATGAATTATCACAAAAATGCTAATAACTTTTGAGTAAATTAGACAATTGAAATGCAAATGGTCTCCCTGTATTCTATGGGTCATGCCGAGAACATAGATACCTATTATGCCAAAATTGGCCATACTTCCTGTCCGCCATTTTGATTAATGATGAAAACCTACTTTTTCGAACTCCTCCTAGACCGTTAGTCCGATTTTCACCAAATTTGACGTGAATCATCTTCAGACCATGCTGGCAAAAAGTTATGGATTTCGTGTCGATATACAAAACGGTTCTGATTTAGCGCATCAACGAATTTGCTGGAAGGGTGCCAAAATGCATTTGAGGCTGTATCTCTGCAACGCTTTGACATTTTTGCACCAAACTTTGTATGTGTCATCACCACCTCACACTGACCATGCCACATAAATTTGGTAAGAGCGCCACCTATTGGTCAAGAGTAATGAACCATTCATTAACTATGAATAATTACACTTATAAAAATGCTAGTAACTTTTTAATGCATTAGCCTATTGTAATGAAACTGGCCTCAATATATTCCCTGGCTTATGCCGACAACATAGATACCATATATGCCAGAGTAAGCCGAACTTCCTGTCCGCCATTTTGATTTATGTTGAAAACCTACTTTTTCGAACTCCTCATCAACCGTTAGTCCGATTTTCACCAAACTTTACTCAGATGATCTGTAGACTGTGCTGACAAAATGTTATGGATTTTGTATCGATAGACAAAACCGTTTTCGCATACCACAGCGACGAATTTGAGGCACGATGCCAAAATGACACTTGAGGCTGTATCTCTGCAATGCTTTGGCATATTGACACCAAACTTTGTTTGTGTCATTGAAAAGACACACAGAGTACACCAAATTGACTTGATAACAGCACCACCTATTGGTCAATTTTGATAAGCCAGTAGATCATGCTACTAGAGGTTGTATTTATGATTTTTTTAGCCATTTCAATTACAATAATCCTAAAATTGCTGTTATTGCTCATTAATGCATTTGGTGTGATGCTCCATGCCATGCTTAGCTCCTACATTTGCCGTTGGAGTGCTTGGCCCCGTAATTGCTGCTTGCAGCTATATTTCTTCTTCTTCTTCTTCTTCTTCTTCTTCTTCTTCTTCCGCCGCAAGTCTATGGCAGCCCATAGAACCGATTGCGGGAAAGTTGTATAATTTGGCACACTGATAGAGGACAGTCCCAACATTAACTATAGCAAATTTGAAGTCTCTATCTCCTACTCTCTAGCGCCACCACTTGTCCAAACTTTCAATGTTTGTATGCTAATAACTTTTGAACCGTAAGCCAGAAAATGGAAATTCTTTTTTCCTCTGAATCCTTGGCTCATGCCAAGTCGAATGAACCCCGTAATTCAAAAATCGCAAGGTTTAGTTTTTTCGCTATTTTCAATTATTCGAAAAACCTACTTTTTCGAACTCGTCCTAGACGGTTAGTCCGATTGCCACGAAAATTGGCTCAGATCATCTTCAGACCATGCTGGCAAAAAGTTATGGAATTCAAGTTGATTCGTCCAACTGTTGTCGAATGACACGTAAACAAATTTGACGAAAAGCACGCAAACATGCACGTGAGGCTATATCCCGGCAACGGTTTGTCATATTGAGACCAAACTTGGCGTGTGTTATAACAAGCATGAACTGAGACTACCTGCAGTGTTTCGACACAGCGCCACCTAGTGGTCAGGAGATATGAAAAATGCATATTTTGGCTTATAACTACTGAATGGTTTGGCCAAAAATCACACAACTGGTCTCTTTAGATTCAGTGAGTCATGTCGAGTCAAATGATATCCAATTTTCCTGTGTCGGCCATTTTAGGCGTCGGCCATTTTGAATTATGATTTAAAATGCTGTATTTTTTGAACGCAGCATCGTATTATCGTTTCGCAAATAATTACAAAAATATTCGGCTCCATGCCCTGAAGGTACTCAAAAAGTTTGGTGGCAGCGCCACCTTGTGGCCAATAGTTATAATGAAATATCACATAAATGCTAATAACTTTTGAATAAATTAGTCTATTAAAATTAAAATGGTCTCGCTATATTCTGTGGGTCATGCCGAGAGTATTGATACCAATAATGTGAAAATTGGCCTTACTTCCTGTCCGCCATTTTGCTTAATGTTGAAAACCTACTTTTTCGAACTCCTCCTAGACCGTTAGCCCAATTTTCACCAAATTTGACGTGCATCATCTTCAGACCATGCTGGCAAAAAGTTATGGATTTTGTGTCGATATACGTAACGGTTCTCATTTAGCGCATCAACGAATTTGCTGGAAGGGTGCCAAAATGCATTTGAGGCTGTATCTCTGCAACACTTTGACATATTTGCACCAAACTTTGTATGTGTCATCGCCACCTCACACTGACCATGCCACATAAATTTGGTAACAGCGCCACCTATTGGTCAAGAGTAATAAACCATTCATTAACCATGAGTAATTACACTTTTTAAAATGCTAATAACTTTTTAATGCATTAGCCTATTTGAAGGAAACTGGGCTCAAAATATTCCCTGGCTTATGCCGATAACATAGATACCAAATATACCACGGTAAGCTGAACTTCCGGTCCGCCATTTTGATTTATGTTGAAAACATACTTTTTCGAACTCCTGATCAACCGTATGTCCGATTTTCACCAAATTCGAATCAAATGATCTTCAGGCTATGCTGACTCAAAGTTATGGCTTTTGAGTCGATAGACAAAACCGTTTTCGCATACCACATCGACGAATTTGAGGCACAATGAGAAAATGACACTTGAGGCTGTATCCCTGGAATGCTTTGGCATATTGACACCAAACTTTGTGTGTGTCATTGAAAAGTCACACAGAGTACACCAAATTGATTTTATAACAGTGCCACCTATTGGTCAAGCTTGATAAGCCAAGTAATCATGCTACTAGAGGTGGTATTATAATTTTTTTTTGCCATTTCAATTACAATAATTCCAAAATTGCTGTTATTGCTCATTAATGAATTTGGTGTGATGCTTCATGCGATGCTTAGCTCCTACATTTGCCGTTGGAGTGCTTGGCCCCGTAATTGCTGCTTGCAGCTATATTTATTATTCTGCTTCTTCTTCTTCTTCCGCCGCAAGTCTATGGCAGCCCATAGAACCGATTGCGGGAAAGTTGTATAATTTGGCACACTGATAGAGGACAGTCCCAACATTAACTATAGCAAATTTGAAGTCTCTAACTCCAACTCTCTAGCGCCACCACTTGTCCAAACTTTCAATGTTTATATGCTAATAACTTTTGAACCGTAAGCCAGAAAATGGAAATTCTTTTTTCCTCTGAATCCTTGGCTTAAGCCAAGTCGAATGAATCCCGAAATTCCAAAATCGCAAGGTTTAGTTTTTTCGTTATTTTCAATTATTCGAAAAACCTACTTTTTCGAACTCGTCCTAGACGGTTAGTCCGATTGCCACGAAAATTGTCTCAGATCATCTTCAGACCAGGCCGGCAAAAAGTTATGGAATTCAAGTTGATTCGTCCAACCGTTGTTGAATGACACGTAAACAAATTTGACGAAAAGCACGCAAAAATGCACGTGAGGCTATATCTCGGCAACGGTTTGGCATATTGAGGCCAAACTTGGTGTGTGTTATAACAAGCATGAACTGAGACGACCTGCAGTGTTTCGACAGATCGCCACCTAGTGGTCAGGAGATATGAAAAATGCATATTTTGGCTTATAACTTCTGAATGGTTTGGCCAAAAATCACACAACTGGTCTCTTTAGATTCAGTGAGTCATGTCGAGTCGAATGATATCCAATTTTCCTGTGTCGGCCATTTTAGGCGTCGGCCATTTTGAATTATAATTTAAAATGCTGTATTTTTTGAACGCAGCATCGTATCGTTTCGCAAATAATTACAAAAATATTCGGCTCCATGCCCTGAAGGTACTCAAAAAGTTTGGTGGCAGCGCCACCTTGTGGCCAATAATTATAATGAAATATCACATAAATGCTAATAACTTTTGAATAAATTAGTCTATTAAAATTAAAATGGTCTCACTATATTCTGTGGGTCATGCCGAGAGTATTGATACCAATAATGTGAAAATTGGCCATACTTCCTGTCCGCCATTTTGCTTAATGTTGAAAACCTACTTTTTCGAACTCCTCCTAGACCGTTAGCCCAATTTTCACCAAATTTGACGTGAATCATCTTCAAACCATGCTGGCAAAAAGTTATGGATTTCGTGTCGATATACATAACGGTTCTCATTTAGCGCATCAACGAATTTGCTGGAAGGGTGCCAAAATGCATTTGAGGCTGTATCTCTGCAACACTTTGACATATTTGCACCAAACTTTGTATGTGTCATCGCCACCTCACACTGACCATGCCACATAAATTTGGTAACAGCGCCACCTATTGGTCAAGAGTAATAAACCATTCATTAACCATGAGTAATTACACTTTTTAAAATGCTAATAACTTTTTATTGCATTAGCCTATTTGAAGGAAACTGGGCTCAAAATATTCCCTGGCTTATGCCGATAACATAGATACCAAATATACCACAGTAAGCTGAACTTCCGGTCCGCCATTTTGATTTATGTTGAAAACATACTTTTTCGAACTCCTCATCAACCGTATGTCCGATTTTCACCAAATTCGAATCAAATGATCTTCAGACTATACTGATTCAAAGTTATGGATTTTGAGTCGATAGACAAAACCGTTTTCGCATACCACATCGACGAATTTGAGGCACAATGAGAAAATGACACGAGGCTGTATCCCTGGAATGCTTTGGCATATTGACACCAAACTTTGTGTGTGTCATTGAAAAGTCACACAGAGTACACCAAATTGATTTTATAACAGTGCCACCTATTGGTCAAGCTTGATAAGCCAAGTAATCATGCTACTAGAGGTGGTATTGTTTTTTTTTGTTTTTTTGCCATTTCAAATACAATAATTCCAAAATTGCAGTTAATGCTCATTAATGTATTTGGTGTGATGCTTCATGCGATGCTTAGCTCCTACATTTGCCGTTGGAGTGCTTGGCCCCGTAATTGCTGCTTGCAGCTATATTTATTCTTCTTCTTCTTCTTCTTCTTCTTCTTCTTCCCCCGCAAGTCTATGGCAGCCCATAGAACCGATTGCGGGAAAGTTGTATAATTTGGCACACTGATAGAGGACAGTCCCAACATTAACTATAGCAAATTTGAAGTCTCTATCTCCTACTCTCTAGCGCCACCACTTGTCCAAACTTTCAATGTTTGTATGCTAATAACTTTTGAACCGTAAGCCAGAAAATGGAAATTCTTTTTTCCTCTGAATCCTTGGCTAATGCCAAGTCGAATGAACCTCAAAATTCAAAAATCGCAAGGTTTAGTTTTTTCGCTATTTTCAATTATTCGAAAAACCTACTTTTTCAAACTCGTCCTAGACGGTTAGTCCGATTGCCACGAAAATTGGCTCAGATCATCTTCAGACCATGCTGGCAAAAAGTTATGGAATTCAAGTTGATTCGTCCAACTGTTGTCGAATGACACGTAAACAAATTTGACGAAAAGCACGCAAACATGCACGTGAGGCTATATCCCGGCAACGGTTTGTCATATTGAGACCAAACTTGCCGTGTGTTATAACAAGCATGAACTGAGACTACCTGCAGTGTTTCGACACAGCGCCACCTAGTGGTCAGGAGATATGAAAAATGCATATTTTGGCTTATAACTACTGAATGGTTTGGCCAAAAACTGAATCTCTTTAGATTCAGTGAGTCATGTCGAGTCAAATGATATCCAATTTTCCTGTGTCGGCCATTTTAGGCGTCGGCCATTTTGAATTATGATTTAAAATGCTGTATTTTTTGAACGCAGCATCGTATCATTTCGCAAATATTACAAAAATATTCGGCTCCATGCCCTGAAGGTACTCAAAAAGTTTGGTGGCAGCGCCACCTTGTGGCCAATAGTTATAATGAAATATCACATAAATGCTAATAACTTTTGAATAAATTAGTCTATTAAAATTAAAATGGTCTCGCTATATTCTGTGGGTCATGCCGAGAGTATTGATACCAATAATGTGAAAATTGGCCTTACTTCCTGTCCGCCATTTTGCTTAATGTTGAAAACCTACTTTTTCGAACTCCTCCTAGACCGTTAGCCCAATTTTCACCATATTTGACGTGCATCATCTTCAGACCATGCTGGCAAAAAGTTTTGGATTTTGTGTCGATATACGTAACGGTTCTCATTTAGCGCATCAACGAATTTGCTGGAAGGGTGCCAAAATGCATTTGAGGCTGTATCTCTGCAACACTTTGACATATTTGCACCAAACTTTGTATGTGTCATCGCCACCTCACACTGACCATGCCACATAAATTTGGTAACAGCGCCACCTATTGGTCAAGAGTAATAAACCATTCATTAACCATGAGTAATTACACTTTTTAAAATGCTAATAACTTTTTAATGCATTAGCCTATTTGAAGGAAACTGGGCTCAAAATATTCCCTGGCTTATGCCGATAACATAGATACCAAATATACCATAGTAAGCTGAACTTCCGGTCCGCCATTTTGATTTATGTTGAAAACATACTTTTTCGAACTCCTCATCAACCGTATGTCCGATTTTCACCAAATTCGAATCAAATGATCTTCTGACTATGCTGACTCAAAGTTATGGATTTTGTGTCGATAGACAAAACCGTTTTCGCATACCACATCGACGAATTTGAGGCACAATGAGAAAATGACACTTGAGGCTTTATCCATGGAATGCTTTCGCATATTGACACCAAACTTTGTGTGTGTCATTGAAAAGTCACACAGAGTACACCAAATTGATTTTATAACAGTGCCACCTATTGGTCAAATTTGATAAGCCAAGTAATCATGCTACTAGAGGTGGTATTATGATTGTTTTGCCATTTCAATTACAATAATCCTATAATTGCTGTTATTGCTTATAAATGTATTTGGTGTGATGCTTCATGCCATGCTTATCTCCTACATTTGCCGTTGGAGTGCTTGGCCCCGTAATTGCTGCTTGCAGCTATATTTAGGGGCCAAGCACCGAAGGTGCGAAGGCACCTATTGTGTTTGTTGGCGTTATTAGGGGCCAAGCACCGAAGGTGCGAAGGCACCTATTGTGTTTGTTGGCGTTATTATTATTATTCTTCCTCTTCTTCCACCCCAAGTCTATGGTAGCCCATAGAAGCGATTGCGGGAAAGTTGTATAATTTGGCACACTAATAGAGGACTGTCTGAACATTAACCGTAGCAAATTTGAAGTCTCTAACTCAAACTCTATAGCGCCACCAATTGTCTAAACTTTCAAAAACTTGATGCTAATAACTCTTGAACCGTAAGCCACAAAATGAAAATTCTTTTTTCCTGTGATTCCTTGGCTCATGCCGAGTCGAATGGACACCGAAATTCAAAAATCGCAAGGCTTAGTTTTTTCGCTATCGTCAATTGTTCGTAAAACCTACTTTTTCGAACTCGTCCTAGGCCGTTGCACCGATTGTCACGAAAATTGAATCAGATAATCTTCAGACCATGCTGGCAAAAAGTTATGGAATTCAAGTTGATTTCTCAAACCGTTTCCGAATAGCTCATGAACGAATTCTTCGAAAAGCACGCAAACGCGAACGTGAGGCTATATCTCCGCAACGGTTTGGCCTATTGAGACCAATCTTGGTGGGTCTTATAACAACCATTCCCTGGGACTACCTGCAGTGTTTCGGCGCTGTGCCCCCTAGTGGTAAGGAGATATGAAAAATGCATGTTTTTGCTCATAACTTCTGAACGGTTTTGCCAAAAATCACAAAAGTGGTGTCATTAGATTCAGTGCATCATTCCGAGTCGAATGATACCGAATTTTCCCAATTCGGCCATTTTGGGCGTCGGCCATTTTGAATTTAGTTGTAAATTGCTGTATCTTAAGAATGAAGTTCCGTATCGTTTCGCAAATAATTACAAAAATGTCCGGCTCCATGCCCTGAATGTACACAAAAAAATTGGGGGCAGCGCCACCTTGTGGTCAATAGTTATAACGATTTTTTCGAAAAATGCTAATAACTTTTGCATACATTAGCCTATTGTAACAAAGCTGATGTTGATAGATTCCTTGGGTCATGCCGAGAACACCGATACCCCATTTGTCAATTTTTGCAAAATTTCCTGTCCGCCATTTTGAGTCATGTTGAAAACCTACTTTTTCGAACTCCTCCTAGACCGTTGCTCAGATTTTCACCAAATTTGATTTGGATCATCTTCAGACCATGCTGGCAAAAAGTTATGGAATTTGTGTCGATACACATAACCGTTTTCAATTAGCGTACCAACGAATTTGCTGGAAAGATGCCAAACTGCATCTGAGGCTGTATCTCTGCAAAGGTTGGAGATATTTACACAAAACTTAATATGTGACATTGTCACATCACATTGACCACGCCACATCATTTTGGTCACAGCGCCACCTATTGGTCAAGAGTAATAAACCAATCAATAACCGCTAATTATTACGTTTCCAATAATGCTAATAACTTTTGATTGCATTAGCCTATTATCATGAAACATGTCTCAAAATGTTCCTTGGGACATGCCGACAACATGCATACCAATTATGTCATATTAAGCAAAACTTCCTGTCCGCCATTTTGATTCATGTTGAAAACCTTTTTTTTTAAACTCATCCTCAACCGTTTGTCCGATTTTCACCAAAATTGAATCAGATCATCTTCAGACCGTGCTTACAAAAAGTTATGGATTTCGTGTCAATAGACGAAACCGTTTTTGTACAGCGCTGCTTCAGATGTCAGGCATCTTCACAAAATGAGTCTGAGGCTATATCTCTGCAAAGCCCATTAGTGGTCTTCCAGTGACATCTAGTGGTCATAAATGCAATTTATCATACAACACTGTCTCTTTAACCTTTATAACTGTTATATGTTGTCTTAATTTCATTCCAAAGAAGCATACGCAATTTATGTATAATTTCACAGTCTAGATAATAGTACTGCACTGATTTTAAATAACCTAGATATGGCTGACAGTAAAAGAATAGAACAGAATTACAGACACACACAAACATGAAATGTTTAAACTACTATATTAATACTCAATAAGCATGCTTAAACCCACACACAGATGCACACATTTTGTTATATATATAGATAATTAAAATAAATGATGGGTGATAAAACCTATTGCAAGTCTTCTGTTTTTATGGGCTTCTATGTCATTTTTCAGGTTTCATTGCAATCATAATCTGGCATAATTATAAACATTAGACATATCTGTATGAATAAATTGGTAAACTTTGACTCAGTGTGATCTGAAATGCTTGAACAGTAATATTAAATAATAGTAATATACATTTTTTCTAGATGAATCCCTCAACAAGCCCATAAACTGTAATGTTTTAGTCTTTAGTGAGCTCATTAGTGGTCTTCCGGTGACATCTAGTGGTTATAATTGCAATTTTTTATTCAACACTGGGTTTTGAAGCTTTATAAATATTACAGTGTTCTTTTTTACCTAATCTCTGTTAAATTTTGCATGATTGTTTAGAAAAAATACAGATCTAATGCATGTGTGATTATATTACCCCTTTTTTTTGCAGTTTAATGCCATTCACAACAGAAATCTTTTGTTTTTTAGGCCTGTTTAAATGTTATCTAACCAAAGGACAAAATACAACATATTTTTTCAAAGTTATTGATCTAGAGAGTCCTGAGAATATTACTGCAGTGGTTTGATCAAGACTGAACAAAAAACCAGGTGACCCAAAACATTCAAATTCGTGGACCAATTTTATGAAAAAGGCTATAACTCGGGAACAAAATGAGATATCTTCACCAAACTCAGAACTCATATGCATGAACAAAAACTTTAGTCAAATTATTTTTTTTTCCATATCTGCCACTTGGTGGCGCTACAGGATGAAAAAAATCAAATGGCTATAACTAAGCAACCGTTGATCCAATCAACTTGAAAATTGATATGGCCCAATGTGGCACAAGTGCTCTATGAGGAATTTCACTTATCTTAAAAAACATGGCCACCATTGGCCAAACAACTTTAAGCACCTATTTGACAAGGTTAATGGAAGTCGATCGGAACGAAACTCGGTGGGCATGTTCGACTCATTGCCCTAGGTCTGTAAGTATTTTGAAAGAAATTGCCCACAACATTGTCACCTCCCACAGAACACAACAAAGCGATTTGATTACAGCGCCACCTATTTTCCAAAAATGATAATGCATCATTTTACTGGAGTTTTACTGGCTGTTCCAATTACACTCTTCCAATAATTGCTTTTCTTACTCGTTGCATTTGGTCTGATGCTCCATGCCATGCTTAGCTCCTCGCTGTGGAACTTTTATTAACGATTTTCAGCCATTTCAATTACAATCATGCAATTATTAATTTCATTATTCATTGTTGCATTTGGTCTGATGCTACATATGCTTAGCTCCTGATGTTGCCGCTGGAATGCTTGGCCCCGTGATTGCTGCTTGCAGCTATATTTAGGGGCCAAGCACCGAAGGTGCGAAGGCACCTATTGTGTTTGTTGGCGTTATTAGGGGCCAAGCACCGAAGGTGCGTAGGCACCTATTGTTTTCGTTGGCGTTATTATTATTATTCTTCTTCTTCTTCCGCCGCAAGTCTATGGCAGCCCATAGAACCGATTGCGGGAAAGTTGTATAATTTGGCACACTGATAGAGGACAGTCCCAACATTAACTATAGCAAATTTGAAGCCTCTAACTCCTACTCTCTAGCGCCACCACTTGTCCAAACTTTCAATGTTTGTATGCTAATAACTTTTGAACCGTAAGCCAGAAAATGGAAATTCTTTTTTCCTCTGAATCCTTGGCTCAGGCCAAGTCGAATGAACCCTAAAATTCAAAAATCGCAAGGTTTAGTTTTTTCGCTATTTTCAATTATTCGAAAAACCTACTTTTTCGAACTCGTCCTAGACGGTTAGTCCGATTGCCACGAAAATTGGCTCAGATCATCTTCAGACCATGCTGGCAAAAAGTTATGGAATTCAAGTTGATTCGTCCAACTGTTGTCGAATGACACGTAAACAAATTTGACGAAAAGCACGCAAACATGCACGTGAGGCTATATCCCGGCAACGGTTTGTCATATTGAGACCAAACTTGGCGTTTGTTATAACAAGCATGAACTGAGACTACCTGCTGTGTTTCGACACAGCGCCACCTAGTGGTCAGGAGATATGAAAAATGCATATTTTGGCTTATAACTACTGAATGGTTTGGCCAAAAATCACACAACTGGTCTCTTTAGATTCAGTGAGTCATGTCGAGTCGAATGATATCCAATTTTCCTGTGTCGGCCATTTTAGGCGTCGGCCATTTTGAATTATGTTTCAAAATGCTGTATTTTTTGAACGCAGCATCGTATCGTTTCGCAAATAATTACAAAAATATTCGGCTCCATGCCCTGAAGGTACTCAAAAAGTTTGGTGGCAGCGCCACCTTGTGGCCAATAGTTATAATGAAATATCACATAAACGCTAATAACTTTTGAATAAATTAGTCTATTAAAATTAAAATGGTCTCGCTATATTCTGTGGGTCATGCCGAGAGTATTGATACCAATAATGTGAAAATTGGCCTTACTTCCTGTCCGCCATTTTGCTTAATGTTGAAAACCTACTTTTTCGAACTCCTCCTAGACCGTTAGCCCAATTTTCACCAAATTTGACGTGAATCATCTTCAGACCATGCTGGCAAAAAGTTATGGATTTTGTGTCGATATACGTAACGGTTCTCATTTAGCGCATCAACGAATTTGCTGGAAGGGTGCCAAAATGCATTTGAGGCTGTATCTCTGCAACACTTTGATATATTTGCACCAAACTTTGTATGTGTCATCGCCACCTCACACTGACCATGCCACATAAATTTGGTAACAGCGCCACCTATTGGTCAAGAGTAATAAACCATTCATTAACCATGAGTAATTACACTTTTTAAAATGCTAATAACTTTTTAGTCCATTAGCCTATTGCAACGAAACTGGGCTCAAAATATTCCCTGGCTTATGCCGATAACATAGATACCAAATATGCCAGTGTTTACTGAAGTTCCGGTCCACCATTTTGATTTATGTGGAAAACCTACTTTTTCGAACTCCTCATGAACCGTATGTCCAATTTTCACCAAATTCGAATCAGATGATCTTCAGACTATGTTGACACAAAGTTATGGATTTTGTGTCGATAGACAAAACCGTTTTCGCATACCAAAGCGACGAAGTTGAAACACAATGACAAAATGACACTTGAGGCTGCATCTCTGGAATGCTGTGGCATATTAACACCAAACTTTGTGTGTGTCATTGAAAAGTCAAACAGAGTACACCAAATTGATTTCATAACAGTGCCACCTATTGGTCAAACTTTATAAGCCAAGTAATCATGCTACTAGAGGTGGTATTATGATTTTTTTTTGCCATTTCAATGACAATAATTCCAAAATTACTGTCATTGCTCATTAATGTATTTGGTGTGATGCTTCATGCCATGCTTAGCTCCTACATTTGCCGTTGGAGTGCTTGGCCCCGTAATTGCTGCTTGCAGCTATATTTATTATTATTATTCTTCTTCTTCCACCACAAGTCTATGGTAGCCCATAGAACCGATTGCGGGAAAGTTGTATAATTTGGCACACTAATAGAGGACTGTCTGAACATTAACCGTAGCAAATTTGAAGTCTCTAACTCAAACTCTCTAGCGCCACCAATTGTCTAAACTTTCAAAAACGTGATGCTAATAACTCTTGAACCGTAAGCCACAAAATGAAAATTCTTTTTTCCTGTGATTCCTTGGCTCATGCCGAGTCGAATGGACACCGAAATTCAAAAATCGCAAGGCTTAGTTTTTTCGCTATCGTCAATTGTTCGTAAAACCTACTTTTTCGAACTCGTCCTAGGCCGTTGCACCGATTGTCACGAAAATTGAATCAGATAATCTTCAGACCATGCTGGCAAAAAGTTATGGAATTCAAGTTGATTTCTCAAACCGTTTCCGAATAGCTCATGAACGAATTCTTCGAAAAGCACGCAAACGTGAACGTGAGGCTATATCTCCGCAACGGTTTGGCCTATTGAGACCAATCTTGGTGGGTCTTATAACAACCATTCCCTGGGACTACCTGCAGTGTTTCGGCGCTGTGCCCCCTAGTGGTCAGGAGATATGAAAAATGCATGTTTTTGCTCATAACTTCTGAACGGTTTTGCCAAAAATCACAAAAGTGGTGTCTTTAGATTCAGTGCATCATTCCGAGTCGAATGATACCGAATTTTCCCAATTCGGCCATTTTGGGCGTCGGCCATTTTGGATTTAGTTGTAAATTGCTGTATCTTAAGAATGAAGTTCCGTATCGTTTCGCAAATAATTACAAAAATGTCCGGCTCCATGCCCTGAATGTACACAAAAAAATTGGGGGCAGCGCCACCTTGTGGTCAATAGTTATAACGATTTTTTCGAAAAATGCTAATAACTTTTGCATACATTAGCCTATTGTAACAAAGCTGATGTTGATAGATTCCTTGGGTCATGCCGAGAACACCGATACCCCATTTGTCAATTTTGGCAAAATTTCCTGTCTGCCATTTTGATTCATGTTGAAAACCTACTTTTTCGAACTCCTCCTAGACCGTTGCTCAGATTTTCACCAAATTTGATTTGGATCATCTTCAGACCATGCTGGCAAAAAGTTATGGAATTTGTGTCGATACACGTAACCGTTTTCAATTAGCGTACCAACGAATTTGCTGGAAAGATGCCAAACTGCATCTGAGGCTGTATCTCTGCAAAGGTTGGAGATATTTACACAAAACTTAATATGTGACATTGTCACATCACATTGACCACGCCACATCATTTTGGTCACAGCGCCACCTATTGGTCAAGAGTAATAAACCAATCAATAACCGCTAATTATTACATTTCCAATAATGCTAATAACTTTTGATTGCATTAGCCTATTATCATGAAACATGTCTCAGAATGTTCCTTGGGACATGCCGACAACATACATACCAATTATGTCATATTAAGCAAAACTTCCTGTCCGCCATTTTGATTCATGTTGAAAACCTTTTTTTTTAAACTCATCCTCAACCGTTTGTCTGATTTTCACCAAAATTGAATCAGATCATCTTCAGACCGTGCTGACAAAGAGTTTTGGATTTCGTGTCAATAGACGAAACCGTTTTTGTACAGCGCTGCTTCAGATGTCAGGCATCTTCACAAAATGAGTCTGAGGCTATATCTCTGCATATACACACACACACACACACACACACAGAGAAGTACATGCCCACACATTTTGTTGTATGTAGATATTTGAAATAAATTATAGGTGACACACAACTCACAGAAAGACTTCTTTTCTTACATTTCTATGTCAGGTTTCATTGCATTCATATTCTGACATAATAGTAAACATTTGATATACATGTATGAATAAATTGTTGAACTTTCACTCAATGTGATCTTAAATGCTTGAACAGTAATATTAAATAATAGTAATATATATTTTTCTAGATGAATCAATCATCGAGACAATGAACTGTAATGTTTTAGTCTTTAGTGAGCCCATTAGTGGTCTTCCAGTGACATCTAGTGGTCGTAAATGCAATTTATCATACAACACTGTCTCCTTTACCTTTATAACTGTTATATGTTGTCTTAATTTCATTCCAAAGAAGCATACGCAATTTATGTATAATTTCACAGTCTAGATAATAGTACTGCACTGATTTTAAATAACCTAGATATGGCTGACAGTAAAAGAATAGAACAGAATTACAGACACACACAAACATGAAATGTTTAAACTACTATATTAATACTCAATAAGCATGCTTAAACCCAAACACAGATGCACACATTTTGTTATAGATAATTAAAATAAATGATGGGTGATAAAACCTATTGCAAGTCTTCTGTTTTTATGGGCTTCTATGTCATTTTTCAGGTTTCATTGCAATCATAATCTGGCATAATTATAAACATTAGATATATCTGTATGAATAAATTGGTAAACTTTGACTCAATGTGATCTGAAATGCTTGAACAGTAATATTAAATAATAGTAATATAAATTTTTTCTAGATGAATCCCTCAACAAGCCCATAAACTGTAATGTTTTAGTCTTTAGTGAGCTCATTAGTGGTCTTCCGGTGACATCTAGTGGTTATAATTGCAATTTTTTATTCAACACTGGGTTTTGAAGCTTTATAAATATTACAGTGTTCTTTTTTACCTAATCTCTGTTAAATTTTGCATGATTGTTTAGAAAAAATACAGATCTAATGCATGTGTGATTATATTACCCCTTTTTTTTTTTGCAGTTTAATGCCATTCACAACAGAAATCTTTTGTTTTTTAGGCCATTTTAACTGTTATAGCACCAGCTATTTTCTGATCTTAATGAAACTTTGCATGCTTGGTGGGTCATCTTTCACATGTTATAACCAAGTTTCATAAAGTTTTGAGTTTTTGTTTCAGTTTTATAGGCTTTAGGTTACATGTGGCCACGGCCCTTTCCTAAAAGACCTCTTATAGCTAACCAAAGGACAAAATGCAACATATTTTTGAAAATTATTGATCTAGAGAGTCCAGAGAATATTATTGCAGTGGTTTGATCAAGACTGAACAAAAAACCAGGTGACCCAAAACATTCAAATTCGTGGACCAATTTTACGAAAAAGGCTATAACTCGGGAACAAAATGAGATATCTTCACCAAACTCAGAACTCATATGCATGAACAAAAACTTTAGTCAAATTATTATTTTTTTTCCATATCTGCCACTTGGTGGCGCTACAGGATGAAAAAAAATCAAATGGCTATAACTAAGCAACCGTTGATCCAATCAACTTGAAAATTGATATGGCCCAATGTGGCACAAGTGCTCTATGAGGAATTTCACTTATCTTAAAAAACATGGCCGCCATTGGCCAAACAACTTTAAGCACCTATTTGACAAGGTTAATGGAAGTCGATCGGAACGAAACTCGGTGGGCATGTTCGACTCATTGCCCTAAAGGTCTGTAAGTATTTTGAAAGAAATTGCCCACAACATTGTCACCTCCCACAGAACACAACAAAGCGATTTGATTACAGCGCCACCTATTTTCCAAAAATGATAATGCATCATTTTACTGGAGTTTTACTGGCTGTTTCAATTACACTCTTCCAATAATTGCTTTTCTTACTCGTTGCATTTGGTCTGATGCTCCATGCCATGCTTAGCTCCTCGCTGTGGAACTTTTATTAACGATTTTCAGCCATTTCAATTACAATCATGCAATTATTAATTTCATTATTCATTGTTGCATTTGGTCTGATGCTACATATGCTTAGCTCCTGATGTTGCCGCTGGAATGCTTGGCCCCGTGATTGCTGCTTGCAGCTATATTTATTATTCTTCTTCTTCTTCTTCTTCTTCCGCCGCAAGTCTATGGCAGCCCATAGAACCGTTTGCGGGAAAGTTGTATAATTTGGCACACTGATAGAGGACAGTCCCAACATTAACTATAGCAAATTTGAAGCCTCTAACTCCTACTCTCTAGCGCCACCACTTGTCCAAACTTTCAATGTTTGTATGCTAATAACTTTTGAACCGTAAGCCAGAAAATGGAAATTCTTTTTTCCTCTGAATCCTTGGCCCAGGCCAAGTCGAATGAACCCCAAAATTCAAAAATCGCAAGGTTTAGTTTTTTCGCTATTTTCAATTATTCGAAAAACCTACTTTTTCGAACTCGTCCTAGACGGTTAGTCCGATTGCAACGAAAATTGGCTCAGATCATCTTCAGACCATGCTGGCAAAAAGTTATGGAATTCAAGTTGATTCGTCCAACCGTTTTCGAATGACACGTAAACAAATTTGACGAAAAGCACGCAAACATGCACGTGAGGCTATATCCCGGCAACGGTTTGTCATATTGAGACCAAACTTGGCGTGTGTTATAACAAGCATGAACTGAGACTACCTGCTGTGTTTCGACACAGCGCCACCTAGTGGTCAGGAGATATGAAAAATGCATATTTTGGCTTATAACTACTGAATGGTTTGGCCAAAAATCACACATCTGGTCTCTTTAGATTCAGTGAGTCATGTCGAGTCGAATGATATCCAATTTTCCTGTGTCGGCCATTTTAGGCGTCGGCCATTTTGAATTATGTTTCAAAATGCTGTATTTTTTGAACGCAGCATCGTATCGTTTCGCAAATAATTACAAAAATATTCGGCTCCATGCCCTGAAGGTACTCAAAAAGTTTGGTGGCAGCGCCACCTTGTGGCCAATAGTTATAATGAAATATCACATAAACGCTAATAACTTTTGAATAAATTAGTCTATTAAAATTAAAATGGTCTCGCTATATTCTGTGGGTCATGCCGAGAGCATTGATACCAATAATGCGAAAATTGGCCTTACTTCCTGTCCGCCATTTTGCTTAATGTTGAAAACCTACTTTTTCGAACTCCTCCTAGACCGTTGCTCAGATTTTCACCAAATTTGACGTGAATCATCTTCAGACCATGCTGGCAAAAAGTTACGGATTTTGTGTCGATATACGTAACGGTTCTCATTTAGCGCATCAACGAATTTGCTGGAAGGGTGCCAAAATGCATTTGAGGCTGTATCTCTGCAACACTTTGACATATTTGCACCAAACTTTGTATGTGTCATCGCCACCTCACACTGACCATGCCACATAAATTTGGTAACAGCGCCACCTATTGGTCAAGAGTAATAAACCATTCATTAACCATGAGTAATTACACTTTTTAAAATGCTAATAACTTTTTAGTCCATTAGCCTATTGCAACGAAACTGGGCTCAAAATATTCCCTGGCTTATGCCGATAACATAGATACCAAATATGCCAGTGTTTACTGAAGTTCCGGTCCACCATTTTGATTTATGTGGAAAACCTACTTTTTCGAACTCCTCATGAACCGTATGTCCAATTTTCACCAAATTCGAATCAGATGATCTTCAGACTATGTTGACACAAAGTTATGGATTTTGTGTCGATAGACAAAACCGTTTTCGCATACCAAAGCGACGAAGTTGAAACACAATGACAAAATGACACTTGAGGCTGCATCTCTGGAATGCTGTGGCATATTAACACCAAACTTTGTGTGTGTCATTGAAAAGTCAAACAGAGTACACCAAATTGATTTCATAACAGTGCCACCTATTGGTCAAACTTTATAAGCCAAGTAATCATGCTACTAGAGGTGGTATTATGATTTTTTTTTTGCCATTTCAATTACAATAATTCCAAAATTACTGTTATTGCTCATTAATGTATTTGGTGTGATGCTTCATGCCATGCTTAGCTCCTACATTTGCCGTTGGAGTGCTTGGCCCCGTAATTGCTGCTTGCAGCTATATTTATTATTATTATTATTCTTCCGACTGGGGGTCTATGGCAGCCCATAGAACCGAATGCGGGAAAGTTGTAATGGTTGGACATTCTGATAGAGGACAGTGCCAACATTAAGTACACCAAATTAGGTGTGTCTAAGACATTCCCTCTAGCGCCACCAACTGTCCAAAATTTCACTTTAATTTTGTTAATAACTTTTTGACCGTAAGGCCAATCATCAAAATTCTTTTTACATCTAATTTCTGAGCTCATGCCAATTCGATTGCACCCTAGCAAGTCATTTTCCGTCATAGAAATGTGGCCGCCATTTTGAATTTTTTGAAAAACCTACTTTTTCGAACTCGTCCTAGACGGTTTGTCCGATTCACACAAAAATTGAACCAGATCATCTTGAGTCAGTGCTGACCAAAAGTTATGCAAATCAAATTGATTCGTCAAACCGTTTTTGATAAACGCTCAAACAAATTTTACGTAGCGCTTACAAAAATGGTCGTTAGGCTGTATCTCTGCAACGATTTATCATATTCAGACCAAACTTGGTACATGTCATAACAAGCATGGCCTGAGGCTACTTGCTGCGTTTCAGCGCAGCGCCTCCTACTGGTCCGGAGATATGAAAAACTGCTATTTTTGCTTATAACTTCTAAACAGTTTGTCCAAAAATCATAAAATTGGTATTGCTAGATTCAGGGCAACATGCCGAGTCGACTGATATCCAATTTTACCATTTTGGCCATTTTGACTGTCGGCCATTTTGAACTTTGTGCTAAAATGCTGTATTTTAAGAACACATCAACGGATTGTTACGAAACTTGGTATGGGTCATCAGCACAATGTCCTGAAGGAGCGTGAGAAGTTTCGAAACAGCGCCACCTAGTGGTGATCTTCTTTTTTAAAATGCTTATAACTTTGGGTGTGGTCGACTTATTTTCACCAGACTCATGAAATTGGACTCCTGAAACCTTACCGAGTCCTACGATACCAAAAATGCTAGGTTCCGCCTTACGGTTTGTGTAGCGTTGTGATTTAGCGCTTAAAAAACATTTGGCTATATCTTCGAAACCGCTTGTCTGATCGAGACGAAACCACCGTCAGAAGTTCGGAAACATAGGTCGATAGCCATACGCCAATGCCCAAATGCCAAAATATTGATAGTAAGGGGTAGTAATATTCAATCAAAGTCAAGAGTCAGTCATTTTTTACATGCTTTTTCATATATATGTCTATAACTCTGAAGTGAATTGAGATATTTTCACCAAAATTGACACACATATGTATGGGCTCACTCTGAGGACACATACAAAAAATGGTGGGACTGAGCCTCTTGGTGGCGCTATAATAGAACAAAACATGAAATTCCCATTGACTTCAATACAGTTTTGTGAAATAAAATGCTATACTAAACAAATGCATTTGTGTAATATTACGAAACTCAGAATGTGCCAACAACACCATCCCCTGAATGTACTCAAAATATTTTGCAACAGTGCCACCTAGTGGTCAAAAGTTATAACTCAATTTACATAAAGGCTAATAACTTTTGAAAAGATCTGGCTATTGACATGACGCTGATCTTAATAGATTCCTTGGGTCAGGCCGAGAACATAGATACCAAGTTTTCCTTATTTGGCTGAACTTCCTGTCCGCCATTTTGATTAATGTTGAAAATCTACTTTTTCGAACTCCTCCTAGACCGTTAATCAGACTTTCACTAAATTTGACGTGGATCATCTTCAGACCATGCTGGCAAAATGTAATGGATTTCGTGTCGATATACGAAACGGTTCTCATTTAGCGCATCAACGAATCAGCTGGAAGGGTTCCAAAATGCATTTGAGGCTGTATCTCTGCAAAGCTTTGACTTATTTGCACAAAACTTTGTATGTGTCATCGTCACTTCACACTGACCATTTCAAACTAATTTGGTAACAGCGCCACCTATTGGTTACACGTGATAAGCCAATAAATCCTATTACTAGTTGTTGTGTTTATTGTTTTCAAGCCATTTTGCCTAAAATAATCTTAAAACTGTCTTAATTACTCATTCCTGCCGTTCGTCTCAAGCTTGCTTCTGTAGTGCTTGGCCCCGTTATTGCTGCTTGCAGCTATATTTATTATTATTCTTCTTCTTCCACCCCAAGTCTATGGTAGCCCATAGAACCGATTGCGGGAAAGTTGTATAATTTGGCACACTAATAGAGGACTGTCTGAACATTAACCGTAGCAAATTTGAAGTCTCTAACTCAAACTCTCTAGCGCCACCAATTGTCTAAACTTTCAAAAACTTGATGCTAATAACTCTTGAACCGTAAGCCACAAAATGAAAATTCTTTTTTCCTGTGATTCCTTGGCTCATGCCGAGTCGAATGGACACCGAAATTCAAAAATCGCAAGGCTTAGTTTTTTCGCTATCGTCAATTGTTCAAAAAACCTACTTTTTCGAACTCGTCCTAGGCCGTTGCACCGATTGTCACGAAAATTGAATCAGATAATCTTCAGACCATGCTGGCAAAAAGTTATGGAATTCAAGTTGATTTCTCAAACCGTTTCCGAATAGCTCATGAACGAATTCTTCGAAAAGCACGCAAACGTGAACGTGAGGCTATATCTCCGCAACGGTTTGGCCTATTGAGACCAATCTTGGTGGGTCTTATAACAACCATTCCCTGGGACTACCTGCAGTGTTTCGGCGCTGTGCCCCCTAGTGGTCAGGAGATATGAAAAATGCATGTTTTTGCTCATAACTTCTGAACGGTTTTGCCAAAAATCACAAAAGTGGTGTATTTAGATTCAGTGCATCATTCCGAGTCGAATGATACCGAATTTTCCCAATTCGGCCATTTTGGGCGTCGGCCATTTTGGATTTAGTTGTAAATTGCTGTATCTTAAGAATGAAGTTCCGTATCGTTTCGCAAATAATTACAAAAATGTCCGGCTCCATGCCCTGAATGTACACAAAAAAATTGGGGGCAGCGCCACCTTGTGGTCAATAGTTATAACGATTTTTTCGAAAAATGCTAATAACTTTTGCATACATTAGCCTATTGTAACAAAGCTGATGTTGATAGATTCCTTGGGTCATGTCGAGAACACCGATACCCCATTTGTCAATTTTGGCAAAATTTCCTGTCCGCCATTTTGATTCATGTTGAAAACCTACTTTTTCGAACTCCTCCTAGACCGTTGCTCAGATTTTCACCAAATTTGATTTGGATCATCTTCAGACCATGCTGGCAAAAAGTTATGGAATTTGTGTCGATACACGTAACCGTTTTCAATTAGCGTACCAACGAATTTGCTGGAAAGATGCCAAACTGCATCTGAGGCTGTATCTCTGCAAAGGTTGGAGATATTTACACAAAACTTAATATGTGACATTGTCACATCACATTGACCACGCCACATCATTTTGGTCACGGCGCCACCTATTGGTCAAGAGTAATAAACCAATCAATAACCGCTAATTATTACATTTCCAATAATGCTAATAACTTTTGATTGCATTAGCCTATTATCATGAAACATGTCTCAAAATGTTCCTTGGGACATGCCGACAACATGCATACCAATTATGTCATATTAAGCAAAACTTCCTGTCCGCCATTTTGATTCATGTTGAAAACCTTTTTTTTTAAACTCATCCTCAACCGTTTGTCCGATTTTCACCAAAATTGAATCAGATCATCTTCAGACCGTGCTGACAAAAAGTTATGGATTTCGTGTCAATAGACGAAACCGTTTTTGTATAGCGCTGCTTCAGATGTCAGGCATCTTCACAAAATGAGTCTGAGGCTATATCTCTGCAAAGCCCATTAGTGGTCTTCCAGTGACATCTAGTGGTCGTAAATGCAATTTATCATACAACACTGTCTCTTTAACCTTTATAACTGTTATATGTTGTCTTAATTTCATTCCAAAGAAGCATACGCAATTTATGTATAATTTCACAGTCTAGATAATAGTACTGCACTGATTTTAAATAACCTAGATATGGCTGACAGTAAAAGAATAGAACAGAATTACAAACACACACAAACATGAAATGTTTAAACTAGTATATTAATACTCAATAAGCATGCTTAAACCCACACACAGATGCACACATTTTGTTATATATATAGATAATTAAAATAAATGATGGGTGATAAAACCTATTGCAAGTCTTCTGTTTTTATGGGCTTCTATGTCATTTTTCAGGTTTCATTGCAATCATAATCTGGCATAATTATAAACATTAGATATATCTGTATGAATAAATTGGTAAACTTTGACTCAATGTGATCTGAAATGCTTGAACAGTAATATTAAATAATAGTAATATATATTTTTTCTAGATGAATCCCTCAACAAGCCCATAAACTGTAATGTTTTAGTCTTTAGTGAGCTCATTAGTGGTCTTCCGGTGACATCTAGTGGTTATAATTGCAATTTTTTATTCAACACTGGGTTTTGAAGCTTTATAAATATTACAGTGTTCTTTTTTACCTAATCTCTGTTAAATTTTGCATGATTGTTTAGAAAAAATACAGATCTAATGCATGTGTGATTATATTACCCCTTTTTTTTTTTGCAGTTTAATGACATTCACAACAGAAATCTTTTGTTTTTCAGGCCTGTTTAAATGTTATCTAACCAAAGGACAAAATACAACATATTTTTTCAAAGTTATTGATCTAGAAAGTCCTGAGAATATTACTGCAGTGGTTTGATCAAGACTGAACAAAAAACCAGGTGACCCAAAACATTCAAATTCGTGGACCAATTTTATGAAAAAGGCTATAACTCGGGAACAAAATGAGATATCTTCACCAAACTCAGAACTCATATGCATGAACAAAAACTTTAGTCAAATTATATTTTTTTCCATATCTGCCACTTGGTGGCGCTACAGGATGAAAAAAAAAACTAAAATGGCTATTACTAAGCAACCGCTGATCCAATCAACTTGAAAATTGGTATGGCCCAATGTGGCATAAGTGTCAATGAGGAATTTCACTTATCTTAAAAAACATGGCCGCCATTGGCCAAACAACTTTAAGCACCTATTTGACAAGGTTAATGGAAGTCGATCGGAATGAAACTCGGTGGGCATGTTCGACTCATTGCCCTAAAGGTCTGTAAGTATTTTGAAAGAAATTGACCACAACATTGTCACCTCCCACAGAACACAACAAAGCGATTTGATTACAGCGCCAACTATTTTCCAAAAATGATAATGCATCATTTTACTGGAGTTTTACTGGCTGTTTCAATTACACTCTTCCAATAATTGCTTTTCTTACTCGTTGCATTTGGTCTGATGCTCCATGCCATGCTTAGCTCCTCGCTGTGGAACTTTTATTAACGATTTTCAGCCATTTCAATTACAATCATGCAATTATTAATTTCATTATTCATTGTTGCATTTGGTCTGATGCTACATATGCTTAGCTCCTGATGTTGCCGCTGGAATGCTTGGCCCCGTGATTGCTGCTTGCAGCTATATTTATTATTATTATTCTTCTTCTTCCACCCCAAGTCTATGGTAGCCCATAGAACCGATTGCGGGAAAGTTGTATAATTTGGCACACTAATAGAGGACTGTCTGAACATTAACCGTAGCAAATTTGAAGTCTCTAACTCAAAATCTCTAGCGCCACCAATTGTCTAAACTTTCAAAAACTTGATGCTAATAACTCTTGAACCGTAAGCCACAAAATGAAAATTCTTTTTTCCTGTGATTCCTTGGCTCATGCCGAGTCGAATGGACACCGAAATTCAAAAATCGCAAGGCTTAGTTTTTTCGCTATCGTCAATTGTTCGTAAAACCTACTTTTTCGAACTCGTCCTAGGCCGTTGCACCGATTGTCACGAAAATTGAATCAGATAATCTTCAGACCATGCTGGCAAAAAGTTATGGAATTCAAGTTGATTTCTCAAACCGTTTCTGAATAGCTCATGAACGAATTCTTCGAAAAGCACGCAAACGTGAACGTGAGGCTATATCTCCGCAACGGTTTGGCCTATTGAGACCAATCTTGGTGGGTCTTATAACAACCATTCCCTGGGACTACCTGCAGTGTTTCGGTGCTGTGCCCCCTAGTGGTCAGGAGATATGAAAAATGCATGTTTTTGCTCATAACTTCTGAACGGTTTTGCCAAAAATCACAAAAGTGGTGTCTTTAGATTCAGTGCATCATTCCGAGTCGAATGATACCGAATTTTCCCAATTCGGCCATTTTGGGCGTCGGCCATTTTGGATTTAGTTGTAAATTGCTGTATCTTAAGAATGAAGTTCCGTATCGTTTCGCAAATAATTACAAAAATGTCCGGCTCCATGCCCTGAATGTACACAAAAAAATTGGGGGCAGCGCCACCTTGTGGTCAATAGTTATAACGATTTTTTCGAAAAATGCTAATAACTTTTGCATACATTAGCCTATTGTAACAAAGCTGATGTTGATAGATTCCTTGGGTCATGCCGAGAACACCGATACCCCATTTGTCAATTTTGGCAAAATTTCCTGTCCGCCATTTTGATTCATGTTGTAAACCTACTTTTTCGAACTCCTCCTAGACCGTTGCTCAGATTTTCACCAAATTTGATTTGGATCATCTTCAGACCATGCTGGCAAAAAGTTATGGAATTTGTGTCGATACACGTAACCGTTTTCAATTAGCGTACCAACGAATTTGCTGGAAAGATGCCAAACTGCATCTGAGGCTGTATCTCTGCAAAGGTTGGAGATATTTACACAAAACTTAATATGTGACATTGTCACATCACATTGACCACGCCACATCATTTTGGTCACAGCGCCACCTATTGGTCAAGAGTAATAAACCAATCAATAACCGCTAATTATTACATTTCCAATAATGCTAATAACTTTTGATTGCATTAGCCTATTATCATGAAACATGTCTCAAAATGTTCCTTGGGACATGCCGACAACATACATACCAATTATGTCATATTAAGCAAAACTTCCTGTCCGCCATTTTGATTCATGTTGAAAACCTTTTTTTTTAAACTCATCCTCAACCGTTTGTCTGATTTTCACCAAAATTGAATCAGATCATCTTCAGACCGTGCTGACAAAAAGTTATGGATTTCGTGTCAATAGACGAAACCGTTTTTGTACAGCGCTGCTTCAGATGTCAGGCATCTTCACAAAATGAGTCTGAGGCTATATCTCTGCAAAGCCCATTAGTGGTCTTCCAGTGACATCTAGTGGTCGTAAATGCAATTTATCATACAACACTGTCTCTTTAACCTTTATAACTGTTATATGTTGTCTTAATTTCATTCCAAAGAAGCATACGCAATTTATGTATAATTTCACAGTCTAGATAATAGTACTGCACTGATTTTAAATAACATAGATATGGCTGACAGTAAAAGAATAGAACAGAATTACAGACACACACAAACATGAAATGTTTAAACTAGTATATTAATACTCAATAAGCATGCTTAAACCCACACACAGATGCACACATTTTGTTATATATATAGATAATTAAAATAAATGATGGGTGATAAAACCTATTGCAAGTCTTCTGTTTTTATGGGCTTCTATGTCATTTTTCAGGTTTCATTGCAATCATAATCTGGCATAATTATAAACATTAGATATATCTGTATGAATAAATTGGTAAACTTTGACTCAATGTGATCTGAAATGCTTGAACAGTAATATTAAATAATAGTAATATACATTTTTTTTCTAGATGAATCCCTCAACAAGCCCATAAACTGTAATGTTTTAGTCTTTACTGAGCTCATTAGTGGTCTTCCGGTGACATCTAGTGGTTATAATTGCAATTTTTTATTCAACACTGGGTTTTGAAGCTTTATAAATATTACAGTGTTCTTTTTTACCTAATATCTGTTAAATTTTGCATGATTGTTTAGAAAAAATACAGATCTAATGCATGTGTGATTATATTACCCCTTTTTTTTTTTTTTGCAGTTTAATGCCATTCACAACAGAAATCTTTTGTTTTTTAGGCCTGTTTAAATGTTATCTAACCAAAGGACAAAATACAACATATTTTTTCAAAGTTATTGATCTAGAGAGTCCTGAGAATATTACTGCAGTGGTTTGATCAAGACTGAACAAAAAACCAGGTGACCCAAAACATTCAAATTCGTGGACCAATTTTATGAAAAAGGCTATAACTCGGGAACAAAATGAGATATCTTCACCAAACTCAGAACTCATATGCATGAACAAAAACTTTAGTCAAATTATTATTTTTTTTCCATATCTGCCACTTGGTGGCGCTACAGGATGAAAAAAAATCAAATGGCTATAACTAAGCAACAGTTGATCCAATCAACTTGAAAATTGGTATGGCCCAATGTGGCACAAGTGCTCTATGAGGAATTTCACTTATCTTAAAAAACATGGCCGCCATTGGCCAAACAACTTTAAGAACCTATTTGACAAGGTTAATAGAAGTCGATCGGAACGAAACTCGGTGGGCATGTTCGACTCATTGCCCTAAAGGTCTGTAAGTATTTTGAAAGAAATTGCCCACAACATTGTCACCTCCCACAGAACACAACAAAGCGATTTGATTACAGCGCCACATATTTTCCAAAAATGATAATGCATCATTTTACTGGAGTTTTACTGGCTGTTTCAATTACACTCTTCCAATAATTGCTTTTCTTACTCGTTGCATTTGGTCTGATGCTCCATGCCATGCTTAGCTCCTCGCTGTGGAACTTTTATTAACGATTTTCAGCCATTTCAATTACAATCATGCAATTATTAATTTCATTATTCATTGTTGCATTTGGTCTGATGCTACATATGCTTAGCTCCTGATGTGGCCGCTGGAATGCTTGGCCCCGTAATTGCTGCTTGCAGCTATATTTAGGGGCCAAGCACCGAAGGTGCGTAGGCACCTATTGTAATCGTTGGCGTTATTATTATTATTCTTCTTCTTCTTCTTCTTCTTCTTCCGCCGCAAGTCTATGGCAGCCCATAGAACCGATTGCGGGAAAGTTGTATAATTTGGCACACTGATAGAGGACAGTCCCAACATTAACTATAGCAAATTTGAAGTCTCTATCTCCTACTCTCTAGCGCCACCACTTGTCCAAACTTTCAATGTTTGTATGCTAATAACTTTTGAACCGTAAGCCAGAAAATGGAAATTCTTTTTTCCTCTGAATCCTTGGCTCATGCCAAGTCGAATGAACCCCAAAATTCAAAAATCGCAAGGTTTAGTTTTTTCGCTATTTTCAATTATTCGAAAAACCTACTTTTTCGAACTCGTCCTAGACGGTTAGTCCGATTGCCACGAAAATTGGCTCAGATCATCTTCAGACCATGCTGGCAAAAAGTTATGGAATTCAAGTTGATTCGTCCAACTGTTGTCGAATGACACGTAAACAAATTTGACGAAAAGCACGCAAACATGCACGTGAGGCTATATCCCGGCAACGGTTTGTCATATTGAGACCAAACTTGGCGTGTGTTATAACAAGCATGAACTGAGACTACCTGCAGTGTTTCGACACAGCGCCACCTAGTGGTCAGGAGATATGAAAAATGCATATTTTGGCTTATAACTACTGAATGGTTTGGCCAAAAATCACACAACTGGTCTCTTTAGATTCAGTGAGTCATGTCGAGTCGAATGATATCCAATTTTCCTGTGTCGGCCATTTTAGGCGTCGGCCATTTTGAATTATGATTTAAAATGCTGTATTTTTTGAACGCAGCATCGTATCGTTTCGCAAATAATTACAAAAATATTCGGCTCCATGCCCTGAAGATACTCAAAAAGTTTGGTGGCAGCGCCACCTTGTGGCCAATAGTTATAATGAAATATCACATAAATGCTAATAACTTTTGAATAAATTAGTCTATTAAAATTAAAATGGTCTCGCTATATTCTGTGGGTCATGCCGAGAGTATTGATACCAATAATGTGAAAATTGGCCTTACTTCCTGTCCGCCATTTTGCTTAATGTTGAAAACCTACTTTTTCGAACTCCTCCTAGACCGTTAGCCCAATTTTCACCAAATTTGACGTGCATCATCTTCAGACCATGCTGGCAAAAAGTTATGGATTTTGTGTCGATATACGTAACGGTTCTCATTTAGCGCATCAACGAATTTGCTGGAAGGGTGCCAAAATGCATTTGAGGCTGTATCTCTGCAACACTTTGACATATTTGCACCAAACTTTGTATGTGTCATCGCCACCTCACACTGACCATGCCACATAAATTTGGTAACAGCGCCACCTATTGGTCAAGAGTAATAAACCATTCATTAACCATGAGTAATTACACTTTTTAAAATGCTAATAACTTTTTAATGCATTAGCCTATTTGAAGGAAACTGGGCTCAAAATATTCCCTGGCTTATGCCGATAACATAGATACCAAATATACCACGGTAAGCTGAACTTCCGGTCCGCCATTTTGATTTATGTTGAAAACTTACTTTTTCGAACTCCTGATCAACCGTATGTCCGATTTTCACCAAATTCGAATCAAATGATCTTCAGGCTATACTGATTCAAAGTTATGGATTTTGAGTCGATAGACAAAACCGTTTTCGCATACCACATCGACGAATTTGAGGCACAATGAGAAAATGACACTTGAGGCTGTATCCCTGGAATGCTTTGGCATATTGACACCAAACTTTGTGTGTGTCATTGAAAAGACACACAGAGTACACCAAATTGATTTTATAACAGTGTCACCTATTGGTCAAGCTTGATAAACCAAGTAATCATGCTACTAGAGGTGGTATTGGTGTTTTTTTTTTTTTGCCATTTCAAATACAATAATTCCAAAATTGCTGTTATTGCTCATTAATGTATTTGGTGTGATGCTTTATGCGATGCTTAGCTACTACATTTGCCGTTGGAGTGCTTGGCCCCGTAATTGCTGCTTGCAGCTATATTTATTATTATTATTCTTCTTCTTCCACCCCAAGTCTATGGTAGCCCATAGAACCGATTGCGGGAAAGTTGTATAATTTGGCACACTAATAGAGGACTGTCTGAACATTAACCGTAGCAAATTTGAAGTCTCTAACTCAAACTCTCTAGCGCCACCAATTGTCTAAACTTTCAAAAACTTGATGCTAATAACTCTTGAACCGTAAGCCACAAAATGAAAATTCTTTTTTCCTGTGATTCCTTGGCTCATGCCGAGTCGAATGGACACCGAAATTCAAAAATCGCAAGGCTTAGTTTTTTCGCTATCGTCAATTGTTCGTAAAACCTACTTTTTCGAACTCGTCCTAGGCCGTTGCACCGATTGTCACGAAAATTGAATCAGATAATCTTCAGACCATGCTGGCAAAAAGTTATGGAATTCAAGTTGATTTCTCAAACCGTTTCTGAATAGCTCATGAACGAATTCTTCGAAAAGCACGCAAACGTGAACGTGAGGCTATATCTCCGCAACGGTTTGGCCTATTGAGACCAATCTTGGTGGGTCTTATAACAACCATTCCCTGGGACTACCTGCAGTGTTTCGGTGCTGTGCCCCCTAGTGGTCAGGAGATATGAAAAATGCATGTTTTTGCTCATAACTTCTGAACGGTTTTGCCAAAAATCACAAAAGTGGTGTCTTTAGATTCAGTGCATCATTCCGAGTCGAATGATACCGAATTTTCCCAATTCGGCCATTTTGGGCGTCGGCCATTTTGGATTTAGTTGTAAATTGCTGTATCTTAAGAATGAAGTTCCGTATCGTTTCGCAAATAATTACAAAAATGTCCGGCTCCATGCCCTGAATGTACACAAAAAAATTGGGGGCAGCGCCACCTTGTGGTCAATAGTTATAACGATTTTTTCGAAAAATGCTAATAACTTTTGCATACATTAGCCTATTGTAACAAAGCTGATGTTGATAGATTCCTTGGGTCATGCCGAGAACACCGATACCCCATTTGTCAATTTTGGCAAAATTTCCTGTCCGCCATTTTGATTCATGTTGTAAACCTACTTTTTCGAACTCCTCCTAGACCGTTGCTCAGATTTTCACCAAATTTGATTTGGATCATCTTCAGACCATGCTGGCAAAAAGTTATGGAATTTGTGTCGATACACGTAACCGTTTTCAATTAGCGTACCAACGAATTTGCTGGAAAGATGCCAAACTGCATCTGAGGCTGTATCTCTGCAAAGGTTGGAGATATTTACACAAAACTTAATATGTGACATTGTCACATCACATTGACCACGCCACATCATTTTGGTCACAGCGCCACCTATTGGTCAAGAGTAATAAACCAATCAATAACCGCTAATTATTACATTTCCAATAATGCTAATAACTTTTGATTGCATTAGCCTATTATCATGAAACATGTCTCAAAATGTTCCTTGGGACATGCCGACAACATACATACCAATTATGTCATATTAAGCAAAACTTCCTGTCCGCCATTTTGATTCATGTTGAAAACCTTTTTTTTTAAACTCATCCTCAACCGTTTGTCTGATTTTCACCAAAATTGAATCAGATCATCTTCAGACCGTGCTGACAAAAAGTTATGGATTTCGTGTCAATAGACGAAACCGTTTTTGTACAGCGCTGCTTCAGATGTCAGGCATCTTCACAAAATGAGTCTGAGGCTATATCTCTGCAAAGCCCATTAGTGGTCTTCCAGTGACATCTAGTGGTCGTAAATGCAATTTATCATACAACACTGTCTCTTTAACCTTTATAACTGTTATATGTTGTCTTAATTTCATTCCAAAGAAGCATACGCAATTTATGTATAATTTCACAGTCTAGATAATAGTACTGCACTGATTTTAAATAACATAGATATGGCTGACAGTAAAAGAATAGAACAGAATTACAGACACACACAAACATGAAATGTTTAAACTAGTATATTAATACTCAATAAGCATGCTTAAACCCACACACAGATGCACACATTTTGTTATATATATAGATAATTAAAATAAATGATGGGTGATAAAACCTATTGCAAGTCTTCTGTTTTTATGGGCTTCTATGTCATTTTTCAGGTTTCATTGCAATCATAATCTGGCATAATTATAAACATTAGATATATCTGTATGAATAAATTGGTAAACTTTGACTCAATGTGATCTGAAATGCTTGAACAGTAATATTAAATAATAGTAATATACATTTTTTTTCTAGATGAATCCCTCAACAAGCCCATAAACTGTAATGTTTTAGTCTTTACTGAGCTCATTAGTGGTCTTCCGGTGACATCTAGTGGTTATAATTGCAATTTTTTATTCAACACTGGGTTTTGAAGCTTTATAAATATTACAGTGTTCTTTTTTACCTAATATCTGTTAAATTTTGCATGATTGTTTAGAAAAAATACAGATCTAATGCATGTGTGATTATATTACCCCTTTTTTTTTTTTTTGCAGTTTAATGCCATTCACAACAGAAATCTTTTGTTTTTTAGGCCTGTTTAAATGTTATCTAACCAAAGGACAAAATACAACATATTTTTTCAAAGTTATTGATCTAGAGAGTCCTGAGAATATTACTGCAGTGGTTTGATCAAGACTGAACAAAAAACCAGGTGACCCAAAACATTCAAATTCGTGGACCAATTTTATGAAAAAGGCTATAACTCGGGAACAAAATGAGATATCTTCACCAAACTCAGAACTCATATGCATGAACAAAAACTTTAGTCAAATTATTATTTTTTTTCCATATCTGCCACTTGGTGGCGCTACAGGATGAAAAAAAATCAAATGGCTATAACTAAGCAACAGTTGATCCAATCAACTTGAAAATTGGTATGGCCCAATGTGGCACAAGTGCTCTATGAGGAATTTCACTTATCTTAAAAAACATGGCCGCCATTGGCCAAACAACTTTAAGAACCTATTTGACAAGGTTAATAGAAGTCGATCGGAACGAAACTCGGTGGGCATGTTCGACTCATTGCCCTAAAGGTCTGTAAGTATTTTGAAAGAAATTGCCCACAACATTGTCACCTCCCACAGAACACAACAAAGCGATTTGATTACAGCGCCACATATTTTCCAAAAATGATAATGCATCATTTTACTGGAGTTTTACTGGCTGTTTCAATTACACTCTTCCAATAATTGCTTTTCTTACTCGTTGCATTTGGTCTGATGCTCCATGCCATGCTTAGCTCCTCGCTGTGGAACTTTTATTAACGATTTTCAGCCATTTCAATTACAATCATGCAATTATTAATTTCATTATTCATTGTTGCATTTGGTCTGATGCTACATATGCTTAGCTCCTGATGTGGCCGCTGGAATGCTTGGCCCCGTAATTGCTGCTTGCAGCTATATTTAGGGGCCAAGCACCGAAGGTGCGTAGGCACCTATTGTAATCGTTGGCGTTATTATTCTTCTTCTTCTTCTTCTTCTTCTTCTTCTTCCGCCGCAAGTCTATGGCAGCCCATAGAACCGATTGCGGGAAAGTTGTATAATTTGGCACACTGATAGAGGACAGTCCCAACATTAACTATAGCAAATTTGAAGTCTCTATCTCCTACTCTCTAGCGCCACCACTTGTCCAAACTTTCAATGTTTGTATGCTAATAACTTTTGAACCGTAAGCCAGAAAATGGAAATTCTTTTTTCCTCTGAATCCTTGGCTCATGCCAAGTCGAATGAACCCCAAAATTCAAAAATCGCAAGGTTTAGTTTTTTCGCTATTTTCAATTATTCGAAAAACCTACTTTTTCGAACTCGTCCTAGACGGTTAGTCCGATTGCCACGAAAATTGGCTCAGATCATCTTCAGACCATGCTGGCAAAAAGTTATGGAATTCAAGTTGATTCGTCCAACTGTTGTCGAATGACACGTAAACAAATTTGACGAAAAGCACGCAAACATGCACGTGAGGCTATATCCCGGCAACGGTTTGTCATATTGAGACCAAACTTGGCGTGTGTTATAACAAGCATGAACTGAGACTACCTGCAGTGTTTCGACACAGCGCCACCTAGTGGTCAGGAGATATGAAAAATGCATATTTTGGCTTATAACTACTGAATGGTTTGGCCAAAAATCACACAACTGGTCTCTTTAGATTCAGTGAGTCATGTCGAGTCGAATGATATCCAATTTTCCTGTGTCGGCCATTTTAGGCGTCGGCCATTTTGAATTATGATTTAAAATGCTGTATTTTTTGAACGCAGCATCGTATCGTTTCGCAAATAATTACAAAAATATTCGGCTCCATGCCCTGAAGATACTCAAAAAGTTTGGTGGCAGCGCCACCTTGTGGCCAATAGTTATAATGAAATATCACATAAATGCTAATAACTTTTGAATAAATTAGTCTATTAAAATTAAAATGGTCTCGCTATATTCTGTGGGTCATGCCGAGAGTATTGATACCAATAATGTGAAAATTGGCCTTACTTCCTGTCCGCCATTTTGCTTAATGTTGAAAACCTACTTTTTCGAACTCCTCCTAGACCGTTAGCCCAATTTTCACCAAATTTGACGTGCATCATCTTCAGACCATGCTGGCAAAAAGTTATGGATTTTGTGTCGATATACGTAACGGTTCTCATTTAGCGCATCAACGAATTTGCTGGAAGGGTGCCAAAATGCATTTGAGGCTGTATCTCTGCAACACTTTGACATATTTGCACCAAACTTTGTATGTGTCATCGCCACCTCACACTGACCATGCCACATAAATTTGGTAACAGCGCCACCTATTGGTCAAGAGTAATAAACCATTCATTAACCATGAGTAATTACACTTTTTAAAATGCTAATAACTTTTTAATGCATTAGCCTATTTGAAGGAAACTGGGCTCAAAATATTCCCTGGCTTATGCCGATAACATAGATACCAAATATACCACGGTAAGCTGAACTTCCGGTCCGCCATTTTGATTTATGTTGAAAACTTACTTTTTCGAACTCCTGATCAACCGTATGTCCGATTTTCACCAAATTCGAATCAAATGATCTTCAGGCTATACTGATTCAAAGTTATGGATTTTGAGTCGATAGACAAAACCGTTTTCGCATACCACATCGACGAATTTGAGGCACAATGAGAAAATGACACTTGAGGCTGTATCCCTGGAATGCTTTGGCATATTGACACCAAACTTTGTGTGTGTCATTGAAAAGACACACAGAGTACACCAAATTGATTTTATAACAGTGTCACCTATTGGTCAAGCTTGATAAACCAAGTAATCATGCTACTAGAGGTGGTATTGGTGTTTTTTTTTTTTTGCCATTTCAAATACAATAATTCCAAAATTGCTGTTATTGCTCATTAATGTATTTGGTGTGATGCTTTATGCGATGCTTAGCTACTACATTTGCCGTTGGAGTGCTTGGCCCCGTAATTGCTGCTTGCAGCTATATTTATTATTATTATTCTTCTTCTTCCACCCCAAGTCTATGGTAGCCCATAGAACCGATTGCGGGAAAGTTGTATAATTTGGCACACTAATAGAGGACTGTCTGAACATTAACCGTAGCAAATTTGAAGTCTCTAACTCAAACTCTCTAGCGCCACCAATTGTCTAAACTTTCAAAAACTTGATGCTAATAACTCTTGAACCGTAAGCCACAAAATGAAAATTCTTTTTTCCTGTGATTCCTTGGCTCATGCCGAGTCGAATGGACACCGAAATTCAAAAATCGCAAGGCTTAGTTTTTTCGCTATCGTCAATTGTTCGTAAAACCTACTTTTTCGAACTCGTCCTAGGCCGTTGCACCGATTGTCACGAAAATTGAATCAGATAATCTTCAGACCATGCTGGCAAAAAGTTATGGAATTCAAGTTGATTTCTCAAACCGTTTCTGAATAGCTCATGAACGAATTCTTCGAAAAGCACGCAAACGTGAACGTGAGGCTATATCTCCGCAACGGTTTGGCCTATTGAGACCAATCTTGGTGGGTCTTATAACAACCATTCCCTGGGACTACCTGCAGTGTTTCGGTGCTGTGCCCCCTAGTGGTCAGGAGATATGAAAAATGCATGTTTTTGCTCATAACTTCTGAACGGTTTTGCCAAAAATCACAAAAGTGGTGTCTTTAGATTCAGTGCATCATTCCGAGTCGAATGATACCGAATTTTCCCAATTCGGCCATTTTGGGCGTCGGCCATTTTGGATTTAGTTGTAAATTGCTGTATCTTAAGAATGAAGTTCCGTATCGTTTCGCAAATAATTACAAAAATGTCCGGCTCCATGCCCTGAATGTACACAAAAAAATTGGGGGCAGCGCCACCTTGTGGTCAATAGTTATAACGATTTTTTCGAAAAATGCTAATAACTTTTGCATACATTAGCCTATTGTAACAAAGCTGATGTTGATAGATTCCTTGGGTCATGCCGAGAACACCGATACCCCATTTGTCAATTTTGGCAAAATTTCCTGTCCGCCATTTTGATTCATGTTGTAAACCTACTTTTTCGAACTCCTCCTAGACCGTTGCTCAGATTTTCACCAAATTTGATTTGGATCATCTTCAGACCATGCTGGCAAAAAGTTATGGAATTTGTGTCGATACACGTAACCGTTTTCAATTAGCGTACCAACGAATTTGCTGGAAAGATGCCAAACTGCATCTGAGGCTGTATCTCTGCAAAGGTTGGAGATATTTACACAAAACTTAATATGTGACATTGTCACATCACATTGACCACGCCACATCATTTTGGTCACAGCGCCACCTATTGGTCAAGAGTAATAAACCAATCAATAACCGCTAATTATTACATTTCCAATAATGCTAATAACTTTTGATTGCATTAGCCTATTATCATGAAACATGTCTCAAAATGTTCCTTGGGACATGCCGACAACATACATACCAATTATGTCATATTAAGCAAAACTTCCTGTCCGCCATTTTGATTCATGTTGAAAACCTTTTTTTTTAAACTCATCCTCAACCGTTTGTCTGATTTTCACCAAAATTGAATCAGATCATCTTCAGACCGTGCTGACAAAAAGTTATGGATTTCGTGTCAATAGACGAAACCGTTTTTGTACAGCGCTGCTTCAGATGTCAGGCATCTTCACAAAATGAGTCTGAGGCTATATCTCTGCAAAGCCCATTAGTGGTCTTCCAGTGACATCTAGTGGTCGTAAATGCAATTTATCATACAACACTGTCTCTTTAACCTTTATAACTGTTATATGTTGTCTTAATTTCATTCCAAAGAAGCATACGCAATTTATGTATAATTTCACAGTCTAGATAATAGTACTGCACTGATTTTAAATAACATAGATATGGCTGACAGTAAAAGAATAGAACAGAATTACAGACACACACAAACATGAAATGTTTAAACTAGTATATTAATACTCAATAAGCATGCTTAAACCCACACACAGATGCACACATTTTGTTATATATATAGATAATTAAAATAAATGATGGGTGATAAAACCTATTGCAAGTCTTCTGTTTTTATGGGCTTCTATGTCATTTTTCAGGTTTCATTGCAATCATAATCTGGCATAATTATAAACATTAGATATATCTGTATGAATAAATTGGTAAACTTTGACTCAATGTGATCTGAAATGCTTGAACAGTAATATTAAATAATAGTAATATACATTTTTTTTCTAGATGAATCCCTCAACAAGCCCATAAACTGTAATGTTTTAGTCTTTACTGAGCTCATTAGTGGTCTTCCGGTGACATCTAGTGGTTATAATTGCAATTTTTTATTCAACACTGGGTTTTGAAGCTTTATAAATATTACAGTGTTCTTTTTTACCTAATATCTGTTAAATTTTGCATGATTGTTTAGAAAAAATACAGATCTAATGCATGTGTGATTATATTACCCCTTTTTTTTTTTTTTGCAGTTTAATGCCATTCACAACAGAAATCTTTTGTTTTTTAGGCCTGTTTAAATGTTATCTAACCAAAGGACAAAATACAACATATTTTTTCAAAGTTATTGATCTAGAGAGTCCTGAGAATATTACTGCAGTGGTTTGATCAAGACTGAACAAAAAACCAGGTGACCCAAAACATTCAAATTCGTGGACCAATTTTATGAAAAAGGCTATAACTCGGGAACAAAATGAGATATCTTCACCAAACTCAGAACTCATATGCATGAACAAAAACTTTAGTCAAATTATTATTTTTTTTCCATATCTGCCACTTGGTGGCGCTACAGGATGAAAAAAAATCAAATGGCTATAACTAAGCAACAGTTGATCCAATCAACTTGAAAATTGGTATGGCCCAATGTGGCACAAGTGCTCTATGAGGAATTTCACTTATCTTAAAAAACATGGCCGCCATTGGCCAAACAACTTTAAGAACCTATTTGACAAGGTTAATAGAAGTCGATCGGAACGAAACTCGGTGGGCATGTTCGACTCATTGCCCTAAAGGTCTGTAAGTATTTTGAAAGAAATTGCCCACAACATTGTCACCTCCCACAGAACACAACAAAGCGATTTGATTACAGCGCCACATATTTTCCAAAAATGATAATGCATCATTTTACTGGAGTTTTACTGGCTGTTTCAATTACACTCTTCCAATAATTGCTTTTCTTACTCGTTGCATTTGGTCTGATGCTCCATGCCATGCTTAGCTCCTCGCTGTGGAACTTTTATTAACGATTTTCAGCCATTTCAATTACAATCATGCAATTATTAATTTCATTATTCATTGTTGCATTTGGTCTGATGCTACATATGCTTAGCTCCTGATGTGGCCGCTGGAATGCTTGGCCCCGTAATTGCTGCTTGCAGCTATATTTAGGGGCCAAGCACCGAAGGTGCGTAGGCACCTATTGTAATCGTTGGCGTTATTATTATTCTTCTTCTTCTTCTTCTTCTTCTTCTTCCGCCGCAAGTCTATGGCAGCCCATAGAACCGATTGCGGGAAAGTTGTATAATTTGGCACACTGATAGAGGACAGTCCCAACATTAACTATAGCAAATTTGAAGTCTCTATCTCCTACTCTCTAGCGCCACCACTTGTCCAAACTTTCAATGTTTGTATGCTAATAACTTTTGAACCGTAAGCCAGAAAATGGAAATTCTTTTTTCCTCTGAATCCTTGGCTCATGCCAAGTCGAATGAACCCCAAAATTCAAAAATCGCAAGGTTTAGTTTTTTCGCTATTTTCAATTATTCGAAAAACCTACTTTTTCGAACTCGTCCTAGACGGTTAGTCCGATTGCCACGAAAATTGGCTCAGATCATCTTCAGACCATGCTGGCAAAAAGTTATGGAATTCAAGTTGATTCGTCCAACTGTTGTCGAATGACACGTAAACAAATTTGACGAAAAGCACGCAAACATGCACGTGAGGCTATATCCCGGCAACGGTTTGTCATATTGAGACCAAACTTGGCGTGTGTTATAACAAGCATGAACTGAGACTACCTGCAGTGTTTCGACACAGCGCCACCTAGTGGTCAGGAGATATGAAAAATGCATATTTTGGCTTATAACTACTGAATGGTTTGGCCAAAAATCACACAACTGGTCTCTTTAGATTCAGTGAGTCATGTCGAGTCGAATGATATCCAATTTTCCTGTGTCGGCCATTTTAGGCGTCGGCCATTTTGAATTATGATTTAAAATGCTGTATTTTTTGAACGCAGCATCGTATCGTTTCGCAAATAATTACAAAAATATTCGGCTCCATGCCCTGAAGATACTCAAAAAGTTTGGTGGCAGCGCCACCTTGTGGCCAATAGTTATAATGAAATATCACATAAATGCTAATAACTTTTGAATAAATTAGTCTATTAAAATTAAAATGGTCTCGCTATATTCTGTGGGTCATGCCGAGAGTATTGATACCAATAATGTGAAAATTGGCCTTACTTCCTGTCCGCCATTTTGCTTAATGTTGAAAACCTACTTTTTCGAACTCCTCCTAGACCGTTAGCCCAATTTTCACCAAATTTGACGTGCATCATCTTCAGACCATGCTGGCAAAAAGTTATGGATTTTGTGTCGATATACGTAACGGTTCTCATTTAGCGCATCAACGAATTTGCTGGAAGGGTGCCAAAATGCATTTGAGGCTGTATCTCTGCAACACTTTGACATATTTGCACCAAACTTTGTATGTGTCATCGCCACCTCACACTGACCATGCCACATAAATTTGGTAACAGCGCCACCTATTGGTCAAGAGTAATAAACCATTCATTAACCATGAGTAATTACACTTTTTAAAATGCTAATAACTTTTTAATGCATTAGCCTATTTGAAGGAAACTGGGCTCAAAATATTCCCTGGCTTATGCCGATAACATAGATACCAAATATACCACGGTAAGCTGAACTTCCGGTCCGCCATTTTGATTTATGTTGAAAACTTACTTTTTCGAACTCCTGATCAACCGTATGTCCGATTTTCACCAAATTCGAATCAAATGATCTTCAGGCTATACTGATTCAAAGTTATGGATTTTGAGTCGATAGACAAAACCGTTTTCGCATACCACATCGACGAATTTGAGGCACAATGAGAAAATGACACTTGAGGCTGTATCCCTGGAATGCTTTGGCATATTGACACCAAACTTTGTGTGTGTCATTGAAAAGACACACAGAGTACACCAAATTGATTTTATAACAGTGTCACCTATTGGTCAAGCTTGATAAACCAAGTAATCATGCTACTAGAGGTGGTATTGGTGTTTTTTTTTTTTTGCCATTTCAAATACAATAATTCCAAAATTGCTGTTATTGCTCATTAATGTATTTGGTGTGATGCTTTATGCGATGCTTAGCTACTACATTTGCCGTTGGAGTGCTTGGCCCCGTAATTGCTGCTTGCAGCTATATTTATTATTATTATTCTTCTTCTTCCACCCCAAGTCTATGGTAGCCCATAGAACCGATTGCGGGAAAGTTGTATAATTTGGCACACTAATAGAGGACTGTCTGAACATTAACCGTAGCAAATTTGAAGTCTCTAACTCAAACTCTCTAGCGCCACCAATTGTCTAAACTTTCAAAAACTTGATGCTAATAACTCTTGAACCGTAAGCCACAAAATGAAAATTCTTTTTTCCTGTGATTCCTTGGCTCATGCCGAGTCGAATGGACACCGAAATTCAAAAATCGCAAGGCTTAGTTTTTTCGCTATCGTCAATTGTTCGTAAAACCTACTTTTTCGAACTCGTCCTAGGCCGTTGCACCGATTGTCACGAAAATTGAATCAGATAATCTTCAGACCATGCTGACAAAAAGTTATGGAATTCAAGTTGATTTCTCAAACCGTTTCCGAATAGCTCATGAACGAATTCTTCGAAAAGCACGCAAACGTGAACGTGAGGCTATATCTCCGCAACGGTTTGGCCTATTGAGACCAATCTTGGTGGGTCTTATAACAACCATTCCCTGGGACTACCTGCAGTGTTTCGGCGCTGTGCCCCCTAGTGGTCAGGAGATATGAAAAATGCATGTTTTTGCTCATAACTTCTGAACGGCTTTGCCAAAAATCACAAAAGTGGTGTCTTTAGATTCAGTGCATCATTCCGAGTCGAATGATACCGAATTTTCCCAATTCGGCCATTTTGGGCGTCGGCCATTTTGGATTTAGTTGTAAATTGCTGTATCTTAAGAATGAAGTTCCGTATCGTTTCGCAAATAATTACAAAAATGTCCGGCTCCATGCCCTGAATGTACACAAAAAAATTGGGGGCAGCGCCACCTTGTGGTCAATAGTTATAACGATTTTTTCGAAAAATGCTAATAACTTTTGCATACATTAGCCTATTGTAACAAAGCTGATGTTGATAGATTCCTTGGGTCATGCCGAGAACACCGATACCCCATTTGTCAATTTTGGCAAAATTTCCTGTCCGCCATTTTGATTCATGTTGAAAACCTACTTTTTCGAACTCCTCCTAGACCGTTGCTCAGATTTTCACCAAATTTGATTTGGATCATCTTCAGACCATGCTGGCAAAAAGTTATGGAATTTGTGTCGATACACGTAACCGTTTTCAATTAGCGTACCAACGAATTTGCTGGAAAGATGCCAAACTGCATCTGAGGCTGTATCTCTGCAAAGGTTGGAGATATTTACACAAAACTTAATATGTGACATTGTCACATCACATTGACCACGCCACATCATTTTGGTCACAGCGCCACCTATTGGTCAAGAGTAATAAACCAATCAATAACCGCTAATTATTACATTTACAATAATGCTAATAACTTTTGATTGCATTAGCCTATTATCATGAAACATGTCTCAAAATGTTCCTTGGGACATGCCGACAACATACATACCAATTATGTCATATTAAGCAAAACTTCCTGTCCGCCATTTTGATTCATGTTGAAAACCTTTTTTTTTAAACTCATCCTCAACCGTTTGTCTGATTTTCACCAAAATTGAATCAGATCATCTTCAGACCGTGCTGACAAAAAGTTATGGATTTCGTGTCAATAGACGAAACCGTTTTTGTACAGCGCTGCTTCAGATGTCAGGCATCTTCACAAAATGAGTCTGAGGCTATATCTCTGCAAAGCCCATTAGTGGTCTTCCAGTGACATCTAGTGGTCGTAAATGCAATTTATCGTACAACACTGTCTCTTTAACCTTTATAACTGTTATATGTTGTCTTAATTTCATTCCAAAGAAGCATACGCAATTTATGTATAATTTCACAGTCTAGATAATAGTACTGCACTGATTTTAAATAACCTAGATATGGCTGACAGTAAAAGAATAGAACAGAATTACAGACACACACAAACATGAAATGTTTAAACTAGTATATTAATACTCAATAAGCATGCTTAAACCCACACACAGATGCACACATTTTGTTATATATATAGATAATTAAAATAAATGATGGGTGATAAAACCTATTGCAAGTCTTCTGTTTTTATGGGCTTCTATGTCATTTTTCAGGTTTCATTGCAATCATAATCTGGCATAATTATAAACATTAGATATATCTGTATGAATAAATTGGTAAACTTTGACTCAATGTGATCTGAAATGCTTGAACAGTAATATTAAATAATAGTAATATACATTTTTTCTAGATGAATCCCTCAACAAGCCCATAAACTGTAATGTTTTAGTCTTTAGTGAGCTCATTAGTGGTCTTCCGGTGACATCTAGTGGTTATAATTGCAATTTTTTATTCAACACTGGGTTTTGAAGCTTTATAAATATTACAGTGTTCTTTTTTACCTAATCTCTGTTAAATTTTGCATGATTGTTTAGAAAAAATACAGATCTAATGCATGTGTGATTATATTACCCCCTTTTTTTTTGCAGTTTAATGCCATTCACAACAGAAATCTTTTGTTTTTTAGGCCATTTTAACTGTTATAGCACCAGCTATTTTCTGATCTTAATGAAACTTTGCATGCTTGGTGGGTCATCTTTCACATGTTATAACCAAGTTTCATAAAGTTTTGAGTTTTTGTTTCAGTTTTATAGGCTTTAGGTTACATGTGGCCACGGCCCTTTCCTAAATGACCTCTTATAGCTAACCAAAGGACAAAATGCAACATATTTTTGAAAATTATTGATCTAGAGAGTCCAGAGAATATTATTGCAGTGGTTTGATCAAGACTGAACAAAAAACCAGGTGACCCAAAACATTCAAATTCGTGGACCAATTTTACGAAAAAGGCTATAACTCGGGAACAAAATGAGATATCTTCACCAAACTCAGAACTCGTATGCATGAACAAAAACTTTAGTCAAATTATTTTTTTTCCATATCTGCCACTTGGTGGCGCTACAGGATGAAAAAAAAAACTAAAATGGCTATAACTAAGCAACCGCTGATCCAATCAACTTGAAAATTGATATGGCCCAATGTGGCATAAGTGTCTATGAGGAATTTCACTTATCTTAAAAAACATGGCCGCCATTGGCCAAACAACTTTAAGCACCTATTTGACAAGGTTAATGGAAGTCGATCGGAACGAAACTCGGTGGGCATGTTCGACTCATTGCCCTAAAGGTCTGTAAGTATTTTGAAAGAAATTGCCCACAACATTGTCACCTCCCACAGAACACAACAAAGCGATTTGATTACAGCGCCACCTATTTTCCAAAAATGATAATGCATCATTTTACTGGAGTTTTACTGGCTGTTTCAATTACACTCTTCCAATAATTGCTTTTCTTACTCGTTGCATTTGGTCTGATGCTCCATGCCATGCTTAGCTCCTCGCTGTGGAACTTTTATTAACGATTTTCAGCCATTTCAATTACAATCATGCAATTATTAATTTCATTATTCATTGTTGCATTTGGTCTGATGCTACATATGCTTAGCTCCTGATGTTGCCGCTGGAATGCTTGGCCCCGTGATTGCTGCTTGCAGCTATATTTAGGGGCCAAGCACCGAAGGTGCGAAGGCACCTATTGTGTTTGTTGGCGTTATTAGGGGCCAAGCACCGAAGGTGCGTAGGCACCTATTGTAATCGTTGGCGTTATTATTATTCTTCTTCTTCCGCCGCAAGTCTATGGCAGCCCATAGAACCGATTGCGGGAAAGTTGTATAATTTGGCACACTGATAGAGGACAGTCCCAACATTAAATATAGCAAATTTGAAGTCTCTATCTTCTACTCTCTAGCGCCACCACTTGTCCAAACTTTCAATGTTTGTATGCTAATAACTTTTGAACCGTAAGCCAGAAAATGGAAATTCTTTTTTCCTCTGAATCCTTGGCTCGTGCCAAGTCGAATGAACCCCAAAATTCAAAAATCGCAAGGTTTAGTTTTTTCGCTATTTTCAATTATTCGAAAAACCTACTTTTTCGAACTCGTCCTAGACGGTTAGTCCGATTGCCACGAAAATTGGCTCAGATCATCTTCAGACCATGCTGGCAAAAAGTTATGGAATTCAAGTTGATTCGTCCAACTGTTGTCGAATGACACGTAAACAAATTTGACGAAAAGCACGCAAACATGCACGTGAGGCTATATCCCGGCAACGGTTTGTCATATTGAGACCAAACTTGGCGTGTGTTATAACAAGCATGAACTGAGACTACCTGCAGTGTTTCGACACAGCGCCACCTAGTGGTCAGGAGATATGAAAAATGCATATTTTGGCTTATAACTACTGAATGGTTTGGCCAAAAATCACACAACTGGTCTCTTTAGATTCAGTGAGTCATGTCGAGTCAAATGATATCCAATTTTCCTGTGTCGGCCATTTTAGGCGTCGGCCATTTTGAATTATGATTTAAAATGCTGTATTTTTTGAACGCAGCATCGTATCGTTTCGCAAATAATTACAAAAATATTCGGCTCCATGCCCTGAAGGTACTCACAAAGTTTGGTGGCAGCGCCACCTTGTGGCCAATAGTTATAATGAAATATCACATAAATGCTAATAACTTTTGAATAAATTAGTCTATTAAAATTAAAATGGTCTCGCTATATTCTGTGGGTCATGCCGAGAGTATTGATACCAATAATGTGAAAATTGGCCTTACTTCCTGTCCGCCATTTTGCTTAATGTTGAAAACCTACTTTTTCGAACTCCTCCTAGACCGTTAGCCCAATTTTCACCAAATTTGACGTGCATCATCTTCAGACCATGCTGGCAAAAAGTTATGGATTTTGTGTCGATATACGTAACGGTTCTCATTTAGCGCATCAACGAATTTGCTGGAAGGGTGCCAAAATGCATTTGAGGCTGTATCTCTGCAACACTTTGACATATTTGCACCAAACTTTGTATGTGTCATCGCCACCTCACACTGACCATGCCACATAAATTTGGTAACAGCGCCACCTATTGGTCAAGAGTAATAAACCATTCATTAACCATGAGTAATTACACTTTTTAAAATGCTAATAACTTTTTAATGCATTAGCCTATTTGAAGGAAACTGGGCTCAAAATATTCCCTGGCTTATGCCGATAACATAGATACCAAATATACCACGGTAAGCTGAACTTCCGGTCCGCCATTTTGATTTATGTTGAAAACATACTTTTTCGAACTCCTGATCAACCGTATGTCCGATTTTCACCAAATTCGAATCAAATGATCTTCAGGCTATACTGATTCAAAGTTATGGATTTTGAGTCGATAGACAAAACCGTTTTCGCATACCACATCGACGAATTTGAGGCACAATGAGAAAATGACACTTGAGGCTGTATCCCTGGAATGCTTTGGCATATTGACACCAAACTTTGTGTGTGTCATTGAAAAGACACACAGAGTACACCAAATTGATTTTATAACAGTGTCACCTATTGGTCAAGCTTGATAAACCAAGTAATCATGCTACTAGAGGTGGTATTGGTGTTTTTTTTTTTTGCCATTTCAAATACAATAATTCCAAAATTGCTGTTATTGCTCATTAATGTATTTGGTGTGATGCTTTATGCGATGCTTAGCTACTACATTTGCCGTTGGAGTGCTTGGCCCCGTAATTGCTGCTTGCAGCTATATTTATTATTATTCTTCTTCTTCCACCCCAAGTCTATGGTAGCCCATAGAACCGATTGCGGGAAAGTTGTATAATTTGGCACACTAATAGAGGACTGTCTGAACATTAACCGTAGCAAATTTGAAGTCTCTAACTCAAACTCTCTAGCGCCACCAATTGTCTAAACTTTCAAAAACTTGATGCTAATAACTCTTGAACCGTAAGCCACAAAATGAAAATTCTTTTTTCCTGTGATTCCTTGGCTCATGCCGAGTCGAATGGACACCGAAATTCAAAAATCGCAAGGCTTAGTTTTTTCGCTATCGTCAATTGTTCGTAAAACCTACTTTTTCGAACTCGTCCTAGGCCGTTGCACCGATTGTCACGAAAATTGAATCAGATAATCTTCAGACCATGCTGGCAAAAAGTTATGGAATTCAAGTTGATTTCTCAAACCGTTTCCGAATAGCTCATGAACGAATTCTTCAAAAAGCACGCAAACGTGAACGTGAGGCTATATCTCCGCAACGGTTTGGCCTATTGAGACCAATCTTGGTGGGTCTTATAACAACCATTCCCTGGGACTACCTGCAGTGTTTCGGCGCTGTGCCCCCTAGTGGTCAGGAGATATGAAAAATGCATGTTTTTGCTCATAACTTCTGAACGGTTTTGCCAAAAATCACAAAAGTGGTGTCTTTAGATTCAGTGCATCATTCCGAGTCGAATGATACTGAATTTTCCCAATTCGGCCATTTTGGGCGTCGGCCATTTTGGATTTAGTTGTAAATTGCTGTATCTTAAGAATGGAGTTCCGTATCGTTTCGCAAATAATTACAAAAATGTCCGGCTCCATGCCCTGAATGTACACAAAAAAATTGGGGGCAGCGCCACCTTGTGGTCAATAGTTATAACGATTTTTTCGAAAAATGCTAATAACTTTTGCATACATTAGCCTATTGTAACAAAGCTGATGTTGATAGATTCCTTGGGTCATGCCGAGAACACCGATACCCCATTTGTCAATTTTGGCAAAATTTCCTGTCCGCCATTTTGATTCATGTTGAAAACCTACTTTTTCGAACTCCTCCTAGACCGTTGCTCAGATTTTCACCAAATTTGATTTGGATCATCTTCAGACCATGCTGGCAAAAAGTTATGGAATTTGTGTCGATACACGTAACCATTTTCAATTAGCGTACCAACGAATTTGCTGGAAAGATGCCAAACTGCATCTGAGGCTGTATCTCTTCAAAGGTTGGAGATATTTACACAAAACTTAATATGTGACATTGTCACATCACATTGACCACGCCACATCATTTTGGTCACAGCGCCACCTATTGGTCAAGAGTAATAAACCAATCAATAACCGCTAATTATTACATTTCCAATAATGCTAATAACTTTTGATTGCATTAGCCTATTATCATGAAACATGTCTCAAAATGTTCCTTGGGACATGCCGACAACATACATACCAATTATGTCATATTAAGCAAAACTTCCTGTCCGCCATTTTGATTCATGTTGAAAACCTTTTTTTTTAAACTCATCCTCAACCGTTTGTCTGATTTTCACCAAAATTGAATCAGATCATCTTCAGACCGTGCTGACAAAAAGTTATGGATTTCGTGTCAATAGACGAAACCGTTTTTGTACAGCGCTGCTTCAGATGTCAGGCATCTTCACAAAATGAGTCTGAGGCTATATCTCTGCAAAGCCCATTAGTGGTCTTCCAGTGACATCTAGTGGTCGTAAATGCAATTTATCATACAACACTGTCTCTTTAACCTTTATAACTGTTATATGTTGTCTTAATTTCATTCCAAAGAAGCATACGCAATTTATTTATAATTTCACAGTCTAGATAATAGTACTGCACTGATTTTAAATAACCTAGATATGGCTGACAGTAAAAGAATAGAACAGAATTACAGACACACACAAACATGAAATGTTTAAACTAGTATATTAATACTCAATAAGCATGCTTAAACCCACACACAGATGCACACATTTTGTTATATATATAGATAATTAAAATAAATGATGGGTGATAAAACCTATTGCAAGTCTTCTGTTTTTATGGGCTTCTATGTCATTTTTCAGGTTTCATTGCAATCATAATCTGGCATAATTATAAACATTAGATATATCTGTATGAATAAATTGGTAAACTTTGACTCAATGTGATCTGAAATGCTTGAACAGTAATATTAAATAATAGTAATATACATTTTTTCTAGATGAATCCCTCAACAAGCCCATAAACTGTAATGTTTTAGTCTTTAGTGAGCTCATTAGTGGTCTTCCGGTGACATCTAGTGGTTATAATTGCAATTTTTTATTCAACACTGGGTTTTGAAGCTTTATAAATATTACAGTGTTCTTTTTTACCTAATCTCTGTTAAATTTTGCATGATTGTTTAGAAAAAAAACAGATCTAATGCATGTGTGATTATATTACCCCTTTTTTTTTGCAGTTTAATGCCATTCACAACAGAAATCTTTTGTTTTTTAGGCCTGTTTAAATGTTATCTAACCAAAGGACAAAATACAACATATTTTTTCAAAGTTATTGATCTAGAGAGTCCTGAGAATATTACTGCAGTGGTTTGATCAAGACTGAACAAAAAACCAGGTGACCCAAAACATTCAAATTCGTGGACCAATTTTATGAAAAAGGCTATAACTCGGGAACAAAATGAGATATCTTCACCAAACTCAGAACTCATATGCATGAACAAAAACTTTAGTAAAATTTTTTTTTTTTCCATATCTGCCACTTGGTGGCGCTACAGGATGAAAAAAACCTAAAATGGCTATAACTAAGCAACCGCTGATCCAATCAACTTGAAAATTGGTATGGCCCAATGTGGCATAAGTGCTCTATGAGAAATTTCACTTATCTTAAAAAACATGGCCGCCATTGGCCAAACAACTTTAAGCACCTATTTGACAAGGTTAATAGAAGTCGATCGGAACGAAACTCGGTGGGCATGTTCGACTCATTGCCCTAAAGGTCTGTAAGTATTTTGAAAGAAATTGCCCACAACATTGTCACCTCCCACAGAACACAACAAAGCAATTTGATTACAGCGCCAACTATTTTCCAAAAATGATAATGCATCATTTTACTGGAGTTTTACTGGCTGTTTCAATTACACTCTTCCAATAATTGCTTTTCTTACTCGTTGCATTTGGTCTGATGCTCCATGCCATGCTTAGCTCCTCGCTGTGGAACTTTTATTAACGATTTTCAGCCATTTCAATTACAATCATGCAATTATTAATTTCATTATTCATTGTTGCATTTGGTCTGATGCTACATATGCTTAGCTCCTGATGTTGCCGCTGGAATGCTTGGCCCCGTGATTGCTGCTTGCAGCTATATTTATTAGGGGCCAAGCACCGAAGGTGCGTAGGCACCTATTGTAATCGTTGGCGTTATTATTATTCTTCTTCTTCTTCTTCTTCTTCTTCTTCCGCCGCAAGTCTATGGCAGCCCATAGAACCGATTGCGGGAAAGTTGTATAATTTGGCACACTGATAGAGGACAGTCCCAACATTAACTATAGCAAATTTGAAGTCTCTATCTCCTACTCTCTAGCGCCACCACTTGTCCAAACTTTCAATGTTTGTATGCTAATAACTTTTGAACCGTAAGCCAGAAAATGGAAATTCTTTTTTCCTCTGAATCCTTGGCTCATGCAAAGTCGAATGAACCCCAAAATTCAAAAATCGCAAGGTTTAGTTTTTTCGCTATTTTCAATTATTCGAAAAACCTACTTTTTCGAACTCGTCCTAGACGGTTAGTCCGATTGCCACGAAAATTGGCTCAGATCATCTTCAGACCATGCTGGCAAAAAGTTATGGAATTCAAGTTGATTCGTCCAACTGTTGTCGAATGACACGTAAACAAATTTGACGAAAAGCACGCAAACATGCACGTGAGGCTATATCCCGGCAACGGTTTGTCATATTGAGACCAAACTTGGCGTGTGTTATAACAAGCATGAACTGAGACAACCTGCAGTGTTTCGACACAGCGCCACCTAGTGGTCAGGAGATATGAAAAATGCATATTTTGGCTTATAACTACTGAATGGTTTGGCCAAAAATCACACAACTGGTCTCTTTAGATTCAGTGAGTCATGTCGAGTCAAATGATATCCAATTTTCCTGTGTCGGCCATTTTAGGCGTCGGCCATTTTGAATTATGATTTAAAATGCTGTATTTTTTGAACGCAGCATCGTATCGTTTCGCAAATAATTACAAAAATATTCGGCTCCATGCCCTGAAGGTACTCAAAAAGTTTGGTGGCAGCGCCACCTTGTGGCCAATAGTTATAATGAAATATCACATAAATGCTAATAACTTTTGAATAAATTAGTCTATTAAAATTAAAATGGTCTCGCTATATTCTGTGGGTCATGCCGAGAGTATTGATACCAATAATGTGAAAATTGGCCTTACTTCCTGTCCGCCATTTTGCTTAATGTTGAAAACCTACTTTTTCGAACTCCTCCTAGACCGTTAGCCCAATTTTCACCAAATTTGACGTGCATCATCTTCAGACCATGCTGGCAAAAAGTTATGGATTTTGTGTCGATATACGTAACGGTTCTCATTTAGCGCATCAACGAATTTGCTGGAAGGGTGCCAAAATGCATTTGAGGCTGTATCTCTGCAACACTTTGACATATTTGCACCAAACTTTGTATGTGTCATCGCCACCTCACACTGACCATGCCACATAAATTTGGTAACAGCGCCACCTATTGGTCAAGAGTAATAAACCATTCATTAACCATGAGTAATTACACTTTTTAAAATGCTAATAACTTTTTAATGCATTAGCCTATTTGAAGGAAACTGGGCTCAAAATATTCCCTGGCTTATGCCGATAACATAGATACCAAATATACCACGGTAAGCTGAACTTCCGGTCCGCCATTTTGATTTATGTTGAAAACATACTTTTTCGAACTCCTGATCAACCGTATGTCCGATTTTCACCAAATTCGAATCAAATGATCTTCAGGCTATACTGATTCAAAGTTATGGATTTTGAGTCGATAGACAAAACCGTTTTCGCATACCACATCGACGAATTTGAGGCACAATGAGAAAATGACACTTGAGGCTGTATCCCTGGAATGCTTTGGCATATTGACACCAAACTTTGTGTGTGTCATTGAAAAGACACACAGAGTACACCAAATTGATTTTATAACAGTGTCACCTATTGGTCAAGCTTGATAAACCAAGTAATCATGCTACTAGAGGTGGTATTGGTGTTTTTTTTTTTTTTTTTGCCATTTCAAATACAATAATTCCAAAATTGCTGTTATTGCTCATTAATGTATTTGGTGTGATGCTTTATGCGATGCTTAGCTACTACATTTGCCGTTGGAGTGCTTGGCCCCGTAATTGCTGCTTGCAGCTATATTTATTATTATTCTTCTTCTTCCACCCCAAGTCTATGGTAGCCCATAGAACCGATTGCGGGAAAGTTGTATAATTTGGCACACTAATAGAGGACTGTCTGAACATTAACCGGAGCAAATTTGAAGTCTCTAACTCAAACTCTCTAGCGCCACCAATTGTCTAAACTTTCAAAAACTTGATGCTAATAACTCTTGAACCGTAAGCCACAAAATGAAAATTCTTTTTTCCTGTGATTCCTTGGCTCATGCCGAGTCGAATGGACACCGAAATTCAAAAATCGCAAGGCTTAGTTTTTTCGCTATCGTCAATTGTTCGTAAAACCTACTTTTTCGAACTCGTCCTAGGCCGTTGCACCGATTGTCACGAAAATTGAATCAGATAATCTTCAGACCATGCTGGCAAAAAGATATGGAATTCAAGTTGATTTCTCAAACCGTTTCCGAATAGCTCATGAACGAATTCTTCGAAAAGCACGCAAACGTGAACGTGAGGCTATATCTCCGCAACGGTTTGGCCTATTGAGACCAATCTTGGTGGGTCTTATAACAACCATTCCCTGGGACTACCTGCAGTGTTTCGGCGCTGTGGCCCCTAGTGGTCAGGAGATATGAAAAATGCATGTTTTTGCTCATAACTTCTGAACGGTTTTGCCAAAAATCACAAAAGTGGTGTCTTTAGATTCAGTGCATCATTCCGAGTCGAATGATACCGAATTTTCCCAATTCGGCCATTTTGGGCGTCGGCCATTTTGGATTTAGTTGTAAATTGCTGTATCTTAAGAATGAAGTTCCGTATCGTTTCGCAAATAATTACAAAAATGTCCGGCTCCATGCCCTGAATGTACACAAAAAAATTGGGGGCAGCGCCACCTTGTGGTCAATAGTTATAACGATTTTTTCGAAAAATGCTAATAACTTTTGCATACATTAGCCTATTGTAACAAAGCTGATGTTGATAGATTCCTTGGGTCATGCCGAGAACACCGATACCCCATTTGTCAATTTTGGCAAAATTTCCTGTCCGCCATTTTGATTCATGTTGAAAACCTACTTTTTCGAACTCCTCCTAGACCGTTGCTCAGATTTTCACCAAATTTGATTTGGATCATCTTCAGACCATGCTGGCAAAAAGTTATGGAATTTGTGTCGATACACGTAACCGTTTTCAATTAGCGTACCAACGAATTTGCTGGAAAGATGCCAAACTGCATCTGAGGCTGTATCTCTGCAAAGGTTGGAGATATTTACACAAAACTTAATATGTGACATTGTCACATCACATTGACCACGCCACATCATTTTGGTCACAGCGCCACCTATTGGTCAAGAGTAATAAACCAATCAATAACCGCTAATTATTACATTTCCAATAATGCTAATAACTTTTGATTGCATTAGCCTATTATCATGAAACATGTCTCAAAATGTTCCTTGGGACATGCCGACAACATACATACCAATTATGTCATATTAAGCAAAACTTCCTGTCCGCCATTTTTATTCATGTTGAAAACCTTTTTTTTTAAACTCATCCTCAACCGTTTGTCTGATTTTCACCAAAATTGAATCAGATCATCTTCAGACCGTGCTGACAAAAAGTTATGGATTTCGTGTCAATAGACGAAACCGTTTTTGTACAGCGCTGCTTCAGATGTCAGGCATCTTCACAAAATGAGTCTGAGGCTATATCTCTGCAAAGCCCATTAGTGGTCTTCCAGTGACATCTAGTGGTCGTAAATGCAATTTATCATACAACACTGTCTCTTTAACCTTTATAACTGTTATATGTTGTCTTAATTTCATTCCAAAGAAGCATACGCAATTTATGTATAATTTCACAGTCTAGATAATAGTACTGCACTGATTTTAAATAACCTAGATATGGCTGACAGTAAAAGAATAGAACAGAATTACAGACACACACACCAACATGAAATGTTTAAACTAGTATATTAATACTCAATAAGCATGCTTAAACCCACACACAGATGCACACATTTTGTTATATATATAGATAATTAAAATAAATGATGGGTGATAAAACCTATTGCAAGTCTTCTGTTTTTATGGGCTTCTATGTCATTTTTCAGGTTTCATTGCAATCATAATCTGGCATAATTATAAACATTAGATATATCTGTATGAATAAATTGGTAAACTTTGACTCAATGTGATCTGAAATGCTTGAACAGTAATATTAAATAATAGTAATATACATTTTTTCTAGATGAATCCCTCAACAAACCCATAAACTGTAATGTTTTAGTCTTTAGTGAGCTCATTAGTGGTCTTCCGGTGACATCTAGTGGTTATAATTGCAATTTTTTATTCAACACTGGGTTTTGAAGCTTTATAAATATTACAGTGTTCTTTTTTACCTAATCTCTGTTAAATTTTGCATGATTGTTTAGAAAAAATACAGATCTAATGCATGTGTGATTATATTACCCCTTTTTTTTTGCAGTTTAATGCCATTCACAACAGAAATCTTTTGTTTTTTTAGGCCATTTTAACTGTTATAGCACCAGCTATTTTCTGATCTTAATGAAACTTTGCATGCTTGGTGGGTCATCTTTCACATGTTATAACCAAGTTTCACAAAGTTTTGAGTTTTTGTTTCAGTTTTATAGGCTTTAGGTTACATGTGGCCACGGCCCTTTCCTAAATGACCTCTTATAGCTAACCAAAGGACAAAATGCAACATATTTTTGAAAATTATTGATCTAGAGAGTCCAGAGAATATTATTGCAGTGGTTTGATCAAGACTGAACGAAAAACCAGGTGACCCAAAACATTCAAATTCGTGGACCAATTTTACGAAAAAGGCTATAACTCGGGAACAAAATGAGATATCTTCACCAAACTCAGAACTCATATGCATGAACAAAAACTTTAGTCAAATTATTATTTTTTTTCCATATCTGCCACTTGGTGGCGCTACAGGATGAAAAAAATCAAATGGCTATAACTAAGCAACCGTTGATCCAATCAACTTGAAAATTGATATGGCCCAATGTGGCACAAGTGCTCTATGAGGAATTTCACTTATCTTAAAAAACATGGCCGCCATTGGCCAAACAACTTTAAGCACCTATTTGACAAGGTTAATGGAAGTCGATCGGAACGAAACTCGGTGGGCATGTTCGACTCATTGCCCTAAAGGTCTGTAAGTATTTTGAAAGAAATTGCCCACAACATTGTCACCTCCCACAGAACACAACAAAGCGATTTGATTACAGCGCCACCTATTTTCCAAAAATGATAATGCATCATTTTACTGGAGTTTTACTGGCTGTTTCAATTACACTCTTCCAATAATTGCTTTTCTTACTCGTTGCATTTGGTCTGATGCTCCATGCCATGCTTAGCTCCACGCTGTGGAACTTTTATTAACGATTTTCAGCCATTTCAATTACAATCATGCAATTATTAATTTCATTATTCATTGTTGCATTTGGTCTGATGCTACATATGCTTAGCTCCTGATGTTGCCGCTGGAATGCTTGGCCCCGTGATTGCTGCTTGCAGCTATATTTAGGGGCCAAGCACCGAAGGTGCGAAGGCACCTATTGTGTTTGTTGGCGTTATTAGGGGCCAAGCACCGAAGGTGCGTAGGCACCTATTGTAATCGTTGGCGTTATTATTATTCTTCTTCTTCCGCCGCAAGTCTATGGCAGCCCATAGAACCGATTGCGGGAAAGTTGTATAATTTGGCACACTGATAGAGGACAGTCCCAACATTAACTATAGCAAATTTGAAGTCTCTATCTCCTACTCTCTAGCGCCACCACTTGTCCAAACTTTCAATGTTTGTATGCTAATAACTTTTGAACCGTAAGCCAGAAAATGGAAATTCTTTTTTCCTCTGAATCCTTGGCTCATGCCAAGTCGAATGAACCCCAAAATTCAAAAATCGCAAGGTTTAGTTTTTTCGCTATTTTCAATTATTCGAAAAACCTACTTTTTCGAACTCGTCCTAGACGGTTAGTCCGATTGCCACGAAAATTGGCTCAGATCATCTTCAGACCATGCTGGCAAAAAGTTATGGAATTCAAGTTGATTCGTCCAACTGTTGTCGAATGACACGTAAACAAATTTGACGAAAAGCACGCAAACATGCACGTGAGGCTATATCCTGGCAACGGTTTGTCATATTGAGACCAAACTTGGCGTGTGTTATAACAAGCATGAACTGAGACTACCTGCAGTGTTTCGACACAGCGCCACCTAGTGGTCAGGAGATATGAAAAATGCATATTTTGGCTTATAACTACTGAATGGTTTGGCCAAAAATCACACAACTGGTCTCTTTAGATTCAGTGAGTCATGTCGAGTCAAATGATATCCAATTTTCCTGTGTCGGCCATTTTAGGCGTCGGCCATTTTGAATTATGATTTAAAATGCTGTATTTTTTGAACGCAGCATCGTATCGTTTCGCAAATAATTACAAAAATATTCGGCTCCATGCCCTGAAGGTACTCAAAAAGTTTGGTGGCAGCGCCACCTTGTGGCCAATAGTTATAATGAAATATCACATAAATGCTAATAACTTTTGAATAAATTAGTCTATTAAAATTAAAATGGTCTCGCTATATTCTGTGGGTCATGCCGAGAGTATTGATACCAATAATGTGAAAATTGGCCTTACTTCCTGTCCGCCATTTTGCTTAATGTTGAAAACCTACTTTTTCGAACTCCTCCTAGACCGTTAGCCCAATTTTCACCAAATTTGACGTGAATCATCTTCAGACCATGCTGGCAAAAAGTTATGGATTTTGTGTCGATATACGTAACGGTTCTCATTTAGCGCATCAACGAATTTGCTGGAAGGGTGCCAAAATGCATTTGAGGCTGTATCTCTGCAACACTTTGACATATTTGCACCAAACTTTGTATGTGTCATCGCCACCTCACACTGACCATGCCACATAAATTTGGTAACAGCGCCACCTATTGGTCAAGAGTAATAAACCATTCATTAACCATGAGTAATTACACTTTTTAAAATGCTAATAACTTTTTAATGCATTAGCCTATTTGAAGGAAACTGGGCTCAAAATATTCCCTGGCTTATGCCGATAACATAGATACCAAATATACCACGGTAAGCTGAACTTCCGGTCCGCCATTTTGATTTATGTTGAAAACATACTTTTTCGAACTCCTGATCAACCGTATGTCCGATTTTCACCAAATTCGAATCAAATGATCTTCAGGCTATACTGATTCAAAGTTATGGATTTTGAGTCGATAGACAAAACCGTTTTCGCATACCACATCGACGAATTTGAGGCACAATGAGAAAATGACACTTGAGGCTGTATCCCTGGAATGCTTTGGCATATTGACACCAAACTTTGTGTGTGTCATTGAAAAGTCACACAGAGTACACCAAATTGATTTTATAACAGTGTCACCTATTGGTCAAGCTTGATAAACCAAGTAATCATGCTACTAGAGGTGGTATTGGTGTTTTTTTTTTTTGCCATTTCAAATACAGTAATTCCAAAATTGCTGTTATTGCTCATTAATGTATTTGGTGTGATGCTTTATGCGATGCTTAGCTACTACATTTGCCGTTGGAGTGCTTGGCCCCGTAATTGCTGCTTGCAGCTATATTTAGGGGCCAAGCACCGAAGGTGCGTAGGCACCTATTGTAATCGTTGGCGTTATTATTCTTCTTCTTCTTCTTCTTCTTCTTCTTCTTCTTCTTCTTCTTCTTCTTCTTCCGCCGCAAGTCTATGGCAGCCCATAGAACCGATTGCGGGAAAGTTGTATAATTTGGCACACTGATAGAGGACAGTCCCAACATTAACTATAGCAAATTTGAAGTCTCTATCTCCTACTCTCTAGCGCCACCACTTGTCCAAACTTTCAATGTTTGTATGCTAATAACTTTTGAACCGTAAGCCAGAAAATGGAAATTCTTTTTTCCTCTGAATCCTTGGCTCATGCCAAGTCGAATGAACCCCAAAATTCAAAAATCGCAAGGTTTAGTTTTTTCGCTATTTTCAATTATTCGAAAAACCTACTTTTTCGAACTCGTCCTAGACGGTTAGTCCGATTGCCACGAAAATTGGCTCAGATCATCTTCAGACCATGCTGGCAAAAAGTTATGGAATTCAAGTTGATTCGTCCAACTGTTGTCGAATGACACGTAAACAAATTTGACGAAAAGCACGCAAACATGCACGTGAGGCTATATCCCGGCAACGGTTTGTCATATTGAGACCAAACTTGGCGTGTGTTATAACAAGCATGAACTGAGACTACCTGCAGTGTTTCGACACAGCGCCACCTAGTGGTCAGGAGATATGAAAAATGCATATTTTGGCTTATAACTACTGAATGGTTTGGCCAAAAATCACACAACTGGTCTCTTTAGATTCAGTGAGTCATGTCGAGTCAAATGATATCCAATTTTCCTGTGTCGGCCATTTTAGGCGTCGGCCATTTTGAATTATGATTTAAAATGCTGTATTTTTTGAACGCAGCATCGTATCGTTTCGCAAAAAATTACAAAAATATTCGGCTCCATGCCCTGAAGGTACTCAAAAAGTTTGGTGGCAGCGCCACCTTGTGGCCAATAGTTATAATGAAATATCACATAAATGCTAATAACTTTTGAATAAATTAGTCTATTAAAATTAAAATGATCTCGCTATATTCTGTGGGTCATGCCGAGAGTATTGATACCAATAATGTGAAAATTGGCCTTACTTCCTGTCCGCCATTTTGCTTAATGTTGAAAACCTACTTTTTCGAACTCCTCCTAGACCGTTAGCCCAATTTTCACCAAATTTGACGTGCATCATCTTCAGACCATGCTGGCAAAAAGTTATGGATTTTGTGTCGATATACGTAACGGTTCTCATTTAGCGCATCAACGAATTTGCTGGAAGGGTGCCAAAATGCATTTGAGGCTGTATCTCTGCAACACTTTGACATATTTGCACCAAACTTTGTATGTGTCATCGCCACCTCACACTGACCATGCCACATAAATTTGGTAACAGCGCCACCTATTGGTCAAGAGTAATAAACCATTCATTAACCATGAGTAATTACACTTTTTAAAATGCTAATAACTTTTTAATGCATTAGCCTATTTGAAGGAAACTGGGCTCAAAATATTCCCTGGCTTATGCCGATAACATAGATACCAAATATACCACGGTAAGCTGAACTTCCGGTCCGCCATTTTGATTTATGTTGAAAACATACTTTTTCGAACTCCTGATCAACCGTATGTCCGATTTTCATCAAATTCGAATCAAATGATCTTCAGGCTATACTGATTCAAAGTTATGGATTTTGAGTCGATAGACAAAACCGTTTTCGCATACCACATCGACGAATTTGAGGCACAATGAGAAAATGACACTTGAGGCTGTATCCCTGGAATGCTTTGGCATATTGACACCAAACTTTGTGTGTGTCATTGAAAAGACACACAGAGTACACCAAATTGATTTTATAACAGTGTCACCTATTGGTCAAGCTTGATAAACCAAGTAATCATGCTACTAGAGGTGGTATTGGTGGTTTTTTTTTTTTGCCATTTCAAATACAATAATTCCAAAATTGCTGTTATTGCTCATTAATGTATTTGGTGTGATGCTTTATGCGATGCTTAGCTACTACATTTGCCGTTGGAGTGCTTGGCCCCGTAATTGCTGCTTGCAGCTATATTTAGGGGCCAAGCACCGAAGGTGCGAAGGCACCTATTGTGTTTGTTGGCGTTATTATTAGGGGCCAAGCACCGAAGGTGCGTAGGCACCTATTGTAATCGTTGGCGTTATTATTATTCTTCTTCTTCTTCTTCTTCTTCTTCCGCCGCAAGTCTATGGCAGCCCATAGAACCGATTGCGGGAAAGTTGTATAATTTGGCACACTGATAGAGGACAGTCCCAACATTAACTATAGCAAATTTGAAGTCTCTATCTCCTACTCTCTAGCGCCACCACTTGTCCAAACTTTCAATGTTTGTATGCTAATAACTTTTGAACCGTAAGCCAGAAAATGGAAATTCTTTTTTCCTCTGAATCCTTGGCTCATGCCAAGTCGAATGAACCCCAAAATTCAAAAATCGCAAGGTTTAGTTTTTTCGCTATTTTCAATTATTCGAAAAACCTACTTTTTCGAACTCGTCCTAGACGGTTAGTCCGATTGCCACGAAAATTGGCTCAGATCATCTTCAGACCATGCTGGCAAAAAGTTATGGAATTCAAGTTGATTCGTCCAACTGTTGTCGAATGACACGTAAACAAATTTGACGAAAAGCACGCAAACATGCACGTGAGGCTATATCCCGGCAACGGTTTGTCATATTGAGACCAAACTTGGCGTGTGTTATAACAAGCATGAACTGAGACTACCTGCTGTGTTTCGACACAGCGCCACCTAGTGGTCAGGAGATATGAAAAATGCATATTTTGGCTTATAACTACTGAATGGTTTGGCCAAAAATCACACAACTGGTCTCATTAGATTCAGTGAGTCATGTCGAGTCGAATGATATCCAATTTTCCTGTGTCGGCCATTTTAGGCGTCGGCCATTTTGAATTATGTTTCAAAATGCTGTATTTTTTGAACGCAGCATCGTATCGTTTCGCAAATAATTACAAAAATATTCGGCTCCATGCCCTGAAGGTACTCAAAAAGTTTGGTGGCAGCGCCACCTTGTGGCCAATAGTTATAATGAAATATCACATAAACGCTAATAACTTTTGAATAAATTAGTCTATTAAAATTAAAATGGTCTCGCTATATTCTGTGGGTCATGCCGAGAGTATTGATACCAATAATGTGAAAATTGGCCTTACTTCCTGTCCGCCATTTTGCTTAATGTTGAAAACCTACTTTTTCGAACTCCTCCTAGACCGTTAGCCCAATTTTCACCAAATTTGACGTGAATCATCTTCAGACCATGCTGGCAAAAAGTTATGGATTTTGTGTCGATATACGTAACGGTTCTCATTTAGCGCATCAACGAATTTGCTGGAAGGGTGCCAAAATGCATTTGAGGCTGTATCTCTGCAACACTTTGACATATTTGCACCAAACTTTGTATGTGTCATCGCCACCTCACACTGACCATGCCACATAAATTTGGTAACAGCGCCACCTATTGGTCAAGAGTAATAAACCATTCATTAACCATGAGTAATTACACTTTTTAAAATGCTAATAACTTTTTAGTCCATTAGCCTATTGCAACGAAACTGGGCTCAAAATATTCCCTGGCTTATGCCGATAACATAGATACCAAATATGCCAGTGTTTACTGAAGTTCCGGTCCACCATTTTGATTTATGTGGAAAACCTACTTTTTCGAACTCCTCATGAACCGTATGTCCAATTTTCACCAAATTCGAATCAGATGATCTTCAGACTATGTTGACACAAAGTTATGGATTTTGTGTCGATAGACAAAACCGTTTTCGCATACCAAAGCGACGAAGTTGAAACACAATGACAAAATGACACTTGAGGCTGCATCTCTGGAATGCTGTGGCATATTAACACCAAACTTTGTGTGTGTCATTGAAAAGTCAAACAGAGTACACCAAATTGATTTCATAACAGTGCCACCTATTGGTCAAACTTTATAAGCCAAGTAATCATGCTACTAGAGGTGGTATTATGATTTTTTTTTGCCATTTCAATTACAATAATTCCAAAATTACTGTTATTGCTCATTAATGTATTTGGTGTGATGCTTCATGCCATGCTTAGCTCCTACATTTGCCGTTGGAGTGCTTGGCCCCGTAATTGCTGCTTGCAGCTATATTTAGGGGCCAAGCACCGAAGGTGCGTAGGCACCTATTGTAATCGTTGGCGTTATTATTATTCTTCTTCTTCTTCTTCTTCTTCCGCCGCAAGTCTATGGCAGCCCATAGAACCGATTGCGGGAAAGTTGTATAATTTGGCACACTGATAGAGGACAGTCCCAACATTAACTATAGCAAATTTGAAGTCTCTATCTCCTACTCTCTAGCGCCACCACTTGTCCAAACTTTCAATGTTTGTATGCTAATAACTTTTGAACCGTAAGCCAGAAAATGGAAATTCTTTTTTCCTCTGAATCCTTGGCTCATGCCAAGTCGAATGAACCCCAAAATTCAAAAATCGCAAGGTTTAGTTTTTTCGCTATTTTCAATTATTCGAAAAACCTACTTTTTCGAACTCGTCCTAGACGGTTTGTCCGATTGCCACGAAAATTGGCACAGATCATCTTCAGACCATGCTGGCACAAAGTTATGGAATTCAAGTTGATTCGTACAACTGTTGTCGAATGACACGTAAACAAATTTGACGAAAAGCACGCAAACATGCACGTGAGGCTATATCCCGGCAACGGTTGGTCATATTGAGACCAAACTTGGCATGTGTTATAACCAGCATGAACTGAGACTACCTGCAGTGTTTCGACACAGCGCCACCTAGTGGTCAGGAGATATGAAAAATGCATATTTTGGCTTATAACTACTGAATGGTTTGGCCAAAAATCACACAACTGGTCTCTTTAGATTCAGTGAGTCATGTCGAGTCAAATGATATCCAATTTTCCTGTGTCGGCCATTTTAGGCGTCGGCCATTTTGAATTATGATTTAAAATGCTGTATTTTTTGAACGCAGCATCGTATCGTTTCGCAAACAATTACAAAAATATTCGGCTCCATGCCCTGAAGGTACTCAAAAAGTTTGGTGGCAGCGCCACCTTGTGGCCAATAGTTATAATGAAATATCACATAAATGCTAATAACTTTTGAATAAATTAGTCTATTAAAATTAAAATGGTCTCACTATATTCTGTGGGTCATGCCGAGAGTATTGATACCAATAATGTGAAAATTGGCCATACTTCCTGTCCGCCATTTTGCTTAATGTTGAAAACCTACTTTTTCGAACTCCTCCTAGACCGTTAGCCCAATTTTCACCAAATTTGACGTGAATCATCTTCAAACCATGCTGGCAAAAAGTTATGGATTTCGTGTCGATATACGTAACGGTTCTCATTTAGCGCATCAACGAATTTGCTGGAAGGGTGCCAAAATGCATTTGAGGCTGTATCTCTGCAACACTTTCACATATTTGCACCAAACTTTGTATGTGTCATCGCCACCTCACACTGACCATGCCACATAAATTTGGTAACAGCGCCACCTATTGGTCAAGAGTAATAAACCATTCATTAACCATGAGTAATTACACTTTTTAAAATGCTAATAACTTTTTATTGCATTAGCCTATTTGAAGGAAACTGGGCTCAAAATATTCCCTGGCTTATGCCGATAACATAGATACCAAATATACCACAGTAAGCTGAACTTCCGGTCCGCCATTTTGATTTATGTTGAAAACATACTTTTTCGAACTCCTCATCAACCGTATGTCCGATTTTCACCAAATTCGAATCAAATGATCTTCAGACTATACTGATTCAAAGTTATGGATTTTGAGTCGATAGACAAAACCGTTTTCGCATACCACATCGACGAATTTGAGGCACAATGAGAAAATGACACTTGAGGCTGTATCCCTGGAATGCTTTGGCATATTGACACCAAACTTTGTGTGTGTCATTGAAAAGTCACACAGAGTACACCAAATTGATTTTATAACAGTGCCACCTATTGGTCAAGCTTGATAAGCCAAGTAATCATGCTACTAGAGGTGGTATTGTTTTTTTTGTTTTTTTTTGCCATTTCAAATACAATAATTCCAAAATTGCAGTTATTGCTCATTAATGTATTTGGTGTGATGCTTCATGCGATGCTTAGCTCCTACATTTGCCGTTGGAGTGCTTGGCCCCGTAATTGCTGCTTGCAGCTATATTTATTATTATTCTTCTTCTTCCACCCCAAGTCTATGGTAGCCCATAGAACCGATTGCGGGAAAGTTGTATAATTTGGCACACTAATAGAGGACTGTCTGAACATTAACCGTAGCAAATTTGAAGTCTCTAACTCAAACTCTCTAGCGCCACCAATTGTCTAAACTTTCAAAAACTTGATGCTAATAACTCTTGAACCGTAAGCCACAAAATGAAAATTCTTTTTTCCTGTGATTCCTTGGCTCATGCCGAGTCGAATGGACACCGAAATTCAAAAATCGCAAGGCTTAGTTTTTTCGCTATCGTCAATTGTTCGTAAAACCTACTTTTTCGAACTCGTCCTAGGCCGTTGCACCGATTGTCACGAAAATTGAATCAGATAATCTTCAGACCATGCTGGCAAAAAGTTATGGAATTCAAGTTGATTTCTCAAACCGTTTCCGAATAGCTCATGAACGAATTCTTCGAAAAGCACGCAAACGTGAACGTGAGGCTATATCTCCGCAACGGTTTGGCCTATTGAGACCAATCTTGGTGGGTCTTATAACAACCATTCCCTGGGACTACCTGCAGTGTTTCGGCGCTGTGCCCCCTAGTGGTCAGGAGATATGAAAAATGCATGTTTTTGCTCATAACTTCTGAACGGTTTTGCCAAAAATCACAAAAGTGGTGTCTTTAGATTCAGTGCATCATTCCGAGTCGAATGATACCGAATTTTCCTAATTCGGCCATTTTGGGCGTCGGCCATTTTGGATTTAGTTGTAAATTGCTGTATCTTAAGAATGAAGTTCCGTATCGTTTCGCAAATAATTACAAAAATGTCCGGCTCCATGCCCTGAATGTACACAAAAAAATTGGGGGCAGCGCCACCTTGTGGTCAATAGTTATAACGATTTTTTCGAAAAATGCTAATAACTTTTGCATACATTAGCCTATTGTAACAAAGCTGATGTTGATAGATTCCTTGGGTCATGCCGAGAACACCGATACCCCATTTGTCAATTTTGGCAAAATTTCCTGTCCGCCATTTTGATTCATGTTGAAAACCTACTTTTTCGAACTCCTCCTAGACCGTTGCTCAGATTTTCACCAAATTTGATTTGGATCATCTTCAGACCATGCTGACAAAAAGTTATGGAATTTGTGTCGATACACGTAACCGTTTTCAATTAGCGTACCAACGAATTTGCTGGAAAGATGCCAAACTGCATCTGAGGCTGTATCTCTGCAAAGGTTGGAGATATTTACACAAAACTTAATATGTGACATTGTCACATCACATTGACCACGCCACATCATTTTGGTCACAGCGCCACCTATTGGTCAAGAGTAATAAACCAATCAATAACCGCTAATTATTACATTTCCAATAATGCTAATAACTTTTGATTGCATTAGCCTATTATCATGAAACATGTCTCAAAATGTTCCTTGGGACATGCCGACAACATGCATATCAATTATGTCATATTAAGCAAAACTTCCTGTCCGCCATTTTGATTCATGTTGAAAACCTTTTTTTTTAAACTCATCCTCAACCGTTTGTCCGATTTTCACCAAAATTGAATCAGATCATCTTCAGACCGTGCTGACAAAAAGTTATGGATTTCGTGTCAATAGACGAAACCGTTTTTGTACAGCGCTGCTTCAGATGTCAGGCATCTTCACAAAATGAGTCTGAGGCTATATCTCTGCAAAGCTTTGTTGTAATTAAGCCAAACTTGTGTGTGCCATTGTCTAACATGGAGAATAGGCTCACAGACACTCACACACAGAAATGAAATGGTTCAACTATTATATGAATAATCAATAAGCATGATTACACACACACACACACACACACACACACACAGAGAGAAGTACATGCCCACACATTTTGTTGTATGTAGATATTTGAAATAAATTATAGGTGACACACAACTCACAGAAAGACTTCTTTTCTTACATTTCTATGTCAGGTTTCATTGCATTCATATTCTGACATAATAGTAAACATTTGATATACATGTATGAATAAATTGTTGAACTTTCACTCAATGTGATCTTAAATGCTTGAACAGTAATATTAAATAATAGTAATATATATTTTTCTAGATGAATCAATCATCGAGACCATGAACTGTAATGTTTTAGTCTTTAGTGAGCCCATTAGTGGTCTTCCGGTGACATCTAGTGGTCGTAAATGCAATTTATCATACAACACTGTCTCTTTAACCTTTATAACTGTTATATGTTGTCTTAATTTCATTCCAAAGAAGCATACGCAATTTATGTATAATTTCACAGTCTAGATAATAGTACTGCACTGATTTTAAATAACCTAGATATGGCTGACAGTAAAAGAATAGAACAGAATTACAGACACACACAAACATTAAATGTTTAAACTACTATATTAATACTCAATAAGCATGCTTAAACCCACACACAGATGCACACATTTTGTTATATATATAGATAATTAAAATAAATGATGGGTGATAAAACCTATTGCAAGTCTTCTGTTTTTATGGGCTTCTATGTCATTTTTCAGGTTTCATTGCAATCATAATCTGGCATAATTATAAACATTAGATATATCTGTATGAATAAATTCGTAAACTTTGACTCAATGTGATCTGAAATGCTTGAACAGTAATATTAAATAATAGTAATATACATTTTTTCTAGATGAATCCCTCAACAAGCCCATAAACTGTAATGTTTTAGTCTTTAGTGAGCTCATTAGTGGTCTTCCGGTGACATCTAGTGGTTATAATTGCAATTTTTTATTCAACACTGGGTTTTGAAGCTTTATAAATATTACAGTGTTCTTTTTTACCTAATCTCTGTTAAATTTTGCATGATTGTTTAGAAAAAATACAGATCTAATGCATGTGTGATTATATTACCCCTTTTTTTTGCAGTTTAATGCCATTCACAACAGAAATCTTTTGTTTTTTAGGCCTGTTTAAATGTTATCTAACCAAAGGACAAAATACAACATATTTTTTCAAAGTTATTGATCTAGAGAGTCCTGAGAATATTACTGCAGTGGTTTGATCAAGACTGAACAAAAAACCAGGTGACCCAAAACATTCAAATTCGTGGACCAATTTTATGAAAAAGGCTATAACTCGGGAACAAAATGAGATATCTTCACCAAACTCAGAACTCATATGCATGAACAAAAACTTTAGTCAAATTATTATTTTTTTCCATATCTGCCACTTGGTGGCGCTACTGGATGAAAAAAAAACTAAAATGGCTATAACTAAGCAACCGCTGATCCAATCAACTTGAAAATTGATATGGCCCAATGTGGCCTAAGTGTCTATGAGGAATTTCACTTATCTTAAAAAACATGGCCGCCATTGGCCAAACAACTTTAAGCACCTATTTGACAAGATTAATGGAAGTCGATCGGAACGAAACTCGGTGGGCATGTTCGACTCATTGCCCTAAAGGTCTGTAAGCATTTTGAAAGAAATTGCCCACAACATTGTCACCTCCCACAGAACACAACAAACCGATTTGATTACAGCGCCACCTATTTTCCAAAAATGATAATGCATCATTTTACTGGAGTTTTACTGGCTGTTTCAATTACACTCTTCCAATAATTGCTTTTCTTACTCGTTGCATTTGGTCTGATGCTCCATGCCATGCTTAGCTCCTCGCTGTGGAACTTTTATTAACGATTTTCAGCCATTTCAATTACTATCATGCAATTATTAATTTCATTATTCATTGTTGCATTTGGTCTGATGCTACATATGCTTAGCTCCTGATGTTGCCGCTGGAATGCTTGGCCCCGTAATTGCTGCTTGCAGCTATATTTATTCTTCTTCTTCTTCCACCCCAAGTCTATGGTAGCCCATAGAACCGATTGCGGGAAAGTTGTATAATTTGGCACACTAATAGAGGACTGTCTGAACATTAACCGTAGCAAATTTGAAGTCTCTAACTCAAACTCTCTAGCGCCACCAATTGTCTAAACTTTCAAAAACTTGATGCTAATAACTCTTGAACCGTAAGCCACAAAATGAAAATTCTTTTTTCCTGTGATTCCTTGGCTCATGCCGAGTCGAATGGACACCGAAATTCAAAAATCGCAAGGTTTAGTTTTTTCGCTATCGTCAATTGTTCGTAAAACCTACTTTTTCGAACTCGTCCTAGGCCGTTGCACGGATTGTCACGAAAATTGAATCAGATAATCTTCAGACCATGCTTGCAAAAAGTTATGGAATTCAAGTTGATTTCTCAAACCGTTTCCGAATAGCTCATGAACGAATTCTTCGAAAAGCACGCAAACGTGAACGTGAGGCTATATCTACGCAACGGTTTGGCCTATTGAGACCAATATTGGTGGGTCTTATAACAACCATTCCCTGGGACTACCTGCAGTGTTTCGGCGCTGTGCCCCCTAGTGGTCAGGAGATATGAAAAATGCATGTTTTTGCTCATAACTTCTGAACGGTTTTGCCAAAAATCACAAAAGTGGTGTCTTTAGATTCAGTGCATCATTCCGAGTCGAATGATACCGAATTTTCCCAATTCGGCCATTTTGGGCGTCGGCCATTTTGAATTTAGTTGTAAATTGCTGTATCTTAAGAATGAAGTTCCGTATCGTTTCGCAAATAATTACAAAAATGTCCGGCTCCATGCCCTGAATGTACACAAAAAAATTGGGGGCAGCGCCACCTTGTGGTCAATAGTTATAACGATTTTTCGAAAAATGCTAATAACTTTTGCATACATTAGCCTATTGTAACAAAACTGATGTTGATAGATTCCTTGGGTCATGCCGAGAACACCGATACCCCATTTGTCAATTTTGGCAAAATTTCCTGTCCGCCATTTTGATTCATGTTGAAAACCTACTTTTTCGAACTCCTCCTAGACCGTTGCTCAGATTTTCACCAAATTTGATTTGGATCATCTTCAGACCATGCTGGCAAAAAGTTATGGAATTTGTGTCGATACACGTAACCGTTTTCAATTAGCGTACCAACGAATTTGCTGGAAAGATGCCAAACTGCATCTGAGGCTGTATCTCTGCAAAGGTTGGAGATATTTACACAAAACTTAATATGTGACATTGTCACATCACATTGACCACGCCACATCATTTTGGTCACAGCGCCACCTATTGGTCAAGAGTAATAAACCAATCAATAACCGCTAATTATTACATTTCCAATAATGCTAATAACTTTTGATTGCATTAGCCTATTATCATGAAACATGTCTCAAAATGTTCCTTGGGACATGCCAAAAACATACATACCAATTATGTCATATTAAGCAAAACTTCCTGTCCGCCATTTTGATTCATGTTGAAAACCTTTTTTTTTAAACTCATCCTCAACCGTTTGTCCGATTTTCACCAAAATTGAATCAGATCATCTTCAGACCGTGCTGACAAAAAGTTATGGATTTCGTGTCAATAGACGAAACCGTTTTTGTACAGCGCTGCTTCAGATGTCAGGCATCTTCACAAAATGAGTCTGAGGCTATATCTCTGCAAAGCCCATTAGTGGTCTTCCAGTGACATCTAGTGGTCGTAAATGCAATTTATCATACAACACTGTCTCTTTAACCTTTATAACTGTTATATGTTGTCTTAATTTCATTCCAAAGAAGCATACGCAATTTATGTATAATTTCACAGTCTAGATAATAGTACTGCACTGATTTTAAATAACCTAGATATGGCTGACAGTAAAAGAATAGAACAGAATTACAGACACACACAAACATGAAATGTTTAAACTAGTATATTAATACTCAATAAGCATGCTTAAACCCACACACAGATGCACACATTTTGTTATATATATAGATAATTAAAATAAATGATGGGTGATAAAACCTATTGCAAGTCTTCTGTTTTTATGGGCTTCTATGTCATTTTTCAGGTTTCATTGCAATCATAATCTGGCATAATTATAAACATTAGATATATCTGTATGAATAAATTGGTAAACTTTGACTCAATGTGATCTGAAATGCTTGAACAGTAATATTAAATAATAGTAATATACATTTTTTCTAGATGAATCCCTCAACAAGCCCATAAACTGTAATGTTTTAGTCTTTAGTGAGCTCATTAGTGGTCTTCCGGTGACATCTAGTGGTTATAATTGCAATTTTTTATTCAACACTGGGTTTTGAAGCTTTATAAATATTACAGTGTTCTTTTTTACCTAATCTCTGTTAAATTTTGCATGATTGTTTAGAGAAAATACAGATCTAATGCATGTGTGATTATATTACCCCTTTTTTTTGCAGTTTAATGCCATTCACAACACAAATCTTTTGTTTTTTAGGCCATTTTAACTGTTATAGCACCAGCTATTTTCTGATCTTAATGAAACTTTGCATGCTTGGTGGGTCATCTTTCACATGTTATAACCAAGTTTCATAAAGTTTTGAGTTTTTGTTTCAGTTTTATAGGCTTTAGGTTACATGTGGCCACGGCCCTTTCCTAAATGACCTCTTATAGCTAACCAAAGGACAAAATGCAACATATTTTTGAAAATTATTGATCTAGAGAGTCCAGAGAATATTATTGCAGTGGTTTGATCAAGACTGAACAAAAAACCAGGTGACCCAAAACATTCAAATTCGTGGACCAATTTTACGAAAAAGGCTATAACTCGGGAACAAAATGAGATATCTTCACCAAACTCAGAACTCATATGCATGAACAAAAACTTTAGTCAAATTTTGTTTTTTTTTCATATCTGCCACTTGGTGGCGCTACAGGATGAAAAAAAATCAAATGGCTATAACTAAGCAACCGTTGATCCAATCAACTCGAAAATTGATATGGCCCAATGTGGCACAAGTGCTCTATGAGGAATTTCACTTATCTTAAAAAACATGGCCGCCATTGGCCAAACAACTTTAAGCACCTATTTGACAAGGTTAATGGAAGTCGATCGGAACGAAACTCGGTGGGCATGTTCGACTCATTGCCCTAAAGGTCTGTAAGTATTTTGAAAGAAATTGCCCACAACATTGTCACCTCCCACAGAACACAACAAAGCGATTTGATTACAGCGCCACCTATTTTCCAAAAATGATAATGCATCATTTTACTGGAGTTTTACTGGCTGTTTCAATTACACTCTTCCAATAATTGCTTTTCTTACTCGTTGCATTTGGTCTGATGCTCCATGCCATGCTTAGCTCCTCGCTGTGGAACTTTTATTAACGATTTTCAGCCATTTCAATTACAATCATGCAATTATTAATTTCATTATTCATTGTTGCATTTGGTCTGATGCTACATATGCTTAACTCCTGATGTTGCCGCTGGAATGCTTGGCCCCGTGATTGCTGCTTGCAGCTATATTTAGGGGCCAAGCACCGAAGGTGCGTAGGCACCTATTGTTTCCGTTGGCGTTATTATTATTCTGCTTCTTCTTCTTCTTCTTCTTCTTCTTCTTCCGCCGCAAGTCTATGGCAGCCCATAGAACCGATTGCGGGAAAGTTGTATAATTTGGCACACTGATAGAGGACAGTCCCACCATTAACTATAGCAAATTTGAAGTCTCTGACTCCTACTCTCTAGCGCTACCACTTGTTCAAACTTTCAATGTTTATATGCTAATAACTTTTGAACCGTAAGCCAGAAAATGGAAATTTTTTTTCCTCTGAATCCTTGGCTCATAAAGGTTTAGTTTTTTCGCTATTTTCAATTATTCGAAAAACCTACTTTTTCGAACTCGTCCTAGACGGTTAGTCCGATTGCCACGAAAATTGGCTCAGATCATCTTCAGACCATGCTGGCAAAAAGTTATGGAATTCAAGTTGATTCGTCCAACTGTTGTCGAATGACACGTAAACAAATTTGACGAAAAGCACGCAAACATGCACGTGAGGCTATATCCCGGCAACGGTTTGTCATATTGAGACCAAACTTGGCGTGTGTTATAACAAGCATGAACTGAGACTACCTGCAGTGTTTCGACACAGCGCCACCTAGTGGTCCGGAGATATGAAAAATGCATATTTTGGCTTATAACTTCTGAATGGTTTGGCCAAAAATCACACAACTGGTCTCTTTAGATTCAGTGAGTCATGTCGAGTCAAATGATATCCAATTTTCCTGTGTCGGCCATTTTAGGCGTCGGCCATTTTGAATTATGATTTAAAATGCTGTATTTTTTGAACGCAGCATCGTATCGTTTCGCAAATAATTACAAAAATATTCGGCTCCATGCCCTGAAGGTACTCAAAAAGTTTGGTGGCAGCGCCACCTTGTGGCCAATAGTTATAATGAAATATCACATAAATGCTAATAACTTTTGAATAAATTAGTCTATTAAAATTAAAATGGTCTCGCTATATTCTGTGGGTCATGCCGAGAGTATTGATACCAATAATGTGAAAATTGGCCTTACTTCCTGTCCGCCATTTTGCTTAATGTTGAAAACCTACTTTTTCGAACTCCTCCTAGACCGTTAGCCCAATTTTCACCAAATTTGACGTGAATCATCTTCAGACCATGCTGGCAAAAAGTTATGGATTTTGTGTCGATATACGTAACGGTTCTCATTAAGCGCATCAACGAATTTGCTGGAAGGGTGCCAAAATGCATTTGAGGCTGTATCTCTGCAACACTTTGACATATTTGCACCAAACTTTGTATGTGTCATCGCCACCTCACACTGACCATGCCACATAAATTTGGTAACAGCGCCACCTATTGGTCAAGAGTAATAAACCATTCATTAACCATGAGTAATTACACTTTTTAAAATGCTAATAACTTTTTAATGCATTAGCCTATTTGAAGGAAACTGGGCTCAAAATATTCCCTGGCTTATGCCGATAACATAGATACCAAATATACCACGGTAAGCTGAACCTCCGGTCCGCCATTTTGATTTATGTTGAAAACATACTTTTTCGAACTCCTGATCAACCGTATGTCCGATTTTCACCAAATTCGAATCAAATGATCTTCAGGCTATACTGATTCAAAGTTATGGATTTTGAGTCGATAGACAAAACCGTTTTCGCATACCACATCGACGAATTTGAGGCACAATGAGAAAATGACACTTGAGGCTGTATCCCTGGAATGCTTTGGCATATTGACACCAAACTTTGTGTGTGTCATTGAAAAGTCACACAGAGTACACCAAATTGATTTTATAACAGTGTCACCTATTGGTCAAGCTTGATAAACCAAGTAATCATGCTACTAGAGGTGGTATTGGTGTTTTTTTTTTTGCCATTTCAAATACAATAATTCCAAAATTGCTGTTATTGCTCATTAATGTATTTGGTGTTATGCTTTATGCGATGCTTAGCTACTACATTTGCCGTTGGAGTGCTTGGCCCCGTAATTGCTGCTTGCAGCTATATTATTAGGGGCCAAGCACCGAAGGTGCGTAGGCACCTATTGTTTTCGTTGGCGTTATTAGGGGCCAAGCACCGAAGGTGCGAAGGCACCTATTGTGTTTGTTGGCGTTATTATTAGGGGCCAAGCACCGAAGGTGCGTAGGCACCTATTGTAATCGTTGGCGTTATTATTATTCTTCTTCTTCCGCCGCAAGTCTATGGCAGCCCATAGAACCGATTGCGGGAAAGTTGTATAATTTGGCACACTGATAGAGGACAGTCCCAACATTAACTATAGCAAATTTGAAGTCTCTATCTCCTACTCTCTAGCGCCACCACTTGTCCAAACTTTCAATGTTTGTATGCTAATAACTTTTGAACCGTAAGCCAGAAAATGGAAATTCTTTTTTCCTCTGAATCCTTGGCTCATGCCAAGTCGAATGAACCCCAAAATTCAAAAATCGCAAGGTTTAGTTTTTTCGCTATTTTCAATTATTCGAAAAACCTACTTTTTCGAACTCGTCCTAGACGGTTAGTCCGATTGCCACGAAAATTGGCTCAGATCATCTTCAGACCATGCTGGCAAAAAGTTATGGAATTCAAGTTGATTCGTCCAACTGTTGTCGAATGACACGTAAACAAATTTGACGAAAAGCACGCAAACATGCACGTGAGGCTATATCCCGGCAACGGTTTGTCATATTGAGACCAAACTTGGCGTGTGTTATAACAAGCATGAACTGAGACTACCTGCAGTGTTTCGACACAGCGCCACCTAGTGGTCAGGAGATATGAAAAATGCATATTTTGGCTTATAACTACTGAATGGTTTGGCCAAAAATCACACAACTGGTCTCTTTAGATTCAGTGAGTCATGTCGAGTCAAATGATATCCAATTTTCCTGTGTCGGCCATTTTAGGCGTCGGCCATTTTGAATTATGATTTAAAATGCTGTATTTTTTGAACGCAGCATCGTATCGTTTCGCAAATAATTACAAAAATATTCGGCTCCATGCCCTGAAGGTACTCAAAAAGTTTGGTGGCAGCGCCACCTTGTGGCCAATAGTTATAATGAAATATCACATAAATGCTAATAACTTTTGAATAAATTAGTCTATTAAAATTAAAATGGTCTCGCTATATTCTGTGGGTCATGCCGAGAGTATTGATACCAATAATGTGAAAATTGGCCTTACTTCCTGTCCGCCATTTTGCTTAATGTTGAAAACCTACTTTTTCGAACTCCTCCTAGACCGTTAGCCCAATTTTCACCAAATTTGACGTGCATCATCTTCAGACCATGCTGGCAAAAAGTTATGGATTTTGTGTCGATATACGTAACGGTTCTCATTTAGCGCATCAACGAATTTGCTGGAAGGGTGCCAAAATGCATTTGAGGCTGTATCTCTGCAACACTTTGACATATTTGCACCAAACTTTGTATGTGTCATCGCCACCTCACACTGACCATGCCACATAAATTTGGTAACAGCGCCACCTATTGGTCAAGAGTAATAAACCATTCATTAACCATGAGTAATTACACTTTTTAAAATGCTAATAACTTTTTAATGCATTAGCCTATTTGAAGGAAACTGGGCTCAAAATATTCCCTGGCTTATGCCGTTAACATAGATACCAAATATACCACGGTAAGCTGAACTTCCGGTCCGCCATTTTGATTTATGTTGAAAACATACTTTTTCGAACTCCTGATCAACCGTATGTCCGATTTTCACCAAATTCGAATCAAATGATCTTCAGGCTATACTGATTCAAAGTTATGGATTTTGAGTCGATAGACAAAACCGTTTTCGCATACCACATCGACGAATTTGAGGCACAATGAGAAAATGACACTTGAGGCTGTATCCCTGGAATGCTTTGGCATATTGACACCAAACTTTGTGTGTGTCATTGAAAAGTCACACAGAGTACACCAAATTGATTTTATAACAGTGTCACCTATTGGTCAAGCTTGATAAACCAAGTAATCATGCTACTAGAGGTGGTATTGGTGTTTTTTTTTTTTTTTTGCCATTTCAAATACAATAATTCCAAAATTGCTGTTATTGCTCATTAATGTATTTGGTGTGATGCTTCATGCAATGCAATTTGAAGTCTCTAACTCAAACTCTCTAGCGCCACCAATTGTCTAAACTTTCAAAAACTTGATGCTAATAACTCTTGAACCGTAAGCCACAAAATGAAAATTCTTTTTTCCTGTGATTCCTTGGCTCATGCCGAGTCGAATGGACACCGAAATTCAAAAATCGCAAGGTTTAGTTTTTTCGCTATCGTCAATTGTTCGTAAAACCTACTTTTTCGAACTCGTCCTAGGCCGTTGCACCGATTGTCACGAAAATTGAATCAGATAATCTTCAGACCATGCTGGCAAAAAGTTATGGAATTCAAGTTGATTTCTCAAACCGTTTCCGAATAGCTCATGAACGAATTCTTCAAAAAGCATGCAAACGTGAACGTGAGGCTATATCTCCGCAACGGTTTGGCCTATTGAGACCAATCTTGGTGGGTCTTATAACAACCATTCCCTGGGACTACCTGCAGTGTTTCGGCGCTGTGCCCCCTAGTGGTCAGGAGATATGAAAAATGCATGTTTTTGCTCATAACTTCTGAACGGTTTTGCCAAAAATCACAAAAGTGGTGTCTTTAGATTCAGTGCATCATTCCGAGTCGAATGATACCGAATTTTCCCAATTCGGCCATTTTGGGCGTCGGCCATTTTGAATTTAGTTGTAAATTGCTGTATCTTAAGAATGAAGTTCCGTATCGTTTCGCAAATAATTACAAAAATGTCCGGCTCCATGCCCTGAATGTACACAAAAATATTGGGGGCAGCGCCACCTTGTGGTCAATAGTTATAACGATTTTTCGAAAAATGCTAATAACTTTTGCATACATTAGCCTATTGTAACAAAACTGATGTTGATAGATTCCTTGGGTCATGCCGAGAACACCGATACCCCATTTGTCAATTTTGGCAAAATTTCCTGTCCGCCATTTTGATTCATGTTGAAAACCTACTTTTTCGAACTCCTCCTAGACCGTTGCTCAGATTTTCACCAAATTTGATTTGGATCATCTTCAGACCATGCTGGCAAAAAGTTATGGAATTTGTGTCGATACACGTAACCGTTTTCAATTAGCGTACCAACGAATTTGCTGGAAAGATGCCAAACTGCATCTGAGGCTGTATCTCTGCAAAGGTTGGAGATATTTACACAAAACTTAATATGTGACATTGTCACATCACATTGACCACGCCACATCATTTTGGTCACAGCGCCACCTATTGGTCAAGAGTAATAAACCAATCAATAACCGCTAATTATTACATTTCCAATAATGCTAATAACTTTTGATTGCATTAGCCTATTATCATGAAACATGTCTCAAAATGTTCCTTGGGACATGCCGACAACATACATACCAATTATGTCATATTAAGCAAAACTTCCTGTCCGCCATTTTGATTCATGTTGAAAACCTTTTTTTTTAAACTCATCCTCAACCGTTTGTCTGATTTTCACCAAAATTGAATCAGATCATCTTCAGACCGTGCTGACAAAAAGTTATGGATTTCGTGTCAATAGACGAAACCGTTTTTGTACAGCGCTGCTTCAGATGTCAGGCATCTTCACAAAATGAGTCTGAGGCTATATCTCTGCAAAGCTTTGTTGTAATTAAGCCAAACTTGTGTGTGCCATTGTCTAACATGGAGAATAGGCTCACAGACACTCACACACAGAAATGAAATGGTTCAACTATTATATGAATAATCAATAAGCATGATTACACACACACACACACACACAGAGAGAGAAGTACATGCCCACACATTTTGTTGTATGTAGATATTTGAAATAAATTATAGGTGACACACAACTCACAGAAAGACTTCTTTTCTTACATTTCTATGTCAGGTTTCATTGCATTCATATTCTGACATAATAGTAAACATTTGATATACATGTATGAATAAATTGTTGAACTTTCACTCAATGTGATCTTAAATGCTTGAACAGTAATATTAAATAATAGTAATATATATTTTTCTAGATGAATCAATCATCGAGACAATGAACTGTAATGTTTTAGTCTTTAGTGAGCCCATTAGTGGTCTTCCAGTGACATCTAGTGGTCGTAAATGCAATTTATCATACAACACTGTCTCTTTAACCTTTATAACTGTTATATGTTGTCTTAATTTCATTCCAAAGAAGCATACGCAATTTATGTATAATTTCACAGTCTAGATAATAGTACTGCACTGATTTTAAATAACCTAGATATGGCTGACAGTAAAAGAATAGAACAGAATTACAGACACACACAAACATGAAATGTTTAAACTAATATATTAATACTCAATAAGCATGCTTAAACCCACACACAGATGCACACATTTTGTTATATATATAGATAATTAAAATAAATGATGGGTGATAAAACCTATTGCAAGTCTTCTGTTTTTATGGGCTTCTATGTCATTTTTCAGGTTTCATTGCAATCATAATCTGGCATAATTATAAACATTAGATATATCTGTATGAATAAATTGGTAAACTTTGACTCAATGTGATCTGAAATGCTTGAACAGTAATATTAAATAATAGTAATATACATTTTTTCTAGATGAATCCCTCAACAAGCCCATAAACTGTAATGTTTTAGTCTTTAGTGAGCTCATTAGTGGTCTTCCGGTGACATCTAGTGGTTATAATTGCAATTTTTTATTCAACACTGGGTTTTGAAGCTTTATAAATATTACAGTGTTCTTTTTTACCTAATCTCTGTTAAATTTTGCATGATTGTTTAGAAAAAATACAGATCTAATGCATGTGTGATTATATTACCCCTTTTTTTTTGCAGTTTAATGCCATTCACAACAGAAATCTTTTGTTTTTTAGGCCATTTTAACTGTTATAGCACCAGCTATTTTCTGATCTTAATGAAACTTTGCATGCTTGGTGGGTCATCTTTCACATGTTATAACCAAGTTTCATAAAGTTTTGAGTTTTTGTTTCAGTTTTATAGGCTTTAGGTTACATGTGGCCACGGCCCTTTCCTAAATGACCTCTTATAGCTAACCAAAGGACAAAATGCAACATATTTTTGAAAATTATTGATCTAGAGAGTCCAGAGAATATTATTGCAGTGGTTTGATCAAGACTGAACAAAAAACCAGGTGACCCAAAACATTCAAATTCGTGGACCAATTTTACGAAAAAGGCTATAACTCGGGAACAAAATGAGATATCTTCACCAAACTCAGAACTCATATGCATGAATAAAAACTTTAGTCAAATTATTATTATTTTTCCATATCTGCCACTTGGTGGCGCTACAGGATGAAAAAAAATCAAATGGCTATAACTAAGCAACCGTTGATCCAATCAACTTGAAAATTGATATGGCCCAATGTGGCACAAGTGCTCTATGAGGAATTTCACTTATCTTAAAAAACATGGCCGCCATTGGCCAAACAACTTTAAGCACCTATTTGACAAGGTTAATGGAAGTCGATCGGAACGAAACTCGGTGGGCATGTTCGACTCATTGCCCTAAAGGTCTGTAAGTATTTTGAAAGAAATTGCCCACAACATTGTCACCTCCCACAGAACACAACAAAGCGATTTGATTACAGCGCCACCTATTTTCCAAAAATGATAATGCATCATTTTACTGGAGTTTTACTGGCTGTTTCAATTACACTCTTCCAATAATTGCTTTTCTTACTTGTTGCATTTGGTCTGATGCTCCATGCCATGCTTAGCTCCTCGCTGTGGAACTTTTATTAACGATTTTCAGCCATTTCAATTACAATCATGCAATTATTAATTTCATTATTCATTGTTGCATTTGGTCTGATGCTACATATGCTTAGCTCCTGATGTTGCCGCTGGAATGCTTGGCCCCGTGATTGCTGCTTGCAGCTATATTTATTATTCTTCTTCTTCTTCCGCCGCAAGTCTATGGCAGCCCATAGAACCGATTGCGGGAAAGTTGTATAATTTGGCACACTGATAGAGGACAGTCCCACCATTAACTATAGCTAATTTGAAGTCTCTAACTCCTACTCTCTAGCGCCACCACTTGTCCAAACTTTCAATGTTTGTATGCTAATAACTTTTGAACCGTAAGCCAGAAAATGGAAATTCTTTTTTGTTCTGAATCCTTGGCTCATGCCAAGTCGAATGAACCCCAAAATTCAAAAATCGCAAGGTTTAGTTTTTTCGCTATTTTCAATTTTTCCAAAAACCTACTTTTTCGAACTCGTCCTAGACGGTTAGTCCGATTGCCACAAAAATTGGCTCAGATCATCTTCAGACCATGTTGGCAAAAAGTTATGGAATTTAAGTTGATTCGTCCAACCGTTGTCGAATGACACGTAAACAAATTTGACGAAAAGCACGCAAAAATGCACTTGAGGCTATATCTCAGCAACGGTTTGGCATATTGAGACCAAACTTGGTGTGTGTTATAATAAGCATGACCTGAGACTACCTGCAGTGTTTCGACACAGCGCCACCTAGTGGTCAGGAGATATGAAAAATGCATATTTTGGCTTATATCTTCTGAATGGTTTGGCCAAAAATCACACAACTGGTCTCTTTAGATTCAGTGAGTCATGTCGAGTCGTATGATATGCAAATTTCCCGTGTCAGCCATTTTAGGCGTCGGTCATTTTGAATTATGTTTTAAAATGCTGTATTTTTTCAACGCAGCATCGTATCGTTTCGCAAATAATTACAAAAATATTCGGCTCCATGCCCTGAAGGTACTCAAAAAGTTTGGTGGCAGCGCCACCTTGTGGTCAAGAGTTATAATGAATTATCACAAAAATGCTAATAACTTTTGAGTAAATTAGACAATTGAAATGCAAATGGTCTCCCTGTATTCTATGGGTCATGCCGAGAACATAGATACCTATTATGCCAAAATTGGCCATACTTCCTGTCCGCCATTTTGATTAATGATGAAAACCTACTTTTTCGAACTCCTCCTAGACCGTTAGTCCGATTTTCACCAAATTTGACGTGAATCATCTTCAGACCATGCTGGCAAAAAGTTATGGATTTCGTGTCGATATACAAAACGGTTCTGATTTAGCGCATCAACGAATTTGCTGGAAGGGTGCCAAAATGCATTTGAGGCTGTATCTCTGCAACCCTTTGACATTTTTGCACCAAACTTTGTATGTGTCATCACCACCTCACACTGACCATGCCACATAAATTTGGTAAGAGCGCCACCTATTGGTCAAGAGTAATGAACCATTAATTAACTATGAATAATTACACTTATAAAAATGCTAGTAACTTTTTAATGCATTAGCCTATTGTAATGAAACTGGCCTCAATATATTCCCTGGCTTATGCCGACAACATAGATACCATATATGCCAGAGTAAGCCGAACTTCCTGTCCGCCATTTTGATTTATGTTGAAAACCTACTTTTTCGAACTCCTCATCAACCGTTAGTCCGATTTTCACCAAACTTGACTCAGATGATCTGTAGACTGTGCTGACAAAATGTTATGGATTTTGTATCGATAGACAAAACCGTTTTCGCATACCACAGCGACGAATTTGAGGCACAATGCCAAAATGACACTTGAGGCTGTATCTCTGCAATGCTTTGGCATATTGACACCAAACTTTGTTTGTGTCATTGAAAAGACACACAGAGTACACCAAATTGACTCGATAACAGCACCACCTATTGGTCAATTTTGATAAGCCAGTAGATCATGCTACTAGAGGTTGTATTTATGATTTTTTTAGCCATTTCAATTACAATAATCCTAAAATTGCTGTTATTGCTCATTAATGCATTTGGTGTGATGCTCCATGCCATGCTTAGCTCCTACATTTGCCGTTGGAGTGCTTGGCCCCGTAATTGCTGCTTGCAGCTATATTTAGGGGCCAAGCACCGAAGGTGCGAAGGCACCTATTGTGTTTGTTGGCGTTATTAGGGGCCAAGCACCGAAGGTGCGAAGGCACCTATTGTGTTTGTTGGCGTTATTATTAGGGGCCAAGCACCGAAGGTGCGTAGGCACCTATTGTAATCGTTGGCGTTATTCTTCTTCTTCTTCTTCTTCTTCTTCTTCTTCTTCTTCTTCTTCCGCCGCAAGTCTATGGCAGCCCATAGAACCGATTGCGGGAAAGTTGTATAATTTGGCACACTGATAGAGGACAGTCCCAACATTAACTATAGCAAATTTGAAGTCTCTATCTCCTACTCTCTAGCGCCACCACTTGTCCAAACTTTCAATGTTTGTATGCTAATAACTTTTGAACCGTAAGCCAGAAAATGGAAATTCTTTTTTCCTCTGAATCCTTGGCTCATGCCAAGTCGAATGAACCCCAAAATTCAAAAATCGCAAGGTTTAGTTTTTTCGCTATTTTCAATTATTCGAAAAACCTACTTTTTCGAACTCGTCCTAGACGGTTAGTCCGATTGCCACGAAAATTGGCTCAGATCATCTTCAGACCATGCTGGCAAAAAGTTATGGAATTCAAGTTGATTCGTCCAACTGTTGTCGAATGACACGTAAACAAATTTGACGAAAAGCACGCAAACATGCACGTGAGGCTATATCCCGGCAACGGTTTGTCATATTGAGACCAAACATGGCGTGTGTTATAACAAGCATGAACTGAGACTACCTGCAGTGTTTCGACACAGCGCCACCTAGTGGTCAGGAGATATGAAAAATGCATATTTTGGCTTATAACTACTGAATGGTTTGGCCAAAAATCACACAACTGGTCTCTTTAGATTCAGTGAGTCATGTCGAGTCAAATGATATCCAATTTTCCTGTGTCGGCCATTTTAGGCGTCGGCCATTTTGAATTATGATTTAAAATGCTGTATTTTTTGAACGCAGCATCGTATCGTTTCGCAAATAATTACAAAAATATTCGGCTCCATGCCCTGAAGGTACTCAAAAAGTTTGGTGGCAGCGCCACCTTGTGGCCAATAGTTATAATGAAATATCACATAAATGCTAATAACTTTTGAATAAATTAGTCTATTAAAATTAAAATGGTCTCGCTATATTCTGTGGGTCATGCCGAGAGTATTGATACCAATAATGTGAAAATTGGCCTTACTTCCTGTCCGCCATTTTGCTTAATGTTGAAAACCTACTTTTTCGAACTCCTCCTAGACCGTTAGCCCAATTTTCACCAAATTTGACGTGCATCATCTTCAGACCATGCTGGCAAAAAGTTATGGATTTTGTGTCGATATACGTAACGGTTCTCATTTAGCGCATCAACGAATTTGCTGGAAGGGTGCCAAAATGCATTTGAGGCTGTATCTCTGCAACACTTTGACATATTTGCACCAAACTTTGTATGTGTCATCGCCACCTCACACTGACCATGCCACATAAATTTGGTAACAGCGCCACCTATTGGTCAAGAGTAATAAACCATTCATTAACCATGAGTAATTACACTTTTTAAAATGCTAATAACTTTTTAATGCATTAGCCTATTTGAAGGAAACTGGGCTCAAAATATTCCCTGGCTTATGCCGATAACATAGATACCAAATATACCACGGTAAGCTGAACTTCCGGTCCGCCATTTTGATTTATGTTGAAAACATACTTTTTCGAACTCCTGATCAACCGTATGTCCGATTTTCACCAAATTCGAATCAAATGATCTTCAGGCTATACTGATTCAAAGTTATGGATTTTGAGTCGATAGACAAAACTGTTTTCGCATACCACATCGACGAATTTGAGGCACAATGAGAAAATGACACTTGAGGCTGTATCCCTGGAATGCTTTGGCATATTGACACCAAACTTTGTGTGTGTCATTGAAAAGACACACAGAGTACACCAAATTGATTTTATAACAGTGTCACCTATTGGTCAAGCTTGATAAACCAAGTAATCATGCTACTAGAGGTGGTATTGGTGTTTTTTTTTTTTGCCATTTCAAATACAATAATTCCAAAATTGCTGTTATTGCTCATTAATGTATTTGGTGTGATGCTTTATGCGATGCTTAGCTACTACATTTGCCGTTGGAGTGCTTGGCCCCGTAATTGCTGCTTGCAGCTATATTTAGGGGCCAAGCACCGAAGGTGCGTAGGACCCTCTTGTTTTTGTTGGCGTTCTTATTATTATTATTATTATTATTCTTCCGACTGGGGGTCTATGGCAGCCCATAGAACCGAATGCGGGAAAGTTGTAATGGTTTGACATTCTTATAGAGGACAGTGCCAACATTAAGTACACCAATTTTGGTGTGTCTAAGACATTCCCTCTAGCGCCACCAACTGTCCAAAATTTCACTTTAATTTTGTTAATAACTTTTTGACCGTAAGGCCAATCATCAAAATTCTTTTTTCATCTGATTTCTGAGCTCATGCCGATTCGATTGCACCCTAGCAAATTATTTTCCGTCATAGAAATGTGGCCGCCATTTTGAATTTTTTTAAAAACCTACTTTTTCGAACTCGTCCTAGACGGTTTGTCCGATTCACACGAAAATTGAACCAGATCATCTTCAGTCAGTGCTGACCAAAAGTTATGCAAATCAAATTGATTCGTCAAACCGTTTTCGATAAACGCTCAAACAAATTTTACGTAACGCTTGCAAAAACAGTCGTAAGGCTGTATCTATGCAACGATTTATTCTATTCTGACCAAACTTGGTACATGTCATAACAAGCATGACCTGAGGCTACATGCTGTGTTTCGGCGCAGCGCCACCTACTGGTCCAGAGATATGAAAAATTGCTATTTTTGCTTATAACTTTTGAACATTTTGTCCAAAAATCATAACATTTGTCTTGTTAGATTCATGGCTACATGCCAAGTCGACTGATATCCAATTTTACCATTTTGGCCATTTTGACTGTCGGCCATTTTGAATTTTGTGCTAAAATGCTGTATTTTAAGAACGCATCAACGGATTGTTACGAAACTTGGTATGGGTCATCAGCACAATGTCCTGAAGGAGCGTGAGAAGTTTCGAAACAGCGCCACCTAGTGGTGATCTTCTTTTTTTAAATGCTTATAACTTTGGGTGTGGTCGACTTATTTTCACCAGACTCATTAAATTGGACTCCTGAAACCTTACCGAGTCCTACGATACCAAACATGCTAGGTTTCGCCTTACGGTTTGTGTAGCGTTGTGATTTAGCGCTTAAAAAACATTTGGCTATATCTTCGAAACCGCTTGTCTGATCGAGACGAAACCACCATCAGAAGTTCGGAAACATAGGTCGATAGCTATACGCCAATGCCCAAATGCCAAAATATTGATAGTAAGGGGTAGTAATATTCAATCAAAGTCAAGAGTCAGTCATTTTTTACATGCTTTTTCATATAAATGTCTATAACTCTGAAGTGAATTGAGATATTTTCACCAAAATTGATACACATATGTATGGGCTCACTCTGAGGACACATAAAACAAATGGTTGGACTGAGCCTCTTGGTGGCGCTATAATAGAACAAAACATGAAATTCCCATTGACTTTAATACAGTTTTGTGAAATAAAATGCTATACTAAACAAATGCATTTGTGTAATATTACGAAACTCAGAATGTGCCAACAACAACATCCCCTGAAGGTACTCAAAATATTTTGAAACAGTGCCACCTAGAGGTCAAGTTATAACTCAATTTACATAAAGGCTAATAACTTTTGAAAAGATCTGGCTATTGACATGATGCTGATCTTAATAGATTCCTTGGGTCAGGCCGAGAACATAGATACCAAGTTTTCCTTATTTGGCTGAACTTCCTGTCCGCCATTTTGATTAACCCTCTGGGGACGGATTAGGCGGTACCGCCCAAAATGGCATACTTTTACAAATGTGTAGTTATCTCAAAAACTATTAATGCTAGAGAGATGCGGGTTTTTTTGCCGTCTTCCTCAGATTCCGCTGAAAACAGCGGTGTCCAGTTTGTATATTAAACACTTCCCTTATTGCGCAATACCACTGCGTAAACAGGCCAATGAAAAAGATTGTGCTAGGCAGATTCAACACGCAACAGCCAATGGAAAAATTGCCGCTGGGAGGAGTCTTTTTCTAACCCAATCAGAGGAAGGTTATGTCTTCTAGCGATTCAGAGGACTCTGTAGCTCTGCTGTAGCCTTGTAAAAGCTGGCTGGACTAAAGTAAAAGACATGTCATGTAATCAATAAGCGTTCAGAGAATCAGCATCAGGGTGGAGAAAGCAGAACGCGATCGGAGTATCAGCGAGCACAAAGAGCTAAATTCGAGCGATCGGAGAATCAGCATCACGTGGAGATAGCAGAAAGTGTGTTAGCGAGCACAAAGAGATCAATTCGAGAGAGATACAGCATTATTACACAATTGTTTTATCAAAATGGCAAGCAGTAAAAGATTTACGGCAGAACAAGCTCTGGAACAATTACTGGAAAGGCCTGGAGAGGCCTTGCTTTGCTCACTGGCATGCCTAGGACTGTTTTTAAAAAAAGTTAATTATTTAATTGTTCTTTACACTAGGGATGCACGATATTGGATTTTGGCCGATATTCGATATGCCGATATTTTCAAAATAATTTTGGCCGATACCGATATCGATATATATACAAATATATACTGATATATTTAAACTTTATTTTTACTGAAGAGAAATCCATGTATCTCTTCTGTACTGATTCTACCATAAATGTATTATTTTACAAATGAAGACAGACATTCACATCTGAAAAACAGGTCAATTATTTCACTTGGAGAATATCGGTTTGGCTCATCGGCAGAAATAGTCATATCGGCCGATACCGATGATGGTCATTTTAAGCTTTTATCGGCCGATACCGATGTTGTGCCGATATTATCGTGCATCCCTACTTTACACATTTGATTAAACAATAACACATTTCTGTCAAGCAAAGAGTTTGAAAAAATATATTTTCTTTGTTCAAAAACTGTTCTATATTGTGTGTTTTTCAGTAATAAATGACAAAAATCTAATTTTCGTTTTTGAAATGCTCTAGTTTATTGTAAAATTTTTCACTCATACTTCCTTTATATAAACATATTGCATGCATGCTTATGGTAGCTTAGGGTCTTCTGAATCCATAGATACCAAACACAGGGTGTTTCATCTCCTTTACATATGATTTATAAGCCCAAATATAAAAATAGAGAAAACAGACCAAAAAGGGCTTAGTCCCAAAAATTAAAAAAACGCCTAGGACTGTTTGTAAATAAAGTTAATTATTTAATTGATCTTTACACATTTGATTGAACATTAACCCATTTATGTCAAGCAAAGAGTTTGAAAAATATATTTTTGGGTCAAAAACTTTTAACTATTGTTGTGTGAGGTAGGATTTTCAGTAATAAATGACAAAAATCTCATTTTCGTCTTTGAAATTCTCTAGTTTATTGTACAATTTTTCACTCATACTTCCTTTATAGACATATTTCATGCATGCTTATGGTAGCTTAGGGTCTTCTGAATCCATTGATACCAAATACATGGTGGTCCATCCTCATTACATATAGTTTATAAGCCGAAATGTAAAAATAGAGAAAACGGACCAAAAAGGGCTTAGTCCCCTAAGGGTTAATGTTGAAAACCTACTTTTTCGAACTCCTCCTAGACCGTTAGTCTGATTTTCACCAAATTTGACATGGATCATCTTCAGACCATTCTGGCAAAATGTTATGGATTTCGTGTCAATATACGAAACGGTTCTCATTTAGCGCATCAACGAATCAGCTGGAAGGGTTCCAAAATGCATTTGAGGCTGTATCTCTGCAAAGCTTTGACATATTTGCAAAAAACTTTGTATGTGTCATCGTCACCTCACACTGACCATTTCAAACTAATTTGGTAACAGCGCCACCTATTGGTTACACGTGATAAGCCAATAAATCCTATTACTAGTTGTTGTGTTTATTGTTTTCAAGCCATTTTGCCTAAAATAATCTTAAAACTGTCTTAATTACTCATTCCTGCCGTTCGTCTGAAGCTTGCTTCTGTAGTGCTTGGCCCCGTTATTGCTGCTTGCAGCTATATTTAGGGGCCAAGCACCGAAGGTGCGAAGGCACCTATTGTGTTTGTTGGCGTTATTAGGGGCCAAGCACCGAAGGTGCGAAGGCACCTATTGTGTTTGTTGGCGTTATTAGGGGCCAAGCACCGAAGGTGCGAAGGCACCTATTGTGTTTGTTGGCGTTATTATTCTTCTTCTTCTTCCACCCCAAGTCTATGGTAGCCCATAGAACCGATTGCGGGAAAGTTGTATAATTTGGCACACTAATAGAGGACTGTCTGAACATTAACCGTAGCAAATTTGAAGTCTCTAACTCAAACTCTCTAGCGCCACCAATTGTCTAAACTTTCAAAAACTTGATGCTAATAACTCTTGAACCGTAAGCCACAAAATGAAAATTCTTTTTTCCTGTGATTCCTTGGCTCATGCCGAGTCGAATGGACACCGAAATTCAAAAATCGCAAGGCTTAGTTTTTTCGCTATCGTCAATTGTTCGTAAAACCTACTTTTTCGAACTCGTCCTAGGCCGTTGCACCGATTGTCACGAAAATTGAATCAGATAATCTTCAGACCATGCTGGCAAAAAGTTATGGAATTCAAGTTGATTTCTCAAACCGTTTCCGAATAGCTCATGAACGAATTCTTCGAAAAGCACGCAAACGTGAACGTGAGGCTATATCTCCGCAACGGTTTGGCCTATTGAGACCAATCTTGGTGGGTCTTATAACAACCATTCCCTGGGACTACCTGCAGTGTTTCGGCGCTGTGCCCCCTAGTGGTCAGGAGATATGAAAAATGCATGTTTTTGCTCATAAATTCTGAACGGTTTTGCCAAAAATCACAAAAGTGGTGTCTTTAGATTCAGTGCATCATTCCGAGTCGAATGATACCGAATTTTCCCAATTCGGCCATTTTGGGCGTCGGCCATTTTGGATTTAGTTGTAAATTGCTGTATCTTAAGAATGAAGTTCCGTATCGTTTCGCAAATAATTACAAAAATATCCGGCTCCATGCCCTGAATGTACACAAAAAAATTGGGGGCAGCGCCACCTTGTGGTCAATAGTTATAACGATTTTTTCGAAAAATGCTAATAACTTTTGCATACATTAGCCTATTGTAACAAAGCTGATGTTGATAGATTCCTTGGGTCATGCCGAGAACACCGATACCCCATTTGTCAATTTTGGCAAAATTTCCTGTCCGCCATTTTGATTCATGTTGAAAACCTACTTTTTCGAACTCCTCCTAGACCGTTGCTCAGATTTTCACCAAATTTGATTTGGATCATCTTCAGACCATGCTGGCAAAAAGTTATGGAATTTGTGTCGATACACGTAACCGTTTTCAATTAGCGTACCAACGAATTTGCTGGAAAGATGCCAAACTGCATCTGAGGCTGTATCTCTGCAAAGGTTGGAGATATTTACACAAAACTTAATATGTGACATTGTCACATCACATTGACCACGCCACATCATTTTGGTCACAGCGTCACCTATTGGTCAAGAGTAATAAACCAATCAATAACCGCTAATTATTACATTTCCAATAATGCTAATAACTTTTGATTGCATTAGCCTATTATCATGAAACATGTCTCAAAATGTTCCTTGGGACATGCCGACAACATACATACCAATTATGTCATATTAAGCAAAACTTCCTGTCCGCCATTTTGATTCATGTTGAAAACCTTTTTTTTTAAACTCATCCTCAACCGTTTGTCTGATTTTCACCAAAATTGAATCAGATCATCTTCAGACCGTGCTGACAAAAAGTTATGGATTTCGTGTCAATAGACGAAACCGTTTTTGTACAGCGCTGCTTCAGATGTCAGGCATCTTCACAAAATGAGTCTGAGGCTATATCTCTGCAAAGCCCATTAGTGGTCTTCCAGTGACATCTAGTGGTCGTAAATGCAATTTATCATACAACACTGTCTCTTTAACCTTTATAACTGTTATATGTTGTCTTAATTTCATTCCAAAGAAGCATACGCAATTTATGTATAATTTCACAGTCTAGATAATAGTACTGCACTGATTTTAAATAACCTAGATATGGCTGACAGTAAAAGAATAGAACAGAATTACAGACACACACAAACATGAAATGTTTAAACTAGTATATTAATACTCAATAAGCATGCTTAAACCCACACACAGATGCACACATTTTGTTATATATATAGATAATTAAAATAAATGATGGGTGATAAAACCTATTGCAAGTCTTCTGTTTTTATGGGCTTCTATGTCATTTTTCAGGTTTCATTGCAATCATAATCTGGCATAATTATAAACATTAGATATATCTGTATGAATAAATTGGTAAACTTTGACTCAATGTGATCTGAAATGCTTGAACAGTAATATTAAATAATAGTAATATACATTTTTTCTAGATGAATCCCTCAACAAGCCCATAAACTGTAATGTTTTAGTCTTTACTGAGCTCATTAGTGGTCTTCCGGTGACATCTAGTGGTTATAATTGCAATTTTTTTATTCAACACTGGGTTTTGAAGCTTTAAAAATATTACAGTGTTCTTTTTTACCTAATCTCTGTTAAATTTTGCATGATTGTTTAGAAAAAATACAGATCTAATGCATGTGTGATTATATTACCCCTTTTTTTTTTTGCAGTTTAATGCCATTCACAACAGAAATCTTTTGTTTTTTAGGCCTGTTTAAATGTTATCTAACCAAAGGACAAAATACAACATATTTTTTCAAAGTTATTGATCTAGAGAGTCCTGAGAATATTACTGCAGTGGTTTGATCAAGACTGAACAAAAAACCAGGTGACCCAAAACATTCAAATTCGTGGACCAATTTTATGAAAAAGGCTATAACTCGGGAACAAAATGAGATATCTTCACCAAACTCAGAACTCATATGCATGAACAAAAACTTTAGTCAAATTATTTTTTTTCCCATATCTGCCACTTGGTGGCGCTACAGGATGAAAAAAAAACTAAAATGGCTATAACTAAGCAACCGCTGATCCAATCAACTTGAAAATTGGTATGGCCCAATGTGGCATAAGTGTCTATGAGGAATTTCACTTATCTTAAAAAACATGGCCGCCATTGGCCAAACAACTTTAAGCACCTATTTGACAAGGTTAATGGAAGTCGATCGCAACGAAACTCGGTGGGCATGTTCGACTCATTGCCCTAAAGGTCTGTAAGTATTTTGAAAGAAATTGCCCACAACATTGTCACCTCCCACAGAACACAACAAAGCAATTTGATTACAGCGCCAACTATTTTCCAAAAATGATAATGCATCATTTTACTGGAGTTTTACTGGCTGTTTCAATTACACTCTTCCAATAATTGCTTTTCTTGCTCGTTGCATTTGGTCTGATGCTCCATGCCATGCTTAGCTCCTTGCTGTGGAACTTTTATTAACGATTTTCAGCCATTTCAATTACAATCATGCAATTATTAATTTCATTATTCATTGTTGCATTTGGTCTGATGCTACATATGCTTAGCTCCTGATGTTGCCGCTGGAATGCTTGGCCCCGTGATTGCTGCTTGCAGCTATATTTAGGGGCCAAGCACCGAAGGTGCGTAGGCACCTATTGTAATCGTTGGCGTTATTAGGGGCCAAGCACCGAAGGTGCGAAGGCACCTATTGTGTTTGTTGGCGTTATTATTATTATTCTTCTTCTTCCACCCCAAGTCTATGGTAGCCCATAGAACCGATTGCGGGAAAGTTGTATAATTTGGCACACTAATAGAGGACTGTCTGAACATTAACCGTAGCAAATTTGAAGTCTCTAACTCAAACTCTCTAGCGCCACCAATTGTCTAAACTTTCAAAAACTTGATGCTAATAACTCTTGAACCGTAAGCCACAAAATGAAAATTCTTTTTTCCTGTGATTCCTTGGCTCATGCCGAGTCGAATGGACACCGAAATTCAAAAATCGCAAGGCTTAGTTTTTTCGCTATCGTCAATTGTTCATAAAACCTACTTTTTCGAACTCGTCCTAGGCCGTTGCACCGATTGTCACGAAAATTTAATCAGATAATCTTCAGACCATGCTGGCAAAAAGTTATGGAATTCAAGTTGATTTCTCAAACCGTTTCCGAATAGCTCATGAACGAATTCTTCGAAAAGCACGCAAACGTGAACGTGAGGCTATATCTCCGCAACGGTTTGGCCTATTGAGACCAATCTTGGTGGGTCTTATAACAACCATTCCCTGGGACTACCTGCAGTGTTTCGGCGCTGTGCCCCCTAGTGGTCAGGAGATATGAAAAATGCATGTTTTTGCTCATAACTTCTGAACGGTTTTGCCAAAAATCACAAAAGTGGTGTCTTTAGATTCAGTGCATCATTCCGAGTCGAATGATACCGAATTTTCCCAATTCGGCCATTTTGGGCGTCGGCCATTTTGGATTTAGTTGTAAATTGCTGTATCTTAAGAATGAAGTTCCGTATCGTTTCGCAAATAATTACAAAAATGTCCGGCTCCATGCCCTGAATGTACACAAAAAAATTGGGGGCAGCGCCACCTTGTGGTCAATAGTTATAACGATTTTTTCGAAAAATGCTAATAACTTTTGCATACATTAGCCTATTGTAACAAAGCTGATGTTGATAGATTCCTTGGGTCATGCCGAGAACACCGATACCCCATTTGTCAATTTTGGCAAAATTTCCTGTCCGCCATTTTGATTCATGTTGAAAACCTACTTTTTCGAACTCCTCCTAGACCGTTGCTCAGATTTTCACCAAATTTGATTTGGATCATCTTCAGACCATGCTGGCAAAAAGTTATGGAATTTGTGTCGATACACGTAACCGTTTTCAATTAGCGTACCAACGAATTTGCTGGAAAGATGCCAAACTGCATCTGAGGCTGTATCTCTGCAAAGGTTGGAGATATTTACACAAAACTTAATATGTGACATTGTCACATCACATTGACTACGCCACATCATTTTGGTCACAGCGCCACCTATTGGTCAAGAGTAATAAACCAATCAATAACCGCTAATTATTACATTTCCAATAATGCTAATAACTTTTGATTGCATTAGCCTATTATCATGAAACATGTCTCAAAATGTTCCTTGGGACATGCCGACAACATACATACCAATTATGTCATATTAAGCAAAACTTCCTGTCCGCCATTTTGATTCATGTTGAAAACCTTTTTTTTTAAACTCATCCTCAACCGTTTGTCTGATTTTCACCAAAATTGAATCAGATCATCTTCAGACCGTGCTGACAAAAAGTTATGGATTTCGTGTGAATAGACGAAACCGTTTTTGTACAGCGCTGCTTCAGATGTCAGGCATCTTCACAAAATGAGTCTGAGGCTATATCTCTGCAAAGCCCATTAGTGGTCTTCCAGTGACATCTAGTGGTCGTAAATGCAATTTATCATACAACACTGTCTCTTTAACCTTTATAACTGTTATATGTTGTCTTAATTACATTCCAAAGAAGCATACGCAATTCATGTATAATTTCACAGTCTAGATAATAGTACTGCAATGATTTTAAATAACATAGATATGGCTGACGGTAAAAGAATAGAACAGAATTACAGACACACACAAACATGAAATGTTTAAACTACTATATTAATACTCAATAAGCATGCTTAAACCCACACACAGATGCACACATTTTGTTATATATATAGATAATTAAAATAAATGATGGGTGATAAAACCTATTGCAAGTCTTCTGTTTTATGGGCTTCTATGTCATTTTTCAGGTTTCATTGCAATCATAATCTGGCATAATTATAAACATTAGATATATCTGTATGAATAAATTGGTAAACTTTGACTCAATGTGATCTGAAATGCTTGAACAGTAATATTAAATAATAGTAATATACATTTTTTCTAGATGAATCCCTCAACAAGCCCATAAACTGTAATGTTTTAGTCTTTAGTGAGCTCATTAGTGGTCTTCCGGTGACATCTAGTGGTTATAATTGCAATTTTTTATTCAACACTGGGTTTTGAAGCTTTATAAATATTACAGTGTTCTTTTTTACCTAATATCTGTTAAATTTTGCATGATTGTTTAGAAAAAATACAGATCTAATGCATGTGTGATTATATTACCCCTTTTTTTTTGCACTTTAATGCCATTCACAACAGAAATCTTTAGTTTTTTAGGCCATTTTAACTGTTATAGCACCAGCTATTTTCTGATCTTAATGAAACTTTGCATGCTTGGTGGGTCATCTTTCACATGTTATAACCAAGTTTCATAAAGTTTTGAGTTTTTGTTTCAGTTTTATAGGCTTTAGGTTACATGTGGCCACGGCCCTTTCCTAAATGACCTCTTATAGCTAACCAAAGGACAAAATGCAACATATTTTTGAAAATTATTGATCTAGAGAGTCCAGAGAATATTATTGCAGTGGTTTGATCAAGACTGAACAAAAAAACAGGTGACCCAAAACATTCAAATTCGTGGACCAATATTACGAAAAAGGCTATAACTCGGGAACAAAATGAGATTTCTTCACCAAACTCAGAACTCATATGCATGAACAAAAACTTTAGTCAAATTATTTTTTTTTTCCATATCTGCCACTTGGTGGCGCTACAGGATGAAAAAAAATCAAATGGCTATAACTAAGCAACCGTTGATCCAATCAACTTGAAAATTGATATGGCCCAATGTGGCACAAGTGCTCTATGAGGAATTTCACTTATCTTAAAAAACATGGCCGCCATTGGCCAAACAACTTTAAGCACCTATTTGACAAGGTTAATGGAAGTCGATCGGAACGAAACTCGGTGGGCATGTTCGACTCATTGCCCTAAAGGTCTGTAAGTACTTTGAAAGAAATTGCCCACAACATTGTCACCTCCCACAGAACACAACAAAGCGATTTGATTACAGCGCCACCTATTTTCCAAAAATGATAATGCATCATTTTACTGGAGTTTTACTGGCTGTTTCAATTACACTCTTCCAATAATTGCTTTTCTTACTCGTTGCATTTGGTCTGATGCTCCATGCCATGCTTAGCTCCTCGCTGTGGAACTTTTATTAACGATTTTCAGCCATTTCAATTACAATCATGCAATTATTAATTTCATTATTCATTGTTGCATTTGGTCTGATGCTACATATGCTTAGCTCCTGATGTTGCCGCTGGAATGCTTGGCCCCGTGATTGCTGCTTGCAGCTATATTTATTATTCTTCTTCTTCCGCCGCAAGTCTATGGCAGCCCATAGAACCGATTGCGGGAAAGTTGTATAATTTGGCACACTGATAGAGGACAGTCCCAACATTAACTATAGCAAATTTGAAGTCTCTATCTCCTACTCTCTAGCGCCACCACTTGTCCAAACTTTCAATGTTTGTATGCTAATAACTTTTGAACCGTAAGCCAGAAAATGGAAATTCTTTTTTCCTCTGAATCCTTGGCTCATGCCAAGTCGAATGAACCCCAAAATTCAAAAATCGCAAGGTTTAGTTTTTTCGCTATTTTCAATTATTCGAAAAACCTACTTTTTCGAACTCGTCCTAGACGGTTAGTCCGATTGCCACGAAAATTGGCTCAGATCATCTTCAGACCATGCTGGCAAAAAGTTATGGAATTCAAGTTGATTCGTCCAACTGTTGTCGAATGACACGTAAACAAATTTGACGAAAAGCACGCAAACATGCACGTGAGGCTATATCCCGGCAACGGTTTGTCATATTGAGACCAAACTTGGCGTGTGTTATAACAAGCATGAACTGAGACTACCTGCAGTGTTTCGACACAGCGCCACCTAGTGGTCAGGAGATATGAAAAATGCATATTTTGGCTTATAACTACTGAATGGTTTGGCCAAAAATCACACAACTGGTCTCTTTAGATTCAGTGAGTCATGTCGAGTCAAATGATATCCAATTTTCCTGTGTCGGCCATTTTAGGCGTCGGCCATTTTGAATTATGATTTAAAATGCTGTATTTTTTGAACGCAGCATCGTATCGTTTCGCAAATAATTACAAAAATATTCGGCTCCATGCCCTGAAGGTACTCAAAAAGTTTGGTGGCAGCGCCACCTTGTGGCCAATAGTTATAATGAAATATCACATAAATGCTAATAACTTTTGAATAAATTAGTCTATTTAAATTAAAATGGTCTCGCTATATTCTGTGGGTCATGCCGAGAGTATTGATACCAATAATGTGAAAATTGGCCTTACTTCCTGTCCGCCATTTTGCTTAATGTTGAAAACCTACTTTTTCGAACTCCTCCTAGACCGTTAGCCCAATTTTCACCAAATTTAACGTGCATCATCTTCAGACCATGCTGGCAAAAAGTTATGGATTTTGTGTCGATATACGTAACGGTTCTCATTCAGCGCATCAACGAATTTGCTGGAAGGGTGCCAAAATGCATTTGAGGCTGTATCTCTGCAACACTTTGACATATTTGCACCATACTTTGTATGTGTCATCGCCACCTCACACTGACCATGCCACATAAATTTGGTAACAGCGCCACCTATTGGTCAAGAGTAATAAACCATTCATTAACCATGAGTAATTACACTTTTTAAAATGCTAATAACTTTTTAATGCATTAGCCTATTTGAAGGAAACTGGGCTCAAAATATTCCCTGGCTTATGCCGATAACATAGATACCAAATATACCACGGTAAGCTGAACTTCCGGTCCGCCATTTTGATTTATGTTGAAAACATACTTTTTCGAACTCCTCATCAACCATATGTCCGATTTTCACCAAATTCGAATCAAATGATCTTCAGGCTATACTGATTCAAAGTTATGGATTTTGAGTCGATAGACAAAACCGTTTTCGCATACCACATCGACGAATTTGAGGCACAATGAGAAAATGACACTTGAGGCTGTATCCCTGGAATGCTTTGGCATATTGACACCAAACTTTGTGTGTGTCATTGAAAAGTCACACAGAGTACACCAAATTGATTTTATAACAGTGTCACCTATTGGTCAAGCTTGATAAACCAAGTAATCATGCTACTAGAGGTGGTATTGGTGTTTTTTTTTTTTGCCATTTCAAATACAATAATTCCAAAATTGCTGTTATTGCTCATTAATGTATTTGGTGTGATGCTTTATGCAATGCTTAGCTACTACATTTGTCGTTGGAGTGCTTGGCCCCGTAATTGCTGCTTGCAGCTATATTTAGGGGCCAAGCACCGAAGGTGCGTAGGCACCTATTGTAATCGTTGGCGTTATTAGGGGCCAAGCACCGAAGGTGCGTAGGCACCTATTGTTTTCGTTGGCGTTATTATTATTATTATTCTTCTTCTTCTTCCGCCGCAAGTCTATGGCAGCCCATAGAACCGATTGCGGGAAAGTTGTATAATTTGGCACACTGATAGAGGACAGTCCCAACATTAACTATAGCAAATTTGAAGTCTCTATCTCCTACTCTCTAGCGCCACCACTTGTGCAAACTTTCAATGTTTGTATGCTAATAACTTTTGAACCGTAAGCCAGAAAGTGGAAATTCTTTTTTCCTCTGAATCCTTGGCTCAAGCCAAGTCGAATGAACCCTAAAATTCAAAAATCGCAAGGTTTAGTTTTTTCGCTATTTTCAACTTTTCGAAAAACTTACTTTTTCGAACTCGTCCTAGACGGTTTGTCCGATTTTCACGAAAATTGGCTCAGATCATCATCAGACCATGCTGGCAAAAAGTTATGGAATTCAAGTTGATTCGTCCAACCGTTCTCGAATGACACGTGAAAAAATATGACGAAAAGCACGCAAAAATACACGTGAGGCTATATCTCCGCAACGGTTTGGCGTATTGAGACCAAACTTGGTGTGTGTTATAATAAGCATGACCTGAGACTACCTGCAGTGTTTCGACACAGCTCCACCTAGTGGTCAGGAGATATGAAAAATGCATATTTTGGCTTATAACTTCTGAATGGTTTGGCCAAAAATTACAAAACTGGTCTCTGTAGATTCAGTGCGTCATGTCGAGTCGATTGATATCCAATTTTCCCGTGTCGGCCATTTTAGGCGTCGGCCATTTTGAATTATGTTTCAAAATGCTGTATTTTTTGAACGCATCATCGTATCATTTCGCAAATAATTACAAAAATATTCGGCTCCATGCCCTGAAGATACTCAAAAAGTTTGGTGGCAGCGCCACCTTGTGGCCAATAGTTATAATGAAATATCACATAAATGCTAATAACTTTTGAATTAATTAGACATATTAAAATTAAAATGGCCTCCCTATATTCTGTGGGTAAAGCCGAGAGCATTGATACCAATTATGCGAATATTGGCCATACTTCCTGTTTGCCATTTTGATTAATGTTGAAAACCTACTTTTTCGAACTCCTCCTAGACCGTTAGTCCGATTTTCACCAAATTTGACGTGTATCATCTTCAGACCATGCTGGCAAAAAGTTATGGATTTCGTGTCGATATATGAAACGGTTCTCATTAAGCGCATCAACGAATTTGCTGGAAGGGTGCCAAAATGCATTTGAGGCTGTATCTCTGCAACACTTTGACATATTTACACCAAACTTTGTACGTGTCATCGCTACCTCACACTGACCATGCCACATAAATTTGGTAACAGCGCCACCTATTGGTCAAGAGTAATAAACCATTCATTACCCATGAATAATTACACTTATAAAAATGCTAATAACTTTTTAATGCATTAGCCTATTTGAAGGAAACTGGGCTCAAAATATTCCCTGGTTTATGCCGAAAACATAGATACCAAATATGCCAGATTAAGCTGAACTTCCGGTCCGCCATTTTGATTTATGTTGAAAACCTACTTTTTGAACTCCTCATCAGCCGTTAGTCCAATTTTCACCAAAATTTAATCAGATGATCTTCAGACTGTGCTGACAAAAAGTTATGAATTTTGTGTCGATAGACAAAACCGTTTTTGCATACCACAGCGACGAACTTGAGGCACAATGACAAAATGACACTTGAGGCTGTATCTCTGCAATGCTTTGGCATATTGACACCAAACTTTGTTTGTGTCATTGAAAAGTCACACAGAGTACACCAAATTGACTTGATAACAGCACCACCTATTGGTCAATTTTGATAAGCCAGTAAATCATGCTACTAGAGGTTGTATTTATGATTTTTTTAGCCATTTCAATTACAATAATCCTAAAATTGCTGTTATTGCTCATTAATGCATTTGGTGTGATGCTCCATGCCATGCTTAGCTCCTACATTTGCCGTTGGAGTGCTTGGCCCCGTAATTGCTGCTTGCAGCTATATTTATTATTCTTCTTCTTCCGCCGCAAGTCTATGGCAGCCCATAGAACCGATTGCGGGAAAGTTGTATAATTTGGCACACTGATAGAGGACAGTCCCAACATTAACTATAGCAAATTTGAAGTCTCTATCTCCTACTCTCTAGCGCCACCACTTGTCCAAACTTTCAATGTTTGTATGCTAATAACTTTTGAACCGTAAGCCAGAAAATGGAAATTCTTTTTTCCTCTGAATCCTTGGCTCATGCCAAGTCGAATGAACCCCAAAATTCAAAAATCGCAAGGTTTAGTTTTTTCGCTATTTTCAATTATTCGAAAAACCTACTTTTTCGAACTCGTCCTAGACGGTTAGTCCGATTGCCACGAAAATTGGCTCAGATCATCTTCAGACCATGCTGGCAAAAAGTTATGGAATTCAAGTTGATTCGTCCAACTGTTGTCGAATGACACGTAAACAAATTTGACGAAAAGCACGCAAACATGCACGTGAGGCTATATCCCGGCAACGGTTTGTCATATTGAGACCAAACTTGGCGTGTGTTATAACAAGCATGAACTGAGACTACCTGCAGTGTTTCGACACAGCGCCACCTAGTGGTCAGGAGATATGAAAAATGCATATTTTGGCTTATAACTACTGAATGGTTTGGCCAAAAATCACACAACTGGTCTCTTTAGATTCAGTGAGTCATGTCGAGTCAAATGATATCCAATTTTCCTGTGTCGGCCATTTTAGGCGTCGGCCATTTTGAATTATGATTTAAAATGCTGTATTTTTTGAACGCAGCATCGTATCGTTTCGCAAATAATTACAAAAATATTCGGCTCCATGCCCTGAAGGTACTCAAAAAGTTTGGTGGCAGCGCCACCTTGTGGCCAATAGTTATAATGAAATATCACATAAATGCTAATAACTTTTGAATAAATTAGTCTATTAAAATTAAAATGGTCTCGCTATATTCTGTGGGTCATGCCGAGAGTATTGATACCAATAATGTGAAAATTGGCCTTACTTCCTGTCCGCCATTTTGCTTAATGTTGAAAACCTACTTTTTCGAACTCCTCCTAGACCGTTAGCCCAATTTTCACCAAATTTGACGTGAATCATCTTCAGACCATGCTGGCAAAAAGTTATGGATTTTGTGTCGATATACGTAACGGTTCTCATTTAGCGCATCAACGAATTTGCTGGAAGGGTGCCAAAATGCATTTGAGGCTGTATCTCTGCAACACTTTGACATATTTGCACCAAACTTTGTATGTGTCATCGCCACCTCACACTGACCATGCCACATAAATTTGGTAACAGCGACACCTATTGGTCAAGAGTAATAAACCATTCATTAACCATGAGTAATTACACTTTTTAAAATGCTAATAACTTTTTAATGCATTAGCCTATTTGAAGGAAACTGGGCTCAAAATATTCCCTGGCTTATGCCGATAACATAGATACCAAATATACCACGGTAAGCTGAACTTCCGGTCCGCCATTTTGATTTATGTTGAAAACATACTTTTTCGAACTCCTGATCAACCGTATGTCCGATTTTCACCAAATTCGAATCAAATGATCTTCAGGCTATACTGATTCAAAGTTATGGATTTTGAGTCGATAGACAAAACCGTTTTCGCATACCACATCGACGAATTTGAGGCACAATGAGAAAATGACACTTGAGGCTGTATCCCTGGAATGCTTTGGCATATTGACACCAAACTTTGTGTGTGTCATTGAAAAGTCACACAGAGTACACCAAATTGATTTTATAACAGTGTCACCTATTGGTCAAGCTTGATAAACCAAGTAATCATGCTACTAGAGGTGGTATTGGTGTTTTTTTTTTTTGCCATTTCAAATACAGTAATTCCAAAATTGCTGTTATTGCTCATTAATGTATTTGGTGTGATGCTTTATGCGATGCTTAGCTACTACATTTGCCGTTGGAGTGCTTGGCCCCGTAATTGCTGCTTGCAGCTATATTTATTATTATTATTCTTCTTCTTCCACCCCAAGTCTATGGTAGCCCATAGAACCGATTGCGGGAAAGTTGTATAATTTGGCACACTAATAGAGGACTGTCTGAACATTAAACGTAGCAAATTTGAAGTCTCTAACTCAAACTCTCTAGCGCCCCCAATTGTCTAAACTTTCAAAAACTTGATGCTAATAACTCTTGAACCGTAAGCCACAAAATGAAAATTCTTTTTTCCTGTGATTCCTTGGCTCATGCCGAGTCGAATGGACACCGAAATTCAAAAATCGCAAGGCTTAGTTTTTTCGCTATCGTCAATTGTTTGTAAAACCTACTTTTTCGAACTCGTCCTAGGCCGTTGCACCGATTGTCACGAAAATTGAATCAGATAATCTTCAGACCATGCTGGCAAAAAGTTATGGAATTCAAGTTGATTTCTCAAACCGTTTCCGAATAGCTCATGAACGAATTCTTCGAAAAGCACGCAAACGTGAACGTGAGGCTATATCTCCGCAACGGTTTGGCTTATTGAGACCAATCTTGGTGGGTCTTATAACAACCATTCCCTGGGACTACCTGCAGTGTTTCGGCGCTGTGCCCCCTAGTGGTCAGGAGATATGAAAAATGCATGTTTTTGCTCATAACTTCTGAACGGTTTTGCCAAAAATCACAAAAGTGGTGTCTTTAGATTCAGTGCATCATTCCGAGTCGAATGATACCGAATTTTCCCAATTCGGCCATTTTGGGCGTCGGCCATTTTGAATTTAGTTGTAAATTGCTGTATCTTAAGAATGAAGTTCCGTATCGTTTCGCAAATAATTACAAAAATGTCCGGCTCCATGCCCTGAATGTACACAAAAAAATTGGGGGCAGCGCCACCTTGTGGTCAATAGTTATAACGATTTTTCGAAAAATGCTAATAACTTTTGCATACATTAGCCTATTGTAACAAAACTGATGTTGATAGATTCCTTGGGTCATGCCGAGAACACCGATACCCCATTTGTCAATTTTGGCAAAATTTCCTGTCCGCCATTTTGATTCATGTTGAAAACCTACTTTTTCGAACTCCTCCTAGACCGTTGCTCAGATTTTCACCAAATTTGATTTGAATCATCTTCAGACCATGCTGGCAAAAAGTTATGGAATTTGTGTCGATACACGTAACCGTTTTCAATTAGCATACCAACGAATTTGCTGGAAAGATGCCAAACTGCATCTGAGGCTGTATCTCTGCAAAGGTTGGAGATATTTACACAAAACTTAATATGTGACATTGTCACATCACATTGACCACGCCACATCATTTTGGTCACAGCGCCACCTATTGGTCAAGAGTAATAAACCAATCAATAACCGCTAATTATTACATTTCCAATAATGCTAATAACTTTTGATTGCATTAGCCTATTATCATGAAACATGTCTCAAAATGTTCCTTGGGACATGCCGACAACAAACATACCAATTATGTCATATTAAGCAAAACTTCCTGTCCGCCATTTTGATTCATGTTGAAAACCTTTTTTTTTAAACTCATCCTCAACCGTTTGTCTGATTTTCACCAAAATTGAATCAGATCATCTTCAGACCGTGCTGACAAAAAGTTATGGATTTCGTGTCAATAGACGAAACCGTTTTTGTACAGCGCTGCTTCAGATGTCAGGCATCTTCACAAAATGAGTCTGAGGCTATATCTCTGCAAAGCTTTGTTGTAATTAAGCCAAACTTGTGTGTGCCATTGTCTAACATGGAGAATAGGCTCACAGACACTCACACACAGAAATGAAATGGTTCAACTATTATATGAATAATCAATAAGCATGATTACACACACACACACACACACACACAGAGAGAAGTACATGCCCACACATTTTGTTGTATGTAGATATTTGAAATAAATTATAGGTGACACACAACTCACAGAAAGACTTCTTTTCTTACATTTCTATGTCAGGTTTCATTGCATTCATATTCTGACATAATAGTAAATATTTGATATACATGTATGAATAAATTGTTGAACTTTCACTCAATGGGATCTTAAATGCTTGAACAGTAATATTAAATAATAGTAATATATATTTTTCTAGATGAATCAATCATCGAGACAATGAACTGTAATGTTTTAGTCTTTAGTGAGCCCATTAGTGGTCTTCCAGTGACATCTAGTGGTCGTAAATGCAATTTATCATACAACACTGTCTCTTTAACCTTTATAACTGTTATATGTTGTCTTAATTTCATTCCAAAGAAGCATACGCAATTTATGTATAATTTCACAGTCTAGATAATAGTACTGCACTGATTTTAAATAACCTAGATATGGCTGACAGTAAAAGAATAGAACAGAATTACAGACACACACAAACATGAAATGTTTAAACTACTATATTAATACTCAATAAGCATGCTTAAACCCACACACAGATGCACACATTTTGTTATATATATAGATAATTAAAATAAATGATGGGTGATAAAACCTATTGCAAGTCTTCTGTTTTTATGGGCTTCTATGTCTTTTTTCAGGTTTCATTGCAATCATAATCTGGCATAATTATAAACATTAGATATATCTGTATGAATAAATTGGTAAACTTTGACTCAATGTGATCTGAAATGCTTGAACAGTAATATTAAATAATAGTAATATAAATTTTTTCTAGATGAATCCCTCAACAAGCCCATAAACTGTAATGTTTTAGTCTTTAGTGAGCTCATTAGTGGTCTTCCGGTGACATCTAGTGGTTATAATTGCAATTTTTTATTCAACACTGGGTTTTGAAGCTTTATAAATATTACAGTGTTCTTTTTTACCTAATCTCTGTTAAATTTTGCATGATTGTTTAGAAAAAATACAGATCTAATGCATGTGTGATTATATTACCCCTTTTTTTTTGCAGTTTAATGCCATTCACAACAGAAATCTTTTGTTTTTTAGGCCATTTTAACTGTTATAGCACCAGCTATTTTCTGATCTTAATGAAACTTTGCATGCTTGGTGGGTCATCTTTCACATGTTATAACCAAGTTTCATAAAGTTTTGAGTTTTTGTTTCAGTTTTATAGGCTTTAGGTTACATATGGCCACGGCCCTTTCCTAAATGACCTCTTATAGCTAACCAAAGGACAAAATGCAACATATTTTTGAAAATTATTGATCTAGAGAGTCCAGAGAATATTATTGCAGTGGTTTGATCAAGACTGAACAAAAAACCAGGTGACCCAAAACATTCAAATTCGTGGACCAATTTTACGAAAAAGGCTATAACTCGGGAACAAAATGAGATATCTTCACCAAACTCAGAACTCATATGCATGAACAAAAACTTTAGTCAAATTATTATTTTTTTTCCATATCTGCCACTTGGTGGCGCTACAGGATGAAAAAAAATCAAATGGCTATAACTAAGCAACCGTTGATCCAATCAACTTGAAAATTGATATGGCCCAATGTGGCACAAGTGCTCTATGAGGAATTTCACTTATCTTAAAAAACATGGCCGCCATTGGCCAAACAACTTTAAGCACCTATTTGACAAGGTTAATGGAAGTCGATCGGAACGAAACTCGGTGGGCATGTTCGACTCATTGCCCTAAAGGTCTGTAAGTATTTTGAAAGAAATTGCCCACAACATTGTCACCTCCCACAGAACACAACAAAGCGATTTGATTACAGCGCCACCTATTTTCCAAAAATGATAATGCATCATTTTACTGGAGTTTTACTGGCTGTTTCAATTACACTCTTCCAATAATTGCTTTTCTTACTCGTTGCATTTGGTCTGATGCTCCATGCCATGCTTAGCTCCTCGCTGTGGAACTTTTATTAACGATTTTCAGCCATTTCAATTACAATCATGCAATTATTAATTTCATTATTCATTGTTGCATTTGGTCTGATGCTACATATGCTTAGCTCCTGATGTTGCCGCTGGAATGCTTGGCCCCGTGATTGCTGCTTGCAGCTATATTTATTATTATTATTCTTCTTCTTCCACCCCAAGTCTATGGTAGCCCATAGAACCGATTGCGGGAAAGTTGTATAATTTGGCACACTAATAGAGGACTGTCTGAACATTAACCGTAGCAAATTTGAAGTCTCTAACTCAAACTCTCTAGCGCCACCAATTGTCTAAACTTTCAAAAACTTGATGCTAATAACTCTTGAACCGTAAGCCACAAAATGAAAATTCTTTTTTCCTGTGATTCCTTGGCTCATGCCGAGTCGAATGGACACCGAAATTCAAAAATCGCAAGGCTTAGTTTTTTCGCTATCGTCAATTGTTCGTAAAACCTACTTTTTCGAACTCGTCCTAGGCCGTTGCACCGATTGTCACGAAAATTGAGTCAGATAATCTTCAGACCATGCTGGCAAGAAGTTATGGAATTCAAGTTGATTTCTCAAACCGTTTCCGAATAGCTCATGAACGAATTCTTCGAAAAGCACGCAAACGTGAACGTGAGGCTATATCTCCGCAACGGTTTGGCCTATTGAGACCAATCTTGGTGGGTCTTATAACAACCATTCCCTGGGACTACCTGCAGTGTTTCGGCGCTGTGCCCCCTAGTGGTCAGGAGATATGAAAAATGCATGTTTTTGCTCATAACTTCTGAACGGTTTTGCCAAAAATCACAAAAGTGGTGTCTTTAGATTCAGTGCATCATTCCGAGTCGAATGATACCGAATTTTCCCAATTCGGCCATTTTGGGCGTCGGCCATTTTGGATTTAGTTGTAAATTGCTGTATCTTAAGAATGAAGTTCCGTATCGTTTCGCAAATAATTACAAAAATGTCCGGCTCCATGCCCTGAATGTACACAAAAAAATTGGGGGCAGCGCCACCTTGTGGCCAATAGTTATAACGATTTTTTCGAAAAATGCTAATAACTTTTGCATACATTAGCCTATTGTAACAAAGCTGATGTTGATAGATTCCTTGGGTCATGCCGAGAACACCGATACCCCATTTGTCAATTTTGGCAAAATTTCCTGTCCGCCATTTTGATTCATGTTGAAAACCTACTTTTTTGAACTCCTCCTAGACCGTTGCTCAGATTTTCACCAAATTTGATTTGGATCATCTTCAGACCATGCTGGCAAAAAGTTATGGAATTTGTGTCGATACACGTAACCGTTTTCAATTAGCGTACCAACGAATTTGCTGGAAAGATGCCAAACTGCATCTGAGGCTGTATCTCTGCAAAGGTTGGAGATATTTACACAAAACTTAATATGTGACATTGTCACATCACATTGACCACGCCACATCATTTTGGTCACAGCGCCACCTATTGGTCAAGAGTAATAAACCAATCAATAACCGCTAATTATTACATTTCCAATAATGCTAATAACTTTTGATTGCATTAGCCTATTATCATGAAACATGTCTCAAAATGTTCCTTGGGACATGCCGACAACATACATACCAATTATGTCATATTAAGCAAAACTTCCTGTCCGCCATTTTGATTCATGTTGAAAACCTTTTTTTTTAAACTCATCCTCAACCGTTTGTCTGATTTTCACCAAAATTGAATCAGATCATCTTCAGACCGTGCTGACAAAAAGTTATGGATTTTGTGTCAATAGACGAAACCGTTTTTGTACAGCGCTGCTTCAGATATCAGGCATCTTCACAAAATGAGTCTGAGGCTATATCTCTGCAAAGCCCATTAGTGGTCTTCCAGTGACATCTAGTGGTCGTAAATGCAATTTATCATACAACACTGTCTCTTTAACCTTTATAACTGTTATATGTTGTCTTAATTTCATTCCAAAGAAGCATACGCAATTTATGTATAATTTCACAGTCTAGATAATAGTACTGCACTGATTTTAAATAACCTAGATATGGCTGACAGTAAAAGAATAGAACAGAATTACAGACACACAAAACATGAAACGTTTAAACTACTATATTAATACTCAATAAGCATGCTTAAACCCACACACAGATGCACACATTTTGTTATATATATAGATAATTAAAATAAATGATGGGTGATAAAACCTATTGCAAGTCTTCTGTTTTTATGGGCTTCTATGTCATTTTTCAGGTTTCATTGCAATCATAATCTGGCATAATTATAAACATTAGATATATCTGTATGAATAAATTGGTAAACTTTGACTCAATGTGATCTGAAATGCTTGAACAGTAATATTAAATAATAGTAATATACATTTTTTCTAGATGAATCCCTCAACAAGCCCATAAACTGTAATGTTTTAGTCTTTAGTGAGCTCATTAGTGGTCTTCCGTTGACATCTAGTGGTTATAATTGCAATTTTTTATTCAACACTGGGTTTTGAAGCTTTATAAATATTACAGTGTTCTTTTTTACCTAATCTCTGTTAAATTTTGCATGATTGTTTAGAAAAAATACAGATCTAATGCATGTGTGATTATATTACCCCTTTTTTTTGCAGTTTAATGACATTCACAACAGAAATCTTTTGTTTTTTAGGCCATTTTAACTGTTATAGCACCAGCTATTTTCTGATCTTAATGAAACTTTGCATGCTTGGTGGGTCATCTTTCACATGTTATAACCAAGTTTCATAAAGTTTTGAGTTTTTGTTTCAGTTTTATAGGCTTTAGGTTACATGTGGCCACGGCCCTTTCCTAAATGACCTCTTATAGCTAACCAAAGGACAAAATGCAACATATTTTTGAAAATTATTGATCTAGAGAGTCCAGAGAATATTATTGCAGTGGTTTGATCAAGACTGAACAAAAAACCAGGTGACCCAAAACATTCAAATTCGTGGACCAATTTTACGACAAAGGCTATAACTCGGGAACAAAATGAGATATCTTCACCAAACTCAGAACTCATATGCATGAACAAAAACTTTAGTCAAATTATTATTTTTTTTTCCATATCTGCCACTTGGTGGCGCTACAGGATGAAAAAAAATCAAATGGCTATAACTAAGCAACCGTTGATCCAATCAACTTGAAAATTGATATGGCCCAATGTGGCACAAGTGCTCTATGAGGAATTTCACTTATCTTAAAAAACATGGCCGCCATTGGCCAAACAACTTTAAGCGCCTATTTGACAAGGTTAATGGAAGTCTTAGTCTTAGGCTTAGTTTTTTCGCTATCGTCAATTGTTCGTAAAACCTACTTTTTCAAACTCGTCCTAGGCCGTTGCACCGATTGTCACGAAAATTGAATCAGATAATCTTCAGACCATGCTGGCAAAAAGTTATGGAATTCAAGTTGATTTCTCAAACCGTTTCCGAATAGCTCATGAACGAATTCTTCGAAAAGCACGCAAACGTGAACGTGAGGCTATATCTCAGCAACGGTTTGGCCTATTGAGACCAATCTTGGTGGGTCTTATAACAACCATTCCCTGGGACTACCTGCAGTGTTTCGGCGTTGTGCCCCCTAGTGGTCAGGAGATATGAAAAATGCATGTTTTTGCTCATAACTTCTGAACGGTTTTGCCAAAAATCACAAAAGTGGTGTCTTTAGATTCAGTGCATCATTCCGAGTCGAAAGATACCGAATTTTCCCAATTCGGCCATTTTGGGCGTCGGCCATTTTGAATTTAGTTGTAAATTGCTGTATCTTAAGAATGAAGTTCCGTATCGTTTCGCAAATAATTACAAAAATGTCCGGCTCCATGCCCTGAATGTACACAAAAAAATTGGGGGCAGCGCCACCTTGTGGTCAATAGTTATAACGATTTTTCGAAAAATGCTAATAACTTTTGCATACATTAGCCTATTGTAACAAAACTGATGTTGATAGATTCCTTGGGTCATGCCGAGAACACTGATACCCCATTTGTCAATTTTGGCAAAATTTCCTGTCCGCCATTTTGATTCATGTTGAAAACCTACTTTTTCGAACTCCTCCTAGACCGTTGCTCAGATTTTCACCAAATTTGATTTGGATCATCTTCAGACCATGCTGGCAAAAAGTTATGGAATTTGTGTCGATACACGTAACCGTTTTCAATTAGCGTACCAACGAATTTGCTGGAAAGATGCCAAACTGCATCGGAGGCTGTATCTCTGCAAAGGTTGGAGATATTTACACAAAACTTAATATGTGACATTGTCACATCACATTGACCACGCCACATCATTTTGGTCACAGCGCCACCTATTGGTCAAGAGTAATAAACCAATCAATAACCGCTTATTATTACATTTCCAATAATGCTAATAACTTTTGATTGCATTAGCCTATTATCATGAAACATGTCTCAAAATGTTCCTTGGGACATGCCGACAACATACATACCATTTATGTCATATTAAGCAAAACTTCCTGTCCGCCATTTTGATTCATGTTGAAAACCTTTTTTTTTAAACTCATCCTCAACCGTTTGTCTGATTTTCACCAAAATTGAATCAGATCATCTTCAGACCGTGCTGACAAAAAGATATGGATTTCGTGTCAATAGACGAAACCGTTTTTGTACAGCGCTGCTTCAGATGTCAGGCATCTTCACAAAATGAGTCTGAGGCTATATCTCTGCAAACCTTTGTTGTAATTAAGCCAAACTTGTGTGTGCCATTGTCTAACATGGAGAATAGGCTCACAGACACTCACACACAGAAATGAAATGGTTCAACTATTATATGAATAATCAATAAGCATGATTACACACACACACACACACACACACACACAGAGAGAAGTACATGCCCACACATTTTGTTGTATGTAGATATTTGAAATAAATTATAGGTGACACACAACTCACAGAAAGACTTCTTTTCTTACATTTCTATGTCAGGTTTCATTGCATTCATATTCTGACATAATAGTAAACATTTGATATACATGTATGAATAAATTGTTGAACTTTCACTCAATGTGATCTTAAATGCTTGAACAGTAATATTAAATAATAGTAATATATATTTTTCTAGATGAATCAATCATCGAGACAATGAACTGTAATGTTTTAGTCTTTAGTGAGCCCATTAGTGGTCTTCCAGTGACATCTAGTGGTCGTAAATGCAATTTATCATACAACACTGTCTCTTTAACCTTTATAACTGTTATATGTTGTCTTAATTTCATTCCAAAGAAGCATACGCAATTTATGTATAATTTCACAGTCTAGATAATAGTACTGCACTGATTTTAAATAACCTAGATATGGCTGACAGTAAAAGAATAGAACAGAATTACAGACACACACAAACATGAAATGTTTAAACTACTATATTAATACTCAATAAGCATGCTTAAACCCACACACAGATGCACACATTTTGTTATATATATAGATAATTAAAATAAATGATGGGTGATAAAACCTATTGCAAGTCTTCTGTTTTTATGGGCTTCTATGTCATTTTTCAGGTTTCATTGCAATCATAATCTGGCATAATTATAAACATTAGATATATCTGTATGAATAAATTGGTAAACTTTGACTCAATGTGATCTGAAATGCTTGAACAGTAATATTAAATAATAGTAATATACATTTTTTCTAGATGAATCCCTCAACAAGCCCATAAACTGTAATGTTTTAGTCTTTAGTGAGCTCATTAGTGGTCTTCCGGTGACATCTAGTGGTTATAATTGCAATTTTTTATTCAACACTGGGTTTTGAAGCTTTATAAATATTACAGTGTTCTTTTTTACCTAATCTCTGTTAAATTTTGCATGATTGTTTAAAAAAAAATACAGATCTAATGCATGTGTGATTATATTACCCCTTTTTTTTTGCAGTTTAATGCCATTCACAACAGAAATCTTTTGTTTTTTAGGCCATTTTAACTGTTATAGCACCAGCTATTTTCTGATCTTAATGAAACTTTGAATGCTTGGTGGGTCATCTTTCACATGTTATAACCAAGTTTCATAAAGTTTTGAGTTTTTGTTTCAGTTTTATAGGCTTTAGGTTACATGTGGCCACGGCCCTTTCCTAAATGACCTCTTATAGCTAACCAAAGGACAAAATGCAACATATTTTTGAAAATTATTGATCTAGAGAGTCCAGAGAATATTATTGCAGTGGTTTGATCAAGACTGAACAAAAAACCAGGTGACCCAAAACATTCAAATTCGTGGACCAATTTTACGAAAAAGGCTATAACTCTGGAACAAAATGAGATATCTTCACCAAACTCAGAACTCATATGCATGAACAAAAACTTTAGTCAAATTATTATTTTTTTTCCATATCTGCCACTTGGTGGCGCTACAGGATGAAAAAAAATCAAATGGCTATAACTAAGCAACCGTTGATCCAATCAACTTGAAAATTGATATGGCCCAATGTGGCACAAGTGCTCTATGAGGAATTTCACTTATCTTAAAAAACATGGCCGCCATTGGCCAAACAACTTTAAGCACCTATTTGACAAGGTTAATGGAAGTCGAACTTGGTGGGCATGTTCGACTCATTGCCCTAAAGGTCTGTAAGTATTTTGAAAGAAATTGCCCACAACATTGTCACCTCCCACAGAACACAACAAAGCGATTTGATTACAGCGCCACCTATTTTCCAAAAATGATAATGCATCATTTTACTGGAGTTTTACTGGCTGTTTCAATTACACTCTTCCAATAATTGCTTTTCTTACTCGTTGCATTTGGTCTGATGCTCCATGCCATGCTTAGCTCCTCGCTGTGGAACTTTTATTAACGATTTTCAGCCATTTCAATTACAATCATGCAATTATTAATTTCATTATTCATTGTTGCATTTGGTCTGATGCTACATATGCTTAGCTCCTGATGTTGCCGCTGGAATGCTTGGCCCCGTGATTGCTGCTTGCAGCTATATTTAGGGGCCAAGCACCGAAGGTGCGTAGGCACCTATTGTTTTCGTTGGCGTTATTATTCTTCTTCTTCTTCTTCCGCCGCAAGTCTATGGCAGCCCATAGAACCGTTTGCGGGAAAGTTGTATAATTTGGCACACTGATAGAGGACAGTCCCAACATTAACTATAGCAAATTTGAAGCCTCTAACTCCTACTCTCTAGCGCCACCACTTGTCCAAACTTTCAATGTTTGTATGCTAATAACTTTTGAACCGTAAGCCAGAAAATGGAAATTCTTTTTTCCTCTGAATCCTTGGCTCAAGCCAAGTCGAATGAACCCCAAAATTCAAAAATCGCAAGGTTTAGTTTTTTCGCTATTTTCAACTTTTCGAAAAACTTACTTTTTCGAACTCGTCCTAGACGGTGTGTCCGATTTTCACGAAAATTGGCTCAGATCATCATCAGACCATGCTGGCAAAAAGTTATGGAATTCAAGTTGATTCGTCCAACCGTTGTCGAATGACACGTAAACTAATTTGACGAAATGCACGCAAAAATGCACGTGAGGCTATATCTCGGCAACAGTTTGTCATATTGAGACCAAACTTGGTGTGTGTTTTAACAAGCATGAACTGAGACTACCTGCAGTGTTTCGACACAGCGCCACCTAGTGGTCAGGAGATATGAAAAATGCATATTTTGGCTTATAACTTCTGAATGGTTTGGCCAAAAATCACACAACTGGTCTCTTTAGATTCAGTGAGTCATCTCGAGTCGAATGATATCCAATTTTCCCGTGTCGGCCATTTTAGGCGTCGGCCATTTTGAATTATGTGTTAAAATGCTGTATTTTTTGAACGCAGCATCGTATCGTTTCGCAAATAATTACAAAAATATTCGGCTCCATGCCCTGAAGGTACTCAAAAAGTTTGGTGGCAGCGCCACCTTGTAGCCAATAGTTATAATGAAATATCACATAAATGCTAATAACTTTTGAATAATTTAGACTATTAAAATTAAAATGGTCTCGCTATATTCTGTGGGTCATGCCGAGAGCATTGATACCAATTATGTGAAAATTGGCCTTACTTCCTGTCCGCCATTTTGCTTAATGTTGAAAACCTACTTTTTCGAACTCCTCCTAGACCGTTAGTCCAATTTTCACCAAATTTGACGTGAATCATCTTCAGACCATGCTGGCAAAAAGTTATGGATTTCGTGTCGATATACGAAACAGTTCTCATTTAGCGCATCAACGAATTTGCTGGAAGGGTGCCAAAATGCATTTGAGGCTGTATCTCTGCAACGCTTTGACATATTTGCACCAAATTTTGTATGTGTCATCGCCACCTCACACTGACCATGCCACAGAAATTTGGTGACAGCGCCACCTATTGGTCAAGAGTAATAAACCATTCATTAACCATGAATAATTACACTTGTAAAAATGCTAATAACTTTTTAATGCATTAGCCCATTCGAATGGAACTGGGCTCAAAATATTCCCTGGTTTATGCCGATAACATAGATACCAAATATACCACGGTAAGCTGAACTTCCGGTCCGCCATTTTGATTTATGTTGAAAACATACTTTTTCGAACTCCTGATCAACCGTATGTCCGATTTTCACCAAATTCGAATCAAATGATCTTCAGGCTATACTGATTCAAAGTTATGGATTTTGAGTCGATAGACAAAACCGTTTTCGCATACCACATCGACGAATTTGAGGCACAATGAGAAAATGACACTTGAGGCTGTATCCCTGGAATGCTTTGGCATATTGACACCAAACTTTGTGTGTGTCATTGAAAAGACACACAGAGTACACCAAATTGATTTTATAACAGTGTCACCTATTGGTCAAGCTTGATAAACCAAGTAATCATGCTACTAGAGGTGGTATTGGTGTTTTTTTTTTTTGCCATTTCAAATACAATAATTCCAAAATTGCTGTTATTGCTCATTAATGTATTTGGTGTGATGCTTTATGCGATGCTTAGCTACTACATTTGCCGTTGGAGTGCTTGGCCCCGTAATTGCTGCTTGCAGCTATATTTAGGGGCCAAGCACCGAAGGTGCGTAGGCACCTATTGTAATCGTTGGCGTTATTAGGGGCCAAGCACCGAAGGTGCGAAGGCACCTATTGTGTTTGTAGGCGTTATTATTAGGGGCCAAGCACCGAAGGTGCGAAGGCACCTATTGTGTTTGTTGGCGTTATTATTAGGGGCCAAGCACCGAAGGTGCGAAGGCACCTATTGTGTTTGTTGGCGTTATTAGGGGCCAAGCACCGAAGGTGCGTAGGCACCTATTGTTTCCGTTGGTGTTATTATTATTCTGCTTCTTCTTCTTCTTCTTCTTCTTCCGCCGCAAGTCTATGGCAGCCCATAGAACCGATTGCGGGAAAGTTGTATAATTTGGCACACTGATAGAGGACAGTCCCAACATTAACTATAGCAAATTTGAAGTCTCTATCTCCTACTCTCTAGCGCCACCACTTGTCCAAACTTTCAATGTTTGTATGCTAATAACTTTTGAACCGTAAGCCAGAAAATGGAAATTCTTTTTTCCTCTGAATCCTTGGCTCATGCCAAGTCGAATGAACCCCAAAATTCAAAAATCGCAAGGTTTAGTTTTTTCGCTATTTTCAATTATTCGAAAAACCTACTTTTTCGAACTCGTCCTAGACGGTTAGTCCGATTGCCACGAAAATTGGCTCAGATCATCTTCAGACCATGCTGGCAAAAAGTTATGGAATTCAAGTTGATTCGTCCAACTGTTGTCGAATGACACGTAAACAAATTTGACGAAAAGCACGCAAACATGCACGTGAGGCTATATCCCGGCAACGGTTTGTCATATTGAGACCAAACTTGGCGTGTGTTATAACAAGCATGAACTGAGACTACCTGCAGTGTTTCGACACAGCGCCACCTAGTGGTCAGGAGATATGAAAAATGCATATTTTGGCTTATAACTACTGAATGGTTTGGCCAAAAATCACACAACTGGTCTCTTTAGATTCAGTGAGTCATGTCGAGTCGAATGATATCCAATTTTCCTGTGTCGGCCATTTTAGGCGTCGGCCATTTTGAATTATGTTTTAAAATGCTGTATTTTTTGAACGCAGCATCGTATCGATTCGCAAATAATTACAAAAATATTCGGCTCCATGCCCTGAAGGTACTCAAAAAGTTTGGTGGCAGCGCCACCTTGTGGCCAATAGTTATAATGAAATATCACATAAATGCTAATAACTTTTGAATAAATTAGTCTATTAAAATTAAAATGGTCTCGCTATATTCTGTGGGTCATGCCGAGAGCATTGATACCAATAATGTGAAAATTGGCTTTACTTCCTGTCCGCCATTTTGCTTAATGTTGAAAACCTACTTTTTCGAACTCCTCCTAGACCGTTAGTCCGATTTTCACCAAATTTGACGTGAATCATCGTCAGACCATGCTGGCAAAAAGTTATGGATTTCGTGTCGATATACGAAACGGTTGTCATTTAACGCATCAACGAATTTGCTGGAAAGGTGCCAAAATGCATTTGAGGCTGTATCTCTGCAACGCTTTGACATATTTGCACCAAACTTTGTATGTGTCATCGCCACCTCAGACTGACAATGCCACATAAATTTGGTAACAGCGCCACCTATTGGTCAAGAGTAATAAACCATTCATTAACAATGAATATTTACACTTTTAAAAATGCTAATAACTTTTTAGTCCATTAGCCTATTGCAACGAATCTGGGTTAAAAATATTCCCTGGCTTATGCCGATAACATAGATACCAAATATGCCAGTGTTTACTGAAGTTCCGGTCCACCATTTTGATTTATGTGGAAAACCTACTTTTTCGAACTCCTCATGAACCGTAGGTCCAATTTTCACCAAATTCGAATCAGATGATCTTCAGACTATGTTGACACAAAGTTATGGATTTTGTGTCGATAGACAAAACCGTTTTCGCATACCAAAGCGACGAAGTTGAAACACAATGACAAAATGACACTTGAGGCTGCATCTCTGGAATGCTGTGGCATATTAACACCAAACTTTGTGTGTGTCATTGAAAAGTCACACAGAGTACACCAAATTGATTTCATAACAGTGCCACCTATTGGTCAAACTTTATAAGCCAAGTAATCATGCTACTAGAGGTGGTATTATGATTTTTTTTTTTGCCATTTCAATTACAATAATTCCAAAATTACTGTTATTGCTCATTAATGTATTTGGTGTGATGCTTCATGCCATGCTTAGCTCCTACATTTGCCGTTGGAGTGCTTGGCCCCGTAATTGCTGCTTGCAGCTATATTTATTATTCTTCTTCTTCTTCCACCCCAAGTCTATGGTAGCCCATAGAACCGATTGCGGGAAAGTTGTATAATTTGGCACACTAATAGAGGACTGTCTGAACATTAACCGTAGCAAATTTGAAGTCTCTAACTCAAACTCTCTAGCGCCACCAATTGTCTAAACTTTCAAAAACTTGATGCTAATAACTCTTGAACCGTAAGCCACAAAATGAAAATTCTTTTTTCCTGTGATTCCTTGGCTCATGCCGAGTCGAATGGACACCGAAATTCAAAAATCGCAAGGCTTAGTTTTTTCGCTATCGTCAATTGTTCGTAAAACCTACTTTTTCGAACTCGTCCTAGGCCGTTGCACCGATTGTCACGAAAATTGAATCAGATAATCTTCAGACCATGCTGGCAAAATGTTATGGAATTCAAGTTGATTTCTCAAACCGTTTCCGAATAGCTCATGAACGAATTCTTCGAAAAGCACGCAAACGTGAACGTGAGGCTATATCTCCGCAACGGTTTGGCCTATTGAGACCAATCTTGGTGGGTCTTATAACAACCATTCCCTGGGACTACCTGCAGTGTTTCGGCGCTGTGCCCCCTAGTGGTCAGGAGATATGAAAAATGCAAGTTTTTGCTCATAACTTCTGAACGGTTTTGCCAAAAATCACAAAAGTGGTGTCTTTAGATTCAGTGCATCATTCCGAGTCGAATGATACCGAATTTTCCCAATTCGGCCATTTTGGGCGTCGGCCATTTTGGATTTAGTTGTAAATTGCTGTATCTTAAGAATGAAGTTCCGTATCGTTTCGCAAATAATTACAAAAATGTCCGGCTCCATGCCCTGAATGTACACAAAAAAATTGGGGGCAGCGCCACCTTGTGGTCAATAGTTATAACGATTTTTTCGAAAAATGCTAATAACTTTTGCATACATTAGCCTATTGTAACAAAGCTGATGTTGATAGATTCCTTGGGTCATGCCGAGAACACCGATACCCCATTTGTCAATTTTGGCAAAATTTCCTGTCCGCCATTTTGATTCATGTTGAAAACCTACTTTTTCGAACTCCTCCTAGACCGTTGCTCAGATTTTCACCAAATTTGATTTGGATCATCTTCAGACCATGTTGGCAAAAAGTTATGGAATTTGTGTCGATACACGTAACCGTTTTTAATTAGCGTACCAACGAATTTGCTGGAAAGATGCCAAACTGCATCTGAGGCTGTATCTCTGCAAAGGTTGGAGATATTTACACAAAACTTAATATGTGACATTGTCACATCACATTGACCACGCCACATCATTTTGGTCACAGCGCCACCTATTGGTCAAGAGTAATAAACCAATCAATAACCGCTAATTATTACATTTCCAATAATGCTAATAACTTTTGATTGCATTAGCCTATTATCATGAAACATGTCTCAAAATGTTCCTTGGGACATGCCGACAACATGCATACCAATTATGTCATATTAAGCAAAACTTCCTGTCCGCCATTTTGATTCATGTTGAAAACCTTTTTTTTTAAACTCATCCTCAACCGTTTGTCCGATTTTCACCAAAATTGAATCAGATCATCTTCAGACCGTGCTGACAAAAAGTTATGGATTTCGTGTCAATAGACGAAACCGTTTTTGTACAGCGCTGCTTCAGATGTCAGGCATCTTCACAAAATGAGTCTGAGGCTATATCTCTGCAAAGCCCATTAGTGGTCTTCCAGTGACATCTAGTGGTCGTAAATGCAATTTATCATACAACACTGTCTCTTTAACCTTTATAACTGTTATATGTTGTCTTAATTTCATTCCAAAGAAGCATACGCAATTTATGTATAATTTCACAGTCTAGATAATAGTACTGCACTGATTTTAAATAACCTAGATATGGCTGACAGTAAAAGAATAGAACAGAATTACAGACACACACAAACATGAAATGTTTAAACTACTATATTAATACTCAATAAGCATGCTTAAACCCACACACAGATGCACACATTTTGTTATATATATAGATAATTAAAATAAATGATGGGTGATAAAACCTATTGCAAGTCTTCTGTTTTTATGGGCTTCTATGTCATTTTTCAGGTTTCATTGCAATCATAATCTGGCATAATTATAAACATTAGATATATCTGTATGAATAAATTGGTAAACTTTGACTCAATGTGATCTGAAATGCTTGAACAGTAATATTAAATAATAGTAATATACATTTTTTCTAGATGAATCCCTCAACAAGCCCATAAACTGTAATGTTTTAGTCTTTAGTGAGCTCATTAGTGGTCTTCCGGTGACATCTAGTGGTTATAATTGCAATTTTTTATTCAACACTGGGTTTTGAAGCTTTATAAATATTACAGTGTTCTTTTTTACCTAATCTCTGTTAAATTTTGCATGATTGTTTAGAAAAAATACAGATCTAATGCATGTGTGATTATATTACCCCTTTTTTTGCAGTTTAATGCCATTCACAACAGAAATCTTTTGTTTTTTAGGCCTGTTTAAATGTTATCTAACCAAAGGACAAAATACAACATATTTTTTCAAAGTTATTGATCTAGAGAGTCCTGAGAATATTACTGCAGTGGTTTGATCAAGACTGAACAAAAAACCAGGTGACCCAAAACATTCAAATTCGTGGACCAATTTTATGAAAAAGGCTATAACTCGGGAACAAAATGAAATATCTTCACCAAACTCAGAACTCATATGCATGAACAAAAACTTTAGTCAAATTATTTTTTTTTCCATATCTGCCACTTGGTGGCGCTACAGGATGAAAAAAAATCAAATGGCTATAACTAAGCAACCGTTGATCCAATCAACTTGAAAATTGGTATGGCCCAATGTGGCATAAGTGTCTATGAGGAATTTCACTTATCTTAAAAAACATGGCCGCCATTGGCCAAACAACTTTAAGCACCTATTTGACAAGGTTAATGGAAGTCGATCGGAACGAAACTCGGTGGGCATGTTCGACTCATTGCCCTAAAGGTCTGTAAGTATTTTGAAAGAAATTGCCCACAACATTGTCACCTCCCACAGAACACAACAAAGCGATTTGATTACAGCGCCACCTATTTTCCAAAAATGATAATGCATCATTTTACTGGAGTTTTACTGGCTGTTTCAATTACACTCTTCCAATAATTGCTTTTCTTACTCGTTGCATTTGGTCTGATGCTCCATGCCATGCTTAGCTCCTCGCTGTGGAACTTTTATTAACGATTTTCAGCCATTTCAATTACAATCATGCAATTATTAATTTCATTATTCATTGTTGCATTTGGTCTGATGCTACATATGCTTAGCTCCTGATGTTGCCGCTGGAATGCTTGGCCCCGTGATTGCTGCTTGCAGCTATATTTATTAGGGGCCAAGCACCGAAGGTGCGTAGGCACCTATTGTTTTCGTTGGCGTTATTATTATTCTTCTTCTTCTTCTTCTTCTTCCGCCGCAAGTCTATGGCAGCCCATAGAACCGATTGCGGGAAAGTTGTATAATTTGGCACACTGATAGAGGACAGTCCCAACATTAACTATAGCAAATTTGAAGTCTCTATCTCCTACTCTCTAGCGCCACCACTTGTCCAAACTTTCAATGTTTGTATGCTAATAACTTTTGAACCGTAAGCCAGAAAATGGAAATTCTTTTTTCCTCTGAATCCTTGGCTCATGCCGAGTCGAATGGACACCAAAATTCAAAAATCGCAAGGTTTAGTTTTTTCGCTATTTTCAATTATTCGAAAAACCTACTTTTTCGAACTCGTCCTAGACGGTTAGTCCGATTGCCACGAAAATTGGCTCAGATCATCTTCAGACCATGCTGGCAAAAAGTTATGGAATTCAAGTTGATTCGTCCAACTGTTGTCGAATGACACGTAAACAAATTTGACGAAAAGCACGCAAACATGCACGTGAGGCTATATCCCGGCAACGGTTTGTCATATTGAGACCAAACTTGGCGTGTGTTATAACAAGCATGAACTGAGACTACCTGCAGTGTTTCGACACAGCGCCACCTAGTGGTCAGGAGATATGAAAAATGCATATTTTGGCTTATAACTACTGAATGGTTTGGCCAAAAATCACACAACTGGTCTCTTTAGATTCAGTGAGTCATGTCGAGTCAAATGATATCCAATTTTCCTGTGTCGGCCATTTTAGGCGTCGGCCATTTTGAATTATGATTTAAAATGCTGTATTTTTTGAACGCAGCATCGTATCGTTTCGCAAATAATTACAAAAATATTCGGCTCCATGCCCTGAAGGTACTCAAAAAGTTTGGTGGCAGCGCCACCTTGTGGCCAATAGTTATAATGAAATATCACATAAATGCTAATAACTTTTGAATAAATTAGTCTATTAAAATTAAAATGGTCTCGCTATATTCTGTGGGTCATGCCGAGAGTATTGATACCAATAATGTGAAAATTGGCCTTACTTCCTGTCCGCCATTTTGCTTAATGTTGAAAACCTACTTTTTCGAACTCCTCCTAGACCGTTAGCCCAATTTTCACCAAATTTGACGTGCATCATCTTCAGACCATGCTGGCAAAAAGTTATGGATTTTGTGTCGATATACGTAACGGTTCTCATTTAGCGCATCAACGAATTTGCTGGAAGGGTGCCAAAATGCATTTGAGGCTGTATCTCTGCAACACTTTGACATATTTGCACCAAACTTTGTATGTGTCATCGCCACCTCACACTGACCATGCCACATAAATTTGGTAACAGCGCCACCTATTGGTCAAGAGTAATAAACCATTCATTAACCATGAGTAATTACACTTTTTAAAATGCTAATAACTTTTTAATGCATTAGCCTATTTGAAGGAAACTGGGCTCAAAATATTCCCTGGCTTATGCCGATAACATAGATACCAAATATACCACGGTAAGCTGAACTTCCGGTCCGCCATTTTGATTTATGTTGAAAACATACTTTTTCGAACTCCTCATCAACCGTATGTCCGATTTTCACCAAATTCGAATCAAATGATCTTCAGGCTATACTGATTCAAAGTTATGGATTTTGAGTCGATAGACAAAACCGTTTTCGCATACCACATCGACGAATTTGAGGCACAATGAGAAAATGACACTTGAGGCTGTATGCCTGGAATGCTTTGGCATATTGACACCAAACTTTGTGTGTGTCATTGAAAAGTCACACAGAGTACACCAAATTGATTTTATAACAGTGTCACCTATTGGTCAAGCTTGATAAACCAAGTAATCATGCTACTAGAGGTGGTATTGGTGTTTTTTTTTTTTTTTGCCATTTCAAATACAATAATTCCAAAATTGCTGTTATTGCTCATTAATGTATTTGGTGTGATGCTTTATGCGATGCTTAGCTACTACATTTGCCGTTGGAGTGCTTGGCCCCGTAATTGCTGCTTGCAGCTATATTTCTTCTTCTTCTTCTTCTTCTTCCGCCGCAAGTCTATGGCAGCCCATAGAACCGATTGCGGGAAAGTTGTATAATTTGGCACACTGATAGAGGACAGTCCCACCATTAACTATAGCTAATTTGAAGTCTCTAACTCCTACTCTCTAGCGCCACCACTTGTCCAAACTTTCAATGTTTGTATGCTAATAACTTTTGAACCGTAAGCCAGAAAATGGAAATTCTTTTTTCCTCTGAATCCTTGGCTCATGCCAAGTCGAATGAACCCCAAAATTCAAAAATCGCAAGGTTTAGTTTTTTCGCTATTTTTCAATTTTTCGAAAAACCTGTTTTTTCGAACTCGTCCTAGACGGTTAGTCCGATTGCCACGAAAATTGGCTCAGATCATCTTCAGACCATGCTGGCAAAAAGTTATGGAATTCAAGTTGATTCGTCCAACCGTTGTCGAATGACACGTAAACAAATTTGACGAAAAGCACGCAAAAATGCACTTGAGGCTATATCTCAGCAACGGTTTGGCATATTGAGACCAAACTTGGTGTGTGTTATAAAAAGCATGACCTGAGACTACCTGCAGTGTTTCGACACAGCGCCACCTAGTGGTCAGGAGATATGAAAAATGCATATTTTGGCTTATATCTTCTGAATGGTTTGGCCAAAAATCACACAACTGGTCTCTTTAGATTCAGTGAGTCATGTCGAGTCGTATGATATGCAAATTTCCCGTGTCAGCCATTTTAGGCGTCGGCCATTTTGAATTATGTTTTAAAATGCTGTATTTTTTCAACGCAGCATCGTATCGTTTCGCAAATAATTACAAAAGTCTTCGGGCCCATGCCCTGAAGGTACTCAAAAAACTTGGAGGCAGCGCCACCTTGTGGTCAAGAGTTATAATGAAATATCACAAAAATGCTAATAACTTTTGAATACATTAGACTATTAAAATTAAAATGGTCTCACTACATTCTGTGTGTCATGCCGAGAGCATTGATACCAATTAAGTGAAAATTGGCCATACTTCCTGTCCGCCATTTTGATTAATGTTGAAAACCTTCTTTTTCGAACTCCTCCTAGACCGTTAGTCCGATTTTCACCAAATTTGACGTGAATCATCTTCAGACCATGCTGGCAAAAAGTTATGGATTTCGTGTCGATATACGAAACGGTTCTCATTTAGCGCATCAACGAATTTGCTGGAAGGGTGCCAAAATGCATTTGAGGCTGTATCTCTGCATCGCTTTGATATATTTGCACCAAACTTTGTATGTGTCATCGCCACCTCACACTGACCATGCCACATAAATTTGGTAACAGCGCCACCTATTGGTCAAGAGTAATAAACCATTCATTAACCATGTATAATTACACTTTTTAAAATGCTAATAACTTTTTATTGCATTAGCCCATTTGAATGAAAATGGGCTCAAAATATTCCCTGGCTTATGCCGATAACATAGATACCAAATATGCCAGAGTAAACTGAACTTCCGGTCCGCCATTTTGATTTATGTTGAAAACATACTTTTTTGAACTCCTCATCAACCGTATGTCCGATTTTCACCAAATTCGAATCAGATGATCTTCAGACTATGCTGACACAAAGTTATGGATTTTGTGATGATAGACGAAACCGTTTTCGCATACCACAGCGATGAATTTGAGGCACAATGAGAAAATGACACTTGAGGCTGTATCTCTGGAATGCTTTGGCATATTAACACCAAACTTTCTGTGTGTCATTGAAAAGTAACACAGAGTACACCAAATTGATTTGATAACAGCACCACCTATTGGTCAATTTTGATAAGCAAGTAAATCATGCTACTAGAGGTTGTATTTATGATTTTTTTAGCCATTTCAGTTACAATAATCCAAAAATTGCTGTTATTGCTCATTAATGCATTTGGTGTGATGCTCCATGCCATGCTTAGCTCCTACATTTGCCGTTGGAGTGCTTGGCCCCGTAATTGCTGCTTGCAGCTATATTTAGGGGCCAAGCACCGAAGGTGCGTAGGCACCTATTGTAATCGTTGGCGTTATTATTATTCTTCTTCTTCTTCTTCTTCTTCTTCTTCTTCCGCCGCAAGTCTATGGCAGCCCATAGAACCGATTGCGGGAAAGTTGTATAATTTGGCACACTGATAGAGGACAGTCCCAACATTAACTATAGCAAATTTGAAGTCTCTATCTCCTACTCTCTAGCGCCACCACTTGTCCAAACTTTCAATGTTTGTATGCTAATAACTTTTGAACCGTAAGCCAGAAAATGGAAATTCTTTTTTCCTCTGAATCCTTGGCTCATGCCAAGTCGAATGAACCCCAAAATTCAAAAATCGCAAGGTTTAGTTTTTTCGCTATTTTCAATTATTCGAAAAACCTACTTTTTCGAACTCGTCCTAGACGGTTAGTCCGATTGCCACGAAAATTGGCTCAGATCATCTTCAGACCATGCTGGCAAAAAGTTATGGAATTCAAGTTGATTCGTCCAACTGTTGTCGAATGACACGTAAACAAATTTGACGAAAAGCACGCAAACATGCACGTGAGGCTATATCCCGGCAACGGTTTGTCATATTGAGACCAAACATGGCGTGTGTTATAACAAGCATGAACTGAGACTACCTGCAGTGTTTCGACACAGCGCCACCTAGTGGTCAGGAGATATGAAAAATGCATATTTTGGCTTATAACTACTGAATGGTTTGGCCAAAAATCACACAACTGGTCTCTTTAGATTCAGTGAGTCATGTCGAGTCAAATGATATCCAATTTTCCTGTGTCGGCCATTTTAGGCGTCGGCCATTTTGAATTATGATTTAAAATGCTGTATTTTTTGAACGCAGCATCGTATCGTTTCGCAAATAATTACAAAAATATTCGGCTCCATGCCCTGAAGGTACTCAAAAAGTTTGGTGGCAGCGCCACCTTGTGGCCAATAGTTATAATGAAATATCACATAAATGCTAATAACTTTTGAATAAATTAGTCTATTAAAATTAAAATGGTCTCGCTATATTCTGTGGGTCATGCCGAGAGTATTGATACCAATAATGTGAAAATTGGCCTTACTTCCTGTCCGCCATTTTGCTTAATGTTGAAAACCTACTTTTTCGAACTCCTCCTAGACCGTTAGCCCAATTTTCACCAAATTTGACGTGCATCATCTTCAGACCATGCTGGCAAAAAGTTATGGATTTTGTGTCGATATACGTAACGGTTCTCATTTAGCGCATCAACGAATTTGCTGGAAGGGTGCCAAAATGCATTTGAGGCTGTATCTCTGCAACACTTTGACATATTTGCACCAAACTTTGTATGTGTCATCGCCACCTCACACTGACCATGCCACATAAATTTGGTAACAGCGCCACCTATTGGTCAAGAGTAATAAACCATTCATTAACCATGAGTAATTACACTTTTTAAAATGCTAATAACTTTTTAATGCATTAGCCTATTTGAAGGAAACTGGGCTCAAAATATTCCCTGGCTTATGCCGATAACATAGATACCAAATATACCACGGTAAGCTGAACTTCCGGTCCGCCATTTTGATTTATGTTGAAAACATACTTTTTCGAACTCCTGATCAACCGTATGTCCGATTTTCACCAAATTCGAATCAAATGATCTTCAGGCTATACTGATTCAAAGTTATGGATTTTGAGTCGATAGACAAAACCGTTTTCGCATACCACATCGACGAATTTGAGGCACAATGAGAAAATGACACTTGAGGCTGTATCCCTGGAATGCTTTGGCATATTGACACCAAACTTTGTGTGTGTCATTGAAAAGACACACAGAGTACACCAAATTGATTTTATAACAGTGTCACCTATTGGTCAAGCTTGATAAACCAAGTAATCATGCTACTAGAGGTGGTATTGGTGTTTTTTTTTTTTGCCATTTCAAATACAATAATTCCAAAATTGCTGTTATTGCTCATTAATGTATTTGGTGTGATGCTTTATGCGATGCTTAGCTACTACATTTGCCGTTGGAGTGCTTGGCCCCGTAATTGCTGCTTGCAGCTATATTTATTATTATTATTCTTCCTCTTCTTCCACCCCAAGTCTATGGTAGCCCATAGAACCGATTGCGGGAAAGTTGTATAATTTGGCACACTAATAGAGGACTGTCTGAACATTAACCGTAACAAATTTGAAGTCTCTAACTCAAACTCTCTAGCGCCACCAATTGTCTAAACTTTCAAAAACTTGATGCTAATAACTCTTGAACCGTAAGCCACAAAATGAAAATTCTTTTTTCCTGTGATTCCTTGGCTCATGCCGAGTCGAATGGACACCGAAATTCAAAAATCGCAAGGCTTAGTTTTTTCGCTATCGTCAATTGTTCGTAAAACCTACTTTTTCGAACTCGTCCTAGGCCGTTGCACCGATTGTCACGAAAATTGAATCAGATAATCTTCAGACCATGCTGGCAAAAAGTTATGGAATTCAAGTTGATTTCTCAAACCGTTTCCGAATAGCTCATGAACGAATTCTTCGAAAAGCACGCAAACGTGAACATGAGGCTATATCTCCGCAACGGTTTGGCCTATTGAGACCAATCTTGGTGGGTCTTATAACAACCATTCCCTGGGAGTACCTGCAGTGTTTCGGTGCTGTGCCCCCTAGTGGTCAGGAGATATGAAAAATGCATGTTTTTGCTCATAACTTCTGAACGGTTTTGCCAAAAATCACAAAAGTGGTGTCTTTAGATTCAGTGCATCATTCCGAGTCGAATGATACCGAATTTTCCCAATTCGGCCATTTTGGGCGTCGGCCATTTTGAATTTAGTTGTAAATTTCTGTATCTTAAGAATGAAGTTCCGTATCGTTTCGCAAATAATTACAAAAATGTCCGGCTCCATGCCCTGAATGTACACAAAAAAATTGGGGGCAGCGCCACCTTGTGGTCAATAGTTATAACGATTTTTCGAAAAATGCTAATAACTTTTGCATACATTAGCCTATTGTAACAAAACTGATGTTGATAGATTCCTTGGGTCATGCCGAGAACACCGATACCCCATTTGTCAATTTTGGCAAAATTTCCTGTCCGCCATTTTGATTCATGTTGAAAACCTACTTTTTCGAACTCCTCCTAGACCGTTGCTCAGATTTTCACCAAATTTGATTTGGATCATCTTCAGACCATGCTGGCAAAAAGTTATGGAATTTGTGTCGATACACGTAACCGTTTTCAATTAGCGTACCAACGAATTTGCTGGAAAGATGCCAAACTGCATCTGAGGCTGTATCTCTGCAAAGGTTGAAGATATTTACACAAAACTTAATATGTGAGATTGTCACATCACATTGACCACGCCACATCATTTTGGTCACAGCGCCACCTATTGGTCAAGAGTAATAAACCAATCAATAACCGCTAATTATTACATTTCCAATAATGCTAATAACTTTTGATTGCATTAGCCTATTATCATGAAACATGTCTCAAAATGTTCCTTGGGACATGCCGACAACATACATACCAATTATGTCATATTAAGCAAAACTTCCTGTCCGCCATTTTGATTCATGTTGAAAACCTTTTTTTTTAAACTCATCCTCAACCGTTTGTCTGATTTTCACCAAAATTGAATCAGATCATCTTCAGACCGTGCTGACAAAAAGTTATGGATTTCGTGTCAATAGACGAAACCGTTTTTGTACAGCGCTGCTTCAGATGTCAGGCATCTTCACAAAATGAGTCTGAGGCTCTATCTCTGCATATACACACACACACACACACACAGAGAGAGAAGTACATGCCCACACATTTTGTTGTATGTAGATATTTGAAATAAATTATAGGTGACACACAACTCACAGAAAGACTTCTTTTCTTACATTTCTATGTCAGGTTTCATTGCATTCATATTCTGACATAATAGTAAACATTTGATATACATGTATGAATAAATTGTTGAACTTTCACTCAATGTGATCTTAAATGCTTGAACAGTAATATTAAATAATAGTAATATATATTTTTCTAGATGAATCAATCATCGAGACAATGAACTGTAATGTTTTAGTCTTTAGTGAGCCCATTAGTGGTCTTCCAGTGACATCTAGTGGTCGTAAATGCAATTTATCATACAACACTGTCTCTTTAACCTTTATAACTGTTATATGTTGTCTTAATTTCATTCCAAAGAAGCATACGCAATTTATGTATAATTTCACAGTCTAGATAAAAGTACTGCACTGATTTTAAATAACCTAGATATGGCTGACAGTAAAAGAATAGAACAGAATTACAGACACACACAAACATGAAATGTTTAAACTAGTATATTAATACTCAATAAGCATGCTTAAACCCACACACAGATGCACACATTTTGTTATATATATAGATAATTAAAATAAATGATGGGTGATAAAACCTATTGCAAGTCTTCTGTTTTTATGGGCTTCTATGTCATTTTTCAGGTTTCATTGCAATCATAATCTGGCATAATTATAAACATTAGATATATCTGTATGAATAAATTGGTAAACTTTGACTCAATGTGATCTGAAATGCTTGAACAGTAATATTAAATAATAGTAATATACATTTTTTCTAGATGAATCCCTCAACAAGCCCATAAACTGTAATGTTTTAGTCTTTAGTGAGCTCATTAGTGGTCTTCCGGTGACATCTAGTGGTTATAATTGCAATTTTTTATTCAACACTGGGTTTTGAAGCTTTATAAATATTACAGTGTTCTTTTTTACCTAATCTCTGTTAAATTTTGCATGATTGTTTAGAAAAAATACAGATCTAATGCATGTGTGATTATATTACCCCTTTTTTTTTTGCAGTTTAATGCCATTCACAACAGAAATCTTTTGTTTTTTAGGCCTGTTTAAATGTTATCTAACCAAAGGACAAAATACAACATATTTTTTCAAAGTTATTGATCTAGAGAGTCCTGAGAATATTACTGCAGTGGTTTGATCAAGACTGAACAAAAAACCAGGTGACCCAAAACATTCAAATTCGTGGACCAATTTTACGAAAAAGGCTATAACTCGGGAACAAAATGAGATATCTTCACCAAACTCAGAACTCATATGCATGAACAAAAACTTTAGTCAAATTATTATTTTTTTTCCATATCTGCCACTTAGTGGCGCTACAGGATGAAAAAAAATCAAATGGCTATAACTAAGCAACCGTTGATCCAATCAACTTGAAAATTGATATGGCCCAATGTGGCACAAGTGCTCTATGAGGAATTTCACTTATCTTAAAAAACATGGCCGCCATTGGCCAAACAACTTTAAGCACCTATTTGACAAGGTTAATGGAAGTCGATCGGAACGAAACTCGGTGGGCATGTTCGACTCATTGCCCTAAAGGTCTGTAAGTATTTTGAAAGAAATTGCCCACAACATTGTCACCTCCCACAGAACACAACAAAGCGATTTGATTACAGCGCCAACTATTTTCCAAAAATGATAATGCATCATTTTACTGGAGTTTTACTGGCTGTTTCAATTACACTCTTCCAATAATTGCTTTTCTTACTCGTTGCATTTGGTCTGATGCTCCATGCCATGCTTAGCTCCTCGCTGTGGAACTTTTATTAACGATTTTCAGCCATTTCAATTACAATCATGCAATTATTAATTTCATTATTCATTGTTGCATTTGGTCTGATGCTACATATGCTTAGCTCCTGATGTTGCCGCTGGAATGCTTGGCCCCGTGATTGCTGCTTGCAGCTATATTTAGGGGCCAAGCACCGAAGGTGCGAAGGCACCTATTGTGTTTGTTGGCGTTATTATTATTAGGGGCCAAGCACCGAAGGTGCGTAGGCACCTATTGTAATCGTTGGCGTTATTAGGGGCCAAGCACCGAAGGTGCGAAGGCACCTATTGTGTTTGTTGGCGTTATTATTAGGGGCCAAGCACCGAAGGTGCGAAGGCACCTATTGTGTTTGTTGGCGTTATTATTATTATTCTTCCTCTTCTTCCACCCCAAGTCTATGGTAGCCCATAGAACCGATTGCGGGAAAGTTGTATAATTTGGCACACTAATAGAGGACTGTCTGAACATTAACCGTAGCAAATTTGAAGTCTCTAACTCAAACTCTCTAGCGCCACCAATTGTCTAAACTTTCAAAAACTTGATGCTAATAACTCTTGAACCGTAAGCCACAAAATGAAAATTCTTTTTTCCTGTGATTCCTTGGCTCATGCCGAGTCGAATGGACACCAAAATTCAAAAATCGCAAGGTTTAGTTTTTTCGCTATCGTCAATTGTTCGTAAAACCTACTTTTTCGAACTCGTCCTAGGCCGTTGCACCGATTGTCACGAAAATTGAATCAGATAATCTTCAGACCATGCTGGCAAAAAGTTATGGAATTCAAGTTGATTTCTCAAACCGTTTCCGAATAGCTCATGAACGAATTCTTCGAAAAGCACGCAAACGTGAACGTGAGGCTATATCTCCGCAACGGTTTGGCCTATTGAGACCAATCTTGGTGGGTCTTATAACAACCATTCCCTGGGACTACCTGCAGTGTTTCGGCGCTGTGCCCCCTAGTGGTCAGGAGATATGAAAAATGCATGTTTTTGCTCATAACTTCTGAACGGTTTTGCCAAAAATCACAAAAGTGGTGTCTTTAGATTCAGTGCATCATTCCGAGTCGAATGATACCAAATTTTCCCAATTCGGCCATTTTGGGCGTCGGCCATTTTGAATTTAGTTGTAAATTGCTGTATCTTAAGAATGAAGTTCCGTATCGTTTCGCAAATAATTACAAAAATGTCCGGCTCCATGCCCTGAATGTACACAAAAAAATTGGGGGCAGCGCCACCTTGTGGTCAATAGTTATAACGATTTTTCGAAAAATGCTAATAACTTTTGCATACATTAGCCTATTGTAACAAAACTGATGTTGATAGATTCCTTGGGTCATGCCGAGAACACCGATACCCCATTTGTCAATTTTGGCAAAATTTCCTGTCCGCCATTTTGATTCATGTTGAAAACCTACTTTTTCGAACTCCTCCTAGACCGTTGCTCAGATTTTCACCAAATTTGATTTGGATCATCTTCAGACCATGCTGGCAAAAAGTTATGGAATTTGTGTCGATACACGTAACCGTTTTCAATTAGCGTACCAACGAATTTGCTGGAAAGATGCCAAACTGCATCTGAGGCTGTATCTCTGCAAAGGTTGGAGATATTTACACAAAACTTAATATGTGACATTGTCACATCACATTGACCACGCCACATCATTTTGGTCACAGCGCCACCTATTGGTCAAGAGTAATAAACCAATCAATAACCGCTAATTATTACATTTCCAATAATGCTAATAACTTTTGATTGCATTAGCCTATTATCATGAAACATGTCTCAAAATGTTCCTTGGGACATGCCGACAACATACATACCAATTATGTCATATTAAGCAAAACTTCCTGTCCGCCATTTTGATTCATGTTGAAAACCTTTTTTTTTAAACTCCTCCTCAACCGTTTGTCTGATTTTCACCAAAATTGAATCAGATCATCTTCAGACCGTGCTGACAAAAAGTTATGGATTTCGTGTCAATAGACGAAACCGTTTTTGTACAGCGCTGCTTCAGATGTCAGGCATCTTCACAAAATGAGTCTGAGGCTATATCTCTGCAAACCTTTGTTGTAATTAAGCCAAACTTGTGTGTGCCATTGTCTAACATGGAGAATAGGCTCACAGACACTCACACACAGAAATGAAATGGTTCAACTATTATATGAATAATCAATAAGCATGATTACACACACACACACACACACACACACACACACACACACACACAGAGAAGTACATGCCCACACATTTTGTTGTATGTAGATATTTGAAATAAATTATAGGTGACACACAACTCACAGAAAGACTTCTTTTCTTACATTTCTATGTCAGGTTTCATTACATTCATATTCTGACATAATAGTAAACATTTGATATACATGTATGAATAAATTGTTGAACTTTCACTCAATGTGATCTTAAATGCTTGAACAGTAATATTAAATAATAGTAATATATATTTTTCTAGATGAATCAATCATCGAGACAATGAACTGTAATGTTTTAGTCTTTAGTGAGCCCATTAGTGGTCTTCCAGTGACATCTAGTGGTCGTAAATGCAATTTATCATACAACACTGTCTCTTTAACCTTTATAACTGTTATATGTTGTCTTAATTTCATTCCAAAGAAGCATACGCAATTTATGTATAATTTCACAGTCTAGATAATAGTACTGCACTGATTTTAAATAACCTAGATATGGCTGACAGTAAAAGAATAGAACAGAATTACAGACACACACAAACATGAAATGTTTAAACTAGTATATTAATACTCAATAAGCATGCTTAAACCCACACACAGATGCACACATTTTGTTATATATATAGATAATTAAAATAAATGATGGGTGATAAAACCTATTGCAAGTCTTCTGTTTTTATGGGCTTCTATGTCATTTTTCAGGTTTCATTGCAGTCATAATCTGGCATAATTATAAACATTAGATATATCTGTATGAATAAATTGGTAAACTTTGACTCAATGTGATCTGAAATGCTTGAACAGTAATATTAAATAATAGTAATATACATTTTTTCTAGATGAATCCCTCAACAAGCCCATAAACTGTAATGTTTTAGTCTTTACTGAGCTCATTAGTGGTCCTCCGGTGACATCTAGTGGTTATAATTGCAATTTTTTATTCAACACTGGGTTTTGAAGCTTTATAAATATTACAGTGTTCTTTTTTACCTAATCTCTGTTAAATTTTGCATGATTGTTTAGAAAAAATACAGATCTAATGCATGTGTGATTATATTACCCCTTTTTTTTTTGCAGTTTAATGCCATTCACAACAGAAATCTTTTGTTTTTTAGGCCATTTTAACTGTTATAGCACCAGCTATTTTCTGATCTTAATGAAACTTTGCATGCTTGGTGGGTCATCTTTCACATGTTATAACCAAGTTTCATAAAGTTTTGAGTTTTTGTTTCAGTTTTATAGGCTTTAGGTTACATGTGGCCACGGCCCTTTCCTAAATGACCTCTTATAGCTAACCAAAGGACAAAATGCAACATGTTTTTGAAAATTATTGATCTAGAGAGTCCAGAGAATATTATTGCAGTGGTTTGATCAAGAATGAACAAAAAACCAGGTGACCCAAAACATTCAAATTCGTGGACCAATTTTACGAAAAAGGCTATAACTCGGGAACAAAATGAGATATCTTCACCAAACTCAGAACTCATATGCATGAACAAAAACTTTAGTCAAATTATTATTTTTTTTCCATATCTGCCACTTGGTGGCGCTACAGGATGAAAAAAAATCAAATGGCTATAACTAAGCAACCGTTGATCCAATCAACTTGAAAATTGATATGGCCCAATGTGGCACAAGTGCTCTATGAGGAATTTCACTTATCTTAAAAAACATGGCCGCCATTGGCCAAACAACTTTAAGCACCTATTTGACAAGGTTAATAGAAGTCGATCGGAACGAAACTCGGTGGGCATGTTCGACTCATTGCCCTAAAGGTCTGTAAGTATTTTGAAAGAAATTGCCCACAACATTGTCACCTCCCACAGAACACAACAAAGCGATTTGATTACAGCGCCACCTATTTTCCAAAAATGATAATGCATCATTTTACTGGAGTTTTACTGGCTGTTTCAATTACACTCTTCCAATAATTGCTTTTCTTACTCGTTGCATTTGGTCTGATGCTCCATGCCATGCTTAGCTCCTCGCTGTGGAACTTTTATTAACGATTTTCAGCCATTTCAATTGCAATCATGCAATTATTAATTTCATTATTCATTGTTGCATTTGGTCTGATGCTACATATGCTTAGCTCCTGATGTTGCCGCTGGAATGCTTGGCCCCGTGATTGCTGCTTGCAGCTATATTTATTATTCTTCTTCTTCCACCCCAAGTCTATGGTAGCCCATAGAACCGATTGCGGGAAAGTTGTATAATTTGGCACACTAATAGAGGACTGTCTGAACATTAACCGTAGCAAATTTGAAGTCTCTAACTCAAACTCTCTAGCGCCACCAATTGTCTAAACTTTCAAAAACTTGATGCTAATAACTCTTGAACCGTAAGCCACAAAATGAAAATTCTTTTTTCCTGTGATTCCTTGGCTCATGCCGAGTCGAATGGACACCGAAATTCAAAAATCGCAAGGCTTAGTTTTTTCGCTATCGTCAATTGTTCATAAAACCTACTTTTTCGAACTCGTCCTAGGCCGTTGCACCGATTGTCACGAAAATTTAATCAGATAATCTTCAGACCATGCTGGCAAAAAGTTATGGAATTCAAGTTGATTTCTCAAACCGTTTCCGAATAGCTCATGAACGAATTCTTCGAAAAGCACGCAAACGTGAACGTGAGGCTATATCTCCGCAACGGTTTGGCCTATTGAGACCAATCTTGGTGGGTCTTATAACAACCATTCCCTGGGACTACCTGCAGTGTTTCGGCGCTGTGCCCCCTAGTGGTCAGGAGATATGAAAAATGCATGTTTTTGCTCATAACTTCTGAACGGTTTTGCCAAAAATCACAAAAGTGGTGTCTTTAGATTCAGTGCATCATTCCGAGTCGAATGATACCGAATTTTCCCAATTCGGCCATTTTGGGCGTCGGCCATTTTGGATTTAGTTGTAAATTGCTGTATCTTAAGAATGAAGTTCCGTATCGTTTCGCAAATAATTACAAAAATGTCCGGCTCCATGCCCTGAATGTACACAAAAAAATTGGGGGCAGCGCCACCTTGTGGTCAATAGTTATAACGATTTTTTCGAAAAATGCTAATAACTTTTGCATACATTAGCCTATTGTAACAAAGCTGATGTTGATAGATTCCTTGGGTCATGCCGAGAACACCGATACCCCATTTGTCAATTTTGGCAAAATTTCCTGTCCGCCATTTTGATTCATGTTGAAAACCTACTTTTTCGAACTCCTCCTAGACCGTTGCTCAGATTTTCACCAAATTTGATTTGGATCATCTTCAGACCATGCTGGCAAAAAGTTATGGAATTTGTGTCGATACACGTAACCGTTTTCAATTAGCGTACCAACGAATTTGCTGGAAAGATGCCAAACTGCATCTGAGGCTGTATCTCTGCAAAGGTTGGAGATATTTACACAAAACTTAATATGTGACATTGTCACATCACATTGACTACGCCACATCATTTTGGTCACAGCGCCACCTATTGGTCAAGAGTAATAAACCAATCAATAACCGCTAATTATTACATTTCCAATAATGCTAATAACTTTTGATTGCATTAGCCTATTATCATGAAACATGTCTCAAAATGTTCCTTGGGACATGCCGACAACATACATACCAATTATGTCATATTAAGCAAAACTTCCTGTCCGCCATTTTGATTCATGTTGAAAACCTTTTTTTTTAAACTCATCCTCAACCGTTTGTCTGATTTTCACCAAAATTGAATCAGATCATCTTCAGACCGTGCTGACAAAAAGTTATGGATTTCGTGTGAATAGACGAAACCGTTTTTGTACAGCGCTGCTTCAGATGTCAGGCATCTTCACAAAATGAGTCTGAGGCTATATCTCTGCAAAGCCCATTAGTGGTCTTCCAGTGACATCTAGTGGTCGTAAATGCAATTTATCATACAACACTGTCTCTTTAACCTTTATAACTGTTATATGTTGTCTTAATTACATTCCAAAGAAGCATACGCAATTCATGTATAATTTCACAGTCTAGATAATAGTACTGCACTGATTTTAAATAACATAGATATGGCTGACGGTAAAAGAATAGAACAGAATTACAGACACACACAAACATGAAATGTTTAAACTACTATATTAATACTCAATAAGCATGCTTAAACCCACACACAGATGCACACATTTTGTTATATATATAGATAATTAAAATAAATGATGGGTGATAAAACCTATTGCAAGTCTTCTGTTTTATGGGCTTCTATGTCATTTTTCAGGTTTCATTGCAATCATAATCTGGCATAATTATAAACATTAGATATATCTGTATGAATAAATTGGTAAACTTTGACTCAATGTGATCTGAAATGCTTGAACAGTAATATTAAATAATAGTAATATACATTTTTTCTAGATGAATCCCTCAACAAGCCCATAAACTGTAATGTTTTAGTCTTTAGTGAGCTCATTAGTGGTCTTCCGGTGACATCTAGTGGTTATAATTGCAATTTTTTATTCAACACTGGGTTTTGAAGCTTTATAAATATTACAGTGTTCTTTTTTACCTAATATCTGTTAAATTTTGCATGATTGTTTAGAAAAAATACAGATCTAATGCATGTGTGATTATATTACCCCTTTTTTTTTGCACTTTAATGCCATTCACAACAGAAATCTTTAGTTTTTTAGGCCATTTTAACTGTTATAGCACCAGCTATTTTCTGATCTTAATGAAACTTTGCATGCTTGGTGGGTCATCTTTCACATGTTATAACCAAGTTTCATAAAGTTTTGAGTTTTTGTTTCAGTTTTATAGGCTTTAGGTTACATGTGGCCACGGCCCTTTCCTAAATGACCTCTTATAGCTAACCAAAGGACAAAATGCAACATATTTTTGAAAATTATTGATCTAGAGAGTCCAGAGAATATTATTGCAGTGGTTTGATCAAGACTGAACAAAAAAACAGGTGACCCAAAACATTCAAATTCGTGGACCAATATTACGAAAAAGGCTATAACTCGGGAACAAAATGAGATTTCTTCACCAAACTCAGAACTCATATGCATGAACAAAAACTTTAGTCAAATTATTTTTTTTTTCCATATCTGCCACTTGGTGGCGCTACAGGATGAAAAAAAATCAAATGGCTATAACTAAGCAACCGTTGATCCAATCAACTTGAAAATTGATATGGCCCAATGTGGCACAAGTGCTCTATGAGGAATTTCACTTATCTTAAAAAACATGGCCGCCATTGGCCAAACAACTTTAAGCACCTATTTGACAAGGTTAATGGAAGTCGATCGGAACGAAACTCGGTGGGCATGTTCGACTCATTGCCCTAAAGGTCTGTAAGTACTTTGAAAGAAATTGCCCACAACATTGTCACCTCCCACAGAACACAACAAAGCGATTTGATTACAGCGCCACCTATTTTCCAAAAATGATAATGCATCATTTTACTGGAGTTTTACTGGCTGTTTCAATTACACTCTTCCAATAATTGCTTTTCTTACTCGTTGCATTTGGTCTGATGCTCCATGCCATGCTTAGCTCCTCGCTGTGGAACTTTTATTAACGATTTTCAGCCATTTCAATTACAATCATGCAATTATTAATTTCATTATTCATTGTTGCATTTGGTCTGATGCTACATATGCTTAGCTCCTGATGTTGCCGCTGGAATGCTTGGCCCCGTGATTGCTGCTTGCAGCTATATTTCTTCCTCTTCTTCTTCCACCCCAAGTCTATGGTAGCCCATAGAACCGATTGCGGGAAAGTTGTATAATTTGGCACACTAATAGAGGACTGTCTGAACATTAACCGTAGCAAATTTGAAGTCTCTAACTCAAACTCTCTAGCGCCACCAATTGTCTAAACTTTCAAAAACTTGATGCTAATAACTCTTGAACCGTAAGCCACAAAATGAAAATTCTTTTTTCCTGTGATTCCTTGGCTCATGCCGAGTCGAATGGACACCAAAATTCAAAAATCGCAAGGCTTAGTTTTTTCGCTATCGTCAATTGTTCGTAAAACCTACTTTTTCGAACTCGTCCTAGGCCGTTGCACCGATTGTCACGAAAATTGAATCAGATAATCTTCAGACCATGCTGGCAAAAAGTTATGGAATTCAAGTTGATTTCTCAAACCGTTTCCGAATAGCTCATGAACGAATTCTTCGAAAAGCACGCAAACGTGAACGTGAGGCTATATCTCCGCAACGGTTTGGCCTATTGAGACCAATCTTGGTGGGTCTTATAACAACCATTCCCTGGGACTACCTGCAGTGTTTCGGCGCTGTGCCCCCTAGTGGTCAGGAGATATGAAAAATGCATGTTTTTGCTCATAACTTCTGAACGGTTTTGCCAAAAATCACAAAAGTGGTGTCTTTAGATTCAGTGCATCATTCCGAGTCGAATGATACCGAATTTTCCCAATTCGGCCATTTTGGGCTTCGGCCATTTTGAATTTAGTTGTAAATTGCTGTATCTTAAGAATGAAGTTCCGTATCGTTTCGCAAATAATTACAAAAATGTCCGGCTCCATGCCCTGAATGTACACAAAAAAAATTGGGGGCAGCGCCACCTTGTGGTCAATAGTTATAACGATTTTTCGAAAAATGCTAATAACTTTTGCATACATTAGCCTATTGTAACAAAACTGATGTTGATAGATTCCTTGGGTCATGCCGAGAACACCGATACCCCATTTGTCAATTTTGGCAAAATTTCCTGTCCGCCATTTTGATTCATGTTGAAAACCTACTTTTTCGAACTCCTCCTAGACCGTTGCTCAGATTTTCACCAAATTTGATTTGGATCATCTTCAGACCATGCTGGCAAAAAGTTATGGAATTTGTGTCGATACACGTAACCGTTTTCAATTAGCGTACCAACGAATTTGCTGGAAAGATGCCAAACTGCATCTGAGGCTGTATCTCTGCAAAGGTTGGAGATATTTACACAAAACTTAATATGTGACATTGTCACATCACATTGACCACGCCACATCATTTTGGTCACAGCGCCACCTATTGGTCAAGAGTAATAAACCAATCAATAACCGCTAATTATTACATTTCCAATAATGCTAATAACTTTTGATTGCATTAGCCTATTATCATGAAACATGTCTCAAAATGTTCCTTGGGACATGCCGACAACATACATACCAATTATGTCATATTAAGCAAAACTTCCTGTCCGCCATTTTGATTCATGTTGAAAACCTTTTTTTTTAAACTCATCCTGAACCGTTTGTCTGATTTTCACCAAAATTGAATCAGATCATCTTCAGACCGTGCTGACAAAAAGTTATGGATTTCGTGTCAATAGACGAAACCGTTTTTGTACAGCGCTGCTTCAGATGTCAGGCATCTTCACAAAATGAGTCTGAGGCTATATCTCTGCAAAGCTTTGTTGTAATTAAGCCAAACTTGTGTGTGCCATTGTCTAACATGGAGAATAGGCTCACAGACACTCACACACAGAAATGAAATGGTTCAACTATTATTTGAATAATCAATAAGCATGATTACACACACACACACACACACACACACACACACACACACACACAGAGAAGTACATGCCCACACATTTTGTTGTATATAGATATTTGAAATAAATTATAGGTGACACACAACTCACAGAAAGACTTCTTTTCTTACATTTCTATGTCAGGTTTCATTGCATTCATATTCTGACATAATAGTAAACATTTGATATACATGTATGAATAAATTGTTGAACTTTCACTCAATGTGATCTTAAATGCTTGAACAGTAATATTAAATAATAGTAATATATATTTTTCTAGATGAATCAATCATCGAGACAATGAACTGTAATGTTTTAGTCTTTAGTGAGCCCATTAGTGGTCTTCCAGTGACATCTAGTGGTCGTAAATGCAATTTATCATACAACACTGTCTCTTTAACCTTTATAACTGTTATATGTTGTCTTAATTTCATTCCAAAGAAGCATACGCAATTTATGTATAATTTCACAGTCTAGATAATAGTACTGCACTGATTTTAAATAACCTAGATATGGCTGACAGTAAAAGAATAGAACAGAATGACAGACACACACAAACATGAAATGTTTAAACTAGTATATTAATACTCAATAAGCATGCTTAAACCCACACACAGATGCACACATTTTGTTATATATATAGATAATTAAAATAAATGATGGGTGATAAAACCTATTGCAAGTCTTCTGTTTTTATGGGCTTCTATGTCATTTTTCAGGTTTCATTGCAATCATAATCTGGCATAATTATAAACATTAGATATATCTGTATGAATAAATTGGTAAACTTTGACTCAATGTGATCTGAAATGCTTGAACAGTAATATTAAATAATAGTAATATACATTTTTTCTAGATGAATCCCTCAACAAGCCCATAAACTGTAATGTTTTAGTCTTTAGTGAGCTCATTAGTGGTCTTCCGGTGACATCTAGTGGTTATAATTGCAATTTTTTATTCAACACTGGGTTTTGAAGCTTTATAAATATTACAGTGTTCTTTTTTACCTAATCTACCTTGATCATTGTCACCTATTTGACAAGGTTAATGGAAGTCGATCGGAACGAAACTCGGTGGGCATGTTCGACTCATTGCCCTAAAGGTCTGTAAGTATTTTGAAAGAAATTGCCCACAACATTGTCACCTCCCACAGAACACAACAAAGCGATTTGATTACAGCGCCACCTATTTTCCAAAAATGATAATGCATCATTTTACTGGAGTTTTACTGGCTGTTTCAATTACACTCTTCCAATAATTGCTTTTCTTACTCGTTGCATTTGGTCTGATGCTCCATGCCATGCTTAGCTCCTCGCTGTGGAACTTTTATTAACGATTTTCAGCCATTTCAATTACAATCATGCAATTATTAATTTCATTATTCATTGTTGCATTTGGTCTGATGCTACATATGCTTAGCTCCTGATGTTGCCGCTGGAATGCTTGGCCCCGTGATTGCTGCTTGCAGCTATATTTATTAGGGGCCAAGCACCGAAGGTGCGAAGGCACCTATTGTGTTTGTTGGCGTTATTAGGGGCCAAGCACCGAAGGTGCGAAGGCACCTATTGTGTTTGTTGGCGTTATTAGGGGCCAAGCACCGAAGGTGCGTAGGCACCTATTGTAATCGTTGGCGTTATTATTATTCTTCTTCTTCTTCTTCTTCTTCCGCCGCAAGTCTATGGCAGCCCATAGAACCGATTGCGGGAAAGTTGTATAATTTGGCACACTGATAGAGGACAGTCCCAACATTAACTATAGCAAATTTGAAGTCTCTATCTCCTACTCTCTAGCGCCACCACTTGTCCAAACTTTCAATGTTTGTATGCTAATAACTTTTGAACCGTAAGCCAGAAAATGGAAATTCTTTTTTCCTCTGAATCCTTGGCTCATGCCAAGTCGAATGAACCCCAAAATTCAAAAATCGCAAGGTTTAGTTTTTTCGCTATTTTCAATTATTCGAAAAACCTACTTTTTCGAACTCGTCCTAGACGGTTAGTCCGATTGCCACGAAAATTGGCTCAGATCATCTTCAGACCATGCTGGCAAAAAGTTATGGAATTCAAGTTGATTCGTCCAACTGTTGTCGAATGACACGTAAACAAATTTGACGAAAAGCACGCAAACATGCACGTGAGGCTATATCCCGGCAACGGTTTGTCATATTGAGACCAACCTTGGCGTGTGTTATAACAAGCATGAACTGAGACTACCTGCAGTGTTTCGACACAGCGCCACCTAGTGGTCAGGAGATATGAAAAATGCATATTTTGGCTTATAACTACTGAATGGTTTGACCAAAAATCACACAACTGGTCTCTTTAGATTCAGTGAGTCATGTCGAGTCAAATGATATCCAATTTTCCTGTGTCGGCCATTTTAGGCGTCGGCCATTTTGAATTATGATTTAAAATGCTGTATTTTTTGAACGCAGCATCGTATCGTTTCGCAAATAATTACAAAAATATTCGGCTCCATGCCCTGAAGGTACTCAAAAAGTTTGGTGGCAGCGCCACCTTGTGGCCAATAGTTATAATGAAATATCACATAAATGCTAATAACTTTTGAATAAATTAGTCTATTAAAATTAAAATGGTCTCGCTATATTCTGTGGGTCATGCCGAGAGTATTGATACCAATAATGTGAAAATTGGCCTTACTTCCTGTCCGCCATTTTGCTTAATGTTGAAAACCTACTTTTTCGAACTCCTCCTAGACCGTTAGCCCAATTTTCACCAAATTTGACGTGCATCATCTTCAGACCATGCTGGCAAAAAGTTATGGATTTTGTGTCGATATACGTAACGGTTCTCATTTAGCGCATCAACGAATTTGCTGGAAGGGTGCCAAAATGCATTTGAGGCTGTATCTCTGCAACACTTTGACATATTTGCACCAAACTTTGTATGTGTCATCGCCACCTCACACTGACCATGCCACATAAATTTGGTAACAGCGCCACCTATTGGTCAAGAGTAATAAACCATTCATTAACCATGAGTAATTACACTTTTTAAAATGCTAATAACTTTTTAATGCATTAGCCTATTTGAAGGAAACTGGGCTCAAAATATTCCCTGGCTTATGCCGATAACATAGATACCAAATATACCACGGTAAGCTGAACTTCCGGTCCGCCATTTTGATTTATGTTGAAAACATACTTTTTCGAACTCCTGATCAACCGTATGTCCGATTTTCACCAAATTCGAATCAAATGATCTTCAGGCTATACTGATTCAAAGTTATGGATTTTGAGTCGATAGACAAAACCGTTTTCGCATACCACATCGACGAATTTGAGGCACAATGAGAAAATGACACTTGAGGCTGTATCCCTGGAATGCTTTGGCATATTGACACCAAACTTTGTGTGTGTCATTGAAAAGACACACAGAGTACACCAAATTGATTTTATAACAGTGTCACCTATTGGTCAAGCTTGATAAACCAAGTAATCATGCTACTAGAGGTGGTATTGGTGTTTTTTTTTTTGCCATTTCAAATAGAATAATTCCAAAATTGCTGTTATTGCTCATTAATGTATTTGGTGTGATGCTTTATGCGATGCTTAGCTACTACATTTGCCGTTGGAGTGCTTGGCCCCGTAATTGCTGCTTGCAGCTATATTTAGGGGCCAAGCACCGAAGGTGCGTAGGCACCTATTGTTTCCGTTGGCGTTATTATTATTATTCTGCTTCTTCTTCTTCTTCCGCCGCAAGTCTATGGCAGCCCATAGAACCGATTGCGGGAAAGTTGTATAATTTGGCACACTGATAGAGGACAGTCCCAACATTAACTATAGCAAATTTGAAGTCTCTATCTCCTACTCTCTAGCGCCACCACTTGTCCAAACTTTCAATGTTTGTATGCTAATAACTTTTGAACCGTAAGCCAGAAAATGGAAATTCTTTTTTCCTCTGAATCCTTGGCTCATGCCAAGTCGAATGAACCCCAAAATTCAAAAATCGCAAGGTTTAGTTTTTTCGCTATTTTCAATTATTCGAAAAACCTACTTTTTCGAACTCGTCCTAGACGGTTAGTCCGATTGCCACGAAAATTGGCTCAGATCATCTTCAGACCATGCTGGCAAAAAGTTATGGAATTCAAGTTGATTCGTCCAACTGTTGTCGAATGACACGTAAACAAATTTGACGAAAAGCACGCAAACATGCACGTGAGGCTATATCCCGGCAACGGTTTGTCATATTGAGACCAAACTTGGCGTGTGTTATAACAAGCATGAACTGAGACTACCTGCAGTGTTTCGACACAGCGCCACCTAGTGGTCAGGAGATATGAAAAATGCATATTTTGGCTTATAACTACTGAATGGTTTGGCCAAAAATCACACAACTGGTCTCTTTAGATTCAGTGAGTCATGTCGAGTCAAATGATATCCAATTTTCCTGTGTCGGCCATTTTAGGCGTCGGCCATTTTGAATTATGATTTAAAATGCTGTATTTTTTGAACGCAGCATCGTATCGTTTCGCAAATAATTACAAAAATATTCGGCTCCATGCCCTGAAGGTACTCAAAAAGTTTGGTGGCAGCGCCACCTTGTGGCCAATAGTTATAATGAAATATCACATAAATGCTAATAACTTTTGAATAAATTAGTCTATTAAAATTAAAATGGTCTCGCTATATTCTGTGGGTCATGCCGAGAGTATTGATACCAATAATGTGAAAATTGGCCTTACTTCCTGTCCGCCATTTTGCTTAATGTTGAAAACCTACTTTTTCGAACTCCTCCTAGACCGTTAGCCCAATTTTCACCAAATTTGACGTGAATCATCTTCAGACCATGCTGGCAAAAAGTTATGGATTTTGTGTCGATATACGTAACGGTTCTCATTTAGCGCATCAACGAATTTGCTGGAAGGGTGCCAAAATGCATTTGAGGCTGTATCTCTGCAACACTTTGACATATTTGCACCAAACTTTGTATGTGTCATCGCCACCTCACACTGACCATGCCACATAAATTTGGTAACAGCGCCACCTATTGGTCAAGAGTAATAAACCATTCATTAACCATGAGTAATTACACTTTTTAAAATGCTAATAACTTTTTAATGCATTAGCCTATTTGAAGGAAACTGGGCTCAAAATATTCCCTGGCTTATGCCGATAACATAGATACCAAATATACCACGGTAAGCTGAACTTCCGGTCCGCCATTTTGATTTATGTTGAAAACATACTTTTTCGAACTCCTGATCAACCGTATGTCCGATTTTCACCAAATTCGAATCAAATGATCTTCAGGCTATACTGATTCAAAGTTATGGATTTTGAGTCGATAGACAAAACCGTTTTCGCATACCACATCGACGAATTTGAGGCACAATGAGAAAATGACACTTGAGGCTGTATCCCTGGAATGCTTTGGCATATTGACACCAAACTTTGTGTGTGTCATTGAAAAGACACACAGAGTACACCAAATTGATTTTATAACAGTGTCACCTATTGGTCAAGCTTGATAAACCAAGTAATCATGCTACTAGAGGTGGTATTGGTGTTTTTTTTTTTTTGCCATTTCAAATACAATAATTCCAAAATTGCTGTTATTGCTCATTAATGTATTTGGTGTGATGCTTTATGCGATGCTTAGCTACTACATTTGCCGTTGGAGTGCTTGGCCCCGTAATTGCTGCTTGCAGCTATATTTATTATTATTATTCTTCTTCTTCCACCCCAAGTCTATGGTAGCCCATAGAACCGATTGCGGGAAAGTTGTATAATTTGGCACACTGATAGAGGACAGTCCCAACATTAACTATAGCAAATTTGAAGTCTCTATCTCCTACTCTCTAGCGCCACCACTTGTCCAAACTTTCAATGTTTGTATGCGAATAACTTTTGAACCGTAAGCCAGAAAATGGAAATTCTTTTTTCCTCTGAATCCTTGGCTCATGCCAAGTCGAATGAGCCCCAAAATTCAAAAATCGCAATGTTTAGTTTTTTCGCTATTTTCAATTATTCGAAAAACCTAATTTTTCGAACTCGTCCTAGACGGTTAGTCCGATTGCCACGAAAATTGGCTCAGATCATCTTCAGACCATGCTGGCAAAAAGTTATGGAATTCAAGTTGATTCGTCCAACTGTTGTCGAATGACACGTAAACAAATTTGACGAAAAGCACGCAAACATGCACGTGAGGCTATATCCCGGCAACGGTTTGTCATATTGAGACCAAACTTGGCGTGTGTTATAACAAGCATGACCTGAGACTACCTGCAGTGTTTCGACACAGCGCCACCTAGTGGTCAGGAGATATGAAAAATGCATATTTTGGCTTATAACTACTGAATGGTTTGGCCAAAAATCACACAACTGGTCTCTTTAGATTCAGTGAGTCATGTCGAGTCAAATGATATCCAATTTTCCTGTGTCGGCCATTTTAGGCGTCGGCCATTTTGAATTATGATTTAAAATGCTGTATTTTTTGAACGCAGCATCGTATCGTTTCGCAAATAATTACAAAAATATTCGGCTCCATGCCCTGAAGGTACTCAAAAAGTTTGGTGGCAGCGCCTCCTTGTGGCCAATAGTTATAATGAAATATCACATAAATGCTAATAACTTTTGAATAAATTAGTCTATTAAAATTAAAATGGTCTCGCTATATTCTGTGGGTCATGCCGAGAGTATTGATACCAATAATGTGAAAATTGGCCTTACTTCCTGTCCGCCATTTTGCTTAATGTTGAAAACCTACTTTTTCGAACTCCTCCTAGACCGTTAGCCCAATTTTCACCAAATTTGACGTGAATCATCTTCAGACCATGCTGGCAAAAAGTTATGGATTTTGTGTCGATATACGTAACGGTTCTCATTTAGCGCATCAACGAATTTGCTGGAAGGGTGCCAAAATGCATTTGAGGCTGTATCTCTGCAACACTTTGACATATTTGCACCAAACTTTGTATGTGTCATCGCCACCTCACACTGACCATGCCACATAAATTTGGTAACAGCGCCACCTATTGGTCAAGAGTAATAAACCATTCATTAACCATGAGTAATTACACTTTTTAAAATGCTAATAACTTTTTAATGCATTAGCCTATTTGAAGGAAACTGGGCTCAAAATATTCCCTGGCTTATGCCGATAACATAGATACCAAATATACCACGGTAAGCTGAACTTCCGGTCCGCCATTTTGATTTATGTTGAAAACATACTTTTTCGAACTCCTGATCAACCGTATGTCCGATTTTCACCAAATTCGAATCAAATGATCTTCAGGCTATACTGATTCAAAGTTATGGATTTTGAGTCGATAGACAAAACCGTTTTCGCATACCACATCGACGAATTTGAGGCACAATGAGAAAATGACACTTGAGGCTGTATCCCTGGAATGCTTTGGCATATTGACACCAAACTTTGTGTGTGTCATTGAAAAGTCACACAGAGTACACCAAATTGATTTTATAACAGTGTCACCTATTGGTCAAGCTTGATAAACCAAGTAATCATGCTACTAGAGGTGGTATTGGTGTTTTTTTTTTTTGCCATTTCAAATACAGTAATTCCAAAATTGCTGTTATTACTCATTAATGTATTTGGTGTGATGCTTTATGCGATGCTTAGCTACTACATTTGCCGTTGGAGTGCTTGGCCCCGTAATTGCTGCTTGCAGCTATATTTATTATTCTTCCTCTTCTTCTTCCACCCCAAGTCTATGGTAGCCCATAGAACCGATTTCGGGAAAGTTGTATAATTTGGCACACTAATAGAGGACTGTCTGAACATTAACCGTAGCAAATTTGAAGTCTCTAACTCAAACTCTCTAGCGCCACCAATTGTCTAAACTTTCAAAAACTTGATGCTAATAACTCTTGAACCGTAAGCCACAAAATGAAAATTCTTTTTTCCTGTGATTCCTTGGCTCATGCCGAGTCGAATGGACACCGAAATTCAAAAATCGCAAGGTTTAGTTTTTTCGCTATCGTCAATTGTTCGTAAAACCTACTTTTTCGAACTCGTCCTAGGCCGTTGCACCGATTGTCACGAAAATTGAATCAGATAATCTTCAGACCATGCTGGCAAAAAGTTATGGAATTCAAGTTGATTTCTCAAACCGTTTCCGAATAGCTCATGAACGAATTCTTCAAAAAGCACGCAAACGTGAACGTGAGGCTATATCTCCGCAACGGTTTGGCCTATTGAGACCAATCTTGGTGGGTCTTATAACAACCATTCCCTGGGACTACCTGCAGTGTTTCGGCGCTGTGCCCCCTAGTGGTCAGGAGATATGAAAAATGCATGTTTTTGCTCATAACTTCTGAACGGTTTTGCCAAAAATCACAAAAGTGGTGTCTTTAGATTCAGTGCATCATTCCGAGTCGAATGATACCGAATTTTCCCAATTCGGCCATTTTGGGCGTCGGCCATTTTGAATTTAGTTGTAAATTGCTGTATCTTAAGAATGAAGTTCCGTATCGTTTCGCAAATAATTACAAAAATGTCCGGCTCCATGCCCTGAATGTACACAAAAAAATTGGGGGCAGCGCCACCTTGTGGTCAACAGTTATAACGATTTTTCGAAAAATGCTAATAACTTTTGCATACATTAGCCTATTGTAACAAAACTGATGTTGATAGATTCCTTGGGTCATGCCGAGAACACCGATACCCCATTTGTCAATTTTGGCAAAATTTCCTGTCCGCCATTTTGATTCATGTTGAAAACCTACTTTTTCGAACTCTTCCTAGACCGTTGCTCAGATTTTCACCAAATTTGATTTGGATCATCTTCAGACCATGCTGGCTAAAAGTTATGGAATTTGTGTCGATACACGTAACCGTTTTCAATTAGCGTACCAACGAATTTGCTGGAAAGATGCCAAACTGCATCTGAGGCTGTATCTCTGCAAAGGTTGGAGATATTTACACAAAACTTAATATGTGACATTGTCACATCACATTGACCACGCCACATCATTTTGGTCACAGCACCACCTATTGGTCAAGAGTAATAAACCAATCAATAACCGCTAATTATTACATTTCCAATAATGCTAATAACTTTTGATTGCATTAGCCTATTATCATGAAACATGTCTCAAAATGTTCCTTGGGACATGCCGACAACATACATACCAATTATGTCATATTAAGCAAAACTTCCTGTCCGCCATTTTGATTCATGTTGAAAACCTTTTTTTTTAAACTCATCCTCAACCGTTTGTCTGATTTTCACCAAAATTGAATCAGATCATCTTCAGACCGTGCTGACAAAAAGTTATGGATTTCGTGTCAATAGACGAAACCGTTTTTGTACAGCGCTGCTTCAGATGTCAGGCATCTTCACAAAATGAGTCTGAGGCTATATCTCTGCAAAGCTTTGTTGTAATTAAGCCAAACTTGTGTGTGCCATTGTCTAACATGGAGAATAGGCTCACAGACACTCACACACAGAAATGAAATGGTTCAACTATTATATGAATAATCAATAAGCATGATTATACACACACACACACACACAGAGAGAAGTACATGCCCACACATTTTGTTGTATGTAGATATTTGAAATAAATTATAGGTGACACACAACTCACAGAAAGACTTCTTTTCTTACATTTCTATGTCAGGTTTCATTGCATTCATATTATGACATAATAGTAAACATTTGATATACATGTATGAATAAATTGTTGAACTTTCACTCAATGTGATCTTAAATGCTTGAACAGTAATATTAAATAATAGTAATATATATTTTTCTAGATGAATCAATCATCGAGACAATGAACTGTAATGTTTTAGTCTTTAGTGAGCCCATTAGTGGTCTTCCAGTGACATCTAGTGGTCGTAAATGCAATTTATCATACAACACTGTCTCTTTAACCTTTATAACTGTTATATGTTGTCTTAATTTCATTCCAAAGAAGCATACGCAATTTATGTATAATTTCACAGTCTAGATAATAGTACTGCACTGATTTTAAATAACCTAGATATGGCTGACAGTAAAAGAATAGAACAGAATTACAGACACACACAAACATGAAATGTTTAAACTAGTATATTAATACTCAATAAGCATGAAACATAGGTCGATAGCCATATGTCAATGCCCAAATGCAAAAATATTGATAGTAAGGGGTAGTAATATTCAATCAAAGTCAAGAGTCAGTCAATTTTTATGTATTTTTTCATTTAAATGTCTATAACTCTGAAGTGCATTGATATATTTTCACCAAAATTGACACGCATATGTATGGGCTCACTCTGATGACACATAAAAAAAATGGTGGGACTGAGCCTCTTGGTGGCGCTATAATAGAACAAAACATGAAATTCCCATTGACTTGAATACACTTATGTGAAATAAAAGGCTATACTAAACAAATGCCATTGGTGTTATATTCCGAAACTCAGAATGTGCCAACAACACCATCCCCTGAAGGTACTCAAAATATCTAGTGGTCCTAGTGGTCAAAAGTTATAACTCAATTTACATAAAGGCTAATAACTATTGTATAAATCTGGCTATTGACATGACGCTGGTCTTAATAGATTCCTTGAGCCGAGAACATAGATACCAAGTTTTCCTTATTTGGCTGAACTTACTGTCCGCCATTTTGATTAATGTTGAAAACCTACTTTTTCGAACTCCTCCTAGACTGTTAGTAAGATTTTCACCAAATTTGACGTGGATCATCTTCAGACATTCCTGGCAAAATGTTATGTATTTCATGTCGATATACGAAACGGTTCTCATTTAGCGCATCAACGAATTTGCTGGAATTATGCCAACATTCATTTGAGGCTGTATCTCTGCAAAGCTTTGACATATTTGCACCAAACTTTGTATGTGTCATCGTCACCTCACACTGACCATTCCAAACTAATTTGGTAACAGCGCCACCTATTGGTTACACGTGATAAGCAAATAAATCCTATTACTAGTTGTTGTGTTTATTGTTTTCAAGCCATTTTGCCTAAAATAATCTTAAAACTGTCTTAATTACTCATTCCTGCCATTCGTCTGAAGCTTGCTTCTGTAGTGCTTGGCCCCGTTATTGCTGCTTGCAGCTATATTTAGGGGCCAAGCACCGAAGGTGCGAAGGCACCTATTGTGTTTGTTGGCGTTATTATTATTCTTCTTCTTCTTCCACCCCAAGTCTATGGTAGCCCATAGAACCGATTGCGGGAAAGTTGTATAATTTGGCACACTAATAGAGGACTGTCTGAACATTAACCGTAGCAAATTTGAAGTCTCTAACTCAAACTCTCTAGCGCCACCAATTGTCTAAACTTTCAAAAACTTGATGCTAATAACTCTTGAACCGTAAGCCACAAAATGAAAATTCTTTTTTCCTGTGATTCCTTGGCTCATGCCGAGTCGAATGGACACCGAAATTCAAAAATCGCAAGGCTTAGTTTTTTCGCTATCGTCAATTGTTCGTAAAACCTACTTTTTCGAACTCGTCCTAGGCCGTTGCACCGATTGTCACGAAAATTGAATCAGATAATCTTCAGACCATGCTGGCAAAAAGTTATGGAATTCAAGTTGATTTCTCAAACCGTTTCCGAATAGCTCATGAACGAATTCTTCGAAAAGCACGCAAACGTGAACGTGAGGCTATATCTCCGCAACGGTTTGGCCTATTGAGACCAATCTTGGTGGGTCTTATAACAACCATTCCCTGGGACTACCTGCAGTGTTTCGGCGCTGTGCCCCCTAGTGGTCAGGAGATATGAAAAATGCATGTTTTTGCTCATAACTTCTGAACGGTTTTGCCAAAAATCACAAAAGTGGTGTCTTTAGATTCAGTGCATCATTCCGAGTCGAATGATACCGAATTTTCCCAATTCGGCCATTTTGGGCGTCGGCCATTTTGGATTTAGTTGTAAATTGCTGTATCTTAAGAATGAAGTTCCGTATCGTTTCGCAAATAATTACAAAAATGTCCGGCTCCATGCCCTGAATGTACACAAAAAAATTGGGGGCAGCGCCACCTTGTGGTCAATAGTTATAACGATTTTTTCGAAAAATGCTAATAACTTTTGCATACATTAGCCTATTGTAACAAAGCTGATGTTGATAGATTCCTTGGGTCATGCCGAGAACACCGATACCCCATTTGTCAATTTTGGCAAAATTTCCTGTCCGCCATTTTGATTCATGTTGAAAACCTACTTTTTCGAACTCCTCCTAGACCGTTGCTCAGATTTTCACCAAATTTGATTTGGATCATCTTCAGACCATGCTGGCAAAAAGTTATGGAATTTGTGTCGATACACGTAACCGTTTTCAATTAGCGTACCAACGAATTTGCTGGAAAGATGCCAAACTGCATCTGAGGCTGTATCTCTGCAAAGGTTGGAGATATTTACACAAAACTTAATATGTGAAATTGTCACATCACATTGACCACGCCACATCATTTTGGTCACAGCGCCACCTATTGGTCAAGAGTAATAAACCAATCAATAACCGCTAATTATTACATTTCCAATAATGCTAATAACTTTTGATTGCATTAGCCTATTATCATGAAACATGTCTCAAAATGTTCCTTGGGACATGCCGACAACATACATACCAATTATGTCATATTAAGCAAAACTTCCTGTCCGCCATTTTGATTCATGTTGAAAACCTTTTTTTTTAAACTCATCCTCAACCGTTTGTCTGATTTTCACCAAAATTGAATCAGATCATCTTCAGACCGTGCCGACAAAAAGTTATGGATTTCGTGTCAATAGACGAAACCGTTTTTGTACAGCGCTGCTTCAGATGTCAGGCATCTTCACAAAATGAGTCTGAGGCTATATCTCTGCAAAGCTTTGTTGTAATTAAGCCAAACTTGTGTGTGCCATTGTCTAACATGGAGAATAGGCTCACAGACACTCACACACAGAAATGAAATGGTTCAACTATTATATGAATAATCAATAAGCATGATTACACACACACACACACACAGAGAGAGAGAAGTACATGCCCACACATTTTGTTATATGTAGATATTTGAAATAAATTATAGGTGACACACAACTCACAGAAAGACTTCTTTTCTTACATTTCTATGTCAGGTTTCATTGCATTCATATTCTAACATAATAGTAAACATTTGATATACATGTATGAATAAATGGTTGAACTTTCACTCAATGTGATCTTAAATGCTTGAACAGTAATATTAAATAATAGTAATATATATTTTTCTAGATGAATCAATCATCGAGACAATGAACTGTAATGTTTTAGTCTTTAGTGAGCCCATTAGTGGTCTTCCAGTGACATCTAGTGGTCGTAAATGCAATTTATCATACAACACTGTCTCTTTAACCTTTATAACTGTTATATGTTGTCTTAATTTCATTCCAAAGAAGCATACGCAATTTATGTATAATTTCACAGTCTAGATAATAGTACTGCACTGATTTTAAATAACCTAGATATGGCTGACAGTAAAAGAATAGAACAGAATTACAGACACACACAAACATGAAATGTTTAAACTACTATATTAATACTCAATAAGCATGCTTAAACCCACACACAGATGCACACATTTTGTTATATATATAGATAATTAAAATAAATGATGGGTGATAAAACCTATTGCAAGTCTTCTGTTTTTATGGGCTTCTATGTCATTTTTCAGGTTTCATTGCAATCATAATCTGGCATAATTATAAACATTAGATATATCTGTATGAATAAATTGGTAAACTTTGACTCAATGTGATCTGAAATGCTTGAACAGTAATATTAAATAATAGTAATATACATTTTTTCTAGATGAATCCCTCAACAAGCCCATAAACTGAAATGTTTTAGTCTTTAGTGAGCTCATTAGTGGTCTTCCGGTGACATCTAGTGGTTATAATTGCAATTTTTTATTCAACACTGGGTTTTGAAGCTTTATAAATATTACAGTGTTCTTTTTTACCTAATCTCTGTTAAATTTTGCATGATTGTTTAGAAAAAATACAGATCTAATGCATGTGTGATTATATTACCCCTTTTTTTTTTTGCAGTTTAATGCCATTCACAACAGAAATCTTTTGTTTTTTAGGCCTGTTTAACTGTTATAGCACCAGCTATTTTCTGATCTTAATGAAACTTTGCATGCTTGGTGGGTCATCTTTCACATGTTATAACCAAGTTTCATAAAGTTTTGAGTTTTTGTTTCAGTTTTATAGGCTTTAGGTTACATGTGGCCACGGCCCTTTCCTAAATGACCTCTTATAGCTAACCAAAGGACAAAATGCAACACATTTTTGAAAATTATTGATCTAGAGAGTCCAGAGAATATTATTGCAGTGGTTTGATCAAGACTGAACAAAAAACCAGGTGACCCAAAACATTCAAATTCGTGGACCAATTTTACGAAAAAGGCTATAACTCGGGAACAAAATGAGATATCTTCACCAAACTCAGAACTCATATGCATGAACAAAAACTTTAGTCAAATTATTATTTTTTTTCCATATCTGCCACTTGGTGGCGCTACAGGATGAAAAAAAATCAAATGGCTATAACTAAGCAACCGTTGATCCAATCAACTTGAAAATTGATATGGCCCAATGTGGCACAAGTGCTCTATGAGGAATTTCACTTATCTTAAAAAACATGGCCGCCATTGGCCAAACAACTTTAAGCACCTATTTGACAAGGTTAATGGAAGTCGATCGGAACGAAACTCGGTGGGCATGTTCGACTCATTGCCCTAAAGGTCTGTAAGTATTTTGAAAGAAATTGCCCACAACATTGTCACCTCCCACAGAACACAACAAAGCGATTTGATTACAGCGCCACCTATTTTCCAAAAATGATAATGCATCATTTTACTGGAGTTTTACTGGCTGTTTCAATTACACTCTTCCAATAATTGCTTTTCTTACTCGTTGCATTTGGTCTGATGCTCCATGCCATGCTTAGCTCCTCGCTGTGGAACTTTTATTAACGATTTTCAGCCATTTCAATTACAATCATGCAATTATTAATTTCTTTATTCATTGTTGCATTTGGTCTGCTTAGCTCCTGATGTTGCCGCTGGAATGCTTGGCCCCGTGATTGCTGCTTGCAGCTATATTTATTCTTCTTCTTCTTCTTCCGCCGCAAGTCTATGGCAGCCCATAGAACCGATTGCGGGAAAGTTGTATAATTTGGCACACTGATAGAGGACAGTCCCAACATTAACTATAGCAAATTTGAAGTCTCTATCTCCTACTCTCTAGCGCCACCACTTGTCCAAACTTTCAATGTTTGTATGCTAATAACTTTTGAACCGTAAGCCAGAAAATGGAAATTCTTTTTTCCTCTGAATCCTTGGCTCATGCCAAGTCGAATGAACCCCAAAATTCAAAAATCGCAAGGTTTAGTTTTTTCGCTATTTTCAATTATTCGAAAAACCTACTTTTTCGAACTCGTCCTAGACGGTTAGTCCGATTGCCACGAAAATTGGCTCAGATCATCTTCAGACCATGCTGGCAAAAAGTTATGGAATTCAAGTTGATTCGTCCAAACTGTTGTCGAATGACACGTAAACAAATTTGACGAAAAGCACGCAAACATGCACGTGAGGCTATATCCCGGCAACGGTTTGTCATATTGAGACCAAACTTGGCGTGTGTTATAACAAGCATGAACTGAGACTACCTGCAGTGTTTCGACACAGCGCCACCTAGTGGTCAGGAGATATGAAAAATGCATATTTTGGCTTATAACTACTGAATGGTTTGGCCAAAAATCACACAACTGGTCTCTTTAGATTCAGTGAGTCATGTCGAGTCAAATGATATCCAATTTTCCTGTGTCGGCCATTTTAGGCGTCGGCCATTTTGAATTATGATTTAAAATGCTGTATTTTTTGAACGCAGCATCGTATCGTTTCGCAAATAATTACAAAAATATTCGGCTCCATGCCCTGAAGGTACTCAAAAAGTTTGGTGGCAGCGCCACCTTGTGGCCAATAGTTATAATGAAATATCACATAAATGCTAATAACTTTTGAATAAATTAGTCTATTAAAATTAAAATGGTCTCGCTATATTCTGTGGGTCATGCCGAGAGTATTGATACCAATAATGTGAAAATTGGCCTTACTTCCTGTCCGCCATTTTGCTTAATGTTGAAAACCTACTTTTTCGAACTCCTCCTAGACCGTTAGCCCAATTTTCACCAAATTTGACGTGAATCATCTTCAGACCATGCTGGCAAAAAGTTATGGATTTTGTGTCGATATACGTAACGGTTCTCATTAAGCGCATCAACGAACTTGCTGGAAGGGTGCCAAAATGCATTTGAGGCTGTATCTCTGCAACACTTTGACATATTTGCACCAAACTTTGTATGTGTCATCGCCACCTCACACTGACCATGCCACATAAATTTGGTAACAGCGCCACCTATTGGTCAAGAGTAATAAACCATTCATTAACCATGAGTAATTACACTTTTTAAAATGCTAATAACTTTTTAGTCCATTAGCCTATTGCAACGAAACTGGGCTCAAAATATTCCCTGGCTTATGCCGATAACATAGATACCAAATATGCCAGTGTTTACTGAAGTTCCGGTCCACCATTTTGATTTATGTGGAAAACCTACTTTTTCGAACTCCTCATGAACCGTATGTCCAATTTTCACCAAATTCGAATCAGATGATCTTCAGACTATGTTGACACAAAGTTATGGATTTTGTGTCGATAGACAAAACCGTTTTCGCATACCAAAGCGACGAAGTTGAAACACAATGACAAAATGACACTTGAGGCTGCATCTCTGGAATGCTGTGGCATATTAACACCAAACTTTGTGTGTGTCATTGAAAAGTCAAACAGAGTACACCAAATTGATTTCATAACAGTGCCACCTATTGGTCAAACTTTATAAGCCAAGTAATCATGCTACTAGAGGTGGTATTATGATTTTTTTTTTTGCCATTTCAATTACAATAATTCCAAAATTACTGTTATTGCTCATTAATGTATTTGGTGTGATGCTTCATGCCATGCTTAGCTCCTACATTTGCCGTTGGAGTGCTTGGCCCCGTAATTGCTGCTTGCAGCTATATTTAGGGGCCAAGCACCGAAGGTGCGTAGGCACCTATTGTAATCGTTGGCGTTATTATTATTCTTCTTCTTCCGCCGCAAGTCTATGGCAGCCCATAGAACCGATTGCGGGAAAGTTGTATAATTTGGCACACTGATAGAGGACAGTCCCAACATTAACTATAGCAAATTTGAAGTCTCTATCTCCTACTCTCTAGCGCCACCACTTGTCCAAACTTTCAATGTTTGTATGCTAATAACTTTTGAACCGTAAGCCAGAAAATGGAAATTCTTTTTTCCTCTGAATCCTTGGCTCATGCCAAGTCGAATGAACCCCAAAATTCAAAAATCGCAAGGTTTAGTTTTTTCGCTATTTTCAATTATTCGAAAAACCTACTTTTTCGAACTCGTCCTAGACGGTTAGTCCGATTGCCACGAAAATTGGCTCAGATCATCTTCAGACCATGCTGGCAAAAAGTTATGGAATTCAAGTTGATTCGTCCAACTGTTGTCGAATGACACGTAAACAAATTTGACGAAAAGCACGCAAACATGCACGTGAGGCTATATCCTGGCAACGGTTTGTCATATTGAGACCAAACTTGGCGTGTGTTATAACAAGCATGAACTGAGACTACCTGCAGTGTTTCGACACAGCGCCACCTAGTGGTCAGGAGATATGAAAAATGCATATTTTGGCTTATAACTACTGAATGGTTTGGCCAAAAATCACACAACTGGTCTCTTTAGATTCAGTGAGTCATGTCGAGTCAAATGATATCCAATTTTCCTGTGTCGGCCATTTTAGGCGTCGGCCATTTTGAATTATGATTTAAAATGCTGTATTTTTTGAACGCAGCATCGTATCGTTTCGCAAATAATTACAAAAATATTCGGCTCCATGCCCTGAAGGTACTCAAAAAGTTTGGTGGCAGCGCCACCTTGTGGCCAATAGTTATAATGAAATATCACATAAATGCTAATAACTTTTGAATAAATTAGTCTATTAAAATTAAAATGGTCTCGCTATATTCTGTGGGTCATGCCGAGAGTATTGATACCAATAATGTGAAAATTGGCCTTACTTCCTGTCCGCCATTTTGCTTAATGTTGAAAACCTACTTTTTCGAACTCCTCCTAGACCGTTAGCCCAATTTTCACCAAATTTGACGTGAATCATCTTCAGACCATGCTGGCAAAAAGTTATGGATTTTGTGTCGATATACGTAACGGTTCTCATTTAGCGCATCAACGAATTTGCTGGAAGGGTGCCAAAATGCATTTGAGGCTGTATCTCTGCAACACTTTGACATATTTGCACCAAACTTTGTATGTGTCATCGCCACCTCACACTGACCATGCCACATAAATTTGGTAACAGCGCCACCTATTGGTCAAGAGTAATAAACCATTCATTAACCATGAGTAATTACACTTTTTAAAATGCTAATAACTTTTTAATGCATTAGCCTATTTGAAGGAAACTGGGCTCAAAATATTCCCTGGCTTATGCCGATAACATAGATACCAAATATACCACGGTAAGCTGAACTTCCGGTCCGCCATTTTGATTTATGTTGAAAACATACTTTTTCGAACTCCTGATCAACCGTATGTCCGATTTTCACCAAATTCGAATCAAATGATCTTCAGGCTATACTGATTCAAAGTTATGGATTTTGAGTCGATAGACAAAACCGTTTTCGCATACCACATCGACGAATTTGAGGCACAATGAGAAAATGACACTTGAGGCTGTATCCCTGGAATGCTTTGGCATATTGACACCAAACTTTGTGTGTGTCATTGAAAAGTCACACAGAGTACACCAAATTGATTTTATAACAGTGTCACCTATTGGTCAAGCTTGATAAACCAAGTAATCATGCTACTAGAGGTGGTATTGGTGTTTTTTTTTTTTGCCATTTCAAATACAGTAATTCCAAAATTGCTGTTATTGCTCATTAATGTATTTGGTGTGATGCTTTATGCGATGCTTAGCTACTACATTTGCCGTTGGAGTGCTTGGCCCCGTAATTGCTGCTTGCAGCTATATTTAGGGGCCAAGCACCGAAGGTGCGTAGGCACCTATTGTAATCGTTGGCGTTATTATTATTCTTCTTCTTCTTCTTCTTCTTCTTCTTCTTCTTCTTCTTCTTCCGCCGCAAGTCTATGGCAGCCCATAGAACCGATTGCGGGAAAGTTGTATAATTTGGCACACTGATAGAGGACAGTCCCAACATTAACTATAGCAAATTTGAAGTCTCTATCTCCTACTCTCTAGCGCCACCACTTGTCCAAACTTTCAATGTTTGTATGCTAATAACTTTTGAACCGTAAGCCAGAAAATGGAAATTCTTTTTTCCTCTGAATCCTTGGCTCATGCCAAGTCGAATGAACCCCAAAATTCAAAAATCGCAAGGTTTAGTTTTTTCGCTATTTTCAATTATTCGAAAAACCTACTTTTTCGAACTCGTCCTAGACGGTTAGTCCGATTGCCACGAAAATTGGCTCAGATCATCTTCAGACCATGCTGGCAAAAAGTTATGGAATTCAAGTTGATTCGTCCAACTGTTGTCGAATGACACGTAAACAAATTTGACGAAAAGCACGCAAACATGCACGTGAGGCTATATCCCGGCAACGGTTTGTCATATTGAGACCAAACTTGGCGTGTGTTATAACAAGCATGAACTGAGACTACCTGCAGTGTTTCGACACAGCGCCACCTAGTGGTCAGGAGATATGAAAAATGCATATTTTGGCTTATAACTACTGAATGGTTTGGCCAAAAATCACACAACTGGTCTCTTTAGATTCAGTGAGTCATGTCGAGTCAAATGATATCCAATTTTCCTGTGTCGGCCATTTTAGGCGTCGGCCATTTTGAATTATGATTTAAAATGCTGTATTTTTTGAACGCAGCATCGTATCGTTTCGCAAAAAATTACAAAAATATTCGGCTCCATGCCCTGAAGGTACTCAAAAAGTTTGGTGGCAGCGCCACCTTGTGGCCAATAGTTATAATGAAATATCACATAAATGCTAATAACTTTTGAATAAATTAGTCTATTAAAATTAAAATGATCTCGCTATATTCTGTGGGTCATGCCGAGAGTATTGATACCAATAATGTGAAAATTGGCCTTACTTCCTGTCCGCCATTTTGCTTAATGTTGAAAACCTACTTTTTCGAACTCCTCCTAGACCGTTAGCCCAATTTTCACCAAATTTGACGTGCATCATCTTCAGACCATGCTGGCAAAAAGTTATGGATTTTGTGTCGATATACGTAACGGTTCTCATTTAGCGCATCAACGAATTTGCTGGAAGGGTGCCAAAATGCATTTGAGGCTGTATCTCTGCAACACTTTGACATATTTGCACCAAACTTTGTATGTGTCATCGCCACCTCACACTGACCATGCCACATAAATTTGGTAACAGCGCCACCTATTGGTCAAGAGTAATAAACCATTCATTAACCATGAGTAATTACACTTTTTAAAATGCTAATAACTTTTTAATGCATTAGCCTATTTGAAGGAAACTGGGCTCAAAATATTCCCTGGCTTATGCCGATAACATAGATACCAAATATACCACGGTAAGCTGAACTTCCGGTCCGCCATTTTGATTTATGTTGAAAACATACTTTTTCGAACTCCTGATCAACCGTATGTCCGATTTTCATCAAATTCGAATCAAATGATCTTCAGGCTATACTGATTCAAAGTTATGGATTTTGAGTCGATAGACAAAACCGTTTTCGCATACCACATCGACGAATTTGAGGCACAATGAGAAAATGACACTTGAGGCTGTATCCCTGGAATGCTTTGGCATATTGACACCAAACTTTGTGTGTGTCATTGAAAAGACACACAGAGTACACCAAATTGATTTTATAACAGTGTCACCTATTGGTCAAGCTTGATAAACCAAGTAATCATGCTACTAGAGGTGGTATTGGTGTTTTTTTTTTTTTGCCATTTCAAATACAATAATTCCAAAATTGCTGTTATTGCTCATTAATGTATTTGGTGTGATGCTTTATGCGATGCTTAGCTACTACATTTGCCGTTGGAGTGCTTGGCCCCGTAATTGCTGCTTGCAGCTATATTTAGGGGCCAAGCACCGAAGGTGCGAAGGCACCTATTGTGTTTGTTGGCGTTATTAGGGGCCAAGCACCGAAGGTGCGTAGGCACCTATTGTAATCGTTGGCGTTATTATTATTCTTCTTCTTCTTCTTCTTCTTCTTCTTCCGCCGCAAGTCTATGGCAGCCCATAGAACCGATTGCGGGAAAGTTGTATAATTTGGCACACTGATAGAGGACAGTCCCAACATTAACTATAGCAAATTTGAAGTCTCTATCTCCTACTCTCTAGCGCCACCACTTGTCCAAACTTTCAATGTTTGTATGCTAATAACTTTTGAACCGTAAGCCAGAAAATGGAAATTCTTTTTTCCTCTGAATCCTTGGCTCATGCCAAGTCGAATGAACCCCAAAATTCAAAAATCGCAAGGTTTAGTTTTTTCGCTATTTTCAATTATTCGAAAAACCTACTTTTTCGAACTCGTCCTAGACGGTTAGTCCGATTGCCACGAAAATTGGCTCAGATCATCTTCAGACCATGCTGGCAAAAAGTTATGGAATTCAAGTTGATTCGTCCAACTGTTGTCGAATGACACGTAAACAAATTTGACGAAAATCACGCAAACATGCACGTGAGGCTATATCCCGGCAACGGTTTGTCATATTGAGACCAAACATGGCGTGTGTTATAACAAGCATGAACTGAGACTACCTGCAGTGTTTCGACACAGCGCCACCTAGTGGTCAGGAGATATGAAAAATGCATATTTTGGCTTATAACTACTGAATGGTTTGGCCAAAAATCACACAACTGGTCTCTTTAGATTCAGTGAGTCATGTCGAGTCAAATGATATCCAATTTTCCTGTGTCGGCCATTTTAGGCGTCGGCCATTTTGAATTATGATTTAAAATGCTGTATTTTTTGAACGCAGCATCGTATCGTTTCGCAAATAATTACAAAAATATTCGGCTCCATGCCCTGAAGGTACTCAAAAAGTTTGGTGGCAGCGCCACCTTGTGGCCAATAGTTATAATGAAATATCACATAAATGCTAATAACTTTTGAATAAATTAGTCTATTAAAATTAAAATGGTCTCGCTATATTCTGTGGGTCATGCCGAGAGTATTGATACCAATAATGTGAAAATTGGCCTTACTTCCTGTCCGCCATTTTGCTTAATGTTGAAAACCTACTTTTTCGAACTCCTCCTAGACCGTTAGCCCAATTTTCACCAAATTTGACGTGCATCATCTTCAGACCATGCTGGCAAAAAGTTATGGATTTTGTGTCGATATACGTAACGGTTCTCATTTAGCGCATCAACGAATTTGCTGGAAGGGTGCCAAAATGCATTTGAGGCTGTATCTCTGCAACACTTTGACATATTTGCACCAAACTTTGTATGTGTCATCGCCACCTCACACTGACCATGCCACATAAATTTGGTAACAGCGCCACCTATTGGTCAAGAGTAATAAACCATTCATTAACCATGAGTAATTACACTTTTTAAAATGCTAATAACTTTTTAATGCATTAGCCTATTTGAAGGAAACTGGGCTCAAAATATTCCCTGGCTTATGCCGATAACATAGATACCAAATATACCACGGTAAGCTGAACTTCCGGTCCGCCATTTTGATTTATGTTGAAAACATACTTTTTCGAACTCCTGATCAACCGTATGTCCGATTTTCACCAAATTCGAATCAAATGATCTTCAGGCTATACTGATTCAAAGTTATGGATTTTGAGTCGATAGACAAAACCGTTTTCGCATACCACATCGACGAATTTGAGGCACAATGAGAAAATGACACTTGAGGCTGTATCCCTGGAATGCTTTGGCATATTGACACCAAACTTTGTGTGTGTCATTGAAAAGACACACAGAGTACACCAAATTGATTTTATAACAGTGTCACCTATTGGTCAAGCTTGATAAACCAAGTAATCATGCTACTAGAGGTGGTATTGGTGTTTTTTTTTTTTGCCATTTCAAATACAATAATTCCAAAATTGCTGTTATTGCTCATTAATGTATTTGGTGTGATGCTTTATGCGATGCTTAGCTACTACATTTGCCGTTGGAGTGCTTGGCCCCGTAATTGCTGCTTGCAGCTATATTTATTATTATTATTCTTCTTCTTCCACCCCAAGTCTATGGTAGCCCATAGAACCGATTGCGGGAAAGTTGTATAATTTGGCACACTAATAGAGGACTGTCTGAACATTAACCGTAGCAAATTTGAAGTCTCTAACTCAAACTCTCTAGCGCCACCAATTGTCTAAACTTTCAAAAACTTGATGCTAATAACTCTTGAACCGTAAGCCACAAAATGAAAATTCTTTTTTCCTGTGATTCCTTGGCTCATGCCGAGTCGAATGGACACCGAAATTCAAAAATCGCAAGGCTTAGTTTTTTCGCTATCGTCAATTGTTCGTAAAACCTACTTTTTCGAACTCGTCCTAGGCCGTTGCACCGATTGTCACGAAAATTGAATCAGATAATCTTCAGACCATGCTGGCAAAAAGTTATGGAATTCAAGTTGATTTCTCAAACCGTTTCCGAATAGCTCATGAACGAATTCTTCGAAAAGCACGCAAACGTGAACGTGAGGCTATATCTCCGCAACGGTTTGGCCTATTGAGACCAATCTTGGTGGGTCTTATAACAACCATTCCCTGGGACTACCTGCAGTGTTTCGGCGCTGTGCCCCCTAGTGGTCAGGAGATATGAAAAATGCATGTTTTTGCTCATAACTTCTGAACGGTTTTGCCAAAAATCACAAAAGTGGTGTCTTTAGATTCAGTGCATCATTCCGAGTCGAATGATACCGAATTTTCCTAATTCGGCCATTTTGGGCGTCGGCCATTTTGGATTTAGTTGTAAATTGCTGTATCTTAAGAATGAAGTTCCGTATCGTTTCGCAAATAATTACAAAAATGTCCGGCTCCATGCCCTGAATGTACACAAAAAAATTGGGGGCAGCGCCACCTTGTGGTCAATAGTTATAACGATTTTTTCGAAAAATGCTAATAACTTTTGCATACATTAGCCTATTGTAACAAAGCTGATGTTGATAGATTCCTTGGGTCATGCCGAGAACACCGATACCCCATTTGTCAATTTTGGCAAAATTTCCTGTCCGCCATTTTGATTCATGTTGAAAACCTACTTTTTCGAACTCCTCCTAGACCGTTGCTCAGATTTTCACCAAATTTGATTTGGATCATCTTCAGACCATGCTGACAAAAAGTTATGGAATTTGTGTCGATACACGTAACCGTTTTCAATTAGCGTACCAACGAATTTGCTGGAAAGATGCCAAACTGCATCTGAGGCTGTATCTCTGCAAAGGTTGGAGATATTTACACAAAACTTAATATGTGACATTGTCACATCACATTGACCACGCCACATCATTTTGGTCACAGCGCCACCTATTGGTCAAGAGTAATAAACCAATCAATAACCGCTAATTATTACATTTCCAATAATGCTAATAACTTTTGATTGCATTAGCCTATTATCATGAAACATGTCTCAAAATGTTCCTTGGGACATGCCGACAACATACATACCAATTATGTCATATTAAGCAAAACTTCCTGTCCGCCATTTTGATTCATGTTGAAAACCTTTTTTTTTAAACTCATCCTCAACCGTTTGTCTGATTTTCACCAAAATTGAATCAGATCATCTTCAGACCGTGCTGACAAAAAGTTATGGATTTCGTGTCAATAGACGAAACCGTTTTTGTACAGCGCTGCTTCAGATGTCAGGCATCTTCACAAAATGAGTCTGAGGCTATATCTCTGCAAAGCCCATTAGTGGTCTTCCAGTGACATCTAGTGGTCGTAAATGCAATTTATCATACAACACTGTCTCTTTAACCTTTATAACTGTTATATGTTGTCTTAATTACATTCCAAAGAAGCATACGCAATTCATGTATAATTTCACAGTCTAGATAATAGTACTGCACTCATTTTAAATAACCTAGATATGGCTGACATTAAAAGAATAGAACAGAATTACAGACACACACAAACATGAAATGTTTAAACTAGTATATTAATACTCAATAAGCATGCTTAAACCCACACACAGATGCACACATTTTGTTATATATATAGATAATTAAAATAAATGATGGGTGATAAAACCTATTGCAAGTCTTCTGTTTTTATGGGCTTCTATGTCATTTTTCAGGTTTCATTGCAATCATAATCTGGCATAATTATAAACATTTGATATATATGTATGAATAAATTGGTAAACTTTGACTCAATGTGATCTGAAATGCTTGAACAGTAATATTAAATAATAGTAATATACATTTTTTCTAGATGGATCCCTCAACAAGCTCCTAAACTGTAATGTTTTAGTCTTTAGTGAGCTCATTAGTGGTCTTCCGGTGACATCTAGTGGTTATAATTGCAATTTTTTATTCAACACTGGGTTTTGAAGCTTTATAAATATTACAGTGTTCTTTTTTACCTAATATCTGTTAAATTTTGCATGATTGTTTAGAAAAAATACAGATCTAATGCATGTGTGATTATATTACCCCTTTTTTTTTGCAGTTTAATGCCATTCACAACAGAAATCTTTAGTTTTTTAGGCCATTTTAACTGTTATAGCACCAGCTATTTTCTGATCTTAATGAAACTTTGCATGCTTGGTGGGTCATCTTTCACATGTTAGAACCAAGTTTCATAAAGTTTTGAGTTTTTGTTTCAGTTTTATAGGCTTTAGGTTACATGTGGCCACGGCCCTTTCCTAAATGACCTCTTATAGCTAACCAAAGGACAAAATGCAACATATTTTTGAAAATTATTGATCTAGAGAGTCCAGAGAATATTATTGCAGTGGTTTGATCAAGACTGAACAAAAAAACAGGTGACCCAAAACATTCAAATTCGTGGACCAATATTACGAAAAAGGCTATAACTCGGGAACAAAATGAGATTTCTTCACCAAACTCAGAACTCATATGCATGAACAAAAACTTTAGTCAAATTATTTTTTTTTTCCATATCTGCCACTTGGTGGCGCTACAGGATGAAAAAAAATCAAATGGCTATAACTAAGCAACCGTTGATCCAATCAACTTGAAAATTGATATGGCCCAATGTGGCACAAGTGCTCTATGAGGAATTTCACTTATCTTAAAAAACATGGCCGCCATTGGCCAAACAACTTTAAGCACCTATTTGACAAGGTTAATGGAAGTCGATCGGAACGAAACTCGGTGGGCATGTTCGACTCATTGCCCTAAAGGTCTGTAAGTACTTTGAAAGAAATTGCCCACAACATTGTCACCTCCCACAGAACACAACAAAGCGATTTGATTACAGCGCCACCTATTTTCCAAAAATGATAATGCATCATTTTACTGGAGTTTTACTGGCTGTTTCAATTACACTCTTCCAATAATTGCTTTTCTTACTCGTTGCATTTGGTCTGATGCTCCATGCCATGCTTAGCTCCTCGCTGTGGAACTTTTATTAACGATTTTCAGCCATTTCAATTACAATCATGCAATTATTAATTTCATTATTCATTGTTGCATTTGGTCTGATGCTACATATGCTTAGCTCCTGATGTTGCCGCTGGAATGCTTGGCCCCGTGATTGCTGCTTGCAGCTATATTTATTATTATTCTTCTTCTTCCACCCCAAGTCTATGGTAGCCCATAGAACCGATTGCGGGAAAGTTGTATAATTTGGCACACTAATAGAGGACTGTCTGAACATTAACCGTAGCAAATTTGAAGTCTCTAACTCAAACTCTCTAGCGCCACCAATTGTCTAAACTTTCAAAAACTTGATGCTAATAACTCTTGAACCGTAAGCCACAAAAAGAAAATTCTTTTTTCCTGTGATTCCTTGGCTCATGCCGAGTCGAATGGACACCGAAATTCAAAAATCGCAAGGCTTAGTTTTTTCGCTATCGTCAATTGTTCGTAAAACCTACTTTTTCGAACTCGTCCTAGGCCGTTGCACCGATTGTCACGAAAATTGAATCAGATAATCTTCAGACCATGCTGGCAAAAAGTTATGGAATTCAAGTTCATTTCTCAAACCGTTTCCGAATAGCTCATGAACGAATTCTTCGAAAAGCACGCAAACGTGAACGTGAGGCTATATCTCCGCAACGGTTTGGCCTATTGAGACCAATCTTGGTGGGTCTTATAACAACCATTTCCTGGGACTACCTGCAGTGTTTCGTCGCTGTGCCCCCTAGTGGTCAGGAGATATGAAAAATGCATGTTTTTGCTCATAACTTCTGAACGGTTTTGCCAAAAATCACAAAAGTGGTGTCTTTAGATTCAGTGCATCATTCCGAGTCGAATGATACCGAATTTTCCCAATTCGGCCATTTTGGGCGTCGGCCATTTTGGATTTAGTTGTAAATTGCTGTATCTTAAGAATGAAGTTCCGTATCGTTTCGCAAATAATTACAAAAATGTCCGGCTCCATGCCCTGAATGTACACAAAAAAATTGGGGGCAGCGCCACCTTGTGGTCAATAGTTATAACGATTTTTTCGAAAAATGCTAATAACTTTTGCATACATTAGCCTATTGTAACAAAGCTGATGTTGATAGATTCCTTGGGTCATGCCGAGAACACCGATACCCCATTTGTCAATTTTGGCAAAATTTCCTGTCCGCCATTTTGATTCATGTTGAAAACCTACTTTTTCGAACTCCTCCTAGACCGTTGCTCAGATTTTCACCAAATTTGATTTGGATCATCTTCAGACCATGCTGGCAAAAAGTTATGGAATTTGTGTCGATACACGTAACCGTTTTCAATTAGCGTACCAACGAATTTGCTGGAAAGATGCCAAACTGCATCTGAGGCTGTATCTCTGCAAAGGTTGGAGATATTTACACAAAACTTAATATGTGACATTGTCACATCACATTGACCACGCCACATCATTTTGGTCACAGCGCCACCTATTGGTCAAGAGTAATAAACCAATCAATAACCGCTAATTATTACATTTCCAATAATGCTAATAACTTTTGATTGCATTAGCCTATTATCATGAAACATGTCTCAAAATGTTCCTTGGGACATGCCGACAACATGCATACCAATTATGTCATATTAAGCAAAACTTCCTGTCCGCCATTTTGATTCATGTTGAAAACCTTTTTTTTTAAACTCATCCTCAACCGTTTGTCCGATTTTCACCAAAATTGAATCAGATCATCTTCAGACCGTGCTGACAAAAAGTTATGGATTTCGTGTCAATAGACGAAACCGTTTTTGTACAGCGCTGCTTCAGATGTCAGGCATCTTCACAAAATGAGTCTGAGGCTATATCTCTGCAAAGCCCATTAGTGGTCTTCCAGTGACATCTAGTGGTCGTAAATGCAATTTATCATACAACACTGTCTCTTTAACCTTTATAACTGTTATATGTTGTCTTAATTTCATTCCAAAGAAGCATACGCAATTTATGTATAATTTCACAGTCTAGATAATAGTACTGCACTGATTTTAAATAACCTAGATATGGCTGACAGTAAAAGAATAGAACAGAATTACAGACAGACACAAACATGAAATGTTTATACTAGTATATTAATACTCAATAAGCATGCTTAAACCCACACACAGATGCACACATTTTGTTATATATATAGATAATTAAAATAAATGATGGGTGATAAAACCTATTGCAAGTCTTCTGTTTTTATGGGCTTCTATGTCATTTTTCAGGTTTCATTGCAATCATAATCTGGCATAATTATAAACATTAGATATATCTGTATGAATAAATTGGTAAACTTTGACTCAATGTGATCTGAAATGCTTGAACAGTAATATTAAATAATAGTAATATACATTTTTTCTAGATGAATCCCTCAACAAGCCCATAAACTGTAATGTTTTAGTCTTTACTGAGCTCATTAGTGGTCTTCCGGTGACATCTAGTGGTTATAATTGCAATTTTTTATTCAACACTGGGTTTTGAAGCTTTATAAATATTACAGTGTTCTTTTTTACCTAATCTCTGTTAAATTTTGCATGATTGTTTAGAAAAAATACAGATCTAATGTATGTGTGATTATATTACCCCTTTTTTTTTGCAGTTTAATGCCATTCACAACAGAAATCTTTTGTTTTTTAGGCCTGTTTAAATGTTATCTAACCAAAGGACAAAATACAACATATTTTTTCAAAGTTATTGATCTAGAAAGTCCTGAGAATATTACTGCAGTGGTTTGATCAAGACTGAACAAAAAACCAGGTGACCCAAAACATTCAAATTCGTGGACCAATTTTATGAAAAAGGCTATAACTCGGGAACAAAATGAGATATCTTCACCAAACTCAGAACTCATATGCATGAACAAAAACTTTAGTCAAATTATTTTTTTTTTCCATATCTGCCACTTGGTGGCGCTACAGGATGAAAAAAAAAACTAAAATGTCTATAACTAAGCAACCGCTGATCCAATCAACTTGAAAATTGGTATGGCCCAATGTGGCATAAGTGTCTATGAGGAATTTCTCTTATCTTAAAAAACATGGCCGCCATTGGCCAAACAACTTTAAGCACCTATTTGACAAGGTTAATGGAAGTCGATCGGAACGAAACTCGGTGGGCATGTTCGACTCATTGCCCTAAAGGTCTGTAAGTATTTTGAAAGAAATTGCCCACAACATTGTCACCTCCCACAGAACACAACAAAGCGATTTGATTACAGCGCCAACTATTTTCCAAAAATGATAATGCATCATTTTACTGGAGTTTTACTGACTGTTTCAATTACACTCTTCCAATAATTGCTTTTCTTACTCGTTGCATTTGGTCTGATGCTCCATGCCATGCTTAGCTCCTCGCTGTGGAACTTTTATTAACGATTTTCAGCCATTTCAATTACAATCATGCAATTATTAATTTCATTGTTGCATTTGGTCTGATGCTACATATGCTTAGCTCCTGATGTTGCCGCTGGAATGCTTGGCCCCGTTATTGCTGCTTGCAGCTATATTTAGGGGCCAAGCACCGAAGGTGCGAAGGCACCTATTGTGTTTGTTGGCGTTATTATTAGGGGCCAAGCACCGAAGGTGCGAAGGCACCTATTGTGTTTGTTGGCGTTATTATTAGGGGCCAAGCACCGAAGGTGCGAAGGCACCTATTGTGTTTGTTGGCGTTATTAGGGGCCAAGCACCGAAGGTGCGTAGGCACCTATTGTTTTCGTTGGCGTTATTATTATTCTTCTTCTTCTTCTTCTTCTTCCGCCGCAAGTCTATGGCAGCCCATAGAACCGATTGCGGGAAAGTTGTATAATTTGGCACACTGATAGAGGACAGTCCCAGCATTAACTATAGCAAATTTGAAGTCTCTATCTCCTACTCTCTAGCGCCACCACTTGTCCAAACTTTCAATGTTTGTATGCTAATAACTTTTGAACCGTAAGCCAGAAAATGGAAGTTCTTTTTTCCTCTGAATCCTTGGCTCATGCCAAGTCGAATGAACCCCAAAATTCAAAAATCGCAAGGTTTAGTTTTTTCGCTATTTTCAATTTTTCGAAAAACCTACTTTTTCGAACTCGTGCTAGACGGTTAGTCCGATTGCCACGAAAATTGGCTCAGATCATCTTCAGACCATGCTGGCAAAAAGTTATGGAATTCAAGTTGATTCGTCCAACCATTGTCGAATGACACGTAAACAAATTTGACGAAAAGCACGCAAAAATGCACTTGAGGCTATATCTCAGCAACGGTTTGGCATATTGAGACCAAACTTGGTGTGTGTTATAATAAGCATGACCTGAGACTACCTGCAGTGTTTCGACACAGCGCCACCTAGTGGTCAGGAGATATGAAAAATGCATATTTTGGCTTATATCTTCTGAATGGTTTGGCCAAAAATCACACAACTGGTCTCTTTAGATTCAGTGAGTCATGTCGAGTCGTATGATATGCAAATTTCCCATGTCAGCCATTTTAGGCGTCGGCCATTTTGAATTATGTTTTAAAATGCTGTATTTTTTCAACGCAGCATCGTATCGTTTCGCAAATAATTACAAAAATATTCGGCTCCATGCCCTGTATGTACTCAAAAAGCTTGGTGGCAGCGCCACCTTGTGGTCAAGAGTTATAATGAATTATCACAAAAATGCTAATAACTTTTGAGTAAATTAGACAATTGAAATGCAAATGGTCTCGCCGTATTCTTTGGGTCATGCCGAGAACATAGATACCAATTATGCCAAAATTGGCCATACTTCCTGTCCGCCATTTTGATTAATGTTGAAAACCTACTTTTTCGAACTCCTCCTAGACCGTTAGTCCGATTTTCACCAAATTTGACGTGAATCATCTTCAGACCATGCTGGCAAAAAGTTATGGATTTCGTGTCGATATACAAAACGGTTCTGATTTAGCGCATCAACGAATTTGCTGGAAGGGTGCCAAAATGCATTTGAGGCTGTATCTCTGCAACGCTTTGACATTTTTGCACCAAACTTTGTATGTGTCATCGCCACCTGACACTGACCATGCCACATAAATTTGGTAACAGCGCCACCTATTGGTCAAGAGTAATGAACCATTCATTAACTATGAATAATTACACTTATAAAAATGCTAGTAACTTTTTAATGCATTAGCCTATTGTAATGAAACTGGCCTCAAAATATTCCCTGGCTTATGCCGACAACATAGATACCATATATGCCAGAGTAAGCCGAACTTCCTGTCCGCCATTTTGATTTATGTTGAAAACCTACTTTTTCGAACTCCTCATCAACCGTTAGTCCGATTTTCACCAAAATTGACTCAGATGATCTGTAGACTGTACTGACAAAATGTTATGGATTTTGTATCGATAGACAAAACCGTTTTCGCATAGCACAGCGACGAATTTGAGGCACAATGCCAAAATGACACTTGAGGCTGTATCTCTGCAATGCTTTGGCATATTGACACCAAACTTTGTTTGTGTCATTGAAAAGTCACACAGAGTACACCAAATTGACTTGATAACAGCACCACCTATTGGTCAATTTTGATAAGCCAGTAAATCATGCTACTAGAGGTAGTATTTATGATTTTTTTAGCCATTTCAATTACAATCATCCTAAAATTGCTGTTATTGCTCATTAATGCATTTGGTGTGATGCTCCATGCCATGCTTAGCTCCTACATTTGCCGTTGGAGTGCTTGGCCCCGTAATTGCTGCTTGCAGCTATATTTAGGGGCCAAGCACCGAAGGTGCGTAGGCACCTATTGTTTTCGTTGGCGTTATTATTAGGGGCCAAGCACCGAAGGTGCGAAGGCACCTATTGTGTTCGTTGGCGTTATTATTATTATTATTATTCTTCTTCTTCCACCCCAAGTCTATGGTAGCCCATAGAACCGATTGCGGGAAAGTTGTATAATTTGGCACACTGATAGAGGACAGTCCCAACATTCACTATAGCAAATTTGAAGTCTCTATCTCCTACTCTCTAGCGCCACCACTTGTCCAAACTTTCAATGTTTGTATGCTAATAACTTTTGAACCGTAAGCCAGAAAATGGAAATTCTTTTTTCCTCTGAATCCTTGGCTCATGCCAAGTCGAATGAACCCCAAAATTCAAAAATCGCAAGGTTTAGTTTTTTCGCTATTTTCAATTATTCGAAAAACCTACTTTTTCGAACTCGTCCTAGACGGTTAGTCCGATTGCCACGAAAATTGGCTCAGATCATCTTCAGACCATGCTGGCAAAAAGTTATGGAATTCAAGTTGATTCGTCCAACTGTTGTCGAATGACACGTAAACAAATTTGACAAAAAGCACGCAAACATGCACGTGAGGCTATATCCCGGCAACGGTTTGTCATATTGAGACCAAACTTGGCGTGTGTTATAACAAGCATGAACTGAGACTACCTGCAGTGTTTCGACACAGCACCACCTAGTGGTCAGGAGATATGAAAAATGCATATTTTGGCTTATAACTACTGAATGGTTTGGCCAAAAATCACACAACTGGTCTCTTTAGATTCAGTGAGTCATGTCGAGTCAAATGATATCCAATTTTCCTGTGTCGGCCATTTTAGGCGTCGGCCATTTTGAATTATGATTTAAAATGCTGTATTTTTTGAACGCAGCATCGTATCGTTTCGCAAATAATTACAAAAATATTCGGCTCCATGCCCTGAAGGTACTCAAAAAGTTTGGTGGCAGCGCCACCTTGTGGCCAATAGTTATAATGAAATATCACATAAATGCTAATAACTTTTGAATAAATTAGTCTATTAAAATTAAAATGGTCTCGCTATATTCTGTGGGTCATGCCGAGAGTATTGATACCAATAATGTGAAAATTGGCCTTACTTCCTGTCCGCCATTTTGCTTAATGTTGAAAACCTACTTTTTCGAACTCCTCCTAGACCGTTAGCCCAATTTTCACCAAATTTGACGTGAATCATCTTCAGACCATGGTGGCAAAAAGTTATGGATTTTGTGTCGATATACGTAACGGTTCTCATTTAGCGCATCAACGAATTTGCTGGAAGGGTGCCAAAATGCATTTGAGGCTGTATCTCTGCAACACTTTGACATATTTGCACCAAACTTTGTATGTGTCATCGCCACCTCACACTGACCATGCCACATAAATTTGGTAACAGCGCCACCTATTGGTCAAGAGTAATAAACCATTCATTAACCATGAGTAATTACACTTTTTAAAATGCTAATAACTTTTTAATGCATTAGCCTATTTGAAGGAAACTGGGCTCAAAATATTCCCTTGCTTATGCCGATAACATAGATACCAAATATACCACGGTAAGCTGAACTTCCGGTCCGCCATTTTGATTTATGTTGAAAACATACTTTTTCGAACTCCTGATCAACCGTATGTCCGATTTTCACCAAATTCGAATCAAATGATCTTCAGGCTATACTGATTCAAAGTTATGGATTTTGAGTCGATAGACAAAACCGTTTTCGCATACCACATCGACGAATTTGAGGCACAATGAGAAAATGACACTTGAGGCTGTATCCCTGGAATGCTTTGGCATATTGACACCAAACTTTGTGTGTGTCATTGAAAAGTCACACAGAGTACACCAAATTGATTTTATAACAGTGTCACCTATTGGTCAAGCTTGATAAACCAAGTAATCATGCTACTAGAGGTGGTATTGGTGTTTTTTTTTTTTTTGCCATTTCAAATACAATAATTCCAAAATTGCTGTTATTGCTCATTAATGAATTTGGTGTGATGCTTCATGCGATGCTTAGCTCCTACATTTGCCGTTGGAGTGCTTGGCCCCGTAATTGCTGCTTGCAGCTATATTTATTATTCTTCTTCTTCTTCCGCCGCAAGTCTATGGCAGCCCATAGAACCGTTTGCGGGAAAGTTGTATAATTTGGCACACTGATAGAGGACAGTCCCAACATTAACTATAGCAAATTTGAAGCCTCTAACTCCTACTCTCTAGCGCCACCACTTGTCCAAACTTTCAATGTTTGTATGCTAATAACTTTTGAACCGTAAGCCAGAAAATGGAAATTCTTTTTTCCTCTGAAACCTTGGCTCATGCCAAGTCGAATGAACCCCAAATTTCAAAAATCGCAAGGTTTAGTTTTTTCGCTATTTTCAATTATTCGAAAAACCTACTTTTTCGAACTCGTCCTAGACGGTTAGTCCGATTGCCACGAAAATTGGCTCAGATCATCTTCAGACCATGTTGGCAAAAAGTTATGGAATTCAAGTTGATTCGTCCAACTGTTGTCGAATGACACGTAAACAAATTTGACGAAAAGCACGCAAACATGCACGTGAGGCTATATCCCGGCAACGGTTTGTCATATTGAGACCAAACTTGGCGTGTGTTATAACAAGCATGAACTGAGACTACCTGCAGTGTTTCGACACAGCGCCACCTAGTGGTCAGGAGATATGAAAAATGCATATTTTGGCTTATAACTACTGAATGGTTTGGCCAAAAATCACACAACTGGTCTCTTTAGATTCAGTGAGTCATGTCGAGTCAAATGATATCCAATTTTCCTGTGTCGGCCATTTTAGGCGTCGGCCATTTTGAATTATGATTTAAAATGCTGTATTTTTTGAACGCAGCATCGTATCGTTTCGCAAATAATTACAAAAATATTCGGCTCCATGCCCTGAAGGTACTCAAAAAGTTTGGTGGCAGCGCCATCTTGTGGCCAATAGTTATAATGAAATATCACATAAATGCTAATAACTTTTGAATAAATTAGTCTATTAAAATTAAAATGGTCTCGCTATATTCTGTGGGTCATGCCGAGAGTATTGATACCAATAATGTGAAAATTGGCCTTACTTCCTGTCCGCCATTTTGCTTAATGTTGAAAACCTACTTTTTCGAACTCCTCCTAGACCGTTAGCCCAATTTTCACCAAATTTGACGTGCATCATCTTCAGACCATGCTGGCAAAAAGTTATGGATTTTGTGTCGATATACGTAACGGTTCTCATTTAGCGCATCAACGAATTTGCTGGAAGGGTGCCAAAATGCATTTGAGGCTGTATCTCTGCAACACTTTGACATATTTGCACCAAACTTTGTATGTGTCATCGCCACCTCACACTGACCATGCCACATAAATTTGGTAACAGCGCCACCTATTGGTCAAGAGTAATAAACCATTCATTAACCATGAGTAATTACACTTTTTAAAATGCTAATAACTTGTTAATGCATTAGCCTATTTGAAGGAAACTGGGCTCAAAATATTCCCTGGCTTATGCCGATAACATAGATACCAAATATACCACGGTAAGCTGAACTTCCGGTCCGCCATTTTGATTTATGTTGAAAACATACTTTTTCGAACTCCTGATCAACCGTATGTCCGATTTTCACCAAATTCGAATCAAATGATCTTCAGGCTATACTGATTCAAAGTTATGGATTTTGAGTCGATAGACAAAACCGTTTTCGCATACCACATCGACGAATTTGAGGCACAATGAGAAAATGACACTTGAGGCTGTATCCCTGGAATGCTTTGGCATATTGACACCAAACTTTGTGTGTGTCATTGAAAAGACACACAGAGTACACCAAATTGATTTTATAACAGTGTCACCTATTGGTCAAGCTTGATAAACCAAGTAATCATGCTACTAGAGGTGGTATTGGTGTTTTTTTTTTTTTTTTTGCCATTTCAAATACAATAATTCCAAAATTGCTGTTATTGCTCATTAATGTATTTGGTGTGATGCTTTATGCGATGCTTAGCTACTACATTTGCCGTTGGAGTGCTTGGCCCCGTAATTGCTGCTTGCAGCTATATTTATTATTATTATTCTTCTTCTTCCACCCCAAGTCTATGGTAGCCCATAGAACCGATTGCGGGAAAGTTGTATAATTTGGCACACTAATAGAGGACTGTCTGAACATTAACCGTAGCAAATTTGAAGTCTCTAACTCAAACTCTCTAGCGCCACCAATTGTCTAAACTTTCAAAAACTTGATGCTAATAACTCTTGAACCGTAAGCCACAAAATGAAAATTCTTTTTTCCTGTGATTCCTTGGCTCATGCCGAGTCGAATGGACACCGAAATTCAAAAATCGCAAGGCTTAGTTTTTTCGCTATCGTCAATTGTTCGTAAAACCTACTTTTTCGAACTCGTCCTAGGCCGTTGCACCGATTGTCACGAAAATTGAATCAGATAATCTTCAGACCATGCTGGCAAAAAGTTATGGAATTCAAGTTGATTTCTCAAACCGTTTCCGAATAGCTCATGAACGAATTCTTCGAAAAGCACGCAAACGTGAACGTGAGGCTATATCTCCGCAACGGTTTGGCCTATTGAGACCAATCTTGGTGGGTCTTATAACAACCATTCCCTGGGACTACCTGCAGTGTTTCGGCGCTGTGCCCCCTAGTGGTCAGGAGATATGAAAAATGCATGTTTTTGCTCATAACTTCTGAACGGTTTTGCCAAAAATCACAAAAGTGGTGTCTTTAGATTCAGTGCATCATTCCGAGTCGAATGATACCGAATTTTCCCAATTCGGCCATTTTGGGCGTCGGCCATTTTGAATTTAGTTGTAAATTGCTGTATCTTAAGAATGAAGTTCCGTATCGTTTCGCAAATAATTACAAAAATGTCCGGCTCCATGCCCTGAATGTACACAAAAAAATTGGGGGCAGCGCCACCTTGTGGTCAATAGTTATAACGATTTTTCGAAAAATGCTAATAACTTTTGCATACATTAGCCTATTGTAACAAAGCTGATGTTGATAGATTCCTTGGGTCATGCCGAGAACACCGATACCCCATTTGTCAATTTTGGCAAAATTTCCTGTCCGCCATTTTGATTCATGTTGAAAACCTACTTTTTCGAACTCCTCCTAGACCGTTGCTCAGATTTTCACCAAATTTGATTTGGATCATCTTCAGACCATGCTGGCAAAAAGTTATGGAATTTGTGTCGATACACGTAACCGTTTTCAATTAGCGTACCAACGAATTTGCTGGAAAGATGCCAAACTGCATCTGAGGCTGTATCTCTGCAAAGGTTGGAGATATTTACACAAAACTTAATATGTGACATTGTCACATCACATTGACCACGCCACATCATTTTGGTCACAGCGCCACCTATTGGTCAAGAGTAATAAACCAATCAATAACCGCTAATTATTACATTTCCAATAATGCTAATAACTTTTGATTGCATTAGCCTATTATCATGAAACATGTCTCAAAATGTTCCTTGGGACATGCCGACAACATGCATACCAATTATGTCATATTAAGCAAAACTTCCTGTCCGCCATTTTGATTCATGTTGAAAACCTTTTTTTTTAAACTCATCCTCAACCGTTTGTCTGATTTTCACCAAAATTGAATCAGATCATCTTCAGACCGTGCTGACAAAAAGTTATGGATTTCGTGTCAATAGACGAAACCGTTTTTGTACAGCGCTGCTTCAGATGTCAGGCATCTTCACAAAATGAGTCTGAGGCTATATCTCTGCAAAGCTTTGTTGTAATTAAGCCAAACTTGTGTGTGCCATTGTCTAACATGGAGAATAGGCTCACAGACACTCACACACAGAAATGAAATGGTTCAACTATTATATGAATAATCAATAAGCATGATTACACACACACACACACACACACACACACACAGAGAGAAGTACATGCCCACACATTTTGTTGTATGTAGATATTTGAAATAAATTATAGGTGACACACAACTCACAGAAAGACTTCTTTTCTTACATTTCTATGTCAGGTTTCATTGCATTCATATTCTGACATAATAGTAAACATTTGATATACATGTATGAATAAATTGTTGAACTTTCACTCAATGTGATCTTAAATGCTTGAACAGTAATATTAAATAATAGTAATATATATTTTTCTAGATGAATCAATCATCGAGACAATGAACTGTAATGTTTTAGTCTTTAGTGAGCCCATTAGTGGTCTTCCAGTGACATCTAGTGGTCGTAAATGCAATTTATCATACAACACTGTCTCTTTAACCTTTATAACTGTTATATGTTGTCTTAATTTCATTCCAAAGAAGCATACGCAATTTATGTATAATTTCACAGTCTAGATAATAGTACTGCACTGATTTTAAATAACCTAGATATGGCTGACAGTAAAAGAATAGAACAGAATTACAGACACACACAAACATGAAATGTTTAAACTAGTATATTAATACTCAATAAGCATGCTTAAACCCACACACAGATGCACACATTTTGTTATATATATAGATAATTAAAATAAATGATGGGTGATAAAACCTATTGCAAGTCTTCTGTTTTTAATGGGCTTCTATAGCCCCTTTCACACTGCACGTCGGACCCGCAATATTCCCGTAACATTGCCTGGTCGCCTTCTGTGTGAAAGCAACCACGTCCCGGAATTGATTACCGAATCGAACCCGGGTCGGGGACATAGTAACATTGCGGTAATCGATCCGGAACGAGCGCTGTGTGAACAAAAGCCAGATCTAATTCGGTATCGAAGTGATGACCCGCGTTATCGCGCGACTTTTTTACCGGTTGTTTTGAAGGAAGATCAACATTCGCGACGAAAACATATGTGCAAACTGTAATGAAGCAGAGATCAGGTAGTTCCTCACTTTCCGCACTGATGCAGAGATCGTTTGCTTGCTTCAGTTAAAGTATAACGTGCCAAGCTTTGTCGACTCGTACATTACACGTCACGCGCTGATGTCACGTGTCGTTACGGGATCTTCAAGGGTTGTGTGTGAAAGCACGCACATATACCGGTCATCACTGGCAGTGTGAAAGTGCCAAATCTAGCAACCAGGGAACAATTACAGGAACACTTTACCCCTGTATTTGCCGGAATGGCAGTGTGAAAGGGGCTTATGTCATTTTTCAGGTTTCATTGCAATCATAATCTGGCATAATTATAAACATTAGATATATCTGTATGAATAAATTGGTAAACTTTGACTCAATGTGATCTGAAATGCTTGAACAGTAATATTAAATAATAGTAATATACATTTTTTCTAGATGAATCCCTCAACAAGCCCATAAACTGTAATGTTTTAGTCTTTAGTGAGCTCATTAGTGGTCTTCCGGTGACATCTAGTGGTTATAATTGCAATTTTTTATTCAACACTGGGTTTTGAAGCTTTATAAATATTACAGTGTTCTTTTTTACCTAATCTCTGTTAAATTTTGCATGATTGTTTAGAAAAAATACAGATCTAATGCATGTGTGATTATATTACCCCTTTTTTTTGCAGTTTAATGCCATTCACAACAGAAATCTTTTGTTTTTAGGCCATTTTAACTGTTATAGCACCAGCTATTTTCTGATCTTAATGAAACTTTGCATGCTTGGTGGGTCATCTTTCACATGTTATAACCAAGTTTCATAAAGTTTTGAGTTTTTGTTTCAGTTTTATAGGCTTTAGGTTACATGTGGCCACGGCCCTTTCCTAAATGACCTCTTATAGCTAACCAAAGGACAAAATGCAACATATTTTTGAAAATTATTGATCTAGAGAGTCCAGAGAATATTATTGCAGTGGTTTGATCAAGACTGAACAAAAAACCAGGTGACCCAAAACATTCAAATTCGTGGACCAATTTTACGAAAAAGGCTATAACTCGGGAACAAAATGAGATATCTTCACCAAACTCAGAACTCATATGCATGAACAAAAACTTTAGTCAAATTATTATTTTTTTTCCATATCTGCCACTTGGTGGCGCTACAGGATGAAAAAAAAATCAAATGGCTATAACTAAGCAACCGTTGATCCAATCAACTTGAAAATTGATATGGCCCAATGTGGCACAAGTGCTCTATGAGGAATTTCACTTATCTTAAAAAACATGGCCGCCATTGGCCAAACAACTTTAAGCACCTATTTGACAAGGTTAATGGAAGTCGATCGGAACGAAACTCGGTGGGCATGTTCGACTCATTGCCCTAAAGGTCTGTAAGTATTTTGAAAGAAATTGCCCACAACATTGTCACCTCCCACAGAACACAACAAAGCGATTTGATTACAGCGCCACCTATTTTCCAAAAATGATAATGCATCATTTTACTGGAGTTTTACTGGCTGTTTCAATTACACTCTTCCAATAATTGCTTTTCTTACTCGTTGCATTTGGTCTGATGCTCCATGCCATGCTTAGCTCCTCGCTGTGGAACTTTTATTAACGATTTTCAGCCATTTCAATTACAATCATGCAATTATTAATTTCATTATTCATTGTTGCATTTGGTCTGATGCTACATATGCTTAGCTCCTGATGTTGCCGCTGGAATGCTTGGCCCCGTGATTGCTGCTTGCAGCTATATTTATTATTATTCTTCTTCTTCCACCCCAAGTCTATGGTAGCCCATAGAACCGATTGCGGGAAAGTTGTATAATTTGGCACACTAATAGAGGACTGTCTGAACATTAACCGTAGCAAATTTGAAGTCTCTTACTCAAACTCTCTAGCGCCACCAATTGTCTAAACTTTCAAAAACTTGATGCTAATAACTCTTGAACCGTGAGCCACAAAATGAAAATTCTTTTTTCCTGTGATTCCTTGGCTCATGCCGAGTCGAATGGACACCGAAATTCAAAAATCGCAAGGCTTAGTTTTTTCGCTATCGTCAATTGTTCGTAAAACCTACTTTTTCGAACTCGTCCTAGGCCGTTGCACCGATTGTCACGAAAATTGAATCAGATAATCTTCAGACCATGCTGGCAAAAAGTTATGGAATTCAAGTTGATTTCTCAAACCGTTTCCGAATAGCTCATGAACGAATTCTTCGAAAAGCACGCAAACGTGAACGTGAGGCTATATCTCCGCAACGGTTTGGCCTATTGAGACCAATCTTGGTGGGTCTTATAACAACCATTCCCTGGGACTACCTGCAGTGTTTCGGCGCTGTGCCCCCTAGTGGTCAGGAGATATGAAAAATGCATGTTTTTGCTCATAACTTCTGAACGGTTTTGCCAAAAATCACAAAAGTGGTGTCTTTAGATTCAGTGCATCATTCCGAGTCGAATGATACCGAATTTTCCCAATTCGGCCATTTTGGGCGTCGGCCATTTTGGATTTAGTTGTAAATTGCTGTATCTTAAGAATGAAGTTCCGTATCGTTTCGCAAATAATTACAAAAATGTCCGGCTCCATGCCCTGAATGTACACAAAAAAATTGGGGGCAGCGCCACCTTGTGGTCAATAGTTATAACGATTTTTTCGAAAAATGCTAATAACTTTTGCATACATTAGCCTATTGTAACAAAACTGATGTTGATAGATTCCTTGGGTCATGCCGAGAACACCGATACCCCATTTGTCAATTTTGGCAAAATTTCCTGTCCGCCATTTTGATTCATGTTGAAAACCTACTTTTTCGAACTCCTCCTAGACCGTTGCTCAGATTTTCACCAAATTTGATTTGGATCATCTTCAGACCATGCTGTCAAAAAGTTATGGAATTTGTGTCGATACACGTAACCGTTTTCAATTAGCGTACCAACGAATTTGCTGGAAAGATGCCAAACTGCATCTGAGGCTGTATCTCTGCAAAGGTTGGAGATATTTACACAAAACTTAATATGTGACATTGTCACATCACATTGACCACGCCACATCATTTTGGTCACAGCGCCACCTATTGGTCAAGAGTAATAAACCAATCAATAACCGCTAATTATTACATTTCCAATAATGCTAATAACTTTTGATTGCATTAGCCTATTATCATGAAACATGTCTCAAAATGTTCCTTGGGACATGCCGACAACATACATACCAATTATGTCATATTAAGCAAAACTTCCTGTCCGCCATTTTGATTCATGTTGAAAACCTTTTTTTTTAAACTCATCCTCAACCGTTTGTCTGATTTTCACCAAAATTGAATCAGATCATCTTCAGACCGTGCTGACAAAAAGTTATGGATTTCGTGTCAATAGACGAAACCGTGTTTGTACAGCGCTGCTTCAGATGTCAGGCATCTTCACAAAATGAGTCTGAGGCTATATCTCTGCAAAGCCCATTAGTGGTCTTCCAGTGACATCTAGTGGTCGTAAATGCAATTTATCATACAACACTGTCTCTTTAACCTTTATAACTGTTATATGTTGTCTTAATTTCATTCCAAAGAAGCATACGCAATTTATGTATAATTTCACAGTCTAGATAATAGTACTGCACTGATTTTAAATAACCTAGATATGGCTGACAGTAAAAGAATAGAACAGAATTACAGACACACACACCAACATGAAATGTTTAAACTAGTATATTAATACTCAATAAGCATGCTTAAACCCACACACAGATGCACACATTTTGTTATATATATAGATAATTAAAATAAATGATGGGTGATAAAACCTATTGCAAGTCTTCTGTTTTTATGGGCTTCTATGTCATTTTTCAGGTTTCATTGCAATCATAATCTGGCATAATTATAAACATTAGATATATCTGTATGAATAAATTGGTAAACTTTGACTCAATGTGATCTGAAATGCTTGAACAGTAATATTAAATAATAGTAATATACATTTTTTCTAGATGAATCCCTCAACAAGCCCATAAACTGTAATGTTTTAGTCTTTAGTGAGCTCATTAGTGGTCTTCCGGTGACATCTAGTGGTTATAATTGCAATTTTTTATTCAACACTGGGTTTTGAAGCTTTATAAATATTACAGTGTTCTTTTTTACCTAATCTCTGTTAAATTTTGCATGATTGTTTAGAAAAAATACAGATCTAATGCATGTGTGATTATATTACCCCTTTTTTTTGGCAGTTTAATGCCATTCACAACAGAAATCTTTTGTTTTTTAGGCCATTTTAACTGTTATAGCACCAGCTATTTTCTGATCTTAATGAAACTTTGCATGCTTGGTGGGTCATCTTTCACATGTTATAACCAAGTTTCATAAAGTTTTGAGTTTTTGTTTCAGTTTTATAGGCTTTAGGTTACATGTGGCCACGGCCCTTTCCTAAATGACCTCTTATAGCTAACCAAAGGACAAAATGCAACATATTTTTGAAAATTATTGATCTAGAGAGTCCAGAGAATATTATTGCAGTGGTTTGATCAAGACTGAACAAAAAACCAGGTGACCCAAAACATTCAAATTCGTGGACCAATTTTACGAAAAAGGCTATAACTCGGGAACAAAATGAGATATCTTCACCAAACTCAGAACTCATATGCATGAACAAAAACTTTAGTGAAATTATAATTTTTTTTTTCCATATCTGCCACTTGGTGGCGCTACAGGATGAAAAAAATATCAAATGGCTATAACTAAGCAACCGTTGATCCAATCAACTTGAAAATTGATATGGCCCAATGTGGCACAAGTGCTCTATGAGGAATTTCACTTATCTTAAAAAACATGGCCGCCATTGGCCAAACAACTTTAAACACCTATTTGACAAGGTTAATGGAAGTCGATCGGAACGAAACTCGGTCGGCATGTTCGACTCATTGCCCTAAAGGTCTGTAAGTATTTTGAAAGAAATTGCCCACAACATTGTCACCTCCCACAGAACACAACAAAGCGATTTGATTACAGCGCCAACTATTTTCCAAAAATGATAATGCATCATTTTACTGGAGTTTTACTGGCTGTTTCAATTACACTCTTCCAATAATTGCTTTTCTTACTCGTTGCATTTGGTCTGATGCTCCATGCCATGCTTAGCTCCTCGCTGTGGAACTTTTATTAACGATTTTCAGCCATTTCAATTACAATCATGCAATTATTAATTTCATTATTCATTGTTGCATTTGGTCTGATGCTACATATGCTTAGCTCCTGATGTTGCCGCTGGAATGCTTGGCCCCGTGATTGCTGCTTGCAGCTATATTTATTATTATTCTTCTTCTTCCACCCCAAGTCTATGGTAGCCCATAGAACCGATTGCGGGAAAGTTGTATAATTTGGCACACTAATAGAGGACTGTCTGAACATTAACCGTAGCAAATTTGAAGTCTCTAACTCAAACTCTCTAGCGCCACCAATTGTCTAAACTTACAAAAACTTGATGCTAATAACTCTTGAACCGTAAGCCACAAAATGAAAATTCTTTTTTCCTGTGATTCCTTGGCTCATGCCGAGTCGAATGGACACCGAAATTCAAAAATCGCAAGGCTTAGTTTTTTCGCTATCGTCAATTGTTCGTAAAACCTACTTTTTCGAACTCGTCCTAGGCCGTTGCACCGATTTTCACGAAAATTGAATCAGATAATCTTCAGACGATGCTGGCAAAAAGTAATGGAATTCAAGTTGATTTCTCAAACCGTTTCCGAATAGCTCATGAACGAATTCTTCGAAAAGCACGCAAACGTGAACGTGAGGCTATATCTCTGCAACGGTTTGGCCTATTGAGACCAATCTTGGTGGGTCTTATAACAACCATTCCCTGGGACTACCTGCAGTGTTTCGGCGCTGTGCCCCCTAGTGGTCAGGAGATATGAAAAATGCATGTTTTTGCTCATAACTTCTGAACGGTTTTGCCAAAAATCACAAAAGTGGTGTCTTTAGATTCAGTGCATCATTCCGAGTCGAATGATACCGAATTTTCCCAATTCGGCCATTTTGGGCGTCGGCCATTTTGGATTTAGTTGTAAATTGCTGTATCTTAAGAATGAAGTTCCGTATCGTTTCGCAAATAATTACAAAAATGTCCGGCTCCATGCCCTGAATGTACACAAAAAAATTGGGGGCAGCGCCACCTTGTGGTCAATAGTTATAACGATTTTTTCGAAAAATGCTAATAACTTTTGCATACATTAGCCTATTGTAACAAAGCTGATGTTGATAGATTCCTTGGGTCATGCCGAGAACACTGATACCCCATTTGTCAATTTTGGCAAAATTTCCTGTCCGCCATTTTGATTCATGTTGAAAACCTACTTTTTCGAACTCCTCCTAGACCGTTGCTCAGATTTTCACCAAATTTGATTTGGATCATCTTCAGACCATGCTGGCAAAAAGTTATGGAATTTGTGTCGATACACGTAACCGTTTTCAATTAGCGTACCAACGAATTTGCTGGAAAGATGCCAAACTGCATCTGAGGCTGTATCTCTGCAAAGGTTGGAGATATTTACACAAAACTTAATATGTGACATTGTCACATCACATTGACCACGCCACATCATTTTGGTCACAGCGCCACCTATTGGTCAAGAGTAATAAACCAATCAACAACCGCTAATTATTACATTTCCAATAATGCTAATAACTTTTGATTGCATTAGCCTATTATCATGAAACATGTCTCAAAATGTTCCTTGGGACATGCCGACAACATGCATACCAATTATGTCATATTAAGCAAAACTTCCTGTCCGCCATTTTGATTCATGTTGAAAACCTTTTTTTTTAAACTCATCCTCAACCGTTTGTCCGATTTTCACCAAAATTGAATCAGATCATCTTCAGACCGTGCTGACAAAAAGTTATGGATTTCGTGTCAATAGACGAAACCGTTTTTGTACAGCGCTGCTTCAGATGTCAGGCATCTTCACAAAATGAGTCTGAGGCTATATCTCTGCAAAGCCCATTAGTGGTCTTCCAGTGACATCTAGTGGTCGTAAATGCAATTTATCATACAAGACTGTCTCTTTAACCTTTATAACTGTTATATGTTGTCTTAATTTCATTCCAAAGAAGCATACGCAATTTATGTATAATTTCACAGTCTAGATAATAGTACTGCACTGATTTTAAATAACCTAGATATGGCTGACAGTAAAAGAATAGAACAGAATTACAGACACACACAAACATGAAATGTTTAAACTAGTATATTAATACTCAATAAGCATGCTTAAACCCACACACAGATGCACACATTTTGTTATATATATAGATAATTAAAATAAATGATGGGTGATAAAACCTATTGCAAGTCTTCTGTTTTTATGGGCTTCTATGTCATTTTTCAGGTTTCATTGCAATCATAATCTGGCATAATTATAAACATTAGATATATCTGTATGAATAAATTGGTAAACTTTGACTCAATGTGATCTGAAATGCTTGAACAGTAATATTAAATAATAGTAATATACATTTTTTCTAGATGAATCCCTCAACAAGCCCATAAACTGTAATGTTTTAGTCTTTAGTGAGCTCATTAGTGGTCTTCCGGTGACATCTAGTGGTTATAATTGCAATTTTTTATTCAACACTGGGTTTTGAAGCTTTATAAATATTACAGTGTTCTTTTTTACCTAATCTCTGTTAAATTTTGCATGATTGTTTAGAAAAAATACAGATCTAATGCATGTGTGATTATATTACCCCCTTTTTTTTTTTGCAGTTTAATGCCATTCACAACAGAAATCTTTTGTTTTTTAGGCCTGTTTAAATGTTATCTAACCAAAGGACAAAATACAACATATTTTTTCAAAGTTATTGATCTAGAGAGTCCTGAGAATATTACTGCAGTGGTTTGATCAAGACTGAACAAAAAAACCAGGTGACCCAAAACATTCAAATTCGCGGACCAATTTTATGAAAAAGGCTATAACTCGGGAACAAAATGAGATATCTTCACCAAACTCAGAACTCATATGCATGAACAAAAACTTTAGTCAAATTATTATTTTTTCCATATCTGCCACTTGGTGGCGCTACAGGATGAAAAAAAAATCAAATGGCTATAACTAAGCAACCGTTGATCCAATCAACTTGAAAATTGATATGGCCCAATGTGGCACAAGTGCTCTATGAGGAATTTCACTTATCTTAAAAAAACATGGCCGCCATTGGCCAAACAACTTTAAGTACCTATTTGACAAGGTTAATGGAAGTCGATCGGAACGAAACTCGGTGGGCATGTTCGACTCATTGCCCTAAAGGTCTGTAAGTATTTTGAAAGAAATTGCCCACAACATTGTCACCTCCCACAGAACACAACAAAGCGATTTGATTACAGCGCCAACTATTTTCCAAAAATGATAATGCATCATTTTACTGGAGTTTTACTGGCTGTTTCAATTACACTCTTCCAATAATTGCTTTTCTTACTCGTTGCATTTGGTCTGATGCTCCATGCCATGCTTAGCTCCTCGCTGTGGAACTTTTATTAACGATTTTCAGCCATTTCAATTACAATCATGCAATTATTAATTTCATTATTCATTGTTGCATTTGGTCTGATGCTACATATGCTTAGCTCCTGATGTTGCCGCTGGAATGCTTGGCCCCGTGATTGCTGCTTGCAGCTATATTTAGGGGCCAAGCACCGAAGGTGCGAGGCACCTATTGTTTTTGTTCCGGTTCTTATTATTATTATTATTATTATTATTATTATTCCGACTGGGAGTCTATGGCAGCCCATAGAACCGAATGCGGGAAAGTTGTTTTGGTTTGACATTCTGATAGAGGACAGTGCCAACATTTAGTATACCAATTTTGGTGTGTCTAAGACATTCCCTCTAGCGCCACCAACTGTCCGAAATTTCACTTTAATTTTGTTAATAACTTTTTAACCGTAAGTCCAATCAACAAAATTATTTTTTCCTCTGATTTCTGAGCTCATGCCAATTCGATTGCACCCTATGCCGTCATTTTCCGTCATAGAAATATGGCCGGCATTTTGAATTTTTTGAAAAACCTACTTTTGCGAACTCGTCCTAGACGGTTTGTCCGATTCACACGAAAATTGAACCAGATCATCTTCAGGCAGTGCTGACCAAAAGTTATGCAAATCAAATTGATTCGTCAAACCGTTTTCGAAAAACGCTCAAACAAATTTTACGAAACGCTTAGAAAAACAGTCGTAAGGCTGTATCTCTGCAACGATTTATCGTATTCAGACCAAACCTGGTACATGTCATAACAAGCATGACCTGAGGCTACTTGCTGCGTTTCGGCGCAGCGCCACCTACTGGTCCGGAGATATGAAAAATTGCTATTTTTGCTTATAACTTCTAAACAGTTTGTCCAAAAATCATAAAATTGGTCTTGTTAGATTCAGGGCAACATGCCGAGTCAACGGATATCCAATTTTACCATTTCGGCCATTTTGACTGTCGGACATTTTGAATTTTGTTCTAAAATGCTGTATTTTCAGAACGCATCAACGGATTGTTACGAAACATGGTATGGGTCATCAGCACAATGTCCTGAAGGAGCGTGAGAAGTTTCGAAACAGCGCCACCTAGTGGTGATCATCCTTTTTTAAATGCTTATAACCTTGGGTGTGGTCGACTTATTTTCTCGAGACTCACCAAATTAGACTCCTGAAACCTTACCGAGTCCTACGATACCAAACATGCTAGGTTTTGCCTTATGGTTTGTGTAGCGTTGTCATTTAGCGCTTAAAAAACATCTGGCTATATCTTCGAAACCGCTTGTCTGATCGAGACGAAACCACCGTCAGAAGTTCGGAAACATAGGTCGATAGCTATATACCAATGCCCAAATGCCAAAATATTGATAGTAAGGGGTAGTAATATTCAATCAAAGTCAAGAGTCAGTCATTTTTTACGTGCTTTTTCATATAAACGTCTGTAACTCTGAAGTGAATTGAGATATTTTCACCAAAATTGACACACATATGTATGGGCTCACTCTGAGCACACATAAAAAAAATGGTGGGACTGAGCCTCTTGGTGGCGCTATAATAGAACGAAACATGAAATTCTCATTGACTTCAATACAGTTTTGTGAAATAAAATGCTATACTAAACAAATGCATTGGTGTAATATTACGAAACTCAGAATGTGCCAACAACACCATCCCCTGAAGGTACTCAAAATATTTTGAAACAGCGCCACCTAGTGGTCAAAAGTTATAAGTCAATTTACATAAAGGCTAATAACTTTTGAATAAATCTGGCTATTGACATGATACTGGTCTTCATAGACTCCTTGGGTCATGCCGAGAACATAGATATAAAGTTTTTCTTATTTGGCTGAACTTCCTGTCCGCCATTTTGATGAATGTTGAAAACCTACTTTTTCGAACTCCTCCTAGACCATTTGTCTGATTTTCACCAAATTTGACGTGGATCATCTTCAGACCATCCTGGCAAAATGTTATGGATTTCGTATCGATATACGAAACGGTTCTCATTTAGGGCATCAACGAACTGCTGGTAGGGTGCCAAAATGCATTTGAGGCTGTATCTCTGCAAAGCTTTGACATATTTGCACCAAACTTTGTATGTGTCATCGTCACCTCACACTGACCATTACAAACTAATTTGGTAACAGCGCCACCTATTGGTTACATGTGATAAGCTAATAATTCCTATTACTAGTGTTGTGTTTATAGTTTTCAAGCCATTTTGCCTAAAATAATCTTAAAACTGTCTTAATTACTCATTGCTGCCGTTCGTCTGAAGCTTGCTTCTGTAGTGCTTGGCCCCGTTATTGCTGCTTGCAGCTATATTTATTATTATTATTCTTCTTCTTCCACCCCAAGTCTATGGTAGCCCATAGAACCGATTGCGGGAAAGTTGTATAATTTGGCACACTAATAGAGGACTGTCTGAACATTAACCGTAGCAAATTTGAAGTCTCTAACTCAAACTCTCTAGCGCCACCAATTGTCTAAACTTTCAAAAACTTGATGCTAATAACTCTTGAACCGTAAGCCACAAAATGAAAATTCTTTTTTCCTGTGATTCCTTGGCTCATGCCGAGTCGAATGGACACCGAAATTCAAAAATCGCAAGGCTTAGTTTTTTCGCTATCGTCAATTGTTCGTAAAACCTACTTTTTCGAACTCGTCCTAGGCCGTTGCACCGATTGTCACGAAAATTGAATCAGATAATCTTCAGACCATGCTGGCAAAAAGTTATGGAATTCAAGTTGATTTCTCAAACCGTTTCCGAATAGCTCATGAACGAATTCTTCGAAAAGCACGCAAACGTGAACGTGAGGCTATATCTCCGCAACGGTTTGGCCTATTGAGACCAATCTTGGTGGGTCTTATAACAACCATTCCCTGGGACTACCTGCAGTGTTTCGGCGCTGTGCCCCCTAGTGGTCAGGAGATATGAAAAATGCATGTTTTTGCTCATAACTTCTGAACGGTTTTGCCAAAAATCACGAAAGTGGTGTCTTTAGATTCAGTGCATCATTCCGAGTCGAACGATACCGAATTTTCCCAATTCGGCCATTTTGGGCGTCGGCCATTTTGAATTTAGTTGTAAATTGCTGTATCTTAAGAATGAAGTTCCGTATCGTTTCGCAAATAATTACAAAAATGTCCGGCTCCATGCCCTGAATGTACACAAAAAAATTGGGGGCAGCGCCACCTTGTGGTCAATAGTTATAACGATTTTTCGAAAAATGCTAATAACTTTTGCATACATTAGCCTATTGTAACATAACTGATGTTGATAGATTCCTTGGGTCATGCCGAGAACACCGATACCCCATTTGTCAATTTTGGCAAAATTTCCTGTCCGCCATTTTGATTCATGTTGAAAACCTACTTTTTCGAACTCCTCCTAGACCGTTGCTCAGATTTTCACCAAATTTGATTTGGATCATCTTCAGACCATGCTGGCAAAAAGTTATGGAATTTGTGTCGATACACGTAACCGTTTTCAATTAGCGTACCAACGAATTTGCTGGAAAGATGCCAAACTGCATCTGAGGCTGTATTTCTGCAAAGGTTGGAGATATTTACACAAAACTTAATATGTGACATTGTCACATCACATTGACCACGCCACATCATTTTGGTCACAGCGCCACCTATTGGTCAAGAGTAATAAACCAATCAATAACCGCTAATTATTACATTTCCAATAATGCTAATAACTTTTGATTGCATTAGCCTATTATCATGAAACATGTCTCAAAATGTTCCTTGGGACATGCCGACAACATATATACCAATTATGTCATATTAAGCAAAACTTCCTGTCCGCCATTTTGATTCATGTTGAAAACCTTTTTTTTTAAACTCATCCTCAACCGTTTGTCTGATTTTCACCAAAATTGAATCAGATCATCTTCAGACCGTGCTGACAAAAAGTTATGGATTTCGTGTCAATAGACGAAACCGTTTTTGTACAGCGCTGCTTCAGATGTCAGGCATCTTCACAAAATGAGTCTGAGGCTATATCTCTGCAAAGCTTTGTTGTAATTAAGCCAAACTTGTGTGTGCCATTGTCTAACATGGAGAATAGGCTCACAGACACTCACACACAGAAATGAAATGGTTCAACTATTATATGAATAATCAATAAGCATGATTACACACACACACACACACACACACACACACAGAGAAGTACATGCCCACACATTTTGTTGTATGTAGATATTTGAAATAAATTATAGGTGACACACAACTCACAGAAAGACTTCTTTTCTTACATTTCTATGTCAGGTTTCATTGCATTCATATTCTGACATAATAGTAAACATTTGATATACATGTATGAATAAATTGTTGAACTTTCACTCAATGTGATCTTAAATGCTTGAACAGTAATATTAAATAATAGTAATATATATTTTTCTAGATGAATCAATCATCGAGACAATGAACTGTAATGTTTTAGTCTTTAGTGAGCCCATTAGTGGTCTTCCAGTGACATCTAGTGGTCGTAAATGCAATTTATCATACAACACTGTCTCTTTAACCTTTATAACTGTTATATGTTGTCTTAATTTCATTCCAAAGAAGCATACGCAATTTATGTATAATTTCACAGTCTAGATAATAGTACTGCACTGATTTTAAATAACCTAGATATGGCTGACAGTAAAAGAATAGAACAGAATTACAGACACACACAAACATGAAATGTTTAAACTACTATATTAATACTCAATAAGCATGCTTAAACCCACACACAGATGCACACATTTTGTTATATATATAGATAATTAAAATAAATGATGGGTGATAAAACCTATTGCAAGTCTTCTGTTTTTATGGGCTTCTATGTCATTTTTCAGGTTTCATTGCCATCATAATCTGGCATAATTATAAACATTAGATATATCTGTATGAATAAATTGGTAAACTTTGACTCAATGTGATCTGAAATGCTTGAACAGTAATATTAAATAATAGTAATATACATTTTTTCTACATGAATCCCTCAACAAGCCCATAAACTGTAATGTTTTAGTCTTTAGTGAGCTCATTAGTGGTCTTCCGGTGACATCTAGTGGTTATAATTGCAATTTTTTATTCAACACTGGGTTTTGAAGCTTTATAAATATTAGTGTTCTTTTTTACCTAATCTCTGTTAAATTTTGCATGATTGTTTAGAAAAAATACAGATCTAATGCATGTGTGATTATATTACCCCATTTTTTTTTGCAGTTTAATGCCATTCACAACAGAAATCTTTTGTTTTTTAGGCCTGTTTAACTGTTATAGCACCAGCTATTTTCTGATCTTAATGAAACTTTGCATGCTTGGTGGGTCATCTTTCACATGTTATAACCAAGTTTCATAAAGTTTTGAGTTTTTGTTTCAGTTTTATAGGCTTTAGGTTACATGTGGCCACGGCCCTTTCCTAAATGACCTCTTATAGCTAACCAAAGGACAAAATGCAACATATTTTTGAAAATTATTGATCTAGAGAGTCCAGAGAATATTATTGCAGTGGTTTGATCAAGACTGAACAAAAAAACAGGTGACCCAAAACATTCAAATTCGTGGACCAATTTTACGAAAAAGGCTATAACTCGGGAACAAAATGAGATATCTTCACCAAACTCAGAACTCATATGCATGAACAAAAACTTTAGTCAAATTATTATTATTTTTCCATATCTGCCACTTGGTGGCGCTACAGGATGAAAAAAAATCAAATGGCTATAACTAAGCAACCGTTGATCCAATCAACTTGAAAATTGATATGGCCCAATGTGGCACAAGTGCTCTATGAGGAATTTCACTTATCTTAAAAAACATGGCCGCCATTGGCCAAACAACTTTAAGCACCTATTTGACAAGGTTAATGGAAGTCGATCGGAACGAAACTCGGTGGGCATGTTCGACTCATTGCCCTAAAGGTCTGTAAGTATTTTGAAAGAAATTGCCCACAACATTGTCACCTCCCACAGAACACAACAAAGCGATTTGATTACAGCGCCACCTATTTTCCAAAAATGATAATGCATCATTTTACTGGAGTTTTACTGGCTGTTTCAATTACACTCTTCCAATAATTGCTTTTCTTACTCGTTGCATTTGGTCTGATGCTCCATGCCATGCTTAGCTCCTCGCTGTGGAACTTTTATTAACGATTTTCAGCCATTTCAATTACAATCATGCAATTATTAATTTCATTATTCATTGTTGCATTTGGTCTGATGCTACATATGCTTAGCTCCTGATGTTGCCGCTGCAATGCTTGGCCCCGTGATTGCTGCTTGCAGCTATATTTAGGGGCCAAGCACCGAAGGTGCGAAGGCACCTATTGTGTTTGTTGGCGTTATTAGGGGCCAAGCACCGAAGGTGCGTAGGCACCTATTGTTTTCGTTGGCGTTAGTATTATTCTTCTTCTTCTTCTTCTTCCGCCGCAAGTCTATGGCAGCCCATAGAACCGATTGCGGGAAAGTTGTATAATTTGGCACACTGATAGAGGACAGTCCCAACATTAACTATAGCAAATTTGAAGTCTCTAACTCCTACTCTCTAGCGCCACCACTTGTCCAAACTTTCAATGTTTGTATGCTAATAACTTTTTAACCGTAAGCCAGAAAATGGAAATTCTTTTTTCCTCTGAATCCTTGGCTCATGCCGAGTCGAATGGACACCAAAATTCAAAAATCGCAAGGTTTAGTTTTTTCGCTATTTTCAATTATTCGAAAAACCTACTTTTTCGAACTCGTCCTAGACGGTTAGTCCGATTGCCACGAAAATTGGCTCAGATCATCTTCAGACCATGCTGGCAAAAAGTTATGGAATTCAAGTTGATTCGTCCAACTGTTGTCGAATGACACGTAAACAAATTTGACGAAAAGCACGCAAACATGCACGTGAGGCTATATCCCGGCAACGGTTTGTCATATTGAGACCAAACTTGGCGTGTGTTATAACAAGCATGAACTGAGACTACCTGCAGTGTTTCAACACAGCGCCACCTAGTGGTCAGGAGATATGAAAAATGCATATTTTGGCTTATAACTACTGAATGGTTTGGCCAAAAATCACACAACTGGTCTCTTTAGATTCAGTGAGTCATGTCGAGTCAAATGATATCCAATTTTCCTGTGTCGGCCATTTTAGGCGTCGGCCATTTTGAATTATGATTTAAAATGCTGTATTTTTTGAACGCAGCATCGTATCGTTTCGCAAATAATTACAAAAATATTCGGCTCCATGCCCTGAAGGTACTCAAAAAGTTTGGTGGCAGCGCCACCTTGTGGCCAATAGTTATAATGAAATATCACATAAATGCTAATAACTTTTGAATAAATTAGTCTATTAAAATTAAAATGGTCTCGCTATATTCTGTGGGTCATGCCGAGAGTATTGATACCAATAATGTGAAAATTGGCCTTACTTCCTGTCCGCCATTTTGCTTAATGTTGAAAACCTACTTTTTCGAACTCCTCCTAGACCGTTAGCCCAATTTTCACCAAATTTGACGTGCATCATCTTCAGACCATGCTGGCAAAAAGTTATGGATTTTGTGTCGATATACGTAACGGTTCTCATTTAGCGCATCAACGAATTTGCTGGAAGGGTGCCAAAATGCATTTGAGGCTGTATCTCTGCAACACTTTGACATATTTGCACCAAACTTTGTATGTGTCATCGCCACCTCACACTGACCATGCCACATAAATTTGGTAACAGCGCCACCTATTGGTCAAGAGTAATAAACCATTCATTAACCATGAGTAATTACACTTTTTAAAATGCTAATAACTTTTTAATGCATTAGCCTATTTGAAGGAAACTGGGCTCAAAATATTCCCTGGCTTATGCCGATAACATAGATACCAAATATACCACGGTAAGCTGAACTTCCGGTCCGCCATTTTGATTTATGTTGAAAACATACTTTTTCGAACTCCTGATCAACCGTATGTCCGATTTTCACCAAATTCGAATCAAATGATCTTCAGGCTATACTGATTCAAAGTTATGGATTTTGAGTCGATAGACAAAACCGTTTTCGCATACCACATCGACGAATTTGAGGCACAATGAGAAAATGACACTTGAGGCTGTATCCCTGGAATGCTTTGGCATATTGACACCAAACTTTGTGTGTGTCATTGAAAAGACACACAGAGTACACCAAATTGATTTTATAACAGTGTCACCTATTGGTCAAGCTTGATAAACCAAGTAATCATGCTACTAGAGGTGGTATTGGTGTTTTTTTTTTTTGCCATTTCAAATACAATAATTCCAAAATTGCTGTTATTGCTCATTAATGTATTTGGTGTGATGCTTTATGCGATGCTTAGCTACTACATTTGCCGTTGGAGTGCTTGGCCCCGTAATTGCTGCTTGCAGCTATATTTATTATTCTTCCTCTTCTTCTTCCACCCCAAGTCTATGGTAGCCCATAGAACCGATTTCGGGAAAGTTGTATAATTTGGCACACTAATAGAGGACTGTCTGAACATTAACCGTAGCAAATTTGAAGTCTCTAACTCAAACTCTCTAGCGCCACCAATTGTCTAAACTTTCAAAAACTTGATGCTAATAACTCTTGAACCGTAAGCCACAAAATGAAAATTCTTTTTTCCTGTGATTCCTTGGCTCATGCCGAGTCGAATGGACACCGAAATTCAAAAATCGCAAGGTTTAGTTTTTTCGCTATCGTCAATTGTTCGTAAAACCTACTTTTTCGAACTCGTCCTAGGCCGTTGCACCGATTGTCACGAAAATTGAATCAGATAATCTTCAGACCATGCTGGCAAAAAGTTATGGAATTCAAGTTGATTTCTCAAACCGTTTCCGAATAGCTCATGAACGAATTCTTCGAAAAGCACGCAAACGTGAACGTGAGGCTATATCTCCGCAACGGTTTGGCCTATTGAGACCAATCTTGGTGGGTCTTATAACAACCATTCCCTGGGACTACCTGCAGTGTTTCGGCGCTGTGCCCCCTAGTGGTCAGGAGATATGAAAAATGCATGTTTTTGCTCATAACTTCTGAACGGTTTTGCCAAAAATCACAAAAGTGGTGTCTTTAGATTCAGTGCATCATTCCGAGTCGAATGATACCGAATTTTCCCAATTCGGCCATTTTGGGCGTCGGCCATTTTGAATTTAGTTGTAAATTGCTGTATCTTAAGAATGAAGTTCCGTATCGTTTCGCAAATAATTACAAAAATGTCCGGCTCCATGCCCTGAATGTACACAAAAAAATTGGGGGCAGCGCCACCTTGTGGTCAACAGTTATAACGATTTTTCGAAAAATGCTAATAACTTTTGCATACATTAGCCTATTGTAACAAAACTGATGTTGATAGATTCCTTGGGTCATGCCGAGAACACCGATACCCCATTTGTCAATTTTGGCAAAATTTCCTGTCCGCCATTTTGATTCATGTTGAAAACCTACTTTTTCGAACTCTTCCTAGACCGTTGCTCAGATTTTCACCAAATTTGATTTGGATCATCTTCAGACCATGCTGGCTAAAAGTTATGGAATTTGTGTCGATACACGTAACCGTTTTCAATTAGCGTACCAACGAATTTGCTGGAAAGATGCCAAACTGCATCTGAGGCTGTATCTCTGCAAAGGTTGGAGATATTTACACAAAACTTAATATGTGACATTGTCACATCACATTGACCACGCCACATCATTTTGGTCACAGCACCACCTATTGGTCAAGAGTAATAAACCAATCAATAACCGCTAATTATTACATTTCCAATAATGCTAATAACTTTTGATTGCATTAGCCTATTATCATGAAACATGTCTCAAAATGTTCCTTGGGACATGCCGACAACATACATACCAATTATGTCATATTAAGCAAAACTTCCTGTCCGCCATTTTGATTCATGTTGAAAACCTTTTTTTTTAAACTCATCCTCAACCGTTTGTCTGATTTTCACCAAAATTGAATCAGATCATCTTCAGACCGTGCTGACAAAAAGTTATGGATTTCGTGTCAATAGACGAAACCGTTTTTGTACAGCGCTGCTTCAGATGTCAGGCATCTTCACAAAATGAGTCTGAGGCTATATCTCTGCAAAGCTTTGTTGTAATTAAGCCAAACTTGTGTGTGCCATTGTCTAACATGGAGAATAGGCTCACAGACACTCACACACAGAAATGAAATGGTTCAACTATTATATGAATAATCAATAAGCATGATTATACACACACACACACACACAGAGAGAAGTACATGCCCACACATTTTGTTGTATGTAGATATTTGAAATAAATTATAGGTGACACACAACTCACAGAAAGACTTCTTTTCTTACATTTCTATGTCAGGTTTCATTGCATTCATATTATGACATAATAGTAAACATTTGATATACATGTATGAATAAATTGTTGAACTTTCACTCAATGTGATCTTAAATGCTTGAACAGTAATATTAAATAATAGTAATATATATTTTTCTAGATGAATCAATCATCGAGACAATGAACTGTAATGTTTTAGTCTTTAGTGAGCCCATTAGTGGTCTTCCAGTGACATCTAGTGGTCGTAAATGCAATTTATCATACAACACTGTCTCTTTAACCTTTATAACTGTTATATGTTGTCTTAATTTCATTCCAAAGAAGCATACGCAATTTATGTATAATTTCACAGTCTAGATAATAGTACTGCACTGATTTTAAATAACCTAGATATGGCTGACAGTAAAAGAATAGAACAGAATTACAGACACACACAAACATGAAATGTTTAAACTAGTATATTAATACTCAATAAGCATGAAACATAGGTCGATAGCCATATGTCAATGCCCAAATGCAAAAATATTGATAGTAAGGGGTAGTAATATTCAATCAAAGTCAAGAGTCAGTCAATTTTTATGTATTTTTTCATTTAAATGTCTATAACTCTGAAGTGCATTGATATATTTTCACCAAAATTGACACGCATATGTATGGGCTCACTCTGATGACACATAAAAAAAATGGTGGGACTGAGCCTCTTGGTGGCGCTATAATAGAACAAAACATGAAATTCCCATTGACTTGAATACACTTATGTGAAATAAAAGGCTATACTAAACAAATGCCATTGGTGTTATATTCCGAAACTCAGAATGTGCCAACAACACCATCCCCTGAAGGTACTCAAAATATCTAGTGGTCCTAGTGGTCAAAAGTTATAACTCAATTTACATAAAGGCTAATAACTATTGTATAAATCTGGCTATTGACATGACGCTGGTCTTAATAGATTCCTTGAGCCGAGAACATAGATACCAAGTTTTCCTTATTTGGCTGAACTTACTGTCCGCCATTTTGATTAATGTTGAAAACCTACTTTTTCGAACTCCTCCTAGACTGTTAGTAAGATTTTCACCAAATTTGACGTGGATCATCTTCAGACATTCCTGGCAAAATGTTATGTATTTCATGTCGATATACGAAACGGTTCTCATTTAGCGCATCAACGAATTTGCTGGAATGATGCCAACATTCATTTGAGGCTGTATCTCTGCAAAGCTTTGACATATTTGCACCAAACTTTGTATGTGTCATCGTCACCTCACACTGACCATTCCAAACTAATTTGGTAACAGCGCCACCTATTGGTTACACGTGATAAGCAAATAAATCCTATTACTAGTTGTTGTGTTTATTGTTTTCAAGCCATTTTGCCTAAAATAATCTTAAAACTGTCTTAATTACTCATTCCTGCCATTCGTCTGAAGCTTGCTTCTGTAGTGCTTGGCCCCGTTATTGCTGCTTGCAGCTATATTTAGGGGCCAAGCACCGAAGGTGCGAAGGCACCTATTGTGTTTGTTGGCGTTATTATTATTATTCTTCCTCTTCTTCCACCCCAAGTCTATGGTAGCCCATAGAACCGATTGCGGGAAAGTTGTATAATTTGGCACACTAATAGAGGACTGTCTGAACATTAACCGTAGCAAATTTGAAGTCTCTAACTCAAACTCTCTAGCGCCACCAATTGTCTAAACTTTCAAAAACTTGATGCTAATAACTCTTGAACCATAAGCCACAAAATGAAAATTCTTTTTTCCTGTGATTCCTTGGCTCATGCCGAGTCGAATGGACACCGAAATTCAAAAATCGCAAGGCTTAGTTTTTTCGCTATCGTCAATTGTTCGTAAAACCTACTTTTTCGAACTCGTCCTAGGCCGTTGCACCGATTGTCACGAAAATTGAATCAGATAATCTTCAGACCATGCTGGCAAAAAGTTATGGAATTCAAGTTGATTTCTCAAACCGTTTCCGAATAGCTCATGAACGAATTCTTCGAAAAGCACGCAAACGTGAACGTGAGGCTATATCTCCGCAACGGTTTGGCCTATTGAGACCAATCTTGGTGGGTCTTATAACAACCATTCCCTGGGACTACCTGCAGTGTTTCGGCGCTGTGCCCCCTAGTGGTCAGGAGATATGAAAAATGCATGTTTTTGCTCATAACTTCTGAACGGTTTTGCCAAAAATCACAAAAGTGGTGTCTTTAGATTCAGTGCATCATTCCGAGTCGAATGATACCGAATTTTCCCAATTCGGCCATTTTGGGCGTCGGCCATTTTGGATTTAGTTGTAAATTGCTGTATCTTAAGAATGAAGTTCCGTATCGTTTCGCAAATAATTACAAAAATGTCCGGCTCCATGCCCTGAATGTACACAAAAAAATTGGGGGCAGCGCCACCTTGTGGTCAATAGTTATGACGATTTTTCGAAAAATGCTAATAACTTTTGCATACATTAGCCTATTGTAACAAAGCTGATGTTGATAGATTCCTTGGGTCATGCCGAGAACACCGATACCCCATTTGTCAATTTTGGCAAAATTTCCTGTCCGCCATTTTGATTCATGTTGAAAACCTACTTTTTCGAACTCCTCCTAGACCGTTGCTCAGATTTTCACCAAATTTGATTTGGATCATCTTCAGACCATGCTGGCAAAAAGTTATGGAATTTGTGTCGATACACGTAACCGTTTTCAATTAGCGTACCAACGAATTTGCTGGAAAGATGCCAAACTGCATCTGAGGCTGTATCTCTGCAAAGGTTGGAGATATTTACACAAAACTTAATATGTGACATTGTCACATCACATTGACCACGCCACATCATTTTGGTCACAGCGCCACCTATTGGTCAAGAGTAATAAACCAATCAATAACCGCTAATTATTACATTTCCAATAATGCTAATAACTTTTGATTGCATTAGCCTATTATCATGAAACATGTCTCAAAATGTTCCTTGGGACATGCCGACAACATACATACCAATTATGTCATATTAAGCAAAACTTCCTGTCCACCATTTTGATTCATGTTGAAAACCTTTTTTTTTAAACTCATCCTCAACCGTTTGTCTGATTTTCACCAAAATTGAATCAGATCATCTTCAGACCGTGCTGACAAAAAGTTATGGATTTCGTGTCAATAGACGAAACCGTTTTTGTACAGCGCTGCTTCAGATGTCAGGCATCTTCACAAAATGAGTCTGAGGCTATATCTCTGCAAAGCTTTGTTGTAATTAAGCCAAACTTGTGTGTGCCATTGTCTAACATGGAGAATAGGCTCACAGACACTCACACACAGAAATGAAATGGTTCAACTATTATATGAATAATCAATAAGCATGATTGCACACACACACAGAGAGAGAAGTACATGCCCACACATTTTGTTGTATGTAGATATTTGAAATAAATTATAGGTGACACACAACTCACAGAAAGACTTCTTTTCTTACATTTCTATGTCAGGTTTCATTGCATTCATATTCTGACATAATAGTAAACATTTGATATACATGTATGAATAAATGGTTGAACTTTCACTCAATGTGATCTTAAATGCTTGAACAGTAATATTAAATAATAGTAATATATATTTTTCTAGATTAATCAATCATCGAGACAATGAACTGTAATGTTTTAGTCTTTAGTGAGCCCATTAGTGGTCTTCCAGTGACATCTAGTGGTCGTAAATGCAATTTATCATACAACACTGTCTCTTTAACCTTTATAACTGTTATATGTTGTCTTAATTTCATTCCAAAGAAGCATACGCAATTTATGTATAATTTCACAGTCTAGATAATAGTACTGCACTGATTTGAAATAACCTAGATATGGCTGACAGTAAAAGAATAGAACAGAATTACAGACACACACAAACATGAAATGTTTAAACTACTATATTAATACTCAATAAGCATGCTTAAACCCACACACAGATGCACACATTTTGTTATATATATAGATAATTAAAATAAATGATGGGTGATAAAACCTATTGCAAGTCTTCTGTTTTTATGGGCTTCTATGTCATTTTTCAGGTTTCATTGCAATCATAATCTGGCATAATTATAAACATTAGATATATCTGTATGAATAAATTGGTAAACTTTGACTCAATGTGATCTGAAATGCTTGAACAGTAATATTAAATAATAGTAATATACATTTTTTCTAGATGAATCCCTCAACAAGCCCATAAACTGTAATGTTTTAGTCTTTAGTGAGCTCATTAGTGGTCTTCCGGTGACATCTAGTGGTTATAATTGCAATTTTTTATTCAACACTGGGTTTTGAAGCTTTATAAATATTACAGTGTTCTTTTTTACCTAATCTCTGTTAAATTTTGCATGATTGTTTAGAAAAAATACAGATCTAATGCATGTGTGATTATATTACCCCCTTTTTTTTGCAGTTTAATGCCATTCACAACAGAAATCTTTTGTTTTTTAGGCCATTTTAACTGTTATAGCACCAGCTATTTTCTGATCTTAATGAAACTTTGCATGCTTGGTGGGTCATCTTTTACATGTTATAACCAAGTTTCATAAAGTTTTGAGTTTTTGTTTCAGTTTTATAGGCTTTAGGTTACATGTGGCCACGGCCCTTTCCTAAATGACCTCTTATAGCTAACCAAAGGACAAAATGCAACATATTTTTGAAAATTATTGATCTAGAGAGTCCAGAGAATATTATTGCAGTGGTTTGATCAAGACTGAACAAAAAACCAGGTGACCCAAAACATTCAAATTCGTGGACCAATTTTACGAAAAAGGCTATAACTCGGGAACAAAATGAGATATCTTCACCAAACTCAGAACTCATATGCATGAACAAAAACTTTAGTCAAATTATTATTTTTTTTTCCATATCTGCCACTTGGTGGCGCTACAGGATGAAAAAAAAAATCAAATGGCTATAACTAAGCAACCGTTGATCCAATCAACTTGAAAATTGATATGGCCCAATGTGGCACAAGTGCTCTATGAGGAATTTCACTTATCTTAAAAAACATGGCCGCCATTGGCCAAACAACTTTAAGCACCTATTTGACAAGGTTAATGGAAGTCGATCGGAACGAAACTCGGTGGGCATGTTCGACTCATTGCCCTAAAGGTCTGTAAGTATTTTGAAAGAAATTGCCCACAACATTGTCACCTCCCACAGAACACAACAAAGCGATTTGATTACAGCGCCACCTATTTTCCAAAAATGATAATGCATCATTTTACTGGAGTTTTACTGGCTGTTTCAATTACACTCTTCCAATAATTGCTTTTCTTACTCGTTGCATTTGGTCTGATGCTCCATGCCATGCTTAGCTCCTCGCTGTGGAACTTTTATTAACGATTTTCAGCCATTTCAATTACAATCATGCAATTATTAATTTCGTTATTCATTGTTGCATTTGGTCTGATGCTACATATGCTTAGCTCCTGATGTTGCCGCTGGAATGCTTGGCCCCGTGATTGCTGCTTGCAGCTATATTTATTCTTCCTCTTCTTCTTCCACCCCAAGTCTATGGTAGCCCATAGAACCGATTGCGGGAAAGTTGTATAATTTGGCACACTAATAGAGGACTGTCTGAACATTAACCGTAGCAAATTTGAAGTCTCTAACTCAAACTCTCTAGCGCCACCAATTGTCTAAACTTTCAAAAACTTGATGCTAATAACTCTTGAACCGTAAGCCACAAAATGAAAATTCTTTTTTCCTGTGATTCCTTGGCTCATGCCGAGTCGAATGGACACCGAAATTCAAAAATCGCAAGGTTTAGTTTTTTCGCTATCGTCAATTGTTCGTAAAACCTACTTTTTCGAACTCGTCCTAGGCCGTTGCACCCATTGTCACGAAAATTGAATCAGATAATCTTCAGACCATGCTGGCAAAAAGTTATGGAATTCAAGTTGATTTCTCAAACCGTTTCCGAATAGCTCATGAACGAATTCTTCGAAAAGCACGCAAACGTGAACGTGAGGCTATATCTCCGCAACGGTTTGGCCTATTGAGACCAATCTTGGTGGGTCTTATAACAACCATTCCCTGGGACTACCTGCAGTGTTTCGGCGCTGTGCCCCCTAGTGGTCAGGAGATATGAAAAATGCATGTTTTTGCTCATAACTTCTGAACGGTTTTGCCAAAAATCACAAAAGTGGTGTCTTTAGATTCAGTGAATCATTCCGAGTCGAATGATACCGAATTTTCCCAATTCGGCCATTTTGGGCGTCGGCCATTTTGAATTTAGTTGTAAATTGCTGTATCTTAAGAATGAAGTTCTGTATCGTTTCGCAAATAATTACAAAAATGTCCGGCTCCATGCCCTGAATGTACACAAAAAAATTGGGGGCAGCGCCACCTTGTGGTCAATAGTTATAACGATTTTTCGAAAAATGCTAATAACTTTTGCATACATTAGCCTATTGTAACAAAACTGATGTTGATAGATTCCTTGGGTCATGCCGAGAACACTGATACCCCATTTGTCAATTTTGGCAAAATTTTTTGTCCGCCATTTTGATTCATGTTGAAAACCTACTTTTTCGAACTCCTCCTAGACCGTTGCTCAGATTTTCACCAAATTTGATTTGGATCATCTTCAGACCATGCTGGCAAAAAGTTATGGAATTTGTGTCGATACACGTAACCGGTTTCAATTAGCGTACCAACAAATTTGCTGGAAAGATGCCAAACTGCATCTGAGGCTGTATCTCTGCAAAGGTTGGAGATATTTACACAAAACTTAATATGTGACATTGTCACATCACATTGACCAAGCCACATCATTTTGGTCACAGCGCCACCTATTGGTCAAGAGTAATAAACCAATCAATAACCGCTAATTATTACATTTCCAATAATGCTAATAACTTTTGATTGCATTAGCCTATTATCATGAAACATGTCTCAAAATGTTCCTTGGGACATGCCGACAACATACATACCAATTATGTCATATTAAGCAAAACTTCCTGTCCGCCATTTTGATTCATGTTGAAAACCTTTTTTTTTAAACTCATCCTCAACCGTTTGTCTGATTTTCACCAAAATTGAATCAGATCATCTTCAGACCGTGCTGACAAAAAGTTATGGATTTCGTGTCAATAGACGAAACCGTTTTTGTACAGCGCTGCTTCAGATGTCAGGCATCTTCACAAAATGAGTCTGAGGCTCTATCTCTGCATATACACACACACACACACACAGAGAGAGAAGTACATGCCCACACATTTTGTTGTATGTAGATATTTGAAATAAATTATAGGTGACACACAACTCACAGAAAGACTTCTTTTCTTACATTTCTATGTCAGGTTTCATTGCATTCTTATTCTGACATAATAGTAAACATTTGATATACATGTATGAATAAATTGTTGAACTTTCACTCAATGTGATCTTAAATGCTTGAACAGTAATATTAAATAATAGTAATATATATTTTTCTAGATGAATCAATCATCGAGACAATGAACTGTAATGTTTTAGTCTTTAGTGAGCCCATTAGTGGTCTTCCAGTGACATCTAGTGGTCGTAAATGCAATTTATCATACAACACTGTCTCTTTAACCTTTATAACTGTTATATGTTGTCTTAATTTCATTCCAAAGAAGCATACGCAATTTATGTATAATTTCACAGTCTAGATAATAGTACTGCACTGATTTTAAATAACCTAGATATGGCTGACAGTAAAAGAATAGAACAGAATTACAGACACACACAAACATGAAATGTTTAAACTACTATATTAATACTCAATAAGCATGCTTAAACCCACACACAGATGCACACATTTTGTTATATATATAGATAATTAAAATAAATGATGGGTGATAAAACCTATTGCAAGTCTTCTGTTTTTATGGGCTTCTATGTCATTTTTCAGGTTTCATTGCAATCATAATCTGGCATAATTATAAACATTAGATATATCTGTATGAATAAATTGGTAAACTTTGACTCAATGTGATCTGAAATGCTTGAACAGTAATATTAAATAATAGTAATATACATTTTTTCTAGATGAATCCCTCAACAAGCCCATAAACTGTAATGTTTTAGTCTTTAGTGAGCTCATTAGTGGTCTTCCGGTGACATCTAGTGGTTATAATTGCAATTTTTTATTCAACACTGGGTTTTGAAGCTTTATAAATATTACAGTGTTCTTTTTTTACCTAATCTCTGTTAAATTTTGCATGATTGTTTAGAAAAAATACAGATCTAATGCATGTGTGATTATATTACCCCTTTTTTTTTGCAGTTTAATGCCATTCACAACAGAAATCTTTAGTTTTTTAGGCCATTTTAACTGTTATAGCACCAGCTATTTTCTGATCTTAATGAAACTTTGCATGCTTGGTGGGTCATCTTTCACATGTTATAACCAAGTTTCATAAAGTTTTGAGTTTTTGTTTCAGTTTTATAGGCTTTAGGTTACATGTGGCCACGGCCCTTTCCTAAATGACCTCTTATAGCTAACCAAAGGGCAAAATGCAACATATTTTTGAAAATTATTGATCTAGAGAGTCCAGAGAATATTATTGCAGTGGTTTGATCAAGACTGAACAAAAAACCAGGTGACCCAAAACATTCAAATTCGTGGACCAATTTTACGAAAAAGGCTATAACTCGGGAACAAAATGAGATATCTTCACCAAACTCAGAACTCATATGCATGAACAAAAACTTTAGTCAAATTATTATTATTTTTTCCATATCTGCCACTTGGTGGCGCTACAGGATGAAAAAAAATCAAATGGCTATAACTAAGCAACCGTTGATCCAATCAACTTGAAAATTGATATGGCCCAATGTGGCACAAGTGCTCTATGAGCAATTTCACTTATCTTAAAAAACATGGCCGCCGTTGGCCAAACAACTTTAAGCACCTATTTGACAAGGTTAATGGAAGTCGATCGGAACGAAACTCGGTGGGCATGTTCGACTCATTGCCCTAAAGGTCTGTAAGTATTTTGAAAGAAATTGCCCACAACATTGTCACCTCCCACAGAACACAACAAAGCGATTTGATTACAGCGCCACCTATTTTCCAAAAATGATAATGCATCATTTTACTGGAGTTTTACTGGCTGTTTCAATTACACTCTTCCAATAATTGCTTTTCTTAGTCGTTGCATTTGGTCTGATGCTCCATGCCATGCTTAGCTCCTCGCTGTGGAACTTTTATTAACGATTTCAGCCATTTCAATTACAATCATGCAATTATTAATTTCATTATTCATTGTTGCATTTGGTCTGATGCTACATATGCTTAGCTCCTGATGTTGCCGCTGGAATGCTTGGCCCCGTGATTGCTGCTTGCAGCTATATTTAGGGGCCAAGCACCGAAGGTGCGTAGGCACCTATTGTAATCGTTGGCGTTATTATTAGGGGCCAAGCACCGAAGGTGCGAAGGCACCTATTGTGTTCGTTGGCGTTATTATTAGGGGCCAAGCACCGAAGGTGCGAGGCACCTATTGTTTCTGTTGGCGTTATTATTATTCTGCTTCTTCTTCTTCTTCTTCTTCTTCCGCCGCAAGTCTATGGCAGCCCATAGAACCGATTGCGGGAAAGTTGTATAATTTGGCACACTGATAGAGGACAGTCCCAACATTAACTATAGCAAATTTGAAGTCTCTAACTCCAACTCTCTAGCGCCACCACTTGTCCAAACTTTCAATGTTTATATGCTAATAACTTTTGAACCGTAAGCCAGAAAATGGAAATTCTTTTTTCCTCTGAATCCTTGGCTTAAGCCAAGTCGAATGAATCCCGAAATTCAAAAATCGCAAGGTTTAGTTTTTTCGTTATTTTCAATTATTCGAAAAACCTACTTTTTCGAACTCGTCCTAGACGGTTAGTCCGATTGCCACGAAAATTGTCTCAGATCATCTTCTGACCAGGCCGGCAAAAAGTTATGGAATTCAAGTTGATTCGTCCAACCGTTGTCGAATGACACGTAAACAAATTTGACGAAAAGCACGCAAAAATGCACGTGAGGCTATATCTCGGCAACGGTTTGGCATATTGAGGCCAAACTTGGTGTGTGTTATAAAAAGCATGAACTGAGACGACCTGCAGTGTTTCGACACAGCGCCACCTAGTGGTCAGGAGATATGAAAAATGCATATTTTGGCTTATAACTTCTGAATGGTTTGGCCAAAAATCACACAACTGGTCTCTTTAGATTCAGTGAGTCATGTCGAGTCGAATGATATCCAATTTTCCTGTGTCGGCCATTTTAGGCGTCGGCCATTTTGAATTATATTTTAAAATGCTGTATTTTTTGAACGCAGCATCGTATCGTTTCGCAAATAATTACAAAAATATTCGGCTCCATGCCCTGAAGGTACTCAAAAAGTTTGGTGGCAGCGCCACCTTGTGGCCAATAGTTATAATGAAATATCACATAAATGCTAATAACTTTTGAATAAATTAGTCTATTAAAATTAAAATGGTCTCACTATATTCTGTGGGTCATGCCGAGAGTATTGATACCAATAATGTGAAAATTGGCCATACTTCCTGTCCGCCATTTTGCTTAATGTTGAAAACCTACTTTTTCGAACTCCTCCTAGACCGTTAGCCCAATTTTCACCAAATTTGACGTGAATCATCTTCAAACCATGCTGGCAAAAAGTTATGGATTTCGTGTCGATATACGTAACGGTTCTCATTTAGCGCATCAACGAATTTGCTGGAAGGGTGCCAAAATGCATTTGAGGCTGTATCTCTGCAACACTTTGACATATTTGCACCAAACTTTGTATGTGTCATCGCCACCTCACACTGACCATGCCACATAAATTTGGTAACAGCGCCACCTATTGGTCAAGAGTAATAAACCATTCATTAACCATGAGTAATTACACTTTTTAAAATGCTAATAACTTTTTATTGCATTAGCCTATTTGAAGGAAACTGGGCTCAAAATATTCCCTGGCTTATGCCGATAACATAGATACCAAATATACCACAGTAAGCTGAACTTCCGGTCCGCCATTTTGATTTATGTTGAAAACATACTTTTTCGAACTCCTCATCAACCGTATGTTCGATTTTCACCAAATTCGAATCAAATGATCTTCAGACTATACTGATTCAAAGTTATGGATTTTGAGTCGATAGACAAAACCGTTTTCGCATACCACATCGACGAATTTGAGGCACAATGAGAAAATGACACTTGAGGCTGCATCCCTGGAATGCTTTGGCATATTGACACCAAACTTTGTGTGTGTCATTGAAAAGTCACACAGAGTACACCAAATTGATTTTATAACAGTGCCACCTATTGGTCAAGCTTGATAAGCCAAGTAATCATGCTACTAGAGGTGGTATTGTTTTTTTTTTTTTTTTTGCCATTTCAAATACAATAATTCCAAAATTGCAGTTATTGCTCATTAATGTATTTGGTGTGATGCTTCATGCGATGCTTAGCTCCTACATTTGCCGTTGGAGTGCTTGGCCCCGTAATTGCTGCTTGCAGCTATATTTATTATTATTATTCTTCTTCTTCCACCCCAAGTCTATGGTAGCCCATAGAACCGATTGCGGGAAAGTTGTATAATTTGGCACACTAATAGAGGACTGTCTGAACATTAACCGTAGCAAATTTGAAGTCTCTAACTCAAACTCTCTAGCGCCACCAATTGTCTAAACTTTCAAAAACTTGATGCTAATAACTCTTGAACCGTAAGCCACAAAATGAAAATTCTTTTTTCCTCTGATTCCTTGGCTCATGCCGAGTCGAATGGACACCGAAATTCAAAAATCGCAAGGCTTAGTTTTTTCGCTATCGTCAATTGTTCGTAAAACCTACTTTTTCGAACTCGTCCTAGGCCGTTGCACCGATTGTCACGAAAATTGAATCAGATAATCTTCAGACCATGCTGGCAAAAAGTTATGGAATTCAAGTTGATTTCTCAAACCGTTTCCGAATAGCTCATGAACGAATTCTTCGAAAAGCACGCAAACATGAACGTGAGGCTATATCTCCGCAACGGTTTGGCCTATTGAGACCAATCTTGGTGGGTCTTATAACAACCATTCCCTGGGACTACCTGCAGTGTTTCGGCGCTGTGCCCCCTAGTGGTCAGGAGATATGAAAAATGCATGTTTTTGCTCATAACTTCTGAACGGTTTTGCCAAAAATCACAAAAGTGGTGTCTTTAGATTCAGTGCATCATTCCGAGTCGAATGATACCAAATTTTACCAATTCGGCCATTTTGGGCGTCGGCCATTTTGAATTTAGTTGTAAATTGCTGTATCTTAAGAATGAAGTTCCGTATCGTTTCGCAAATAATTACAAAAATGTCCGGCTCCATGCCCTGAATGTACACAAAAAAATTGGGGGCAGCGCCACCTTGTGGTCAATAGTTATAACGATTTTTCGAAAAATGCTAATAACTTTTGCATACATTAGCCTATTGTAACAAAGCTGATGTTGATAGATTCCTTGGGTCATGCCGAGAACACAGATACCCCATTTGTCAATTTTGACAAAATTTCCTGTCCGCCATTTTGATTCATGTTGAAAACCTACTTTTTCGAACTCCTCCTAGACCGTTGCTCAGATTTTCACCAAATTTGATTTGGATCATCTTCAGACCATGCTGGCAAAAAGTTATGGAATTTGTGTCGATACACGTAACCGTTTTCAATTAGCGTACCAACGAATTTGCTGGAAAGATGCCAAACTGCATCTGAGGCTGTATCTCTGCAAAGGTTGGAGATATTTACACAAAACTTAATATGTGACATTGTCACATCACATTGACCACGCCACATCATTTTGGTCACAGCGCCACCTATTGGTCAAGAGTAATAAACCAATCAATAACCGCTAATTATTACATTTCCAATAATGCTAATAACTTTTGATTGCATTAGCCTATTATCATGAAACATGTCTCAACATGTTCCTTGGGACATGCCGACAACATACATACCAATTATGTCATATTAAGCAAAACTTCCTGTCCGCCATTTTGATTCATGTTGAAAACCTTTTTTTTTAAACTCATCCTCAACCGTTTGTCTGATTTTCACCAAAATTGAATCAGATCATCTTCAGACCGTGCTGACAAAAAGTTATGGATTTCGTGTCAATAGACGAAACCGTTTTTGTACAGCGCTGCTTCAGATGTCAGGCATCTTCACAAAATGAGTCTGAGGCTATATCTCTGCAAAGCTTTGTTGTAATTAAGCCAAACTCGTGTGTGCCATTGTCTAACATGGAGAATAGGCTCACAGACACTCACACACAGAAATGAAATGGTTCAACTATTATATGAATAATCAATAAGCATGATTACACACACACACACACACACACAGAGAAGTACATGCCCACACATTTTGTTGTATGTAGATATTTGAAATAAATTATAGGTGACACACAACTCACAGAAAGACTTCTTTTCTTACATTTCTATGTCAGGTTTCATTGCATTCATATTCTGACATAATAGTAAACATTTGATATACATGTATGAATAAATTGTTGAACTTTCACTCAATGTGATCTTAAATGCTTGAACAGTAATATTAAATAATAGTAATATATATTTTTCTAGATGAATCAATCATCGAGACAATGAACTGTAATGTTTTAGTCTTTAGTGAGCCCATTAGTGGTCTTCCAGTGACATCTAGTGGTCGTAAATGCAATTTATCATACAACACTGTCTCTTTAACCTTTATAACTGTTATATGTTGTCTTAATTTCATTCCAAAGAAGCATACGCAATTTATGTATAATTTCACAGTCTAGATAATAGTACTGCACTGATTTTAAATAACCTAGATATGGCTGACAGTAAAAGAATAGAACAGAATTACAGACACACACAAACATGAAATGTTTAAACTACTATATTAATACTCAATAAGCATGCTTAAACCCACACACAGATGCATATATATTTTGTTATATATATAGATAATTAAAATAAATGATGGGTGATAAAACCTATTGCAAGTCTTCTGTTTTTATGGGCTTCTATGTCATTTTTCAGGTTTCATTGCAATCATAATCTGGCATAATTATAAACATTAGATATATCTGTATGAATAAATTGGTAAACTTTGACTTAATGTGATCTGAAATGCTTGAACAGTAATATTAAATAATAGTAATATACATTTTTTCTAGATGAATCCCTCAACAAGCCCATAAACTGTAATGTTTTAGTCTTTAGTGAGCTCATTAGTGGTCTTCCGGTGACATCTAGTGGTTATAATTGCAATTTTTCATTCAACACTGGGTTTTGAAGCTTTATAAATATTACAGTGTTCTTTTTTTACCTAATCTCTGTTAAATTTTGCATGATTGTTTAGAAAAAATACAGATCTAATGCATGTGTGATTATATTACCCCTTTTTTTTTGCAGTTTAATGCCATTCACAACAGAAATCTTTTGTTTTTTAGGCCATTTTAACTGTTATAGCACCAGCTATTTTCTGATCTTAATGAAACTTTGCATGCTTGGTGGGTCATCTTTCACATGTTATAACCAAGTTTCATAAAGTTTTGAGTTTTTGTTTCAGTTTTATAGGCTTTAGGTTACATGTGGCCACGGCACTTTCCTAAATGACCTCTTATAGCTAACCAAAGGACAAAATGCAACATATTTTGGAAAATTATTGATCTAGAGAGTCAAGAGAATATTATTGCAGTGGTTTGATCAAGACTGAACAAAAAACCAGGTGACCCAAAACATTCAAATTCGTGGACCAATTTTACGAAAAAGGCTATAACTCGGGAACAAAATGAGATATCTTCACCAAACTCAGAACTCATATGCATGAACGAAAACTTTGGTCAAATTATTATTTTTTTCTTCCATATCTGCCACTTGGTGGCGCTACAGGATGAAAAAAAATCAAATGGCTATAACTAAGCAACCATTGATCCAATCAACTTGAAAATTGATATGGCCCAATGTGGCACAAGTGCTCTATGAGGAATTTCACTTATCTTAAAAAACATGGCCGCCATTGGCCAAACAACTTTAAGCACCTATTTGACAAGGTTAATGGAAGTCCATCGGAACGAAACTCGGTGGGCATGTTCGACTCATTGCCCTAAAGGTCTGTAAGTATTTTGAAAGAAATTGCCCACAACATTGTCACCTCCCACAGAACACAACAAAGCGATTTGATTACAGCGCCACCTATTTTCCAAAAATGATAATGCATCATTTTACTGGAGTTTTACTGGCTGTTTCCATTACACTCTTCCAATAATTGCTTTTCTTACTCGTTGCATTTGGTCTGATGCTCCATGCCATGCTTAGCTCCTCGCTGTGGAACTTTTATTAACGATTTTCAGCCATTTCAATTACAATCATGCAATTATTAATTTCATTATTCATTGTTGCATTTGGTCTGATGCTACATATGCTTAGCTCCTGATGTTGCCGCTGGAATGCTTGGCCCCGTGATTGCTGCTTGCAGCTATATTTAGGGGCCAAGCACCGAAGGTGCGTAGGCACCTATTGTTTTCGTTGGCGTTATTATTATTCTTCTTCTTCTTCTTCTTCTTCCGCCGCAAGTCTATGGCAGCCCATAGAACCGTTTGCGGGAAAGTTGTATAATTTGGCACACTGATAGAGGACAGTCCCAACATTAACTATAGCAAATTTGAAGCCTCTAACTCCTACTCTCTAGCGCCACCACTTGTCCAAACTTTCAATGTTTGTATGCTAATAACTTTTGAACCGTAAGCCAGAAAATGGAAATTCTTTTTTCCTCTGAATCCTTGGCTCAGGCCAAGTCGAATGAACCCTAAAATTCAAAAATCGCAAGGTTTAGTTTTTTCGCTATTTTCAATTATTTGAAAAACCTACTTTTTCGAACTCGTCCTAGACAGTTAGTCCGATTGCCACGAAAATTGGCTCAGATCATCTTCAGACCATGCTGGCAAAAAGTTATGGAATTCAAGTTGATTCGTCCAACTGTTGTCGAATGACACGTAAACAAATTTGACGAAAAGCACGCAAACATGCACGTGAGGCTATATCCCGGCAACGGTTTGTCATATTGAGACCAAACTTGGCGTGTGTTATAACAAGCATGAACTGAGACTACCTGCTGTGTTTCGACACAGCGCCACCTAGTGGTCAGGAGATATGAAAAATGCATATTTTGGCTTATAACTACTGAATGGTTTGGCCAAAAATCACACAACTGGTCTCTTTAGATTCAGTGAGTCATGTCGAGTCGAATGATATCCAATTTTCCTGTGTCGGCCATTTTAGGCGTCGGCCATTTTGAATTATGTTTCAAAATGCTGTATTTTTTGAACGCAGCATCGTATCGTTTCGCAAAAAATTACAAAAATATTCGGCTCCATGCCCTGAAGGTACTCAAAAAGTTTGGTGGCAGCGCCACCTTGTGGCCAATAGTTATAATGAAATATCACATAAACGCTAATAACTTTTGAATAAATTAGTCTATTAAAATTAAAATGGTCTCGCTATATTCTGTGGGTCATGCCGAGAGTATTGATACCAATAATGTGAAAATTGGCCTTACTTCCTGTCCGCCATTTTGCTTAATGTTGAAAACCTACTTTTTCGAACTCCTCCTAGACCGTTAGCCCAATTTTCACCAAATTTGACGTGAATCATCTTCAGACCATGCTGGCAAAAAGTTATGGATTTTGTGTCGATATACGTAACGGTTCTCATTTAGCGCATCAACGAATTTGCTGGAAGGGTGCCAAAATGCATTTGAGGCTGTATCTCTGCAACACTTTGACATATTTGCACCAAACTTTGTATGTGTCATCGCCACCTCACACTGACCATGCCACATAAATTTGGTAACAGCGCCACCTATTGGTCAAGAGTAATAAACCATTCATTAACCATGAGTAATTACACTTTTTAAAATGCTAATAACTTTTTAGTCCATTAGCCTATTGCAACGAAACTGGGCTCAAAATATTCCCTGGCTTATGCCGATAACATAGATACCAAATATGCCAGTGTTTACTGAAGTTCCGGTCCACCATTTTGATTTATGTGGAAAACCTACTTTTTCGAACTCCTCATGAACCGTATGTCCAATTTTCACCAAATTCGAATCAGATGATCTTCAGACTATGTTGACACAAAGTTATGGATTTTGTGTCGATAGACAAAACCGTTTTCGCATACCAAAGCGACGAAGTTGAAACACAATGACAAAATGACACTTGAGGCTGCATCTCTGGAATGCTGTGGCATATTAACACCAAACTTTGTGTGTGTCATTGAAAAGTCAAACAGAGTACACCAAATTGATTTCATAACAGTGCCACCTATTGGTCAAACTTTATAAGCCAAGTAATCATGCTACTAGAGGTGGTATTATGATTTTTTTTTTGCCATTTCAATTACAATAATTCCAAAATTACTGTTATTGCTCATTAATGTATTTGGTGTGATGCTTCATGCCATTCTTAGCTCCTACATTTGCCGTTGGAGTGCTTGGCCCCGTAATTGCTGCTTGCAGCTATATTTATTCTTCTTCTTCTTCTTCTTCTTCTTCTTCTTCTTCCGCCGCAAGTCTATGGCAGCCCATAGAACCGATTGCGGGAAAGTTGTATAATTTGGCACACTGATAGAGGACAGTCCCAACATTAACTATAGCAAATTTGAAGTCTCTATCTCCTACTCTCTAGCGCCACCACTTGTCCAAACTTTCAATGTTTGTATGCTAATAACTTTTGAACCGTAAGCCAGAAAATGGAAATTCTTTTTTCCTCTGAATCCTTGGCTCATGCAAAGTCGAATGAACCCCAAAATTCAAAAATCGCAAGGTTTAGTTTTTTCGCTATTTTCAATTATTCGAAAAACCTACTTTTTCGAACTCGTCCTAGACGGTTAGTCCGATTGCCACGAAAATTGGCTCAGATCATCTTCAGACCATGCTGGCAAAAAGTTATGGAATTCAAGTTGATTCGTCCAACTGTTGTCGAATGACACGTAAACAAATTTGACGAAAAGCACGCAAACATGCACGTGAGGCTATATCCCGGCAACGGTTTGTCATATTGAGACCAAACTTGGCGTGTGTTATAACAAGCATGAACTGAGACAACCTGCAGTGTTTCGACACAGCGCCACCTAGTGGTCAGGAGATATGAAAAATGCATATTTTGGCTTATAACTACTGAATGGTTTGGCCAAAAATCACACAACTGGTCTCTTTAGATTCAGTGAGTCATGTCGAGTCAAATGATATCCAATTTTCCTGTGTCGGCCATTTTAGGCGTCGGCCATTTTGAATTATGATTTAAAATGCTGTATTTTTTGAACGCAGCATCGTATCGTTTCGCAAATAATTACAAAAATATTCGGCTCCATGCCCTGAAGGTACTCAAAAAGTTTGGTGGCAGCGCCACCTTGTGGCCAATAGTTATAATGAAATATCACATAAATGCTAATAACTTTTGAATAAATTAGTCTATTAAAATTAAAATGGTCTCGCTATATTCTGTGGGTCATGCCGAGAGTATTGATACCAATAATGTGAAAATTGGCCTTACTTCCTGTCCGCCATTTTGCTTAATGTTGAAAACCTACTTTTTCGAACTCCTCCTAGACCGTTAGCCCAATTTTCACCAAATTTGACGTGCATCATCTTCAGACCATGCTGGCAAAAAGTTATGGATTTTGTGTCGATATACGTAACGGTTCTCATTTAGCGCATCAACGAATTTGCTGGAAGGGTGCCAAAATGCATTTGAGGCTGTATCTCTGCAACACTTTGACATATTTGCACCAAACTTTGTATGTGTCATCGCTACCTCACACTGACCATGCCACATAAATTTGGTAACAGCGCCACCTATTGGTCAAGAGTAATAAACCATTCATTAACCATGAGTAATTACACTTTTTAAAATGCTAATAACTTTTTAATGCATTAGCCTATTTGAAGGAAACTGGGCTCAAAATATTCCCTGGCTTATGCCGATAACATAGATACCAAATATACCACGGTAAGCTGAACTTCCGGTCCGCCATTTTGATTTATGTTGAAAACATACTTTTTCGAACTCCTGATCAACCGTATGTCCGATTTTCACCAAATTCGAATCAAATGATCTTCAGGCTATACTGATTCAAAGTTATGGATTTTGAGTCGATAGACAAAACCGTTTTCGCATACCACATCGACGAATTTGAGGCACAATGAGAAAATGACACTTGAGGCTGTATCCCTGGAATGCTTTGGCATATTGACACCAAACTTTGTGTGTGTCATTGAAAAGACACACAGAGTACACCAAATTGATTTTATAACAGTGTCACCTATTGGTCAAGCTTGATAAACCAAGTAATCATGCTACTAGAGGTGGTATTGGTGTTTTTTTTTTTTTTTTGCCATTTCAAATACAATAATTCCAAAATTGCTGTTATTGCTCATTAATGTATTTGGTGTGATGCTTTATGCGATGCTTAGCTACTACATTTGCCGTTGGAGTGCTTGGCCCCGTAATTGCTGCTTGCAGCTATATTTATTATTCTTCCTCTTCTTCCACCCCAAGTCTATGGTAGCCCATAGAACCGATTGCGGGAAAGTTGTATAATTTGGCACACTAATAGAGGACTGTCTGAACATTAACCGTAGCAAATTTGAAGTCTCTAACTCAAACTCTCTAGCGCCACCAATTGTCTAAACTTTCAAAAACTTGATGCTAATAACTCTTGAACCGTAAGCCACAAAATGAAAATTCTTTTTTCCTGTGATTCCTTGGCTCATGCCGAGTCGAATGGACACCGAAATTCAAAAATCGCAAGGCTTAGTTTTTTCGCTATCGTCAATTGTTCGTAAAACCTACTTTTTCGAACTCGTCCTAGGCCGTTGCACCGATTGTCACGAAAATTGAATCAGATAATCTTCAGACCATGCTGGCAAACAGTTATGGAATTCAAGTTGATTTCTCAAACCGTTTCCGAGTAGCTCATGAACGAATTCTTCAAAAAGCACGCAAACGTGAACGTGAGGCTATATCTCCGCAACGGTTTGGCCTATTGAGACCAATCTTGGTGGGTCTTATAACAACCATTCCCTGGGACTACCTGCAGTGTTTCGGCGCTGTGCCCCCTAGTGGTCAGGAGATATGAAAAATGCATGTTTTTGCTCATAACTTCTGAACGGTTTTGCCAAAAATCACAAAAGTGGTGTCTTTAGATTCAGTGCATCATTCCGAGTCGAATGATACCGAATTTTCCCAATTCGGCCATTTTGGGCGTCGGCCATTTTGAATTTAGTTGTAAATTGCTGTATCTTAAGAATGAAGTTCCGTATCGTTTCGCAAATAATTACAAAAATGTCCGGCTCCATGCCCTGAATGTACACAAAAAAATTGGGGGCAGCGCCACCTTGTGGTCAATAGTTATAACGATTTTTCGAAAAATGCTAATAACTTTTGCATACATTAGCCTATTGTAACAAAGCTGATGTTGATAGATTCCTTGGGTAATGCCGAGAACACCGATACCCCATTTGTCAATTTTGGCAAAATTTCCTGTCCGCCATTTTGATTCATGTTGAAAACCTACTTTTTCGAACTCCTCCTAGACCGTTGCTCAGATTTTCACCAAATTTGATTTGGATCATCTTCATACCATGCTGGCAAAAAGTTATGGAATTTGTGTCGATACACGTAACCGTTTTCAATTAGCGTACCAACGAATTTGCTGGAAAGATGCCAAACTGCATCTGAGGCTGTATCTCTGCAAAGGTTGGAGATATTTACACAAAACTTAATATGTGACATTGTCACATCACATTGACCACGCCACATCATTTTGGTCACAGCGCCACCTATTGGTCAAGAGTAATAAACCAATCAATAACCGCTAATTATTACATTTCCAATAATGCTAATAACTTTTGATTGCATTAGCCTATTATCATGAAACATGTCTCAAAATGTTCCTTGGGACATGCCGACAACATACATACCAATTATGTCATATTAAGCAAAACTTCCTGTCCGCCATTTTGATTCATGTTGAAAACCTTTTTTTTAAAACTCATCCTCAACCGTTTGTCTGATTTTCACCAAAATTGAATCAGATCATCTTCAGACCGTGCTGACAAAAAGTTATGGATTTCGTGTCAATAGACGAAACCGTTTTTGTACAGCGCTGCTTCAGATGTCAGGCATCTTCACAAAATGAGTCTGAGGCTATATCTCTGCAAAGCTTTGTTGTAATTAAGCCAAACTTGTGTGTGCCATTGTCTAACATAGAGAATAGGCTCACAGACACTCACACACAGAAATGAAATGGTTCAACTATTATATGAATAATCAATAAGCATGATTACACACACACACACACACACACAGAGAGAGAAGTACATGCCCACACATTTTGTTGTATGTAGATATTTGAAATAAATTATAGGTGACACACAACTCACAGAAAGACTTCTTTTCTTACATTTCTATGTCAGGTTTCATTGCATTCATATTCTGACATAATAGTAAACATTTGATATACATGTATGAATAAATGGTTGAACTTTCACTCAATGTGATCTTAAATGCTTGAACAGTAATATTAAATAATAGTAATATATATTTTTCTAGATGAATCAATCATCGAGACAATGAACTGTAATGTTTTAGTCTTTAGTGAGCCCATTAGTGGTCTTCCAGTGACATCTAGTGGTCGTAAATGCAATTTATCATACAACACTGTCTCTTTAACCTTTATAACTGTTATATGTTGTCTTAATTTCATTCCAAAGAAGCATACGCAATTTATGTATAATTTCACAGTCTAGATAATAGTACTGCACTGATTTTAAATAACCTAGATATGGCTGACAGTAAAAGAATAGAACAGAATTACAGACACACACAAACATGAAATGTTTAAACTAGTATATTAATACTCAATAAGCATGCTTAAACCCACACACAGATGCACACATTTTGTTATATATATAGATAATTAAAATAAATGATGGGTGATAAAACCTATTGCAAGTCTTCTGTTTTTATGGGCTTCTATGTCATTTTTCAGGTTTCATTGCAATCATAATCTGGCATAATTATAAACATTACATATATCTGTATGAATAAATTGGTAAACTTTGACTCAATGTGATCTGAAATGCTTGAACAGTAATATTAAATAATAGTAATATACATTTTTTCTAGATGAATCCCTCAACAAGCCCATAAACTGTAATGTTTTAGTCTTTAGTGAGCTCATTAGTGGTCTTCCGGTGACATCTAGTGGTTATAATTGCAATTTTTTATTCAACACTGGGTTTTGAAGCTTTATAAATATTACAGTGTTCTTTTTTACCTAATCTCTGTTAAATTTTGCATGATTGTTTAGAAAAAATACAGATCTAATGCATGTGTGATTATATTACCCCTTTTTTTTGCAGTTTAATGCCATTCACAACAGAAATCTTTTGTTTTTTAGGCCTGTTTAACTGTTATAGCACCAGCTATTTTCTGATCTTAATGAAACTTTGCATGCTTGGTGGGTCATCTTTCACATGTTATAACCAAGTTTCATAAAGTTTTGAGTTTTTGTTTCAGTTTTATAGGCTTTAGGTTACATGTGGCCACGGCCCTTTCCTAAATGACCTCTTATAGCTAACCAAAGGACAAAATGCAACATATTTTTGAAAATTATTGATCTAGAGAGTCCAGAGAATATTATTGCAGTGGTTTGATCAAGACTGAACAAAAAACCAGGTGACCCAAAACATTCAAATTCGTGGACCAATTTTACGAAAAAGGCTATAACTCGGGAACAAAATGAGATATCTTCACCAAACTCAGAACTCATATGCATGAAAAAAACTTTAGTCAAATTATTATTTTTTTTCCATATCTGCCACTTGGTGGCGCTACAGGATGAAAAAAAATCAAATGGCTATAACTAAGCAACCGTTGATCCAATCAACTTGAAAATTGATATTGCCCAATGTGGCACAAGTGCTCTATGAGGAATTTCACTTATCTTAAAAAACATGGCCGCCATTGGCCAAACAACTTTAAGCACCTATTTGACAAGGTTAATGGAAGTCGATCGGAATGAAACTCGGTGGGCATGTTCGACTCATTGCCCTAAAGGTCTGTAAGTATTTTGAAAGAAATTGCCCACAACATTGTCACCTCCCACAGAACACAACAAAGCGATTTGATTACAGCGCCACCTATTTTCCAAAAATGATAATGCATCATTTTACTGGAGTTTTACTGGCTGTTTCAATTACACTCTTCCAATAATTGCTTTTCTTACTCGTTGCATTTGGTCTGATGCTCCATGCCATGCTTAGCTCCTCGCTGTGGAACTTTTATTAACGATTTTCAGCCATTTCAATTACAATCATGCAATTATTAATTTCATTATTCATTGTTGCATTTGGTCTGCTTAGCTCCTGATGTTGCCGCTGGAATGCTTGGCCCCGTGATTGCTGCTTGCAGCTATATTTAGGGGCCAAGCACCGAAGGTGCGTAGGCACCTATTGTAATCGTTGGCGTTATTATTATTCTTCTTCTTCTTCTTCTTCTTCTTCCGCCGCAAGTCTATGGCAGCCCATAGAACCGATTGCGGGAAAGTTGTATAATTTGGCACACTGATAGAGGACAGTCCCAGCATTAACTATAGCAAATTTGAAGTCTCTAACTCCAACTCTCTAGCGCCACCACTTGTCCAAACTTTCAATGTTTCTATGCTAATAACTTTTGAACCGTAAGCCAGAAAATGAAAATTCTTTTTTCTTCTGAATCCTTGGCTCATGCCAAGTCGAATGAACCCCAAAATTCAAAAATCGCAAGGTTTAGTTTTTTCGCTATTTTCAATTATTCGACAAACCTACTTTTTCGAACTCGTCCTAGACGGTTAGTCCGATTGCCACGAAAATTGTCTCAGATCATCTTCAGACCAGGCCGGCAAAAAGTTATGGAATTCAAGTTGATTCGTCCAACCGTTGTCGAATGACACGTAAACTAATTTGACGAAATGCACGCAAAAATGCACGTGAGGCTATATCTCGGCAACAGTTTGTCATATTGAGACCAAACTTGGTGTGTGTTTTAACAAGCATGAACTGAGACTACCTGCAGTGTTTCGACACAGCGCCACCTAGTGGTCAGGAGATATGAAAAATGCATATTTTGGCTTATAACTTCTGAATGGTTTGGCCAAAAATCACACAACTGGTCTCTTTAGATTCAGTGAGTCATCTCGAGTCGAATGATATCCAATTTTCCCGTGTCGGCCATTTTAGGCGTCGGCCATTTTGAATTATGAGTTAAAATGCTGTATTTTTTGAACGCAGCATCGTATCGTTTCGCAAATAATTACAAAAATATTCGGCTCCATGCCCTGAAGGTACTCAAAAAGTTTGGTGGCAGCGCCACCTTGTGGCCAATAGTTATAATGAAATATCACATAAATGCTAATAACTTTTGAATAATTTAGACTATTAAAATTAAAATGGTCTCACTATATTCTGTGGGTCATGCCGAGAGCATTGATACCAATTATGTGAAAATTGGCCATACTTCCTGTCCGCCATTTTGCTTAATGTTGAAAACCTACTTTTTCGAACTCCTCCTAGACCGTTAGTCCAATTTTCACCAAATTTGACGTGAATCATCTTCAGACCATGCTGGCAAAAAGTTATGGATTTCGTGTCGATATACGAAACAGTTCTCATTTAGCGCATCAACGAATTTGCTGGAAGGGTGCCAAAATGCATTTGAGGCTGTATCTCTGCAACGCTTTGACATATTTGCACCAAATTTTGTATGTGTCATCGCCACCTCACACTGACCATGCCACAGAAATTTGGTGACAGCGCCACCTATTGGTCAAGAGTAATAAACCATTCATTAACCATGAATAATTACACTTGTAAAAATGCTAATAACTTTTTATTGCATTAGCCCATTCGAATGGAACTGGGCTCAAAATATTCCCTGGTTTATGCCGATAACATAGATACCAAATATACCATAGTAAGCTGAACTTCCGGTCCGCCATTTTGATTTATGTTGAAAACCTACTTTGTCGAACTCCTCATCAACCGTAGGTCCGATTTTCACCAAATTCGAATCAAATGATCTTCAGACTATGCTGACTCAAAGTTATGGCTTTTGAGTCGATAGACAAAACCGTTTTCGCATACTACATCGACGAATTTGAGGCACAATGAGAAAATGACACTTGAGGCTGTATCCCTGGAATGCTTTGGCATATTGACACCAAACTTTGTGTGTGTCATTGAAAAGTCACACAGAGTACACCAAATTGATTTTATAACAGTGCCACCTATTGGTCAAGCTTGATAAGCCAAGTAATCATGCTACTAGAGGTGGTATTATGATTTTATTTTGCCATTTCAATTACAATAATTCCAAAATTGCTGTTATTGCTCATTAATGAATTTGGTGTGATGCTTCATGCGATGCTTAGCTCCTACATTTGCCGTTGGAGTGCTTGGCCCCGTAATTGCTGCTTGCAGCTATATTTATTATTATTATTCTTCTTCTTCCACCCCAAGTCTATGGTAGCCCATAGAACCGATTGCGGGAAAGTTGTATAATTTGGCACACTAATAGAGGACTGTCTGAACATTAACCGTAGCAAATTTGAAGTCTCTAACTCAAACTCTCTAGCGCCACCAATTGTCTAAACTTTCAAAAACTTGATGCTAATAACTCTTGAACCGTAAGCCACAAAATGAAAATTCTTTTTTCCTGTGATTCCTTGGCTCATGCCGAGTCGAATGGACACCGAAATTCACAAATCGCAAGGCTTAGTTTTTTCGCTATCGTCAATTGTTCGTAAAACCTACTTTTTCGAACTCGTCCTAGGCCGTTGCACCGATTGTCACGAAAATTGAATCAGATAATCTTCAGACAATGCTGGCAAAAAGTTATGGAATTCAAGTTGATTTCTCAAACCGTTTCCGAATAGCTCATGAACGAATTCTTCGAAAAGCACGCAAACGTGAACGTGAGGCTATATCTCCGCAACGGTTTGGCCTATTGAGACCAATCTTGGTGGGTCTTATAACAACCATTCCCTGGGACTACCTGCAGTGTTTCGGCGCTGTGCCCCCTAGTGGTCAGGAGATATGAAAAATGCATGTTTTTGCTCATAACTTCTGAACGGTTTTGCCAAAAATCACAAAAGTGGTGTCTTTAGATTCAGTGCATCATTCCGAGTCGAATGATACCGAATTTTCCCAATTCGGCCATTTTGGGCGTCGGCCATTTTGGATTTAGTTGTAAATTGCTGTATCTTAAGAATGAAGTTCCGTATCGTTTCGCAAATAATTACAAAAATGTCCGGCTCCATGCCCTGAATGTACACAAAAAAATTGGGGGCAGCGCCACCTTGTGGTCAATAGTTATAACGATTTTTTCGAAAAATGCTAATAACTTTTGCATACATTAGCCTATTGTAACAAAGCTGATGTTGATAGATTCCTTGGGTCATGCCGAGAACACCGATACCCCATTTGTCAATTTTGGCAAAATTTCCTGTCCGCCATTTTGATTCATGTTGAAAACCTACTTTTTCGAACTCCTCCTAGACCGTTGCTCAGATTTTCACCAAATTTGATTTGGATCATCTTCAGACCATGCTGGCAAAAAGTTATGGAATTTGTGTCGATACACGTAACCGTTTTCAATTAGCGTACCAACGAATTTGCTGGAAAGATGCCAAACTGCATCTGAGGCTGTATCTCTGCAAAGGTTGGAGATATTTACACAAAACTTAATATGTGACATTGTCACATCACATTGACCACGCCACATCATTTTGGTCACAGCGCCACCTATTGGTCAAGAGTAATAAACCAATCAATAACCGCTAATTATTACATTTCCAATAATGCTAATAACTTTTGATTGCATTAGCCTATTATCATGAAACATGTCTCAAAATGTTCCTTGGGACATGCCGACAACATACATACCAATTATGTCATATTAAGCAAAACTTCCTGTCCGCCATTTTGATTCATGTTGAAAACCTTTTTTTTTAAACTCATCCTCAACCGTTTGTCTGATTTTCACCAAAATTGAATCAGATCATCTTCAGACCGTGCTGACAAAAAGTTATGGATTTCGTGTCAATAGACGAAACCGTTTTTGTACAGCGCTGCTTCAGATGTCAGGCATCTTCACAAAATGAGTCTGAGGCTATATCTCTGCAAAGCCCATTAGTGGTCTTCCAGTGACATCTAGTGGTCGTAAATGCAATTTATCATACAACACTGTCTCTTTAACCTTTATAACTGTTATATGTTGTCTTAATTTCATTCCAAAGAAGCATACGCAATTTATGTATAATTTCACAGTCTAGATAATAGTACTGCACTGATTTTAAATAACCTAGATATGGCTGACAGTAAAAGAATAGAACAGAATTACAGACACACACACCAACATGAAATGTTTAAACTAGTATATTAATACTCAATAAGCATGCTTAAACCCACACACAGATGCACACATTTTGTTATATATATAGATAATTAAAATAAATGATGGGTGATAAAACCTATTGCAAGTCTTCTGTTTTTATGGGCTTCTATGTCATTTTTCAGGTTTCATTGCAATCATATTCTGGCATAATTATAAACATTAGATATATCTGTATGAATAAATTGGTAAACTTTGACTCAATGTGATCTGAAATGCTTGAACAGTAATATTAAATAATAGTAATATACATTTTTTCTAGATGAATCCCTCAACAAGCCCATAAACTGTAATGTTTTAGTCTTTAGTGAGCTCATTAGTGGTCTTCCGGTGACATCTAGTGGTTATAATTGCAATTTTTTATTCAACACTGGGTTTTGAAGCTTTATAAATATTACAGTGTTCTTTTTTACCTAATCTCTGTTAAATTTTGCATGATTGTTTAGAAAAAATACAGATCTAATGCATGTGTGATTATATTACCCCTTTTTTTTGCAGTTTAATGCCATTCACAACAGAAATCTTTTGTTTTTTTAGGCCATTTTAACTGTTATAGCACCAGCTATTTTCTGATCTTAATGAAACTTTGCATGCTTGGTGGGTCATCTTTCACATGTTATAACCAAGTTTCATAAAGTTTTGAGTTTTTGTTTCAGTTTTATAGGCTTTAGGTTACATGTGGCCACGGCCCTTTCCTAAATGACCTCTTATAGCTAACCAAAGGACAAAATGCAACATATTTTTGAAAATTATTGATCTAGAGAGTCCAGAGAATATTATTGCAGTGGTTTGATCAAGACTGAACAAAAAACCAGGTGACCCGAAACATTCAAATTCGTGGACCAATTTTACGAAAAAGGCTATAACTCGGGAACAAAATGAGATATCTTCACCAAACTCAGAACTCATATGCATGAACAAAAACTTTAGTCAAATTATTATTTTTTTTCCATATCTGCCACTTGGTGGCGCTACAGGATGAAAAAAAATCAAATGGCTATAACTAAGCAACCGTTGATCCAATCAACTTGAAAATTGATATGGCCCAATGTGGCACAAGTGCTCTATGAGGAATTTCACTTATCTTAAAAAACATGGCCGCCATTGGCCAAACAACTTTAAGCACCTATTTGACAAGGTTAATGGAAGTCCATCGGAACGAAACTCGGTGGGCATGTTCGACTCATTGCCCTAAAGGTCTGTAAGTATTTTGAAAGAAATTGCCCACAACATTGTCACCTCCCACAGAACACAACAAAGCGATTTGATTACAGCGCCACCTATTTTCCAAAAATGATAATGCATCATTTTACTGGAGTTTTACTGGCTGTTTCCATTACACTCTTCCAATAATTGCTTTTCTTACTCGTTGCATTTGGTCTGATGCTCCATGCCATGCTTAGCTCCTCGCTGTGGAACTTTTATTAACGATTTTCAGCCATTTCAATTACAGTCATGCAATTATTAATTTCATTATTCATTGTTGCATTTGGTCTGATGCTACATATGCTTAGCTCCTGATGTTGCCGCTGGAATGCTTGGCCCCGTGATTGCTGCTTGCAGCTATATTTATTAGGGGCCAAGCACCGAAGGTGCGAAGGCACCTATTGTGTTTGTTGGCGTTATTATTATTATTCTTCCTCTTCTTCCACCCCAAGTCTATGGTAGCCCATAGAACCGATTGCGGGAAAGTTGTATAATTTGGCACACTAATAGAGGACTGTCTGAACATTAACCGTAGCAAATTTGAAGTCTCTAACTCAAACTCTCTAGCGCCACCAATTGTCTAAACTTTCAAAAACTTGATGCTAATAACTCTTGAACCGTAAGCCACAAAATGAAAATTCTTTTTTCCTGTGATTCCTTGGCTCATGCCGAGTCGAATGGATACCGAAATTCAAAAATCGCAAGGTTTAGTTTTTTCACTATCGTCAATTGTTCGTAAAACCTACTTTTTCGAACTCGTCCTAGGCCGTTGCACCGATTGTCACGAAAATTGAATCAGATAATCTTCAGACCATGCTGGCAAAAAGTTATAGAATTCAAGTTGATTTCTCAAACCGTTTCCGAATAGCTCATGAACGAATTCTTCAAAAAGCACGCAAACGTGAACGTGAGGCTATATCTCCGCAACGGTTTGGCCTATTGAGACCAATCTTGGTGGGTCTTATAACAACCATTCCCTGGGACTACCTGCAGTGTTTCGGCGCTGTGCCCCCTAGTGGTCAGGAGATATGAAAAATGCATGTTTTTGCTCATAACTTCTGAACGGTTTTGCCAAAAATCACAAAAGTGGTGTCTTTAGATTCAGTGCATCATTCTGAGTCGAATGATACCGAATTTTCCCAATTCGGCCATTTTGAGCGTCGGCCATTTTGAATTTAGTTGTAAATTGCTGTATCTTAAGAATGAAGTTCCGTATCGTTTCGCAAATAATTACAAAAATGTCCGGCTCCATGCCCTGAATGTACACAAAAAAAATTGGGGGCAGCGCCACCTTGTGGTCAATAGTTATAACGATTTTTCGAAAAATGCTAATAACTTTTGCATACATTAGCCTATTGTAACAAAGCTGATGTTGATAGATTCCTTGGGTCATGCCGAGAACACCGATACCCCATTTGTCAATTTTGGCAAAATTTCCTGTCCGCCATTTTGATTCATGTTGAAAACCTACTTTTTCGAACTCCTCCTAGACCGTTGCTCAGATTTTCACCAAATTTGATTTGGATCATCTTCAGACCATGCTGGCAAAAAGTTATGGAATTTGTGTCGATACACGTAACCGTTTTCAATTAGCGTACCAACGAATTTGCTGGAAAGATGCCAAACTGCATCTGAGGCTGTATCTCTGCAAAGGTTGGAGATATTTACACAAAACTTAATATGTGACATTGTCACATCACATTGACCACGCCACATCATTTTGGTCACAGCGCCACCTATTGGTCAAGAGTAATAAACCAATCAATAACCGCTAATTATTACATTTCCAATAATGCTAATAACTTTTGATTGCATTAGCCTATTATCATGAAACATGTCTCAAAATGTTCCTTGGGACATGCCGACAACATACATACCAATTATGTCATATTAAGCAAAACTTCCTGTCCGCCATTTTGATTCATGTTGAAAACCTTTTTTTTTAAACTCATCCTCAACCGTTTGTCTGATTTTCACCAAAATTTAATCAGATCATCTTCAGACCGTGCTTACAAAAAGTTATGGATTTCGTGTCAATAGACGAAACCGTTTTTGTACAGCGCTGCTTCAGATGTCAGGCATCTTCACAAAATGAGTCTGAGGCTATATCTCTGCAAAGCCCATTAGTGCTCTTCCAGTGACATCTAGTGGTCGTAAATGCAATTTATCATACAACACTGTCTCTTTAACCTTTATAACTGTTATATGTTGTCTTAATTTCATTCCAAAGAAGCATACGCAATTTATGTATAATTTCACAGTCTAGATAATAGTACTGCACTGATTTTAAATAACCTAGATATGGCTGACAGTAAAAGAATAGAACAGAATTACAGACACACACAAACATGAAATGTTTAAACTAGTATATTAATACTCAATAAGCATGCTTAAACCCACACACAGATGCACACATTTTGTTATATATATAGATAATTAAAATAAATGATGGGTGATAAAACCTATTGCAAGTCTTCTGTTTTTATGGGCTTCTATGTCATTTTTCAGGTTTCATTGCAATCATAATCTGGCATAATTATAAACATTAGATATATCTGTATGAATAAATTGGTAAACTTTGACTCAATGTGATCTGAATTGCTTGAACAGTAATATTAAATAATAGTAATATACATTTTTTCTAGATGAATCCCTCAACAAGCCCATAAACTGTAATGTTTTAGTCTTTAGTGAGCTCATTAGTGGTCTTCCGGTGACATCTAGTGGTTATAATTGCAATTTTTTATTCAACACTGGGTTTTGAAGCTTTATAAATATTACAGTGTTCTTTTTTACCTAATCTCTGTTCAATTTTGCATGATTGTTTAGAAAAAATACAGATCTAATGCATGTGTGATTATATTACCCCTTTTTTTTGCAGTTTAATGCCATTCACAACAGAAATCTTTTGTTTGTTAGGCCTGTTTAAATGTTATCTAACCAAAGGACAAAATACAACATATTTTTTTCAAAGTTATTGATCTAGAGAGTCCTGAGAATATTACTGCAGTGGTTTGATCAAGACTGAACAAAAAACCAAGTGACCCAAAACATTCAAATTCGTGGACCAATTTTATGAAAAAGGCTATAACTCGGGAACAAAATGAGATATCTTCACCAAACTCAGAACTCATATGCATGAACAAAAACTTTAGTCAAATTATTATTTTTTCCATATCTGCCACTTGGTGGCGCTACAGGATGAAAAAAAAACTAAAATGGCTATAACTAAGCAACCGTTGATCCAATCAACTTGAAAATTGATATGGCCCAATGTGGCACAAGTGCTCTATGAGGAATTTCACTTATCTTAAAAAACATGGCCGCCATTGGCCAAACAACTTTAAGCACCTATTTGACAAGGTTAATGGAAGTCGATCGGAACGAAACTCGGTGGGCATGTTCGACTCATTGCCCTAAAGGTCTGTAAGTATTTTGAAAGAAATTGCCCACAACATTGTCACCTCCCACAGAACACAACAAAGCGATTTGATTACAGCGCCACCTATTTTCCAAAAATGACAGTGCATCATTTTACTGGAGTTTTACTGGCTGTTTCAATTACACTCTTCCAATAATTGCTTTTCTTACTCGTTGCATTTGGTCTGATGCTCCATGCCATGCTTAGCTCCTCGCTGTGGAACTTTTATTAAAGATTTTCAGCCATTTCAATTACAATCATGCAATTATTAATTTCATTATTCATTGTTGCATTTGGTCTGATGCTACATATGCTTAGCTCCTGATGTTGCCGCTGGAATGCTTGGCCCCGTGATTGCTGCTTGCAGCTATATTTCTTCCTCTTCTTCTTCCACCCCAAGTCTATGGTAGCCCATAGAACCGATTGCGGGAAAGTTGTATAATTTGGCACACTAATAGAGGACTGTCTGAACATTAACCGTAGCAAATTTGAAGTCTCTAACTCAAACTCTCTAGCGCCACCAATTGTCTAAACTTTCAAAAACTTGATGCTAATAACTCTTGAACCGTAAGCCACAAAATGAAAATTCTTTTTTCCTGTGATTCCTTGGCTCATGCCGAGTCGAATGGACACCGAAATTCAAAAATCGCAAGGTTTAGTTTTTTCGCTATCGTCAATTGTTCGTAAAACCTACTTTTTCGAACTCGTCCTAGGCCGTTGCACCCATTGTCACGAAAATTGAATCAGATAATCTTCAGACCATGCTGGCAAAAAGTTATGGAATTCAAGTTGATTTCTCAAACCGTTTCCGAATAGCTCATGAACGAATTCTTCGAAAAGCACGCAAACGTGAACGTGAGGCTATATCTCCGCAACGGTTTGGCCTATTGAGACCAATCTTGGTGGGTCTTATAACAACCATTCCCTGGGACTACCTGCAGTGTTTCGGCGCTGTGCCCCCTAGTGGTCAGGAGATATGAAAAATGCATGTTTTTGCTCATAACTTCTGAACGGTTTTGCCAAAAATCACAAAAGTGGTGTCTTTAGATTCAGTGAATCATTCCGAGTCGAATGATACCGAATTTTCCCAATTCGGCCATTTTGGGCGTCGGCCATTTTGAATTTAGTTGTAAATTGCTGTATCTTAAGAATGAAGTTCTGTATCGTTTCGCAAATAATTACAAAAATGTCCGGCTCCATGCCCTGAATGTACACAAAAAAATTGGGGGCAGCGCCACCTTGTGGTCAATAGTTATAACGATTTTTCGAAAAATGCTAATAACTTTTGCATACATTAGCCTATTGTAACAAAACTGATGTTGATAGATTCCTTGGGTCATGCCGAGAACACTGATACCCCATTTGTCAATTTTGGCAAAATTTTCTGTCCGCCATTTTGATTCATGTTGAAAACCTACTTTTTCGAACTCCTCCTAGACCGTTGCTCAGATTTTCACCAAATTTGATTTGGATCATCTTCAGACCATGCTGGCAAAAAGTTATGGAATTTGTGTCGATACACGTAACCGTTTTCAATTAGCGTACCAACGAATTTGCTGGAAAGATGCCAAACTGCATCTGAGGCTGTATCTCTGCAAAGGTTGGAGATATTTACACAAAACTTAATATGTGACATTGTCACATCACATTGACCACGCCACATCATTTTGGTCACAGTGCCACCTATTGGTCAAGAGTAATAAACCAATCAATAACCGCTAATTATTACATTTCCAATAATGCTAATAACTTTTGATTGCATTAGCCTATTATCATGAAACATGTCTCAAAATGTTCCTTGGGACATGCCGACAACATACATACCAATTATGTCATATTAAGCAAAACTTCCTGTCCGCCATTTTGATTCATGTTGAAAACCTTTTTTTTTAAACTCATCCTCAACCGTTTGTCTGATTTTCACCAAAATTGAATCAGATCATCTTCAGACCGTGCTGACAAAAAGTTATGGATTTCGTGTCAATAGACGAAACCGTTTTTGTACAGCGCTGCTTCAGATGTCAGGCATCTTCACAAAATGAGTCTGAGGCTATATCTCTGCAAAGCTTTGTTGTAATTAAGCCAAACTTGTGTGTGCCATTGTCTAACATGGAGAATAGGCTCACAGACACTCACACACAGAAATGAAATGGTTCAACTATTATATGAATAATCAATAAGCATGATTACACACACACACACACACACACAGAGAGAGAGAAGTACATGCCCACACATTTTGTTGTATGTAGATATTTGAAATAAATTATAGGTGACACACAACTCACAGAAAGACTTCTTTTCTTACATTTCTATGTCAGGTTTCATTGCATTCATATTCTGACATAATAGTAAACATTTGATATACATGTATGAATAAATTGTTGAACTTTCACTCAATGTGATCTTAAATGCTTGAACAGTAATATTAAATAATAGTAATATATATTTTTCTAGATGAATCAATCATCGAGACAATGAACTGTAATGTTTTAGTCTTTAGTGAGCCCATTAGTGGTCTTCCAGTGACATCTAGTGGTCGTAAATGCAATTTATCATACAACACTGTCTCTTTAACCTTTATAACTGTTATATGTTGTCTTAATTTCATTCCAAAGAAGCATACGCAATTTATGTATAATTTCACAGTCTAGATAATAGTACTGCACTGATTTTAAATAACCTAGATATGGCTGACAGTAAAAGAATAGAACAGAATTACAGACACACACAAACATGAAATGTTTAAACTAGTATATTAATACTCAATAAGCATGCTTAAGCCCACACACAGATGCACACATTTTGTTATATATATAGATAATTAAAATAAATGATGGGTGATAAAACCTATTGCAAGTCTTCTGTTTTTATGGGCTTCTATGTCATTTTTCAGGTTTCACTGCAATCATAATCTGGCATAATTATAAACATTAGATATATCTGTATGAATAAATTGGTAAACTTTGACTCAATGTGATCTGAAATGCTTGAACAGTAATATTAAATAATAGTAATATACATTTTTTCTAGATGAATCCCTCAACAAGCCCATAAACTGTAATGTTTTAGTCTTTAGTGAGCTCATTAGTGGTCTTCCGGTGACATCTAGTGGTTATAATTGCAATTTTTTATTCAACACTGGGTTTTGAAGCTTTATAAATATTACAGTGTTCTTTTTTACCTAATCTCTGTTAAATTTTGCATGATTGTTTAGAAAAAATACAGATCTAATGCATGTGTGATTATATTACCCCTTTTTTTTGCAGTTTAATGCCATTCACAACAGAAATCTTTAGTTTTTTAGGCCATTTTAACTGTTATAGCACCAGCTATTTTCTGATCTTAATGAAACTTTGCATGCTTGGTGGGTCATCTTTCACATGTTATAACCAAGTTTCATAAAGTTTTGAGTTTTTGTTTCAGTTTTATAGGCTTTAGGTTACATGTGGCCACGGCCCTTTCCTAAATGACCACTTATAGCTGACCAAAGCACAAAATGCAACATATTTTTGAAAATTATTGATCTAGAGAGTCCAGAGAATATTATTGCAGTGGTTTGATCAAGACTGAACAAAAAACCAGGTGACCCAAAACATTCAAATTCGTGGACCAATTTTACGAAAAAGGCTATAACTCGGGAACAAAATGAGATATCTTCACCAAACTCAGAACTCATATGCATGAACAAAAACTTTAGTCAAATTATTATATTTTTTTCCATATCTGCCACTTGGTGGCAAAAAAATCAAATGGCTATAAATAAGCAACCGTTGATCCAATCAACTTGAAAATTTATATGGCCCAATGTGGCACAAGTGCTCTATGAGGAATTTCACTTATCTTAAAAAACATGGCTGCCATTGGCCAAACAACTTTAAGCACCTATTTGACAAGGTTAATGGAAGTCGATCGGAACGAAACTCGGTGGGCATGTTCGACTCATTGCCCTAAAGGTCTGTAAGTATTTTGAAAGAAATTGCCCACAACATTGTCACCTCCCACAGAACACAACAAAGCGATTTGATTACAGCGCCACCTATTTTCCAAAAATGATAATGCATCATTTTACTGGAGTTTTACTGGCTGTTTCAATTACACTCTTCCAATAATTGCTTTTCTTACTCGTTGCATTTGGTCTGATGCTCCATGCCATGCTTAGCTCCTCGCTGTGGAAATTTTATTAACGATTTTCAGCCATTTCAATTACAATCATGCAATTATTAATTTCATTATTCATTGTTGCATTTGGTCTGATGCTACATATGCTTAGCTCCTGATGTTGCCGCTGGAATGCTTGGCCCCGTGATTGCTGCTTGCAGCTATATTTAGGGGCCAAGCACCGAAGGTGCGAAGGCACCTATTGTGTTTGTTGGCGTTATTATTAGGGGCCAAGCACCGAAGGTGCGAGGCACCTATTGTTTTTGTTGGCGTTCTTATTATTATTAGGGGCCAAGCACCGAAGGTGCGTAGGCACCTATTGTTTTCGTTGGCGTTATTAGGGGCCAAGCACCGAAGGTGCGTAGGCACCTATTGTTTTCGTTGGCGTTATTATTCTTCTTCTTCTTCTTCTTCTTCTTCTTCCGCCGCAAGTCTATGGCAGCCCATAGAACCGTTTGCGGGAAAGTTGTATAATTTGGCACACTGATAGAGGACAGTCCCAACATTAACTATAGCAAATTTGAAGCCTCTAACTCCTACTCTCTAGCGCCACCACTTGTCCAAACTTTCAATGTTTGTATGCTAATAACTTTTGAACCGTAAGCCAGAAAATGGAAATTCTTTTTTCCTCTGAATCCTTGGCTCAAGCCAAGTCGAATGAACCCTAAAATTCAAAAATCGCAAGGTTTAGTTTTTTCGCTATTTTCAACTTTTCGAAAAACTTACTTTTTCGAACTCGTCCTAGACGGTTTGTCCGATTTTCACGAAAATTGGCTCAGATCATCATCAGACCATGCTGGCAAAAAGTTATGGAATTCAAGTTGATTCGTCCAACCGTTCTCGAATGACACGTGAAAAAATATGACGAAAAGCACGCAAAAATACACGTGAGGCTATATCTCCGCAACGGTTTGGCGTATTGAGACCAAACTTGGTGTGTGTTATAATAAGCATGACCTGAGACTACCTGCAGTGTTTCGACACAGCGCCACCTAGTGGTCAGGAGATATGAAAAATGCATATTTTGGCTTATAACTTCTGAATGGTTTGGCCAAAAATTACAAAACTGGTCTCTGTAGATTCAGTGCGTCATGTCGAGTCGATTGATATCCAATTTTCCCGTGTCGGCCATTTTAGGCGTCGGCCATTTTGAATTATGTTTCAAAATGCTGTATTTTTTGAACGCATCATCGTATCGTTTCGCAAATAATTACAAAAATATTCGGCTCCATGCCCTGAAGATACTCAAAAAGTTTGGTGGCAGCGCCACCTTGTGGCCAATAGTTATAATGAAATATCACATAAATGCTAATAACTTTTGAATTAATTAGACATATTAAAATTAAAATGGCCTCCCTATATTCTGTGGGTAAAGCCGAGAGCATTGATACCAATTATGCGAATATTGGCCATACTTCCTGTCCGCCATTTTGATTAATGTTGAAAACCTACTTTTTCGAACTCCTCCTATACCGTTAGTCCGATTTTCACCAAATTTGTCGTGTATCATCTTCAGACCATGCTGGCAAAAAGTTATGGATTTCGTGTTGATATATGAAACGGTTCTCATTAAGCGCATCAACGAATTTGTTGGAAGGGTGCCAAAATGCATTTGAGGCTGTATCTCTGCAACGCTTTGACATATTTACACCAAACTTTGTACGTGTCATCGCTACCTCACACTGACCATGCCACATAAATTTGGTAACAGCGCCACCTATTGGTCAAGAGTAATAAACCATTCATTACCCATGAATAATTACACTTATAAAAATGCTAATAACTTTTTAATGCATTAGCCTATTGCAACGAAACTGGTCTCAAAATATTCCCTGGTTTATGCCGAAAACATAGATACCAAATATGCCAGATTAAGCTGAAATTCCGGTCCGCCATTTTGATTTATGTTGAAAACCTACTTTTTGAACTCCTCATCAGCCGTTAGTCCAATTTTCACCAAAATTTAATCAGATGATCTTCAGACTGTGCTGACAAAAAGTTATGAATTTTGTGTCGATAGACAAAACCGTTTTTGCATACCACAGCGACGAACTTGAGGCACAATGACAAAATGACACTTGAGGCTGTATCTCTGCAATGCTTTGGCATATTGACACCAAACTTTGTGTGTGTCATTGAAAAGTCACACAGAGTACACCAAATTGATTTTATAACAGTGCCACCTATTGGTCAAGCTTGATAAACCAAGTAATCATGCTACTAGAGGTGGTATTATGATTTTTTTTTGCCATTTCAATTACAATAATTCCAAAATTGCTGTTATTGCTCATTAATGAATTTGGTGTGATGCTTCATGCGATGCTTAGCTCCTACATTTGCCGTTGGAGTGCTTGGCCCCGTAATTGCTGCTTGCAGCTATATTTATTATTCTTCTTCTTCTTCTGCCGCAAGTCTATGGCAGCCCATAGAACCGATTGCGGGAAAGTTGTATAATTTGGCACACTGATAGAGGACATTACTAACATTAACTATAGCAAATTTCAAGTCTCTAACTCCAACTCTCTAGCGCCACCACTTGTCCAAACTTTCAATGTTTATATGCTAATAACTTTTGAATCGTAAGCCAGAAAATGGAAATTCTTTTTTCCTCTGAATCCTTGGCTCAAGCCAAGTCGAATGAACCCTAAAATTCAAAAATCGCAAGGTTTAGTTTTTTCGCTAGCTTCAACTTTTCGAAAAACTTACTTTTTCGAACTCGTCCTAGACGGTTTGTCTGATTTCCACGAAAATTGGCTCAGATCATCAACAGACCATGCTGGCAAAAAGTTATGGAATTCAAGTTGATTCGTCCAACCGTTCTCGAATGACACGTGAAAAAATATGACGAAAAGCACGCAAAAATACACGTGAGGCTATATCTCCGCAACGGTTTGGCGTATTGAGACCAAACTTGGTGTGTGTTATAATAAGCATGACCTGAGACTACCTGCAGTGTTTCGACACAGCGCCACCTAGTGGTCAGGAGATATGAAAAATGCATATTTTGGCTTATAACTTCTGAATGGTTTGGCCAAAAATTACAAAACTGGTCTCTGTAGATTCAGTGCGTCATGTCGAGTCGATTGATATCCAATTTTCCCGTGTCGGCCATTTTAGGCGTCGGCCATTTTGAATTATGTTTCAAAATGCTGTATTTTTTGAACGCATCATCGTATCGTTTCGCAAATAATTACAAAAATATTCGGCTCCATGCCCTGAAGATACTCAAAAAGTTTGGTGGCAGCGCCACCTTGTGGCCAATAGTTATAATGAAATATCACATAAATGCTAATAACTTTTGAATAAATTAGACTATTAAAATTAAAATGGCCTCCATATATTCTGTGGGTAAAGCCGAGAGCATTGATACCAATTATGCGAATATTGGCCATACTTCCTGTCCGCCATTTTGATTAATGTTGAAAACCTACTTTTTCGAACTCCTCCTAGACCGTTAGTCCGATTTTCACCAAATTTGACGTGTATCATCTTCAGACCATGCTGGCAAAAAGTTATGGATTTTGTGTCGATATATGAAACGGTTCTCATTAAGCGCATCAACGAATTTGTTGGAAGGGTGCCAAAATGCATTTGAGGCTGTATCTCTGCAACGCTTTGACATATTTACACCAAACTTTGTACGTGTCATCGCTACCTCACACTGACCATGCCACATAAATTTGGTAACAGCGCCACCTATTGGTCAAGAGTAATAAACCATTCATTACCCATGAATAATTACACTTATAAAAATGCTAATAACTTTTTAATGCATTAGCCTATTGCAACGAAACTGGTCTCAAAATATTCCCTGGTTTATGCCGAAAACATAGATACCAAATATGCCAGATTAAGCTGAACTTCCGGTACGCCATTTTGATTTATGTTGAAAACCTACTTTTTGAACTCCTCATCAGCCGTTAGTCCAATTTTCACCAAAATTTAATCAGATGATCTTCAGACTGTGCTGACAAAAAGTTATGAATTTTGTGTCGATAGACAAAACCGTTTTTGCATACCACAGCGACGAACTTGAGGCACAATGACAAAATGACACTTGAGGCTGTATCTCTGCAATGCTTTGGCATATTGACACCAAACTTTGTTTGTGTCATTGAAAAGTCACACAGAGTACACCAAATTGACTTGATAACAGCACCACCTATTGGTCAATTTTGATAAGCCAGTAAATCATGCTACTAGAGGTTGTATTTATGATTTTTTTAGCCATTTCAATTACAATAATCCTAAAATTGCTGTTATTGCTCATTAATGCATTTGGTGTGATGCTCCATGCCATGCTTAGCTCCTACATTTGCCGTTGGAGTGCTTGGCCCCGTAATTGCTGCTTGCAGCTATATTTAGGGGCCAAGCACCGAAGGTGCGTAGGCACCTATTGTAATCGTTGGCGTTATTATTATTCTGCTTCTTCTTCTTCTTCTTCTTCTTCTTCTTCCGCCGCAAGTCTATGGCAGCCCATAGAACCGATTGCGGGAAAGTTGTATAATTTGGCACACTGATAGAGGACAGTCCCAACATTAACTATAGCTAATTTGAAGTCTCTAACTCCTACTCTCTAGCGCCACCACTTGTCCAAACTTTCAATGTTTGTATGCTAATAACTTTTGAACCGTAAGCCAGAAAATGGAAATTCTTTTTTCCTCTGAATCCTTGGCTCATGCCAAGTCGAATGAACCCCAAAATTCAAAAATCGCAAGGTTTAGTTTTTTCGCTATTTTCAATTTTTCGAAAAACCTACTTTTTCGAACTCGTGCTAGACGGTTAGTCCGATTGCCACGAAAATTGGCTCAGATCATCTTCAGATCATGCTGGCAAAAAGTTATGGAATTCAAGTTGATTCGTCCAACCATTGTCGAATGACACGTAAACAAATTTGACGAAAAGCACGCAAAAATGCACTTGAGGCTATATCTCAGCAACGGTTTGGCATATTGAAACCAAACTTGGTGTGTGTTATAATAAGCATGACCTGAGACTACCTGCAGTGTTTCGACACAGCGCCACCTAGTGGTCAGGAGATATGAAAAATGCATATTTTGGCTTATATCTTCTGAATGGTTTGGCCAAAAATCACACAACTGGTCTCTTTAGATTCAGTGAGTCATGTCGAGTCGTATGATATGCAAATTTCCCGTGTCAGCCATTTTAGGCGTCGGCCATTTTGAATTATGTTTTAAAATGCTGTATTTTTTCAACGCAGCATCATATCGTTTCGCAAATAATTACAAAAATATTCGGCTCCATGCCCTGAATGTACTCAAAAAGTTTGGTGGCAGCGCCACCTTGTGGTCAAGAGTTATAATGAATTATAACAAAAATGCTAATAACTTTTGAGTAAATTAGACAATTGAAATGCAAATGGTCTCCCCGTATTCTTTGGGTCATGCCGAGAACATAGATACCAATTATGCCAAAATTGGCCATACTTCCTGTCCGCCATTTTGATTAATGTTGAAAACCTACTTTTTCGAACTCCTCCTAGACCGTTAGTCCGATTTTCACCAAATTTGACGTGAATCATCTTCAGACCATGCTGGCAAAAAGTTATGGATTTCGTGTCGATATACAAAACGATTCTGATTTAGCGCATCAACGAATTTGCTGGAAGGGTGCCAAAATGCATTTGAGGCTGTATCTCTGCAACGCTTTGACATTTTTGCACCAAACTTTGTATGTGTCATCGCCACCTGACACTGACCATGCCACATAAATTTGGTAACAGCGCCACCTATTGGTCAAGAGTAATGAACCATTCATTAACTATGAATAATTACACTTATAAAAATGCTAGTAACTTTTTAATGCATTAGCCTATTGTAATGAAACTGGCCTCAAAATATTCCCTGGCTTATGCCGACAACATAGATACCATATATGCCAGAGTAAGCCGAACTTCCTGTCCGCCATTTTGATTTATGTTGAAAACCTACTTTTTCGAACTCCTCATCAACCGTTGGTCCGATTTTCACCAAAATTGACTCAGATGATCTGTAGACTGTACTGACAAAATGTTATGGATTTTGTATCGATAGACAAAACCGTTTTCGCATACCACAGCGACGAATTTGAGGCACAATGCCAAAATGACACTTGAGGCTGTATCTCTGCAATGCTTTGGCATATTGACACCAAACTTTGTTTGTGTCATTGAAAAGTCACACAGAGTACACCAAATTGACTTGATAACAGCACCACCTATTGGTCAATTTTGATAAGCCAGTAAATCATGCTACTAGAGGTTGTATTTATGATTTTTTTAGCCATTTCAATTACAATCATCCTAAAATTGCTGTTATTGCTCATTAATGCATTTGGTGTGATGCTCCATGCCATGCTTAGCTCCTACATTTGCCGTTGGAGTGCTTGGCCCCGTAATTGCTGCTTGCAGCTATATTTATTATTATTATTCTTCCTCTTCTTCCACCCCAAGTCTATGGTAGCCCATAGAACCGATTGCGGGAAAGTTGTATAATTTGGCACACTAATAGAAGACTGTCTGAACATTAACCGTAGCAAATTTGAAGTCTCTAACTCAAACTCTCTAGCGCCACCAATTGTCTAAACTTTCAAAAAATTGATGCTAATAACTCTTGAACCGTAAGCCACAAAATGAAAATTCTTTTTTCCTGTGATTCCTTGGCTCATGCCGAGTCGAATGGACACCGAAATTCAAAAATCGCAAGGCTTAGTTTTTTCGCTATCGTCAATTGTTCGTAAAACCTACTTTTTCGAACTCGTCCTAGGCCGTTGCACCGATTGTCACGAAAATTGAATCAGATAATCTTCAGACCATGCTGGCAAAAAGTTATGGAATTCAAGTTGATTTCTCAAACCGTTTCCGAATAGCTCATGAACGAATTCTTCGAAAAGCACGCAAACGTGAACGTGAGGCTATATCTCCGCAACGGTTTGGCCTATTGAGACCAATCTTGGTGGGTCTTATAACAACCATTCCCTGGGACTACCTGCAGTGTTTCGGCGCTGTGCCCCCTAGTGGTCAGGAGATATGAAAAATGCATGTTTTTGCTCATAACTTCTGAACGGTTTTGCCAAAAATCACAGAAGTGGTGTCTTTAGATTCAGTGCATCATTCCGAGTCGAATGATACCGAATTTTCCCAATTCGGCCATTTTGAGCGTCGGCCATTTTGGATTTAGTTGTAAATTGCTGTATCTTAAGAATGAAGTTCCGTATCGTTTCGCAAATAATTACAAAAATGTCCGGCTCCATGCCCTGAATGTACACAAAAAAATTGGGGGCAGCGCCACCTTGTGGTCAATAGTTATAACAATTTTTTCGAAAAATGCTAATAACTTTTGCATACATTAGCCTATTGTAACAAAGCTGATGTTGATAGATTCCTTGGGTCATGCCGAGAACACCGATACCCCATTTGTCAATTTTGGCAAAATTTCCTGTCCGCCATTTTGATTCATGTTGAAAACCTACTTTTTCGAACTCCTCCTAGACCGTTGCACAGATTTTCACCAAATTTGATTTGGATCATCTTCAGACCATGCTGGCAAAAAGTTATGGAATTTGTGTCGATACACGTAACCGTTTTCAATTAGCGTACCAACGAATTTGCTGGAAAGATGCCAAACTGCATCTGAGGCTGTATCTCTGCAAAGGTTGGAGATATTTACACAAAACTTAATATGTGACATTGTCACATCACATTGACCACGCCACATCATTTTGGTCACAGCGCCACCTATTGGTCAAGAGTAATAAACCAATCAATAACCGCTAATTATTACATTTCCAATAATGCTAATAACTTTTGATTGCATTAGCCTATTATCATGAAACATGTCTCAAAATGTTCCTTGGGACATGCCGACAACATACATACCAATTATGTCATATTAAGCAAAACTTCCTGTCCGCCATTTTGATTCATGTTGAAAACCTTTTTTTTTAAACTCATCCTCAACCGTTTGTCTGATTTTCACCAAAATTGAATCAGATCATCTTCAGACCGTGCTGACAAAAAGTTATGGATTTCGTGTCAATAGACGAAACCGTTTTTGTACAGCGCTGCTTCAGATGTCAGGCATCTTCACAAAATGAGTCTGAGGCTATATCTCTGCAAAGCCCATTAGTGGCCTTCCAGTGACATCTAGTGGTCGTAAATGCAATTTATCATACAACACTGTCTCTTTAACCTTTATAACTGTTATATGTTGTCTTAATTTCATTCCAAAGAAGCATACGCAATTTATGTATAATTTCACAGTCTAGATAATAGTACTGCACTGATTTTAAATAACCTAGATATGGCTGACAGTAAAAGAATAGAACAGAATTACAGACACACACACCAACATGAAATGTTTAAACTAGTATATTAATACTCAATAAGCATGCTTAAACCCACACACAGATGCACACATTTTGTTATATATATAGATAATTAAAATAAATGATGGGTGATAAAACCTATTGCAAGTCTTCTGTTTTTATGGGCTTCTATGTCATTTTTCAGGTTTCATTGCAATCATAATCTGGCATAATTATAAACATTAGATATATCTGTATGAATAAATTGGTAAACTTTGACTCAATGTGATCTGAAATGCTTGAACAGTAATATTAAATAATAGTAATATACATTTTTTCTAGATGAATCCCTCAACAAGCCCATAAACTGTAATGTTTTAGTCTTTAGTGAGCTCATTAGTGGTCTTCCGGTGACATCTAGTGGTTATAATTGCAATTTTTTATTCAACACTGGGTTTTGAAGCTTTATAAATATTACAGTGTTCTTTTTTACCTAATCTCTGTTAAATTTTGCATGATTGTTTAGAAAAAATACAGATCTAATGCATGTGTGATTATATTACCCCCTTTTTTTTTTTTGCAGTTTAATGCCATTCACAACAGAAATCTTTTGTTTTTTAGGCCTGTTTAAATGTTATCTAACCAAAGGACAAAATACAACATATTTTTTCAAAGTTATTGATCTAGAGAGTCCTGAGAATATTACTGCAGTGGTTTGATCAAGACTGAACAAAAAACCAGGTGACCCAAAACATTCAAATTCGCGGACTAATTTTATGAAAAAGGCTATAACTCGGGAACAAAATGAGATATCTTCACCAAACTCAGAACTCATATGCATGAACAAAAACTTTAGTCAAATTATTATTTTTTCCATATCTGCCACTTGGTGGCGCTACAAGATGAAAAAAAAACTAAAATGGCTATAACTAAGCAACCGCTGATCCAATCAACTTGAAAATTGGTATGGCCCAATGTGGCATAAGTGCTCTATGAGGAATTTCACTTATCTTAAAAAACATGGCCGCCATTGGCCAAACAACTTTAAGCATCTATTTGACAAGGTTAATGGAAGTCGATCGGAACGAAACTCGGTGGGCATGTTCGACTCATTGCCCTAAAGGTCTGTAAGTATTTTGAAAGAAATTGCCCACAACATTGTCACCTCCCACAGAACACAACAAAGCGATTTGATTACAGCGCCAACTATTTTCCAAAAATGATAATGCATCATTTTACTGGAGTTTTACTGGCTGTTTCAATTACACTCTTCCAATAATTGCTTTTCTTACTCGTTGCATTTGGTCTGATGCTCCATGCCATGCTTAGCTCCTCGCTGTGGAACTTTTATTAACGATTTTCAGCCATTTCAATTACAATCATGCAATTATTAATTTCATTATTCATTGTTGCATTTGGTCTGATGCTACATATGCTTAGCTCCTGATGTTGCCGCTGGAATGCTTGGCCCCGTGATTGCTGCTTGCAGCTATATTTAGGGGCCAAGCACCGAAGGTGCGTAGGCACCTATTGTTTTCGTTGGCGTTATTATTCTTCTTCTTCTTCTTCCGCCGCAAGTCTATGGCAGCCCATAGAACCGATTGCGGGAAAGTTGTATAATTTGGCACACTGATAGAGGACAGTCCCAACATTAACTATAGCTAATTTGAAGTCTCTAACTCCTACTCTCTAGCGCCACCACTTGTCCAAACTTTCAATGTTTGTATGCTAATAACTTTTGAACCGTAAGCCAGAAAATGGAAATTCTTTTTTCCTCTGAATCCTTGGCTCATGCCAAGTCGAATGAACCCCAAAATTCAAAAATCGCAAGGTTTAGTTTTTCCGCTATTTTCGATTGTTCGAAAAACATACTTTTTCGAACTCGTCCTAGACGGTTTGTCCGATTTTCACGAAAATTGGCTCAGATCATCTTCAGACCATGTTGGCTAAAAGTTATGGAATTCAAGTTGATTCCTCCAACCGTTCTCGAATGACACGTGAAAAAATATGATGAAAAGCACGCAAAAATACACGTGAGGCTATATCTCAGCAACGGTTTGGCATATTGAGACCAAACTTGGTGTGTGTTATAATAAGCATGACCTGAGACTACCTGCAGTGTTTCAACACAGCGCCACCTAGTGGTCAGGAGATATGAAAAATGCATATTTTGGCTTATAACTTCTGATTGGTTTGGCAAAAAATCACACAACTGGTCGCTTTAGATTCAGTGAGTCATGGCGAGTCGAATGATATCCAATTTTCCTGTGTCGGCCATTTTAAGCGTCGGCCATTTTGAATTATGTTTTAAAATGCTGTATTTTTTGAACGCAGCATCGTATCGTTTCGCAAATAATTACAAAAATATTCGGCTCCATGCCCTGAAGGTACTCAAAAAGTTTGGTGGCAGCGCCACCTTGTGGCCAATAGTTATAATGAAATATCACATAAATGCTAATAACTTTTGAATAAATTAGACTATTAAAATTAAAATGATCTCGCTATATTCTGTGGGTCATGCCGAGAGCATTGATACCAATTATGTGAAAATTGGCCTTACTTCCTGTCCGCCATTTTGCTTAATGTTGAAAACCTACTTTTTCAAACTCCTCCTAGACCGTTAGTCCAATTTTCACCAAATTTGACGTGAATCATCTTCAGACCATGCTGGCAAAAAGTTATGGATTTCGTGTCGATATACGAAACGGTTCTCATTTAGCGCATCAACGAATTTGCTGGAAGGGTGCCAAAATGCATTTGAGGCTGTATCTCTGCAACACTTTGACATATTTGCACCAAATTTTGTATGTGTCATCGCCACCTCACACTGACCATGCCACATAAATTTGGTAACAGCGCCACCTATTGGTCAAGAGTAATAAACCATTCATTAACCATGAGTAATTACACTTTTTAAAATGCTAATAACTTTTAATTGCATTAGCCTATTTGAATGAAACTGGGCTCAAAATATTCCCTGGCTTATGCCGATAACATAGATACCAAATATACCATAGTAAGCTGAACTTCCGGTCCGCCATTTTGATTTATGTTGAAAACATACTTTTTCGAACTCCTCATCAACCGTATGTCCGATTTTCACCAAATTCGAATCAAATGATCTTCTGACTATGCTGACTCAAAGTTATGGATTTTGTGTCGATAGACAAAACCGTTTTCGCATACCACATCGCCGAATTTGAGGCACAATGAGAAAATGACACTTGAGGCTTTATCCATGGAATGCTTTCGCATATTGACACCAAACTTTGTGTGTGTCATTGAAAAGTCACACAGAGTACACCAAATTGATTTTATAACAGTGCCACCTATTGGTCAAATTTGATAAGCCAAGTAATCATGCTACTAGAGGTGGTATTATGATTGTTTTGCCATTTCAATTACAATAATCCTATAATTGCTGTTATTGCTTATAAATGTATTTGGTGTGATGCTTCATGCCATGCTTATCTCCTACATTTGCCGTTGGAGTGCTTGGCCCCGTGATTGCTGCTTGCAGCTATATTTAGGGGCCAAGCACCGAAGGTGCGAGGCACCTATTGTTTCCGTTGGCGTTATTAGGGGCCAAGCACCGAAGGTGCGTAGGCACCTATTGTAATCGTTGGCGTTATTATTATTAGGGGCCAAGCACCGAAGGTGCGTAGGCACCTATTGTAATCGTTGGCGTTATTTGGGGCCAAGCACCGAAGGTGCGAAGGCACCTATTGTGTTTGTTGGCGTTATTAGGGGCCAAGCACCGAAGGTGCGTAGGACCCTCTTGTTTTTGTTGGCGTTCTTATTATTATTATTATTATTATTCTTCCGACTGGGGGTCTATGGCAGCCCATAGAACCGAATGCGGGAAAGTTGTAATGGTTTGACATTCTTATAGAGGACAGTGCCAACATTAAGTACACCAATTTTGGTGTGTCTAAGACATTCCCTCTAGCGCCACCGACTGTCCAAAATTTCACTTTAATTTTGTTAATAACTTTTTGACCGTAAGGCCAATCATCAAAATTCTTTTTTCATCTGATTTCTGAGCTCATGCCGATTCGATTGCACCATAGCAAATCATTTTCCGTCATAGAAATGTGGCCGCCATTTTGAATTTTTTTAAAAACCTACTTTTTCGAACTCGTCCTAGACGGTTTGTCCGATTCACACGAAAATTGAACCAGATCATCTTCAGTCAGTGCTGACCAAAAGTTATGCAAATCAAATTGATTCGTCAAACCGTTTTCGATAAACGCTCAAACAAATTTTACGTAACGCTTGCAAAAACAGTCGTAAGGCTGTATCTATGCAACGATTTATTCTATTCTGACCAAACTTGGTACATGTCATAACAAGCATGACCTGAGGCTACATGCTGTGTTTCGGCGCAGCGCCACCTACTGGTCCAGAGATATGAAAAATTGCTATTTTTGCTTATAACTTTTGAACAGTTTGTCCAAAAATCATAACATTTGTCTTGTTAGATTCAGGGCTACATGCCAAGTCGACTGATATCCAATTTTACCATTTTGGCCATTTTGACTGTCGGCCATTTTGAATTTTGTGCTAAAATGCTGTATTTTAAGAACACATCAACGGATTGTTACGAAACTTGGTATGGGTCATCAGCACAATGTCCTGAAGGAGCGTGAGAAGTTTCGAAACAGCGCCACCTAGTGGTGATCTTCTTTTTTTAAATGCTTATAACTTTGGGTGTGGTCGACTTATTTTCACCAGACTCATTAAATTGGACTCCTGAAACCTTACCGAGTCCTACGATACCAAACATGCTAGGTTTCGCCTTACGGTTTGTGTAGCGTTGTGATTTAGCGCTTAAAAAACATTTGGCTATATCTTCGAAACCGCTTGTCTGATCGAGACGAAACCACCATCAGAAGTTCGAAAACATAGGTCGATAGCTATACGCCAATGCCCAAATGCCAAAATATTGATAGTAAGGGGTAGTAATATTCAATCAAAGTCAAGAGTCAGTCATTTTTTACATGCTTTTTCATGTAAATGTCTATAACTCTGAAGTGAATTGAGATATTTTCACCAAAATTGACACACATATGTATGGGCTCACTCTGAGGACACATAAAACAAATGGTTGGACTGAGCCTCTTGGTGGCGCTATAATAGAACAAAACATGAAATTCCCATTGACTTCAATACAGTTTTGTGAAATAAAATGCTATACTAAACAAATGCATTTGTGTAATATTACGAAACTCAGAATGTGCCAACAACAACATCCCCTGAAGGTACTCAAAATATTTTGAAACACCTAGTGGTCAAGTTATAACTCAATTTACATAAAGGCTAATAACTTTTGAAAAGATCTGGCTATTGACATGACGCTGATCTTAATAGATTCCTTGGGTCAGGCCGAGAACATAGATACCAAGTTTTCCTTATTTGGCTGAACTTCCTGTCCGCCATTTTGATTAATGTTGAAAACCTACTTTTTCGAACTCCTCCTAGACCGTTAGTCCGATTTTCACCAAATTTGACATGGATCATCTTCAGACCATTCTGGCAAAATGTTATGGATTTCGTGTCAATATACGAAACGGTTCTCATTTAGCGCATCAACGAATCAGCTGGAAGGGTTCCAAAATGCATTTGAGGCTGTATCTCTGCAAAGCTTTGACATATTTGCAAAAAACTTTGTATGTGTCATCGTCACCTCACACTGACCATTTCAAACTAATTTGGTAACAGCGCCACCTATTGGTTACACGTGATAAGCCAATAAATCCTATTACTAGTTGTTGTGTTTATTGTTTTCAAGCCATTTTGCCTAAAATAATCTTAAAACTGTCTTAATTACTCATTCCTGCCGTTCGTCTGAAGCTTGCTTCTGTAGTGCTTGGCCCCGTTATTGCTGCTTGCAGCTATATTTATTATTATTCTTCTTCTTCCACCCCAAGTCTATGGTAGCCCATAGAACCGATTGCGGGAAAGTTGTATAATTTGGCACACTAATAGAGGACTGTCTGAACATTAACCGTAGCAAATTTGAAGTCTCTAACTCAAACTCTCTAGCGCCACCAATTGTCTAAACTTTCAAAAACTTGATGCTAATAACTCTTGAACCGTAAGCCACAAAATGAAAATTATTTTTTCCTGTGTTTCCTTGGCTCATGCCGAGTCGAATGGACACCGAAATTCAAAAATCGCAAGGCTTAGTTTTTTCGCTATCGTCAATTGTTCGTAAAACCTACTTTTTCGAACTCGTCCTAGGCCGTTGCACCGATTGTCACGAAAATTGAATCAGATAATCTTCAGACCATGCTGACAAAAAGTTATGGAAATCAAGTTGATTTCTCAAACCGTTTCCGAATAGCTCATGAACGAATTCTTCGAAAAGCACGCAAACGTGAACGTGAGGCTATATCTCCGCAACGGTTTGGCCTATTGAGACCAATCTTGGTGGGTTTTATAACAACCATTCCCTGGGACTACCTGCAGTGTTTCGGCGCTGTGCCCCCTAGTGGTCAGGAGATATGAAAAATGCATGTTTTTGCTCATAACTTCTGAACGGTTTTGCCAAAAATCACAAAAGTGGTGTTGTTAGATTCAGTGCATCATTCCGAGTCGAATGATACCGAATTTTCCCAATTCGGCCATTTTGGGCGTCGGCCATTTTGGATTTAGTTGTAAATTGCTGTATCTTAAGAATGAAGTTCCGTATCGTTTCGCAAATAATTACAAAAATGTCCGGCTCCATGCCCTGAATGTACACAAAAAAATTGGGGGCAGCGCCACCTTGTGGTCAATAGTTATAACGATTTTTTCGAAAAATGCTAATAACTTTTGCATACATTAGCCTATTGTAACAAAGCTGATGTTGATAGATTCCTTGGGTCATGCCGAGAACACCGATACCCCATTTGTCAATTTTGGCAAAATTTCCTGTCCGCCATTTTGATTCATGTTGAAAACCTACTTTTTCGAACTCCTCCTAGACCGTTGCTCAGATTTTCACCAAATTTGATTTGGATCATCTTCAGACCATGCTGGCAAAAAGTTATGGAATTTGTGTCGATACACGTAACCGTTTTCAATTAGCGTACCAACGAATTTGCTGGAAAGATGCCAAACTGCATCTGAGGCTGTATCTCTGCAAAGGTTGGAGATATTTACACAAAACTTAATATGTGACATTGTCACATCACATTGACCACGCCACATCATTTTGGTCACAGCGCCACCTGTTGGTCAAGAGTAATATACCAATCAATAACCGCTAATTATTACATTTCCAATAATGCTAATAACTTTTGATTGCATTAGCCTATTATCATGAAACATGTCTCAAAATGTTCCTTGGGACATGCCGACAACATACATACCAATTATGTCATATTAAGCAAAACTTCCTGTCCGCCATTTTGATTCATGTTGAAAACCTTTTTTTTAAACTCATCCTCAACCGTTTGTCTGATTTTCACCAAAATTGAATCAGATCATCTTCAGACCGTGCTGACAAAAAGTTATGGATTTCGTGTCAATAGACGAAACCGTTTTTGTACAGTGCTGCTTCAGATGTCAGGCATCTTCACAAAATGAGTCTGAGGCTATATCTCTGCAAAGCCCATTAGTGGTCTTCCAGTGACATCTAGTGGTCGTAAATGCAATTTATCATACAACACTGTCTCTTTAACCTTTATAACTGTTATATGTTGTCTTAATTTCATTCCAAAGAAGCATACGCAATTTATGTATAATTTCACAGTCTAGATAATAGTACTGCACTGATTTTAAATAACCTAGATATGGCTGACAGTAAAAGAATAGAACAGAATTACAGACACACACAAACATGAAATGTTTAAACTACTATATTAATACTCAATAAGCATGCTTAAACCCACACACAGATGCACACATTTTGTTATATATATAGATAATTAAAATAAATGATGGGTGATAAAACCTATTGCAAGTCTTCTGTTTTTATGGGCTTCTATGTCATTTTTCAGGTTTCATTGCCATCATAATCTGGCATAATTATAAACATTAGATATATCTGTATGAATAAATTGGTAAACTTTGACTCAATGTGATCTGAAATGCTTGAACAGTAATATTAAATAATAGTAATATACATTTTTTCTAGATGAATCCCTCAACAAGCCCATAAACTGTAATGTTTTAGTCTTTACTGAGCTCATTAGTGGTCTTCCGGTGACATCTAGTGGTTATAATTGCAATTTTTTATTCAACACTGGGTTTTGAAGCTTTATAAATATTACAGTGTTCTTTTTTACCTAATCTCTGTTAAATTTTGCATGATTGTTTAGAAAAAATACAGATCTAATGCATGTGTGATTATATTACCCCATTTTTTTTTGCAGTTTAATGCCATTCACAACAGAAATCTTTTGTTTTTTAGGCCTGTTTAACTGTTATAGCACCAGCTATTTTCTGATCTTAATGAAACTTTGCATGCTTGGTGGGTCATCTTTCACATGTTATAACCAAGTTTCATAAAGTTTTGAGTTTTTGTTTCAGTTTTATAGGCTTTAGGTTACATGTGGCCACGGCCCTTTCCTAAATGACCTCTTATAGCTAACCAAAGGACAAAATGCAACATATTTTTGAAAATTATTGATCTAGAGAGTCCAGAGAATATTATTGCAGTGGTTTGATCAAGACTGAACAAAAAACCAGGTGACCCAAAACATTCAAATTCGTCGACCAATTTTACGAAAAAGGCTATAACTCGGGAACAAAATGAGATATCTTCACCAAACTCAGAACTCATATGCATGAACAAAAACTTTAGTCAAATTATAATTTTTTTTCCATATCTGCCACTTGGTGGCGCTACAGGATGAAAAAAAATCAAATGGCTATAACTAAGCAACCGTTGATCCAATCAACTTGAAAATTGATATGGCCCAATGTGGCACAAGTGCTCTATGAGGAATTTCACTTATCTTAAAAAACATGGCCGCCATTGGCCAAACAACTTTAAGCACCTATTTGACAAGGTTAATGGAAGTCGATCGGAACGAAACTCGGTGGGCATGTTCGACTCATTGCCCTAAAGGTCTGTAAGTATTTTGAAAGAAATTGCCCACAACATTGTCACCTCCCACAGAACACAACAAAGCGATTTGATTACAGCGCCACCTATTTTCCAAAAATGATAATGCATCATTTTACTGGAGTTTTACTGGCTGTTTCAATTACACTCTTCCAATAATTGCTTTTCTTACTCGTTGCATTTGGTCTGATGCTCCATGCCATGCTTAGCTCCTCGCTGTGGAACTTTTATTAACGATTTTCAGCCATTTCAATTACAATCATGCAATAATTAATTTCATTATTCATTGTTGCATTTGGTCTGATGCTACATATGCTTAGCTCCTGATGTTGCCGCTGGAATGCTTGGCCCCGTGATTGCTGCTTGCAGCTATATTTATTATTCTTCTTCTTCCGCCGCAAGTCTATGGCAGCCCATAGAACCGATTGCGGGAAAGTTGTATAATTTGGCACACTGATAGAGGACAGTCCCAACATTAACTATAGCAAATTTGAAGTCTCTATCTCCTACTCTCTAGCGCCACCACTTGTCCAAACTTTCAATGTTTGTATGCTAATAACTTTTGAACCGTAAGCCAGAAAATGGAAATTCTTTTTTCCTCTGAATCCTTGGCTCATGCCAAGTCGAATGAACCCCAAAATTCAAAAATCGCAAGGTTTAGTTTTTTCGCTATTTTCAATTATTCGAAAAACCTACTTTTTCGAACTCGTCCTAGACGGTTAGTCCGATTGCCACGAAAATTGGCTCAGATCATCTTCAGACCATGCTGGCAAAAAGTTATGGAATTCAAGTTGATTCGTCCAACTGTTGTCGAATGACACGTAAACAAATTTGACGAAAAGCACGCAAACATGCACGTGAGGCTATATCCTGGCAACGGTTTGTCATATTGAGACCAAACTTGGCGTGTGTTATAACAAGCATGAACTGAGACTACCTGCAGTGTTTCGACACAGCGCCACCTAGTGGTCAGGAGATATGAAAAATGCATATTTTGGCTTATAACTACTGAATGGTTTGGCCAAAAATCACACAACTGGTCTCTTTAGATTCAGTGAGTCATGTCGAGTCAAATGATATCCAATTTTCCTGTGTCGGCCATTTTAGGCGTCGGCCATTTTGAATTATGATTTAAAATGCTGTATTTTTTGAACGCAGCATCGTATCGTTTCGCAAATAATTACAAAAATATTCGGCTCCATGCCCTGAAGGTACTCAAAAAGTTTGGTGGCAGCGCCACCTTGTGGCCAATAGTTATAATGAAATATCACATAAATGCTAATAACTTTTGAATAAATTAGTCTATTAAAATTAAAATGGTCTCGCTATATTCTGTGGGTCATGCCGAGAGTATTGATACCAATAATGTGAAAATTGGCCTTACTTCCTGTCCGCCATTTTGCTTAATGTTGAAAACCTACTTTTTCGAACTCCTCCTAGACCGTTAGCCCAATTTTCACCAAATTTGACGTGAATCATCTTCAGACCATGCTGGCAAAAAGTTATGGATTTTGTGTCGATATACGTAACGGTTCTCATTTAGCGCATCAACGAATTTGCTGGAAGGGTGCCAAAATGCATTTGAGGCTGTATCTCTGCAACACTTTGACATATTTGCACCAAACTTTGTATGTGTCATCGCCACCTCACACTGACCATGCCACATAAATTTGGTAACAGCGACACCTATTGGTCAAGAGTAATAAACCATTCATTAACCATGAGTAATTACACTTTTTAAAATGCTAATAACTTTTTAATGCATTAGCCTATTTGAAGGAAACTGGGCTCAAAATATTCCCTGGCTTATGCCGATAACATAGATACCAAATATACCACGGTAAGCTGAACTTCCGGTCCGCCATTTTGATTTATGTTGAAAACATACTTTTTCGAACTCCTGATCAACCGTATGTCCGATTTTCACCAAATTCGAATCAAATGATCTTCAGGCTATACTGATTCAAAGTTATGGATTTTGAGTCGATAGACAAAACCGTTTTCGCATACCACATCGACGAATTTGAGGCACAATGAGAAAATGACACTTGAGGCTGTATCCCTGGAATGCTTTGGCATATTGACACCAAACTTTGTGTGTGTCATTGAAAAGTCACACAGAGTACACCAAATTGATTTTATAACAGTGTCACCTATTGGTCAAGCTTGATAAACCAAGTAATCATGCTACTAGAGGTGGTATTGGTGTTTTTTTTTTTTTGCCATTTCAAATACAGTAATTCCAAAATTGCTGTTATTGCTCATTAATGTATTTGGTGTGATGCTTTATGCGATGCTTAGCTACTACATTTGCCGTTGGAGTGCTTGGCCCCGTAATTGCTGCTTGCAGCTATATTTAGGGGCCAAGCACCGAAGGTGCGAGGCACCTATTGTTTTTGTTCCGGTTCTTATTAGGGGCCAAGCACCGAAGGTGCGTAGGCACCTATTGTTTTCGTTGGCGTTATTATTATTATTATTCTTCTTCTTCTTCCGCCGCAAGTCTATGGCAGCCCATAGAACCGTTTGCGGGAAAGTTGTATAATTTGGCACACTGATAGAGGACAGTCCCAACATTAACTATAGCAAATTTGAAGCCTCTAACTCCTACTCTCTAGCGCCACCACTTGTCCAAACTTTCAATGTTTGTATGCTAATAACTTTTGAACCGTAAGCCAGAAAATGGAAATTCTTTTTTCCTCTGAATCCTTGGCTCAGGCCAAGTCGAATGAACCCTAAAATTCAAAAATCGCAAGGTTTAGTTTTTTCGCTATTTTCAATTATTCGAAAAACCTACTTTTTCGAACTCGTCCTAGACGGTTAGTCCGATTGCCACGAAAATTGGCTCAGATCATCTTCAGACCATGCTGGCAAAAAGTTATGGAATTCAAGTTGATTCGTCCAACTGTTGTCGAATGACACGTAAACAAATTTGACGAAAAGCACGCAAACATGCACGTGAGGCTATATCCCGGCAACGGTTTGTCATATTGAGACCAAACTTGGCGTGTGTTATAACAAGCATGAACTGAGACTACCTGCTGTGTTTCGACACAGCGCCACCTAGTGGTCAGGAGATATGAAAAATGCATATTTTGGCTTATAACTACTGAATGGTTTGGCCAAAAATCACACAACTGGTCTCATTAGATTCAGTGAGTCATGTCGAGTCGAATGATATCCAATTTTCCTGTGTCGGCCATTTTAGGCGTCGGCCATTTTGAATTATGTTTCAAAATGCTGTATTTTTTGAACGCAGCATCGTATCGTTTCGCAAATAATTACAAAAATATTCGGCTCCATGCCCTGAAGGTACTCAAAAAGTTTGGTGGCAGCGCCACCTTGTGGCCAATAGTTATAATGAAATATCACATAAACGCTAATAACTTTTGAATAAATTAGTCTATTAAAATTAAAATGGTCTCGCTATATTCTGTGGGTCATGCCGAGAGTATTGATACCAATAATGTGAAAATTGGCCTTACTTCCTGTCCGCCATTTTGCTTAATGTTGAAAACCTACTTTTTCGAACTCCTCCTAGACCGTTAGCCCAATTTTCACCAAATTTGACGTGAATCATCTTCAGACCATGCTGGCAAAAAGTTATGGATTTTGTGTCGATATACGTAACGGTTCTCATTTAGCGCATCAACGAATTTGCTGGAAGGGTGCCAAAATGCATTTGAGGCTGTATCTCTGCAACACTTTGACATATTTGCACCAAACTTTGTATGTGTCATCGCCACCTCACACTGACCATGCCACATAAATTTGGTAACAGCGCCACCTATTGGTCAAGAGTAATAAACCATTCATTAACCATGAGTAATTACACTTTTTAAAATGCTAATAACTTTTTAGTCCATTAGCCTATTGCAACGAAACTGGGCTCAAAATATTCCCTGGCTTATGCCGATAACATAGATACCAAATATGCCAGTGTTTACTGAAGTTCCGGTCCACCATTTTGATTTATGTGGAAAACCTACTTTTTCGAACTCCTCATGAACCGTATGTCCAATTTTCACCAAATTCGAATCAGATGATCTTCAGACTATGTTGACACAAAGTTATGGATTTTGTGTCGATAGACAAAACCGTTTTCGCATACCAAAGCGACGAAGTTGAAACACAATGACAAAATGACACTTGAGGCTGCATCTCTGGAATGCTGTGGCATATTAACACCAAACTTTGTGTGTGTCATTGAAAAGTCAAACAGAGTACACCAAATTGATTTCATAACAGTGCCACCTATTGGTCAAACTTTATAAGCCAAGTAATCATGCTACTAGAGGTGGTATTATGATTTTTTTTTTGCCATTTCAATTACAATAATTCCAAAATTACTGTTATTGCTCATTAATGTATTTGGTGTGATGCTTCATGCCATGCTTAGCTCCTACATTTGCCGTTGGAGTGCTTGGCCCCGTAATTGCTGCTTGCAGCTATATTTATTATTATTATTATTATTATTATTCTTCCGACTGGGAGTCTATGGCAGCCCATAGAACCGAATGCGGGAAAGTTGTTTTGGTTTGACATTCTGATAGAGGACAGTGCCAACATTAAGTACACCAATTTTGGTGTGTCTAAGACATTCCCTCTAGCGCCACCAACTGTCCGAAATTTCACTTTAATTTTGTTAATAACTTTTTAACCGTGAGGCCAATCAACAAAATTCTTTTTTCCTCTGATTTCTGAGCTCAAGCCAATTCGATTGCACCCTATACAGTCATTTTCCGTCATAGAAATATGGCCGCCATTTAGAATTTTTTTAAAAACATACTTTTTCGAACTCGTCCTAGACGGTTTGTCCGATTCACACGAAAATTGAACCAGGTCATCTTCAGGCAGTGCTGACCAAAAGTTATGCAAATCAAATTGATTCGTCAAACCGTTTTTGATAAACGCTCTAACAAATTTTACGTAACGCTTACAAAAACAGTCGTAAGGCTGTATCTCGGCAACGACTTATCCTATTCAGACCAAACCTGGTACATGTCATAACAAGCATGACTTGAGGCTACTTGCTGCGTTTCGGCGCAGCGCCACCTACTGGTCCGGAGATATGGAAAATTGCTATTTTTGCTTATAACTTCTAAACAGTTTGTCCAAAAATCATAACATTGGTCTTGTTAGATTCAGGGCAACATGCCGAGTCGACTGATATCCAATTTTACCATCTCGGCCATTTTGACTGTCGGCCATTTTGAATTTTGTGCTAAAATGCTGTATTTTCAGAACGCATCAACGGATTGTTACAAAAAATGGTATGTGTCATCAGTACAATGTCCTGAAGGAGCGTGAGAAGTTTCGAAACAGCGCCACCTAGTGGTGATCATCCTTATTTAAATGCTTATAACCTTGGGTGTGGTCGACTTATTTTCTCGAGACTCACCAAATTGGACTCCTGAAACCTTACCGAGTCCAACGATACCAAACATTCTAGGTTTCGCCTTACGGTTTGTGTAGCGTTGTGATTTAGCGCTTAAAAAACATCTGGCTATATCTTTGAAACCGCTTGTCTGATCGAGACGAAACCACCGTCAGAAGTTCGGAAACATAGGTCGATAGCTATATGCCAATGCCCAAATGCCAAAATATTGATAGTAAGGGGTAGTAATATTCAATCAAAGTCAAGAGTCAGTCAATTTTTACGTGCTTTTTCATATAAATGCCCATAACTCTGAAGTGAATTGAGATATTTTCACCAAAATTGACACACATATGTATGGGCTCACTCTGAGCAAACATAAAAAAAATGGTTGGACTGAGCCTCTTGGTGGCGCTATAATAGAACAAAACATGAAATTCTCATTGACTTCAATACAGTTTTGTGAAATAAAATGCTATACTAAACAAATGCATTGGTGTAATATTACAAAACTCAGAATGTGTCAACAACACCATCCCCTGAAGGTACTCAAAATATTTTGAAACAGCGCCACCTAGTGGTCAAAGGTTATAACTCAATTTACATAAAGGCTAATAACTTTTGAATTAATCTGGCTATTGACATCATGCTGGTCTTTTTAGATTCCTTGGGTCAAGTCGAGAACATAAAATACAAAGTTTACCTTATTTGGCTGAACTCCCTGTCCGCCATTTTGATTAATGTTGAAAACCTACATTTTCGAACTCCTCCTAGACCGTTAGTCCGATTTTCACCAAATTTGACGTGGATCATTTTCGGACCATTCTGGCAAAAAGTTATGGATTTTGTGTCCATATAAGAAACGGTTCTCATTTAGGGCATCAAAAAATCTGCTGGAAGGGTGCCAAAATGCGTTTGAGGCTGTATCTCTGCAATGCTTTGACATATTTGCACCAAACTTTGTATGTGTCATCGTCACCTCACACTGACCATTACAAACTAATTTGGTAACAGTGCCACCTATTGGTTACACGTGAAAAGCCAATAAATCCTATTACTAGTTGTTGTGTTTATAGTTTTCAAGCCATTTTGCCTAAAATAATCTTAAAACTGTCTTAATTACTCATTCCTGCCGTTCGTCTGAAGCTTGCTTCTGTAGTGCTTGGCCCCGTTATTGCTGCTTGCAGCTATATTTAGGGGCCAAGCACCGAAGGTGCGAAGGCACCTATTGTGTTTGTTGGCGTTATTAGGGGCCAAGCACCGAAGGTGCGAAGGCACCTATTGTGTTTGTTGGCGTTATTATTATTATTCTTCCTCTTCTTCCACCCCAAGTCTATGGTAGCCCATAGAACCGATTGCGGGAAAGTTGTATAATTTGGCACACTAATAGAGGACTGTCTGAACATTAACCGTAGCAAATTTGAAGTCTCTAACTCAAACTCTCTAGCGCCACCAATTGTCTAAACTTTCAAAAACTTGATGCTAATAACTCTTGAACCGTAAGCCACAAAATGAAAATTCTTTTTTCCTGTGATTCCTTGGCTCATGCCGAGTCGAATGGACACCGAAATTCAAAAATCGCAAGGTTTAGTTTTTTCGCTATCGTCAATTGTTCGTAAAACCTACTTTTTCGAACTCGTCCTAGGCCGTTGCACCGATTGTCACGAAAATTGAATCAGATAATCTTCAGACCATGCTGGCAAAAAGTTATGGAATTCAAGTTGATTTCTCAAACCGTTTCCGAATAGCTCATGAACGAATTCTTCGAAAAGCACGCAAACGTGAACGTGAGGCTATATCTCCGCAACGGTTTGGCCTATTGAGACCAATCTTGGTGGGTCTTATAACAACCATTCCCTGGGACTACCTGCAGTGTTTCGGCGCTGTGCCCCCTAGTGGTCAGGAGATATGAAAAATGCATGTTTTTGCTCATAACTTCTGAACGGTTTTGCCAAAAATCACAAAAGTGGTGTCTTTAGATTCAGTGCATCATTCCGAGTCGAATGATACCGAATTTTCCCAATTCGGCCATTTTGGGCGTCGGCCATTTTGAATTTAGTTGTAAATTGCTGTATCTTAAGAATGAAGTTCCGTATCATTTCGCAAATAATTACAAAAATGTCCGGCTCCATGCCCTGAATGTACACAAAAAAATTGGGGGCAGCGCCACCTTGTGTTCAATAGTTATAACGATTTTTCGAAAAATGCTAATAACTTTTGCATACATTAGCCTATTGTAACAAAACTGATGTTGATAGATTCCTTGGGTCATGCCGAGAACACCGATACCCCATTTGTCAATTTTGGCAAAATTTCCTGTCCGCCATTTTGATTCATGTTGAAAACCTACTTTTTCGAACTCCTCCTAGACCGTTGCTCAGATTTTCACCAAATTTGATTTGGATCATCTTCAGACCATGCTGGCAAAAAGTTATGGAATTTGTGTCGATACACGTAACCGTTTTCAATTAGCGTACCAACGAATTTGCTGGAAAGATGCCAAACTGCATCTGAGGCTGTATCTCTGCAAAGGTTGGAGATATTTACACAAAACTTAATATGTGACATTGTCACATCACATTGACCACGCCACATCATTTTGGTCACAGCGCCACCTATTGGTCAAGAGTAATAAACCAATCAATAACCGCTAATTATTACATTTCCAATAATGCTAATAACTTTTGATTGCATTAGCCTATTATCATGAAACATGTCTCAAAATGTTCCTTGGGACATGCCGACAACATACATACCAATTATGTCATATTAAGCAAAACTTCCTGTCCGCCATTTTGATTCATGTTGAAAACCTTTTTTTTTAAACTCATCCTCAACCGTTTGTCTGATTTTCACCAAAATTGAATCAGATCATCTTCAGACCGTGCTGACAAAAAGTTATGGATTTCGTGTCAATAGACGAAACCGTTTTTGTACAGCGCTGCTTCAGATGTCAGGCATCTTCACAAAATGAGTCTGAGGCTATATCTCTGCAAAGCTTTGTTGTAATTAAGCCAAACTTGTGTGTGCCATTGTCTAACATGGAGAATAGGCTCACAGACACTCACACACAGAAATGAAATGGTTCAACTATTATATGAATAATCAATAAGCATGATTACACACACACACACACACACACACAGAGAGAAGTACATGCCCACACATTTTGTTGTATGTAGATATTTGAAATAAATTATAGGTGACACACAACTCACAGAAAGACTTCTTTTCTTACATTTCTGTCAGGTTTCATTGCATTCATATTCTGACATAATAGTAAACATTTGATATACATGTATGAATAAATTGTTGAACTTTCACTCAATGTGATCTTAAATGCTTGAACAGTAATATTAAATAATAGTAATATATATTTTTCTAGATGAATCAATCATCGAGACAATGAACTGTAATGTTTTAGTCTTTAGTGAGCCCATTAGTGGTCTTCCAGTGACATCTAGTGGTCGTAAATGCAATTTATCATACAACACTGTCTCTTTAACCTTTATAACTGTTATATGTTGTCTTAATTTCATTCCAAAGAAGCATACGCAATTTATGTATAATTTCACAGTCTAGATAATAGTACTGCACTGATTTTAAATAACCTAGATATGGCTGACAGTAAAAGAATAGAACAGAATTACAGACACACACAAACATGAAATGTTTAAACTACTATATTAATACTCAATAAGCATGCTTAAACCCACACACAGATGCACACATTTTGTTATATATATATAGATAATTAAAATAAATGATGGGTGATAAAACCTATTGCAAGTCTTCTGTTTTTATGGGCTTCTATGTCATTTTTCAGGTTTCATTGCAATCATAATCTGGCATAATTATAAACATTAGATATATCTGTATGAATAAATTGGTAAACTTTGACTCAATGTGATCTGAAATGCTTGAACAGTAATATTAAATAATAGTAATATACATTTTTTCTAGATGAATCCCTCAACAAGCCCATAAACTGTAATGTTTTAGTCTTTAGTGAGCTCATTAGTGGTCTTCCGGTGACATCTAGTGGTTATAATTGCAATTTTTTATTCAACACTGGGTTTTGAAGCTTTATAAATATTACAGTGTTCTTTTTTACCTAATCTCTGTTAAATTTTGCATGATTGTTTAGAAAAAATGCAGATCTAATGCATGTGTGATTATATTACCCCTTTTTTTTTGCAGTTTAATGCCATTCACAACAGAAATCTTTTGTTTTTTAGGCCATTTTAACTGTTATAGCACCAGCCATTTTCTGATCTTAATGAAACTTTGCATGCTTGGTGGGTCATCTTTCACATGTTATAACCAAGTTTCATAAAGTTTTGAGTTTTTGTTTCAGTTTTATAGGCTTTAGGTTACATGTGGCCACGGCCCTTTCCTAAATGACCTCTTATAGCTAACCAAAGGACAAAATGCAACATATTTTTGAAAATTATTGATCTAGAGAGTCCACAGAATATTATTGCAGTGGTTTGATCAAGACTGAACAAAAAACCAGGTGACCCAAAACATTCAAATTCGTGGACCAATTTTACGAAAAAGGCTATAACTCGGGAACAAAATGAGATATCTTCACCAAACTCAGAACTCATATGCATGAACAAAAACTTTAGTCAAATTATTATTTTTTTTCCATATCTGCCACTTGGTGGCGCTACAGGATGAAAAAAAATCAAATGGCTATAACTAAGCAACCGTTGATCCAATCAACTTGAAAATTGATATGGCCCAATGTGGCACAAGTGCTCTATGAGGAATTTCACTTATCTTAAAAAACATGGCCGCCATTGGCCAAACAACTTTAAGCACCTATTTGACAAGGTTAATGGAAGTCGATCGGAACGAAACTCGGTGGGCATGTTCGACTCATTGCCCTAAAGGTCTGTAAGTATTTTGAAAGAAATTGCCCACAACATTGTCACCTCCCACAGAACACAACAAAGCGATTTGATTACAGCGCCACCTATTTTCCAAAAATGATAATGCATCATTTTACTGGAGTTTTACTGGCTGTTTCAATTACACTCTTCCAATAATTGCTTTTCTTACTCGTTGCATTTGGTCTGATGCTCCATGCCATGCTTAGCTCCTCGCTGTGGAACTTTTATTAACGATTTTCAGCCATTTCAATTACAATCATGCAATTATTAATTTCATTATTCATTGTTGCATTTGGTCTGATGCTACATATGCTTAGCTCCTGATGTTGCCGCTGGAATGCTTGGCCCCGTGATTGCTGCTTGCAGCTATATTTAGGGGCCAAGCACCGAAGGTGCGTAGGCACCTATTGTTTCCGTTGGCGTTATTATTATTATTCTGCTTCTTCTTCTTCTTCCGCCGCAAGTCTATGGCAGCCCATAGAACCGATTGCGGGAAAGTTGTATAATTTGGCACACTGATAGAGGACAGTCCCAGCATTAACTATAGCAAATTTGAAGTCTCTAACTCCAACTCTCTAGCGCCACCACTTGTCCAAACTTTCAATGTTTCTATGCTAATAACTTTTGAACCGTAAGCCAGAAAATGAAAATTCTTTTTTCTTCTGAATCCTTGGCTCATGCCAAGTCGAATGAACCCCAAAATTCAAAAATCGCAAGGTTTAGTTTTTTCGCTATTTTCAATTATTCGACAAACCTACTTTTTCGAACTCGTCCTAGACGGTTAGTCTGATTGCCACGAAAATTGTCTCAGATCATCTTCAGACCAGGCCGGCAAAAAGTTATGGAATTCAAGTTGATTCGTCCAACCGTTGTCGAATGACACGTAAACTAATTTGACGAAATGCACGCAAAAATGCACGTGAGGCTATATCTCGGCAACAGTTTGTCATATTGAGACCAAACTTGGTGTGTGTTTTAACAAGCATGAACTGAGACTACCTGCAGTGTTTCGACACAGCGCCACCTAGTGGTCAGGAGATATGAAAAATGCATATTTTGGCTTATAACTTCTGAATGGTTTGGCCAAAAATCACACAACTGGTCTCTTTAGATTCAGTGAGTCATCTCGAGTCGAATGATATCCAATTTTCCCGTGTCGGCCATTTTAGGCGTCGGCCATTTTGAATTATGTGTTAAAATGCTGTATTTTTTGAACGCAGCATCGTATCGTTTCGCAAATAATTACAAAAATATTCGGCTCCATGCCCTGAAGGTACTCAAAAAGTTTGGTGGCAGCGCCACCTTGTGGCCAATAGTTATAATGAAATATCACATAAATGCTAATAACTTTTGAATAATTTAGACTATTAAAATTAAAATGGTCTCGCTATATTCTGTGGGTCATGCCGAGAGCATTGATACCAATTATGTGAAAATTGGCCATACTTCCTGTCCGCCATTTTGCTTAATGTTGAAAACCTACTTTTTCGAACTCCTCCTAGACCGTTAGTCCAATTTTCACCAAATTTGACGTGAATCATCTTCAGACCATGCTGGCAAAAAGTTATGGATTTCGTGTCGATATACGAAACAGTTCTCATTTAGCGCATCAACGAATTTGCTGGAAGGGTGCCAAAATGCATTTGAGGCTGTATCTCTGCAACGCTTTGACATATTTGCACCAAATTTTGTATGTGTCATCGCCACCTCACACTGACCATGCCACAGAAATTTGGTGACAGCGCCACCTATTGATCAAGAGTAATAAACCATTCATTAACCATGAATAATTACACTTGTAAAAATGCTAATAACTTTTTATTGCATTAGCCCATTCGAATGGAACTGGGCTCAAAATATTCCCTGGTTTATGCCGATAACATAGATACCAAATATACCATAGTAAGCTGAACTTCCGGTCCGCCATTTTGATTTATGTTGAAAACCTACTTTGTCGAACTCCTCATCAACCGTAGGTCCGATTTTCACCAAATTCGAATCAAATGATCTTCAGACTATGCTGACTCAAAGTTATGGCTTTTGAGTCGATAGACAAAACCGTTTTCGCATACCACATCGACGAATTTGAGGCACAATGAGAAAATGACACTTGAGGCTGTATCCCTGGAATGCTTTGGCATATTGACACCAAACTTTGTGTGTGTCATTGAAAAGTTACACAGAGTACACCAAATTGATTTTATAACAGTGCCACCTATTGGTCAAGCTTGATAAGCCAAGTAATCATGCTACTAGAGGTGGTATTATGATTTTTTTTGGCCATTTCAATTACAATAATTCCAAAATTGCTGTTATTGCTCATTAATGAATTTGGTGTGATGCTTCATGCGATGCTTAGCTCCTACATTTGCCGTTGGAGTGCTTGGCCCCGTAATTGCTGCTTGCAGCTATATTTCTTCTTCTTCTTCTTCTTCTTCCGCCGCAAGTCTATGGCAGCCCATAGAACCGATTGCGGGAAAGTTGTATAATTTGGCACACTGATAGAGGACAGTCCCAACATTAACTATAGCAAATTTGAAGTCTCTATCTCCTACTCTCTAGCGCCACCACTTGTCCAAACTTTCAATGTTTGTATGCTAATAACTTTTGAACCGTAAGCCAGAAAATGGAAATTCTTTTTTCCTCTGAATCCTTGGCTCATGCCAAGTCGAATGAACCCCAAAATTCAAAAATCGCAAGGTTTAGTTTTTTCGCTATTTTCAATTATTCGAAAAACCTACTTTTTCGAACTCGTCCTAGACGGTTAGTCCGATTGCCACGAAAATTGGCTCAGATCATCTTCAGACCATGCTGGCAAAAAGTTATGGAATTCAAGTTGATTCGTCCAACTGTTGTCGAATGACACGTAAACAAATTTGACGAAAAGCACGCAAACATGCACGTGAGGCTATATCCCGGCAACGGTTTGTCATATTGAGACCAAACTTGGCGTGTGTTATAACAAGCATGAACTGAGACTACCTGCAGTGTTTCGACACAGCGCCACCTAGTGGTCAGGAGATATGAAAAATGCATATTTTGGCTTATAACTACTGAATGGTTTGGCCAAAAATCACACAACTGGTCTCTTTAGATTCAGTGAGTCATGTCGAGTCAAATGATATCCAATTTTCCTGTGTCGGCCATTTTAGGCGTCGGCCATTTTGAATTATGATTTAAAATGCTGTATTTTTTGAACGCAGCATCGTATCGTTTCGCAAATAATTACAAAAATATTCGGCTCCATGCCCTGAAGGTACTCAAAAAGTTTGGTGGCAGCGCCACCTTGTGGCCAATAGTTATAATGAAATATCACATAAATGCTAATAACTTTTGAATAAATTAGTCTATTTAAATTAAAATGGTCTCGCTATATTCTGTGGGTCATGCCGAGAGTATTGATACCAATAATGTGAAAATTGGCCTTACTTCCTGTCCGCCATTTTGCTTAATGTTGAAAACCTACTTTTTCGAACTCCTCCTAGACCGTTAGCCCAATTTTCACCAAATTTGACGTGCATCATCTTCAGACCATGCTGGCAAAAAGTTATGGATTTTGTGTCGATATACGTAACGGTTCTCATTTAGCGCATCAACGAATTTGCTGGAAGGGTGCCAAAATGCATTTGAGGCTGTATCTCTGCAACACTTTGACATATTTGCACCAAACTTTGTATGTGTCATCGCCACCTCACCCTGACCATGCCACATAAATTTGGTAACAGCGCCACCTATTGGTCAAGAGTAATAAACCATTCATTAACCATGAGTAATTACACTTTTTAAAATGCTAATAACTTTTTAATGCATTAGCCTATTTGAAGGAAACTGGGCTCAAAATATTCCCTGGCTTATGCCGATAACATAGATACCAAATATACCACGGTAAGCTGAACTTCCGGTCCGCCATTTTGATTTATGTTGAAAACATACTTTTTCGAACTCCTGATCAACCGTATGTCCGATTTTCACCAAATTCGAATCAAATGATCTTCAGGCTATACTGATTCAAAGTTATGGATTTTGAGTCGATAGACAAAACCGTTTTCGCATACCACATCGACGAATTTGAGGCACAATGAGAAAATGACACTTGAGGCTGTATCCCTGGAATGCTTTGGCATATTGACACCAAACTTTGTGTGTGTCATTGAAAAGACACACAGAGTACACCAAATTGATTTTATAACAGTGTCACCTATTGGTCAAGCTTGATAAACCAAGTAATCATGCTACTAGAGGTGGTATTGGTGTTTTTTTTTTTTTTGCCATTTCAAATACAATAATTCCAAAATTGCTGTTATTGCTCATTAATGTATTTGGTGTGATGCTTCATGCGATGCTTAGCTACTACATTTGCCGTTGGAGTGCTTGGCCCCGTAATTGCTGCTTGCAGCTATATTTAGGGGCCAAGCACCGAAGGTGCGAAGGCACCTATTGTGTTTGTTGGCGTTATTATTATTCTTCCTCTTCTTCTTCCACCCCAAGTCTATGGTAGCCCATAGAACCGATTGCGGGAAAGTTGTATAATTTGGCACACTAATAGAGGACTGTCTGAACATTAACCGTAGCAAATTTGAAGTCTCTAACTCAAACTCTCTAGCGCCACCAATTGTCTAAACTTTCAAAAACTTGATGCTAATAACTCTTGAACCGTAAGCCACAAAATGAAAATTCTTTTTTCCTGTGATTCCTTGGCTCATGCCGAGTCGAATGGACACCGAAATTCAAAAATCGCAAGGTTTAGTTTTTTCGCTATCGTCAATTGTTCGTAAAACCTACTTTTTAGAACTCGTTCTAGGCCGTTGCACCGATTGTCACGAAAATTGAATCAGATAATCTTCAGACCATGCTGGCAAAAAGTTATGGAATTCAAGTTGATTCGTCCAACTGTTGTCGAATGACACGTAAACAAATTTGACGAAAAGCACGCAAACATGCACGTGAGGCTATATCCCGGCAACAGTTTGTCATATTGAGACCAAACTTGGCGTGTGTTATAACAAGCATGAACTGAGACGACCTGCAGTGTTTCGACACAGCGCCACCTAGTGGTCAGGAGATATGAAAAATGCATATTTTGGCTTATAACTACTGAATGGTTTGGCCAAAAATCACACAACTGGTCTCTTTAGATTCAGTGAGTCATGTCGAGTCAAATGATATCCAATTTTCCTGTGTCGGCCATTTTAGGCGTCGGCCATTTTGAATTATGATTTAAAATGCTGTATTTTTTGAACGCAGCATCGTATCGTTTCGCAAATAATTACAAAAATATTCGGCTCCATGCCCTGAAGGTACTCAAAAAGTTTGGTGGCAGCGCCACCTTGTGGCCAATAGTTATAATGAAATATCACATAAATGCTAATAACTTTTGAATAAATTAGTCTATTAAAATTAAAATGGTCTCGCTATATTCTGTGGGTCATGCCGAGAGTATTGATACCAATAATGTGTAAATTGGCCTTACTTCCTGTCCGCCATTTTGCTTAATGTTGAAAACCTACTTTTTCGAACTCCTCCTAGACCGTTAGCCCAATTTTCACCAAATTTGACGTGAATCATCTTCAGACCATGCTGGCAAAAAGTTATGGATTTTGTGTCGATATACGTAACGGTTCTCATTTAGCGCATCAACGAATTTGCTGGAAGGGTGCCAAAATGCATTTGAGGCTGTATCTCTGCAACACTTTGACATATTTGCACCAAACTTTGTATGTGTCATCGCCACCTCACACTGACCATGCCACATAAATTTGGTAACAGCGCCACCTATTGGTCAAGAGTAATAAACCATTCATTAACCATGAGTAATTACACTTTTTAAAATGCTAATAACTTTTTAATGCATTAGCCTATTTGAAGGAAACTGGGCTCAAAATATTCCCTGGCTTATGCCGATAACATAGATACCAAATATACCATGGTAAGCTGAACTTCCGGTCCGCCATTTTGATTTATGTTGAAAACATACTTTTTCGAACTCCTGATCAACCGTATGTCCGATTTTCACCAAATTCGAATCAAATGATCTTCAGGCTATACTGATTCAAAGTTATGGATTTTGAGTCGATAGACAAAACCGTTTTCGCATACCACATCGACGAATTTGAGGCACAATGAGAAAATGACACTTGAGGCTGTATCCCTGGAATGCTTTGGCATATTGACACCAAACTTTGTGTGTGTCATTGAAAAGTCACACAGAGTACACCAAATTGATTTTATAACAGTGTCACCTATTGGTCAAGCTTGATAAACCAAGTAATCATGCTACTAGAGGTGGTATTGGTGTTTTTTTTTTTTTGCCATTTCAAATACAATAATTCCAAAATTGCTGTTATTGCTCATTAATGTATTTGGTGTGATGCTTTATGCGATGCTTAGCTACTACATTTGCCGTTGGAGTGCTTGGCCCCGTAATTGCTGCTTGCAGCTATATTTAGGGGCCAAGCACCGAAGGTGCGTAGGCACCTATTGTAATCGTTGGCGTTATTATTATTCTGCTTCTTCTTCTTCTTCTTCTTCTTCTTCTTCCGCCGCAAGTCTATGGCAGCCCATAGAACCGATTGCGGGAAAGTTGTATAATTTGGCACACTGATAGAGGACAGTCCCAACATTAACTATAGCTAATTTGAAGTCTCTAACTCCTACTCTCTAGCGCCACCACTTGTCCAAACTTTCAATGTTTGTATGCTAATAACTTTTGAACCGTAAGCCAGAAAATGGAAATTCTTTTTTCCTCTGAATCCTTGGCTCATGCCAAGTCGAATGAACCCCAAAATTCAAAAATCGCAAGGTTTAGTTTTTTCGCTATTTTCAATTTTTCGAAAAACCTACTTTTTCGAACTCGTGCTAGACGGTTAGTCCGATTGCCACGAAAATTGGCTCACATCATCTTCAGACCATGCTGGCAAAAAGTAATGGAATTCAAGTTGATTCGTCCAACCATTGTCGAATGACACGTAAACAAATTTGACGAAAAGCACGCAAAAATGCACTTGAGGCTATATCTCAGCAACGGTTTGGCATATTGAGACCAAACTTGGTGTGTGTTATAATAAACATGACCTGAGACTACCTGCAGTGTTTCGACACAGCGCCACCTAGTGGTCAGGAGATATGAAAAATGCATATTTTGGCTTATATCTTCTGAATGGTTTGGCCAAAAATCACACAACTGGTCTCTTTAGATTCAGTGAGTCATGTTGAGTCGTATGATATGCAAATTTCCCGTGTCAGCCATTTAAGGCGTCGGCCATTTTGAATTATGTTTTAAAATGCTGTATTTTTTCAACGCAGCATCGTATCGTTTCGCAAATAATTACAAAAATATTCAGCTCCATGCCCTGAATGTACTCAAAAAGCTTGGTGGCAGCACCACCTTGTGGTCAAGAGTTATAATGAATTATCACAAAAATGCTAATAACTTTTGAGTAAATTAGACAATTGAAATGCAAATGGTCTCCCCGTATTCTTTGGGTCATGCCGAGAACATAGATACCAATTATGCCAAAATTGGCCATACTTCCTGTCCGCCATTTTGATTAATGTTGAAAACCTACTTTTTCGAACTCCTCCTAGACCGTTAGTCCGATTTTCACCAAATTTGACGTGAATCATCTTCAGACCATGCTGGCAAAAAGTTATGGATTTCGTGTCGATATACAAAACGGTTCTGATTTAGCGCATCAACGAATTTGCTGGAAGGGTGCCAAAATGCATTTGAGGCTGTATCTCTGCAACGCTTTGACATTTTTGCACCAAACTTTGTATGTGTCATCGCCACCTGACACTGACCATGCCACATAAATTTGGTAACAGCGCCACCTATTGGTCAAGAGTAATGAACCATTCATTAACTATGAATAATTACACTTATAAAAATGCTAGTAACTTTTTAATGCATTAGCCTATTGTAATGAAACTGGCCTCAAAATATTCCCTGGCTTATGCCGACAACATAGATACCATATATGCCAGAGTAAGCCGAACTTCCTGTCCGCCATTTTGATTTATGTTGAAAACCTACTTTTTCGAACTCCTCATCAACCGTTAGTCCGATTTTCACCAAAATTGACTCAGATGATCTGTAGACTGTACTGACAAAATGTTATGGATTTTGTATCGATAGACAAAACCGTTTTCGCATACCACAGCGACGAATTTGAGGCACAATGCCAAAATGACACTTGAGGCTGTATCTCTGCAATGCTTTGGCATATTGACACCAAACTTTGTTTGTGTCATTGAAAAGTCACACAGAGTACACCAAATTGACTTGATAACAGCACCACCTATTGGTCAATTTTGATAAGCCAGTAAATCATGCTACTAGAGGTTGTATTTATGATTTTTTTAGCCATTTCAATTACAATCATCCTAAAATTGCTGTGATTGCTCATTAATGCATTTGGTGTGATGCTCCATGCCATGCTTAGCTCCTACATTTGCCGTTGGAGTGCTTGGCCCCGTAATTGCTGCTTGCAGCTATATTTATTAGGGGCCAAGCACCGAAGGTGCGTAGGCACCTATTGTAATCGTTGGCGTTATTAGGGGCCAAGCACCGAAGGTGCGTAGGCACCTATTGTTTTCGTTGGCGTTATTATTATTCTTCTTCTTCTTCTTCTTCTTCTTCCGCCGCAAGTCTATGGCAGCCCATAGAACCGATTGCGGGAAAGTTGTATAATTTGGCACACTGATAGAGGACAGTCCCAACATTAACTATAGCAAATTTGAAGTCTCTATCTCCTACTCTCTAGCGCCACCACTTGTCCAAACTTTCAATGTTTGTATGCTAATAACTTTTGAACCGTAAGCCAGAAAATGGAAATTCTTTTTTCCTCTGAATCCTTGGCTCATGCCGAGTCGAATGGACACCAAAATTCAAAAATCGCAAGGTTTAGTTTTTTCGCTATTTTCAATTATTCGAAAAACCTACTTTTTCGAACTCGTCCTAGACAGTTAGTCCGATTGCCACGAAAATTGGCTCAGATCATCTTCAGACCATGCTGGCAAAAAGTTATGGAATTCAAGTTGATTCGTCCAACTGTTGTCGAATGACACGTAAACAAATTTGACGAAAAGCACGCAAACATGCACGTGAGGCTATATCCCGGCAACGGTTTGTCATATTGAGACCAAACTTGGCGTGTGTTATAACAAGCATGAACTGAGACTACCTGCAGTGTTTCGACACAGCGCCACCTAGTGGTCAGGAGATATGAAAAATGCATATTTTGGCTTATAACTACTGAATGGTTTGGCCAAAAATCACACAACTGGTCTCTTTAGATTCAGTGAGTCATGTCGAGTCAAATGATATCCAATTTTCCTGTGTCGGCCATTTTAGGCGTCGGCCATTTTGAATTATGATTTAAAATGCTGTATTTTTTGAACGCAGCATCGTATCGTTTCGCAAATAATTACAAAAATATTCGGCTCCATGCCCTGAAGGTACTCAAAAAGTTTGGTGGCAGCACCACCTTGTGGCCAATAGTTATAATGAAATATCACATAAATGCTAATAACTTTTGAATAAATTAGTCTATTAAAATTAAAATGGTCTCGCTATATTCTGTGGGTCATGCCGAGAGTATTGATACCAATAATGTGAAAATTGGCCTTACTTCCTGTCCGCCATTTTGCTTAATGTTGAAAACCTACTTTTTCGAACTCCTCCTAGACCGTTAGCCCAATTTTCACCAAATTTGAAGTGCATCATCTTCAGACCATGCTGGCAAAAAGTTATGGATTTTGTGTCGATATACGTAACGGTTCTCATTTAGCGCATCAACGAATTTGCTGGAAGGGTGCCAAAATGCATTTGAGGCTGTATCTCTGCAACACTTTGACATATTTGCACCAAACTTTGTATGTGTCATCGCCACCTCACACTGACCATGCCACATAAATTTGGTAACAGCGCCACCTATTGGTCAAGAGTAATAAACCATTCATTAACCATGAGTAATTACACTTTTTAAAATGCTAATAACTTTTCAATGCATTAGCCTATTTGAAGGAAACTGGGCTCAAAATATTCCCTGGCTTATGCCGATAACATAGATACCAAATATACCACGGTAAGCTGAACTTCCGGTCCGCCATTTTGATTTATGTTGAAAACATACTTTTTCGAACTCCTGATCAACCGTATGTCCGATTTTCACCAAATTCGAATCAAATGATCTTCAGGCTATACTGATTCAAAGTTATGGATTTTGAGTCGATAGACAAAACCGTTTTCGCATACCACATCGACGAATTTGAGGCACAATGAGAAAATGACACTTGAGGCTGTATCCCTGGAATGCTTTGGCATATTGACACCAAACTTTGTGTGTGTCATTGAAAAGACACACAGAGTACACCAAATTGATTTTATAACAGTGTCACCTATTGGTCAAGCTTGATAAACCAAGTAATCATGCTACTAGAGGTGGTATTGGTGTTTTTTTTTTTTTGCCATTTCAAATACAATAATTCCAAAATTGATGTTATTGCTCATTAATGTATTTGGTGTGATGCTTTATGCGATGCTTAGCTACTACATTTGCCGTTGGAGTGCTTGGCCCCGTAATTGCTGCTTGCAGCTATATTTATTATTCTGCTTCTTCTTCTTCTTCTTCCGCCGCAAGTCTATGGCAGCCCATAGAACCGATTGCGGGAAAGTTGTATAATTTGGCACACTGATAGAGGACAGTCCCAACATTAACTATAGCTAATTTGAAGTCTCTAACTCCTACTCTCTAGCGCCACCACTTGTCCAAACTTTCAATGTTTGTATGCTAATAACTTTTGAACCGTAAGCCAGAAAATGGAAATTCTTTTTTCCTCTGAATCCTTGGCTCATGCCAAGTCGAATGAACCCCAAAATTCAAAAATCGCAAGGTTTAGTTTTTTCGCTATTTTCAATTTTTCGAAAAACCTACTTTTTCGAACTCGTGCTAGAGGGTTAGTCCGATTGCCACGAAAATTGGCTCAGATCATCTTCAGACCATGCTGGCAAAAAGTTATGGAATTCAAGTTGATTCGTCCAACCATTGTCGAATGACACGTAAACAAATTTGACGAAAAGCACGCAAAAATGCACTTGAGGCTATATCTCAGCAACGGTTTGGCATATTGAGACCAAACTTGGTGTGTGTTATAATAAGCATGACCTGAGACTACCTGCAGTGTTTCGACACAGCGCCACCTAGTGGTCAGGAGATATGAAAAATGCATATTTTGGCTTATATCTTCTGAATGGTTTGGCCAAAAATCACACAACTGGTCTCTTTAGATTCAGTGAGTCATGTCGAGTCGTATGATATGCAAATTTCCCGTGTCAGCCATTTTAGGCGTCGGCCATTTTGTATTATGTTTTAAAATGCTGTATTTTTTCAACGCAGCATCGTATCGTTTCGCAAATAATTACAAAAATATTCGGCTCCATGCCCTGAATGTACTCAAAAAGCTTGGTGGCAGCGCCACCTTGTGGTCAAGAGTTATAATGAATTATCACAAAAATGCTAATAACTTTTGAGTAAATTAGACAATTGAAATGCAAATGGTCTCCCCGTATTCTTTGGTTCATGCCGAGAACATAGATACCAATTATGCCAAAATTGGCCATACTTCCTGTCCGCCATTTTGATTAATGTTGAAAACCTACTTTTTCGAACTCCTCCTAGACCGTTAGTCCGATTTTCACCAAATTTGACGTGAATCATCTTCAGACCATGCTGGCAAAAAGTTATGGATTTCGTGTCGATATACAAAACGGTTCTGATTTAGCGCATCAACGAATTTGCTGGAAGGGTGCCAAAATGCATTTGAGGCTGTATCTCTGCAACGCTTTGAAATTTTTGCACCAAACTTTGTATGTGTCATCGCCACCTGACACTGACCATGCCACATAAATTTGGTAACAGCGCCACCTATTGGTCAAGAGTAATGAACCATTCATTAACTATGAATAATTACACTTATAAAAATGCTAGTAACTTTTTAATGCATTAGCCTATTGTAATGAAACTGGCCTCAAAATATTCCCTGGCTTATGCCGACAACATAGATACCATATATGCCAGAGTAAGCCGAACTTCCTGTCCGCCATTTTGATTTATGTTGAAAACCTACTTTTTCGAACTCCTCATCAACCGTTAGTCCGATTTTCACCAAAATTGACTCAGATGATCTGTAGACTGTCCTGACAAAATGTTATGGATTTTGTATCGATAGACAAAACCGTTTTCGCATACCACAGCGACGAATTTGAGGCACAATGCCAAAATGACACTTGAGGCTGTATCTCTGCAATGCTTTGGCATATTGACACCAAACTTTGTTTGTGTCATTGAAAAGTCACACAGAGTACACCAAATTGACTTGATAACAGCACCACCTATTGGTCAATTTTGATAAGCCAGTAAATCATGCTACTAGAGGTTGTATTTATGATTTTTTTTAGCCATTTCAATTACAATCATCCTAAAATTGCTGTTATTGCTCATTAATGCATTTGGTGTGATGCTCCATGCCATGCTTAGCTCCTACATTTGCCGTTGGAGTGCTTGGCCCCGTAATTGCTGCTTGCAGCTATATTTATTCTGCTTCTTCTTCTTCTTCTTCTTCTTCCGCCGCAAGTCTATGGCAGCCCATAGAACCGATTGCGGGAAAGTTGTATAATTTGGCACACTGATAGAGGACAGTCCCAACATTAACTATAGCAAATTTGAAGTCTCTATCTCCTACTCTCTAGCGCCACCACTTGTCCAAACTTTCAATGTTTGTATGCTAATAACTTTTGAACCGTAAGCCAGAAAATGGAAATTCTTTTTTCCTCTGAATCCTTGGCTCATGCCAAGTCGAATGAACCCCAAAATTCAAAAATCGCAAGGTTTAGTTTTTTCGCTATTTTCAATTATTCGAAAAACCTACTTTTTCGAACTCGTCCTAGACGGTTAGTCCGATTGCCACGAAAATTGGCTCAGATCATCTTCAGACCATGCTGGCAAAAAGTTATGGAATTCAAGTTGATTCGTCCAACTGTTGTCGAATGACACGTAAACAAATTTGACGAAAAGCACGCAAACATGCACGTGAGGCTATATCCCGGCAACGGTTTGTCATATTGAGACCAAACTTGGCGTGTGTTATAACAAGCATGAACTGAGACTACCTGCAGTGTTTCGACACAGCGCCACCTAGTGGTCAGGAGATATGAAAAATGCATATTTTGGCTTATAACTACTGAATGGTTTGGCCAAAAATCACACAACTGGTCTCTTTAGATTCAGTGAGTCATGTCGAGTCAAATGATATCCAATTTTCCTGTGTCGGCCATTTTAGGCGTCGGCCATTTTGAATTATGATTTAAAATGCTGTATTTTTTGAACGCAGCATCGTATCGTTTCGCAAATAATTACAAAAATATTCGGCTCCATGCCCTGAAGGTACTCAAAAAGTTTGGTGGCAGCGCCACCTTGTGGCCAATAGTTATAATGAAATATCACATAAATGCTAATAACTTTTGAATAAATTAGTCTATTTAAATTAAAATGGTCTCGCTATATTCTGTGGGTCATGCCGAGAGTATTGATACCAATAATGTGAAAATTGGCCTTACTTCCTGTCCGCCATTTTGCTTAATGTTGAAAACCTACTTTTTCGAACTCCTCCTAGACCGTTAGCCCAATTTTCACCAAATTTGACGTGCATCATCTTCAGACCATGCTGGCAAAAAGTTATGGATTTTGTGTCGATATACGTAACGGTTCTCATTTAGCGCATCAACGAATTTGCTGGAAGGGTGCCAAAATGCATTTGAGGCTGTATCTCTGCAACACTTTGACATATTTGCACCAAACTTTGTATGTGTCATCGCCACCTCACACTGACCATGCCACATAAATTTGGTAACAGCGCCACCTATTGGTCAAGAGTAATAAACCATTCATTAACCATGAGTAATTACACTTTTTAAAATGCTAATAACTTTTTAATGCATTAGCCTATTTGAAGGAAACTGGGCTCAAAATATTCCCTGGCTTATGCCGATAACATAGATACCAAATATACCACGGTAAGCTGAACTTCCGGTCCGCCATTTTGATTTATGTTGAAAACATACTTTTTCGAACTCCTGATCAACCGTATGTCCGATTTTCACCAAATTCGAATCAAATGATCTTCAGGCTATACTGATTCAAAGTTATGGATTTTGAGTCGATAGACAAAACCGTTTTCGCATACCACATCGACGAATTTGAGGCACAATGAGAAAATGACACTTGAGGCTGTATCCCTGGAATGCTTTGGCATATTGACACCAAACTTTGTGTGTGTCATTGAAAAGACAAACAGAGTACACCAAATTGATTTTATAACAGTGTCACCTATTGGTCAAGCTTGATAAACCAAGTAATCATGCTACTAGAGGTGGTATTGGTGTTTTTTTTTTTTTTGCCATTTCAAATACAATAATTCCAAAATTGCTGTTATTGCTCATTAATGTATTTGGTGTGATGCTTCATGCGATGCTTAGCTACTACATTTGCCGTTGGAGTGCTTGGCCCCGTAATTGCTGCTTGCAGCTATATTTATTATTCTGCTTCTTCTTCTTCTTCTTCTTCTTCCGCCGCAAGTCTATGGCAGCCCATAGAACCGATTGCGGGAAAGTTGTATAATTTGGCACACTGATAGAGGACAGTCCCAACATTAACTATAGCAAATTTGAAGTCTCTATCTCCTACTCTCTAGCGCCACCACTTGTCCAAACTTTCAATGTTTGTATGCTAATAACTTTTGAACCGTAAGCCAGAAAATGGAAATTCTTTTTTCCTCTGAATCCTTGGCTTATGCCAAGTCGAATGAACCCCAAAATTCAAAAATCGAAAGGTTTAGTTTTTTTGCTATTTTCAATTATTCGAAAAACCTACTTTTTCGAACTCGTCCTAGTCGGTTAGTCCGATTGCCACGAAAATTGGCTCAGATCATCTTCAGGCCAGTCCGGCAAAAAGTTATGGAATTCAAGTTGATTCGTCCAACCGTTGTCGAATGACACGTAAACAAATTTGACGAAAAGCACGCAAAAATGCACGTGAGGCTATATCTCGGCAACGGTTTGGCATATTGAGGCCAAACTTGGTGTGTGTTATAACAAGCATGAACTGAGACGACCTGCAGTGTTTCGACACAGCGCCACCTAGTGGTCAGGAGATATGAAAAATGCATATTTTGGCTTATAACTTCTGAATGGTTTGGCCAAAAATCACAGAACTGGTCTCTTTAGATTCAGTGAGTCATGTCGAGTCGAATGATATCCAATTTTCCTGTGTCGGCCATTTTAGGCGTCGGCCATTTTGAATTATATTTTAAAATGCTGTATTTTTTGAACGCAGCATCGTATCGTTTCGCAAATAATTACAAAAATATTCGGCTCCATGCCCTGAAGGTACTCAAAAAGTTTGGTGGCAGCGCCACCTTGTGGCCAATAGTTATAATGAAATATCACATAAATGCTAATAACTTTTGAATAAATTAGTCTATTAAAATTAAAATCGTCTCACTATATTCTGTGTGTCATGCCGAGAGTATTGATACCAATAATGTGAAAATTGGCCATACTTCCTGTCCGCCATTTTGCTTAATGTTGAAAACCTACTTTTTCAAACTCCTCCTAGACCGTTAGCCCAATTTTCACCAAATTTGACGTGAATCATCTTCAAACCATGCTGGCAAAAAGTTATGGATTTCGTGTCGATATACGTAACGGTTCTCATTTAGCGCATCAACGAATTTGCTGGAAGGGTGCCAAAATGCATTTGAGGCTGTATCTCTGCAACACTTTGACATATTTGCACCAAACTTTGTATGTGTCATCGCCACCTCACACTGACCATGCCACATAAATTTGGTAACAGCGCCACCTATTGGTCAAGAGTAATAAACCATTCATTAACCATGAGTAATTACACTTTTTAAAATGCTAATAACTTTTTATTGCATTAGCCTATTTGAAGGAAACTGGGCTCAAAATATTCCCTGGCTAATGCCGATAACATAGATACCAAATATACCACAGTAAGCTGAACTTCCGGTCCGCCATTTTGATTTATGTTGAAAACATACTTTTTCGAACTCCTCATCAACCGTATGTCCGATTTTCACCAAATTCGAATCAAATGATCTTCAGACTATACTGATTCAAAGTTATGGATTTTGAGTCGATAGACAAAACCGTTTTCGCTACCACATCGACGAATTTGAGGCACAATGAGAAAATGACACTTGAGGCTGTATCCCTGGAATGCTTTGGCATATTGACACCAAACTTTGTGTGTGTCATTGAAAAGTCACACAGAGTACACCAAATTGATTTTATAACAGTGCCACCTATTGGTCAAGCTTGATAAGCCAAGTAATCATGCTACTAGAGGTGGTATTGTTTTTTTTTTTTTTTGCCATTTCAAATACAATAATTCCAAAATTGCAGTTATTGCTCATTAATGTATTTGGTGTGATGCTTCATGCAATGCTTAGCTCCTACATTTGCCGTTGGAGTGCTTGGCCCCGTAATTGCTGCTTGCAGCTATATTTATTAGGGGCCAAGCACCGAAGGTGCGTAGGCACCTATTGTTTTCGTTGGCGTTATTAGGGGCCAAGCACCGAAGGTGCGAAGGCACCTATTGTGTTTGTTGGCGTTATTATTATTCTTCTTCTTCCGCCGCAAGTCTATGGCAGCCCATAGAACCGATTGCGGGAAAGTTGTATAATTTGGCACACTGATAGAGGACAGTCCCAACATTAACTATAGCAAATTTGAAGTCTCTATCTCCTACTCTCTAGCGCCACCACTTGTCCAAACTTTTAATGTTTGTATGCTAATAACTTTTGAACCGTAAGCCAGAAAATGGAAATTCTTTTTTCCTCTGAATCCTTGGCTCATGCCGAGTCGAATGAACCCCAAAATTCAAAAATCGCAAGGTTTAGTTTTTTCGCTATTTTCAATTATTCGAAAAACCTACTTTTTCGAACTCGTCCTAGACGATTAGTCCGATTGCCACGAAAATTGGCTCAGATCATCTTCAGACCATGCTGGCAAAAAGTTATGGAATTCAAGTTGATTCGTCCAACTGTTGTCGAATGACATGTAAACAAATTTGACGAAAAGCACGCAAACATGCACGTGAGGCTATATCCCGGCAACGGTTTGTCATATTGAGACCAAACTTGGCGTGTGTTATAACAAGCATGAACTGAGACTACCTGCAGTGTTTCGACACAGCGCCACCTAGTGGTCAGGAGATATGAAAAATGCATATTTTGGCTTATAACTACTGAATGGTTTGGCCAAAAATCACACAACTGGTCTCTTTAGATTCAGTGAGTCATGTCGAGTCAAATGATATCCAATTTTCCTGTGTCGGCCATTTTAGGCGTCGGCCATTTTGAATTATGATTTAAAATGCTGTATTTTTTGAACGCAGCATCGTATCGTTTCGCAAATAATTACAAAAATATTCGGCTCCAAGCCCTGAAGGTACTCAAAAAGTTTGGTGGCAGCGCCACCTTGTGGCCAATAGTTATAATGAAATATCACATAAATGCTAATAACTTTTGAATAAATTAGTCTATTAAAATTAAAATGGTCTCGCTATATTCTGTGGGTCATGCCGAGAGCATTGATACCAATTATGTGAAAATTGGCCATACTTCCTGTCCGCCATTTTGCTTAATGTTGAAAACCTACTTTTTCGAACTCCTCCTAGACCGTTAGTCCAATTTTCACCAAATTTGACGTGAATCATCTTCAGACCATGCTGGCAAAAAGTTATGGATTTCGTGTCGATATACGAAACAGTTCTCATTTAGCGCATCAACGAATTTGCTGGAAGGGTGCCAAAATGCATTTGAGGCTGTATCTCTGCAACGCTTTGACATATTTGCACCAAATTTTGTATGTGTCATCGCCACCTCACACTGACCATGCCACAGAAATTTGGTGACAGCGCCACCTATTGGTCAAGAGTAATAAACCATTCATTAACCATGAATAATTACACTTGTAAAAATGCTAATAACTTTTTATTGCATTAGCCCATTCGAATGGAACTGGGCTCAAAATATTCCCTGGTTTATGCCGATAACATAGATACCAAATATACCATAGTAAGCTGAACTTCCGGTCCGCCATTTTGATTTATGTTGAAAACCTACTTTGTCGAACTCCTCATCAACCGTAGGTCCGATTTTCACCAAATTCGAATCAAATGATCTTCAGACTATGCTGACTCAAAGTTATGGCTTTTGAGTCGATAGACAAAACCGTTTTCGCATACCACATCGACGAATTTGAGGCACAATGAGAAAATGACACTTGAGGCTGTATCCCTGGAATGCTTTGGCATATTGACACCAAACTTTGTGTGTGTCATTGAAAAGTCACACAGAGTACACCAAATTGATTTTATAACAGTGCCACCTATTGGTCAAGCTTGATAAGCCAAGTAATCATGCTACTAGAGGTGGTATTATGATTTTTTTTTGCCATTTCAATTACAATAATTCCAAAATTGCTGTTATTGCTCATTAATGAATTTGGTGTGATGCTTCATGCGATGCTTAGCTCCTACATTTGCCGTTGGAGTGCTTGGCCCCGTAATTGCTGCTTGCAGCTATATTTATTCTTCTTCTTCTTCTTCCGCCGCAAGTCTATGGCAGCCCATAGAACCGATTGCGGGAAAGTTGTATAATTTGGCACACTGATAGAGGACAGTCCCAACATTAACTATAGCAAATTTGAAGTCTCTAACTCTTACTCTCTAGCGCCACCACTTGTCCAAACTTTCAATGTTTGTATGCTAATAACTTTTGAACCGTAAGCCAGAAAATGGAAATTCTTTTTTCCTCTGAATCCTTGGCTCATGCCAAGTCGAATGAACCCCAAAATTCAAAAATCGCAAGGTTTAGTTTTTTCGCTATTTTCGATTATTCGAAAAACCTACTTTTTCGAACTCGTCCTAGACGGTTAGTCCGATTGCCACGAAAATTGTCTCAGATCATCTTCAGACCAGGCCGGCAAAAAGTTATGGAATTCAAGTTGATTCGTCCAACTGTTGTCGAATGACACGTAAACAAATTTGACGAAAAGCACGCAAAAATACACGTGAGGCTATATCTCGGCAACGGCTTGTCATATTGAGACCAAACTTGGTGTGTGTTATAATAAGCATGAACTGAGACTACCTGCAGTGTTTCGATACAGCGCCACCTAGTGGTCAGGAGATATGAAAAATGCATATTTTGGCTTATAAATTCTGAAAGGTTTGGCCAAAAATCACACAACTGATCTCTTTAGATTCAGTGAGTCATGTCGAGTCGAATGATATCCAAATTTCCCGTGTCGGCCATTTTAGGCGTCGGCCATTTTGAATTTTGTTTTAAAATGCTGTATTTTTTTAACGCAGCATCGTATAATTTCGCAAATAATTACAAAAATATTCGACTCCATGCCCTGAAGGTACTGAAAAAGTTTGGTGGCAGTGCCACCTTGTGGCCAATAGTTATAATGAAATATCACAAAAATGCTAATAACTTTTGAATATATTAGACTATTAAAATTAAAATGGTCTCACTATATTCTGTGGGTCATGCCGAGAGCATTGATACCAATTATGCGAAAATTGGCCATACTTCCTGTCCGCCATTTTGCTTAATGTTGAAAACCTACTTTTTCGAACTCCTCCTAGACCGTTAGTCCAATTTTCACCAAATTTGATGTGAATCATCTTCAGACCATGCTGGCAAAAAGTTATGGATTTCGCATCGATATACGAAACAGTTCTCATTTAGCGCATCAACGAATTTGCTGGAAGAGTGCCAAAATGCAATTGAGGCTGTATCTCAACAAAGCTTTGACATATTTGCACCAAACTTTGTATGTGTCATCGCCACCTCACACTGACCATGCCACATAAATTTGGTAACAGCGCCACCTATTGGTCAAGAGTAATAAACCATTCATTAACCATGAGTAATTGCATTTTTTAAAATGCTAATAACTTTTTATTGCATTAGCCTATTTGAATGAAACTGGGCTCAAAATATTCCCTGGCTTATGCCGATTACATAGATACCAAATATGCCATAGTAAACTGAACTTCCGGTCCGCCATTTTGATTTATGTTGAAAACATACTTTTTCGATCTCCTCATCAATCGTATGTCCGATTTTCACCAAATTCGAATCAAATGATCTTCAGACTATACTGATTCAAAGTTATGGATTTTGAGTCGATAGACAAAACCGTTTTCGCATACCACATCGACGAATTTGAGGCACAATGAGAAAATGACACTTGAGGCTGTATCCCTGGAATGCTTTGGCATATTGACACCAAACTTTGTTTGTGTCATTGAAAAGTCACACAGAGTACACCAAATTGATTTTATAACAGTGCCACCTATTGGTCAAGCTTGATAAGCCAAGTAATCATGCTACTAGAGGTTGTATTTATGATTTTTTTTTAGCCATTTCAATTACAATAATCCTAAAATTGCTGTTATTGCTCATTAATGCATTTGGTGTGATGCTTCATGCGATGCTTAGCTCCTACATTTGCCGTTGGAGTGCTTGGCCCCGTAATTGCTGCTTGCAGCTATATTTATTAGGGGCCAAGCACCGAAGGTGCGAAGGCACCTATTGTGTTTGTTGGCGTTATTATTAGGGGCCAAGCACCGAAGGTGCGTAGGCACCTATTGTTTTCGTTGGCGTTATTAGGGGCCAAGCACCGAAGGTGCGTAGGCACCTATTGTAATCGTTGGCGTTATTATTATTCTTCTTCTTCCGCCGCAAGTCTATGGCAGCCCATAGAACCGATTGCGGGAAAGTTGTATAATTTGGCACACTGATAGAGGACAGTCCCAACATTAACTATAGCAAATTTGAAGTCTCTATCTCCTACTCTCTAGCGCCACCACTTGTCCAAACTTTCAATGTTTGTATGCTAATAACTTTTGAACCGTAAGCCAGAAAATGGAAATTCTTTTTTCCTCTGAATCCTTGGCTCATGCCAAGTCGAATGAACCCCAAAATTCAAAAATCGCAAGGTTTAGTTTTTTCGCTATTTTCAATTATTCGAAAAACCTACTTTTTCGAACTCGTCCTAGACGGTTAGTCCGATTGCCACGAAAATTGGCTCAGATCATCTTCAGACCATGCTGGCAAAAAGTTATGGAATTCAAGTTGATTCGTCCAACTGTTGTCGAATGACACGTAAACAAATTTGACGAAAAGCACGCAAACATGCACATGAGGCTATATCCCGGCAACGGTTTGTCATATTGAGACCAAACTTGGCGTGTGTTATAACAAGCATGAACTGAGACTACCTGCAGTGTTTCGACACAGCGCCACCTAGTGGTCAGGAGATATGAAAAATGCATATTTTGGCTTATAACTACTGAATGGTTTGGCCAAAAATCACACAACTGGTCTCTTTAGATTCAGTGAGTCATGTCGAGTCAAATGATATCCAATTTTCCTGTGTCGGCCATTTTAGGCGTCGGCCATTTTGAATTATGATTTAAAATGCTGTATTTTTTGAACGCAGCATCGTATCGTTTCGCAAATAATTACAAAAATATTCGGCTCCATGCCCTGAAGGTACTCAAAAAGTTTGGTGGCAGCGCCACCTTGTGGCCAATAGTTATAATGAAATATCACATAAATGCTAATAACTTTTGAATAAATTAGTCTATTAAAATTAAAATGGTCTCGCTATATTCTGTGGGTCATGCCGAGAGTATTGATACCAATAATGTGAAAATTGGCCTTACTTCCTGTCCGCCATTTTGCTTAATGTTGAAAACCTACTTTTTCGAACTCCTCCTAGACCGTTAGCCCAATTTTCACCAAATTTGACGTGAATCATCTTCAGACCATGCTGGCAAAAAGTTATGGATTTTGTGTCGATATACGTAACGGTTCTCATTTAGCGCATCAACGAATTTGCTGGAAGGGTGCCAAAATGCATTTGAGGCTGTATCTCTGCAACACTTTGACATATTTGCACCAAACTTTGTATGTGTCATCGCCACCTCACACTGACCATGCCACATAAATTTGGTAACAGCGCCACCTATTGGTCAAGAGTAATAAACCATTCATTAACCATGAGTAATTACACTTTTTAAAATGCTAATAACTTTTTAATGCATTAGCCTATTTGAAGGAAACTGGGCTCAAAATATTCCCTGGCTTATGCCGATAACATAGATACCAAATATACCACGGTAAGCTGAACTTCCGGTCCGCCATTTTGATTTATGTTGAAAACATACTTTTTCGAACTCCTGATCAACCGTATGTCCGATTTTCACCAAATTCGAATCAAATGATCTTCAGACTATACTGATTCAAAGTTATGGATTTTGAGTCGATAGACAAAACCGTTTTCGCATACCACATCGACGAATTTGAGGCACAATGAGAAAATGACACTTGAGGCTGTATCCCTGGAATGCTTTGGCATATTGACACCAAACTTTGTGTGTGTCATTGAAATGTCACACAGAGTACACCAAATTGATTTTATAACAGTGTCACCTATTGGTCAAGCTTGATAAACCAAGTAATCATGCTACTAGAGGTGGTATTGGTGTTTTTTTTTTTTTTTTTGCCATTTCAAATACAATAATTCCAAAATTGCTGTTATTGCTCATTAATGTATTTGGTGTGATGCTTTATGCGATGCTTAGCTACTACATTTGCCGTTGGAGTGCTTGGCCCCGTGATTGCTGCTTGCAGCTATATTTATTATTATTATTCTTCTTCTTCTTCCGCCGCAAGTCTATGGCAGCCCATAGAACCGTTTGCGGGAAAGTTGTATAATTTGGCACACTGATAGAGGACAGTCCCAACATTAACTATAGCAAATTTGAAGCCTCTAACTCCTACTCTCTAGCGCCACCACTTGTCCAAACTTTCAATGTTTGTATGCTAATAACTTTTGAACCGTAAGCCAGAAAATGGAAATTCTTTTTTCCTCTGAATCCTTGGCTCAGGCCAAGTCGAATGAACCCTAAAATTCAAAAATCGCAAGGTTTAGTTTTTTCGCTATTTTCAATTATTCGAAAAACCTACTTTTTCGAACTCGTCCTAGACGGTTAGTCCGATTGCCACGAAAATTGGCTCAGATCATCTTCAGACCATGCTGGCAAAAAGTTATGGAATTCAAGTTGATTCGTCCAACTGTTGTCGAATGACACGTAAACAAATTTGACGAAAAGCACGCAAACATGCACGTGAGGCTATATCCCGGCAACGGTTTGTCATATTGAGACCAAACTTGGCGTGTGTTATAACAAGCATGAACTGAGACTACCTGCTGTGTTTCGACACAGCGCCACCTAGTGGTCAGGAGATATGAAAAATGCATATTTTGGCTTATAACTACTGAATGGTTTGGCCAAAAATCACACAACTGGTCTCTTTAGATTCAGTGAGTCATGTCGAGTCGAATGATATCCAATTTTCCTGTGTCGGCCATTTTAGGCGTCGGCCATTTTGAATTATGTTTCAAAATGCTGTATTTTTTGAACACAGCATCGTATCGTTCCGCAAATAATTACAAAAATATTTGGCTCCATGCCCTGAAGGTACTCAAAAAGTTTGGTGGCAGCGCCACCTTGTGGCCAATAGTTATAATGAAATATCACATAAACGCTAATAACTTTTGAATAAATTAGTCTATTAAAATTAAAATGGTCTCGCTATATTCTGTGGGTCATGCCGAGAGTATTGATACCAATAATGTGAAAATTGGCCTTACTTCCTGTCCGCCATTTTGCTTAATGTTGAAAACCTACTTTTTCGAACTCCTCCTAGACCGTTAGCCCAATTTTCACCAAATTTGACGTGAATCATCTTCAGACCATGCTGGCAAAAAGTTATGGATTTTGTGTCGATATACGTAACGGTTCTCATTTAGCGCATCAACGAATTTGCTGGAAGGGTGCCAAAATGCATTTGAGGCTGTATCTCTGCAACACTTTGACATATTTGCACCAAACTTTGTATGTGTCATCGCCACCTCACACTGACCATGCCACATAAATTTGGTAACAGCGCCACCTATTGGTCAAGAGTAATAAACCATTCATTAACCATGAGTAATTACACTTTTTAAAATGCTAATAACTTTTTAGTCCATTAGCCTATTGCAACGAAACTGGGCTCAAAATATTCCCTGGCTTATGCCGATAACATAGATACCAAATATGCCAGTGTTTACTGACGTTCCGGTCCACCATTTTGATTTATGTGGAAAACCTACTTTTTCGAACTCCTCATGAACCGTATGTCCAATTTTCACCAAATTCGAATCAGATGATCTTCAGACTATGTTGACACAAAGTTATGGATTTTGTGTCGATAGACAAAACCGTTTTCGCATACCAAAGCGACGAAGTTGAAACACAATGACAAAATGACACTTGAGGCTGCATCTCTGGAATGCTTTGGCATATTGACACCAAACTTTGTGTGTGTCATTGAAAAGACACACAGAGTACACCAAATTGATTTTATAACAGTGTCACCTATTGGTCAAGCTTGATAAACCAAGTAATCATGCTACTAGAGGTGGTATTGGTGTTTTTTTTGCCATTTCAAATACAATAATTCCAAAATTGCTTTTATTGCTCATTAATGTATTTGGTGTGATGCTTTATGCGATGCTTAGCTACTACATTTGCCGTTGGAGTGCTTGGCCCCGTAATTGCTGCTTGCAGCTATATTTATTATTATTATTCTTCCTCTTCTTCCACCCCAAGTCTATGGTAGCCCATAGAACCGATTGCGGGAAAGTTGTATAATTTGGCACACTAATAGAGGACTGTCTGAACATTAACCGTAGCAAATTTGAAGTCTCTAACTCAAACTCTCTAGCGCCACCAATTGTCTAAACTTTCAAAAACTTGATGCTAATAACTCTTGAACCGTAAGCCACAAAATTAAAATTCTTTTTTCCTGTGATTCCTTGGCTCATGCCGAGTCGAATGGACACCGAAATTCAAAAATCGCAAGGCTTAGTTTTTTCGCTATCGTCAATTGTTCGTAAAACCTACTTTTTCGAACTCGTCCTAAGCCGTTGCACCGATTGTCACGAAAATTGAATCAGATAATCTTCAGACCATGCTGGCAAAAAGTTATGGAATTCAAGTTGATTTCTCAAACCGTTTCCGAATAGCTCATGAACGAATTCTTCGAAAAGCACGCAAACGTGAACGTGAGGCTATATCTCCGCAATGGTTTGGCCTATTGAGACCAATCTTGGTGGGTCTTATAACAACCATTCCCTGGGACTACCTGCAGTGTTTCGGCACTGTGCCCCCTAGTGGTCAGGAGATATGAAAAATGCATGTTTTTGCTCATAACTTCTGAACGGTTTTGCCAAAAATCACAAAAGTGGTGTCCTTAGATTCAGTGCATCATTCCGAGTCGAATGATACCGAATTTTCCCAATTCGGCCATTTTGGGCGTCGGCCATTTTGAATTTAGTTGTAAATTGCTGTATCTTAAGAATGAAGTTCCGTATCGTTTCGCAAATAATTACAAAAATGTCCGGCTCCATGCCCTGAATGTACACAAAAAAATTGGGGGCAGCGCCACCTTGTGGTCAATAGTTATAACGATTTTTCGAAAAATGCTAATAACTTTTGCATACATTAGCCTATTGTAACAAAGCTGATGTTGATAGATTCCTTGGGTCATGCCGAGAACACCGATACCCCATTTGTCAATTTTGGCAAAATTTCCTGTCCGCCATTTTGATTCATATTGAAAACCTACTTTTTCGAACTCCTCCTAGACCGTTGCTCAGATTTTCACCAAATTTGATTTGGATCATCTTCAGACCATGCTGGCAAAAAGTTATGGAATTTGTGTCGATACACGTAACCGTTTTCAATTAGCGTACCAACGAATTTGCTGGAAAGATGCCAAACTGCATCTGAGGCTGTATCTCTGCAAAGGTTGGAGATATTTACACAAAACTTAATATGTGACATTGTCACATCACATTGACCACGCCACATCATTTTGGTCACAGCGCCACCTATTGGTCAAGAGTAATAAACCAATCAATAACCGCTAATAATTACATTTCCAATAATGCTAATAACTTTTGATTGCATTAGCCTATTATCATGAAACATGTCTCAAAATGTTCCTTGGGACATGCAGACAACATACATACCAATTATGCCATATTAAGCAAAACTTCCTGTCCGCCATTTTGATTCATGTTGAAAACCTTTTTTTTTAAACTCATCCTCAACCGTTTGTCTGATTTTCACCAAAATTGAATCAGATCATCTTCAGACCGTGCTGACAAAAAGTTATGGATTTCGTGTCAATAGACGAAACCGTTTTTGTACAGCGCTGCTTCAGATGTCAGGCATCTTCACAAAATGAGTCTGAGGCTATATCTCTGCAAAGCCCATTAGTGGTCTTCCAGTGACATCTAGTGGTCGTAAATGCGATTTATCATACAACACTGTCTCTTTAACCTTTATAACTGTTATATGTTGTCTTAATTTCATTCCAAAGAAGCATACGCAATTTATGTATAATTTCACAGTCTAGATAATAGTACTGCACTGATTTAAATAACCTAGATATGGCTGACAGTAAAATAATAGAACAGAATTACAGACACACACAAACATGAAATGTTTAAACTAGTATATTAATACTCAATAAGCATGCTTAAACCCACACACAGATGCACACATTTTGTTATATATATGGATAATTAAAATAAATGATGGGTGATAAAACCTATTGCAAGTCTTCTGTTTTTATGGGCTTCTATGTCATTTTTCAGGTTTCATTGCAATCATAATCTGGCATAATTATAAACATTAGATATATCTGTATGAATAAATTGGTAAACTTTGACTCAATGTGATCTGAAATGCTTGAACAGTAATATTAAATAATAGTAATATACATTTTTTTCTAGATGAATCCCTCAACAAGCCCATAAACTGTAATGTTTTAGTCTTTAGTGAGCTCATTAGTGGTCTTCCGGTGACATCTAGTGGTTATAATTGCAATTTTTTATTCAACACTGGGTTTTGAAGCTTTATAAATATTACAGTGTTTTTTTTTACCTAATCTCTGTTAAATTTTGCATGATTGTTTAGAAAAAATACAGATCTAATGCATGTGTGATTATATTACCCCTTTTTTTTTTGCAGTTTAATGCCATTCACAACAGAAATCTTTTGTTTTTTAGGCCTGTTTAAATGTTATCTAACCAAAGGACAAAATACAACATATTTTTTCAAAGTTATTGATCTAGAGAGTCCTGAGAATATTACTGCAGTGGTTTGATCAAGACTGAACAAAAAACCAGGTGACCCAAAACATTCAAATTCGTGGACCAATTTTACGAAAAAGGCTATAACTCGGGAACAAAATGAGATATCTTCACCAAACTCAGAACTCATATGCATGAACAAAAACTTTAGTCAAATTATTATTTTTTTTCCATATCTGCCACTTGGAGGCGCTACAGGATGAAAAAAAATCAAATGGCTATAACTAGGCAACCGTTGATCCAATCAACTTGAAAATTGATATGGCCCAATGTGGCACAAGTGCTCTATGAGGAATTTCACTTATCTTAAAAAACATGGTCGCCATTGGCCAAACAACTTTAAGCACCTATTTGACAAGGTTAATGGAAGTCGATCGGAACGAAACTCGGTGGGCATGTTCGACTCATTGCCCTAAAGGTCTGTAAGTATTTTGAAAGAAATTGCCCACAACATTGTCACCTCCCACAGAACACAACAAAGCGATTTGATTACAGCGCCACCTATTTTCCAAAAATGATAATGCATCATTTTACTGGAGTTTTACTGGCTGTTTCAATTACACTCTTCCAATAATTGCTTTTCTTACTCGTTGCATTTGGTCTGATGCTCCATGCCATGCTTAGCTCCTCGCTGTGGAACTTTTATTAACGATTTTCAGCCATTTCAATTACAATCATGTAATTATTAATTTCATTATTCATTGTTGCATTTGGTCTGATGCTACATATGCTTAGCTCCTGATGTTGCCGCTGGAATGCTTGGCCCCGTGATTGCTGCTTGCAGCTATATTTATTATTCTTCCTCTTCTTCTTCCACCCCAAGTCTATGGTAGCCCATAGAACCGATTGCGGGAAAGTTGTATAATTTGGCACACTAATAGAGGACTGTCTGAACATTAACCGTAGCAAATTTGAAGTCTCTAACTCAAACTCTCTAGCGCCACCAATTGTCTAAACTTTCAAAAACTTGATGCTAATAACTCTTGAACCGTAAGCCACAAAATGAAAATTCTTTTTTCCTGTGATTCCTTGGCTCATGCCGAGTCGAATGGACACCGAAATTCAAAAATCGCAAGGTTTAGTTTTTTCGCTATCGTCAATTGTTCGTAAAACCTACTTTTTCGAACTCGTCCTAGGCCGTTGCACCGATTGTCACGAAAATTGAATCAGATAATCTTCAGACCATGCTGGCAAAAAGTTATGGAATTCAAGTTGATTTGTCAAACCGTTTCCGAATAGCTCATGAACGAATTCTTCAAAAAGCACGCAAACGTGAACGTGAGGCTATATCTCCGCAACGGTTTGGCCTATTGAGACCAATCTTGGTGGGTCTTATAACAACCATTCCCTGGGACTACCTGCAGTGTTTCGGCGCTGTGCCCCCTAGTGGTCAGGAGATATGAAAAATGCATGTTTTTGCTCATAACTTCTGAACGGTTTTGCCAAAAATCACAAAAGTGATGTCTTTAGATTCAGTGCATCATTCCGAGTCGAATGATACCGAATTTTCCCAATTCGGCCATTTTGGGCGTCGGCCATTTTGAATTTAGTTGTAAATTGCTGTATCTTAAGAATGAAGTTCCGTATCGTTTCGCAAATAATTACAAAAATGTCCGGCTCCATGCCCTGAATGTACACAAAAAAATTGGGGGCAGCGCCACCTTGTGGTCAATAGTTATAACGATTTTTCGAAAAATGCTAATTTCTTTTGCATACATTAGCCTATTGTAACAAAACTGATGTTGATAGATTCCTTGGGTCATGCCGAGAACATCGATACCCATTTGTCAATTTTGGCAAAATTTCCTGTCCGCCATTTTGATTCATGTTGAAAACCTACTTTTTCGAACTCCTCCTAGACCGTTGCTCAGATTTTCACCAAATTTGATTTGGATCATCTTCAGACCATGCTGGCAAAAAGTTATGGAATTTGTGTCGATACACGTAACCGTTTTCAATTAGCGTACCAACGAATTTGCTGGAAAGATGCCAAACTGCATCTGAGGCTGTATCTCTGCAAAGGTTGGAGATATTTACACAAAACTTAATATGTGACATTGTCACATCACATTGACCACGCCACATCATTTTGGTCACAGCGCCACCTATTGGTCAAGAGTAATAAACCAATCAATAACCGCTAATTATTACATTTCCAATAATGCTAATAACTTTTGATTGCATTAGCCTATTATCATGAAACATGTCTCAAAATGTTCCTTGGGACATGCCGACAACATACATACCAATTATGTCATATTAAGCAAAACTTCCTGTCCGCCATTTTGATTCATGTTGAAAACCTTTTTTTTTAAACTCATCCTCAACCGTTTGTCTGATTTTCACCAAAATTGAATCAGATCATCTTCAGACCGTGCTGACAAAAAGTTATGGATTTCGTGTCAATAGACGAAACCGTTTTTGTACAGCACTGCTTCAGATGTCAGGCATCTTCACAAAATGAGTCTGAGGCTATATCTCTGCAAAGCTTTGTTGTAATTAAGCCAAACTTGTGTGTGCCATTGTCTAACATGGAGAATAGGCTCACAGACACTCACACACAGAAATGAAATGGTTCAACTATTATATGAATAATCAATAAGCATGATTACACACACACACACACACACACACAGAGAGAAGTACATGCCCACACATTTTGTTGTATGTAGATATTTGAAATAAATTATAGGTGACACACAACTCACAGAAAGACTTCTTTTCTTACATTTCTATGTCAGGTTTCATTGCATTCATATTCTGACATAATAGTAAACATTTGATATACATGTATGAATAAATTGTTGAACTTTCACTCAATGTGATCTTAAATGCTTGAACAGTAATATTAAATAATAGTAATATATATTTTTCTAGATGAATCAATCATCGAGACAATGAACTGTAATGTTTTAGTCTTTAGTGAGCCCATTAGTGGTCTTCCAGTGACATCTAGTGGTCGTAAATGCAATTTATCATACAACACTGTCTCTTTAACCTTTATAACTGTTATATGTTGTCTTAATTTCATTCCAAAGAAGCATACGCAATTTATGTATAATTTCACAGTCTAGATAATAGTACTGCACTGATTTTAAATAACCTAGATATGGCTGACAGTAAAAGAATAGAACAGAATTACAGACACACACACCAACATGAAATGTTTAAACTAGTATATTAATACTCAATAAGCATGCTTAAACCCACACACAGATGCACACATTTTGTTATATATATAGATAATTAAAATAAATGATGGGTGATAAAACCTATTGCAAGTCTTCTGTTTTTATGGGCTTCTATGTCATTTTTCAGGTTTCATTGCAATCATAATCTGGCATAATTATAAACATTAGATATATCTGTATGAATAAATTGGTAAACTTTGACTCAATGTGATCTGAAATGCTTGAACAGTAATATTAAATAATAGTAATATACATTTTTTCTAGATGAATCCCTCAACAAGCCCATAAACTGTAATGCTTTAGTCTTTAGTGAGCTCATTAGTGGTCTTCCGGTGACATCTAGTGGTTATAATTGCAATTTTTTATTCAACACTGGGTTTTGAAGCTTTATAAATATTACAGTGTTCTTTTTTACCTAATCTCTGTTAAATTTTGCATGATTGTTTAGAAAAAATACAGATCTAATGCATGTGTGATTATATTACCCCTTTTTTTTGCAGTTTAATGCCATTCACAACAGAAATCTTTTGTTTTTTAGGCCATTTTAACTGTTATAGCACCAGCTATTTTCTGATCTTAATGAAACTTTGCATGCTTGGTGGGTCATCTTTCACATGTTATAACCAAGTTTCATAAAGTTTTGAGTTTTTGTTTCAGTTTTATAGGCTTTAGGTTACATGTGGCCACGGCCCTTTCCTAAATGACCTCTTATAGCTAACCAAAGGACAAAATGCAACATATTTTTGAAAATTATTGATCTAGAGAGTCCAGAGAATATTATTGCAGTGGTTTGATCAAGACTGAACAAAAAACCAGGTGACCCGAAACATTCAAATTCGTGGACCAATTTTACGAAAAAGGCTATAACTCGGGAACAAAATGAGATATCTTCACCAAACTCAGAACTCATATGCATGAACAAAAACTTTAGTCAAATTATTATTTTTTTTCCATATCTGCCACTTGGTGGCGCTACAGGATGAAAAAAAATCAAATGGCTATAACTAAGCAACCGTTGATCCAATCAACTTGAAAATTGATATGGCCCAATGTGGCACAAGTGCTCTATGAGGAATTTCACTTATCTTAAAAAACATGGCCGCCATTGGCCAAACAACTTTAAGCACCTATTTGACAAGGTTAATGGAAGTCGATCGGAACGAAACTCGGTGGGCATGTTCGACTCATTGCCCTAAAGGTCTGTAAGTATTTTGAAAGAAATTGCCCACAACATTGTCACCTCCCACAGAACACAACAAAGCGATTTGATTACAGCGCCACCTATTTTCCAAAAATGATAATGCATCATTTTACTGGAGTTTTACTGGCTGTTTCTATTACACTCTTCCAATAATTGCTTTTCTTACTCGTTGCATTTGGTCTGATGCTCCATGCCATGCTTAGCTCCTCGCTGTGGAACTTTTATTAATGATTTTCAGCCATTTCAATTACAATCATGCAATTATTAATTTCATTATTCATTGTTGCATTTGGTCTGATGCTACATATGCTTAGCTCCTGATGTTGCCGCTGGAATGCTTGGCCCCGTGATTGCTGCTTGCAGCTATATTTAGGGGCCAAGCACCGAAGGTGCGAAGGCACCTATTGTGTTTGTTGGCGTTATTAGGGGCCAAGCACCGAAGGTGCGAGGCACCTATTGTTTTTGTTCCGGTTCTTATTATTATTATTAGGGGCCAAGCACCGAAGGTGCGTAGGCACCTATTGTTTTCGTTGGCGTTATTATTAGGGGCCAAGCACCGAAGGTGCGTAGGCACCTATTGTAATCGTTGGCGTTATTATTATTCTTCTTCTTCTTCTTCTTCTTCTTCCGCCGCAAGTCTATGGCAGCCCATAGAACCGATTGCGGGAAAGTTGTATAATTTGGCACACTGATAGAGGACAGTCCCAACATTAACTATAGCAAATTTGAAGTCTCTATCTCCTACTCTCTAGCGCCACCACTTGTCCAAACTTTCAATGTTTGTATGCTAATAACTTTTGAACCGTAAGCCAGAAAATGGAAATTCTTTTTTCCTCTGAATCCTTGGCTCATGCCAAGTCGAATGAACCCCAAAATTCAAAAATCGCAAGGTTTAGTTTTTTCGCTATTTTCAATTATTCGAAAAACCTACTTTTTCGAACTCGTCCTAGACGGTTAGTCCGATTGCCACGAAAATTGGCTCAGATCATCTTCAGACCATGCTGGCAAAAAGTTATGGAATTCAAGTTGATTCGTCCAACTGTTGTCGAATGACACGTAAACAAATTTGACGAAAAGCACGCAAACATGCACGTGAGGCTATATCCCGGCAACGGTTTGTCATATTGAGACCAAACTTGGCGTGTGTTATAACAAGCATGAACTGAGACTACCTGCAGTGTTTCGACACAGCGCCACCTAGTGGTCAGGAGATATGAAAAATGCATATTTTGGCTTATAACTACTGAATGGTTTGGCCAAAAATCACACAACTGGTCTCTTTAGATTCAGTGAGTCATGTCGAGTCAAATGATATCCAATTTTCCTGTGTCGGCCATTTTAGGCGTCGGCCATTTTGAATTATGTTTCAAAATGCTGTATTTTTTGAACACAGCATCGTATCGTTTCGCAAATAATTACAAAAATATTTGGCTCCATGCCCTGAAGGTACTCAAAAAGTTTGGTGGCAGCGCCACCTTGTGGCCAATAGTTATAATGAAATATCACATAAACGCTAATAACTTTTGAATAAATTAGTCTATTAAAATTAAAATGGTCTCGCTATATTCTGTGGGTCATGCCGAGAGTATTGATACCAATAATGTGAAAATTGGCCTTACTTCCTGTCCGCCATTTTGCTTAATGTTGAAAACCTACTTTTTCGAACTCCTCCTAGACCGTTAGCCCAATTTTCACCAAATTTGACGTGAATCATCTTCAGACCATGCTGGCAAAAAGTTATGGATTTTGTGTCGATATACGTAACGGTTCTCATTTAGCGCATCAACGAATTTGCTGGAAGGGTGCCAAAATGCATTTGAGGCTGTATCTCTGCAACACTTTGACATATTTGCACCAAACTTTGTATGTGTCATCGCCACCTCACACTGACCATGCCACATAAATTTGGTAACAGCGCCACCTATTGGTCAAGAGTAATAAACCATTCATTAACCATGAGTAATTACACTTTTTAAAATGCTAATAACTTTTTAGTCCATTAGCCTATTGCAACGAAACTGGGCTCAAAATATTCCCTGGCTTATGCCGATAACATAGATACCAAATATGCCAGTGTTTACTGACGTTCCGGTCCACCATTTTGATTTATGTGGAAAACCTACTTTTTCGAACTCCTCATGAACCGTATGTCCAATTTTCACCAAATTCGAATCAGATGATCTTCAGACTATGTTGACACAAAGTTATGGATTTTGTGTCGATAGACAAAACCGTTTTCGCATACCAAAGCGACGAAGTTGAAACACAATGACAAAATGACACTTGAGGCTGCATCTCTGGAATGCTTTGGCATATTGACACCAAACTTTGTGTGTGTCATTGAAAAGACACACAGAGTACACCAAATTGATTTTATAACAGTGTCACCTATTGGTCAAGCTTGATAAACCAAGTAATCATGCTACTAGAGGTGGTATTGGTGTTTTTTTTGCCATTTCAAATACAATAATTCCAAAATTGCTTTTATTGCTCATTAATGTATTTGGTGTGATGCTTTATGCGATGCTTAGCTACTACATTTGCCGTTGGAGTGCTTGGCCCCGTAATTGCTGCTTGCAGCTATATTTATTATTATTATTCTTCCTCTTCTTCCACCCCAAGTCTATGGTAGCCCATAGAACCGATTGCGGGAAAGTTGTATAATTTGGCACACTAATAGAGGACTGTCTGAACATTAACCGTAGCAAATTTGAAGTCTCTAACTCAAACTCTCTAGCGCCACCAATTGTCTAAACTTTCAAAAACTTGATGCTAATAACTCTTGAACCGTAAGCCACAAAATTAAAATTCTTTTTTCCTGTGATTCCTTGGCTCATGCCGAGTCGAATGGACACCGAAATTCAAAAATCGCAAGGCTTAGTTTTTTCGCTATCGTCAATTGTTCGTAAAACCTACTTTTTCGAACTCGTCCTAAGCCGTTGCACCGATTGTCACGAAAATTGAATCAGATAATCTTCAGACCATGCTGGCAAAAAGTTATGGAATTCAAGTTGATTTCTCAAACCGTTTCCGAATAGCTCATGAACGAATTCTTCGAAAAGCACGCAAACGTGAACGTGAGGCTATATCTCCGCAATGGTTTGGCCTATTGAGACCAATCTTGGTGGGTCTTATAACAACCATTCCCTGGGACTACCTGCAGTGTTTCGGCACTGTGCCCCCTAGTGGTCAGGAGATATGAAAAATGCATGTTTTTGCTCATAACTTCTGAACGGTTTTGCCAAAAATCACAAAAGTGGTGTCCTTAGATTCAGTGCATCATTCCGAGTCGAATGATACCGAATTTTCCCAATTCGGCCATTTTGGGCGTCGGCCATTTTGAATTTAGTTGTAAATTGCTGTATCTTAAGAATGAAGTTCCGTATCGTTTCGCAAATAATTACAAAAATGTCCGGCTCCATGCCCTGAATGTACACAAAAAAATTGGGGGCAGCGCCACCTTGTGGTCAATAGTTATAACGATTTTTCGAAAAATGCTAATAACTTTTGCATACATTAGCCTATTGTAACAAAGCTGATGTTGATAGATTCCTTGGGTCATGCCGAGAACACCGATACCCCATTTGTCAATTTTGGCAAAATTTCCTGTCCGCCATTTTGATTCATATTGAAAACCTACTTTTTCGAACTCCTCCTAGACCGTTGCTCAGATTTTCACCAAATTTGATTTGGATCATCTTCAGACCATGCTGGCAAAAAGTTATGGAATTTGTGTCGATACACGTAACCGTTTTCAATTAGCGTACCAACGAATTTGCTGGAAAGATGCCAAACTGCATCTGAGGCTGTATCTCTGCAAAGGTTGGAGATATTTACACAAAACTTAATATGTGACATTGTCACATCACATTGACCACGCCACATCATTTTGGTCACAGCGCCACCTATTGGTCAAGAGTAATAAACCAATCAATAACCGCTAATAATTACATTTCCAATAATGCTAATAACTTTTGATTGCATTAGCCTATTATCATGAAACATGTCTCAAAATGTTCCTTGGGACATGCAGACAACATACATACCAATTATGCCATATTAAGCAAAACTTCCTGTCCGCCATTTTGATTCATGTTGAAAACCTTTTTTTTTAAACTCATCCTCAACCGTTTGTCTGATTTTCACCAAAATTGAATCAGATCATCTTCAGACCGTGCTGACAAAAAGTTATGGATTTCGTGTCAATAGACGAAACCGTTTTTGTACAGCGCTGCTTCAGATGTCAGGCATCTTCACAAAATGAGTCTGAGGCTATATCTCTGCAAAGCCCATTAGTGGTCTTCCAGTGACATCTAGTGGTCGTAAATGCGATTTATCATACAACACTGTCTCTTTAACCTTTATAACTGTTATATGTTGTCTTAATTTCATTCCAAAGAAGCATACGCAATTTATGTATAATTTCACAGTCTAGATAATAGTACTGCACTGATTTAAATAACCTAGATATGGCTGACAGTAAAATAATAGAACAGAATTACAGACACACACAAACATGAAATGTTTAAACTAGTATATTAATACTCAATAAGCATGCTTAAACCCACACACAGATGCACACATTTTGTTATATATATGGATAATTAAAATAAATGATGGGTGATAAAACCTATTGCAAGTCTTCTGTTTTTATGGGCTTCTATGTCATTTTTCAGGTTTCATTGCAATCATAATCTGGCATAATTATAAACATTAGATATATCTGTATGAATAAATTGGTAAACTTTGACTCAATGTGATCTGAAATGCTTGAACAGTAATATTAAATAATAGTAATATACATTTTTTTCTAGATGAATCCCTCAACAAGCCCATAAACTGTAATGTTTTAGTCTTTAGTGAGCTCATTAGTGGTCTTCCGGTGACATCTAGTGGTTATAATTGCAATTTTTTATTCAACACTGGGTTTTGAAGCTTTATAAATATTACAGTGTTTTTTTTTACCTAATCTCTGTTAAATTTTGCATGATTGTTTAGAAAAAATACAGATCTAATGCATGTGTGATTATATTACCCCTTTTTTTTTTGCAGTTTAATGCCATTCACAACAGAAATCTTTTGTTTTTTAGGCCTGTTTAAATGTTATCTAACCAAAGGACAAAATACAACATATTTTTTCAAAGTTATTGATCTAGAGAGTCCTGAGAATATTACTGCAGTGGTTTGATCAAGACTGAACAAAAAACCAGGTGACCCAAAACATTCAAATTCGTGGACCAATTTTATGAAAAAGGCTATAACTCGGGAACAAAATGAGATATCTTCACCAAACTCAGAACTCATATGCATGAACAAAAACTTTAGTCAAATTATTATTTTTTCCATATCTGCCACTTGGTGGCGCTACAGGATGAAAAAAAAATCTAAAATGGCTATAACTAAGCAACCGCTGATCCAATCAACTTGAAAATTGGTATGGCCCAATGTGGCATAAGTGTCTATGAGGAATTTCACTTATCTTAAAAAACATGGCCGCCATTGGCCAAACAACTTTAAGCACCTATTTGACAAGGTTAATGGAAGTCGATCGGAACGAAACTCGGTGGGCATGTTCGACTCATTGCCCTAAAGGTCTGTAAGTATTTTGAAAGAAATTGCCCACAACATTGTCACCTCCCACAGAACACAACAAAGCGATTTGATTACAGCGCCAACTATTTTCCAAAAATGATAATGCATCATTTTACTGGAGTTTTACTGGCTGTTTCAATTACACTCTTCCAATAATTGCTTTTCTTACTCGTTGCATTTGGTCTGATGCTCCATGCCATGCTTAGCTCCTCGCTGTGGAACTTTTATTAACGATTTTCAGCCATTTCAATTACAATCATGCAATTATTAATTTCATTATTCATTGTTGCATTTGGTCTGCTTAGCTCCTGATGTTGCCGCTGGAATGCTTGGCCCCGTGATTGCTGCTTGCAGCTATATTTATTAGGGGCCAAGCACCGAAGGTGCGTAGGCACCTATTGTAATCGTTGGCGTTATTATTATTCTTCTTCTTCTTCTTCTTCTTCTTCCGCCGCAAGTCTATGGCAGCCCATAGAACCGATTGCGGGAAAGTTGTATAATTTGGCACACTGATAGAGGACAGTCCCAACATTAACTATAGCAAATTTGAAGTCTCTATCTCCTACTCTCTAGCGCCACCACTTGTCCAAACTTTCAATGTTTGTATGCTAATAACTTTTGAACCGTAAGCCAGAAAATGGAAATTCTTTTTTCCTCTGAATCCTTGGCTCATGCCAAGTCGAATGAACCCCAAAATTCAAAAATCGCAAGGTTTAGTTTTTTCGCTATTTTCAATTATTCGAAAAACCTACTTTTTCGAACTCGTCCTAGACGGTTAGTCCGATTGCCACGAAAATTGGCTCAGATCATCTTCAGACCATGCTGGCAAAAAGTTATGGAATTCAAGTTGATTCGTCCAACTGTTGTCGAATGACACGTAAACAAATTTGACGAAAAGCACGCAAACATGCACGTGAGGCTATATCCTGGCAACGGTTTGTCATATTGAGACCAAACTTGGCGTGTGTTATAACAAGCATGAACTGAGACTACCTGCAGTGTTTCGACACAGCGCCACCTAGTGGTCAGGAGATATGAAAAATGCATATTTTGGCTTATAACTACTGAATGGTTTGGCCAAAAATCACACAACTGGTCTCTTTAGATTCAGTGAGTCATGTCGAGTCAAATGATATCCAATTTTCCTGTGTCGGCCATTTTAGGCGTCGGCCATTTTGAATTATGATTTAAAATGCTGTATTTTTTGAACGCAGCATCGTATCGTTTCGCAAATAATTACAAAAATATTCGGCTCCATGCCCTGAAGGTACTCAAAAAGTTTGGTGGCAGCGCCACCTTGTGGCCAATAGTTATAATGAAATATCACATAAATGCTAATAACTTTTGAATAAATTAGTCTATTAAAATTAAAATGGTCTCGCTATATTCTGTGGGTCATGCCGAGAGTATTGATACCAATAATGTGAAAATTGGCCTTACTTCCTGTCCGCCATTTTGCTTAATGTTGAAAACCTACTTTTTCGAACTCCTCCTAGACCGTTAGCCCAATTTTCACCAAATTTGACGTGCATCATCTTCAGACCATGCTGGCAAAAAGTTATGGATTTTGTGTCGATATACGTAACGGTTCTCATTTAGCGCATCAACGAATTTGCTGGAAGGGTGCCAAAATGCATTTGAGGCTGTATCTCTGCAACACTTTGACATATTTGCACCAAACTTTGTATGTGTCATCGCCACCTCACACTGACCATGCCACATAAATTTGGTAACAGCGCCACCTATTGGTCAAGAGTAATAAACCATTCATTAACCATGAGTAATTACACTTTTTAAAATGCTAATAACTTTTTAATGCATTAGCCTATTTGAAGGAAACTGGGCTCAAAATATTCCCTGGCTTATGCCGATAACATAGATACCAAATATACCACGGTAAGCTGAACTTCCGGTCCGCCATTTTGATTTATGTTGAAAACATACTTTTTCGAACTCCTGATCAACCGTATGTCCGATTTTCACCAAATTCGAATCAAATGATCTTCAGGCTATACTGATTCAAAGTTATGGATTTTGAGTCGATAGACAAAACCGTTTTCGCATACCACATCGACGAATTTGAGGCACAATGAGAAAATGACACTTGAGGCTGTATCCCTGGAATGCTTTGGCATATTGACACCAAACTTTGTGTGTGTCATTGCAAAGTCACACAGAGTACACCAAATTGATTTTATAACAGTGTCACCTATTGGTCAAGCTTGATAAACCAAGTAATCATGCTACTAGAGGTGGTATTGGTGTTTTTTTTTTTTGCCAATTCAAATACAATAATTCCAAAATTGCTGTTATTGCTCATTAATGTATTTGGTGTGATGCTTTATGCGATGCTTAGCTACTACATTTGCCGTTGGAGTGCTTGGCCCCGTAATTGCTGCTTGCAGCTATATTTATTATTATTATTCTTCCGACTGGGAGTCTATGGCAGCCCATAGAACCGAATGCGGGAAAGTTGTTTTGGTTTGACATTCTGATAGAGGACAGTGCCAACATTAAGTACACCAATTTTGGTGTGTCTAAGACATTCCCTCTAGCGCCACCAACTGTCCGAAATTTCACTTTAATTTTGTTAATAACTTTTTAACCGTAAGGCCAATCAACAAAATTATTATAAAATTATATTATTGCACCCTATACCGTCATTTTCCGTCATAGAAATATGGCCGCCATTTAGAATTTTTTTAAAAACCTACTTTTTCGAACTTGTCCTAGACGGTTTGTCCGATTCACACGAAAATTGAACCAGGTCATCTTCAGGCAGTGCTGACCAAAAGTTATGCAAATCAAATTGATTCGTCAAACCATTTTTGATAAACGCTCGAACAAATTTTACGTAACGCTTACAAAAAGAGTCGTAAGGCTGTATCTCTGCAACGATTTATCGTATTCAGACCAAACCTGGTACATGTCATAACAAGCATGACTTGAGGCTACTTGCTGCGTTTCGGCGCAGCGCCACCTACTGGTCCGGAGATATGGAAAATTGCTATTTTTGCTTATAACTTCTAAACAGTTTGTCCAAAAATCATAACATTGGTCTTGTTAGATTCAGGGCAACATGCCGAGTCGACTGATATCCAATTTTACCATCTCGGCCATTTTGACTGTCGGACATTTTTAATTTTGTGCTAAAATGCTGTATTTTCAGAACGCATCAACGGATTGTTACAAAAAATGGAATAGGTCATCAGTACAATGTCCTGAAGGAGCGTGAGAAGTTTCGAAACAGCGCCACCTAGTGGTGATCATCCTTATTTAAATGCTTATAACCTTGGGTGTGGTCGACTTATTTTCTCGAGACTCACCAAATTGGACTCCTGAAACCTTACCGAGTCCAATGATACCAAACATTCTAGGTTTCGCCTTACGGTTTGTGTAGCGTTGTGATTTAGCGCTTAAAAAACATCTGGCTATATCTTTGAAACCGCTTGTCTGATCGAGACGAAACCACCGTCAGAAGTTCGGAAACATAGGTCGATAGCTATACGCCAATGCCCAAATGCCAAAATATTGATAGTAAGGGGTAGTAATATTCAATCAAAGTCAAAAGTCAGTCAATTTTTACGTGCTTTTTCATATAAATGCCCATAACTCTGAAGTGAATTGAGATATTTTCACCAAAATTGACACACATATGTATGGGCTCACTCTGAGCAAACATAAAAAAAATGGTTGGACTGAGCCTCTTGGTGGCGCTATAATAGAACAAAACATGAAATTCTCATTGACTTCAATACAGTTTTGTGAAATAAAATGCTATACTAAACAAATGCATTGGTGTAATATTACAAAACTCAGAATGTGTCAACAACACCATCCCCTGAAGGTACTCAAAATATTTTGAAACAGCGCCACCTAGTGGTCAAAAGTTATAACTCAATTTACATAAAGGCTAATAACTTTTGAATATATCTGGGTATTGACATGATGCTGGTCTTCATAGACTCCTTGGGTCACGCCGAGAAAATAGATATAAAGTTTTTTTTATTTGGCTGAACTTCCTGTCCGCCATTTTGATGAATGTTGAAAACCTACTTTTTCGAACTCCTCCTAGACCGTTTGTCTGATTTTCACCAAATTTGACGTGGATCATCTTCAGACCATCCTGGCAAAATGTTATAGATTTCGTATCGATATACGAAGCGGTTCTCATTTAGCGCATCAACGAAACTGCTGGAAGGGTGCCAAAATGCATTTGAGGCTGTATCTCTGCAAAGCTTTGACATATTTGCACCAAACTTTGTATGTGTCATCGTCACCTCACACTGACCTTTCCAAACTAATTTGGTAACAGCGCCACCTATTGGTTACACGTGATAAGCAAATAAATCCTATTACTAGTTGTTGTGTTTATTGTTTTCAAGCCATTTTGCCTAAAATAATCTTAAAACTGTCTTAATTACTCATTCCTGCCGTTCGTCTGAAGCTTGCTTCTGTAGTGCTTGGCCCCGTTATTGCTGCTTGCAGCTATATTTATTATTATTATTCTTCCTCTTCTTCCACCCCAAGTCTATGGTAGCCCATAGAACCGATTGCGGGAAAGTTGTATAATTTGGCACACTAATAGAAGACTGTCTGAACATTAACCGTAGCAAATTTGAAGTCTCTAACTCAATCTCTCTAGCGCCACCAATTGTCTAAACTTTCAAAAAATTAAAAAAATGTAATAAAAATTATTACATTTCCAACTATAGCAAATTTGAAGTCTCTATCTCCTACTCTCTAGCGCCACCACTTGTCCAAACTTTCAATGTTTGTATGCTAATAACTTTTGAACCGTAAGCCACAAAATGAAAATTCTTTTTTCCTGTGATTCCTTGGCTCATGCCGAGTCGAATGGACACCGAAATTCAAAAATCGCAAGGCTTAGTTTTTTTGCTATCGTCAATTGTTCGTAAAACCTACTTTTTCGAACTCGTCCTAGGCCGTTGCACCGATTGTCACGAAAATTGAATCAGATAATCTTCAGACCATGCTGGCAAAAAGTTATGGAATTCAAGTTGATTTCTCAAACCGTTTCCGAATAGCTCATGAACGAATTCTTCGAAAAGCACGCAAACGTGAACGTGAGGCTATATCTCCGCAACGGTTTGGCCTATTGAGACCAATCTTGGTGGGTCTTATAACAACCATTCCCTGGGACTACCTGCAGTGTTTCGGCGCTGTGCCCCCTAGTGGTCAGGAGATATGAAAAATGCATGTTTTTGCTCATAACTTCTGAACGGTTTTGCCAAAAATCATAAAAGTGGTGTCTTTAGATTCAGTGCATCATTCCGAGTCGAATGATACCGAATTTTCCCAATTCGGCCATTTTGGGCGTCGGCCATTTTGAATTTAGTTGTAAATTGCTGTATCTTAAGAATGAAGTTCCGTATCGTTTCGCAAACAATTACAAAAATGTCCGGCTCCATGCCCTGAATGTACACAAAAAAATTGGGGGCAGCGCCACCTTGTGGTCAATAGTTATAACGATTTTTTCGAAAAATGCTAATAACTTTTGCATACATTAGCCTATTGTAACAAAACTGATGTTGATAGATTCCTTGGGTCATGCCGAGAACACCGATACCCCATTTGTCAATTTTGGCAAAATTTCCTGTCCGCCATTTTGATTCATGTTGAAAACCTACTTTTTCGAACTCCTCCTAGACCGTTGCTCAGATTTTCACCAAATTTGATTTGGATCATCTTCAGACCATGCTGGCAAAAAGTTATGGAATTTGTGTCGATACACGTAACCGTTTTCAATTAGCGTACCAACGAATTTACTGGAAAGATGCCAAACTGCATCTGAGGCTGTATCTCTGCAAAGGTTGGAGATATTTACACAAAACTTAATATGTGACATTGTCACATCACATTGACCACGCCACATCATTTTGGTCACAGCGCCACCTATTGGTCAAGAGTAATAAACCAATCAATAACCGCTAATTATTACATTTCCAATAATGCTAATAACTTTTGATTGCATTAGCCTATTATCATGAAACATGTCTCAAAATGTTCCTTGGGACATGCCGACAACATGCATACCAATTATGTCATATTAAGCAAAACTTCCTGTCCGCCATTTTGATTCATGTTGAAAACCTTTTTTTTTAAACTCATCCTCAACCGTTTGTCCGATTTTCACCAAAATTGAATCAGATCATCTTCAGACCGTGCTGACAAAAAGTTATGGATTTCGTGTCAATAGACGAAACCGTTTTTGTACAGCGCTGCTTCAGATGTCAGGCATCTTCACAAAATGAGTCTGAGGCTATATCTCTGCAAAGCTTTGTTGTAATTAAGCCAAACTTGTGTGTGCCATTGTCTAACATGGAGAATAGGCTCACAGACACTCACACACAGAAATGAAATGGTTCAACTATTATATGAATAATCAATAAGCATGATTACACACACACACACACACACACACAGAGAGAGAAGTACATGCCCACACATTTTGTTGTATGTAGATATTTGAAATAAATTATAGGTGACACACAACTCACAGAAAGACTTCTTTTCTTACATTTCTATGTCAGGTTTCATTGCATTCATATTCTGACATAATAGTAAACATTTGATATACATGTATGAATAAATTGTTGAACTTTCACTCAATGTGATCTTAAATGCTTGAACAGTAATATTAAATAATAGTAATATATATTTTTCTAGATGAATCAATCATCGAGACAATGAACTGTAATGTTTTAGTCTTTAGTGAGCCCATTAGTGGTCTTCCAGTGACATCTAGTGGTCGTAAATGCAATTTATCATACAACACTGTCTCTTTAACCTTTATAACTGTTATATGTTGTCTTAATTTCATTCCAAAGAACCATACGCAATTTATGTATAATTTCACAGTCTAGATAATAGTACTGCACTGATTTTAAATAACCTAGATATGGCTGACAGTAAAAGAATAGAACAGAATTACAGACACACACAAACATGAAATGTTTAAACTACTATATTAAAACTCAATAAGCATGCTTAAACCCACACACAGATGCACACATTTTGTTATATATATAGATAATTAAAATAAATGATGGGTGATAAAACCTATTGCAAGTCTTCTGTTTTTATGGGCTTCTATGTCATTTTTCAGGTTTCATTGCAACCATAATCTGGCATAATTATAAACATTAGATATATCTGTATGAATAAATTGGTAAACTTTGACTCAATGTGATCTGAAATGCTTGAACAGTAATATTAAATAATAGTAATATACATTTTTTCTAGATGAATCCCTCAACAAGCCCATAAACTGTAATGTTTTAGTCTTTAGTGAGCTCATTAGTGGTCTTCCGGTGACATCTAGTGGTTATAATTGCAATTTTTTATTCAACACTGGGTTTTGAAGCTTTATAAATATTACAGTGTTCTTTTTAACCTAATCTCTGTAAAATTTTGCATGATTGTTTACAAAAAATACAGATCTAATGCATGTGTGATTATATTACCCGTTTTTTTTTTTTTTTTGCAGTTTAATGCCATTCACAACAGAAATCTTTTGTTTTTTAGGCCATTTTAACTGTTATAGCACCAGCTATTTTCTGATCTTAATGAAACTTTGCATGCTTGGTGGGTCATCTTTCACATGTTATAACCAAGTTTCATAAAGTTTTGAGTTTTTGTTTCGGTTTTATAGGCTTTAGGTTACATGTGGCCACGGCCCTTTCCTAAATGACCTCTTATAGCTAACCAAAGGACAAAATGCAACATATTTTTGAAAATTATTGATCTAGAGAGTCCAGAGAATATTATTGCAGTGGTTTGATCAAGACTGAACAAAAAACCAGGTGACCCAAAACATTCAAATTTGTGGACCAATTTTACGAAAAAGGCTATAACTCGGGAACAAAATGAGATATCTTCACCAAACTCAGAACTCATATGCATGAACAAAAACTTTAGTCAAATTATTATTTTTTTTCCATATCTGCCACTTGGTGGCGCTACAGGATGAAAAAAAATCAAATGGCTATAACTAAGCAACCGTTGATCCAATCAACTTGAAAATTGATATGGCCCAATGTGGCACAAGTGCTCTATGAGGAATTTCACTTATCTTAAAAAACATGGCCGCCATTGGCCAAACAACTTTAAGCACCTATTTGACAAGGTTAATGGAAGTCGATCGGAACGAAACTCGGTGGGCATGTTCGACTCATTGCCCTAAAGGTCTGTAAGTACTTTGAAAGAAATTGCCCACAACATTGTCACCTCCCACAGAACACAACAAAGCGATTTGATTACAGTGCCACCTATTTTCCAAAAATGATAATGCATCATTTTACTGGAGTTTTACTGGCTGTTTCAATTACACTCTTCCAATAATTGCTTTTCTTACTCGTTGCATTTGGTCTGATGCTCCATGCCATGCTTAGCTCCTCGCTGTGGAACTTTTATTAACGATTTTCAGCCATTTCAATTACAATCATGCAATTATTAATTTCATTATTCATTGTTGCATTTGGTCTGATGCTACATATGCTTAGCTCCTGATGTTGCCGCTGGAATGCTTGGCCCCGTGATTGCTGCTTGCAGCTATATTTAGGGGCCAAGCACCGAAGGTGCGTAGGCACCTATTGTTTTCGTTGGCGTTATTCTTCTTCTTCTTCTTCTTCCGCCGCAAGTCTATGGCAGCCCATAGAACCGTTTGCGGGAAAGTTGTATAATTTGGCACACTGATAGAGGACAGTCCCAACATTAACTATAGCAAATTTGAAGCCTCTAACTCCTACTCTCTAGCGCCACCACTTGTCCAAACTTTCAATGTTTGTATGCTAATAACTTTTGAACCGTAAGCCAGAAAATGGAAATTCTTTTTTCCTCTGAATCCTTGGCTCAAGCCAAGTCGAATGAACCCTAAAATTCAAAAATCGCAAGGTTTAGTTTTTTCGCTATTTTCAACTTTTCGAAAAACATACTTTTTCGAACTCGTCCTAGACGGTTTGTCCGATTTTCACGAAAATTAGCTCAGATCATCAACAGACCATGCTGGCAAAAAGTTATGGAATTCAAGTTGATTCGTCCAACCGTTCTCGAATGACACGTGAAAAAATATGACGAAAAGCACGCAAAAATACACGTGAGGCTATATCTCCGCAACGGTTTGGCGTATTGAGACCAAACTTGGTGTGTGTTATAATAAGCATGACCTGAGACTACCTGCAGTGTTTCGACACAGCGCCACCTAGTGGTCAGGAGATATGAAAAATGCATATTTTGGCTTATAACTTCTGAATGGTTTGGCCAAAAATTACAAAACTGGTCTCTGTAGATTCAGTGCGTCATGTCGAGTCGATTGATATCCAATTTTCCCGTGTCGGCCATTTTAGGCGTCGGCCATTTTGAATTATGTTTCAAAATGCTGTATTTTTTGAACGCATCATCGTATCGTTTCGCAAATAATTACAAAAATATTCGGCTCCATGCCCTGAATATACTCAAAAAGTTTGGTGGCAGCGCCACCTTGTGGCCAATAGTTATAATGAAATATCACATAAATGCTAATAACTTTTGAATAAATTAGACTATTAAAATTAAAATGGCCTCCCTATATTCTGTGGGTAAAGCCGAGAGCATTGATACCAATTATGCGAATATTGGCCATACTTCCTGTCCGCCATTTTGATTAATGTTGAAAACCTACTTTTTCGAACTCCTCCTAGACCGTTAGTCCGATTTTCACCAAATTTGACGTGTATCATCTTCAGACCATGCTGGCAAAAAGTTATGGATTTCGTGTCGATATATGAAACGGTTCTCATTAAGCGCATCAACGAATTTGTTGGAAGAGTGCCAAAATGCATTTGAGGCTGTATCTCTGCAACGCTTTGACATATTTACACCAAACTTTGTACGTGTCATCGCTACCTCACACTGACCATGCCACATAAATTTGGTAACAGCGCCACCTATTGGTCAAGAGTAATAAACCATTCATTACCCATGAATAATTACACTTATAAAAATGCTAATAACTTTTTAATGCATTAGCCTATTGCAACGAAACTGGTCTCAAAATATTCCCTGGTTTATGCCGAAAACATAGATACCAAATATGCCAGATTAAGCTGAACTTCCGGTCCGCCATTTTGATTTATGTTGAAAACCTACTTTTTGAACTCCTCATCAGCCGTTAGTCCAATTTTCACCAAAATTTAATCAGATGATCTTCAGACTGTGCTGACAAAAAGTTATGAATTTTGTGTCGATAGACAAAACCGTTTTTGCATACCACAGCGACGAACTTGAGGCACAATGACAAAATGACACTTGAGGCTGTATCTCTGCAATGCTTTGGCATATTGACACCAAACTTTGTTTGTGTCATTGAAAAGTCACACAGAGTACACCAAATTGACTTGATAACAGCACCACCTATTGGTCAATTTTGATGAGCCAGTAAATCATGCTACTAGAGGTTGTATTTATGATTTTTTTAGCCATTTCAATTACAATAATCCTAAAATTGCTGTTATTGCTCATTAATGCATTTGGTGTGATGCTCCATGCCATGCTTAGCTCCTACATTTGCCGTTGGAGTGCTTGGCCCCGTAATTGCTGCTTGCAGCTATATTTATTATTCTTCTTCTTCCACCCCAAGTCTATGGTAGCCCATAGAACCGATTGCGGGAAAGTTGTATAATTTGGCACACTAATAGAGGACTGTCTGAACATTAACCATAGCAAATTTGAAGTCTCTAACTCAAACTCTCTAGCGCCACCAATTGTCTAAACTTTCAAAAACTTGATGCTAATAACTCTTGAACCGTAAGCCACAAAATGAAAATTCTTTTTTCCTGTGATTCCTTGGCTCATGCCGAGTCGAATGGATACCGAAATTCAAAAATCGCAAGGCTTAGTTTTTTCGCTATCGTCAATTGTTCGTAAAACCTACTTTTTCGAACTCGTCCTAGGCCGTTACACCGATTGTCACGAAAATTGAATCAGATAATCTTCAGACCATCTCGGCAAAAAGTTATGGAATTCAAGTTGATTTCTCAAACCGTTTCCGAATAGCTCATGAACGAATTCTTCGAAAAGCACGCAAACGTGAACGTGAGGCTATATCTCCGCAACGGTTTGGCCTATTGAGACCAATCTTGGTGGGTCTTATAACAACCATTCCCTGGGACTACCTGCAGTGTTTCGGCGTTGTGCCCCCTAGTGGTCAGGAGATATGAAAAATGCATGTTTTTGCTCATAACTTCTGAACGGTTTTGCCAAAAATCACAAAAGTGGTGTCTTTAGATTCAGTGCATCATTCCGAGTCGAATGATACCGAATTTTCCCAATTCGGCCATTTTGGGCGTCGGCCATTTTGAATTTAGTTGTAAATTGCTGTATCTTAAGAATGAAGTTCCGTATCGTTTCGCAAATAATTACAAAAATGTCCGGCTCCATGCCCTGAATGTACACAAAAAAATTGGGGGCAGCGCCACCTTGTGGTCAATAGTTATAACGATTTTTCGAAAAATGCTAATAACTTTTGCATACATTAGCCTATTGTAACAAAACTGATGTTGATAGATTCCTTGGGTCATGCCGAGAACACCGATACCCCATTTGTCAATTTTGGCAAAATTTCCTGTCCGCCATTTTGATTCATGTTGAAAACCTACTTTTTCGAACTCCTCCTAGACCGTTGCTCAGATTTTCACCAAATTTGATTTGGATCATCTTCAGACCATGCTGGCAAAAAGTTATGGAATTTGTGTCGATACACGTAACCGTTTTCAATTAGCGTACCAACGAATTTGCTGGAAAGATGCCAAACTGCATCTGAGGCTGTATCTCTGCAAAGGTTGGAGATATTTACACAAAACTTAATATGTGACATTGTCACATCACATTGACCACGCCACATCATTTTGGTCACAGCGCCACCTATTGGTCAAGAGTAATAAACCAATCAATAACCGCTAATTATTACATTTCCAATAATGCTAATAACTTTTGATTGCATTAGCCTATTATCATGAAACATGTCTCAAAATGTTCCTTGGGACATGCCGACAACATACATACCAATTATGTCATATTAAGCAAAACTTCCTGTCCGCCATTTTGATTCATGTTGAAAACCTTTTTTTTTAAACTCATCCTCAACCGTTTGTCTGATTTTCACCAAAATTGAATCAGATCATCTTTAGACCGTGCTGACAAAAAGTTATGGATTTCGTGTCAATAGACGAAACCGTTTTTGTACAGCGCTGCTTCAGATGTCAGGCATCTTCGCAAAATGAGTCTGAGGCTATATCTCTGCAAAGCTTTGTTGTAATTAAGCCAAACTTGTGTGTGCCATTGTCTAACATGGAGAATAGGCTCACAGACACTCACACACAGAAATGAAATGGTTCAACTATTATATGAATAATCAATAAGCATGATTACACACACACACACACACACACAGAGAGAGAGAAGTACATGCCCACACATTTTGTTGTATGTAGATATTTGAAATAAATTATAGGTGACACACAACTCACAGAAAGACTTCTTTTCTTACATTTCTATGTCAGGTTTCATTGCATTCATATTCTGACATAATAGTAAACATTTGATATACATGTATGAATAAATTGTTGAACTTTCACTCAATGTGATCTTAAATGCTTGAACAGTAATATTAAATAATAGTAATATATATTTTTCTAGATGAATCAATCATCGAGACAATGAACTGTAATGTTTTAGTCTTTAGTGAGCCCATTAGTGGTCTTCCAGTGACATCTAGTGGTCGTAAATGCAATTTATCATACAACACTGTCTCTTTAACCTTTATAACTGTTATATGTTGTCTTAATTTCATTCCAAAGAAGCATACGCAATTTATGTATAATTTCTCAGTCTAGATAATAGTACTGCACTGATTTTAAATAACCTAGATATGGCTGACAGTAAAAGAATAGAACAGAATTACAGACACACACAAACATGAAATGTTTAAACTACTATATTAATACTCAATAAGCATGCTTAAACCCACACACAGATGCACACATTTTGTTATATATATAGATAATTAAAATAAATGATGGGTGATAAAACCTATTGCAAGTCTTCTGTTTTTATGGGCTTCTATGTCATTTTTCAGGTTTCATTGCAATCATAATCTGGCATAATTATAAACATTAGATATATCTGTATGAATAAATTGGTAAACTTTGACTCAATGTGATCTGAAATGCTTGAACAGTAATATTAAATAATAGTAATATACATTTTTTCTAGATGAATCCCTCAACAAGCCCATAAACTGTAATGTTTTAGTCTTTAGTGAGCTCATTAGTGGTCTTCCGGTGACATCTAGTGGTTATAATTGCAATTTTTTATTCAACACTGGGTTTTGAAGCTTTATAAATATTACAGTGTTCTTTTTTACCTAATCTCTGTTAAATTTTGCATGATTGTTTAGAAAAAATACAGATCTAATGCATGTGTGATTATATTAGCCCTTTTTTTTGCAGTTTAATGCCATTCACAACAGAAATCTTTTGTTTTTTAGGCCTGTTTAAATGTTATCTAACCAAAGGACAAAATACAACATATTTTTTCAAAGTTATTGATCTAGAGAGTCCTGAGAATATTACTGCAGTGGTTTGATCAAGACTGAACAAAAAACCAGGTGACCCAAAACATTCAAATTCGTGGACCAATTTTATGAAAAAGGCTATAACTCGGGAACAAAATGAGATATCTTCACCAAACTCAGAACTCATATGCATGAACAAAAACTTTAGTCAAATTATTTTTTTTTCCATATCTGCCACTTGGTGGCGCTACAGGATGAAAAAAAAACTAAAATGGCTATAACTAAGCAACCGCTGATCCAATCAACTTGAAAATTGGTATGGCCCAATGTGGCACAAGTGCTCTATGAGGAATTTCACTTATCTTAAAAAACATGGCCGCCATTGGCCAAACAACTTTAAGCATCTATTTGACAAGGTTAATGGAAGTCGATCGGAACGAAACTCGGTGGGCATGTTCGACTCATTGCCCTAAAGGTCTGTAAGTATTTTGAAAGAAATTGCCCACAACATTGTCACCTCCCACAGAACACAACAAAGCAATTTGATTACAGCGCCAACTGTTTTCCAAAAATGATAATGCATCATTTTACTGGAGTTTTACTGGCTGTTTCAATTACACTCTTCCAATAATTGCTTTTCTTCCTCGTTGCATTTGGTCTGATGCTCCATGCCATGCTTAGCTCCTCGCTGTGGAACTTTTATTAACGATTTTCAGCCATTTCTATTACAATCATGCAATTATTAATTTCATTATTCATTGTTGCATTTGGTTTGATGCTACATATGCTTAGCTCCTGATGTTGCCGCTGGAATGCTTGGCCCCGTGATTGCTGCTTGCAGCTATATTTATTATTCTGCTTCTTCTTCTTCTTCTTCCGCCGCTAGTCTATGGCAGCCCATAGAACCGATTGCGGGAAAGTTGTATAATTTGGCACACTGATAGAGGACAATCCCAACATTAACTATAGCAAATTTGAAGTCTCTAACTCCAACTCTCTAGCGCCACCACTTGTCCAAACTTTCAATGTTTATATGCTAATAACTTTTGAACCGTAAGCCAGAAAATGGAAATTCTTTTTCCTCTGAATCCTTGGCTTAAGCCAAGTCGAATGAATCCCGAAATTCAAAAAGCGCAAGGTTTAGTTTTTTCGTTATTTTCAATTATTCGAAAAACCTACTTTTTCGAACTCGTCCTAGACGGTTAGTCCGATTGCCACGAAAATTGTCTCAGATCATCTTCAGACCAGGCCGGCAAAATGTTATGGAATTCAAGTTGATTCGTCCAACCGTTGTCGAATGACACGTAAACAAATTTGACGAAATCTCGTTTGACGAAATATCTCGGCAACGGTTTGGCATATTGAGGCCAAACTTGGTATGTGTTATAACAAGCATGAACTGAGACGACCTGCATTGTTTCGACACAGCGCCACCTAGTGGTCAGGAGATATGAAAAATGCATATTTTGGCTTATAACTTCTGAATGGTTTGGCCAAAAATCACACAACTGGTCTCTTTAGATTCAGTGAGTCATGTCGAGTCGAATGATATCCAATTTTCCTGTGTCGGCCATTTTAGGCGTCGGCCATTTTGAATTATATTTTAAAATGCTGTATTTTTTGAACGCAGCATCGTATCGTTTCGCAAATAATTACAAAAATATTCGGCTCCATGCCCTGAAGGTACTCAAAAAGTTTGGTGGCAGCGCCACCTTGTGGCCAATAGTTATAATGAAATATCACATAAATGCTAATAACTTTTGAATAAATTAGTCTATTAAAATTAAAATGGTCTCACTATATTCTGTGGGTCATGCCGAGAGTATTGATACCAATAATGTGAAAATTGGCCATACTTCCTGTCCGCCATTTTGCTTAATGTTGAAAACATACTTTTTCGAACTCCTCCTAGACCGTTAGCCCAATTTTCACCAAATTTGACGTGAATCATCTTCAAACCATGCTGGCAAAAAGTTATGGATTTCGTGTCGATATACGTAACGGTTCTCATTTAGCGCATCAACGAATTTGCTGGAAGGGTGCCAAAATGCATTTGAGGCTGTATCTCTGCAACACTTTGACATATTTGCACCAAACTTTGTATGTGTCATCGCCACCTCACACTGACCATGCCACATAAATTTGGTAACAGCGCCACCTATTGGTCAAGAGTAATAAACCATTCATTAACCATGAGTAATTACACTTTTTAAAATGCTAATAACTTTTTATTGCATTAGCCTATTTGAAGGAAACTGGGCTCAAAATATTCCCTGGCTTATGCCGATAACATAGATACCAAATATACCACAGTAAGCTGAACTTCCGGTCCGCCATTTTGATTTATGTTGAAAACATACTTTTTCGAACTCCTCATCAACCGTATGTCCGATTTTCACCAAATTCGAATCAAATGATCTTCAGTCTATACTGTCTGTATTTTTTTTGCCCAATCTCTCTTAAATTTTGCATGCTTGTTTAGAATGAAATTATGCATTATTTTACACAGTTTTGATCATTTGTGGGCTTTCTGTTTGTATTAATAGGCCTTTGTGTACACTATGCAAATAACATATTATAAAATTATTGGTTTATAGTTGCCCAAATGCAATTGTTCAACATGTTTTTGATAATTATTGACCTTCAGAGTCTAGAGAATTGTACTTCAGTGGTTTTATTGATTTTCATTTTAAACCGTATCACAAGTATACCAAAGTAACTTTTTTAAATAATCTTGAATATTTAATTAACAGCTTTATTGACAACATTGGTCCCAGAGGCAAAGTTGTTCAGAATAAGGAGATGTATCATATGATATGAAGATTTAGTGTTTTTGAGTGAATATATGAACATTTTCAAACAATTTGAGGCCATTTAGCATATAAATCTTGTGTTTTGAGACCTTTTCTACTGTTATAGCGCCACCTATGGTCTGATCTCCATGAAACTTTGCATGCTTGTTAAGAGTCACCTGTTACATGATTTCACTGAGTTTCATAAAGTTTTGAGTTTTCGTTTAGGTTTTATAGGCTTTGGGGTATGTTTGGCCACACCCCTTTTTCTATATTACCCCTTTACAGCTAACCAAAGGACAAAATTAAACATTTTTTTAATAATTATTGATCTAGAGAGTCCACAGAATATTACTGCAGTGGTTTGGTTCCGATCGGACAAAAAACCTAGGACTAGTTCGCAAAAGTAGGTTTTTAACATATTTGTGAATAACAATTGAACGATTTGATTGACAGCAATGGTTCTTGAGGCAAAGTTGTGCATTATGAGGAGAATTTTTGTTTTTTGCGCTGTAGCGCCCCCGTTAGGCCGATTGGGCCGGTTCTTTGTATCTGAGTAGCGAGCAAGACTACTACCATCTGACCAAGTTTCAGCTCTCTAGGCCTTACGGTTTGGGCTGCACGTTCAGTTTTAAGGCGGAAGAATAATAATAATAATAATAATAAAAATCCTAACAATTACAATAGGGTTTCAGCACTGCGTGCTTGAACCCCTAATAATTCCAAAATTACTGTTATTGCTCATTAATGTATTTGGTGTGATGCTTCATGCCATGCTTAGCTCCTACATTTGCCATTGGAGTGCTTGGCCCCGTAATTGCTGCTTGCAGCTATATTTATTATTATTATTCTTCCGCCTTAAAACTGAACGTGCAGCCCAAACCGTAAGGCCTAGAGAGCTGAAACTTGGTCAGATCGTAGTAGTCTTGCTCGCTACTCAGATACAAAGAACCGGCCCAATCGGCCTAACGGGGGCGCTACAGCGCAAAAAACAAAAATTTTGGACATTTTTGGCCGTAAAGTGTAAACCGTTAGCCATAGACTCAAAAACATGGCATTGTTGCAATCCTTGGGTTAGCCCGAACAAAAGTGTACGGCGCCTTTTTGGGGTCTACGACGCACCGTTTTCTCGCAAAATCGAGCTATATCCGAAACCTACTTTTGCGAACTAGTCCTAGGATTTTCAACCAATCAGAACCAAACCACTTCATAAATATTCCCTGGACACTCAATATCAATAATTATCAAAAAAAAAGTTGAAATTTAAATTCTTACCCGAAACAGGACACCAAAAAGCGTCTATGCTAACGTTAGCCAAATGCTATTTTAACTATAACTCTTGAACGGAATGAGATATCTTCACCAAACTCGGTACACATATGTATGAGCTTAATCTTTGGTCACATCAAAAAAATTGCGCATCTCTGCCACTTGGGGGCGCAATAAGATAGAAAAAACACATAAATGGCTATAACTAGGCAACCGTTGGCTCGATCGACTTGAAAATTGGTATGCAATGTCTTGGTCTGAAGGGGCACAAGTATGTATGAGGACATTTGCATATCTCAAAAAACATGGCCGCCATTGGCCAAACAATTTTAAGCACCTATTTGAAAGGGTTAACGGATGTTGATTGGAACGAAACTCGCAGGGTACGTTCGACTCATGAACCTTAAGGTCTGTAAGAATTTTGAAAGAAATCGGCCACTAGTTGGCGCTAACGAGTTTTATGGCTCTGTAATCACGTGGTGTTTCACATATCAACACAATATGCATATCATTTGATAGATCTCCTCATAATGCACAACTTTGCCTCAAGAACCATTGCTGTCAATCAAATCGTTCAATTGTTATTCACAAATATGTTAAAAACCTACTTTTGCGAACTAGTCCTAGGTTTTTTGTCCGATCGGAACCAAACCACTGCAGTAATATTCTGTGGACTCTCTAGATCAATAATTATTAAAAAAATGTTGAATTTTGTCATTTGGTTAGCTGTAAAGGGATAATTTAGAAAAAGGGGTGTGGCCAAACATACCCCAAAGCCTATAAAACCTAAACAGAAACTCAAAACTTTATGGAACTCGGTGAGAACATGTAACAGGTGACTCTTAACAAGCATGCAAAGTTTCATGGAGATCGAAGCATAGGTGGCGCTATAACAGTACAACAGGTCTCAAAACACAAGATTTATATGGTAAATGGCCTCAAATTGTTTGAAAATGTTCATATATTCACTCAAAAACACTAAATCTTCATATCATATTATAAATCTCCTCATTCTGAACAACTTTGCCTCTGGGACCAATGTTGTCAATAAAGCTGTTAATTAAATATTCAAGATTATTTTAAAAAGTTACTTTGGCATACTTGTGATAGGGTTTAAGATGAAAATCAATAAAACTTCTGAAGTACAATTCTCTAGACTCTGAAGGTCAATAATTATCAAAAACATGTTGAACAATTGCATTTGGACAACTATAAACCAGTAATTTTATAATATGTTATTTGCATAGTGTACACAAAGGCCTATTAATACAAACAGAAAGCCCACAAATGATCAAAACTGTGTAAAATAATGCATAATTTCATTCTAAACAAGCATGCAAAATTTAAGAGAGATTGGAAAAAAAAATAACAACAACACTATAACAGTTATGTTTAAAAACACTGTTGTTTGAGTAAATGCAATTTATAACCACTAGATGGCAGCGGAAGACCACTAATGGGCTCATTCGGCTAAGTTGAACAGCACTGTTTTCATGAATTCTTGCCAAAACATTAATAAATTAACTGTTATAACATTTTAAATCTTACTGAATCAATGTTTTCCATTTTGTTCATAGAGACACATCATTTTTTTACAATTTTGCCACATTGTAATTACAGTGAAACCTGAATGACATCTAAATGCTTAAAAACTAGTTTAATCATTTAATTTCAGTGTGTGTGTCTGACTTTTGGATGTGTTTAGATGTCATCCATTCATCCTGGTTGGCCGAGACCACCCCAGAGGCACAAAGGCCTATTAATACAAACAGAAATCCCACAAATTATCAAAACTGTGTAAAGTAATGCATAATTTCATTCTAAACAAGCACGCCAAATTTAAGAGAGATAGGGCAAAAAACAACAACAACAACAACACTTTAACAGTTATGTTTAAAAACACAGTGTTGTTTGAGTAAATGCAATTTATAACCACTAGATGGCAGCGGAAGACCACTAATGGGCTCATTCAGCTAGTACTGTTTTTATGAATTCATGGCAAAACATTAATAAATTAACTGTTATAACATTTTAAATCTCATTGATTTGATGTTTTCCATTTTGTTCATACAGATGTATCAGTTTTTCCAATTTTGCCACATTATGATTACAGTTTAACCTGAAAATGACATCTAAACTAAAAAAGAGAAGACTTGCAATAAGTTTATTTTCACCTATCACTTATTTCAAACAACTATATCTGCAACAAAATGTGTGTCCATGTATATGTGTGTCTGTCTGTGTGTGTGTGTGTGTTCATATGCTTATAGAGTATACATATATTAGTCTAATCATTTGCTGTCAGTGTGTGTGTCTGTCTGTTAGCCTGTTCTCCATTTTGGATGTGTTTAAAAGTCATCCAAACATCCAGGTTGGCTCTGACCACCTCAGAGGCCTTAATGTGCTTGAACCCCGGTAAAATGCTGCTTGCAGCTTTAATTAGGGCCCGAGCACCGAGGTGCGAGGACCCTCTTGTATCTGCTTTGTTTATTATTAGGGCCCGAGCACCGAGGTGCGAGGACCCTCTTGTATCTGCTTTGTTTATTATTATTATTATTAGGGCCCGAGCACCGAGGTGCGAGGACCCTCTTGTATCTGCTTTGTTTTTTATTATTAGGGCCCGAGCACCGAGGTGCGAGGATCCTCTTGTATCTGCTTTGTTTTTTATTATTATTATTCTTCTTCTTCTTCTTCTTCTTCTCCCGAATGAATCGCATTTTTGAGGGCTTTAACATGCTAAAAAAGTCATGAAACTTTGCACACGCGTCAAACCTGGTGAAAATTTTCGTCTGATATAGGATTCAGAAGAGGGTGTGGCAAAATGGCTCGACAGCGCCACCTATACCAAGAAAATCAACAGCCTTCCAGCTATGTTTCACGTGCATGCACGAAAATTGGCACACATATGTAACACACCAATACCTACAAAAAAGACTCTTGGAGCGAAATTCTAAACCCAACAGGAAGTCGGTTATTTTTAATATTATGAGCATATTTTGTGTAATTTTGGTCATTTCCATGTGTTGTATTTTAACGAACTCCTCCTAGAGAGTTCTTCAAATCAACACCAAATTTGGTATGCCTAATCTAAAGGCCTTTGCGATGTTAAATTGTGAAGATCTTGAGTTTTCGTTGAAGGGCGTGTCCGTGGCGGCCTGGCGAATTTCGATGATTCGCCATGAAAAATGAAGTTGCTATAACTCACACATACAATGTCCAATCTGCCCCAAACTTCACATGTTGGATAAGACTCTTGACCTGAACAGATCTACATGCCCATATTCAGATATAGTCATAGCGCCACCTATTGGCAACAGGAAGTGACATATTTTACGCTGCGACAAACTACTCCTAGAAATTTTATGACATCAATGTCTTTTTTGTGGTCAGTCTAATCTAAAGGCCTGTGCGATGTTCAGTTGTGAAGATCTTGAGTTTTCGTTAAAAGGCTTGTTCATGGCGCCGCGATAAAGTTCGATGTCTCGCCATGGGAATAAAAGATGTTATAACTCAGGCATAAAATGTCCGATCTTCCCCAAACTTCACATGTGTGATAAGAGTCCTGGCCTGAACAGATCTGCAGGCCAATATTCCAGTGGGTGTGGCAGAATGGCTCGATAGCACCACCTATACACTTTCAACGGAGTGCGCCTCGAGCTATGTTTCACGTACATGTACAAAAATTGGTACACACATGTAACACTCCAATACCTACAAAAAAGTCTCTTGGTACGATATCCGGATCCCAACAGGAAGTCGGTTATTTTGAATTTTCCCTTCAAAATTGGTGTTGTTTTTGCCATTTTCAGGGGTTGTACTTTAACGAACTCCTCCTAGAGATTTATTCAGATCAACACCAAACTTGGTCAGTGTAATCTAAAGCCCTTTGCGATAATAAATTGCGAAGGACTTGAGGTTTCGTTAAAGGGCGGGTCCATGGCGGCCTGACAAATTTCGATGTTTCGCCATGAAAAAGGAAGTTGCTGTAACTCAGACATACAATGTCCAATCTGCCCCAAACTTCACATGTTGGATAAGACTCTTGACCTGAACAGATCTACATGCCAATATTCAGTTATAGTCATAGCGCCACCTATTGGCAACAGGAAGTTACATATTTTACACTGCGACAAACTACTCCTAGAAATTTTATGACATCAATGTATTTTTTGTGGTCAGTCTAATCTAAAGACCTGTGTGATGTTTAGTTGTGAAGATCTTGAGTTTTTGTTAAAAGGTGTGTCCATGGCGCCGTGATGAAGTTCGATGTCTCACCATGGGAATAAAAGATGTTATAACTCAGGCATAAAATGTCCGATCTTGCCCAAACTTCACTTGTGTGATAAGGGTCCTGGCCTGAACAGATCTGAAGGCCAATATTCCATCGAGTGTGGCAAAATGGCTCGATAGCGCCACCTACACACTTTCAACGGAGTGCGTATACACTTTAAACGGAGTGCGCCTCGAGCTATGTTTCACGTACATGTACAAAAAATCGGTACACACATGTAACACACCAATATCTACAAAAAAGTCTCTTGATACGAAATCCGAATCCCAACAGGAAGTCAGTTATTTCGAATTTTCTCTGCAAAATTAGTGTTGTTTTGGCCATTTTCAGGGGTTGTACTTTAACGAACTCCTCCTAGATATTTATTCAGATCAACACCAAACTTGGTCAGTGTAATCTAAAGCCTTTTGCGATCTTAAAGTGCGAAGATCTTGAGGTTTCGTTAAAGGGCGTGTCCATGGCAGCCTGACAAATTTCGATGTTTCGCCATGAAATAGGATGTTGTTGTAACTCAGGCATAAAATGTCCAATCCTCCCCAAACTTCACATGTTCGATAAAAGTCCTGCCCTGAACACATCTGAAGGCCAATATTCCATTATAATGATAGCGCCACCTGCTGGCAACAGGAAGATTGGCACATATATGGAATAAACATTGATATATTCTACTTATATTTATGAGTTTAAACGCATATTTCTCACCGTTCACCTATTAACTAAAGTCACTCGCTGCCGGTGAGCCCGGGTGCGAGGGCCCGTTCATCGCTGCTTGCAGCTTTAATTAGGGCCCGAGCACCGATGGTGTGAGGACCCTCTTGGAATTGCTCCGTTTATTATTATTATTATTATTATTATTATTATTATTATTATTATTATTATTCTTCTTCTCCAAAATGAATCGCATTTTTGAGGGCCTAACCATGCTCGAAAAGTCATGAAACTTTGCACAAACCTCAGAACTGGCGAAAATTTACGTCTGATATGGGTTTCAGAAGTGGGTGTGGCAAAATGGCTCAACAGCGCCACCTATACACGTTCAACGGTGTGCGCCTCGAGCTACGTTTCATGTACATGTATGAAAATCGGTATACACATGTAACTCTCCAATACCTACAAAAAAGTCTCTTGGAGCAAAATCCGAAACCCAACAGGAAATCGGTTATTACTAATATTATGAGCAAATTTTGTGTCATTTTTGTCATTTCCATGCGTTGTATTTTAACGAACTCCTCCTAGAGATTCATTCAGATCAACACCAAATTTGGTATGCCTAATCTGAAGGCCTTTGCGATGTTAAATTGCGAAGCTTTTGAGTTTTCGTTAATGGGCGTGTCCGTGGCGGCCTGGCGAATTTCGATGATTCGCCATGAAACAGGAAGTTGCTATAACTCAGACATACAATGACCAATCTGCCCCAAACTTCACGTGTTTGATGAGACTCCTGACCTGAACAGATTGACATGCCCATATTCAGTTATAGTCATAGCGCCACCTACTGGCAACAGGAAGTGACATATTTTACACTGCAATGAACTACTCCTAGAAATTTTATGACATCAATGTATTTTTTGTGTTCAGTCTAATCTAAAGGCCTGTGCGATATTAAGTTGTGAAGATCTTGAGTTTTCGTTTAAAGGCGTGTCCATGGCGCCGTCACGAAGTTCGATGTCTCGCCATGGGAATAAAAGATGTTATAACTCAGGCATAAAATGTCCGATCTTCCCCAAACTTCACATGTTTGATAAGAGTCCTGGCCTGAACACCTCTGAAGGCCAATATTCCATTATAATGATAGCGCCACCTATTGGCAACGGTAAGATTGGCACATATATGGGATATACTTTGATATATTCCACTTATATTTAGGACATTAAATGCATATTTCTCAACGTTCACCTTTTTACTAAAGCCACACGATGGCGGTGAGCCCGGGTGCGAGGGCCCGTTCATCGCTGCTTGCAGCTTTAATTATTAGGGCTCAAGCCCAAAGGGCGAGAGGCCTATTGTTTTCCTTAGGATTATTTTTTATTATTATTATTATTATTTTTTTCCAACGTCTCGGGGGCTTTTGGGGCCCTTAACATGCTTAAAAAGTCTTGAAAATTGGCACACACATTGGAACCTGCGGCCATTAGGGCCGGGCAGAGACTGATACACGGGCGTGGCACAGGGGCTCTACAGCGCCCCCTGGAATATGGAGGGCCATATATCATACATACTTGCACGTAGACACACGAAACTCGGTACACATGTAGATTTCATCAATCCAAACAACTTTCGTACTGCATGTCATAGGCTCCGCCCAACAGGAAGTTGGATATTTAGGGTTTAGTTTTCAGATTTTTCGTCAAAGTTGTGGGGGCTTTTGGGGTCCTTAACATACTCAAAAACTCTTGAAAATTTGCGCACACTTTGGAATCTGTGGCCTTTAGGAGCCTGCAGAGGCTGGGACCCGGGCGTGGCACAGGGGCTCTACGGCGCCCCCTGGATCACAGTCAGAAATGTTGATGTATAGCTCACACATACTTGCACATATTCATATGAAACTCAGTACACATATAGATCTCATCGTGCCGAACAACTTTCGTATTGCATGTCATAGGCTCCGCCCAACAGGAAGTCAGCTATTTAGAGTTATGTAAAAAGCGCATGCTCTGGAATTTGAAATACTTGTCATAGGTTTTTTTGCCGATTAACACCAAACTCGGTCAACATGATCTCAAGACATTGGGGATGAAAAATTGCCAGGGGATTTTTGATATCTCTAACGGTTTGCTCGTGGTGAGGTGTTGAAATTATGGCGAGAAATGAGAAACAGGAAGTGTCTAATACCATCCACATACATTTCCTTATTTTAATCAAACTTCATCAGATTATTCGTTGTATGATGTCGATCGCATATATGTGACTATTAGGAGTCAAAGTTATAGCGCCACCAACTGGCAGCAGGAAGTGTGTCATTTTCAAAATGCTTTGAATTCAGCATCTTATTTTTACTCGATTTGCTTCAAACTTCGTCAGAATAATGTTAAAACACAGCCGATATAAATCTGCTGGGGGGATATTGATATCTAAAAATATTGTTGCCGTGGTAACATGTTAAACTGGAATACTTCTTAGGTGATTTTGAGGCTTATAACATGCTTAGAATTTCATCAAACTCAGAACACATATCAGTATTTATGATAACTAGATTCTGGCAAAAGTTCATAAGAGGGCGTGGAAGAGGCACTCTATAGCGCCACCTTTTGTCAAAAGTGGGGGGGTTAGTTTTAGCTACAGACACCAAACTCGTTACAAAAATTGTTCTCATCAAGACGGACAACTTTCTAATTCACAGTCATCAGCTACGATCAACAGGAAGTCAGCTATTTTGATTTGAATGTGGATTTTTTTTACATTTAGCTGTGAATTAATGCATACTGCTCAGAGGAGAGTAACACTATACACACCAAACTTTGTCTACATGATGCCAAAACATTTTAAACAACTTAAATTGCCAATGGATTTTGGATAGCTTGAACGGTTTTGTCATGGTGATTTTTTTAAATGACAGTAGAAATGCAATTATTAATTTTCCTGCATATTTAAATTCCAAACACTTCAAAACCTTTTTTTCATACAGACAAAAAGTCATTCTGAGTAAATATGGATAGTTTCACGACTTTACAACACTGTATGGATAACAGAAAATTAAAAAACTGTCAGACATCTCATCTAACTCTGTGCCTCTGTTTGAGTATATGTGCTTCAGACTTCCATTGTCTGAGAGAAATAGCGCCCCTACAGGTTCAATTCCCGGACTTTTAGTTTCACTTTTAAATTGGTTAAAATACAAATAAATACTTAGATTTAATTCACACTGACAAGCTTAATCAACATATATGATTATTACCAGGTCAGGGCTCATTAATAATTGATGTGTGGTCAGTGATACGTGAGAAACATGAGAGATGAATCAACGCTCTGAGCAGGAGCGTGTGGAATGACGAGCTCAGAAAAAAACGAGTTTATTCTTGTTTTATAGCTATTAAAAATAAAGTATTGCAGCGATATCACACAATTCACCAATTAGAACACAACAAGAGCTAAATTCAGATGTTTTTGAACTGTTTGTGTGGAAATGAAATATTTGTGGCTGCCTATCTGAAATCACCACCTCCGATCAGCGCGTACAGTGTCGAGCTCAAAACTAACGAATTTATTCATGTTTAAGACTTTTTTTAAATAAAATATTACCACAAATGCACACAATACACCCATTATAACACCGCAAGAGCTAAATGCAGGTGTTTGTGACCCGTTTAAGTGTGCAAGACTATTTGAAAGCGCGACTGGCAGAATAACATATCTCTCGAGCTGCAGGATTCTGCCTTTCGTCGTACGAACGAACACATCACGGACAAGATTATTTAAAAATACATAATAGCTTGGCTAATATAAACGAAAACAGCCACGTGAACATAAACTGTTGAGAAATAAATCTGAAGTGGATCTACTGGGTTTGAATATTAAGTGACAGAATTTACCAGCTGCTTCTGTCTTCAATTTTAATCTATATAAAAAAGGAAACTCATTCGTTTTGGCTGCTTTTTTTTAAATGTGTGTGCGTATTTATTTATTTATTTACTTTTTTATACATTTTGTATAATTTCATAGTTTATGTATTATAATTATAAAAACATAAATAAATTTAGCCACTTACATAGAAATATCTTAGGCCTTATCCTTTTCTGACAGTTTTAGGGATTTTTAAAAATCCTAAAAAAAAAAACTTATTTGTGCTGCAAATAATAATTTCAAACTCATTCGATACTGACCTATGACATCCTGTGACATGATATTTATTTGAATTTACATAATCTCATGGATGTAACAGTAAAAAGACTAAGCTGTAACAAATGCTTATAGGTCAATAAAATCATTACAAAACACTTATAAATGATGTAAGGATTTGATAACACTGTAAAATAATGTCTTATTTGCTAACATTAGTAAATTAACACTTTATAATAACTGCACTCATTAGTAAATAGTCAGTTTATGCTTTATAAAGCCTTGTCTTAACATTTATAGTCAATACTAAGCAGTTTATAAATACAGCTATAAATAGCTTGTTCTTGGTTTATAAGCACATTTATTACAAAGGAAAGTAAAGGGTCAGTTATCTTCCTAAGAAAAATTAAAATAAACAAACAACAACACAGATTGATGCAGAACTCAGAAATATGTATTTCAATATGCAATAAAAGTAAACTGTACACTTGAATTATATATATATATATATATATATATATATATATATATATTTTATCAAGTGTGTATATATATATATATATATATATATATATATATACACTTGATAAAAAAATGAAATATAGACGTATGCAATTTTATATATATATATATATATATATATATATATATATATATATATATATATATATATAATATAGCAGGAGACATTTTGGGGATCGTAAAGGTTTTGTCCACTTGGTGGTGCTGTGGTTATGTTTAATTAGTGAAAGTGACGTGACATACACCCGGAGCAGCCATTTATGCTGCGGCGCCCGGGGAGCAGTTGGGGGTTCTCGTGGTATTGAAGCTGGAGAGAGAACTGTACATGCACTCCCCCCACCCACAATTCCTGCCAGCCCGGGGCTCGAAATCACAATCTTTCGATTGCGAGTCGGAGTCGTTAACCGTCAGGCCACGACTTCCCTAGAGCACCTAAGCAAGAACTGTGTGTGTTGCAGTGTTGGTAACTGGGAAGCACAGTTTTTGAGCACATGGCAGATTAGCCCGTAAGGTGGATTCTAGTTGTATGCGGTCCATAAGGTATGGCTTTGTGTGTACATGTGAATAAGGAGAGGCCACAAGAAGTTTGAGATCATGTTTAATGGAGCTCAAGAAATAAAGAAAGACATTTGTTATGCATCTACGTCTGTCTACATGGACTCTGTTTGTACGTGTTCTACACTTGCTTAATCCTATTATCAACTATATATATATATATATATATATATATATATTTATATATATATATATGAAATATAAACATGTGCAATTATACAAAAATCACTTTTTAAAAACTACAACAAAAAAATTGTTTGGACTACAACAAACATTTTCCGGGATTTGTAATATCACAAATATTGACGAATGGGATGTGAATTGGTTGAGCTGCACTAGAGAGGGCAACGAGTGTGATATATACGTAGTTGACCATGAAGACCGGAAGAGAAAAAAAATAACTATAAAGGCACTTTTCCTTTACTGATAAAATGAGTCAAAAAAAGACATTTCACTCAGACTGAAAAAAAACAAAATTATTAGATCCTCATGAGAAATATTCAAAATTAGATCACTACAGTAATTACAAAGTAAAGACATGACGACTGGACAGCAAAATGCTTACTGGGTCAGAAGGGTCAGAAAGAAAGAAAAAAATAGGTGGAGAAAGAACAGAAACACGTAAACTGCAAAATAATTAAAGTGAAGAATTATGTGTGACACTATCAGGGAGCATTTAGTCTACAGTGCCACCATTTTCCAGAATTGCAACTTTCCTGGAGTCTCAGAATTACAATGGGTCAGGTTCTGAGAGACGTAAAAGATCCCCAAAAATGACTTAATTCGAATAGCATGATGTATTGTGGAATACTATATATTAAGACTTTATATATTGGCTTTATGAACAGAATATTTTGAGTGATTCTTGAAGGAATAGCATCCCCTCCTCTTTGTATGACGGTTTGAGGAATATATCTTCCAGATAGTACCGCGACTCCCAATATGCAGAGTATGCAGTCTTCATAGGGCACCAACTTCCAGAGGGGACACCATCCCAGTTGCTAAAAAAAAAAAAAAACATGCACCATTCTCCCATCCGCGCTCGCGATCACTCACACCTCATGTTTGCGGCTGAATGTTCGTAATTGATGGATGGACATCAGCCCGGGTAAAGGACATAAGCAATCAGGCACAGAGAAAAGAAAACTAAAGAAAGTAAAAAAAAAAAAAAAAAAAAAACAGGCATAAATTTGGCTTGACATTGGACATTCGAGAGTCTCAAATTTAGGGACCGTCTCTAAAGTTACATGTGATATTGTTATACACTTTTCTAACATCAGAAGCATTTGAAGAGAATGACTTACAGTCATTAAAAAAACTGTAATAATGAGCAATTAAATTAAATGTTTGATGTTTATTAAAACAAATTGTAAGTCATATGTAAATTATGCTACTTTTTCACATGGACTCAAAAGCAAATTTGAAGCTCAATAGCATTTGAGGAGAAAGATTGCAGTCATAAAACAATTTTAATGTGTTAATTTAGGTGTCAGCTACAATGCACACCTTATACATTTTTTTATATATATTAAAGGTGCTGTAGGGAACTTTTGTAAAAAAAATATTTTTTACATATTTATTAAACCTGTCATTATGTCCTGACAGTAGAATATGAGACAGATAATCTGTGAAAAAAATCAAGCTCCTCTGGCTCCTCCCAGTGGTCCTATTGCCATTTGCAGAAACTCCATCACTCCCGGTAAAAAATAACCAATCAGAGCTGCGGTCCGTAACTTTGTTTGTGTTCAAAATGTAGAAAAATGTATATAATAAGCGAGTACACCATGAATCCATTTTCCAAACCGTGTTTTTGGCTTGTCCTGAATCACTAGGGTGCACCTATAATAAGTGTTTATATTCAGACTATTTTAGATTGCTTCGGGAATACCGCGGCGGAGTAACCCAGTACCTTTGTGATTCTTCATAGACATAAACAGAGAGAAGTAGTTCCGGCTACGATGTTCTTCCGCAAGACGCAAGCAGTTCTGTTTATTAACCGCTAGAGCGTCAAAAGTTCCCTACCGCAGCTTTAAAATAAAGTGTTACTAAAGTTATATATATTGTTCGGTGTATGTGATTTCAAAGTCTAGATGGGTCGGATTAACCCTTTAACTGCCATATCCCTTAAAACTTGATTGCCAGAGGGTTACTGTAAATGCTTATGCCCGCTGGGCACAGTTTTCCCGATGCCACCGGGGTGGCGTTGCACTGACGGCTTGAGCCCGCCATCGCTGCTTGCAGCTATATTTATTATTATTCTTCTTCTTCTTCTCCCGAATGAATCGCATTTTTGTGGGCTTTAACATGCTCAAAAAGTCATGAAACTTTGCACACGCGTCAAACCTGGTGAAAATTTTCGTCTGATATAGGATTCAGAAGAGGGTGTGGCAAAATGGCTCGACAGCGCCACCTATACCAAGAAAATCAACAGCCTTCCAGCTATGTTTCACGTACATGCACGAAAATTGGCACACATATGTAACACACCAATACCTACAAAAAAGACTCTTGGAGCGAAATTCTAAACCCAACAGGAAGTCGGTTATTTTTAATATTATGAGCATATTTTGTGTAATTTTGGTCATTTCCATGTGTTGTATTTTAACGAACTCCTCCTAGAGAGTTCTTCAAATCAACACCAAATTTGGTATGCCTAATCTAAAGGCCTTTGCGATGTTAAATTGCGAAGATCTTGAGTTTTCGTTGAAGGGCGTGTCCGTGGCGGCCTGGCGAATTTCGATGATTCGCCATGAAAAATGAAGTTGCTATAACTCACACATACAATGTCCAATCTGCCCCAAACTTCACATGTTTGATGAGACTCCGAACCTGAACAGATTGACATGCCCATATTCAGTTATAGTCATAGCGCCACCTATTGGCAACAGGAAGTGACATATTTTACGCTGCGACGAACTACTCCTAGAAATTTTATGACATCAATGTCTTTTTTGTGGTCAGTCTAATCTAAAGGCCTGTGCGATGTTCAGTTGTGAAGATCTTGAGTTTTCGTTAAAAGGCTTGTTCATGGCGCCGCGACGAAGTTCGATGTCTCGCCATGGGAATAAAAGATGTTATAACTCAGGCATAAAATGTCCGATGTTCCCCAAACTTCACATGTGTGATAAGAGTCCTGGCCTGAACAGATCTGCAGGCCAATATTCCACCGGGTGTGGCAGAATGGCTCTATAGCGCCACCTATACACTTTCAACGGAGTGCGCCTCGAGCTATGTTTCACGTACATGTACAAAAATTGGTACACACATGTAACACTCCAATACCTACAAAAAAGTCCCTTGGTACGAAATCCGGATCCCAACAGGAAGTCGGTTATTTTGAATTTTCCCTGCAAAATTGGTGCTGTTTTTGCCATTTTCAGGGGTTGTACTTTAACGAACTCCTCCTAGAGATTTATTCAGATCAACACCAAACTTGGTCAGTGTAATCTAAAGCCATTTGCGATGTTAAATTGCGAAGGATTTGAGGTTTCGTTAAAGGGCGTGTCCATGGCGGCCTGACAAATTTCGATGTTTCGCCATAAAAAGGAAGTTGCTGTAACTCAGACATACAATGTCCAATCTGCCCCAAACTACACATGTTGGATAAGACTCTTGACCTGAACAAATCTACATGCCAATATTCAGTTATAGTCATAGCGCCACCTATTGGCAACAGGAAGTGACATATTTTACACTGCGACAAACTATTTCCAGAAATGTTATGACATCAATGTCTTTTTTGTGGTCAGTCTAATCTAAAGACCTGTGTGATGTTTAGTTGTGAAGATCTTGAGATTATGTTAAAAGGCGTGTCCATGGCGCCGCGACGAAGTTCGATGTCTCGCCATGGGAATAAAAGATGTTATAACTCAGGCATAAAATGTCCGATCTTCCCCAAACTTCACATGTGTGATAAGGGTCCTGGCCTGAACAGATATGAAGGCAAATATTCCATTGGGTGTGGCAAAATGGCTCGATAGCGCCACCTATACACTTTCAACGGAGTGCATATGCACTTTCAATGGAGTGCGCCTCGAGCTATGTTTCACGTACATGTACAAAAATCGGTACACACATGTAAAACACACATACCTACAAAAAAGTCTCTTGGTACGAAATCCGAATCCCAACAGGAAGTCGGTTATTTAGAATTTTCTCTGCAAAATTGGCATAGTTTTTGCCATTTTCAGGGGTTGTACTTTAACGAACTCCTCCTAGAGATTTATTCAGATAAACACCAAACTTGGTCAGTGTAATCTTAAGCCCTTTGCGATGTTTAATTGCGAAGATCTTGAGGTTTCGTTAAAGGGCGTGTCCATGGCGGCCTGACAAATTTCGATGTTTCGCCATGAAAAAGGAAGCTGCTGTAACTCAGACATACAATGTCCAATCTGCCTCAAACTTCACATGTTAGATAAGACATCTGCCCTTAACAGATCTACATGCCCATATTCAGTCATAGTCATAGTGCCACCTGCTGGCAGCAGGAAGTGTCAATGTTTTACACTGCAAATAACTACTCCAAGAAATTTTATGACATCCACATTTTATTTTGGTCAGTCTAATCTAAAGTTCTTTGCAATGTTAAATTGTGGAGATCTTGAGATTTTGTTAAAGGGTGTGTCCATGGCGCCATGACAAAATTTGATGTCTCGCCATCGGAAGAGAAGTTGTTGTAACTCAGGCATTAAATGTTCAATCTTCCCTAAACTTCAAATGTTCGATAAGAGTCCTGGCCTGAACACATCTGAAGGCCAATATTCCATTATAATGACAGCGCCACATGCTTACAACAGGAAAATTGGCAGATATATGGAATAAACTTTGACATATTCCACTTATATTTCTGAGTTTAAATGCATATTTCTCACCGTTCACATATCTACTAAAGCCACTTACTGCCGGTGAGCCCGGGTGCGAGGGCCCGTTCATCGCTGCTTGCAGCTTTAATTATTATTATTATTATTATTATTATTATTATTATTATTATTATTATTATTATTCTCCCGAATGAATCGCATTTTTGAGGGCTTTAACATGCTCAAAAAGTCATGAAACTTTGCACACGCGTCAAACCTGGTGAAAATTTTCGTCTGATATAGGATTCAGAAGAGGGTGTGGCAAAATGGCTCGACAGCGCCACCTATACTAAGAAAATCAACAGCCTTCCAGCTATGTTTCACGTACATGCACGAAAATTGGCACACATATGTAACACACCAATACCTACAAAAAAGACTCTTGGAGCGAAATTCTAAACCCAACAGGAAGTCAGTTATTTTTAATATTATGAGCATATTTTGTGTAATTTTGGTCATTTCCATGTGTTGTATTTTAACGAACTCCTCCTAGAGAGTTCTTCAAATCAACACCAAATTTGGTATGCCTAATCTAAAGGCCTTTGCGATGTTAAATTGCGAAGATCTTGAGTTTTCGTTGAAGGGCGTGTCTGTGGCGGCCTGGCGAATTTCGATGATTCGCCATGAAAAATGAAGTTGCTATAACTCACACATACAATGTCCAATCTGCCCCAAACTTCACATGTTTGATGAGACTCCGAACCTGAACAGATTGACATGCCCATATTCAGTTATAGTCATAGCGCCACCTATTGGCAACAGGAAGTGACATATTTTACGCTGCGACGAACTACTCCTAGAAATTTTATGACATCAATGTCTTTTTTGTGGTCAGTCTAATCTAAAGGCCTGTGCGATGTTCAGTTGTGAAGATCTTGAGTTTTCGTTAAAAGGCTTGTTCATGGCGCCGCGACGAAGTTCGATGTCTCGCCATGGGAATAAAAGATGTTATAACTCAGGCATAAAATGTCCGATCTTCCCCAAACTTCACATGTGTGATAAGAGTCCTGACCTGAACAGATCTGCAGGCCAACATTCCACCGGGTGTGGCAGAATGGCTCTATAGCGCCACCTATACACTTTCAACGGAGTGCGCCTCGAGCTATGTTTCACGTACATGTACAAAAATTGGTACACACATGTAACACTCCAATACCTACAAAAAAGTCTCTTGGTACTAAATCCGGATCCCAGCAGGAAGTCGGTTATTTTGAATTTTCCCTTCAAAATTGGTGTTGTTTTTGCCATTTTCAGGGGTTGTACTTTAACGAACTCCTCCTAGAGATTTATTTAGATCAACACCAAACTTGGTCAGTGTAATCTAAAGCCCTTTGCGATAATAAATTGCGAAGGACTTGAGGTTTCGTTAAAGGGCGGGTCCATGGCGGCCTGACAAATTTCGATGTTTCGCTATGAAAAAGGAAGTTGCTGTAACTCAGACATACAATGTCCAATCTGCCCCAAACTTCACATGTTGGATAAGACTCTTGACCTGAACAGATCTACATGCCAATATTCAGTTATAGTCATAGCGCCACCTATTGGCAACAGGAAGTTACATATTTTACACTGTGACAAACTACTCCTAGAAATTGTATGACATCAATGTCTTTTTTGTGGTCAGTCTAATCTAAAGACATGTGTGATGTTTAGTTGTGAAGATCTTGAGTTTTTGTTAAAAGGTGTGTCCATGGCGCCGTGATGAAGTTCGATGTCTCGCCATGGGAATAAAAGATGTTATGACTCGGGCATAAAATGTCTGATCTTGCCCAAACTTCACTTGTGTGATAAGGGTCCTGGCCTGAACAGATCTGAAGGCCAATATTCCATCGAGTGTGGCAAAATGGCTTGATAGCGCCACCTATACACTTTCAACGGAGTGCGTATACACTTTAAACGGAGTGCGCCTCGAGCTATGTTTCACGTACATGTACAAAAATCGGTACACACATGTAACACACCATTATCTACGAAAAAGTCTCTTGGTACGAAATCCAAATCCCAACAGGAAGTCAGTTATTTCAAATTTTCTCTGCAAAATTAGTGTTGTTTTGGCCATTTTCAGGGGTTGTACTTTAACGAACTCCTCCTAGATATTTATTCAGATCAACACCAAACTTGGTCAGTGTAATCTAAAGCCTTTTGCGATCTTAAATTGCGAAGATCTTGAGGTTTCGTTAAAGGGCGTGTCCATGGCGGCCTGACAAATTTCGTTGTTTCGCCATGAAATAGGATGTTGTTGTAACTCAGGCATAAAATGTCCAATCCTCCCCAAACCTCACATGTTCGATAAAAGTCCTGCCCTGAACACATCTGAAGGCCACTATTCCATTATAATGATAGCGCCACCTGCTGGCAACAGGAAGATTGGCACATATATGGAATAAACATTGATATATTCTACTTATATTTATGAGTTTAAATGCATATTTCTCACCGTTCACCTATTAACTAAAGCCACTCGCTGCCGGTGAGCCCGGGTGCGAGGGCCCGTTCATCGCTGCTTGCAGCTTTAATTATTAGGGCCCGAGCACCGATGGTGTGAGGACCCTCTTGGAATTGCTCCGTTTATTATTATTAGGGCCCGAGCACCGAAGGTGTGAGGACCCTATTGTATCTGCTTCGTTTCTTATTATTATTATTATTACGGTGCCAAATGAATCGCCTTTTTGAAGGCCTAAACATACTCAAAAAGTCAGGAAAATTTGCACACACCTCCGAACTGGCGAAAATTTACGTCTGATATGGGTTTCAGAAGTGGGCGTGGCAAAATGACTCGATAGCGCCACCTATACACGTTCAGCGGTGTGCGCCTCGAGCTACGTTTCACGCACATGTATGAAAATCGGTACACACATGTAACACACCAAGACCTACAAAAAAGACTCTTGGACCAAAATTCTAAACCCAACAGGAAGTCAGATATTTTTTATTTTATGAGCAAATTTTTTGTCATTTTTGCCATTTCCATGCGTTGTATTTTAATGAACTCCTCCTAGAGATTAATTCAGATCAACACCAAATTTGGTATGCCTAATCTAAAGGCCTTTGTGATGTTAAATTGCGAAGATCTTGAGTTTTCGTTCAAGTTCGTGTCCGTGGCGGCCTGGCGAACTTCGATGATTCGCCATGAAAAATGAAGTTGCTATAACTCAGACATACAATGTCCAATCTGCCCCAAACTTCACATGTTTGATGAGACTCCCAACCTGAACAGATTGACATGCCTTTATTCAGTTATAGTCATAGCGCCACCTATTGGCAACAGGAAGTGACATATTTTACACTGCAACAAACTACTCATAGAAATTTTATGACATCAATGTCTTTTTTGTGGTCAGTCTAATCTAAAGGCCTGTGCGATGTTAAGTTGTGATCTTGAGTTTTCGTTAAAAGGTGTGTCCATGGCGCCGTGACGAAGTTCGATGTCTCGCCATGGGAATAACAGATGTTATTACTCAGGCATAAAATGTCTGATCTTCCCCAAACTTCACATGTGTGATAAGAGTCCTGGCCTGAACACATCTGAAGGCCAATATTCCATCGGGTGTGGCAAAATGGCTCGATAGCGCCACCTATACACTTTCAACAAAGTGCGCTTCGAGCTATGTTTCACTTACATGTACAAAAATAGGTACGCACATGTAACACACCAATACCTACAAAAAAGTATCTTGGTACGAAATCCGAATCCCAACAGGAAGTTGGTTATATAGAATTGTCTCTGCAAAATTGGCATTGTTTTTGCCATTTTCAGGGGTTGTACTTTAACAAACTCCTCCTAGAGATTTATTCAGATCAACACCAAACTTGGTCAGTTAAATCTAAAGGCCTTTGCGATGTTAAATTGCGAGGATCTTGAGGTTTCGTTAAAGGACGTGTCCATGGCAGCCTGACAAACTGCGATGTTTCGCCATGAAAAAGGAAGTTGCTGTAACTCAGACATACAATGTCCAATCTGCCCCAAACTTCACATGTTAGATAAGATTTCTGCCCTTAACAGATCTACATGCCCATATTCAGTTATAGTCATAGCGCCACCTGCTGGCAACAGGAAGTGACATCTTTCACGCTGCGACAAACTACTCCTAGAATTTTTTTGAAATGAATGCATTTTCTGTAGTCAGTCTAATCTAAAGGCCTGTGCAATGTTAACTTGTGGAGACCTTGAGTTTTTGTTAAAGGGCGTGTCCATGGCGTCATGACAAATTTTGATGTCTCACCACAGCAAGAGAAGTTGTTGTAACTCAGGCATAATTTGTTCGATCTTCCCCGAACTTCACATGTTCGATAAGAGTCCTGCCCTGAACACATCTGAAGGCCAATATTCCATTATAATGAGAGCACCACCTGCTGGCAACAGGAAGATTGGCACATATATGGAGTAAACTTTGATATATTCCACTTATATTTATGAGTTTAAATGAATATTTCTCACCGTTCACCTATTTACTAAAGCCACTCGCTGCCGGTGAGCCCGGGTGCGAGGGCCCGTTCATCGCTGCTTGCAGCTTTAATTAGGGCTCAAGCCCAAAGGGCGAGAGGCCTATTGTTTTCCTTTGGATTATTTTTTATTATTATTATTATTATTTTTTTCCAACGTCTCGGGGGCTTTTGGGGCCCTTAACGTGCTTAAAAAGTCTTGAAAATTGGCACACAGATTGGAACCTGCGGCCATTAGGGCCGGGCAGAGACTGATACACGGGCGTGGCACAGGGGCTCTACAGCGCCCCCTGGAATATGGAGGGCCATATATCATACATTCTTGCTCGTAGACGTATGAAACTCGGTACACATATAAATCTCATCAATCCAAACAACTTTTGTATTGCATATCATGGGCTCCGCCCAACAGGAAGTTGGCTATTTAGGGTTTAGTATTCAAATTTTTCGTCAAAGTTGTGGGGGCTTTTGGGGTCCTTAACATACTCAAAAACTCTTGAAAATTTGCGCACACTTTGGAATCTGTGGCCTTTAGGAGCCTGCAGAGGCTGGGACCCGGGCGTGGCACAGGGGCTCTACGGCGCCCCCTGGAACACAGTCAGAAATGTTGATGTATAGCTCACACATACTTGCACATATTCATATGAAACTCAGTACACATATAGATCTCATCGTGCCGAACAACTTTCGTATTGCATGTCATAGGCTCCACCCAACAGGAAGTCAGCTATTTAGAGTTATGTAAAAAGCGCATGCTCTGGAATTTGAAATACTTGTCATAGGTTTTTTTCTCGATTGCCGCCAAACTCGGTCAACATGATCTCAAGACACTGGGGATGAAAAATTGCCAGGGGATTTTTGATATCTCGAACGGTTTGCTCGTGGCGAGGCGTTGAAATTATGGCGAGAAATTAGAAACAGGAAGTGTCTAATACCATCCACATACATTTCCTGATTTTAATCAAACTTCATCAGATTATTCGTTGTATGATGTCGATCGCATATATGTGACTATTAGGAGTCAAAGTTATAGCGCCACCAACTGGCAGAAGGAAGTGTGTCATTTTCAAAATGATTTGAATTCAGCATCTTATTATTACTCGATTTGCTTCAAACTTCATCAGAATAATGTTAAAACACAGCTGATATAAATCTGCAAGGGGGATATTGATATCTAAAAAATTGTTGCCGTGGCAACATGTCAAACTGGAATACTTCTCAGGTGATTTTGAGGCAAATAACATACTTAGAATTTCACAAAACTCTGAACACACATCAGTATTTCTGATAGGAACTTAAATTGTGAATGGATTTTGGATAGCTTGAATGGTTTTGCCGTGGTGATTTTTTTTAAATGACCTTACAAAGGGAATCATTATTGTATTTTTAAATTGCAGCTTCCAAACACGTCAAAGAATTTTTTCATACAGATGAAAAAGTCATTCTGAGGAAATATGCATAGTTTCACGACTTTACAACACTGTATGGATAACAGAAAATTAAAAAAACTGTCAGACATCTCATCTCACTCTGTCCCTCTGTTTGAGTATATGTGCTTCAGACTTCCATTGTCTGAGAGAAATAGCGCCCCTACAGGTTCAATTCCCGGACTTTTACTTTCACTTTTAAATCGGTTAAAAATACAAACAAATACTTAGATTTAATTCACACTGACAAGCTAAACCAACATATCTGATTATTACCGGTTCAGGGCTCATGGATAAATTATTTCTGGCCAGAGATACGTGAGAAACACGAGAGATGAATCACCGCTGTGATCACGAGCGTCTGGAGTAAAGAGCTCAGAGAAAACGAATTTATTCCTGTTTTAAAGCTTTTAAAAATAAATTATTACAGCGATATCACTCAATCAACCAATTAGAACACACCAAGAGCTAAATTAAGATGTTTTTGAACTGTTTGTGTGAAAATGAAATATTTGCAGCTGCCTATCTGAAATCACGCCTCCGATCAGCGCGTACAGTGTCCAGCTCAAAACAAACGAATTTATTCTTGTTTAAGAGCTTTTTTAAATAAAATATTACCACAAATGCACACAATAAACCCATTGTAACACAACAAGAGCTAAATGCAGGTGTTTGTGACCTGTTTAAGTGTGCAAGACTATTTGAAAGCGCGACTGGCAGAATAACATATCTCTCGAGCTGCAGGATTCTGGCTTTCGTCGTACGAACGAACACATAACGGACAAGATTATTTCAAAACACATAATAGCTTGGCGACTATAAACGAAAACAGCCACGTGAACATAAACTGGATCTACTGGATTTGAATATTAAAGTGACCACATTTACCACTTGCTTCTGTCTTCAATTTTAATCTATATAAAAAAGGAAACTCATTCGACTTGGCTGCTTTTTTAATGTGTGCGTATTTATTTATTTATCTTTTTATACATTTTGTATAATTTCATAGTTTGTGTATTACAATTATAAAAACAAAAATAAAATTAGCCACTCACATAGAAATAGCTTAGGCCTTAACCTTTTTCTGACAGTTTTAGGGATTTTTAAAAATCCTAAAAAAACCTTATTTGTGCTGCAAATAATAATTTCAAACTCATTTGATACTGACCTATGACATCCTGTGACATTATATTTATTTTAATTTACATAATCTCATGGATGTAACAGTAAATCTGTTCAGCTCACAGATCAATACTAAGCTGTAATACAAGCAGAACTTTCACAAATGCTTATGAGTCATTTAAGGATTTGATAACACTGTAAAATAATGTCTAATTTGTTAACATTAGCAAATTCATTGATAACACTTTATAATAACTGCACTCATTATTAAATAGTCAGTTCATGCTTTATAAATCCTTGTCCCAATATTAATAGTCAGTAGTAAGCAGTTTATAAATACAGCTATAAATAGCTTGTCCTTGGTTTATAAGCACATTTATTAAAAATGAGAGTAAGTTATCTTCCTATGAAAAATAAAAGATAAAAATAAACAAACAACAACACAGATTGATACAGAACTCAGAAATTTTATTGTGGATTTATGATAAAGCCTGCAAATGAATTCATACTCCTACTCATACTACTCCATACTCCTTTTTCAACATGATGCCAATATACTGAGATGTTAAATTGTGAATGGGTTTAGGATAGCTTAAATGGTGTTGCCATAGAGATTTATTAAAGTAACATAAAAAAATACAATAGTTATTTTACTATATCTTTACAATTTTTCATTCTAAATCTTCATAATTTTTTATATAAGTAGAAGTCCTCATTTGAAGGAAGCACAGTAAGTTTCATAGCTTTATCACTTTCAAGAGCCAGCATAAAATTTAAACTATCATAACTTATAAATCAAGCTTGCAATTCTTAGTACCTATAAGGGCCACCAGAGGGAGCTATAGGATTACTTTTAAATAATTATTGTAGAAACGAGTATGATTTAAATCATTTATAGAAATCTTTCAAAAAAAAAAAAATGAATTGTATATATTTTACTGATAAAATGACCCTCACTTAATTAGAATAACAAGCTGAAGTATTTTGAACTGTATATTAAGAATAATTCTTTATAGGCTTTATGGACAGATACGTTTTGAGTGACTCTTGAAGGATCAGCACCACATCCTCTTTTACCACTGTTTAAAGAATTAATCTTACAGAATAGGTGTGAATGAATTTTGGATAGCTTGAATGGTTTTGCCGTGATGTTTTTTGAAATAATAGTAAAAAAGGAACCAGTAAATGTCTTTTTATTTTTTTAAAGTGCAGCTTCTAAACACTTAAAAAAAAAAAAAATGTACACATAGAAGACCAGTCATTCTGAGGCATATTTCCTCAGAATGACTGGTCTCATGACCATAGTTTCATGACTATACAACACTATATGGATGATAGAAAATTAAAAAAAACTATCATACATCTGATGTCACTCAGTCCCACTGTCACTGTGGGTAATGTGTGTGTGTGTGTGTTAAGTGAATTAGGTGTGAAACTATCAGGGTGCATTTAGTCTCCAGCGCCAACATTTTACAGAACTGCCACTTTCCTGGAGTCTCCAGAATTACTCGGTGTCGGACTCTGAGAGACTTAAGATTCCAAAAAATGATTTAATTAGAATACCATGAAGTATTGTGAAATACTATATATTAAGTCTTTATATATAGGCTTTATGCACAGATTAGAGTGACTCATGAAGGACCAGCACCACCTCCTCTTGTTCGATGGTTTGAGGAATATATCTTCCAGAATCCAGGATTAAGATTTAGGAGCTCATTTTTATTCCACCTCCTTTCCTGAAAAGTCTGTCTTGCAGAATTGACTAAAAATTAATCTTCACATTAATTACTAATTATTTTGCAATTCTTTTTGTCAGTTCTTCTTGACCTGCTTTTTTCTTCTTCTTTTCTGACCTCATGACCCAGTCAGTATTTTTTGTACAATGGTCAAGTCTTAACTTATCCATTTCTGTATTGCATTTGTGTTTGATATTTCTCATGGGTATTTCATAATTTTCGACCTTACAGTTTGAGTTAAAAGTCTATTTTAGCGCATTTCATCTGTAAAAGAAAACATGCCTAATAATTCTGCACACATGAATATAAGGAGTTTTTCTCTTCCAGCTTTCCTGGACTATTGTATAGCACTCATAAATGATTAAATAAAAAATAATGGTAGTTATTAAGATTTATATGGTTTGGAATTGGTAAAATGTACTTGGAAAAAAATCACAATAAAACAATGTTTTCATGTTTAAGTTTGGAATATTAACTGACATGAATGAATGCTATATAAATATTGTTCATGTTAACATAATGTTTATAAATGAAATCTTATTGTACAGTGTTACTAATATATATATTGTTCTGTGAATGTGATTTTAAAGTCTAGATGATTCGGATTAACCCTTTAACTGCCGTATCCTTTAAAACCTCACTGCCAGAGGGATATTGTGAATGCATGTGCCCGCTGGGCACAGTTTACCTGATGCCACCGGGGTGGCGATGGCATTGGTGGCTTGAGCCCGCCATCGCTGCTTGCAGCTATATTTATTATTATTATTCTTCTTCTCCAAAATGAATCGCATTTTTGAGGGCCTAAACATGCTCGAAAAGTCATGAAACTTTGCACACACCTCAGAACTGGCGAAAATTTACGTCTGATATGGGTTTCAGAAGTGGGTGTGGCAAAATGACTCAACAGCGCCACCTATACACGTTCAACGGTGTGCGCCTCGAGCTACGTTTCATGTACATGTATGAAAATCGGTATACACATGTAACTCTCCAATACCTACAAAAAAGTCTCTTGGAGCAAAATCCGAAACCCAACAGGAAGTCGGTTATTACTAATATTATGAGCAAATTTTGTGTCATTTTTGTCATTTCCATGCGTTGTATTTTAACGAACTCCTCCTAGAGATTCATTCAGATCAACACCAAATTTGGTATGCCTAATCTGAAGGCCTTTGCGATGTTAAATTGCGAAGCTTTTGAGTTTCCGTTAATGGGCGTGTCCGTGGTGGCCTGGCGAATTTCGATGATTCGCCATGAAACAGGAAGTTGCTATAACTCACACATACAATGTCCAATCTGCCCCAAACTTCACATGTTTGATGAGACTCCTGACCTGAACAGATTGACATGCCCATATTCAGTTATAGTCATAGCGCCACCTACTGGCAACAGGAAGTGACATGTTTTACACTGCGATGAACTACTCCTAGAAATTTTATGACATCAATGTATTTTTTGTGGTCAGTCTAATATAAAGGCCTGTGTGATGTTTAGTTGTGAAGATCTTGAGTTTTCATTAAAAGGCGTGTCCATGGCGCCGTCACGAAGTTCGATGTCTCGCCATAGGAATAGAAGATGTTATAACTCAGGCATAAAATGTCCGATCTTCCCCAAACTGCACATGTGTGATAAGAGTCCTGGCCTGAACACATCTGAAGGCCAACATTCCATCAGGTGTGGCAAAATGGCTCGATAGCGCCACCTATACACTTTCAACAGAGTGCGCCTCGAGCTATGTTTCACGTACATGTACAAAAATCGGTATACACATGTAACACACCAATACCTACAAAAAAGTCTCTTTGCACGAAATCCGAATCCCAACAGGAAGTCGGTTATTTAGAATTTTCTCTGCAAAATTGGCGTTGTTTTTGCCATTTTCAGGGGTTGTACTTTAACGAACTCCTCCTAGAGATTTATTCAGATCAACACCAAACCTGGTCAGTGTAATCTTAAGCCCTTTGCGATGTTAAATTGCGAAGATCTTTAGATTTCGTTAAAGGGCGTGTCCATAGCGGCCTGACAAATTTCGATGTTTCGCCATGAAAAAGGAAGTTGCTGTAACTCAGATATACAATGTCCAATCTGCCCCAAACTTCACATGTTAGATAAAACTTCTGCCCTTAACAGATCTACATGCCCACATTCAGTTATAGTCATAGCGCCACCTATTGGCAACAGGAAGTGACATGTTTTACGCTGCGAAAAACTACTCCTATAATTTTTTTGAGATTAACATACATTTTGTGGTCAGTCTAATCTAAAGGCCTGTGCAATGTTAACTTTTGGAGATCTTGAGTTTTTGTTAAAGGGCGTTTCCATGGCGCCATGACAAAATTTGATGTCTTGCCACAGCAAGAGAAGTTGTTGTAACTTAAGCATAAAATGTTCAATCTTCCCCAAACTTCACCTGTTTGATAAGAGTCCTGGCCTGAACACATCTGAAGGCCAATATTCCATTATAATGATAGCGCCACCTGCTGGCAACGGTAAGATTGGCACATATATGGGATATACTTTGATATATTCCACTTATATTTAGGACATTAAATGCATATTTCTCAACGTTCACCTTTTTACTAAAGCAACACGATGGCGGTGAGCCCGGGTGCGAGGGCCCGTTCATCGCTGCTTGCAGCTTTAATTAGGGCCCGAGCACCGATGGTGTGAGGACCCTCTTGGAATTGCTCCGTTTATTATTATTATTAGGGCCCGAGCACCGAGGTGCGAGGACCCTCTTGTATCTGCTTTGTTTATTATTATTATTAGGGCTCAAGCCCAAAGGGCGAGAGGCCTATTGTTTTCCTTAGGATTATTTTTTATTATTATTATTATTATTATTATTATTATTATTATTTATTTTTTTTTTCAACGTCTCGGGGGCTTTTGGGGCCCTTAACGTGCTTAAAAAGTCTTGAAAATTGGCACACAGATTGGAACCTGCGGCCATTAGGGCCGGGCAGAGACTGATACACGGGCGTGGCACAGGGGCTCTACAGCGCCCCCTGGAATATGGAGGGCCATATATCATACATTCTTGCTCGTAGACGTATGAAACTCGGTACACATATAAATCTCATCAATCCAAACAACTTTTGTATTGCATATCATAGGCTCCGCCCAACAGGAAGTTGGCTATTTAGGGTTTAGTATTCAAATTTTTCGTCAAAGTTGTGGGGGCTTTGGGGGTCCTTAACATACTCAAAAACTCTTGAAAATTTGCGCACACTTTGGAATCTGTGGCCTTTAGGAGCCTGCAGAGGCTGGGACCCGGGCGTGGCACAGGGGCTCTATGGCGCCCCCTGGAACACAGTCATAAATGTTGATGTATAGCTCACACATACTTGCACATATTCATATGAAACTCAGTACACATATAGATCTCATCGTGCCGAACAACTTTCATATTGCATGTCATAGGCTCCACCCAACAGGAAGTCAGCTATTTAGAGTTATGTAAAAAGCGCATGCTCTGGAATTTGAAATACTTGTCATAGGTTTTTTTCTCGATTGCCGCCAAACTCGGTCAACATGATCTCAAGACACTGGGGATGAAAAATTGCCAGGGGATTTTTGATATCTCGAACGGTTTGCTCGTGGCGAGGCGTTGAAATTATGGCGAGAAATGAGAAACAGGAAGTGTCTAATACCATCCACATACAGTTCCTGATTTTAATCAAACTTCATCAGATTATTCGTTGTATGATGTCGATCGCATATATGTGACTATTAGGAGTCAAAGTTATAGCGCCACCAACTGGCAGAAGGAAGTGTGTCATTTTCAAAATGATTTGAATTCAGCATCTTATTATTACTCGATTTGCTTCAAACTTCATCAGAATAATGTTAAAACACAGCCGATATAAATCTGCAAGGGGGATATTGATATCTAAAAAATTGTTGGCGTGGCAACATGTCAAACTGGAATACTTCTCAGGTGATTTTGAGGCAAATACCATAGTTAGAATTTCACAAAACTCTGAACACACATCAGTATTTCTGATAGGAACTTAAATTGTGAATGGATTTTGGATAGCTTGAATGGTTTTGCCGTGGTGATTTTTTGAAATTACCTTACAAAGGGAATCATTATTGTATTTTTAAAATGCAGCTTCCAAACACGTCAAAGAATTTTTTCATACAGATGAAAAAGTCATTCTGAGGAAATATGCATAGTTTCAAGACTTTACAACACTGTATGGATAACAGAAAATTAAAAAACTCTCAGACATCTCATCTCACTTTGTCCCTCTGTTTGAGTATGTGTGCTTCAGACTTCCATTGTCTGAGAGAAATTGCGCCCCTACAGGTGCAATTACCGGACTTTTACTTTCACTTTTAAATCGGTTAAAAATACAAATAAATACTTAGATTTAATTCACACTGACAAGCTAAACCAACATATCTGATTATTACCGGTTCAGGGCTCATGGATAAATTATTTCTGGCCAGAGATACGTGAGAAATAGGAGAGATGAATCACCGCTGTGATCACGAGAGTCTGGAGTAAAGAGCTCAGAAAAAACTAATTTATTCCTGTTTTATAGCTTTTAAAAATAAATTATTACAGCGATATCACACAATCAACCAATTAGAACACACCAAGAGCTAAATTCAGATGTTTTTGAACTGTTTGTGTGAAAATGAAATATTTGTGGCTGCCTATCTGAAATCACGCCTCCGATCAGCGCTTACAGTGTCGAGCTCAAAACAAACGAATTTATTCTTGTTTAAGAGCTTTTTTAAATAAAACATTACCACAAATGCACACAATAAACCCATTGTAACACATCAAGAGCTAAATGCAGGTGTTTGTGACCCGTTTAAGTGCGCAAGACTATTTGAAAGCGCGACTGGCAGAATAACATATATCTCTCGAGCTGCAGGATTCTGGCTTTCGTCGTACGAACGAACACATCACGGACAAGATTATTTCAAAACACATAATAGCTTGGCGACTATAAACGAAAACAGCCACGTGAACATAAACTGTTGAGAAATATATCTGAAGTGGATCTACTGGATTTTAATATTAAGTGACCGCATATACCAGCTGCTTCTGTCTTCAATTTTAATCTATATAAAAAATGAAATTCATTCATCTTGGCTGCTTTTTTAATGTGTGTACGTATTTATTTATTTATTTATTATTTTGCTCTAACAAGAATTAATCTATATTTAATTAAATCAATTACATTTTATTTTACATTTGATTTGTCCATATCTGCATCTAAACGCCTAAAAACCTAAAACATGCTCTATTATACTATTGTTAGCAATTTCTTTATCGTCCAATTTATCTGGTGTACACACTTTTATTTTCATAATAAACTTGTTTGTTAGATTATACACAGTTACAGTGGTCTATAATAAATATTAACAGGTTTTATTCAAGCTGTTTAGAATGATTGCAGTAGGCTAATTTTTTTTTATGTAAATCCAAAAAAAAAAAAAAAAAAAACATTGGAAAACAATGACTGTTGTACTTTTTTTATACATTTTGTATAATTTCATAGTTTATGCATTATAGTTATAAAACAAATAAATGTAGCCACTCACATAGAAATCTTAGGCCTTATCCTTTTCTGACAGTTTTAGGGATTTTTAAAAATCCTAAAAAACCTTATTTGTGCTGCAAATAATAATTTCAAACTCAAAAAGTAAATAGTCAGTTCATGCTTTATAAAGCCTTGTCCCAATATTAATAGTCAGTAGTAAGCAGTTTATAAATACAGCTATAAATAGCTTGTTTTTGGTTTATAAGCACATTTATTAAAAAGGAGAGTAAAGGATCAGTTATCTTCCTATGAAAAATAAAAGATAAAAATAAACAAACAACAACACAGATTGATACAGAACAGAAAAATAAATTTTATTGTGGATTTATGATAAAATCAACCTGTAAATGAATTCATACTCCTCCTCATACTACTCCATACTCCTTTTTCAACATGATGCCAATATACTGAGATGTTAAATTGTGAATGGGTTTAGGATAGCTTAAATGGTGTTGCCACAGAGATTTATTAATGTAACATAAAAAAAATACAATAGTTATTTTACTATATCTTTAAAATTTTTCATTCTAACTCTTCATAATTTTTTATATAAGTAGAAGTCCTCATTTGAAGGAAGCACAGTAAGTTTCATAGCTTTTTCATTTTCAAGAGCCAGCCTAAAATTAAAACTATCATAACTTATAAATCAAGCTTGCAATTCTTAGTACCAATAATGGTCACCAGAGGGAGCTATAGGATTACTTTTAAATAATTATTGTAGAAACGAGTATGATTTAAATAATTTATAGAAATCTTTCAAATAAAATAATATGTATTTTAGGAATTTTACTGATAAAATGACCCTCACTTAATTAGAATAACAAGCTGAAGTATTGTGAACTGTATATTAAGAATAATTCTTTATAGGCTTTATGGACAGATACGTTTTGAGTGACTCTTGAAGGATCAGCAGCACATCCTCTTTTACCACTGTTTAAAGAATTAATCTTACAGAATAGGTGTGAATGAATTTTGGATAGCTTGAATGGTTTTGTTGTGGTGATTTTTTGAAATAATAGTAAAAAAGGAACCAGTAAATGTCTTTTTATTTTTTTTAAAGTGCAGCTTCTAAACACTTAAAAAAAATGTACACATAAAAGACAAGTCATTCTGAGGCATATTTCCTCAGAATGACTGGTCTCATGACAATAGTTTCATGACTATACAACACTATATGGATGATAGAAAATAAAAAAACTATCATACATCTAATGTCACTCAGTCCCACTGTCACTGTGGGTAGTGTGTGTGTGTGTGTGTGTTTGTGTGTGTGTTAAGTGAATTAGGTGTGAAACTATCAGGGAGCATTTAGTCTCCAGCGCCAACATTTTACAGAACTGCCACTTTCCTGGAGTCTCCAGAATTACTCGGTGTCCGGCTCTGAGAGACTTAAGATCCCAAAAAATGATTTAATTAGAATACCATGAAGTATTGTGAAATACTATATATTAAGGCTTTATATATAGGCTTTATGAACAGATTAGAGTGACTCGTGAAGGACCAGCACCACCTCCTCTTGTTCGATGGTTTGAGGAATATATCTTCCAGAATCCAGGATTAAGATTTAAGAGCTTATTTTTATTCCACCTCCTTTCCTGAAAGTCTGTCTTGCAGAATTGACTAAAAATTAATCTTCACATTATTTCCTAATTATTTTGCAATTCTTTTTGTCAGTTCTTCTTGACCTGTTTTTCTCTTCCAGCTTTCCTGGACTATTGTATAGCACTCATAAATGATTAAATAAAAAACAATGGTAGTTATTAAGATTGATATGGTTTGGAATTGGTAAAAAATGCTTGGAAAAAAATCACAATAAAACAATGTTTTAATGTTTAAGTTTGGAATATTAACTGACGTGAATGAATGCTATATAAATATTGTTCATGTTAACATAATGTTTATGAATGGAATCTTATTGTAAAGTGTTACTAAAGTTATATATATATATATATTGTTCTGTGAATGTGATTTTAAAGTCTAGATGATTCGGATTAACCCTTTAACTGCCATATCCTTTAAAACCTCACTGCCAGAGGGATATTGTGAATGCATGTGCCCGCTGGGCACAGTTTACCTGATGCCACCGGGGTGGCCATGGCACTGGTGGCTTGAGCCCGCCATCGCTGCTTGCAGCTATATTTATTAGGGCCCGAGCACCGATGGTGTGAGGACCCTCTTGTTTCTGTGTTGTTTATTATTATTATTATTATTATTATTATTATTTTTCTGAAACTTTCTCGAAAAGTCATGAAACTTGGCACACACGTCAGAGCTGGAAAAATATTAGGTATGCAATGGTTTGCTAAGGTGGGTGTGGCAAAATGGCTCGACAGCGCCACCTATAAATTTTCAACGAAGTGCATCTTGAGCTACGTTTCACGTACTTGTATGAAAATCGGTACACACATGTAACACACCAATATCTACAAAAAAGTCTCTTGGTACGAAATCCAAATTCCAACAGGAAGTCAGTTATTATTTTTTTTCTCATCCAAAATTTTGTCATTTTTGCCATTTCCGGAGGTTGTACTTTAACGAACTCCTCCTAGAGATTTATTCAGATCAACACCAAAGTTTGTCAGTGTAATCTAAAGGCCTTTGCGATGTTAAATTGCGAAGATCTAGAGTTTTCGTTTGAGGGCGTGTCTGTGGCGGCTTGGCGAATTTCGATGTTTCGCCATGAAAAATGAAGTTGCTATAACTTAGACATAAAATGTCCAATCTGCACCAAACTTCACATGTTTGATAAGACTCCTGACCTGAACAGATCAACATTCCCAAATTTAGTTATAGTCATAGCGCCACCTGCTGGCAACAGGAAGTGAATGCCTTATGCTGCAATGAACTACTCCTAGAAATCTAATAAAATCTAAATTGTGTTATGGTCAGTTTAATCTAAAGGCCTTTGCGATAGTGAATTGTGATTATCTTGAGTTTTCGATAAAGGGTGTGTCCTTGGCGACGTGACAAAGTTTGATGTCTCGCCATGAGAATAAAATTTGTAACTCAGGCATAAAATGTCTGATCTTCCCCAAACTTCACATGTTTGATAAGAGTCCTGGCCTGAACACAACTGAAGGCCAATATTCCATTGGGTGTGGCGAAATGGCTCCATAGCGCCACCTATACATTTTCAACGGAGTGCACCTCGAGCTATGTTTCACGTGCATTTACAAAAATCAGTACACACATGTAACACACCAATACCTACAAAAAAGTCTCTTGGTACGAAATCCGAATCCCAACAGGAAGTCGGTTATTTAGAATTTTCTCTGCAAAATTGGCGTTTTTTTTGCCATTTTCAGGGGTTGTACTTTAACGAACTCCTCCTAGAAATTTATTCCGATCAACACCAAACTTGGTCAGTTAAATCTAAAGACCTTTGCAATGTTAAATTGCGAAGATCTTGAGGTTTCGATAAAGGGCGTGTCCATGGCGGCCTGACAAATTACGATGTTTCACCATGAAAAAGGAAGTTGCTGTAACTCAGACATACAATGTCCAATCTGCCCCAAACTTCACATGTTAGATAAGACTTCTGCCCTTAACAGATCTACATGCCCATATTCAGTTATAGTCATAGCGCCACCTGCTGGCAACAGGAAGTGACATGTTTTATGCTGCCACAAGCTACTCCTAGAAATCTTTTGACAGAAATGTAATTTTTTTGTGGTCAGTCTAATCTAAAGACCTGTGCAATGTTAAATTATGGAGATCTTGAGTTTTTGTTAAAGGGCGTGTCCATAACGCCTTGGCACAATTTGATGTCTCGCCACAGCAAGAGAAGTTGTTGTAACTCAGGCATAAAATGTTCGATCTTCCCAAAACTTCACATATTCGATAAGAGTCCTTCCCTAAACACATCTGAAGGCCAATATTCCATTAAAATGATAGCACCACCTGCTGGCAACAGGAAGATTGGAACATATATGGAATATAATTTGATATATTCCAATTATATTTATGACTTTAAATGCATATTTCTCGCCGTTCACCTTTTTACTAATGCCACTCGCTGGCGGGGAGCCCGGGTGCGAGGGCCCGTTCATCGCTGCTTGCAGCTTTAATTAGGGCCCGAGCACCGATGGTGTGAGGACCCTCTTGGAATTGCTCCGTTTATTATTATTATTATTATTATTATTATTATTATTATTATTCTTCTTCTCCAAAATGAATCGCATTTTTGAGGGCCTAAACATGCTCGAAAAGTCATGAAACTTTGCACACACCTCAGAACTGGCGAAAATTTACGTCTGATATGGGTTTCAGAAGAGGGTGTGGCAAAATGGCTCAACAGCGCCACCTATACACGTTCAACGGTGTGCGCCTCGAGCTACGTTTCATGTACATGTATGAAAATCGGTATACACGTGTAACTCTCCAATACCTACAAAAAAGTCTCTTGGAGCAAAATCCGAAACCCAACAGGAAGTCGGTTATTACTAATATTATGAGCAAATTTTGTGTCATTTTTGTCATTTCCATGCGTTGTATTTTAACGAACTCCTCCTAGAGATTCATTCAGATCAACACCAAATTTGGTATGCCTAATCTAAAAGCCTTTGCGATGTTAAATTGCGAAGCTTTTGAGTTTTCGTTAATGGGCGTGTCCGTGGCGGCCTGGCGAATTTCGATGATTCGCCATGAAACAGGAAGTTGCTATAACTCAGACATACAATGACCAATCTGCCCCAAACTTCACATGTTTGATGAGTCTCCTAACATGAACAGATTGACATGCCCATATTCAGTTATAGTCATAGCGCCACCTATTGGCAACAGGAAGTGTCATATTTTACTCTGCGATGAACTACTCCTAGAAATTTTATGACATCAATGTATTTTTTGTGGTCAGTCTAATCTAAAGGCCTGTGCGATGTTAAATTGTGAAGATCTTGAGTTTTCGTTAAAAGGCGTGTCCATGGCGCCGTCACGAAGTTCGATGTCTCGCCATGGGAATAAAAGATGTTATAACTCAGGCATAAAATGTCTGATCTTCCCCAAACTTCACATGTGTGATAAGAATCCTGGCCTGAACACATCTGAAGGCCAAAATTCCATCAGGTGTGGCAAAATGGCTCGATAGCGCCACCTATACACTTTCAACAGAGTGCGCCTCGAGCTATGTTTCACGTACATGTACAAAAATCGGTATACACATGTAACACACCAATACCTATAAAAAAGTCTCTTGGTACGAAATCCGAATCCCAACAGGAAGTCAGTTATTTAGAATTTTCTCTGCAAAATTGGTGTTGTTTTTGCCATTTTCAGGGGTTGTACTTTAACGAACTCCTCCTAGAGATTTATTCAGATCAACACCAAACCTGGTCAGTGTAATCTTAAGCCCTTTGCGATGTTAAATTGCGAAGATCTTTAGATTTCGTTAAAGGGCGTGTCCATGGTGGCCTGACAAATTTCGATGTTTCGCCATGAAAAAGGAAGTTGCTGTAACTCAGACATACAATGTCCAATCTGCCCCAAACTTCACATGTTAGATAAAACTTCTGCCCTTAACAGATCTACATGCCCACATTCAGTTATAGTCATAGCGCCACCTATTGGCAACAGGAAGTGACATGTTTTACGCTGCGAAAAACTACTCCTATAATTTTTTTGAGATTAACATATATTTTGTGGTCAGTGTAATCTAAATGCCTGTGCAATGTTAACTTTTGGAGATCTTGAGTTTTTGTTAAAGGGCGTTTCCATGGCGCCATGACAAAATTTGATGTCTTGCCACAGCAAGAGAAGTTGTTGTAACTCAGGCATAAAATGTTCAATCTTCCCCAAACTTCACATGTTTGATAAGAGTCCTGGCCTGAACACATCTGAAGGCCAATATTCCATTGTAATGATAGCGCCACCTGCTGGCAACGGTAAGATTGGCACATATATGGGATATACTTTGATATATTCCACTTATATTTAGGACATTAAATGCATATTTCTCAACGTTCACCTTTTTACTAAAGCCACACAATGGCGGTGAGCCCGGGTGCGAGGGCCCGTTCATCGCTGCTTGCAGCTTTAATTATTATTATTATTCTTCTCTAAGATGAATCGCATTTTTGAGGGCCTAAACATGCTCGAAAAGTCATGAAACTTTGCACACACCTCAGAACTGGCGAAAATTTACGTCTGATATGGGTTTCAGAAGTGGGTGTGGCAAAATGGCTCAACAGCGCCACCTATACACGTTCAACGGTGTGCGCCTCGAGCTACGTTTCATGTACATGTATGAAAATCGGTATACACATGTAACTCTCCAATACCTACAAAAAAGTCTCTTGGAGCAAAAACCGAAACCCAACAGGAAGTCGGTTATTTCTAATATTATGAGCAAATTTTGTGTCATTTTTGTCATTTCCATGCGTTGTATTTTAACGAACTCCTCCTAGAGATTAATTCAGATCAACACCAAATTTGGTATGCCTAATCTAAAGGCCTTTGCGATGTTAAATTGCGAAGCTTTTGAGTTTTCGTTGAAGGGCCTGTGTGTGGCGGCCTGGCGAATTTCGATGATTCGCCATGAAACAGGAAGTTGCTATAACTCAGACATACAATGACCAATCTGCCCCAAACTTCACATGTTTGATGAGACTCCTGTCCTGAACAGTTTGACATGCCCATATGCAGTTACAGTCATAGCGCCACCTATTGGCAACAGGAAGTGACATATTTTACGCTGCGACAAACTACTCCTAGAAATTTTTGACATCAATGTCTTTTTTGTCGTCAGTCTAATCTAAAGGCCTGTACGATGTTAAATTGAGAAGATCTTGAGTTTTCGTTAAAGGGCGTGTCCATGGCGCCATGTCAAAGTTCGATGTCTCGCCATGGGAGTAGAAGTTGTTGTAACTCAGTCATAAAATATCAGATCTTGCCCAAACTTCAAATGTTTGATAAGAGTACTGACCTGAACACATCTGGAGGCTAATATTCCATTGGGTGTGGCAAAATGGCTCGATAGCGCCACCTATACATTTTCAATGGAGTGCGCCTCGAGCTACATGTCATATACATGTACGAAAATCGGTAAACATATGTAACACACCAATAGCTACAAAAAAGTCTCTTGGTACGAAACCCGAATCCCAACAGGAAGTCGGTTATTTTTAATTTTCCCTGCAAAATTGGTGTTGTTTTTGTCATTTTCAGGGGTTGTATTTTAACGAACTCCTCCTAGAGATTTATTCAGATCAACACCAAACTTGGTCAGTGTAATCTAAAGCCCTTTGCCATGTTAAATTGCGAAGGAATTGAGGTTTCGTTAAAGGGCGTGTCCATGGCGGCCTGACAAATTTCGATGATTCGCCATGAAAAATGATGGTGCTATAACTCACACATACAATGTCCAATCCGCCCCAAACTTCACATTTTTGATAAGACTCTTCACCTGAACAGATCTACATGCCAATATTCAGTTATAGTCATAGCGCCACCTATTGGCAACTGGAAGTGACATATTTTACACTGTGACAAACTACTACTAAAAATTTTATGACATCAATGACTTTTTTGTGGTCAGTCTAATCTAAAGACCTGTGTGATGTTTAGTTGTGAAGATCTTGAGTTTTTGTTAAAAGGCATGTCCATGTCGCCATGACGAAGTTCGATGTCTCGCCATGGGAATAAAAGATGTTATAACTCAGGCATAAAATGTCCGATCTTGCCCAAACTTCACATGTGTGATAAGGGTCCTGGCTTGAACACATCTGAAGGCCAATATTCCATTATAACGATAGCGCCACCTGCTGGCAACAGGAAGATTGGCACACATATGGAATAAACTTTGATATATTGCACTTATATTTATGAGTTTAAATGCATATTTCTCAACGTTCACCTTTTTACTAAAGACACACGATGGCGGTGAGCCCGGGTGCGAGGGCCCGTTCATCGCTGCTTGCAGCTTTAATTATTATTATTATTCTCCAAAATGAATCGCATTTTTCAGGGCCTAAACATGCTCGAAAAGTCATGAAACTTTGCACACACCTCAGAACTGGCGAAAATTTATGTCTGATATGGGTTTCAGAAGTGGGTGTGGCAAAATGGCTCAACAGCGCCACCTGTACACGTTCAACGGTGTGCGCCTCGAGCTACGTTTCATGTACATGTATGAAAATCAGTATACACATGTAACTCTCCAATACCTACAAAAAAGTCTCTTGGAGCAAAGTCCGAAACCCAACAGGAAGTCGGTTATTTCTAATATTATGAGCAAATTTTGTGTCATTTTTGTCATTTCCATGCGTTGTATTTTAACAAACTCCTCCTAGAGATTCATTCAGATCAACACCAAATTTGGTATGCCTAATCTGAAGGCCTTTGCAATGTTAAATTGCAAAGCTTTTGAGTTTTCGTTAATGGGCGTGTCCGTGGCGGCCTGGCGAATTTTGATGATTCGCCATGAAACAGGAAGTTGCTATAACTCAGACATATAATGTCCAATCTGCCCCAAACTTCACATGTTTGATGAGACTCCTGACCTGAACAGATCTACATGCCCATATTCAGTTATAGTCATAGCGCCACCTATTGGCAACAGGAAGTGACATATTTTACACTGCGATGAACTACTCCTAGAAATTTTATGACATCAATGTCTTTTTTGTGGTCAGTCTAATCTAAAGGCCTGTGCGATGTTAAATTGTGAAGATCTTGAGTTTTTGTTAAAAGGCGTGTCCATGGCGCCGTCACGAAGTTCGATGTCTCGCCATGGGAATAAAAGATGTTATAACTCAGGCATAAAATGTCCGATCTTCCCCAAACTGCACAAGTGTGATAAGAGTCCTGGCCTGAACACATCTGAAGGCCAAAATTCCATCAGGTGTGGCAAAATGGCTCGATAGCGCCACCTATACACTTTCAACAAAGTACGCCTCGAGCTATGTTTCACGTACATGTACAAAAATCGGTATACACATGTAACACACCAATACCTACAAAAAAGTCTCTTGGTACGAAATCCGAATCCCAACAGGAAGTCGGTTATTTAGAATTTTCTCAGCAAAATTGGCGTTGTTTTTGCCATGAAAAAGGAAGTTGCTGTAACTCAGACATACAATGTCCAATCTGCCCCAAACTTCACGTTAGATAAAACTTCTGCCCTTAACAGATCTACATGCCCACATTCAGTTATAGTCATAGCGCCACCTATTGGCAACAGGAAGTGACATGTTTTACGCTGCGACAAACTACTCCTAGAATTTTTTTGAGATTAATGTATTTTTGTAGTCAGTCTAATCTAAAGGCCTGTGCAATGTTAACTTGTAGAGATCTTGAGTTTTTGTTAAAGGGCATGTCCATGGCGTCATGACAAATTTTGATGTCTTCCCAAAGCAAGAGAAGTTGTTGTAACTCAGGCTTAATTTGTTCGATCTTCCCCAAACTTCACATGTTCGATAAGAGTCCTGCCCTGAACACATCTGAAGGCCAATAGTCCATTATAATGAGAGCACCACCTGCTGGCAACACAAAGATTGGCACAAATATGGAGGAAACTTTGATATATTCCACTTATATTTATGAGTTTAAATGCATGTTTCTCACCGTTCACCTATTTACTAAAGCCACTCGCTGCCGGTGAGCCCGTGTGCGAGGGCCCGTTCATCGCTGCTTGCAGCTTTAATTAGGGGCCAAGCACCGAAGGTGCGTAGGCACCTATTGTAATCGTTGGCGTTATTATTATTCTGCTTCTTCTTCTTCTTCTTCCGCCGCAAGTCTATGGCAGCCCATAGAACCGATTGCGGGAAAGTTGTATAATTTGGCACACTGATAGAGGACAGTCCTAACATTAACTATAGCAAATTTGAAGTCTCTAACTCCAACTCTCTAGCGCCACCACTTGTCCAAACTTTCAATGTTTATATGCTAATAACTTTTGAACCGTAAGCCAGAAAATGGAAATTCTTCTGAATCCTCTGAATCCTTGGCTCAAGCCAAGTCGAATTAATCCTGAAATTCAAAAATCGCAAGGTTTAGTTTTTTCGCTATTTTCAATTATTCGAAAAACCTACTTTTTCGAACTCGTCCTAGACGGTTAGTCCGGTTGCCACGAAAATTGTCTCAGATCATCTTCAGACCAGGCCCGCAAAAGTTATGGAAATCAAGTTGATTCGTCCAACCGTTGTCGAATGACACGTAAACAAATTTGACGAAAAGCACGCAAAAATGCAAGTGAGGCTATATCTCCGCAACGGTTTGTCATATTGAGACCAAACTTGGTCTGTGTTATAACAAGCATGAACTGAGACTACTTGCAGTGTTTCGACACAGCGCCACCTAGTGGTCAGGAGATATGAAAAATGCATATTTTGGCTTATAACTTCTGAATGGTTTGGCCAAAAATCACACAACTGGTCACTTTAGATTCAGTGAGTCATGTAGAGTCGAATGATATCCAATTTTCCTGTGTCGGCCATTTTAGGCGTCGGCAATTTTGAATTATGTTTTAAAATGCTGTATTTTTTGAACGCAGCATCGTATCGTTTTGCAAATAATTACAAAAATATTCGGCTCCATGCCCTGAAGGTACTCAAAAAGTTTGGTGGCAGCGCCACCTTGTGGCCAAGAGTTATAATGAAATATCACATAAATGCTAATAGCTTTTGAATAAATTAGACTATTAAAATTAAAATGGTCTCTCTATATTCTCTGGGACATGCCGAGAGCATTGATACCAATTATGCGAGATTTGGGCATACTTCCTGTCCGCCATTTTGCTTAATGTTGAAAACCTACTTTTTCGAACTCCTCCTAGACCATTAGTCCGATTTTCACCAAATTTGACGTGAATCATCTTCAGACCATGCTGGCAACAAGTTATGGATTTCGTGTCGATATACAAAACGGTTCTCATTTAGCGCATTAACGAATTTGCGGGAAGGGTGCCAAAATGCATTTGAGGCTGTATATCTGCAACGCTTTGACATATTTGCACCAAACTTTGTATGTGTCTTCACCACCTCACACTGACCATGCCACATAAATTTGGTAACAGCGCCACCTATTGGTCAAGAGTAATAAACCATTCATTAATCATTAATAATTGCACTTATAAAAATGCTAATAACTTCTTAATGCATTAGTCTATTGCAACTGGGCTCAAAATATTCCCTGGCTTATGCCGATAACATAGATACTATATATGCCATAGTAAGCTGAACTTCCGGTCCGCCATTTTGATTTATGTTAAAAACATACTTTTTCGAACTCCTCATCAACCGTAGGTCCGATTTTCACCAAATTCGAATCAAATGATCTTCAGACTATGCTGACTGAAAGTTTTGGATTTTGAGTCGATAGACTAAACCGTTTTCGCATACCACATCAACGAATATGAGGCACAATGAGAAAATGACACTTGAGGCTGTATCCCTGGAATGGTTTGGCATATTGACACCAAACTTTGTGTGTGTCATTGAAAAGTCACACAGAGTACACCAAATTGATTTTATAACAGTGCCACCTATTGGTCAAGCTTGATAAGCCAAGTAATCATGCTACTAGAGGTGGTATTATGATTTTTTTAGCCATTTCAATTACAATAATTCCAAAATTGCTGTTATTGCTCATTAATGTATTTGGTGTGATGCTTCATGCGATGCTTAGCTCCTACATTTGCCGTTGGAGTGCTTGGCCCCGTAATTGCTGCTTGCAGCTATATTTAGGGCCCGAGCACCGAGGTGCGAGGACCCTCTTGTATCTGCTTTGTTTATTATTATTAGGGCCCGAGCACCGATGGTGTGAGGACCCTCTTGGAATTGCTCCGTTTATTATTATTATTATTAGGGCCCGAGCCAATGGGCGCAGGGCCCTATTGTTCCCCTAAGGATTATTCTTATTAGGGCCCGAGCACCGAGGTGCGAGGACCCTCTTGTATCTGCTTTGTTTATTATTATTAGGGCCCGAGCACCGATGGTGTGAGGACATTTTTGTGGTGGTCCATGGCGCCATGTCAAAGTTCGATGTCTCGCCATGGGAATAAAAGATGTTATAACTCAGGCATAAAATGTCCGATCTTCCCCAAACTGCACATGTGTGATAAGAGTCCTGGCCTGAACACATCTGAAGGCCAAAATTCCATCAGGTGTGGCAAAATGGCTCGATAGCGCCACCTATGCCACTTTCCTGGAGTCTCCAGAATTACTCGGTGTCAGGCTCTGAGAGACTTAAGATTCCAAAAAATTATTTAATTAGAATACCATGAAGTATTGTGAAATACTATATATATCGGCTTTATATATCGGCTTTATGAACAGATTAGAGTGACTCGTGAAGGACCAGCACCACCTCCTCTTGTTCGATGGTTTGAGGAATATATCTTCCAGAATCTGGGATTAAGATTTAGGAGCTCATTTTTATTCCACCTCCTTTCCTGAAAAGTCTGTCTTGCAGAATTGACTAAAAATTAATCTTCACATTAATTCCTAATTATTTTGCAATTCTTTTTGTCAGTTCTTCTTGACCTGCTTTTTTCTTCTTCTTTTCTGACCTCATGACCCAGTCAGCATTTTTTGTACAATGGTCAAGTCTTAACTTATCCATTTCTGTATTGCATTTGTGTTTGATATTTCTCATGGCTATTTCATAATTTTCGACCTTACAGTTTGAGTTAAAACTCTATTTTAGCGCATTTCATCTGTAAAAGAAAACATGCCTAATAATTCTGCACACATGAATATAAGGAGTTTTTCTCTTCCAGCTTTCCTGGACTATTGTATAGCACTCATAAATGATTAAATAAAAAATAATGGTAGTTATTAAGATTGATATGGTTTGGAATTGGTAAAATGTACTTGGAAAAAAATCACAATAAAACAATGTGTTTTTATGTTTAAGTTTGGAATATTAACTGACATGAATGAATGCTATATAAATATTGTTCATGTTAACATAATGTTTATAAATAAAATCTTATTGTACAGTGTTACTAAAGTTATATATATATATATATACATATACATATATATATATATATATATATATATATATATATATATATATATACATATATATACATATACATACATATACATATACATATATATATATATATATATATATATATATACATTGTTCTGTGAATGTGATTTTAAAGTCTAGATGATTCGGATTAACCCTTTAACTGCCGTATCCTTTAAAACCTCACTGCCAGAGGGATATTGTGGATGCATGTGCCCGCTGGGCACAGTTTACCTGATGCCACGGGGGGGTTATGGCATTGGTGGCTTGAGCCCGCCATCGCTGCTTGCAGCTATATTTATTATTTTTATTTTTTATTAAACCTTCCGGGGGTTTTTAGGGGCCTTAACATGCTCAAAAACTCTTGAAAATTGGCACTCACATTGGAATCTGCGGCCAACAGGACGCTGCAGAGGCTGGGACCCGGGCGTGGCACAGGGACTCTACAGCGCCCCCTGGAACACCTTCAGAAATCTTGAACCATAGCTCACACACACTTGCATGTATTTATATGAAACTCGGTACACTTATAGATCTCATTGAGCCGAACAACTTTCACACTGCATGTCATAGGCTCCGCCCAACAGGAAGTCAGCTATTTAGGGCTGTTTAAAAAAAGCATGCTCTGGAATTTGAAATACTCCTCTGAGGTTTTCAACCCGTTCACCACGAAACTCGGTGAACATGATCTCAAGACATTGGGGATGAAAAATTGCGAGGGGATTTTTGATATCTTGTATTGATATCTAATATAGTGTTGCCATGGCAATGTGTCAAACTTGAATATTCTCTTATGGTGAGTTTAAGCTCAGATTTACATGAAAGTCAAAACACATATCGGTATTATTGATAGCTAAACAATGGCAAAAGCTTTTAAAAGGGCGTGAAGGAGGCACTCTATAGCGCCACCTTTTGTCAAAAGTGGGGGGGTTAGTTTTAGCTACAGACACCAAACTTAGTACATAAATTGTTCTAATCAAGACGGACAACTTTCTAATTCACAGTCATAAGCTACGATCAACAGGAAGTCAGCTATTTTGATTTGAATGTGTATTTTTTAGATTTTACAGTTGTGAATTAATGCATACTCCTCACAGGGGAAGTACACTATACACTTTGTCTACATGAAGAAAAAACATTGAAGAACTTAAATTGCGAACGGATTTTGGTTAGCTTGAACGGTTTTGTGGTGGTGAATTTTTTTGAAATGACAGTAAAAAGGGAATCATTAATTGTCTTGTATTTTTAAATTGCAGCTTCCAAAAACTTAAAAACATTTTTTCATACAGACATCAAATCATTCTGAGGACATATGCATAGTTTCATGACTTTACAACACTATATGATTAAAAGAAAATTAAAAAACTGTCAGACTTCTCAACTGACATGATCTCACTCTGGCCACTCTGTCTGTGTGAGGAAAGGGAGGGGGAGAGGGAGGGGGAGTGTGATGGGGTTGGTGACTGTGAATTTTTGGTGACTGACAGTGTGTGTGGACTGTAGGAGAGGGGCTGTCTGGCAGAGAGAGAGAGAGAGAGACCTAATCATCCCTTTAATTTTAAATATTATTTAAAAAAAAAAAACATGCGCCATTCTCCCATGCGCGCTCGCGACCGCTCGGACATTTGCGGATGAATGTTCGTAATTGATGGATGGACATCTATGCCTGGGTATAGGACATCAGCAATCCGGCACAGAGAAAAGAAAAATAAAGTAAAAAACAAAAACAGACATAAAGTTGGCTTGACATTGGACATTCGAGAGTCTCAAATTTAGGGTCGGTCTCTAAAGTTACATGTGATATTGTGTGACGGCCCTTGTGTGATTTATCTTTGTTCTGTTGAGGTGATCGCTGACTGGGTGCACCTGGAACCTGTGAGTGGTGCACCTGGAACCTATGAACTAGTGAAGATAAAGCTCCACTTGGTCAAACTACTCGGGCAGCCTCTTCTCTGCAATCCAGATGTCATCCATGGCCTGATCACGCCGACTACTATATTTTGTTTGGGTTTATTTGTGTTATGGAGACTTACCATCTGCATTTAAATAGTTATGTTTGGTGATTCTTTTGTTAAATAAATAACCTTTTGATTATTTATGCTGCCTAGTTCCCTCTTCTGTCATGACCCTTGAGCCAGGTTGTGACAAAATGGGGGCTCGTCTCGGTCTTAGAATTCAGGCAATTTAATAAGATATCAATGTTTAATACGTAGGCCTATGTATGAGGTTCTAGTTGTTGGGAGCGTGGCAGCTTGTGCGAATGGTAAGAAGTTTGTTTTACTTTGGTAATTGTTTGTTTGCTTGTTTGTTCATTTGGGGTAGTGTTGTAGTGATTGGTTTGTTGGTTGAGCAGGGTAAGTGAAGGTTGGTTTTGGCATTTGAAAACTTGTAGGTGATTTTTGTTTCTTTTACAAATTATTTATTGTTGTTAGTCAACAGATAATCCAGGTGAATGTTGTGGGTCCTTGTGTGCATATTGTTTTCAAAAGCAGTTGGAGTTTTCTCTTGTAGGCTGTAGCGACGGTCCACTTTTGGGCTTGTTGTGCGGGTCCTTGGTAGTGTTTTGGCGAACGTGGGTGAAGCTTTTAGCTTGGGAGCATGTCCATGGTTTTGGGAGGGTAGCTAGTGTGCTAGTTGCTCTTCCAAGCCAGTGGTCATTAGTGCATAAATACCCACCACAAGTAGCTGCATGAAGACTAGGGATGAGTAAGTTAGCAGGGTTGATCAAGATAGCGGGAAAACTCCATACCATTTGAGGTTTAGTCCTTTTAGTACACACGAGGAAGCTACATTGTCTTGCTGGGTCTGTTGCTGTGGTTTTGTTGTGCCAATTGTTATAATGGCAGATTGTGATGCATTTATTGCAGCGCCGTCTGAAGAGGTGTTGGAGCATTGTACTAGAGAGCAGCTACTGAAGATTGCAGAGCACTTCTCTATAGTGGTAGGGGAGAACGCCTTAAAGAGAACATTAAGGTAGTTTTGAAGTCTGAGTTGAGGGAGAAGGGTGTGTTGGCTGTAGACGAGAAAGATGATTCTCCAGTTTCTGCTGGCGTACTTATCCAGACTCAGGGCTTAACATTTGACCAACAGAAAGAACTGTTGTTGATTCAGCTTGATCATGACAAATGTAGACATGAGTTGCAAATTAAACAGCAGATTGAGGTGGAGAGGATTCGACAAGAAATCGAGCAGACCAAATTAGATCTGGAAGGGCGCCGATTATCTTTGGCAAATAATAGTAAGGGGGCCACTGAAGATCAGACCGTGCAGTTGTCTAGAGCTGTGTGTTCCTTTGATATTAATAATTTAAGACTACTGCCACAGTTTAATGAAAAGGACCTGGATACTTTTTTTATATTATTTGAGCGTGTTGCTAAAGCTAGAGGTTGGCCTGAAGCAGATTGTGCTTTGATGCTTCAGTGTGTGCTGACAGGACGAGCACAGGAAGCTTATTCATCCTTGAGCGCAGAAGATAGCTCTAGCTTTGTAAAAATCAAGTCTGCCGTGTTAAAGGCGTATGAGCTGGTACCAGAAGCGTATCGCCAACGTTTTAGGTCCTGGGAAAGACGCACTGGTCAAACTTATATGGAGTTTGCTCGAGACGTAACTGGTCATTTTAAACGTTGGTTGGATGCGCTGGAGGTCACTACTTTTGGGCATCTGTGTGACCTTGTTGTTTTGGAGCAGTTCAAAAACATGCTTCCTGGCTATATTGCAACATATGTTAGTAAAAGAAAGTGCGTCACGGCGGCAGGTGCGGCTGAATTAGCAGATGAGTATTTGTTACTCCATAAAGGGAGTTTTAGAGAGCGTGCTATAACACGTGAGCATTCTTGGAGAGCTGGTGCACTGAAGTTAGAAGCAGTATCGCGAGGTAATGTTGACACTAACTGTAACTACTGTCATGAAGAGGGTCACTGGAAGGCTGATTGTCTGCTGCTGCATTTTAAAAATAAAAAAGTATTATCTAAGGTTAATCCTGTGGCAGCAGCGGCACCGGTTGTTACGGACTGTGTGTCTGAGTTACTTACAGCAGAGCTTGAACCGGATGTCTTGGCAGCTTATGCCCCTTTTATAAGAGATGGGTTTGTGTCACTGGTAGGAAGTGAGGTTAGGGTTCCAGTAAAAATTCTGAGGGACATAGGGGCCTATGACTCTTATATTGTGGGATCTGTGTTGTCATTGTCAGAAGAAACTGACACGGGTGACTGCATACTAAGTCGTGGCATGGGTTTAACTGTTTTACCCATACCGTTACATAAGTTGATCTTGGACTGTGAACTGGTAAAAGGAGAGGTAAATGTAGGAGTACGTCCAGCGTTGCCCATTGAGGGGATTCATTTCATTCTGGGTAACGGGCTGGCCGGTAGCCATGTTTGGGCTGACACTACTCCCTTGCCAGTCGTTGCATCTTGCCCAGTTAAGTCTGTTGTTGACCATATTGCCACTGATTTACCTCAAGTTTTCTCAGCCTGTGTAAGTACACAAGCTATGAGTAAAGCGGAGTCTGAGAGGGAGTCTGATGAGAGTGAAGTAGAGTTCGTGACTCCATCGATGTCGGACTTTCCACTATCGGTGTCAAAAATTGAGTTGATACAGGAACAGCAAAGTGACTCTTCCCTTAAAGAAATGTTTAATTGTGTTGTATCTGCTAAGGAGATCAACAGTGTAGCAAGTGGGTATTTTTTACAAAAAGGCTTGTTACTTAGGAAATGGTTGATTCTGGGTACTGACTTTGTTGGGGATGCTATCGTTCAATTGGTGGTACCGACTAAATTTCGTCCCCTTGTCTTAAAAGTTGCTCAAGATGAGAGTGGGCACTTTGGTGTGAAAAAGACTTATCTTAGTGTCTTGAAGCATTTCTTTTGGCCACGGTTGAAAAAAGATGTTGCAGCATACATTAAGACATGTCACGTGTGTCAGTTAACGGGTAAGCCCAATCAGTATGTTAAACCTGCTCCATTACAACCCATTTTGGTTCGGAATGAGCCATTTGAGCACCTGATTGTGGACTGTGTGGGTCCGTTACCATGCTCTAAGTCTGGCTGTAAATACCTGCTGTCTGTTATGTGTCAGAATACTCGGTATCCTGCTGCGTATCCACTGAGGGCAATTACCACTAAGGCGGTAGTGAAAGCTCTAAGTCAGTTCATTTCGGTCTTTGGCATTCCGAAGGTCATCCAGAGCGATCAGGGGTCCAAATTTTCTTCGCACATGTTTGGTCAAATTTTGAAGTTGTTGTGTGTCAGTCATAACCAATCAACAGCCTATCATGCACAGAGTCAGGGGGCCTTGGAAAGGTTCCATCAGACTTTGAAGTCTCTCCTGCGTGCATATTGCACAGAGCTGGATAGAGACTGGGAGGAGGGTCTTCCCTGGCTTATGTCGGCTGCAAGAGAAGCTGTGCAGGAAAGTATAGGTTTTAGCCCTAATGACTTGGTTTTTGGACACAAAGTGCGTGGACCCTTGGCTTTTTTAAAAGTTGGTCTGGTGGAGGCAGAACCGCCCAGAAATTTGATTGATTTTGTCAATGGCTTTAAACATCGTCTGTTTGTAGCAGGTGAAATGGCGAGGGAGAAATTGCAAGTGTCACAGAGTAAGATAAAAAATAACTATGATCGCCGTGCAGAGCATCAAGAGTTTAGTCCGGGAGATCAAGTGCTCGCACTGATGCCTGTTGTGAGCTCGCCATTTCAGGCTAAATATGCTGGTCCTTATACAGTTGTTGAGAGAAGGTCTGACCTGAATTATATAATAGCAACACCAGGACGGAAAAAGTCAACACAGTTATGTCATGTCAACCTTCTCAAACCATATTATAAGCGTGAGGCTGAGGTAAGCCAGACAGTAAGAGACCAGGTGCATCCGGTTTTGCTTGTGAGTTCAGTGTCAGAATCACATGAGGTAGATGGAGTGCCAGAACCAGATGACAGTTTTTTATATGGTCGTCTAAAAAATTCTGAGACCCTTCGTAACCTTGATAGTCTGTTGTTGCATTTGACTGAATCTAAGCGTGGTGAGTTGTCAGATCTGATACAGAAATATCCATGTCTGTTTGATGATGTTCCTACATGCACAACCAATTAAACAGCGTTTTTACCGCATGTCTCCAGAGAAACTTAAATATCTAGACTCTGAAGTTGCTTACATGTTGGAAAATAATATTGCAATCCCGTCACCTTCTAGTTGGTCTTCACCGTGTATTTTGGTTCCAAAGGCTGATAAATCGCCTAGATTTTGCACAGACTTCAGAAAGGTAAACTCAGTCACTAAACCAGATTCCTTTCCGTTGCCACGTATGGACGACTGTATAGATGAGGTTGGTTCTGCCAAATTTGTTAGCAAGTTTGACTTGCTTAAAGGATATTGGCAGGTTCCGCTGTCTGCGCGTGCTCAGGAGGTATCGGCATTTGTTACACCATCTGGACTCTATTCTTATAGAGTCATGCCGTTTGGTTTGAGGAACGCTCCAGCGTTTGATGAATCGCATTGTGTCAGGTTTAGAAGGTTGTTCTGTTTATCTAGATGATCTGGTTATTTATAGTGACACATGGCATGCTCATCTTAAACGCATTCGAGCTTTGTTTGACCGGTTGTCTGAGGCACGAGTGGGGCAGGGCCATGTAGCTCCGGTCCAGGCCAAAGTCAGGGCAGGAGAACATTTTCCTAGGCCTACAACTAAAAAAAGAGTTACAACGATTTTTGGGTCTCGTTGGATACTACAGGAGTTTCTGTAAGAACTTCTCTACAGTTGGTTTTCATATGACTGAGTTGTTAAAAGCTAAGGTAAAGTTTGTGTGGTCTAATGAGTGTCAGAAAGCCTTTGAGAATATTAAGTCCCTGTTGTGTTCGTCTCCTGTGTTGATAGCACCACAGTTTGATAAAACATTCATGCTCCAAGTAGATGCAAGTCAGGTGGGTGCAGGTGCTGTTTTGTTACAGGAGAATGATCAGGGAATGGTGAGACCAGTTAGCTTCTTTTCCAAAAAATTCAACCGTTATCAGCTCAATTATTCAGTGATAGAGAAAGAAGCGCTGGCACTTGTTTGGGCTTTGCAGCACTTTGAGGTGTACATTGGAGGAGGGCGGCCACTTGTTGTGTACACAGATCACAATCCGTTGACATTTTTACAGTCACTGAAGTGTCCCAATCAGAGACTCATGAGGTGGTCGTTGTTTTTGCAAGCCTACGCACTGGAGATTAGACACATTAAAGGTGTAGACAACGTAATAGCAGACGCGTTATCACGTGCCCCTATGCTTTAAGTGTTGATGCCGCTTCTTGTTGTCTTAAGACTTGTTTTTCCTATGCCTGTTTTCTTAATTTGATTCCCAGGTCGGGGTTGCTGAAGATGGAATGGAGGGAAGCCGTAGTTTAAACGCAAGTTGAAGTTTAATGTTTATTTCGGCTGTGTATATATTCTGCCATTTATTGTGTTGTGGTAATTTTGTAATTTAACGTTTTCGATTATATTGGGTTATGGTACCTGTGATTTGTTTTGCCGGTGGCCCCTCTGGGTCACCGACTTTATGGGGGGGGGGGGGGGGTGACGGCCCTTGTGTGATTTATCTTTGTTCTGTTGAGGTGATCGCTGACTGGGTGCACCTGGAACCTGTGAGTGGTGCACCTGGAACCTATGAACTAGTGAAGATAAGCTCCACTTGGTCAAACTACTCGGGCAGCCTCTTCTCTGCAATCCAGATGTCATCCATGGCCTGATCACGCCGACTACTATATTTTGTTTGGGTTTATTTGTGTTATGGAGACTTACCATCTGCATTTAAGTAGTTATGTTTGGTGACTCTTTTGTTAAATAATTCACCTTTTGATTATTTATGCTGCCTCGTTCCCTCTTCTGTCATGACCCTTGAGCCAGGTTGTGACAATTGTTATACACTTTTCTAACGTCAGTAGCATTTGAAGAGAATAACTTACAGTCATAAAAACAACTGTAATTGTTCATCTAGGTGACAGCTATAATGCACAATTAATTTGAAAGTTTGATATTTATTACAACAAACTGTAAGTCATATGTAAATTATGCTACTTTTTCACATGGGCTCAAATGCAAATTTGAAGCTCAATAGCATTTGAGAAGAAAGACTTGCAGTCACAAAACAATTGTAATGTGTTCATATAGGTGTCAGCTACAATGCACACCTTATAAATTTTTTATAAATATAAAAATAAAGTGTTACTAAAGTCATATATATTGTTCTCTGTATGTGATTTCAAAGTCTAGATTGGTCGGATTAACCCTTTAACTGCCGCATCCCTTAAAACTTGATTGTCAGATGGTTACTGTAAATGCTTATGCCCGCTGGGCACAGTTGTCCTGATGCCACCGGGGTGGCATTGCACTGATGGCTTGTGCCCGACATCGCTGCTTGCAGCTATATTTTTAGGGCTCAAGCCCGAAGGGGCTTGAGCCCTATTGTTCCCCTAAGGATTATTAGGGCTCAAACCCGAAGGGGCGAAGAGCCCTATTGTTCTTCTTAGGATTATTAGGGCTCAAGCCCGAAGGGGCGAAGAGCCCTATTGTTCCCCTAAGGATTATTCTTCTTCTTATTATTATTATTAGGGCTCAAGCCCGAAGGGGCGAAGAGCCCTATTGTTCTTCTAAGGATTATTCTTCTTCTTATTATTTTTTTTATTTTTTATTAAACCTTCCGGGGGTTTTTAGGGGCCTTAACATGCTCAAAAACTCTTAAAAATTGGCACACACATTGGAATCTGCGGCCATCAGGATGCTGCAGAGGCTGGGACCCGGGCGTGGCACAGGGACTCTACAGCGCCCCCTGGAACACCTTCAGAAATCTTGAACCATAGCTCACACACACTTGCATGTATTTATATGAAACTCGGTACACTTATAGATCTCATTAAGCCGAACAACTTTCACACTTTATGTCTTAGGCTCCGCCCAACAGGAAGTCAACTATTCAGGGCTGTTTAAAAAAAGCATGCTCTGGAATTTGAAATACTCCTCTGAGGTTTTCAACCCGTTCGTCACGAAACTCGGTGAACATGATCTCAAGACATTGGGGATGAAAAATTGCGAGGGGATTTTTGATATCTCGAACGGTTTGCCCGTGGTGAGGCGTTGAAATTATGGCGAGAAATGAGAAACAGGAAATGTCTAATAACGTCCACATACATTTCCTGAATTTGATCAAACTTCATTGGTTTGTTCGTTGTATGATACCGATCGTATATATGTGACTATTAAGAGTCAATGTTATAGCGCCACCAACTGGCAACCATCTTATTTTTACTCGATTTCCTTAAAACTTCATCAGAATAATGACAAAACACGGCCGGTGTAAATCTGTTGTGGGGATATTGATATCTAATATGGCGTTGCCATGGCAACGTGTCAAACTTGAATGTTCTGTTATGGTGAGTTTGAGGCAGACAACAAGCTCAGACTTACATGAAACTCAAAATACATATCGGTATTATTGATAGCTAGACAATGGCAAAAGCTTTTAAAAGGGCGTGAAGGAGGCACGCTATAGCGCCACCTTTTGTCAAAAGTGGGGGGGTTAGTTTTAGCTACAGACACAAAACTTGGTACATAAATTGTTCTAATCAAGACGGACAACTTTCTAATTCACAGTCATAAGCTACGATCAACAGGAAGTCGGCTATTTTGATTTGAATGTGTATTTTTGAGATTTTACAGTTGTGAATTAATGCATACTCCTCACAGGGGAAGTACACTATACACACCAAACTTTGTCTACATGAAGAAAAACCATTGAGGAACTTAAATTGCGAACGGATTTTGGTTAGCTTGAACGGTTTTGTCGTGGTGAATTTTTGAAATGACAGTAAAAAGGGAAACATTAATTGTCTTGTATGTTTAAATTGCAGCTTCCAAACACTTCAAAGCATTTTTTTATACAAAGATCAAATCATTCTGAGGAAATATGCATAGTTTCACGACTTTACAACACTGTATGGATAAAAGAAAATTAAAAAACTGTCAGACTTCTCAACTGACATGATCTCACTCTGGCCACCCTGTCTGTGTGAGGGAAGGGAGGGGGAGAGGGAGGGGGAGTGTGAGGGAGTTGGTGACTGTGACAGTGTGTGTGGACTGTAGGGAGGGGCTGTCTGGCAGAGAGAGAGAGAGAGAGACCTAATCATCCCTTTAATAATCAGGAAAAAAAAAATTGTATTTTAAATTGTTATTGTTTTTGTTGTTGCTAATGGTGGTGTTTTTTCCTTACATTACAGGTTAAGAAATCTCTTAGGCCTTATCCTTTTCTGACAGTTTTAGGGATTTAAAAACATCCTAAGAACCCTAATTTGTGCTGCAAATAATAATTTCAAACTCATTTGATACTGACCTATGACAACCTGTGACGTGACATGACATTTATTAATCTCATGGATGTAACAGTAAAACTCTTCAACTGACAGATAAAGCTGCAATGCAAGCAAAACTATTTCACAAATGCTTATAGGTCATTAAAATCATTACAAAACACTAATACATTATTTAAGGATTTGGTAACACTGTAAAATAATGTCTAATTTGTTAACATTATGCAGTATAACATAGTATGCAGTCTTCGTAGGGCACCAACTCCCAGAGGGGGCACCATCCCAGTTGCTCAAAAAAAAAAAAAAACATGCGCCATTCTCCCATCCGCGCTCGCGACCGCTCACACCTCATGTTTGCGGCTGAATGTTCGTAATTGATGGATGGACATCTATGCCTGGGTATAGGACATCAGCAATCCGGCACAGAGAAAAGAAAACTAAAGAAAATAAAACAGGCATAAAGTTGTCTTGACATTGGACTTTCTAGAGTCTCAAATTTAGGGCCGGTCTCTAAAGTTACATGTGATATTGTTATACACTTTTCTAACGTCAGTAGCATTTGAAGAGAATGACTTACAGTCATAAAAACAACTGTAATTGTTCATCTAGGTGACAGCTATAATGCACAATTAAATTGAATGTTTGATATTTATTACAACAAACTGTAAGTCATATGTAAATTATGCTACTTTTTCACATGGGCTCAAATGCAAATTTGAAGCTCAATAGCATTTGAGAAGAAAGACTTGCAGTCACAAAGCGATTGTAATGTGTTCATATAGGTGTCAGCTACAATGCACACCTTATACATTTTTTATAAATATTAAAATAAAGTGTTACTAAAGTTATATATATTGTTCTGTGTATGTGATTTCAAAGTCTAGATTGGTCGGATTAACCCTTTAACTGCCGCATCCCTTAAAACTGATTGTCAGAGGGTTACTGTAAATGCTTATGCCCGCTGGGCACAGTTATCCTGATGCCACCGGGGTGGGGTTGCACTGATGGCTTGAGCCCGACATCGCTGCTTGCAGCTATATTTATTATTATTATTTTATTTTTATTTTTTTTTAAACCGGGCATTTTGGGGGGCCTTAACATGCTCAAAAACTCTTGAAAATTGGCACACACATTGGAATCTGCGGCCATCAGGACGCCACAGAGACTGGGACCCGGGCGTGGCACAGGGGCTCTACAGCGCCCCCTGGAACACCGTCAGAAATCTTGAACCATAGCTCACACACGCTTGCATGTATTTATATGAAACTCAGTACACTTATAGATCTCATTGAGCTGAACAACTTTCGCGCTCTATGTCATAGGCTCCGCCCAACAGGAAGTCAGCTATTCAGGGCTGTTTAAAAAAAGCATGCTCTGGAATTTAATATACTTGTCATAGGTTTTTTACTTGATTGCCACGAAACTCGGTCAACATGATCTCAAGACATTGGGGATGAAAAATTGCCAGGGGATTTTTGATATCTTGAACGGTTTGCTCGTGGCGAGGCGTTGAAATTAGAGCAATAAATGAGAAACAGGAAATGCCTAATAACATCCACATACATTGCCTGAGTTTGATCAAGCTTCATCGGTTTATTCTCTGTATGATACCGATCGTATATATGTGACTATTAAGAGTCAACGTTATAGCGCCACCAACTGGCAGCAGGAAGTGTGTCATTTTCAAAATGCTTTGAATTCAGCATCTTATTTTTACTCGATTTGCTGCAAACTTCATCAGAATAATGACAAAACACGGCCAATGAAAATCTGTTGTGGGGATATTGATATCTAATATAGTGTTGCCATGGCAATGTGTCAAACTTGAATATTCTGTTATGGTGAGTTTGAGGCAAATAACAAGCTCAGATTTACATGAAAGTCAAAACACATATCGGTATTATTGATAGCTAGACAATGGCAAAAGTTCATAAGAGGGCGTGGAAGAGGCACTCTATAGCGCCACCTTTTGTCAAAAGTGGGGGGTTAGTTTTAGCTACAGACACCAAACTCAGTACAAAAATTGTTCTTATCAAGACGGACAACTTTCTAATTCACAGTCATCAGCTAAGATCAACAGGAAGTCGGCTATTATGATTTGAATGTGGATTGTTTTTTACATTTATCTGTGAATTAATGCATACTGCTCAGAGGAGAGTAACACTATACACACCAAACTTTGTCTACATGTTGAAAAAACATTGAGGAACTTAAATTGTGAATGGGTTTTGGATAGCTTGAATGGTTTTGTCGTGGTGATTTTTTTAAATGACAGTAAAAATGGAATTATTAATTTTCCTGCATTTTTAAATTCCAAACACTTCAAAACCTTTTTGCATACAGAAAAAAAGTTATTCTGAGTAAATATGCATAGTTTCATGACTTTACAACACTGTATGGATAACAGAAAATTAAAAAACTGTCAGACATCTCATCTCACTCACTGTCCATCTGTTTGAGTATATGTGCTTAGACTTCCATTCTCAGAGAAAATGCGCCCCTAGGTGCAATTCCCGGACTAAAAAAGGGAGGAGACTCTCTTTTGGTTTCACTTTTAAATCGGTTAAAATACAAATAAATACTTGGATTTAATTCACACTGACAGGCTAAACCGACATATATGATTATTATCAGGTCAGGGCTCATTAATAATTGATGTGTGGTCAGTGATACGTGAGAAATATGAGAGATGAATCACTGCTCTGAGCAAAAGGGTGTGGAATGATGAGCTCAGAAAAAACGAGTTTATTCTTGTTTTATAGCTATTAAAAATAAAGTATTGCAGCGATATCACACAATTCACCAATTAGAGCACACCAAGAGCTAAATTAAGATGTTTTTGAACTGTTTGTTTGAAAATGAAATATTCGCGGCTGCCTATCTGAAATCACTGCCTCCGATCAGCGCGCACAGAGTCACAAGTTCAAAACTAACGAATTTATTCTTGTTTAAGAGCTTTTTAAAATAAATTATTGCCATAAATGCACACAATACATCCATTATAACACACCAAGAGCTAAATGCAGGTGTTTGTGACCCGTTTAAGTGTGCAAGACTATTTGAAAGCGCGACTGGCAGAATAACATATATCTCTCCAGCTGCAGGATTCTGCCTTTCGTCGTAAGAACGAACACATCACGGACAAGATTATTTCAAAATACATAATAGCTTGGCTAATATAAACGAAAACAGCCACGTGAACATAAACTGTTGAGAAATAAATCTGAAGTGGATCTACTGGATTTTAATATTAAGTGACCGCATATGCTTCTGTCTTCAATTTTAATCTATGTAAAAAATTTAACTCATTCATCTTGGCTGCTTTTTTAATGTGTGTACGTATTTATTTATTATTTTGCTCTAACAAGACTTAATCTATATTTAATTAAATCAATTACATTTTATTTTACATTTGATTTGTCCATTTCTGCATCTAAACGCCTAAAAACCTAAAACATGCTCTATTATACTATTGTTAGGAATTTCTTTATCGTCCAGTTTATCTGGTGTACACACTTTTATTTTCATAATAAACTTGTTTGTTAGATTATACACAGTTACAGTGGTCTATAATAAATATTGAAAGGTTTTATTCAAGCTGTTTAGAATGATTGCCTTAGGCTAATTTTTAAAATGTAAATCCAAAAAAAATAATAAATAAATAAAAAACATTGGAAAAGAATAACTGTTGTACTTTTTTATACATTTTGTATAGTTTCATAGTTTATGCATTATAGTTATAAAAACAAACAAATTTAGCCACTCACATAGAAACCTTAGGCCTTATCCTTTTCTGACAGTTTTAGGGATTTTTAAAAATACTAAAAAACCTTATTTGTGCTGCAAATAATAATTTCAAATTAATTTGATACTGACCTCTGACATCCTGTGACATGATATTTATTTGAATTTACATAATCTCATGGATGTAACAGTAAATCTGTTCAGCTCACAGATCAAGACTAAGCTGTAATGCAAGCAGAACTTTCACAAATGCTTGTAGGTCAATAAAATCATTACAAAACACTTACAAATCATTTAAGGGATTTGATAACACTGTAAAATAATATCTAATTTGTTAACATTAACAAATGCATTGATAACACTTTATAATAACTGCACTCATTAGTAAATAGTCAGTTCATGCTTCATAAAGCCTTGTCCCAATATTAATAGTCAGTAGTAAGCAGTTTATAAATACAGCTATAAATAGCTTGTTCTTGGTTTATAAGCACATTTATTAAAAAGGAGAGTAAAGGGTCAGTTATCTTCCTATGAAAAATAAAAAAAATAAAAATAAACAAACAACAACACAGATTGATAAAGAACTCAGAAATGTTATTGTGGATTTATGATAAACTCAGCCTGTAAATTAATTCATTCTCCTCCAAGAAGACACAAGTAGTTCACACCAAATTTTTTTAACATGAAGCCATATACTGAAGATGTTAAATTGCGAATGGGTTTAGGATACCTTAAATGGTGTGGCCATAGAGATTTATTAAAGTAATACAATAGTTATTTTACTATATCTTTAAAATTTTTAATTCCAACTCTTCATAATTTTTTATATACGTAGAAGTCATCATTTGAAGGAAGCACAGTAAGTTTCATAGCTTTATCATTTTCAAGAGCCAGCATAAAATTAAAACTATCAAAACATATAAATCAAGCTTGCAATTCTTAGTACCAATAATGGCCACCAGATAGAGCTATAGGATTACTTTTAAATAATTATTGTAGAAACAAGTATGATTTAAATCATTTATAGAAATCTTTCAAAGAAAAATAATATAAATTTTATGTATTTTACTGATAAAATGACCCTCACTTAATTAGAATAACAAGCTGAAGTATTGTGAACCGTATATTAAGAATAATTCTTTATAGGCTTTATGGACAGATACGTTTTGAGTGACTTGAAGGATCAGCACCACATCCTCTTTTACCGCTGTTTAAAGAATGTATCTTACAGAACAGGTGCGGATGAATTTTGAATAGCTTGAATGGTTTTGTCGTGGTGATTTTTTGAAATAACAGTAAAAAAGTAACCAGTAAATGTCTTTTATTTTTTTTAAGTGCAGCTTCTAAACACTTCAAAAAAATGTACACATAGAAGACAAGTCATTCTGAGGAAATATGCATAGTTTCATGACTATACAACACTATATGGATGATAGAAAATTAAAAAACTATCATACATCTGATGTCACTCTGTCCCTCTGTCACTGTGGGTAATGTGTGTGTGTGTGTGTGCGTGTTAAGTGAATTAGGTGTGAAACTATCAGGGAGCATTTAGTCTCCAGTGCCAACATTTTACAGAACTGCCACTTTCCTGGAGTCTCAGAATTACAATGTGTCAGGTTCTGAGAGATCAAAGATTCCAAAAAATGATTTAATTAGAATACCATGAAGTATTGTGAAATACTATATATTAAGACTTAATATATAGGCTTTTTGAACAGATTAGAGTGACTTGTGAAGGACCAGCACCACCTCCTCTTGTCCGATGGTTTGAGGAATATATCTTCCAGAATCCGGGATTAAGATTTAGGAGCTCATTTTTATTCCACCTCCTTTCCTGAAAGTCTGTCTTGCAGAATTGACTAAAAATTAATCTTCACATTAATTCCTAATTATTTTGCAATTATTTTTGTCAGTTCTTCTTGACCTGTTTTTTTTTTTTCTTCTTCTTTTCTGACCTCATGACCCAGTCAGCATTTTTGTACAATGGTCAAGTCTTAACTTATCCATTTCTGTATTGCATTTGTGTTTGATATTTCTCATGGGTATTTCATAATTTTCGACTTTGAGTTAAAACAGTTTGAGTTAAAACTCTTTTTAAGCGCATTTCATCTGTAAAAGAAAACATGCCTAATAATTCTGCACATGAATATAAGGAGTTTTTCTCTTCCAGCTTTCCTGGACTATTGCATAGCACTCATAAATGATTAAATAAAAAATAATGCTAGTTATTAAGATTGATATGGTTTGGAATTGGTAAAATGTGCTTTGAAAAAAATCACAATAAAACAATGTTTTAATGTTTAAGTTTGGAATATTAATTGACATGAATGAATGCTATATAAATATTGTTCATGTTAACATAATGTTTATAAATGAAATCTTATTGTAAAGTGTTACTAAATATATATATATATATATATATATATATATATATATATATATATATATTGTTCTGTGAATGTGATTTTAAAGTCTAGATGATTCGGATTAACCCTTTAACTGTCATATCCTTTAAAACCTCACTGCCAGAGGGATATTGTGAATGCATGTGCCCGCTGGGCACAGTTTACCTGATGCCACCGGGGTGGCGATGGCATTGGTGGCTTGAGCCCGCCATCGCTGCTTGCAGCTATATTTCTTCTTCTTCTTCTTCTTCTTCTTCTTCTTCTCCCGAATGAATCACATTTTTGAGGGCTTTAACATTCTCAAAAAGTCATGAAACTTTGCACACGCGTCAAACCTGGTGAAAATTTTTGTTTGATATAGGATTCAGAAGAGGGTGTGGCAAAATGGCTCGACAGCGCCACATATACTAAGAAAATCAACAGCCTTCCAGCTATGTTTCATGTACATGCACGAAAATTTGCACACATATGTAACACACCAATACCTACAAAAAAGACTCTTGGACCAAAATTCTAAACCCAACAGGAAGTCGGTTATTTTTAATATTATGAGCAAATTTTGTGTAATTTTGGTCATTTCCATGTGTTGTATTTTAATGAACTCCTCCTAGAGATTTCTTCAAATCAACACCAAAATGGTATGCCTAATCTAAAGTCCTTTGCGATGTTAAATTGCGAAGATCTTGAGTTCTCGTTGAAGGGCGTGTCCGTGGCGGCCTGGCGAATTTCGATGATTCGCCACGAAAAATGAAGTTGCTATAACTCACACATACAATGTCCAATCTGCCCCAAACTTCACATGTTTGATGAAACTCTGAACCTGAACAGATTGACATGCCCATATTCAGTTATAGTCATAGCGCCACCTATTGGCAACAGGAAGTTTCATATTTTACGCTGTGACGAACTACTCCTGGAAATTGTTTGACATCAATGTATTTTTTGTGGTCAGTCTAATCTAAAGGCCTGTGCGATGTTCAGTTGTGAAGATCTTGAGTTTTCGTTAAAAGGCGTGTCCACGGCACTATGGCGAAGTTCGATGTCTCGCCATGTGAATAAAAGATGTTATAACTTAGGCATAAAATTTCCAATCTTCCCCAAACTTCACATTTATGATAAGAGTCCTGACCTGAACAGATCTGCAGGCCAATATTTCACCGGGTGTGGCAGAATGGCTTGATAGCGCCACCTATACACTTTCAACGGAGTGTGCCTCGAGCTATGTTTCACGTACATGTACAAAAATTGGTACACACATGTAACTCACCAATATCTACAAAAAAGTCTCTTGGTACGAAATCCGAATCCGAACAGGAAGTCAGTTATTTTGAATTTTCCCTGCAAAATTGGTGTTGTTTTTGCCATTTTCAGGGGTTGTACTTTAACAAACTCCTCCTAGAGATTTATTCAGATCAACACCAAACTTGGTCAGTGTAATCTAAAGCCATTTGCGATGTTAAATTGCGAAGGACTTGAGGTTTTGTTAAAGGGCGTGTCCATGGCGGCCTGACAAATTTCGATGTTTCGCCATGAAAAAGGAAGTTGCTGTAACTCAGACATACAATGTCCAATCTGCCCCAAACTTCACATGTTGGATGAGACTCTTGACCTGAACAGATCTACATGCCCATATTCAGTTATAGTCATAGCGCCACCTATTGGCAACAGGAAGTGACATATTTTATATTGTGACAGACTATTTCTAGAAATTTTATGACATCAATGTCTTTTTTGTGGTCAGTCTAATCTAAAGACCTGTGTGATGTTTAGTTGTGAAGATCTTGAGTTTTTGTTAAAAGGCGTGTCCATGGCGCCGTGACGAAGTTCGATGTCTCGTCATGGGAATAAAAGATGTTATAACTCAGGCATAAAGTGTCCGATCTTGCCCAAACTTCACTTGTGTGATAAGGGTCCTGGCCTGAACAGATCTGAAGGCCAATATTCCATTGGGTGTGGCAAAATGGCTCGATAGCGCCACCTATAAACTTTCAACGGAGTGCATATGCACATTCAATGGAGTGCGCCTCGAGCTATTTTTCACGTACATGTACAAAAATCGGTACACACATGTAACACACCAATACCTACAAAAAGTTTCTTGGTACAAAATCCGAATCCCATCAGGAAGTCGGTTATTTAGAATTTTCTCTGCAAAATTGGCGTTGTTTTTGCTATTTTCAGAGGTTGTACTTTAACGAACTACTCCTAGAGATATATTCAGATCAACACCAAACTTGGTCAGTTAAATCTAAAGGCGTTTGCGATGTTAAATTGCGAAGAATTTGAGGTTTCGTTAAAGGGCATGTCCATGGCGGCCTGACAAAATTCAATGTTTCGCCATGAAAAAGGAAGTTGCTGGTTACTCAGACTTACAATGTCCAATCTGCCCCAAACTTCACATGTTAGATAAGACTTCTGCCCTTAACAGATCTACATGCCCATATTCAGTTATAGTCATAGCGCCACCTGCTGGCAACAGGAAGTGACATGTTGTATGTTGTGACAAACTACTCCTAGAATTTTTTTGAGATTAATGTATTTTTTGTAGTCAGTCTAATCTAAAGGCCTGTGCAATGTTAACTTGTGGAGATCTTGAGTTTTTGTTAAAGGGCATGTCCATGGCGTCATGACAAATTTTGATGTCTCGCCACAGCAAGAGAAGTTGTTGTAACTCAGGCATAATTTGTTCGATCTTCCCCAAACTTCACATGTTCGAAAAGAGTCCTGCCCTGAACACATCTGAAGGCCAATATTCCATTATAATGATAGCACCACCTGCTGGCAACAGGAAGATTGGCACATATGTGGAATAAACTTTGATATATTCCACTTATATTTATGAGTTTAAATGCATGTTTCTCACCGTTCACCTATTTACTAAAGCCACTCGCTGCCGGTGAGCCCGTTCATCGCTGCTTGCAGCTTTAATTGTTCTTTATTCCTCAAATTTTCTTTTGGGGCCCTTAACATGCTTAAACAGTCTTGCAAATTGGCACATGTGATACACCTTTAAGTGACAGTACAATTTAATGTTTAAAGGATATGAGTGTATCTAATAACATGTAGCGTTCACTAGAATTGCGATTGTTATTGTGTTGTACAATATAAATTAGGGGGGAACCAAAGAAAGCAGAACCAAAGTGTGGCGGGTGTTGTTGCACCGCGCCGCCTAAGTGACGGACGTCTTCCTTTTCTCTCATATTGAGATTTGGAAATGAAGATGGCGGTTCGCTCTTTCTCTGACTGAGTATGATTTTGTCTTCCAGGTTCGTACCCTGTGGATAAAAAAAGAAACAATCATATGAACTGTTTCCTCCTGAAGTGTATTGAAACTGTGATGGACTGTTTGATGTGTGAAACCGAGTTAGAGAGCCGCGTTTATAATCACGGGAGAAAGCATGTGTAAACAATGGCGCTAGCAGCTGTATATCACCTGGGTATTGTAACTGAATGTGTGAATCAGTGCATTGAGCTCCTCACTCCCTAGAAATGTTTTTATTTCGTGTTTTAAGGTATTCTGACAGGTTATACAATATTGTAAATGTTAAGAAAAAAAAGAGTTATTACTAAAGTTACAGAAGCAGTTGGCTTTCTGTGTCTGACAGTGTATTATAATTTGAACAGTTTTCCCAATGTGTGATATTTATGCTGTGACTTTAAAGTCATTTGTATGTTTGTATACAGCAAAGAGAGGGTTTGTGATTCATATTATTTCATTAGTAAGATGAAAGATAAAACTAGTTATATAAACATATATAAATAACTGTATAGTTTAAAATATGATCTATCCTTGGGATATTGTTGCACTTTAAAGGGGAAAAAAAGGAGTGATGTTTATTTTTCCAGAGACATAATTATTTTGTGAATATGAGTGTGAAATGTCGCCCGTTGATATGTGAAGAGTAAAGAGAAAACCTTTATTGAGGTGCTAAAATTGAAATTGCACTGAAACATATTTACACAAAGGGAATGTTATTGTTTTATACTATAATTTGATTAATTTGTAATGAAGATATTGAGATTTGGAAATGAAGATGGCGGTTCGCTCTTTCTCTGACTGAGTATGATTTTGTCTTCCAGGCTGACATTGAGAGTCGAGAGGGGTGAACCCCAGTCAAAATCTTTTTGTTACTACAGTTGCTCAATTTGATACTCGTAACAAACTGTGGGGGCTCGTCCGGGATCTCTCCTCATCACGACCATAGGGGGAGCAGATCCAGAGATACTAGAACCACGCGACCAAGGTGACAAGACGTTGCTGCAGGCCAGGAGTCCACCTGTGGGCGTCCAAGGAGGGGGACCAAAGAGAAAAGGGATCTCAACCTCGCTTAGAAGCAGCACTGCTGATCTAGAGGCCAGCGCACGCTACTTTCCAGAGGGCCATACGCTGATCCTGTGGTCATCGCACACCAGCATCAGATCATCGCATTGTGATCGGGAGGTCGACATATACACACACACACGCCACTTAAGTGACTGTACCGCTGATTTACTGAACCTACAAACCACAAGGGGACATCAGGACTAGACACCATGTCAGCAACTCGTAAAGAATTAGTATGGGGCATCAAGAAACAACTATTCAGACTCTCAAGCAACGACGTCTATCAGGTTGAAAAAGACATTGCAATTAACAGTCAACATCAAGAAGAGCTAAATATGAATGATGAAGAAGGCTGCATGGAGTATGTAGTCTCCTACATGCAATCTGACACCTTACTAGGACTTGAGGATGAGGGTATGGGTCAGTTGTTGGTCTTAAATGATTTGATAGGTAGAGTAATTAATGCTGTTGATCCTGTTAATTTTCCAGTGGGTACATTGAGTAATGGTAGCACACACGTTACACCTAGTCAAAGTCCATCCACTACCATTCCAAAACCTACATCACAACCTCATTCTCACCCTAACAGTACAGTTATGCAAACACAACCCCACTCTAACACTCAAACCAATACAACAACACAGTCCTTAGAAGAACTGAGACAAGTGTATGAAGAGCTGGGTGAGAAACTGCGACAACGTGAATTTACAGAAACCTCATCGCCCACCTCTTACCTCCACCAGGGCGAGTCAGAGTTACACCAGATGCCACAGATGATCTCAGAGAGACCCGTACTACTGAAGGACCTTTCCTACCTGCAGTGCAGAGACTTCAAAGTACATGGTGGTCAGGTTGGGGATCAGAACTCTGATTTAAATTACAACAATATCAGCAAACAAATCGACGAGGGAGTGAAAGAGGGCTTTACAGAAGCAGAAGTGATGAGAGGGGTGTTGAGGATCATCAAACCGGGGGCTTTTAAAGATATGCTCGTTAACAAAGATTCAATTACAGTATCTGAACTCAAAGGCTTCCTCAGGTCTCACCTCGGAGAGAAAGCAACGACTGAGATGTTCCAGGAATTGATGTGCGCCAGGCAATCAGACCAAGAATCACCACAGCAGTTTCTCTACCGCATGATTGGGCTTAAGCAGAAAATCCTTTTCCAGTCCCGACAGGCCAGTCCAGACATTTCATATGATCCTAAGACCATCCAGGAGGTGTTCCTCCATACTATCTATCAGGGTTTGGGGACAAAACATGCTGACCTCCGACAGAGGCTGAGACCTCTAATCTCAAACAGTCAAGTCACAGATGAGGAAATTTTGTGCCAGGTCATGAAAATAATTAGTGATGAGAATGAGCACCAGCGCAGACTGGGCCAACCCCCACGACAAAAGGTAACACAAGCACACAGCGCCAAGGTTGAGACGAGAGACCATGACAACAATAACAAGTCACGGGATACACCATCAAACAATGAAAATCTCCAGACAATACAACAACTCACTTCTCAGGTAGAGACCCTGACACACATGGTGGCTTCTTTGATTGAGCAGCGGACAGAAAATCCTCGGGTGTCTTACCCTCCTTCTCAGCCAACCTCTAGCAGACCTGTCCAAGCACAGTTGGGACAACCAGCAGTCCAGGTGAGAGGTAGAACAGCTCATTGTCCGAAATGTACTGAACAGAATGCACAGTAGTGTAACCATTGCTTCGTGTGTGGTGAGGCAGGACACAGAGCAGTGGGATGTCTGCAACGAGTCAGTGTACAGGGAAACGGAGCTCGGTCTTTGTGGAGGGACGCCCAGAGACCGGTGAGCAGCTTCAGTCCCAAACAGTAACAAATAACAAACAAATAACAAGACACTGCAAGCAGAACAAACAGCAAGATTCACATGTACTGACCAGCCAGAATGACATCACCTGCAAAGCACCCCTAATTGGAAAGAAAAGTCTGCTGAAATGTTTGATTGGCGGGTACCCAGCTACAGTATTGTTTGATTCAGGCTCGCAGGTGAGCAGAATTTACCAACAATGGACTGACACTCACATTCCCACTCATATCCTGAGACCTCTTTCTGAGTTATTGGAGGAAGAATTTGGCGTCTAGGCAATCACTGGTCATGCTGTCCCCTACATTGGATGGGTTGAGCTCACTGTCAATCTTGCCGGGAATGAAGACCCGAATCTCACCATATAGGCCCCTTTCCTAGTCAGCCCGCTGCCACTGCCCCAGCCCCTTCTAGGTGCCAATGTACTCCAGGAGATCATCAGAAGGAAAGAGTCCTCGGGCGATGCAGTTGCAACGGTTGTCAGCCTTCTCCGCAGTGCCTTTGGAATAGAGGAGGAACAGGTGGAAGCCATTGTGAATTTCATCCAGGTGCCTCCAAGGACATACTGTGATCCAGTCATTATAAGAGTGGGCAAAGACCATACCATCATTCACCCTGGCAGGACAGCTTATGTATGGTGTAAGGTACCCCCAAACTTTGATGTCTCTAACCCCACTGTTCTATACGAACCGGCGGAGGAAAACGTTGTCTTAGGGCAGTTGAGTGTAGGAGAAGGCCTCTTGGAAATCAATAACACCCGACGGCCTTATGTTAAGGTGCCCATCTCCAACCACTCAAAGCATGAGGTCACCCTGCTGAGGAGAACCTCTCTGGGAACCATCCAACATGTTATCAAGGTAATTGAGACCAATACACCAGAGTCACATCAGGCTGATCCTACACTCAGAAAGATGACATCAGTTGAGGTTAAGTCCGTCGCTTCTCCCAGCACCTCTCGACCAGAGTCCTGGCTTCCACCTGTTGATATCAGTCACCTCAGCCCTGAACAACAAAAGGCGGTAAAGGAAGTGCTCTATGAGGAATGTGGAGCATCCGGCCGTGACAATGACGACATAGGGTGCATCCCCTCCCTACAGATGGAGATCAGGACTAAGGATGACATCCCAGTTCAGAGGGCCTACGCATCCATCCCAAAGCCACTCTACAGGGAAGTTAAGGAGTACATCCAGGAGCTGTTGGTAAAAGGATGGATCGTGAAGTCCCAGTCACCCTATTCAGCTCCTGTCATCTGTGTAAGAAAGAAGGATGGGTCCTTACGCCTGTGTGTTGACTACCGGCTCCTCAACAACAAAACTGTGCCAGACCGTCACCCTCTTCCAAGAATTCAGGACCTCACTGACTCCCTGGGAGGATATACCTGGTTTTCGATCCTCGATCAAGGGAAAGCCCTACCATCAAGGCTTTATTGCTGAAGGATCAAGGTACCTGACTGCATTCATTCCCCCTTGGGGGCTCTACGAGTGGGTCCGAATACCCTTTGGGCTGTCAAACGCCCCAGCTGCTTTTCAAAGGAGCATGGAAAGTATGCTTGACACGCTGAGAGATGAATGCTGCATCCCTTACCTCGACGACGTGTTGTGCTTCTCCAGGTCTTTTGATGAGCATGTTCAGGTGCTATGCAGAGTTCTTCAAGCCTTGCAACACCACGGGGTAAAGCTGAAGCCGGAGAAATGCGAGCTCTTCCGCAAGGAGGTCCGATATGTCGGTCGTCTGGTGTCAGCAGAGGGAGTAAAAATAGACCCCAAAGACCTTGAAGCAGTGCGGGCACTGAAAGAGAAGATGCCACAGACAGTTGGGGACGTCAGACAGTTGCTTGGGTTCCTGAGCTATTATCGAACATATGTGCAGGACTTCTCACGCATAGCCAAGCCCCTATACGACCTGCTCCAGTCAAAGCCCAGCACCTCTCCAGTCAAACCGCCACGAGGAAAAACGAAAGGCAGTCAGCAGTCCTCCTGTACTCCGGTAGAGTGGAATATGCAACACCAACAGATCCTTGAACAGCTCGTGGACCGGCTGACCAAACCCCCAGTGCTGGCATATCCCGATTTCAGCCGCCCCTTCACACTCCACACAGATGCCTCCCAAAAGGGTCTCGGTGCAGTTCTTTATCAGAACCAGGATGGGAAAATGAGAGTGATTGGTTACGGGTCACGCACACTAACATCAGCGGAACAAAATTATCACCTACATAGCGGGAAGCTTGAATTTCTCGCATTGAAGTGGGCAATATGTGAGAAGTTCCGTGATTACTTATTCTACGCCCCTCATTTCACAGTCTTCACAGATAATAATCCCCTCACATACATTCTGAGTTCTGTCAAACTCAACGCAGTGGGTCACCGGTGGGTGGGGCAACTGGCCGATTTCAACTTTGATATCAAATACCGGCCAGGCAAAACCAACATCGATGCTGACACCCTATCACGCTGCCCTATGGACATTGGCACCATGGACATTGGCACCATCATAGCTAGGTGTTCAGAAGAGATATTGGAGGAGGCAGTATTCGCTGTATGGGAAGGAAGCCGGCGAGCACAACAAGGAGATGTGGCCTGGGTGGCAGCCCTCAACTTAACATCCCACAGCCAACCTCAAGTTGAGCCTCTGCCGGAAGTCAGTCATGATGAGCTTGTGAGGGAACAAAGAAAAGACCCCGCTATTGGGAAAGTGATGGCGTTGAAGGAAAAGGGCACACCACTAACAGAGGATGACAAAGAGAGGATGTACACACATGCAAGGAGACTGTTAAGAGAGTGGAACAGATTATACATAGAGAATGACCTTCTCTACAGGAAGAGTGCAGGTCGACAACAACTGGTCCTGCCCGCCACCTACAAACAGACAGTACTCACCCAGCTGCATAACAACATGTGCCATGTTGGCGTTGAAAAAGTTCTGAGCCTAGCGAGGGAGCGATTTTACTGGCCTTTCATGAAAAGAGAGATAGAGGAGTATGTGACCAGGAAGTGCTCTTGCATTAAACAGAAGAAGCCAGCCACACATGAAAGAGCACCAATGGGAAGTATAACATCAAATTCACCCCTTGAGTTGGTGTGCATCGATTTCCTTCACCTGGAACCCAGCAGAGGTGGGTACGAGTATATCCTGGTAGTGGTGGATCATTTCACCAGATTCGCACAAGCCTACCCCATGAGGAACAAGGTTGGTAAGACGGCCGCTGACAGGCTTTTCAATGACTTCATTCCCAGATTTGGATACCCGGCCAAACTACACCACGACCAGGGTCGAGAGTTTGAGAATGAACTCTTCAGAACTCTCAGGCAGTTAGCTGGTGTTGCCCATTCGAGAAACTCTCCGTATCATCCCTAGGGCAATCCTGCGGAAAGGCTCAATCGCACCCTATTGCAGATGCTCCGCACCTTGGGAGAGAAAGAGAAGGAAAATTGAAAGGACCACCTGCCCCATGTACTCCAGGCATATAATTGTACAAGGCACGAGGTCACAGGTTTCTCCCCGTTCTATTTGTTGTATGGCCGGCATCTTCGTCTACCAGTGGACATCCTCTTCGGTCTCATGGCAGACGAGGGAGCTGAAACTAATGGACAGAAAGGATATGCTGAAAAATGGGCAGGAAAAATGGTGGAGGCATACCGAATAGCAAATGCAAACAGCCAACAGTCCAGCTCCAAAGGGAAGACCTACTATGATAAACGGAGAAGGGGTGTGGTTCTTCAGCCTGGGGACAGAGTCCTTGTACTTTCCAGGAGGCCCTGGAAAGCTTAGATCGTACTGGGAGCAGCTTATTTACATTGTGAGAGAACAGGTTGGAGATAATCCTGTCTACAAAGTAAGCCCAGAGGCGGGAGGCCGACCAGTTCGCACTCTACACAGGAACCACCTGTTGCAAGTGAACGACCTACCTGTAGAGCCACCTCAGAACCCGACGACAAATGTAGCTGAGTCACAAAAGAGAAAGAAAAGAGTTTCAGACAGGCTGAAACCTACGCATGAGACACAGGACCCAGATATAAGTGACTCTGAGGAAGAGGAAGGTGTGCCTCGATACTGGTTGCGAATACCGATGGAGAAGCCAAGAGCTGGAAGTTACGTACCTGTGCCGCATGTTACTCCTGGCTGCCAAGACAGATCTGAACAGAATGAGACACATCTGGGAGAAATGATTCACGCAGAACCTGAACAGGACAGGGAGAGTGTTAGAGACGAGGAACAGGGGATATCCAGTGACGATGAACATGGCATGGAGCAGCTTCAGCCTGCGACTGTTCAAGAGGAACTGTATACTGTCCGTCAAGAGAACAATGTCCCCATGCCACAACCTGAACATCAGGTCCCACTGAGACAGTCAACGAGAGAGAGATGGCCAAAATATGTGTTTACTTACCCATCCCTGGGTCAACCCGCTTATCAGAGTGCAGAGTGAAATTGGTCAGAATATCTTGTGTCAGGAGCCACTTTTATTTGTTGGGGAGTGTGTGATACACCTTTAAGTGACAGTGCAATTTAATGTTTAAAGGATATGAGTGTATCTAATAACATGTAGCGTTCACTAGAATTGCGATTGTTATTGTGTTGTACAATATAAATTAGGGGGGAACCAAAGAAAGCGGAACCAAAGTGCGGCGGGTGTTGTTGCACTGCGCCGCCTAAGTGACGGACGTCTTCCTTTTCTATCATATTGAGATTTGGAAATGAAGATGGCGGTTCGCTCTTTCTCTGACCGAGTATGATTTTGTCTTCCAGGTTCGTACCCTGTGAAAAAAAAAAGAAACAATCATATGAACTGTTTCCTCCTGAAGTGTATTGAAACTGTGATGGACTTTGATGTGTGATGTGTTTGATGTGTGAAACCGAATTAGAGAGCCGCGTTTATAATCGCAGGAGAAAGCATGTGTAAACAATGGTGCTAGCAGCTGTATATCACGTGGGTATTGTAACTGAATGTGTGAATCAGTGCATTGAGGTCCTCACTCCCTAGAAATGTTTTTATTTCGTGTTTTAAGGTATTCTGACAGGTTATACAATATTGTAAATGTTAAGAAAAAAAATAGTTATTACTAAAGTTACAGAAGCTGTTGGCTTTCTGTGTCTGACAGTGTATTATAATTTGAACAGTTTTCCTAATGTGTGATATTTATGCTGTGACTTTAAAGTCATTTGTATGTTTGTATACAGCAAAGAGAGGGTTTGTGATTCATATTATTTCATTAGTAAGATTAAAGATAAAACTAGTTATATAAACGTATATAAATAAATGTATAGTTTAAAATATGATCTATCCTTGGGATATTGTTGCACTTTAAAGGGAAAAAAAGGAGTGATGTTTATTTTTCCAGAGACATAATTATTTTGTGAATATGAGTGTGAAATGTCGCCCGTTGATATGTGAAGAGTAAAGAGAAAACCTTTATTGAGGTGCTAAAATTGAAATTGCACTGAAACTGAAACATATTTACACAAAGGGAATTTTATTGTTTTATACTATAATTTGATAAATTTGTAATAAAGATATTGAGATTTGGAAATGAAGATGGCGGTTCGCTCTTTCTCTGACTAAGTATGATTTTGTCTTCCAGGCTGACATCGAGAGTCGAGAGGGGTGAACCCCAGTCAAAATCTTTTTGTTACTACAGTTGCTCAATTTGATACTTGTAACACACACACCTTGGAACCTGCGGCCATTAGGGCCGGGCAGAGACTGATACATGGGCGTGGCACGGGGCTCTACAATACCCCTCTAATACTGAGGGACATATATCATGCATTCTTGCACGTATACATATGAAACTTGGTACACATGTATATCTCATCAAACCAAACAACTTTCACACTGCATGTCATAAGATACGCCCTACAGGTTGGTTATTTAGGGCTATGTAAAAAGCACATGCTCTGGAATTTGATACACTCCTCTGAGGAACTCCACCAGTTCGCCACCAAACTTGGTGAACATGATCTCAAGACATCGGGGATGCTAAATTGCAAATATATATTTTTTTATATCTCGAACGGTTTGCCCGTGGCGAGTCGTTGAAATTATGGTGAGAAATGAGAAACAGGAAATGTCTAATAACATCCACATAACATCCACATATATTGCCTGAGTTTGATCAAACTTCATCATTTTGTTCATTGTATGATTCTAATCGTATATATGTGACTATTAGGAGTAAAAAGTATAGCGCCACCAACTGGCAGCAGGAAGTGTGTAATTTTTCAAAATGCTTTGAATTCAGCATCTTTAACTCCATTTGCTTCAAACTTCATCAGAATAATGACAAAACACAGCCGATGTATATCTGCTGGGGGATATCGATATCTAATGTAGTGTTGCCATGGCAATGCTTCAAATTTGAAAATTCTGTTCTGGTGATTTTGAGGCACATAACACTTTCAGAATTACATGAAACTCAAAACACATCAGTATTTTTATTTGTGGTGCAAATAATAATTTAAAACTCATTTGATACTGACCTTTGATATCCTGTGACATGACATTTATCTGAATTTACATAATCTCATGAATGTAAAGTAAGTAAGTAAAACTGTTCAGCTCAAAGATGAAGACTAAGCTGTGATGCAAGCAGAACTATTTCACAAATGCGTATAGGTCAATAAAATCATTACAAAACACTTCTAAATCATTTAAGGATTTGGTAACACTTTAAAATAATGTCTCATTTGTTAACATCAGTAAATGCATTGGTAGCACTTCAAAATAGCTGCACTCATTAGCTAAGCATTAGTAAATAGTCAGTTCATGCTTTATAAAGCCTTCTCACAAAATTAATAGTCATTAGTAAGTACTTTATAAATAGAGCTATAATTAAATTGTTCATGTTTTATAAGCACATTTATTTTGAGGAGATTAAAGGCTGTTATCTTCCTAAAAAATAAAAATTTAAAAATAAACAAACACAACACAGATTGATACAGAACTCAAAAATATTTATTTCAAGGTGCAATAAAAGGAAACTGTACACTTGAATTATATATATATATATATATATATATATATATATATATATATATATATATATATATATATATGTATATAAGAAGAGTCCACAAAAAGTTTTTTGATCACGTTAGTGATGCTCAAGTAATAAAGACATTTGTTATGCATCTACATCAGTGGTGTCAAAAGTATTGACATTCATTACTCAAGTAGAAGTATAGATACTAGGGTTTACAAATACTTTTGTAGAAGTTGAAGTATCAACTCAAGCATTTTACTCGAGTAAAAGTGTAAAAGAGCTGGTTTAAAAAACTACTTAAAGTATAAATGTAAAAGTAACGTAAGGAAAAAAATGCCATTAAGAACAAAAGCTTAGGTCATGCCACAGGGGCCTATTGTGTATTGTGTACTCAACCTCCTCAAAAAAAAAAAAAAACATTTTTCTAAAGGCCATAGGCTATAATGACTATAATGTTATATTAAAATGTTCATGTTGAAAAATTTGGGATGCACTAGGCTACCTGTTTCAGCCGCATATAGACGGTTTCATCGGGCGCACGCGCCTGGACCTAAGTTAACTTCCGGTCTGTGTTGTTTATATCGGTCTGGCTGCGGTGCCATCTACAAACGCAGTTAAAGCCAAGGTGATGAGTAGACTGAGTGGGCTCAGGTGGCTGTGCTGCGGGATGTGTTTCCCATACATTTATTTATTTTTGGAGACTCGCAACAATTTTAAAACTGATCGATTTTCAAAAAGGCTTCTTTTAATAAACATGAGTAACGTAACGTTACCTAACGTACTGCACGTTTAATAATAATAATTCCTTACATTTATGTTTAAATATCAAAACGAGGCACGGGTGTTTTTATATCGCTGTATTTCTGAAAGAAGACGTGCATGTTATATGCGTGATAAAGCAGCGTGTGAGCGTACCAGCTCTGCTTTGTTTACAGCTGTTACTGGGGAAACCTCTATTTCTCGCGCTTTATGTCTATGCTTTAAAACATCTCCTGCTGGCAAATAATGAATTAGCATTTTCATTAAGTCCGCCTGATCCACACAGAAAACACATTTTGTTTGTTATCAAAAAATATATACGCTAGAGGGACTTGGCTGTTGTTATTGATTCTATTTGGAGTCTACCGGAAGTTAAGTTAGGTCCACAAAAGCGCTCACGCGCATTAACGTTTGTTTATGTTGATGCCGTTGAAACCGTCTATATGCCCATTGAAAATGAACTCACTTTAGTACAATGCAAATACATTAAAGGACTAGAGCTATGATGACTAGTTGCCTAAAAGTAAATTTAAATTTAAAATGTAAATTTACGCATTTAGCAGATGCTTTTATCCAAAGCGGCTTACATGCTATCAATTTTTATCTATCATGTGTTCCCAGGGAATCGAACTGAGCTGCTGCAGAGAAAGTGCACAATGCAATTTGTTCTAAACATGTGACAAGCTTCATATCAAGGCCATTAAAAACTGGTTAGAGACAGTTTATAGTTTTGTTTCTTGTGATAAAGTACATGTATTCAATATTTGGTAGGGGGGCTCCTTTTGCTTTAATTACTGCCTCAATTGGAGGCATGGAGGTGATCAGTTTGTCGCACTAATGAGGTGGTATGGAAGCCCAGGTTTCTTTGACAGTGGCCTTTTGGTCATGTACTTTTTTTCTGGTCTCTTGTTTCTCATTTTTCTTTTGACAATACCACATAGATACTTAATGGGGATCAGGTCTGGTATGTTTACTGGTCAGTCAAGCACAACAACACCATGGTTAATTAACCAGCTTTTGGTAGTCTGGGCAGATGCCAAATGCTGCTGGAAAATGAAAAAAGCAGAAGGAAGCATGACGTGCTACAAAATTTCTTGGTAAATGGGTGTAACTTTGGTTTAAAAAAAAAAAAAAATGGACCAACATCTGCAGATGACATTGCACCCCAAATCACCACAGAATGTGGAAACTTAACACTGTACTTCAAGCAACTTAGGCTATGAGCTTCTCCACCCTTCCTTGTTTTCAAATGAAATACAAAACTTGCTCTCATCTGAAAAGAGAACTTTGGACCACTGGGCAACAGTCCAGTTCTTTTCTCCTTAGTCCAGGTAAGACGCCTCTCACGTTGTATATGGTTCAGAAGTAGCTTAACAAGAGGAATATGACAACTATAGCCAAATTCCTTGACACGTCTGTGTGTGGTGGCTCTTGATGCCTTGATTCCAGTCCATTCCTTGTGAAGTTCACTCAAATTCTTGAATCGATTTTACTTGACAATCCTCACTCACATTGCTGCAGTTCTCTAAGTTGGATGTGCATCTTTTTCTTCCACACTTTTTCTTTCCACTCAACTTTCTGTTAACATGCTCGGATACAGTACTCTGTTAACAGCCAGCTTCTTTGGCAATGAATGAAACGAAACCTTTAGATGTGTTTTGAGTTGATTAGCTGATTGGCATGTCACCATATTCTAATTTGAAGAGAACTGACAACGTTATTTGGTATATCATTGGAACGTGGTGAAAACTGCAGTCACCCAGATCCAGTACGTATCAAGCCCAGATGGTGGATCAGCACCTAGAAAGGACCTCTACAGCCCTGAATGTCAGTGGAGACCAGGTCAATACAGGACAGATCCACAGTCAAGACCTTGGTCTTCTAGACAGCCACGGGAAACAGATGATTCTCCTGCACAATCTGATTTTGCTGCAGCCTGGAATTGAACTGCTGGTTTTATCTGGCAAGAGGAGAACTGGCCCCCCGATTGAGCCTGGTTTCTCCCTAAAGGTTTTTTCGACATTCGGTCACCGATGGAGTTTTGGTTCCTTGCCGCTGTAGCCTCTGGCTTGCTTTGTTGGGGACCCTTAATTTCCAGCGATATCATCGATTTGATTGCACAGATGCTATTTAAACTGAATTAAGCTGGATGATAACATCACTGAATTCAACGCTGAACTGCCTTTTTCGTACTATTGACACACTAATTTCCTATTTAATGCTGTTCAGTTGCTTTGTCACAATCTTTATTGCTAAAAGTGTTTTATAAATAAAGGTGACTTGACTAGACTTGACAAGGAAGCGTCAGCTCCCACACAGTAGTTCCCCAGCTAGCTGCCCATCCTAAGTTATAACAAAGGCCACTTTAGATTCCTCAGTCAGAAACAAATAAGGTCGGAGAGAAATTTACAAGGAACACTTGCCAAAAAATGCAGGATAATCCAATACAGTAGAAAACAAACAGACAAGTACAGTCGTGTTCAAACAATCAAAAACGTTCACTTGAAAAAGTCTATATTATTTCTATATTATTATTAACATATACATATAAAAATCTAAACATTAACATATATATATATATAGTTTATACTATACTAAAATACTATTATGCTTAGGACATCCATTTGGCCAGCAGCGGCCCTGGTTGCATGAGCGATGATGACAATCAGTGAGCAGGAGTTTTTTTTGTCTCATGTTCATTCATGTTAACTTTTGATATAATACACATTTTAGGATAAGCAGACGATGATTTACTTGCGCTTTGCTGCTGCTGTGTTGAGTTGGCAGGCAAGCTCTATCCACTCAAACACTATAAAGAGCAAAATGGCAATTAATGTTTGAATATAGGGATTCATTAGGAAAACAGTGTATCAATAATGCAAAATGACAGTTAAAGGCAGTTCATTATTGAATTCAGTGATGTCATCTCTGTTCAGTTTAAATAGTGTCTGTGCATTTATTTGCAATCAAGTCAATGATATTGCTGTAGATGAAGTGACCCCAACTTATCAAGCCAGAGACGACGGCGGCAAGGAACCGAAACTCCTTCGGTGACAGAATGGAGAAAAAAACCTTGGGACAAACCAGCCTCAGTTAGGGGGGGCCAGTTCTCCTCTGACCAGACGAAACCAGCAGTTCAATTCCAGGCTGCAGCAAAGTCAGATTGTGCAGAAGAATTATCTGTTTCTTGTGGTCTTGTCCTGGTGGTCATCTGAGACAAGGTGACCTCGGAATAAGAGAGAAACAGACTAATATTAGTGTAGATGCCATTCTTCTAATCATGTAGCAAGTACATTGGGTGTTATGTGAAGTTTTCCCGGTTCCGGTTTACCTGATTAATGCAGCCTAGAAATCCTTTAACGGATTTCGATATTAAAAGCATATTAGTATGTTATGTGTAAACCAGGTTAAAGAGATGGGTCTTTAATCTAGATTTAAACTGCAAGAGTGTGTCTGCCTCCCGAACAATGTTAGGTAGGTTATTCCAGAGTTTAGGCGCCAAATAGGAAAAGGATCTGCTGCCCGCAGTTGATTTTAATATTCTATGTATTATCAAATTGCCTGAGTTTTAAGAACGTAGCGGACGTAGAGGATTATAATGTAAAAGAAGCTCATTCAAATACTGAGGTGCTAAACCATTCAGGGCTTTATAAGTAATAAGCAACATTTTAAAATCTATACAATGTTTGATAGGGAGCCAGTGCAGTGTTGACAGGACCGGGTTTATATGGTCATACTTCCTGGTTCTAGTAAGAACTCTTGCTATTACATTTTGGACTAGCTGTAGTTTGTTTACCGAAGCGTGCAGAACAATCACCCAATAAAGCATTACAACAATCTAACCTTGAGGTCATAAATGCATGGGTTAACATTCCTGCATTTGACATTGAGAGCATAGGCCGTAATTAAGATATATTTTTGAGATGGAAAAATGCAGTTTTACAAATGTTAGAAACGTGGCTTTCTAAGGAAAGATTGTGATCAAATAGCACACCTAGGTTCCTAACTGATGACGAAGAATTGACAGAGCAGCCATCAAGTCTTAGACAGTGTTCTAGGTTATTACATGCAGAGTTTCTAGGTCCTATAGTTAACACCTCTATTTTTTTCAGAATATGTCAGTAAGAAATTACTCGTCATCCAGTTTTTTATATCGACTATGCATTCCATTAGTTTTTCAAATTGGTGTGTTTCACCGGGCTGCGAAGAAATATAGGGCTGAGTATCATCAGCATAACAGTGAAAGCTAACACCATGTTTCCTGATGATATCTCCCAAGGGTAACATATAAAGCGTGAAGAGTAGCGGTCCTAGCACTGAGCCTTGAGGTACTCCATACTGCACTTGTGATCGATATGATACATCTTCATTCACTGCTACGAACTGATGGCGGTCATATAAGTACGATTTAAACCATGTTAATGCACTTCCACTGATGCCAACAAAGTGTTCAAGTCTATGCAAAAGAATGTTGTGGTCAATTGTGTCAAACGCAGCACTAAGATCCAATAAAACTAATAGAGAGATACACCCACGATCAGATGATAAGAGCAGATCATTTGTAACTCTAAGGAGAGCAGTTTCAGTACTATGATACGGTCTAAATCCTGACTGGGAATCCTCACATATACCATTTTTCTCTAAGAAGGAATATAATTGTGAGGATACCACCTTTTCTAGTATCTTGGACAGAAAAGGGAGATTCGAGATTGGTCTATAATTAACTAGTTCTCTGGGGTCAAGTTGTGGCTTTTTTATGAGAGGCTTAATAACAGCCAGTTTGAAGGTTTTGGGGACATATCCTAATGACAATGAGGAATTAATAATAGTCAGAAAAGGACCTATGACTTCTGGAAGCACCTCTTTTAAGAGCTTAGATGGTATAGGGTCTAACATACATGTTGTAAGTTTAGATGATTTAACAAGTTTATACAATTCTTCCTCTCCTATAGTAGAGAATGAGTGGAACTGAGGCCACTTTAGATTCCTCAGTCAGAAACAAATAAGGTCGGAGAGAAATTTACAAGGAACACTTGCCAAAAAATGCAGGATAATCCAATACAGTAGAAAACAAACAGACAAGTACAGTCGTGTTCAAACAATCAAAAACGTTCACTTGAAAAAGTCTATATTATTTCTATATTATTATTAACATATACATATAAAAATCTAAACATTAACATATATATATATATAGTTTATACTATACTAAAATACTATTATGCTTAGGACATCCATTTGGCCAGCAGCGGCCCTGGTTGCATGAGCGATGATGACAATCAGTGAGCAGGAGTTTTTTTTGTCTCATGTTCATTCATGTTAACTTTTGATATAATACACATTTTAGGATAAGCAGACGATGATTTACTTGCGCTTTGCTGCTGCTGTGTTGAGTTGGCAGGCAAGCTCTATCCACTCAAACACTATAAAGAGCAAAATGGCAATTAATGTTTGAATATAGGGATTCATTAGGAAAACAGTGTATCAATAATGCAAAATGACAGTTAAAGGCAGTTCATTATTGAATTCAGTGATGTCATCTCTGTTCAGTTTAAATAGTGTCTGTGCATTTATTTGCAATCAAGTCAATGATATTGCTGTAGATGAAGTGACCCCAACTTATCAAGCCAGAGACGACGGCGGCAAGGAACCGAAACTCCTTCGGTGACAGAATGGAGAAAAAAACCTTGGGACAAACCAGCCTCAGTTAGGGGGGGCCAGTTCTCCTCTGACCAGACGAAACCAGCAGTTCAATTCCAGGCTGCAGCAAAGTCAGATTGTGCAGAAGAATTATCTGTTTCTTGTGGTCTTGTCCTGGTGGTCATCTGAGACAAGGTGACCTCGGAATAAGAGAGAAACAGACTAATATTAGTGTAGATGCCATTCTTCTAATCATGTAGCAAGTACATTGGGTGTTATGTGAAGTTTTCCCGGTTCCGGTTTACCTGATTAATGCAGCCTAGAAATCCTTTAACGGATTTCGATATTAAAAGCATATTAGTATGTTATGTGTAAACCAGGTTAAAGAGATGGGTCTTTAATCTAGATTTAAACTGCAAGAGTGTGTCTGCCTCCCGAACAATGTTAGGTAGGTTATTCCAGAGTTTAGGCGCCAAATAGGAAAAGGATCTGCTGCCCGCAGTTGATTTTAATATTCTATGTATTATCAAATTGCCTGAGTTTTAAGAACGTAGCGGACGTAGAGGATTATAATGTAAAAGAAGCTCATTCAAATACTGAGGTGCTAAACCATTCAGGGCTTTATAAGTAATAAGCAACATTTTAAAATCTATACAATGTTTGATAGGGAGCCAGTGCAGTGTTGACAGGACCGGGTTTATATGGTCATACTTCCTGGTTCTAGTAAGAACTCTTGCTATTACATTTTGGACTAGCTGTAGTTTGTTTACCGAAGCGTGCAGAACAATCACCCAATAAAGCATTACAACAATCTAACCTTGAGGTCATAAATGCATGGGTTAACATTCCTGCATTTGACATTGAGAGCATAGGCCGTAATTAAGATATATTTTTGAGATGGAAAAATGCAGTTTTACAAATGTTAGAAACGTGGCTTTCTAAGGAAAGATTGTGATCAAATAGCACACCTAGGTTCCTAACTGATGACGAAGAATTGACAGAGCAGCCATCAAGTCTTAGACAGTGTTCTAGGTTATTACATGCAGAGTTTCTAGGTCCTATAGTTAACACCTCTATTTTTTTCAGAATATGTCAGTAAGAAATTACTCGTCATCCAGTTTTTTATATCGACTATGCATTCCATTAGTTTTTCAAATTGGTGTGTTTCACCGGGCTGCGAAGAAATATAGGGCTGAGTATCATCAGCATAACAGTGAAAGCTAACACCATGTTTCCTGATGATATCTCCCAAGGGTAACATATAAAGCGTGAAGAGTAGCGGTCCTAGCACTGAGCCTTGAGGTACTCCATACTGCACTTGTGATCGATATGATACATCTTCATTCACTGCTACGAACTGATGGCGGTCATATAAGTACGATTTAAACCATGTTAATGCACTTCCACTGATGCCAACAAAGTGTTCAAGTCTATGCAAAAGAATGTTGTGGTCAATTGTGTCAAACGCAGCACTAAGATCCAATAAAACTAATAGAGAGATACACCCACGATCAGATGATAAGAGCAGATCATTTGTAACTCTAAGGAGAGCAGTTTCAGTACTATGATACGGTCTAAATCCTGACTGGGAATCCTCACATATACCATTTTTCTCTAAGAAGGAATATAATTGTGAGGATACCACCTTTTCTAGTATCTTGGACAGAAAAGGGAGATTCGAGATTGGTCTATAATTAACTAGTTCTCTGGGGTCAAGTTGTGGCTTTTTTATGAGAGGCTTAATAACAGCCAGTTTGAAGGTTTTGGGGACATATCCTAATGACAATGAGGAATTAATAATAGTCAGAAAAGGACCTATGACTTCTGGAAGCACCTCTTTTAAGAGCTTAGATGGTATAGGGTCTAACATACATGTTGTAAGTTTAGATGATTTAACAAGTTTATACAATTCTTCCTCTCCTATAGTAGAGAATGAGTGGAACTGTTCCTCAGGGGGTCTATTGTGGACTGTCTGATGTGATACTGTAGCTGACGGCTGAATGGTTGCAATTTTATCTCTAATAGTATCGATTTTAGAAGTAAAGTAGTTCATAAAGTCATTACTGCTGTGGTGTTGGGAAATGTCAACACTTGTTGAGGCTTTATTTTTCGTTAATTTAGCCACTGTATTGAATAAATACCTGGGGTTATGTTTGTTTTCTTCTAAAAGAGAAGAAAAGTAATCAGATCTAGCAGTTTTTAATGCTTTTCTGTAGGATATGCTACTTTCCCGCCAAGCAATACGAAATACCTCTAGTTTTGTTTTCCTCCAGCTGCGCTCCATTTTTCGGGCTGCTCTCTTTAGGGTGCGAGTATGCTCATTATACCATGGTGTCAAACTGTTTTCCTTAACCTTTCTTAAGCGTAAAGGAGCAACTGTATTTAAAGTGCTAGAAAAGAGAGAGTCCATAGTTTCTGTTACATCATCAAGTTGTTCTGAGGTTTTGGATATGCTAAGGAATTCGGATACATCAGGAAGATAACTTAAAAAGCAGTCTTTTGTGGTAGAAGTGATGGTTCTTCGATACTTGTAACAAGAAGTAGAATTTACAATTTTGGCTATATGAAGTTTACACAGAACTAAATAATGATCTGAGATATCATCATTTGGCTGAATAATTTCAACACTATCAACATCAATTCCATGTGACAGTATTAAATCTAGAGTATGATTTCGACAATGAGTAGGTCCTGAAACGTGTTGTCTAACACCAATAGAGTTCAGAATGTCTATAAATGCTGATCCCAATGCATCTTTTTCATTATCGACATGGATATTAAAATCACCAACTATTAAGACTTTATCTGCAGCCAGAACTAACTCGGATGTAAAATCACCAAACTCTTTAATAAAGTCTGTATGGTGCCCTGGTGGCCTGTATACAGTAGCCAGTACAAACATAACAGGGGATTTATCATTAACATTGGTTTCTCTGGATAATGTTATATGAAGCACCATTACTTCAAACGAGTTATACTTGAAGCCTGCCCTCTGAGAAATCCTGAAAAAGTTGTTATAAATTGAAGCAACTCCTCCCCCTTTGCCTTTTAGACGCGGCTCGTGTTTATAACAATAATCTTGGGGGGTGGACTCATTTAAAATAATGTAATCATCAGGTTTTAGCCAGGTTTCTGTCAAGCAGAGAACATCTATATTATGATCAGTTATCATATTATTTACAAAAAGTGTTTTCGTAGAAATGGATCTGATATTCAATAAGCCAATCTTTTCTTCTAAAAGAGAAGAAAAGTAATCAGATCTAGCAGTTTTTAATGCTTTTCTGTAGGATATGCTACTTTCCCCCCAAGCAATACGAAATACCTCTAGTTTTGTTTTCCTCCAGCTGCGCTCTATTTTTTGGGCTGCTTTCTTTAGGGTGCAAGTATGCTCATTATACCATGGTGTCATACTGGTTTCCTTAACCTTCCTTATGCATAAAGGAGCAACTATATTTAAAATGCTAGAAAAGAGAGAGTCCATAGTTTATGTTACATCATCAAGTTGTTCTGAGGTTTTGGATATGCTAAGGAATTCAGATACATCAGGAAGATTACTTAAAAAGCAGTCTTTTGTGTTGGAAGTGGTGGTTCCTCCATACTTGTAACAAGAAGTAGAATTTACAATTTTGGCTATATGAAGTTTGCACAAAACTAAATAATGATCTGAGATACCATCACTTTGCTGCATATTTTCAACACTATCAACATCAATTCCATGTGACAGTATTAAATCTAGAGTATGATTTTGACAATGAGTAGGTCCTGAAACGTGTTGTCTAACCCCAATAGAGTTCAGAATGTCTATAAATGCTGATCCCAATGCATCTTTTTCATTATCCACATGGATATTAAAATCACCAACTATTAAAACTTTATCTGCAGCCAGAACTAACTCGGATGTAAAATCACCAAACTCTTTAATAAAGTCTGTATGGTGCCCTGGTTACCTGTATACAGTAGCCAGTAAAAACATAACAGGGGATTTATCATTAACATTTGTTTCTCTGGATAATGTTATATGAAGCACCACTACTTCACGTCTGTAGATGTACTTTTGATCTGAGATATAAATATATTTGTGTGGGAATTTCTTGCATTATAAAAGTTGTGCTGAGATTAAGCTGTATTATATTATTTAGTTTTTGAGTAGCACATACAGTGCTTTATTGAGTAAAATCAAAGTATTGCTAAGTAAGTCTAAGTAAACTTAATTTCGTAATGAATGTTGAGTTCAATAGTAAGTAGATTTTACTCGACAATGCCAGGTCAGTTGTACAGAGCGGTTTCAGTAAAGTTTAGGCCTACTTAAAATTTGTTAGTTCAAATTGTTAAAAAGATTCTATCAAGTAAATCCATTTTTTTTTCAGTGGGTTATCACATCACATTGTCACTTAACTAAGTAAAAAAAAACTGGTTATTATTTTTGTTCCATTAAAACTTGAATGCTTGTTTGCGACACTGTAATGATATTTAGCATCTTATGTGACTTATAGACATTATTTATTTTATTTTTTTATATTTTGTACATTTGCTGACTTATGTGGAACTACTGTATGCTAGGGCCAAAGTAAAAAATCTTACATTTGATTTTTATGCATTCTAACTATGGTGACTATAGAGTATGAGGCTTTTTGGCCTATTTTTGGCAGCTTTAACATTTAGATAATTACTATCTTTTTGATATTGACAAGCTTTGAATCATTAGCAGGGTTTTTCTACCGGATCAGTTGGTTGCTGTGTGGTTATGTTATAAATATACCATAGTTGTTGTTATCATTGTTTTTGACCCTTGTTATCTTTTATTCTAATAAATAAGTTTATGACATAAGTTAATAAGTTTAGGTACCAGTTAAATTTTACAATTCTAACTTCAATACCACAGCAAAAACTACTAGCCTAGCAAATATAAATACAAATTAACAAATTACAAGCAAGAGCACAACTGGATATAGAACAAAGATACAAATTGAAAGGAGGATTTAGGAAAAACAGCTGTCGAGCTGAATGAGAAGTTAAATTGAAAATGTATTGAAAGAAAGATTTCTGCAAATGTGGGCTTGTTTTCACTTCATTTGACCAGAAGCACTAACTCAGCATTAGTGTTCTCAGAAGCTGTAAACTGACAAGCATGTGCATTGAAACTCTAATATAAGTTTCTGTGCACAATGTCTTTCTGCATTGTGTAGCATTTGGACCAATCAGACACACAACTATTTGTTATAATTAACAAATAATATCTAATGTCCCCTCATCTAACAAATGGGTCTGTGGACCCTTCCCCCAAAATGCATCTGTCACCTCAAAACAGACAGAACAAGCCTATGGTTCCATAGCAACCAAAGGCACACTAAAAGGAATCTTCTTATCTCATAAAAGGAATGTGTAAATCATCTCTTAACTCAAGTCTCTCAAAAACAGACACATAATACACATTAAAAGGGAATCTTCTCTAATTAATTAATAGAAAACCCTTTATTTTGAATTAATTCACATATACTTTAGGGCATTGTGTATGCTGTTACTGTTCTTGTATATTGTCTTTTGTGTATTGTATGTGTTTTATGCATGCTTATGATGGATCACTAGCTAATATAACCTCATCTATATGATGTTTGGTATCTATAAGTTCATATTTTCATTATTTAAATGAGTGTATATTATATGTTGATACCAATGCAACACCTTAGTTTTATAAGAATCTTAAAATTTCTTCTCTTGAACCCCCCAATCTAATTTCATATGCAAGACACCATACTAGAAACAAATAGTTGTACCGAAATGGAACCATTCCTCATTGGCTCACTCAAATCCTGACATATGTCACTGATCACCAGATCAGGGCGGTTCTTTTAGACTTAGGAATTCCAGGAGAAGATGCTGAGTGGTGTAACCCAAATTCTGACTTCTGCCATGTGTAACTTTCCTACATGCACAAAAGCACGAGACATTTTTTTCCAAGGGCCTTCACATTCTGTTATAGACCTTAGAAGACTTTTGCATGCGATATAGAAATAGATAAGACAGTAACTTTCCATAGTTCCACAAAACGTTCTTATTTTGAGCTTTATGATTCTGTATGTCTGTCACAATGTTGTCTCAGAGCTATTTGTGATTCTTTATGTCTGAGTTTTAGTTCCACATGTCTGTATCATTGAGTTATTTTTAATCCTTTTGGGTTTTGATAAGGGACGCAGTACAGCCATACTCTTGAGGTATTTTGTAACCCTGTATTTAACTGAGCGAAGTCAAAATCGGTAATTATATGTTTTGATCTTCTAAAATGTGGAAGTGAAACTGGACTGCAATACTTCTGGATCACAAGACTCTTTGCTTGAAGGGACTACATAAGGAGGTGCAAACCCCTCCTTTCTCAGTTCACTCTCTAGTTCTCTCTCTACTCTCATCCTAACTGAACTTAGGTTTCTCATCTTCTCTTTATCTTTTACTTCGGGCTCACTTGAATACTTTGAACTTCTTACAGGTTTATTAATCTCAGATATTATTATTATTATATTATTTATTATTTTATAAATATTATTATTACTTTTGATATACAGGTATTGTTGTATACTTTGTATCATTATTTTAACATTTTGATTACTTTTGAATATTATAATGATTTTGTATTAATCTTAATTGGGCAACATCCATCATATATGGATTGCTTTTAAAACTATATTAATATTGGGATTTGTATTTTCTATATTAGAAGCTGATTTTAATACTTACTAATCTGTTTGCAAGTTATGAGTTGTATTCTCATTTCCTATATTATTTGAATGAATTTGCATACTAAAATACCACCCCACCGTCTGACATGGATTGAAAGTAAAATTTTGGGGGGGGACGAGACGGCGATCCGCGGCATTAAATGTGTTGTTCACTATTGAGGGGTACTGGTAGTGTGGATAAATATCTGCGCTTTACATCCTGCGGGGTTACCGGGGGTGTATTGTGAGCGCTTTTGGGTTAAACCGAAAGTGCAACAGTATTTTGAGACACGTGCTGTACTGCACAGATCACGGTTCTGAATGCCGTCTCTTGTTTTGATATAGTCTCTGGGAATTGGCTCGTCAGTTTTCGACACGAACAGAACCCCACCTTGCGACTAAATTTAAATTGTCAGATGGTGAATTAAGTAAAAATGAGTAGAAATTAAGTAAAATAAGTAAAGATAAATAAAAATAAGTAAAGATAAATAAAGATAAGTAAAGATAAATAAAGAAAAAATTTTAATTAAGTGTATCTGAATTGAATAAACTTTTTCCATGTTGGAATTGTGAGCACATGTGATAGTGGTACCTGTTCAAATAAAAGAAACTCCAAATGAATATGTAATGTAGAAGAAATAAGACTGAAAATGGTTAAAGATGGGTTTAGAGAGATTTCGGTTCCACGCAGACAGAGTGAATGGGTGTTGACCCCTTAACTGTCACTCACGTTTTTGAAGATAGACTTGAATGTGCATGATACAAACCTAAACTTTTATAATCCATGACTGAAAATATTTTGTAACGTGATTTTGATGTGCCATTTACATGGTAATGCAATGTATGATTTTAAAAATGGGATGAATTTAAAGGATGCATTTTGAGATTTTATGTTTTCATGTGATATATCACTTCTGATGATTTCTAAAATGTGATAGAGAAAAAAGGCAACGAGGAATTCTTCTTTTGTAATGTAGATTTCTGAGGGTGTACTCTTGTCATAAATTAATTTTATTACTTTTCCTACATCATTTTTAACAAAAATATTGGTAAAATATATTGGGGAATCTTAGACCTTTCAAATGATATATAGTTTTTCAAGATTAGATTAGATTTGATTGTAATATAATAAAGTCAACGTAGGCGTCCCGTATTCGGGATGGGGTGACAGTTAACAGGTTAAAGGAAAATATGCACGTGTTTTATGTTGTTTATGGATAAGGAAAGTTAAAGGGCTTTTGACAGACAGAAATGGTAGAATTGTACAGGTTTATAATTTAGCGGAAGCAGCTAGAGATGCTACGATATATGTGGGATTTATTAAATTTTGTAACAAAGGAGCCGAGAGCCAATATAGGCAAAACTCCTAAGATTGATAACATTTATAACTGGCAGAAATGTAACAGATATTTCTGAGAATTGTGAATATAGTTTGCTATTTCTCCTGGCAGTTTGGAAGAAGCTGAGGCTGATTGTGGCAGATTTGTGAAATTATATTCAAGATTACCATGCTATAATGAGGTGGCCAAGTTGGGGTCTATCGAACTATGGGTGTGTGTGATTTAACTAGCATTGTAAACACGCTGCCAATTATGAAATCTAACTGTACTAATTACAACTGCAAATGATTTTGCTACGCAATTTAATGAACTGTGTATTGAAGTACAGCATGTGATTGGATTAGGAATCCAAACTTTTACTAATGTAACATCGATCAGACAGGGCCCTAACGAGCCCTTTGTTAAATATACTGAGCGTTTCACACAAGCTTTGAAAGAGTTTGTTGCTACAAAAGAAGCTGTTGATTTGGACTCTCATATACTGTTACACACTGCAATTAAATATGGATGCTAGATTCACCCAATTGTTTCGTTCTTCTTTGTTAGCAATATGTGTTTGAGCAGCCTTCATCACGTGGGGAACCAGAGCTCAAGATATTGTTGACCAAACGAAAAGAGCAGATGATGCGATTGGATCGCCCTCTGTCTCTGTAATTACCTGTTATAATTGTCAGAAAACAGGCCACTACGTAAATAGGTGCCCTGAGCGAGATGAAGAGCGAGGGTTTTAAGTTTTAAAATGTTTAAAAAGGTTCCTCTTTTCAGCAACAGCAACGGCTACCAAAGTTGCCCCCCCCCCCCTCAGCCTCGCTCTCAAAATAGAGTTGATGCAGAGAAAAGGAAGTCGACATGCAGGCACAGCTTAAGCTGCTGGTGCCACAGGTTGGCATACTGACCAAAGCACTTGAGGTCAGGGTAGCTACATATTTATTTAGCTACTTTAATTTACCTTTTACAAACAAACACATGACTCTTCAAGGATTATCTGATGGCAGTCTTTTCACACAGTCTCAATTAATTCCCTTAATAATTTATCCACTTAAGCAAACCCTTTTGGGTGCAATTCTGGGTTGGAGAAAGTCAAGTTGGCACTGTATTGGGCATGGATATATTGGAGAAATTGGAAGCAGATATTTTATTAACTAAGAATCAAATAGTTAGTAAAATATTGCCAGTTCCCATACCAGTTGTCAGCAAAAATGGAACTCCTAAATTTAACATTGGAGCTGTTACAGCAAATGAGAAAGAGCCTACTGACTCTCCAATGATACAATACTTCTCTGAGAAATTTCCAGATTTGTGGTCAACTTCTAAACTTGATGTTGGTCTTTGCAGAATTAAACCTCTAAATGTTTCAGGTCCTGTACCTCCTCCAGTATTCCAGTATACTCTTCAGTGAGAAGCAGAAAGAGCTGCACAGGCAATTGTGAGCCAGCTCGAGAAAGCAGGGATTGTGGTAAGATGTGCCTCTCATTGTGATTCACCTGTGGCCTGTAAAAAAGCCAGATGATAGCTATAGGCTTACTATAGATTATACCGCATTGAATGCTGTGACCACCAAAGCAACCCCCAATGTTGTCAATCAGTCAACCATTTTAAAAGAATCGTGTGCCATCTGTTATAATTCAATATTGTGATGACATTCTTCCTGCATCTCCAAATAAGGTGCAGCATCTGAGTGTACTCACTCTCTTGCTGAGAGCTCTTTAAGAGGCTGGCTTCCTTCTGAACAAACGGAAAGCACAGCTGTTTCAACCTGAAGTGACATTTATAGGTCAGAGTGTTGGTCGTAAGGGAGAAAGACCTCTTCCAGATCGGGTCATAACAATTACAAAATTAAAGAAGCCAACCACAGTTACTGGTTTAAGATCACTAATGGGGCTATTTAATTTTAATCGGGTTTACATCCCTGATTTTTCTGATTTGGCTGAACCTCTAACAGAGGCTTTTAAGGGAGGCCTTCCGGGTACTTCCCCTCTGGAGTGGACGGCAGGCATGGCTGAGTCTTTCACTCCTCTCAAATCCGCACTAGCCTCTCTCCTGCGTTACATGACAAAACCGCTCCACATTTGGACACATGTAGGCCCGAATGCTTACAACTGCGTGCTGGGACAGCATAAAGGTGACAAAAGTTTTGGAACTGTTGGATATTATTCAATTGTGATTCCTTCTTCTATGAAAGGACAGATGCCGTGCTTGATGGCATTGGACTGTGCAGAGTGGGCGCTGAAGGTCACCGAGCACATCGTCGGCTACAACCAGACTATTTTACATACCCCACATCACTTTTTACGTTTGCTATCTGAAACAAAGGTGAAATCGATCTCAAATCAGCGACGTGCTAAGTTTGAAACTGCTCTCATGAGTCCTCAGCTTACTGTTGTTGCAGATAACAGGACGAACCCTGCCTACCTCATGGAGAACGAAGGGAGTGCACATGACTGTGCCGAGGTGGTTATCTGTGACAGAGGACATTTCGTCAGAGATGAGCCATCTGTATGCCATGGACATGTTCGTGGATGGCAGATGAGGGTGAAACACAGGTTGGGCCGCTACGGGAAGGAAGTGCTCAGACCCCCGAACTGCCTGCTTTGAAAGCTGCTTTAAATCTAACACTTAAATTAACTGCAAATGTAAATAGCTCCATCTATGTGAACATTTTTACTGACAGTGCCTACAGTTACCATGCAATGCAGAGGTATGGCCCTGTTTGGAAAAGTCGCGGCTATCTGACCACCGCCTTTATGCCAACAAGTCATCAAACCATTATTAAAGAAATTCTTGAAACATGCAAGAAAAATTTTACCTAACAATGTTGCGGTTTGCAAGGTTACAGGTCACAGTACTTTCAATGATTGGTGGGCAAAAGGAAACTCGCTAGCTGATAAGGCTGCGAGAGAGGCGGCCAAGGGTGCATCACTTGGAGAAGTAACTGCAATTTTCCCTGTCAATCCAAATTGTGCAGCATCAGAAACTCTATCTAAATTGTACACAGATGAAGATCGTGAAATGGGTCAAAAGTTAGGAGCTATTTTAAATGAAAAAGGTATTTATGCTCAAAATGAAAAGGTTGTCAATCAATCAATCAATCACCTTTATTTATATAGTGCTTTAAACAAAATACATTGCGCCAAAGCACTGAACAACATTCATTTGGAAAACAGTGTCTCAATAATGCAAAATGATAGTTAAAGGCAGTTCATCATTGAATTCATTGATGTCATCTCTGTTCAGTTGAAATAGTGTCTGTTTTAATTTGCAATCAAGTCAACGATATCGCTGTAGATGAAGTGACCCCAACTAAGCAAGCCAGAGGCGACAGCGGCAAGGAACCGAAACTCCATCGGTGACAGAATGGAGAAAAAAACCTTGGGAGAAACCAGGCTCAGTTGGGGGGCCAGTTCTCCTCTGACCAGACGAAACCAGTAGTTCAATTCCAGGCTGCAGCAAAGTCAGATTGTGCAGAAGAATCATCTGTTTCCTGTGGTCTTGTCCTGGTGCTCCTCTGAGACAAGGTCTTTACGGGGGATCTGTATCTGGGGCTCTAGTTGTCCTGGTCTCCGCTGTCTTTCAGGGCAGTAGAGGTCCTTTCTAGGTGCTGATCCACCATCTGGTCTGGATACGTACTGGATCCGGGTGACTGCAGTGACCCTCTGATCTGGACACAGACTGGATCTGGTGGCCATGGTGACCTCGGAACAAGAGAGAAACAGACAAATATTAGCGTAGATGCCATTCTTCTAATGATGTAGAAAGTACGGTGTTATGTGAAGTGTTCCGGTTCCAGTTTACCTAATTAATGCAGCCTAAAAATCCTTTAACGGATTTGGATATTAAAAGCATATTAGTATGTTATGTGTATGCCAGGTTAAAGAGATGGGTCTTTAATCTAGATTTAAACTGCAAGAGTGTGTCTGCCTCCCGAACAATGTTAGGTAGGTTATTCCAGAGTTTAGGCGCCAAATAGGAAAAGGATCTGCCGCCCGCAGTTGATTTTGATATTCTAGGTATTATCAAATTGCCTGAGTTTTGAGAACGTAGCGGACGTAGAGGAGTATAATGTAAAAGGAGCTCATTCAAATACTGAGGTGCTAAACCATTCAGGGCTTTATAAGTAATAAGCAATATTTTAAAATCTATACGATGTTTGATAGGGAGCCAGTGCAGTGTGGACAGGACCGGGCTAATATGGTCATACTTCCTGGTTCTAGTAAGAACTCTTGCTGCTGCATTTTGGACTAGCTGTAGTTTGTTTACCAAGCGTGCAGAACAACCACCCAATAAAGCATTACAGTAGTCTAGCCTTGAAGTCATAAATGCATGGATTAACATTTCTGCATTTGACATTGAGAGCATAGGCCGTAATTTAGATATATTTTTGAGATGGAAAAATGCAGTTTTACAAATGCTAGAAACGTGGCTTTCTAAGGAAAGATTGCGATCAAGTAGCACACCTAGGTTCCTAACTGATGACGAAGAATTGACAGAGCAACCATCAAGTCTTAGACAGTGTTCTAGGTTATTACAAGTAGAGTTTTTAGGCCCTATGATTAACACCTCTGTTTTTTCTGAATTTAGCAGTAAGAAATTACTCGTCATCCAATTTTTTATATCGACTATGCATTCCATTAGTTTTTCAAATTGGTGTGTTTCACCGGGCTGCGAGGAAATATAGAGCTGCGTATCATCAGCATAACAGTGAAAGCTAACACCATGTTTCCTGATGATATCTCCCAAGGGTAACATATAAAGCGTGAAGAGTAGCGGCCCTAGAACTGAGCCTTGAGGTACTCCATACTGCACTTGTGATCGATATGATACATCTTCATTCACTGCTACGAACTGATGGCGGTCATATAAGTACGATTTAAACCATGCTAATGCACTTCCACTGATGCCAACAAAGTGTTCAAGTCTATGCAAAAGAATGTTGTGGTCAATTGTGTCAAACGCAGCACTAAGATCCAATAAAACTAATAGAGAGATACACCCACGATCAGATGATAAGAGCAGATCATTTGTAACTCTAAGGAGAGCAGTTTCAGTACTATGATACGGTCTAAATTCTGACTGGAAATCCTCACATATACCATTTTTCTCTAAGAAGGAATATAATTGTGAGGATACCACCTTATCTAGTATCTTGGACAGAAAAGGGAGATTCGAGATTGGTCTATAATTAACTAGCTCTCTGGGGTCAAGTTGTGGCTTTTTTATGAGAGGCTTAATAACAGCCAGTTTGAAGGTTTTGGGGACATGTCCTAATAACAATGAGGAATTAATAATAGTCAGAAGAGGACCTATGACTTCTGGAAGCACCTCTTTTAAGAGCTTAGATGGTATAGGGTCTAACATACATGTTGTAAGTTTAGATGATTTAACAAGTTTATACAATTCTTCCTCTCCTATAGTAGAGAATGAGTGGAACTGGTCCTCAGGGGGTCTATAGTGCACTGTCTGATGCGAAACTGTAGCTGACGGCTGAATGGTTGCAATTTTATCTCTAATAGTATCGATTTTAGAAGTAAAGTAGTTCATAAAGTCATTACTGCTGTGGTGTTGGGAAATGTCAACACTTGTTGAGGCTTTATTTTTCGTTAATTTAGCCACTGTATTGAATAAATACCTGGGGTTATGTTTGTTTTCTTCTAAAAGAGAAGAAAAGTAATCAGATCTAGCAGTTTTTAATGCTTTTCGGTAGGATATGCTACTTTCCCGCCAAGCAATACGAAATACCTCTAGTTTTGTTTTCCTCCAGCTGCGCTCCATTTTTCGGGCTGCTCTCTTTAGGGTGCGAGTATGCTCATTATACCATGGTGTCAAACAGTTTTCCTTAACCTTTCTTAAGCGTAAAGGAGCAACTGTATTTAAAGTGCTAGAAAAGAGAGAGTCCATAGTTTCTGTTACATCATCAAGTTGTTCTGAGGTTTTGGATATGCTAAGGAATTCGGATACATCAGGAAGATAACTTAAAAAGCAGTCTTTTGTGGTAGAAGTGATGGTTCTTCGATACTTGTAACAAGAAGTAGAATTTACAATTTTGGCTATATGAAGTTTACACAGAACTAAATAATGATCTGAGATATCATCACTTGGCTGAATAATTTCAACACTATCAACATCAATTCCATGTGACAGTATTAAATCTAGAGTATGATTTCGACAATGAGTAGGTCCTGAAACGTGTTGTCTAACACCAATAGAGTTCAGAATGTCTATAAATGCTGATCCCAATACATCTTTTTCATTATCGACATGGATATTAAAATCACCAACTATTAAGACTTTATCTGCAGCCAGAACTAACTCGGATGTAAAATCACCAAACTCTTTAATAAAGTCTGTATGGTGCCCTGGTGGCCTGTATACAGTAGCCAGTACAAACATAACAGGGGATTTATCATTAACATTGGTTTCTCTGGATAATGTTATATGAAGCACCATTACTTCAAACGAGTTATACTTGAAGCCTGCCCTTTGAGAAATCCTGAAAACGTTATTATAAATTGAAGCAACACCTCCCCCTTTGCCTTTTAGACGCGGCTCGTGTTTATAACAATAATCTTGGGGGGTGGACTCATTTAAAATAATGTAATCATCAGGTTTTAGCCAGGTTTCTGTCAAGCAGAGCACATCTATATTATGATCAGTTATCATATTATTTACAAAAAGTGTTTTCGTAGAAATGGATCTGATATTCAATAAGCCAATCTTTATCATTTGTTTATCCATATTGCATTTGTTTTTTATTTGTTGAACCTCAATTAAATTGTTAACCTTAACTTGGTTTGGACGTTTTTTGTATTTTCTAGTTCGTGGAACAGACACAGTCTCTATAGTGTGATATCTAGGTGAAAGAGTCTCTATGTGCTGAGAATTAACTGACCTCTGTGACGGGAGGCAGCTAGCAGACAGTCGGTTTAGCCAGTCTGTCTGCTTCCTGACCTGGGCCCCAGTTAGTCAAGTATAAACACTAAGACTATTTGCCATATTTCTAGACAGAAGAGTGGCGCCACCCCAGGAGGGATGAAGACCATCTCTTTTAAACAGGTCAGGTCTGCCCCAAAAGCTCGTCCAATTGTCTATATAACCTATGTTATTCTGTGGGCACCACTTAGACATCCAGCCATTGAGTGATGACAATCTGCTATGCATCTCATCACCACGGTAAGCAGGGAGGGGACCAGAGCATATTACAGTGTCTGACATCGTGCTTGCAAGTTCACACACCTCTTTAAAGTTATTTTTAGTGATCTCCGACTGGCGAAGTCGAACATCATTAGCGCCGGCATGAATAACAATCTTACTGTATTTACGTTTAGCATTAGCCAGCACTTTTAAATTTGCCAAGATGTCAGGCGCTCTGGCTCCCGGTAAACATTTGACTATGGTGGCTGGTGTCTCTATATTCACGTTCCGTACAATAGAATCGCCAATAACTAGAGCACTTTCATCAGGTTTCTCAGTGGGTGCATCACTGAGTGGGGAGAACCTGTTTAATGTTTTGATCGGAACAGAAGAGCGGTGTTTTGACCCACGACTACGCTGCCTCACCGTCACCCAGTTGCCCTGCTGCAGGGGCTCTGCTGGAACCGGACAATGTACAGGAATCCCTAAGCTAGACGCATCCAAAGCCATATCTAGAGCCCTAACATTCTTACTGTCCTCAATTAAAGTTTGGATGCGTGTCTCTAATTCTGAAATCTTCTCTGTCAGCCTAACTGTTTCCCTGCATTTATCACATGTGAATCCCTCATCAGCGACAGAGATAGATAAACTGTACATGTGGCAAGAGGTGCAAATAACAATTGTAGGAGAAGCCATTACTCACCGTGCTTGATGAAATATTCTTACTGCGGTTGTTTGATGAACTTGTGGAAAACTGCAGCGTGAGAGAGGAGAGGAGAGGAGAAAAGAAAACGCTAATGACAAGCTAACGAGTGCTAACGCTTTGCAGGTGTGCTGCAGTCACGGAAGAGTGAACGATCAAAGTTAATCTGATAAGATTGATCGGTAATATCAGAAATATGGTGTGAATTAAGTTATATTTTACAATTAAAAAAACAAACAAACAGACAGTGATAGTAAGAAAGATTATAGAGAAAAAATATAAAATAAAAACAGCTACATGGAGCTATGATTAGCTACAGAAGGCCAACAGGAAGTAGAGAAAACACTGTCCAACAGCGACCCGCCTAGCGGATATCAAACTGAGTTAATTGATCTATACCACAGTGTTGCACACCAAGGGGTTCATAAAATTAATGCTATGTTACAACAAACATGGTTTTGGCCAGAGAAGTTACAAACTGTGAGGGATAGACTGTCCAGATATATCCATCATTTATAAACAAAGCCACGATTATGAAGAGGTATGATATCAATTGGCCATAGTCCTCACCGGCGAGGACCTTGTACACATTGACAGGTAGATTTTATTTTTGTACCCTCTGATCATCGGTACACGTTATGTGCATTTAAGGATGCCCATTTCAGTGCCCTCAGCGTCCAAATTGCGGGAGACTTAAAGACTGCTGCATTTAATTTAACGGCTAAAAATCCTGTACAAGTGGGGGACAAAGTAATGGTTCAGAAATAGGTAATTTAGGACTTATGTCTTCCAGGTATGAAGGTCCTTTCTCAGTGTTGCTGACTACTCCAACTTCTCTCTACTCATTGAAATCGAGCCAGGCTTAACTCGATGGAATCTTGCACAAGTGAAGCCTCTGTTGCAGCTTGCTGATACTAACAATATCTCTCAATGCACAATAGATTTTCTTTTTATAGATTAAGGGTACCCTTTCTATAATTAAGGTTGTAATCAATGTTTGTTTTCAACCTCTGTGAGGTGACTGAGGGTCTGACTTATGTCAGGAGTGTAATAATTGATTGATTCAATTATTGATTCTTTATTTAGAGATTGTTCACTTGCTTCCAGAGAATCAAAATTAACCAAAATTCACCATATCTGTTCCTTAGGTTGTTAATGATACTGTTTTCACTGTGAATTTGTCCAACAGGTGTAAACTCTATCAGACGAATTGCTGCTAAGGACGAACAATGATTAATGATTAATTGTTTACTTCTCTCCAGGTTTCCAATGCTGAGATCCCCTGGATCTGATGTGTTTATTTGTTTATAAAATGATGAAATGAAACTGAAAACCATAATGTTTATATGTAACAATTGTAGTTAATGTTGTTTTATTCTTTTTGTTGTGTCTTCGTTGTGTTTGTGTGTGTGTGTCAAAATGTTATATGTAATGTTTGTCGCTTTGCTTTAGCATTATATGTTTTTGTGTTTGTGTTTGTTGTTTGTGTTATATCTGTTTCCACATATTTCTGTTCCTACTACTCTAAAACTTAACAGGTATGAGTGCATGCTGATACGGAACTATCCTGCGTACATTTACCACACACGACTGGTTCTAAGGGTGACCCCTTTGGTGTGACTTCTGCAACAGTGCAGCTCATTGACGATCCGGGAGTAGTTGCTGTGCTCGTAGCTGGACATCAGTGTTTGATCCCAAGAACTGGACGCATCGTCATCACATTGCACGCTAACTCTACATCATCTGAGAGACTTGTGCTTTAATCTACCAGCTGATATCTAGATTTACAAATCCCTACATTAAGATGCCTCACAAGATTATTGATCAAAATAATTATTTTATTCCTATCGCTACCAGCAGTGATGAAGAAATGTATGAATTAGAGGTGAAGGGTAAGGAAAGATACGAGATGTTGAAAAATATCAACGAAAGTTTGGAAATTTGCGACATGATACCCCATGTCGCAAATTTCCAAACTTTCGTTGATATTTTTCAACATCTCGTATCTTTCCTTACCCTTCACCTCTAATTCATACATTTCTTCAACACTGCTGGTAGCGTCAACTTTAAGGTGGCTGGGGTTAAAGAGGTATTTACAGTCTACCTAAAAAGATTCATTCACTTTTTCTATATCTCCTTTATGCTTACATTATTAAGTGCTTACCTGAAATGTTTTATTTACTTATTTTCCTGCATATGTATTTGTTTCTTTTGAATATTATGTATTTTATTTTAAGGGAAAGAAATTCGGTTGCGAGTCTTTTGTTAAGACTCGAGTGAGGGACTGGTGTAACCCAAATTTTGACTTCTGCCACGTGTAACTTTGCTACGTGCACAAAAGCACGAGACATTTTGTTCCAAGGGCCTTCACATTCTGTTATAGACCTTAGAAGTCTTTTGAAGGCGATATAGAAATAGATAAAGCAGTAACTTTCCATAGTTCCACAAAACGTTCATATTTTGAGCTTTATGATTCTGTATGTCTGTCACAATGTTGTCTCAGAGGTATTTGGGATTCTGTATGTCTGAGTTTTAGTTCCACATGTCTGTATCATTGAGTTATTTTTAATCCTTTTGGGTTTTGATAAGGGATGCAGTACAGCCAATCTCTTGAGGTATTTTGTAACCCTGTATTTAACTGAGCGAAGTCAAAATCGGTAATTATATGTTTTGATCTTCTAAAATGTGGAAGTGAAACTGGACTGCAAGGCTCATCTGGTATCTTTATGTGGACCAGAGGCATATGACCAATGTCTTTCTATCTATTTGAGACATGACTTAATTTCTGGATCACAAGACTCTTTGCTTGAAGGGACTACATAAGGAGGTGCAAACCCCTCCTTTCTCAGTTCACTCTCTAGTTCTCTCTCTACTCTCTACCTAACTGAACTTAGGTTTCTCATCTTCTCTTTATCTTTTACTTCAGGCTCACTTGAATACTTTGAACTTCTTACAGGTTTATTCATCTCAGATATTATTATTATTATATTATTTATTATTATATAAATATTATTATTACTTTGTGGGGAAGTCGTGGCCTAATGGTTAGAGGGTTGGACTCCCAATCGAAGGGTTGTGGGTTCTAGTCTCGGGCCGGACGGAATTGTGGGTGGGGGTAGTGCATGTACAGTTCTCTCTCCACCTTCAATACCATGACTTAGGTGCCCTTGAGCAAGGCATCGAACCCCCAACTGCTCCCCGGGCGCCGCAGCATAAATGGCTGCCCACTGCTCCGGGTGTGTGCTCACAGTGTGTGTGTGTGTGTGTGTGTGTTCACTGCTCTGTGTGTGTGCATTTCGGATGGGTTAAATGCAGAGCACAAATTCTGAGTATGGGTCACCATACTTAATTGGCTGAATGTCACTTCACTTTTGACTTTTGATATACAGGTATTGTTGTATACTTTGTATCATTATTTTAACATTTTGATTACTTTTGAATATTATAATGTATTTTGTATTAATCTTAATTGGGCAACATCCATCATATATGGATTGCTTTTAAAACTATATTAATATTGGGATTTGTATTTTCTATATTTGAAGCTGATTTTAATAGTTACTAATCTGTTTGCAAGTTATGAGTTGTATTCTCATTTCCTATATTATTTGAATAAATTTGCATACTAAAATACCACCCCACCGTCTGACATGGATTGAAAGTAAAATTTTTGCATCACTGAGCTAAGAGCCTTAAAAAAACACCCTAAGCTTGCGCCAGGCCTTCGGCCTTGGCTATCCGTTTATCAATGTCCTCAGATTCTAACTGGTCTTTCTCATCAACCTTAGCAGAGACTAACTGTAGCCCCAAAGTGCATCAGGACTCTTTTTCAAACAGGCGAGACGTGCAAGTATCAAACTTATTAATTGATACATTAAGTATCATATGCACCTTTTACAAAGGAGTGTTTGATATCCTGAATTGATATCAAATTCTATGATAGCTGCTAGGGGTGTCCCCAACTAAGGGTTTTCATAGTCTAATCAGAATTTTCTAATCTTGCTGATATTTGACTAATAGTTGAAGCATATGTTTGGGGGCGGGGCAAAATACATTGAGTCAAGTCAGACATTCGACAGTCATAATTACTGATGTTAACACACAGGGGAAATGTGTAACAAATGCCTTGCAGATACAAACAGGGTAAATAATGTTTTTGTTTTGATTAAAAGATAGTTAACACTAAACGTCAGCCAAACCCTAACAATTCACAATTTTTACAATAGTGCTCTCATTATAAAGTTAATATGACAGTAGTTATTAATGTTCTGCATTTCTGTTTTGAGCTGCACGCACTGAAGAGCAACCAGTAGAGTGAGCATTTGATAGCAAGTTTTTAATCAATGGGATTAAACTCATAATTTCATGTAGAATATGCTTGTTATTTATAATTCAATTATATTATAATTCTTCAATATAGTTATTGTTACCTCAGGGGATGAGGGGAGTCATCGAAAAAAAAAAAAGTATATATATATAGGCTATACCGGAACCTCTTTTGGGCCACTTAAAGCACTGATATTAAGACTTATAGGCTATCTGCAAAAAGAGCCAAATGCAAATGAACGTGTCTGCGTGGATCTGAATGAACTCCTTTTGTGGACGCGTTATTCACGAAACAATGTGCAGAAACACATCAGCCAAACTCTAAAAATTCACAGCGTTTTATTATAATGGTGTTCTCGTTATAATTGTATGGGTGTGACAGTCCAGTCATAGTTATTCATATTCTGCATTGTTGTTTGTCCTGCTCGTGCTGCACGGTAAAGAGATATCATCGTAGTGCTACAATGAAGTGCTTGACTCAAAACCAAATGCATCTTATATCAGGTAAATAATATATCCATGATATATATATATATATATATATATATATATATATATATATATATACACACACACACACACACACACACACACACACACACACACACTGGCTGAAATGTTTTGAAATCACTTATACCCTACCTGTTCGAAAAAATCCAGTCTCTGCCTGTGACAGTTTGGTCTTTTGTCTCTGTTGGTCACGGATTATGGAAAGTGAAATATATATTAATAAATCTATAGGGTTGGTTGGATTTATTCACGCACTTTAAAGTAATTTTTTGAAGCTTCTTTCTTTTTTAAGATTCTTATTCATGACATTTTGGCCGATGACCTCCTAGCTTGAAGTATGTTCCTCAGATCCCTCAGGTCCCCTGCTCTGTTTCTGAGCCTCTTTATATGAGAAGCTGGTACGCGGAGGGGAGCTAGAGCAGTGCGGCTTGGCTTGACTCTCGGTGGGCCAAATGATTTATAAATTAATTAAATTTTTTAGTTCACAAGTCACCACCTCCAACAGCTCCTCGTACTGGGGCGATAGAGGGGGCGAGACCTCAACGACGCTTTCCATGTCAACCTCCTTTAGAGGAAGACAGGCGAAGCACCAAGCCATCATCCCGGGAGGAAGTAGCCACAGTGCAGGCTTCTGAACCCAGAGATCGGGCAGTTCTGTTGGGTGTGGAAGGGTGATGCTCTGTCAATCTACAGTCTGCATGAGAATTTGACACAGAATTACAGAAGCTACACAGCAAGATGCAAACCTCTGATCAGCACCAAAAACAGAAAGGCAAGATTCTTCACAAATGTGAGCTAGTAGAGTCTTGGAACTGAGTTGAAGGATCGATGAAACAAAGATTAAACTTCATCTAAGTGATTGGAAAGCAAGAGTGTGGAGACAAAAGGGTACTGCAAATGATCTGCAATCTGCAATCTTTTGTAAAGCTTGGTGGAGATGGTGTCATGGCATGGGCATACATGGCTCTCTAGAACAGGACCTCTTAATTTTAATGATTACTTAATGTATGATGGCAGTAGCAGAATGAATTTGGAAGAGTACAAAATCATTTTGGCTACCAATATTCAAGAAAATGTCACCAAACACATTAGAAAGCACTCCATATTAGATATGGACAATGACCCAAAACACCCTGCCAATTCAGTCAAGGACTTCATCAGGGCAATGAAATGTAAAGTCTTAGATTGCCCAAATCAATTTCCAGATTTAAATCACACTGAACATTAATTTCACTAGCTGAAGAGGAGACTATAGACAAAAACTCCCCAAAACAAGCAACAGTTGGAATTGGCGACATTAAAGGCTGGGGAAAATAATTTTAAAGCATAAGACCAAGAGTCTGATGATGTCTATATGGGTTGCAGACTCACTGCTAACTAAATATTAGCTTTTTTTTTTTTTTTTTTTACATCTTGCTTAAATTCAACTGTTCCAATATTTATGCTCACATCAAATAGTGGGATAAATTCTAAAAGTGCTGTACTTTTTATTTGGTAAAACTTGTATGTGTCGAAAGACCTAATAATAAAATGTGCCATTCTATAGTTTTGTCACACATTCATCATTTAATCATATTTGCAAATGTCATTACTCTTTACTGCATCAGCTGGTCGCAGCACTATGCCTACGTTGCCTAACTGAACTAACGTGTGGTAACTCTAGTACAAGCTGAATAATTAACTCTGCTTCGCATTATGGCTGCATCACCACCTCGGGTGTGCATTATTTTTCTAATAATTCAATGGCCCATTGTCAATTATTACTTACTTATTCCATAGATGGATCTGGAGCTGAAAGGTCAGCATGTGTATATACTGAGTGGTCTGGAAACACTAACAGTTTTGAGTAGGGGTGCTCCGATCACGATCGGCCGATCATTATGCGCATCTCGTCAGTAAAGCCGGTTATCTAATCAGCGGTTAATTCCATCAGGTGCGTGATTTCACATAGAGCAGCTGTTACTACACAGAGTCATTGTTAATAGAGAAGATGCACAAATCCAGTTCATTTTCAGCGTTTATTGGCGCATCTTCTCAGTTAACAACACTGTAACCCTTTACTGTAAGTTTACAGCGAATTTCTTACAGAATTGTACTGTATTTCCATAATACAATATAAGGCTGTATAATTTACAGAACAGCTGTAAATATACAGCACATTTCTGTTTTCCTCCCGATAAATTCGTAATACAGTATCAGACTGTAAATGCATTGCATTGTGGGATTGATTTTATTCGCGCTCAAATTCAGATGAGACGTGACGCCAACTGAGTTTTTGAGTTTGTAATTAAGTTAATCTTTAAGTGTCGTGTAAGCTTTTGTGTGCGTCTTTCAAATATGAGTTGCCTGAGATGCAGCAGAAACGGTTAACATCACATGAATTCATGAAGACGGGAGGAATAATCAGTCATGCATCTGTGAACAAAAGTGGATTTTAGAGCTTGAAAAGACTGTACAACTGACTGATACGGTAAGCCAATCTATTTTTATTTATTTATTGCGTTCGGTTTTCTACATCGTTTAAGTTAGACGAATAAGTTAGTTAGATTTTGCGAACGTGGTTTTGTACCGCGAAAAAAAACACTCCTTCTTTACCAAGTACGTTAACTTAACTTCGACATATCACACAGGTAGCATACCATTTCATCTGCATGACCTGCTTATATATATAAGTTATATAAAATAAAAATCACGGAAATAAAAATCACTCGTTCCACCGAGTGATTTACCATGTCATTTGGATGTTCTGCTTTTTTTTTCTTCGTTTCAGGTTTTACAATCTGATGAAAATCCAGTGCTAAAGTAAATGCTTTAAAGTGTCTAGTCCATGTGCAAAAATGCTATGGTGTGAGTTCTGCGATTGTACTTTTGAATCGTTGTCAGCATTTTGCCAGCACATGAAAATCCATAGTCATGTTCCAAATTCTGTTTTCAAATGTGGTATTCCGGATTGCTCCAGAACATTTAAAAAGTTCACTGCTTTCAAAGCTCACATATTCAGGGATCACAAAGACAGGCCCTCAAAGTCATCTGTTGACATAGTGTGTGATATTGGTACATGTCAAGAATAGTGCAGTGATTTGAAAAACTTTGTTTTACACTTGTAAAATCATATCAAAGAAGGCACCAGAGTGCCATGTCTATTTACATGCAATAAACAATTTTCTGTAGCATCTACATTGACTTCACATTTATCCAGAAAACATCGAAACTTTTCATCAGAAAGTTTGCGTCATAGTATACTGTAGTCAAATGTTTCAGTACAGATGCTGCATGGTGAGGCATCTAACATGGCCGAACACTCACATCAATAGTCTGAATTCTTTGATTGTGGTGATGGCAGAAAGCAGTTGGAGAATGCACTTTTGCCAGATAATGCAGATGAATCTGTTTTTTTTCTTAAACATGCATTTTGTTTTGTTTGGGAACATTCAGTCAATTATTGAACATGACAATTGCAATGTGTATTTTGTCACAAAGAAAAGTCAGTCTTTTTGTCTTATAGACCAGGGAGTTCATTGCTTGAAACCACAAGATCAAGGCTACCTATGCATAAATCATGACAGTCTACTGGATTACTATCCTCTGCCTGAATATTCATTGTGTGGCTTGTCAGTAATTGTTCTCCATCATTCCTTCCCAATTTTAGAATAATGTCTGGAATGAAAGAAGTCCTGAAAGATGCTGTATTGTTGGTGTTGCCAAGCCTGTCTCCAGATGTAACCAACCAGCTTGTTGAGAAGCTCATGGACTAAGGTGTCGAAGGCTTGGATGATTTGGTTTATGTAAAAGAAGATGACATTTTGGAGTTTATAAGACCTATCCAATGCAGAAAACTTCTTAGTTCATGGAAAAATCAAGGTAAAGATAAAGTTGATGTAAAAAAAAAGTTTAAGTAAACCATTTTCAGAAAACAAGACATAATTTGTACTTGTCTAGTTTATTATTCTTGATGTAAGAACTTGTAGTTATTTGTCTGGAAACTAGACAAAATAGTAACTAAGAAAAGCTTTTTTTGCAGTGTGGTTTTGTTTCAATATCGTATGACTTTTTCAGGAAGAGATTGGTGATGGTATGAGAAATATAAAACAGATTTCAATTGGCAACAAATGTATGGAAGAATCAACTGTGTTCAGCAAAATTGTGTGGTTGTGAAGTCCAGCTAACTAACTCTAACACTACTTTCATTTAACCAGGGAAAACTATTCCTCTAAATAGGAAATTGCTCATATAAATTAAATTATAGTATAACTGTATTGATGAACACTGTAATAATACAGTATAAGGCTGTATTAGTTATTTTAAATATTATTTTTACTTTTTCATCCAGATTTTTATTTTTTATTAAAGGTAAATCTCTGAGAAACCAGCGCTGGATGTTGAGTTTGGAGGGTCAAGTTGTGTGTGAAGGAGCACAGCCCAACTTCATCACTGGTCTAGCAGTGCTGTTTGTCTCCTTCTATAATTTCAATTTACAGTACCAGGAAGAGGCAGCATGCACCCTTGAGTTTGTTCAGAGGTAAGTCATTAGCATATTTGACATATATATTTTAGACTGAATTGTCACTAACCTTTGTCTTGACAGTATTTGTTAAGGAATTCATTTTTTTTCATTAACGTTTTGTACAGCTGACTACTGGGAATAACAATATGGACCTGGTTTCACACACTGCAAAACATGCTTTACTTGTTTCCAGTCTCAAACTAAAACCTTAATTTGGATTAATTCCGTTGGAAAACAAGACATTATATCTTATCTAATTTTACGTATCTAGTAAATGCATCTTGATTTAGGATTTTTTTTTTTTTTTTTTTTTTTGATATTTGACAGGAAACCAGACACAAAGAAAAGCATTTTTTTGCAGGGCAGACAGGGTAGCTTAAAGGGTTAGTTCACAGAAAAATGTAAATAATGTCATTAATTACTCACCCTCATGTTGTTCCAAACCCGTAAGACCTCTGTTTATCTTCAGAACACAGTTTAAGATATTTTAGATTTAGTCCAAGAGCTCTCAGGCCGGTGACACACTGGCTGCGTGGCGTTTCTGTTGCGTGCCAAAAGCATGGTGGCTGCTTCGCGTTTTCTGTGGCTTAACACACCAGAAGCGTGACTGACGCTGCGCTGGTGCGCTGCTGCTGCTGTAGGGGACATAAGCACTATTCGGACGGGACTAGTTTTCTAAACTACGTTTGAGTTTCAATTCTTACCACCTGACGTCTGTGATTTTCATGTACCAATTCGGACGGGACTAGTATCTCCGTGTTTATTACAGAGGTGGGAGGGTCTGATTTGTGCATCTGGGCGTCACAGAGATCACGCGCTCTGTATGCGTGCATTGCATTCATTCAGAATGATTGCCTTTGTATTATTACACAATAAATACTAAATTGCTAGTATAGCAAAACCATGTTAATGTGTGGTTCCTTCCCAGATAGCAATAAATATTCAGCCCAAATTTGGCCCATATTTGCATCTTTCTTATGGCCCACATTTGGCCTTGACTGACGGCGTTGACTCAGGGTGAGTGTGGCTGCCTTAACTCAGCCACAAATCCACCTTATATGGGCCACATCTGAAATTCTGTTATGGCCCACATTTGGCCTTGACTTACGGCGTTGACTCAGGGTGAGTGTGGCTGCCTTAACTCAGCCACAGTTTCACCCTATATGGGCCAGATGTCAGGTGTGATGTGGACCAAATCTGGGCCAAATAAAATGTACCATAATGTTCACCTTCAATGTGCCAGATGTGTGCCAGATCAGAGCCATACCATATTCTCACCTATGTTACCGGCCAGATGCGGGCCAGGTATGGGCCAAAAGACTTAATCACAGCTTCCCCTTAAATGTGCCAGATGTCAGGCATCTAAAGGGCCAGATGTGTGCCAGATCAGGGCCATACCATCCCGTCACCTATGCTGCGGGCCAGGTATGGGCCAGAGGAATTAATGACACCCTTAACTTACATGAGCCGTATGTCAGTTATGTACCAGCCATGTGCCAGGGGAAATCAGCTCAGAACCTAGACAATGGACATCAATTATGTATAGACCAGGACACACAGGTCCACACAGGACCACAGGTCCACAATCAGGTAAGGACCAATAACTATTTTGCATTACCATCTCACAACACTCAAACCTCTTTCTGATACTCAATCCACCTTGTAATAGAGCAGTTCTAGTAACAAACAATGACTGCTTTTGTTATTCATTTCCATTTATTAAAATGAATGAATAGTTAGCTAAATAGAAAATGTTAGATTTTCTGAATGGGCCAATAAACAAAAAATGCCTGTGGGCACATCTGCAGTCCGTGAGCTCCTGTGGAACAACGTTTGCATTCCCCCTTGTAAGTTTTGGGAAAAAATAGTGTCTAATGTCCTCTGTCACAATCAACTTGTGTTCACGAAATGACAGCACCTCTGCCTAGCGTTAAATATATTTTTTGATGGTTGCTCCAATGCAAAAAACACCCATTATAATGGCTGAAAACAGAATAAAACTAAGCCACATTGAACAAAGTTAACAAAACAAATTAAACTTTAAATTTGTCACAACAATTAATGTAGCTGAAAGTGTGCTGAACTATAGCATTGTTCTCAACAAGTAGACTGTCTCAGTTACATCAGTTATCAGTTCGCTGCCTGGCACGGTGTCCTCCATCTCTGTCTCCAGCAAGACGGAGCCACCTTTTAATCCACAGTTCAGTTTCTTGATCTGTTGTTGTTGCTGTAAGTCGGTTTCTTCGTACAGCCTCTATAATGAGATAGTTGGTTGAGTAAGTTATAGTAAAATATTATCAGGAGGACAAGAATTTATAACTTTTGACATCAGTTGAAACAAGACATTATAATAATGTATATATAGTCAGTGATTCTAGTACATAATTTTAAAGCAATGTGACACTGAAAGTCAATATAACATACATACAATACATATGATGCCACTGTCAAGCTCAGATATGTCATATGCATTTTCCAGTCAACGTTCAGGACAGGCTTGATAGGGTGAGAATATGTGAGCTGAAAAAAACACAGTCTTGCAATAGGGCTCTGAAAAATAATACTCTGACTTTTAGGATTACTCTGGCGCTGGTCTCAGGCAAACTAAATTACAGGATTGAGCAAAATAAAGTAAAGTAAGAGTTAAGTATTTATTTAGTGAGTGCAAATGTACATATGACACAGGGACACTGGATTGGGTGTGGGCAGTTAGAAGGCCAATTTATATAATAAAGTCATGCTAAATGTTGAGCAATATTTAAGTTTTTGTACACATTTTATGGCCAGGATAACCTATATCCAACAACAGTCTGAGAAAGCTTTATTATTGGAGTAGTTTTTTTTTTGTTATCCCTCCAGTTTGATGTAAAAACTGAATATTGCTGAAATATTGTCAGTTGTTGACTAAAAACATATGCTGATACAACTATATGTTAGGGTACTGATTCTGAATGATAATGCAAGTTAGTCATTTTGATGTTCCGGACCTTTTGGGAAATTTCTCTAACTGGACCTTTGTATTCTAATTGAATACCCCTGCTGTTAAGTGAGTCACTTTTAAGTCACTTCTGACAAACTTTTCCCCACCAGTCACGTTCTGAAATCTAGAGTATAACAATACAGGCTCAGAGTTAAGAACTTGCTTTCTGAAACAGGGCCAGAGGTGTATGCATGTTTGTGGGTGAGGTAAGCAGCAAATTCCAACAAATGCACAGATCTCAATGAAAACAGAGGCAACAACACCTAAACCACTGCGACTCACCATTGATTATCCCTCTTAGAATAAGGTTCTTGAAGGCTGCCTTGCCATTGGCTCCTTTCCAATTCATCTGTCTGGCAAGTTCATTGGTCAAGAGGTATCCCATCATTCTCCAAACAGTGTCCTTAACGGTTGTACCTCCTCTTTGTGCCAAGGTAATCGTCTGTTAAACAAGGGGAAAAGACAGCAAGCATTAAGTGTCACATGTAGCTAATTTGATTTAGATGACAGAGGAGATAGACAGTTCAAGTAGAATCAATCTCTGTAAGAGACAAAATATGTTCCACCTGGAATGGAAGCATCCAAGCCAAACATCTGACCACATTTCAGTGCATAAAAAAACTCACTGATTCTTGATATCGTATCATAGTCATTTTAGATTGAGCCACTTTGTTGCCTATTTTGTTTTTCTAATTGTACAAATAACCCCTCATTACAGTAATACTGTAATTCTGTGGGAAACACTGAGCACTGTTAATCTGCAGTTAATTTTAATTCAGAGTTTATTTAATAGTCAGTGTTTTATAATGTACAGTTGAATGGAACCACAGTCAGAGAAGCCAGTGCAAATGGGGATTCTAGTAAAGAGATTTTTCCAATGAAGGATAGTTAACCATTTATGGTTCTTTGTCAGAGAGATAATCGTATTGGATTGAATTACCTTATACATAATCTCTTATAATGGTATTGTACCAATATACATTACCAGAGTTTTCTTGAATTCTTGATCAAGCAGCTTTCCCTCCAAAACCAGAAGCTCTTGAAGGGTTGCAACCAGAAGGGTTTCCGGTGGTAGAGATGGGCTCTCTTCTGCAGTCCCCTTTAACTGATGAACTAGCTTCACCAAAATGCCCATCTGATCTTTGATGACTTCTTGATTGGTCAGGATGGTTCGTATCACAGCTATAACAGTGATCAGAAGATTCAGTCTATTTAGTTGAAGTATATGCATTAAAAAAACTATAACTTTATGTTTCTAGCCTGCCAATTTCATTTCACTTAATGATGTGGAAAAATACAACTCCTAAGTCGATTCATCGATTGCATTTTTCCTGGCTTATAATTTTTTAAAGGTCTGACCTGCTGATTCCAATTTTCTTTCTTTTTAAGAATTATAATTGACAGCATACACAAAGATATTTCTTACTTTCCTTTAATGGAAAGTTATTTCTAAAAAAACATGGCATTGTAATTGCATTAGTCCAACTCTGGAAAGGCTCTGTACATTTTCATTGGATGCTTTAAAGACTGTCTAATAGCAAACGCTACGCTCACGAAATTTAGGATGGCCAAGCAAGGGTAGTTTCTCTCACATTCACTGAAGTCTGCATTTTGGGCATGAGTTGGTGTAGCTGTGGTTCTTCTATTAATCACTGCAAACAAGAGACCAAAACCTCAAAGTTCACATTTTAAAATGTACAACACTTTCAAAAGGCTCGTTTCTGTCTGTAGATAACTACAATGAAATCATGAATAAATGCACATTTTAGTTTTAAGAACAAATCTGTCATGGAGATTTATCCATGCAAGTCTACTTCATTTTGAACCATGTGGTCAAACACCACCAGCTATTCAAGACAACATACATGCTGTTCAGGAGAAACTTTGATTTAATTTATTAGTCTGAATTGACAAGAAGAACCCAGTTTTTTTCAGGTCTTTTATTTGTGATATATTGTTCTCTGACATTGTTTGATTGTCATATGACACCAAAACTACTTCAGGTATGCCTTTTACAGGGGAAATATAAGAATAAATATTATTATTATTTTACAAATATTTGGATATAGATTTAGTAAAGATGATTAGCATTTCTGAGATGATTTCTTCATTTCTATCCTAAACATTTCTGGCTATAAGTGAAAGGGGCCAAACAAAATCTCAAATTGAATTGTTAATTTCTTCAAGTCACATCTACTGTAATAAAGTATATATCTGAACTAGTTTAGACACAAACAGTTAATCCCTTAATTCAGTCTTTCACATGTGAATGGTAAACAAAATTTACTCTGCTGGGTTTTACCTGAAAACATAACTTTCAGGTAGATTCCAGGTAAAGCTGTAGAAGGCTCTTCACATACATTTTCATTATCAACTTAGTGTTTTTGATGCAAATAGCTTTTGAATGTTTATATTGTCAACTTCAACTGAATGCAACATTTACTCACATATGCCGGAATGGTCAGTTCTGACCTGGGATGGTGTGATGTTTCCTCCACTGAGAGCTATAGTAACAGAAAGAGGAGTAAGCTGCCAGAAGTAAGGAATGTAAGAGAAAGATACAATCAATTCTTTATGTCTACTCACAATCAACATCCTCTCTAATTCTTGACAGTGGGATAGGTGTTATGTTGCACCTTCTTTCGGAGCACACTACAGAGAAAAATAACAGGAATTTCTGGATATGACACTGAGGAACACATGTTTGGAAGTGTTTTCAATTTTACAGAGCAGTGCAGTGCCTGAGTTTCTGTCTGTTCTAACAAAACTTGATTTGCACAAAGACAATATCTCTCAAAATGTATTGGCCTGATTGCAGTGTGTCCCATAGAATAGCAGTCTACGTGTTTGGCGGGGGCTCAGGGTGTCATCATCTTATGATTAATTTATCTTGATCATTCAATTGTAATTTTTGGGCACATCTCTGGGCTTTCAGGTAGTTTCAAAATTGCATTTGAATGACATTCAGTGTAAAGGGTTGGTTGTATTTTATTTGCAGGATGGTGAATTAGAAGGCATGTCATTTTGTTAGATGAATTGATTTACATTTGTTTACTCCAGTCTAGTCATGAAAAATGTTAGACTCACATTCACTGACAGCAGTCCTTTCATTGCCTGAGCATCCTACGTTGACGGCTGTAGGAGACGCTGTAGGAGAAGCTGTGTTAAAATTCAAACCACGCCAACAATGAAAATATGACACTAAAATTGACATTAGCGCTCTTACACTGTGAAAGCAGGGAGAGTGAATAAGGCCGCTTCTTTGCAGAAGCCATTTTGGGAGGGCTGGGTAGTGTGGATGCTTGCTGCCTCTCACTTTCACTGTCTTCCTCTTCAAGGACTACATTCTTCTTCCTGCATTTAAGGTTAAATAAGAAACAAAAAATTATGGAAGGCTGTAAAATGAGTTTTGCTCATTCCATTCCATTCTGGCTCTATTCCTCCCTCTTTTTAACTTACATTCTTCTCCGTCTACGTTTGAGTGGAGAGTCTTCTGAATCTGTCAAATCTGTGAATCGTTCAGCCTCTGGCAGTTTGAGTCTTGCTTCTTCATATGTAACTTTAAAAAAAAAAAATTTTTAAAAAAAAAGCCCTCTAAATTCTTTATGAAGAGTTCAGATGCAAAAGCCTCTAAATGCCATCTGAAATTTTCTTCTAGAATGATCATTTTTATCAAGCTCGTATATTTAAGTTCAGTAATTTCACTTAAATGACAATTAATAGGTAATTTTCATTGTCATTTAAGTGAAATTACTGAACTCTTCATATACAGAAAGTGTAAGTAAAATATTGTCTTCTTTCTACCTTTGTTTAATATGATGCGTACTTTGTAGGGAATCCAACGTGCTCCAGGTGGTTCCTGTGATTTCACTGCTTTTACAGTTTCTTCACGTTTGTACGGTGGCCACAAACAGGTGTTTTTTTTCACCCAAATGTCAGGGACTACTTCCACTTCATTAGTAGATTCAAAAATAACAATGAGAAACATCTCCTGATAAAAAAGTAAAGCCAGTAAAACTCTAAAGATATTATAAATAAAAGGATGCTACAACGATCAACTATAATACACTTAGTACAAAGACTAGACAAGTGCTTCAGATTAATTTGTGTGAGGAAGAGGGAACACTGCAAATTTGTCTCCCAAGGGCAACCGCACACACTTTTGCACAGGCTTAACCATCTCTACACAGTGCATCACAGGAGACAAATGAGAGACGATGTATATTCCCAGTTCCCTTGAGTCGAGTGGGTAACTGTAAAGTGCTTCTTTGACTCTATACTCCTGGTACATGGCATACACTTTGTCTTCATGACTAACTATGTTTTGCACAGAAACAACGTTCAAGTCAATGACAATGCAGTCATCTTTACTTGATGTTTTTAGAATGACACCATCGGCTATCAACTGATTGAACTGACTGACATTTTCCAAAAGGCCCTCTGGTACTGGCCCATCATGATGTGGAGATTTTAAAAAGGGTTCCTGCTCAATGGGTGAATCAAAATCACAGCCCCTCTGTTCATGTTCAGATAACCTGCGTATAACCTGTGGTAGAGGATTGTGAGCTTTCCTTATCATTCTCTTAAGTTCACCCAATAAATTCTCATAAGGGAAGCCAGAGATACCATCTAAATGGCCATGTACCTTCACATCACCAGCAAGATGCACTAACCCATGAATGTTGTACACTACTTGGTCTTTACCATATAGCAAGCCATAATGCTCCACAAATGAGACAAGAAAATGATGAGCCAAGTGGTTCAATTGTAAACAATACTGCGGGCTAACCAAAATATAGATAGCAACAGAAAGAAGCATGAAGTTTTCATACACTTGAGGCAGCAAGACACCTTTCAAAACTATAGGACCAGTGAACAACAAAAATTGGCGCAGTTCTTTTGCTTTCCACCTCAGTCTCTCACTGAGTGCCCGAGGTTTCCTTGCAAATTCAGATGGAATATGATGTGCTAATGCCAAAAGTTTATCAGAGATTAAGGATGCTTGCAAAGACAAATTCTGGTGCGCAAAGAGCCAGCAGTGCCAACCCACAGTTCAAGAAGTCTCCTCATAACACCCAAACACACTAAGTGCATGTAATCATGGGGAAAACCAGCAACCATATCAACTCCAGTATCTACCAGAGGACAATGAGTAAGGTGGTGATCTTCGCGCTCTCTCTCGTGAAGCCAATTAAGTGACAAAAACTGCAATTCATCGACTGGGCGCTTGAGGCTGGCTGCAAAAGGGATTGAGTCCCATAGAATTCCCAAGTTAAAATGCCCAACTTTACAGCAGAAAAAAAAACGTTTACAGCCTGGTTCAAAAAATGATTTTGGTCTATATTAATAATTTTGCCCTTCATGACAACTGTGAGGGGGTAAATTTTGTAAAAACTCATCCGTTTAAATTATATTAAGACTTAAAGTTCTGCATAACTAAGGGCGTGGCCACTTGATTGACAGGTGGATTGCCACTGCTGACAATGCCGTCGCACTAGGTGGGCCTGGCTTCAGCAATCAGCTCCCGCCTTTTTGCCCATTTTCGATTATCCGTCGCGCGGTCACGCGCTGCCAAGATGGCGATGGCCTGCTCTGCACACTTTGATTTTTTTTTTTTCTGCACACTTTGAGCTTTAAAACCGGAGTCTATGGGTGATGTCACGGACACTACGTCCATATTTTTTTACAGTCTATGGCTGTAGCTGACACTTACCTTCTTAGTTTTATATTTTACAGTTCTTTTTTATTTTAGTTTTATATTTTACAGTTCTTTTTTATTTCAGTGACAAACACATTTTATTTTTCCATCTATAAATAACATTTGTCATGTTCTCTCTAGCGCCAAACAATTTCACACGATAAGTAATAATAAATAATAAAAACTGTCCCAAGTTAGCTAATCTGAAAGGGGTGTTGTAAGAAAAATCCAATCAACCACACATACACAGGGTGCAAATATATACATATATATATATATATATATATATATGTGTGTGTGTGTGTGTGTGTGTGTGTGTGTGTGTATGTTAGACATGTTTTTCTTTGTTTGTTTGTTTGTTTTTTGTAAAAAACACTCAGCCACCTCTGGCCTACACACAATTCTTGTCTGCACCTAATAATAGCAATAATTAAATCAGGTTGTAAAGTGAATTAGAGTTTGTTACTCCCTTCTGCTAAATGGCAGACATAGGCATAAATAAATTATTCATTGGAGCTTTGGGGGGGGAAGCTGCTCTGTAGTTTAATGATTGCAGTAGAAACATTTAGCAGTGTAAACAGGCTGTGGCTGGGTGGGTCCTTATTTGGGCTCTGTGTAAGCACCATCTCACTGATTTCACTCAAAATTGGTAACTGGTTCTGGGCCGTGCACATTGCCAGTTGTTGGTTTTTGAGTGAAGTTTCCACATGCGAGGTTGTCTAAGTATTTCAACAAGTTAAATGATTCACGATTTTCAATTAAATTGTAATCCTACTTAATCAGTATTTCAATTGAAGGCACTATTGTGGGATATTAAAAAGTGCCAAATAATAGGCCTACATTGAGCAATTTTACTAAACAAGAACAATAAACAAAATATAATCAATTAACATTGTTGACATGTGAATCAGAATATTTACAATATATGCAAGAAAATCTAATTTTAATGAATAATAATAATAATAATAATAATGAATTTCAGTTTGTGTTAAGGTTTATGATTGACTGCTGAAGATGAATTAAGCAGTCTCACATCTTAAGGTAAGAAGCTCAAGTCAGCTTTGGAGGCTTATTTTGTTTTTGTGATAAGATTGATCTTTTAGTACTAGCCTATCCCTTTGTCTGTTAAGAGCTTGGCATAGGGTTTGCTATTTTATACAGTCAGCTTGTGGCATTTGGCCCATGTCTGGCCCACACAGGACTTGCTGTGACCTATGCCCGGCTCATGACATTTGGCCCAAGTCTGGCCCACACAACACTTGCCGTAACCCATTTCAAGACCGGCTCATAACATTTGGCTCAAGTCTGGCCCACATAACACTTGCCGTAACCTATTTCATGCCCGGCTCACGACATTTGGGCCACCTTTGGCTCACACAATATTTGCCGTAACACAAGTTAGGTCCGGCTCATGACATTCGGCCCAAGTCTGGCCCACACAACACTTGCCGTAACCTATTTCATGCCCGGCTCATGACATTTGGGTCACCTTTGGCTCACACAATATTTGCCGTAACACAAGTTAGGTCCGGCTCATGACATTCGGCCCAAGTCTGGCCCACACAACACTTGCCATAACCCATTTCAAGACCGGCTCATGACATTTGGCTCAAGTCTGGCCCACATAACACTTGCTGTGACCTATTCATGCCCAGCTCATGACATTTGGCCCAAGTCTGGCCCACACAACACTTGCCGTAACCTATTTCATGCCCGGCTCACGACATTTGGGCCACCTTTGGCTCACACAATATTTGCCGTAACACAAGTTAGGTCCGGCTCATGACATTCGGCCCAAGTCTGGCCCACACAACACTTGCCGTAACCTATTCCATGCCTGACTCATGACATTTGGGCCACTTTTGGCCCACACAATATTTGCCATAGCACAAGTTAGGGTCGGCTCATGTAATTTGGGCCACATTTGGCCCACACAACACTTGCCAGTGTCGTAACTGAGCCGTAAGTGCCAAAAGTGGCCCAGATAAGGTCCAAATCTGTCTGCTATCTGGGTTTAGTTTAACGTGTTTTCCTTTTTTTTATTAAATGTAATTAAAACATTATGAGTACATAAATGAACGTGAGTAATCTTACCTGATGCTGATATTACAATAGCCAGTATTAACGGTTTACGCGATCTTGCTCTTGATTTTATTATTTGTATTATTTTTTTATTAATATCTATTTGCCGCTAAGCAAATATATCAAACATCCGCGTGGTAGAGCATCTAATGTAATTCACGTTGGCCAAAAGACACAAGGAAACGCGTTGTGAAATAAAATATCACCGGCAATCACAGATATTCGAATTCGGACGGGATTAGTTTTCTCAGAGGATCACTGAGTTTGCTGAAAAACGGTAGGTAATTTGCTCTGGAATTATCACAGAGGGTTGTGTGAGAAAAACACAGACGTGGCTTATTCGGACGGGATTAAAATCACAGAGTACGTCTGTGAAACGCAGATTTCTCTAATGACCCCCTGTGAAACTAGTCCCGTCCGAATAGGGCTATAGAGGGAGGCCGCCGAAAAACCAGGCTCTTCTCTTCATGACAACAATATAAACTTTTTTTTTTTTACACACCTACTGATAGGATACCGTCAACAGTATTGACGGCAAAATAGAGTATGTTTGACAGGTGCAATATTTGAAAATCTATAATAATTTATTTTATTTTTTAAATAACATTTATATCTGAATTTATGCCAACCTATAGACTTTCAAATATCAAAATGTCATGAATTAATATGTATTTGTGTACAAAATTAAATATAAACATATTTTCCTAGTATTTTGCCTGGAAACGCTTCCAACACGCGCGCGTGTCATGTGAAAAATAGGTGTCGGTTCTATTTCTAGCATGCACGCGTCTCACGCAGGCAGTCTGCATGCTCTAACCTGTTAACATGGGAGCCGAATTAAAAACAGACACGCCACGCAGCTGAGACGCTTCTGCCACGCATCCAGTGTGTCGCCGGCCTCAGTCCCTCCATTGAAACTGTGTGTACGGTATACTGTCCATGTCCAGAAAGGTAAGAAAAACATCATCAAAGTAGTCCATGTATCATCAGTGGGTCAGTTAGAATTTGTTGAAGCATCGAAAATACATTTTGGTCCAAAAATAAAAACAGTTACGACTTTATTCAACATTGTCTTCTCTTCCGGGTCTGTTGTGAGTGTGTTCATAACACTGCAGTGACGCTGCTGACATGTTATCTTTGTTATTGGGCGCACCAGAAAATACGTCAGCAGCGTCGTGTACTCTCTCACAACAGACCCGGAAGAGAAGACAGTTCTGAATAAAGTTGTAGTTTTCGCTATTTTTGGACCAAAATGTATTTTCGATGCTTCAAAAAATTCTAACTGACCCTCTGATGTCACATGGACTACTTTGATGATGTTTTTCTTACCTTTCTGGACATGGACAGTATACCGTACACAAAGCTTCAATGGAGGGACTGAGAGCTCTCGGACTAAATCTAAAATATCTTAAACTGTGGTCTTACGGGTTTAGAATGACATGAGGGTGAGTCATATATGACATATTTTTTATATTTCGGTGAGCTTACCCTTTAAGCCAGGTCTAGGCCTTGGTAAAATAAGGTTATTTAAAGCGATGGTTCAGAGTAAAATCAACCTAGGGTCATTTTCACCATGACATTGAGCCAAACACCCCCCCCCCCCCCCCCCCTCAGAAGCCTTTTCCAAAAGTTGTGTAATTACCCCACTAATAATGATGACCAGAAGGGTACCAAACTTCAACAGTAGTACAAAAAGGTTCTGTACTCCTAAAACGAGGGATTGGAAGGTTTGTAAGTACATCAGGAGTTTATTAAATAACAATTGTCTGACGGCGAATGCTACCGCTAACACAGACGTAGAGTTCACTTCCGTGATTTGGTGAAAGCTTGTAAGGGCTTGCGCAATCAACCGGTGTTGCTGAAAATGTTTTTTGGACAACTTAGTATTTGGCTCAAGGTCATGGTGCAAAGGACCCTAGGTTGAAATTTAGTTATATTAATGAAGTCACAAATGTTTGGACTGGACTCAGCAATGTGTGCTCTACATAAACAGGGTTTATGTGTGCATTTTAACTGATACTCTGGTAGGCCCTGATCCAGTACCTTATGAAGGAATTATAATGTTAATATAAGCTGGGGGAATAGTCATTAAATCTCTCTCTCTCTCTCTCTCTCTCTCTCTCTCTCTCTCTCTCTCTCTCTCTGTCTCTGTCTCTCTCTATCTCTCTCTATATGCACAGTCCATAATATTTCATTGTGTTTTTTTTCCTCATTTCTGCATTTTAGACGCTTTGTTGACATCAATCCTGAATGTGGATCGCAAGCAAATAAAGGAAAAGTGACTTCAAAGAAAACTGGCCAAGTTGTGCAAAAAAAGAACGCCACTGTAAGCCCACCAGTTTCCTCACTTCTGAGAAAACTTTCAGACTTTGAATAGAACTTTGTTTAGATCCTGTCAGCAAGTACATTAAAAGTAATTATGATTACTGCATCGTTAATTCAATTTATACAATACAACTGCCATTTCAGCCATTTTGAGATTCTATTCTTTAATTTTCTGATTTTTTTTTTTTCAATTTGTTAAAGGTTAACAAGACTACTCTTCAACTAACATTTTAATGTAAAAAAAAAAAAAACAGCTGGCATTTCAGCCAAAAGTATTTACAAAAGCAAATGTCTGGTTGTTGATTTTAAAATAAATGTTTTAAAACCCAGATAATGTTGTTGGTTTCTATTTTCTTGTTTAAAATTCAGAGTATAACGTTTTCCCTGTAAAAAATGTTTTGTTTTTGTTTTGCTGTAGACTGTATAATTCCGTAAAATTATGTGGTATATACTGTATTTTTGTAATTACAGTGCAGTACTGTAAATTTAGGACAATACAGTATGTGGCTGGCAACCCACCTGCCAGTATTTTACTGTACATTTACAGTACAACGGTTTACAGAACTAGTACTGTAAATTCTGTTTACAGTACTAGTTCTGTAAAAATACAGTATGTGGCTGGAAAACCCAGCTGCCAGTATTTTACTGTAAATTTACAGTGAAAAGTTTTACAGTGAACGGCTCTGTGTAGTAACAGCTGCTCTATGTGAAATCACGCACCTGATGGAAGTAACCGCTGATTAGATAACCGGCTTTACTGACGAGATGCGCATTAACGATCGTCCGATCGGAGCACCCCTAGTTTTGAGGAACCCACCCTTGACCCTAGAGCAGAACCACAGCCGGTTATTATCAAGAGTTTTATTGTTGTAAATGTGATGTCAAAAGGTCAAGAATTTAAACGCATCAATGCACAAGTCTCCTGGCTTTCATCCTCATCCTGAAAGTGATTCTTATGGAAAGCAAGTACAAATTTTGAGTTTACGGGGAACGGACATCTCATCCCAGCATCATTACACATCCACTGTGCGTTTAAGCAAATCAACAATGAAAGTTACTATAGTAATGCCACTATGCACAGTGGTTGAGATCTAGGAGGTCTAAAATGATGTTATTACTATTTTTTTGATTATTTTAAGTTTACTAGTTAGTTTACTAATCTTTGTATAATTATTTGTGTGTGTGTGTGTTCATCTACTTCATATTTATTAACATTTTTATTTATGTGTTTCCTAAAGTGTAAAAACTTTGTATTCTGAATGATGCCTTTAATTATGGTAGATAAATAAAGTGCTAGCTACACACATACATACACATTGCTGTTCAATATTTAAGAATCAGTAAGATTTATAAGATTATTTCTTTTTTGTACAGATAATAAACAGCAATACTGAGAAAAATTACAATTTAAAATAACGGATTTCAATTTATAATTTAAAATACATTTTATATATTTTTTTTTAATAAATACTGTTATTCCTGACTTTATTCATCAAAGAATACTGACACCCCCCCCCCCCCTATATATATATTTATTTATTTATTTATATAGGTGCATCTCAATAAATCAGAATTTCGTGGAAAAGTTCATTTATTTCAGTAATTCAATTCAAATTGTAATACTCGTGTGTTAAATAAATTCAATGCACACAGACTGCAGTAGTCTTTGTTTCTTTTAATTGTGATGATTTTGGCTCACATTTAACAAAAGCCCACCAATTCACTCTCTCAAAAAATTTGAATACTTCATAAGAAGATAAAAAAATTGTGAATTGTGAACAAAGTGAATTGTTGGCCTTCTGGAAAGTATGTTCATTTACTGTACATGTACTCAATACTTGGTAGGGGCTCCTTTACACTGTAAAAAAAAACAATCCGTAAAAAAACGGATAATGTACTACTGGCAGAAAATTACCAGGACATATTCCGTTCTTATTACTGTCATTTCCTTCAATTCAAAAACGGAAAGTTCTGTATTTTTACAGTATATCCTCAATAAAATTTACATAACATTCCATTAATTCTACTTTAGTAAAAATTAATGTACAATAGTATTGCAATGTCAACATTTTAAACTTCATAACTGTAAAAGTAAAGATTCAAAATTTACAATCTAAAACCCTAACCCTACAAAAACAGGGCAACAGTATAAAAAAAAAAATATATATATATATATATATATATATATATATATATATATATATATATATATATATATATATATATATATATATATATATATATGTACAATTTAATGCAGTGAAAGTGAAAAGCACAAGAAAAAAAAATACACATTTCATAAGTAAAATAGTTGAGAACCGATCATTTAAATAAATCGGGGGGGGGGTCTGGTATACAAAAACAGGGCTGCAGCATATTAATTGCAAAAAATGTATAATAATAATAATAATTAATTTACCAATATGCAGAGTGCTTGTGTTGACTTTTTGCCTTAAACAACAAAAGATTATTAAATCAAATGGATTTTCTTTTTTAAAAAACACACAAAAAAATATATCTTAACTCAAATCAAGATTAATAATAATTTTAAAAAAAGAATTCACAAAAAAAAAAAAAATCAGGACAATTCATTTAATGTGCAATAGAGTACTTGTGTTGAATACTTTTTTAGCTTTAAACAACAAAAGACAATTAAATGTCTTAAAACGAGCATGTACTGTATGTGTATAGCAGTAGTGGTGCACTGTCAAAAAGTAAAAACTCATATGGAAATGGTCAAGAACCAATTGAAAGTCAAAACCATTTCTAAATAAATAAAAAATAAAAAACAAACCAGTAATACAAAAACAGCTGCAGCTTTTCAATCTCTGTATAACAATGTGCAAAGCACTATTAAAAAGTGCCTATACTGTAAAAAAATAAATACTTTTTTTGCTTTTTGAGAGTGAAAGACAATTAAACAATGTATCTGTAAAATCAGGATGTAACACCAAAGAGAGGTAACAGGTAACATTCAAAACAAGTGAATTTTAGAGATTAACAACCATCTTGAAATAAAAATAAAAAAAACTAACACCAAAACACCAATGTTGCCCTCAAGATCATTAATAATAATTTCTAGACTTGTCTATAACAAGACTATTGTCACCTTTAAAATGTTCCAGTGTTTGTGCCATTTGTCCTTAAGAGAAGAGCATGAAGTGGGACGCAGGGGTTCATGTGTCTGCGTGTGCTTATTACCTTTTAACTTGAGCCTATTTGAGCAAAACTGCGGTTCAGTCCAACTTCCATTATGAAAAAAAAAAAGAACTCAAATTTTCCATGGATTTTCAAAGTTGTTCAAGTCACAAAGGAACAAAAAAGTTTTGGAGGAATGTGTTGCGATTTTGTTCCCTTCATCTCAGCCTTGGACCCTCGCTCAGGATTTATCCCCAGGAAAACTCTTAAAGAAATGAATACACATTTTTTAACTAATCAAGTGATGAAATGAATAAAACTGAAATAGAGTAACATGCAGACAGAACTCTTACTTTGAGTACTTATTTAATCAGGGCTTGACACTAACGCTTGTCAGGGACAGGTGGATTATTTTGATGGGGCAAGTGACATTTTTGCTTAATTGGACAAGTAGCCTGTTTAACTTCAATGGCAAAAAAAAAGGAATTTTGTTATTTTACAGAGTATTATGAATTTATTACATTGTCTTAACAGCAAACAAAAAAAGTGTAAATTATTTAATTTGATTTGTTACAGTCCTAGTACAGTATATTATCAAACCTAAGAAATTTGACATGAAACGTTTAATAAAATTAGAAATTTATAGTGAAAGAAAATGGGCCGGGGTAAATAAATTTAAGTTTAAGCTAACAAAACACTGATGAGAATATAGTACATCCCAGAAGCGCTGCGCTGTTACACTACGTGAACTCACTGAGAGGCACACACAGAAGAATATGAATAGTCGCTTCATAAACTTATGGTTGAGCCACTGTAAAAAGCAAGATTCAATAATTTTCTGTTTAAAAAAATAGCAACACAACAACATGCTGTATACTCAACATAACACAATGTGTGGCTTTACCTTTGGATGAATTCCAGGGAGAGAGACATCTCTTTTGGGTATTTTATGTTTAAAACATAAAACAACTTTTTTTGCTTTTTGAGAGTGAAAGACAATTAAACAATGTATCTGTAAAATCAGGATGTAACACCAAAGAGAGGTAACAGGTAACATTCAAAACAAGTGAATTTTAGAGATTAACAACCATCTTGAAATAAAAAAAAAAAAAAACTAACACCAAAACACCAATGTTGCCCTCAAGATCATTAATAATAATTTCTAGACTTGTCTATAACAAGACTATTGTCACCTTTAAAATGTTCCAGTGTTTGTGCCATTTGTCCTTAAGAGAAGAGCATGAAGTGGGACGCAGGGGTTCATGTGTCTGCGTGTGCTTATTACCTTTTAACTTGAACCTATTTGAGCAAAACTGCGGTTCAGTCCAACTTCCATTATGAAAAAAAAAAAGAACTCAAATTTTCCATGGATTTTCAAAGTTGTTCAAGTCACAAAGGAACAAAAAAGTTTTGGAGGAATGTGTTGCGATTTTGTTCCCTTCATCTCAGCCTTGGACCCTCGCTCAGGATTTATCCCCAGGAAAACTCTTAAAGAAATGAATACACATTTTTTAACTAATCAAGTGATGAAATGAATAAAACTGAAATAGAGTAACATGCAGACAGAACTCTTACTTTGAGTACTTATTTAATCAGGGCTTGACACTAACGCTTGTCAGGGACAGGTGGATTATTTTGATGGGGCAAGTGACATTTTTGCTTAATTGGACAAGTAGCCTGTTTAACTTCAATGGCAAAAAAAAGGAATTTTGTTATTTTACAGAGTATTATGAATTTATTACATTGTCTTAACAGCAAACAAAAAAAGTGTAAATTATTTAATTTGATTTGTTACAGTCCTAGTACAGTATATTATCAAACCTAAGAAATTTGACATGAAACGTTTAATAAAATTAGAAATTTATAGTGAAAGAAAATGGGCCGGGGTAAATAAATTTAAGTTTAAGCTAACAAAACACTGATGAGAATATAGTACATCCCAGAAGCGCTGCGCTGTTACACTACGTGAACTCACTGAGAGGCACACACAGAAGAATATGAATAGTCGCTTCATAAACTTATGGTTGAGCCACTGTAAAAAGCAAGATTCAATAATTTTCTGTTTAAAAAAATAGCAACACAACAACATGCTGTATACTCAACATAACACAATGTGTGGCTTTACCTTTGGATGAATTCCAGGGAGAGAGACATCTCTTTTGGGTATTTTATGTTTAAAACATAAAACAAAGAGAAAGTGTAGCTCAGGGCCACAACGGGGGAGGTGATTCGAATCCGAATTTTCTTTTCACATGTGACTCTGTGATGTGTTTGTCATGACAGTAAGAACAGAAAAAATGTACATGGAATCTGATCTTTTCAATTCCTATTTGTGCAACTTCCGCAAGAATTAATTGAAAACGCTTGCTTTTGCACCAGTTAGTCTGGTTAGCAAGTGTAAACTGTAACTGGAAAGTGTGAAAAAAAAAAGTGGACATTGAAAATAAACGATTAAAATGTGACTGGACTGAACAATTTTGTTTTATTTTATCTTACGATCACAACACAAAGCCAGCGTGTTTGATATGCACACAGACCATGGGTCTGTAAGGCATACAACATTTTAAACAATTTTAAAAGTCACATAGTTGTTCCTACATGAAACCGATGTTTGAACTAATCGAATGAAAGACTCAACTATTTCCAATATAAAATTATGATTAAAAAGCGTTAATTAAATTAGAAACAGAATACAAACCCATGATAATGCAGGGGGTGCTTGGGATGCTTCGTCCAGCAGCAATTATGTCCTGTGGGGGTGGGGAGACCGTATGAATGTCATGAACTTTGACATGTTTTTCATTCACATACTTTTATGGTAAATTAGTAAGACAAAAGAATAGTTCAGCCAAAAATGAATTTTTTTTTTTTTTTTTAAACAGACCGATCGTTAGATTATAAGACCTCATTGTGTCTTTAGAAGTCACAGGTGTTAATTCTGTTTGATCTATAAATGTTTTTTTGACTCTCAAAGTGATGCCACCTATCGACTTGCATTATATGAACCAGCAAGGACCACAATTTAATCTAAAAATCTTCTTCACTGTTCCAATGAGAAAGGGAAAAAAGCCACCTACATCTCTGATGTCCTTAGGGTGAGTAAATCAACACCAAATTTTAATTTCTGGGTGAACTATGCATTTCAATTTGTTACACTAATTACAATATACCTAAAAGTAACAAGCTCAATATTCATTAAAGAGACTAGACAAACCACCGAAGGTGATGATACATGGGGCAACTTTTTTTCTCAAAAAAGTTGCCCTGTGTATCATCACCTTGAGAATCTGTTGTGTCCAGCAGACTCAGTCAGACCAATCAAAAAATAATGGGGAAGGAGATGAATGGGGGGGGGGGGGGTGAGCACAGATCTGTGGTTTAAATATACAAGCAATTACAAATAAATAAAAGTGTAAACCCACCTCGTTTTGGCAGTAAAGGTGATCAGGGGTTTCCTTAAAATATTTGGCAATACCAGAGATCAGCTGTACTGGATCATCACAGAGTTAAATCTTCATCCCTTTTGAATTAAGGAAGTCTTTGATGGTATTTCCTTTTTTTTTGTTAATTCCTCAGGCAGCTTCATTTGCATTGGAAAGCCAAGGAGTGAACATGTGTGATCAAACAGGTGAACAGCTTCAAAAAGGAAAGGCCACTCTTCCTTTACAGTTTTTACAATGTTTCCTTTGTTGATGGTTGCACGCTGGATGCAATAGGTTTCACTCATCATTTTTCTAATGCAAGACTCCCGAAGATCACGGGATGTAAAGGCACGTTTTAATTCATCTTGTTTAGATTTTAGTTCATCTCTACCTTCAATAGCAGGCTGCCACTCCACACATCCATAACGATCTGAATGTGTGGATTTTTTCCACACCACATCTCCATCCTCTGCTGGCCTTTTTGCGCTGATGGTTAAGGGTCTCCGAACATTTTCAACTCTGTTTTCAAGGTGTATAAAGAGAGCATCAAATCCTGTTCCAATGACTTTTGTTCCATTTAGCTCTCGGTCTTGGAAAGAGCAGGGATATTTGTCTACAATCTGCTTTGCAACGTGCCACAGCTTTGCTCTTCCAGGCCTTCCATTCTCTTTATGGAGTAGATCATCAATGACGATGCGAATTAGTTCTCTTCTCTCACTGGGCTTTGGCCTTTTCTTTTCACTTAGAACAAGCATGAGGTTTGAGGGCAATTTGTGCCATGGTACAACATAAACCTCTTGGGTTGTGGAACACTCTATGTAACTTTGTGTCAGAGATGGTGTTTGGGGCACATGGATATCCTGATGAGGAGGTGTAGAATCGCAGCCAAGAACAGCTTCTGACCCTATGCATAACATACGTAACCAAAAAAATAACAATATTAGCAATGGAAAATATATAAGCTATAACAGTACAATCTATGTTAAATGCAAATACATGTCATGGCCTCTATTCTCTAAAGCTCTAATCACTTTAGTTCTGCTCAAAATCATATACCAAGATTTGGGGCAGATTGATCTTTGATAATAATAATAATAATAATAATAATAATAATAATAATAATAACAACAACAACAACAACAACAACAACAACGAGATGCAAGTAAAATATAACAAAAATTTATGGTAGACAATGTTTAAATTAGGTAACACTTTACAATAATGTTCTATTTATTAAACTATTTAACTACATTAGTTAGCATTTACTAAACTGCCGTTCTGCAACATTGCTACCGCCAAAACTATTGAAATCAAAAGTTGTACAGTATTTGTCAACATAGTTAATGCACTGTGAAGTAGGGATGGGTACTGAAATCCGGTATTAAACTGGCCCCGGGGCTAAATTATGAAAGGCAGTAGTATCAGTAAGATCTGATGCTATCGGTTCTGCTTTCGGTACTGGAGGAAAAAAAAATTTACTATGTATTTTCGCTTAATGTTATCATGCACATTTTATCTCACCAAACATTTCTAATGTGCGATCATATTAAGACGTTTGTCTGTGAGATCTGCGAGATCTCTCATGCGTGCTGCGGAGGCTGTCTGTCAGTCACACACAAACACAACAAGAACGAGCACGGCGCACACACACGCATAAGGGGCCGTTCACATATCGCGTCTTTTGCACGCTCAAGTTGGTTATTTCAAATGTAAGTGCGCGGTATGTGCGCTCATAATGGAAGCGACGCACACGGTGCGATGAGCTCGTTTTTTCCAGGCTGCACCGCATCGAGTTAAAAACATCTCAACTTTTCAGAATGCCGCAAGCGCACCGCAGGTCATGTAGCTTCCTCACCTTTTCCGTAACAATGTTGAAAGCTCAGCCAAGATGAAGGAACAGCTGATAGCTGTATGTGTGTTTTTTTTTTTTTTTATTATTAATTTAGTAGCAGAGCTACTGCAAGCAGTTTTTAGAGCTGCAAATCCATTTATCCATTGTTGAAATTTCCACCTCTTCATAGAGAGAGCAGGTCATGGTTGCTTAGCAACGGCAGACTTCTCAAGAGTGCAAATGCCAGAAGGCTTTGGGGGGAAAAAATCAGAAAGCGGTGTGCCTAGCGTTTTCCACGCATTTTTAGACGCGATATGTGAACGGCCCCTTACAGTACGAAAACTCCCGCTTAATACAAAGAGTGATGATGGCGGAGACAGTGAAACGTTCCAAAGTGTGGTTATAGTTCACTTGAGTTGATGCAGACAACGCTGGTTGTCATAAGTGCAACAAAATATTTGCATGTAAGGGCGGAAACACAAGCAATCTATCAAAGCATCTTTCAAAAGTGCATTATGTGCAGACAGAGAAATGCAAAGTTTTCGACTGCCTAACACAACACTAACTATCGATAAGAATACCGTCAAAGTACCGGACCGTTAAGTAGTATGAGTAAGAGTAGTAATACCGTTAAAACCTTAACGATACCCATCCCTACTGTGAAGTAACATTAAACAATGAACAGCTGTATTTTTATAAACTAAGATAAACAAAGGTTATTAAATACAGTAACAAAAGTATTTCTCATGGTAAGTTCATGTTAGTTATTAGATACATTAACATTAACAAAAACCATATCCTAAAGTTACAAATAAATAATTTACTCATAACACCTCTTAAAATGAGAATGTTAGTATGTTTACCCCATTGTTTGTTAGAGAAAATTAAATTGTCAAATTGCAATGTAATTTTTTTCCAATATTGTGCAGCCCTAATTTAAATTGTAACCCATTGCTGCTTATAGGATACTGAAGCAGTGCAAAAAGATTAGGTTAATGCTGTAACAATAAAAGATTACATGAATAAAAAGGATTCAATCAATTTGAATATCTATTTTTACACTTATTAAACTTTTTTTTTTTTTTTATAAAAAGTATAACATTTGCTGACAGCAATAGATTAGGGTTAAAAATCTAAAAACTTACCTGAACTGAAAGGTTGAATTAGTCTTCTACACTAAATCTGTGGCAGAATTCCATCGACGTCCTCAATCTTGACAAAGCAAAGGTCATCTACACCATTTACTCCAATCATCTCCAGTCTAGCCATAAGTGAATCCAACAGCTCATTGCTGAGTGATGGCATAGCTTTTCCAACTATATCTTTCAAAAGCTCCATAGTGGCATATGTTCAAGTGGGAGAAGTAGCCTTGCACCTCTGTGGTAAAAAGAAAGTGAAGTGTAATCACTGACCTTGTCAAGATTTTTACAGATGAGCTTATCGGAACTGTTTTTATCGCTTTCATACACTCCAAGCTCAGGGAGCCAGCTGGCAGTTTTTTCGCGCAGCAACAGTAAAACTGTTGTTTCACCTTTAATGAAAATGATAGTTATTTGTGTGACGGCTCGTAAGAGAGGAGGAAGCAATTGCAGGTAATTAGAATGGTTGTTTATTGATGGTAGAAAATACAGCGAAACAGAAGGATGAAGGCACAGTCCAGGATGTGGGCAATGGTGACGGAAGGTCTACAGTGGCGTGAGAAGTGCTGGATGGTGAAGTCGGTGGTGACGGTGTGGACGGTCAATGGATGAAACCAGGAAGTGACCGGAACACTCACACGAAGACGACAACACGAACACAATCCAGAACACTAACACGGGAGACGGTAATCCAACAGGGAGACTGCAACATGAGTGAGGATCTGACAACAGACAGAGAGCGAGGTGAGTATATGTAGCTGAGGGGTGATGAGGATCAGCTGGAGTGAGACAATCAACACCCAGGTGACCACAATCAACTAAACGAGCACATGGAGACAACGTAAGTACAAAAACAACCACAAAACATGACACGGAGGAAACACTGGATTTCCTACCGTGACAGTACCCTCTCCCCTAGGACGTCACCTGACGTTCCCAGCCTGCTTTACCTGTAGATTGTAATCATCTATAAGGTGGTGATCCAATATGTCCCGAGCAGGAACCCAGCTTCTCTCCTCCGGACCGTAACCCACCCAATCCACCAAGTACTGAAATCCGCGTCCCCTCCGTCTAGAGTCCAGAATACGATTAACCGAATAGGTGGTTTCCTCATTAACGAGACGAGGCGGGGGGGGAACCGAGGCAGGCGGATTAAGACGGGAAGAAATCACCGATTTAATTTTGGACACATGGAACACGGGATGAATCCTCCTGTACGCCGGAGGAAGGCTAAGACGCACGGTTACCGGATTAATAATTTTGGTAATAGAAAACGGGCCAATAAATTTGGGAGCAAGTTTGTTAGAAACGGAACGCATAGGAATATTCTGGGTAGAAAGCCACACTCTTTGACCGACGACGTAACGGGGAGGCTTCGACCGGTGGCGATCGGCCTTAGCCTTGGTGCGCGACCTAGCCTGGAGCAGAGCTCTGCGAGCTCTGGTCCAGGTGCGGTGACACCTCTGGACTAGTGCGTGTGCGGAGGGGACCGAAACCTCGGATTCCGTACTGACAAAATTAGGTGGTTGGTACCCTAAACTACACTTAAATGGAGACATGCCCATAGATGACACTGGCAAAGAATTGTGTGCGTACTCCACAATTGAGAGTTGCTGACACCAGGACGAAGGATTATTGGAAGCCAAACATCGCAAAACCCTTTCGACATCCTGATTGGCTCGCTCGGTTTGACCATTGCTCTGGGGATGGAACCCGGACGAAAGACTAACAGTCGCTCCTAACAATTTACAGAATTCTCGCCAAAATCTGGACACAAATTGGGGACCCCTGTCAGAAACCACGTCTGTCGGAAGGCCATGTATACGGAAGACGTGGTCAATGACAGCTACCGCTGTTTCCTTGGCTGATGGCAATTTGGGCAAGGGAATGAAATGAGTCGTCTTCGAGAACCGGTCCACTACGGTTAAAATCACCGTATTGCCCTTAGAGGGCGGGAGGGCGGTAATGAAATCTAGCGAGATGTGGGACCAGGGTCTCGAAGGGACAGACAGCGGTAAGAGTAACCCCTCTGGAGGTCGATTGGAAGTCTTTCCAATAGCGCAAACCGAACAAGCCAAGACGAAGTCGTGGACGTCACGAGCCATACCAGGCCACCAAAATCGTTGCATGACTAGAAACCTAGTTCTACTAACCCCTGGGTGACAAGCAACACTGGAACAATGACCCCACTGGAGAACGTCTGACCGTAACCCCTCCGGCACAAACAATCGGTTCGGTGGGCAACGAGCCGGGGGCGTTACCCCTTCTAAGGCAGTCAAAACCTTCGATTCGACCTCGCATCTGAGCGCGGAGATAATGATGGTCCCCGGTAAAATGGGCTCGGGAGTAGCAGTACGATCGGAACGCTCAAAAAGACGGGATAAAGCATCGGGTTTGATGTTTTTGGAACCCGGCCGGTAAGAAAGTGTAAAATCGAAACGACCGAAAAATAATGCCCACCGAGCCTGCCTGGAGTTAAGTCTTTTGGCGGTTCTAATGTATTCGAGATTCTTATGGTCCGTCCATACAATGAAGGGTACACCCGACCCTTCAAGCCAGTGATGCCATTCTTCCAGTGCAAGTTTGACTGCCAACAACTCTCGATTACCAATGTCATAATTAACCTCCGCAGGGGATAAACGGTGAGAATAATACGCGCAAGGATGAACCTTTTCGTCTGAGGATGCGCGCTGGGACAACACTGCTCCTACCCCCACCTCTGACGCGTCGACCTCCACTATGAATTGACGTGAGCGATCAGGGGTGACGAGAATGGGAGCCGAAACAAAGCAGCTCTTCAGTTTGGTAAACGCAGCCTCGGCTGCGTCTGACCACCTGAACGTCAATCTAGGGGAGGTCAAAGCGGTCAGAGGCGCGGCTAGTTGGCTGAAATTGCGAATGAAACGCCGGTAAAAGTTGGCGAACCCCAGAAATCTCTGCAGGGCCTTGCGAGACTCTGGGGATGGCCAATCTGCCACAGCCTTAACCTTATCAGGGTCCATGCGAACACCCTCAGTCGAAATGATGTGTCCTAGAAAAGAAACAGACTGTGCATGAAAAACGCATTTCTCCGCCTTGACAAACAACCCATTCTCTAGCAACCGCAGAAGCACTCGTCGTACGTGTTGCACGTGTTCCTGGAGAGACGAAGAAAAAATCAATATGTCATCCAGGTAAACATATATAAATAGATCGACCATGTCTCGTAACACGTCATTAACGAGTGCTTGAAAGACTGCCGGCGAGTTGGTTAGCCCGAAGGGCATGACGCAATACTCAAAATGGCCTCTAGGGGTGTTAAAAGCAGTCTTCCACTCATCCCCCTCCCTGATGCGGACCAAATGATAAGCATTACGTAAGTCCAATTTAGTGAAAACAGACGCTCCCTGCAACCTCTCAAAAGCTGAAGACATAAGCGGTAAAGGATAGGTATTCTTTACCGTTATGTTGTTCAACCCTCGGTAGTCAATGCAAGGTCGCAAGGATCCGTCCTTCTTTCCCACAAAAAAGAACCCCGCCCCCGCTGGAGAAGAGGAAGGGCGGATGAACCCCGTTGCTAGAGAACTGGATATATATTTCTCCATGGCCGCCGTCTCTGGAATAGACAAGGAATATAACTTGCCCTTAGGCGGAGAAGTACCTGGCAATAACTCTATCGCACAGTCATAGGGACGATGAGGAGGAAGAGAATCAGCCTGAGACTTACTGAACACCTCCCTCAGGTCGTGGTACTCCGCGGGCACGTTAGCCAAATCCACTGCCTCCCCCTGAAACACAGACTCAGAAACATTAACACCAGCAGACAAAAGACAAGACAAATGACATTCCTCGCTCCAGCTAACCACAGATCCGAGAAGCCAATCGATCCTTGGGTTGTGTTTCTGGAGCCAGGTGTGACCGAGAACAATGGGGGATAGAGGTGAGTCCGTGATGAAGAATGACATCTCTTCCGTATGGTTGCCAGCTGTGATGAGCGAAACCGGTAGAGTGGTCTGTGTGATGATCGGCAGTTTGTGTCCGTTGAGTGCAAAAGGTGCAATGGGGTGTTTGAGGGAGGTGAGAGGAATGTTGAGCTTCCTGGCGAATTTGCAGTCCATGAAACTGCCCTCGGCCCCAGAATCCACCAAAGCGTGAAGATTAAGTGCGTGGGTAGACCACCGTAGACTCACCGGAAGGAGTGTCGATGTAGATGAGGTCTTCTTGGCAGAGATCCCACCCGATAGTAGCCTCGGTTTTACTATCGGGCTTGGTCTTTTACCGGACAGCGCTGGATGTGATGTTCTTGGCTGCCACAGTATAAACACAGTCCCAGGGATCTCCGCCTGATCCTCTCCTCCCGGGAGAGCCGAGCTCGCCCCACCTGCATGGGTTCAGAATCTCCAGGTGGGCTGACCGCAACTTCTGAGCGTTGACGCTGAGCCTCCGGTCTGGTCGCGAGAACAACTCTCCCCCTCCGTCTGTCGGCTTGGTCGAGTCGGTTGTCTATCCTGATGGTGAAGTCAATAAGACCATTGAGAGAAGTGGGGAGTTCAGCGGCGCGGATCTCCTGTTGGATGCGGTCAGCCAACCCATGCAGGAAGTGATCCCACTGCGCCTCTTCGTTCCACTTACACTCCGCCGCCAGGGTGCGGAACTCGATGGCATAGTCGGATACGGACCTCTCTTCCTGGCGTAGATCCGTGAGAAGTCTAGCCGCCTCCCTCCCGGCGACGGAGCGGTCGAAGACTCGTCTAATCTCCACCGAAAGGGTGTGGAACGATGCACAGCAGCTGTCCTGGTTCTCCCACACCGCCGTTCCCCAGAGGGCAGCCCTCCCCGTCAGTAGGGACAAGACGAAAGCCACCTTCATCTCCTCGGTGGTGAACGTGCGGGGCTGTAAGGCGAAGTGTAGAGAACAATGTGACAGAAATGATCGACAAAAGTTTGGCTCACCCGCATATTTCTCAGGAATGGGGAGGCGTGGTTCAGGCTGGGAAATCCCTCCGGAGACGATCGGCGGTGTGGGTGGCGTGGGAGGCGCAGCGGGTGGCGGTTGTTGTTGCTGTTGAGCCTGTAGAGCGAGCTCGGACACCTTCGTCACCATTGCTTGGAAGGCTCGACCCATCTCATCTATCGCCTTGTCTTGGCGCTCCATACGATCAACGACTCTCTGCAGAATGTCCTCTAGATGAGATGGGGAGCGATTGCCTGCTGCTTCCATGATGGTCAGATCCTACTGTGACGGCTCGTAAGAGAGGAGGAAGCAATTGCAGGTAATTAGAATGGTTGTTTATTGATGGTAGAAAATACAGCGAAACAGAAGGATGAAGGCACAGTCCAGGATGTGGGCAATGGTGACGGAAGGTCTACAGTGGCGTGAGAAGTGCTGGATGGTGAAGTCGGTGGTGACGGTGTGGACGGTCAATGGATGAAACCAGGAAGTGACCGGAACACTCACACGAAGACGACAACACGAACACAATCCAGAACACTAACACGGGAGACGGTAATCCAACAGGGAGACTGCAACATGAGTGAGGATCTGACAACAGACAGAGAGCGAGGTGAGTATATGTAGCTGAGGGGTGATGAGGATCAGCTGGAGCGAGACAATCAACACCCAGGTGACCACAATCAACTAAACGAGCACATGGAGACAACGTAAGTACAAAAACAACCACAAAACATGACACGGAGGAAACACTGGATTTCCTACCGTGAAAATTTGCCCTAACTGTAGCTGTCTTTTGGTGTAGTTCAGTAAGACATGCATACCATTTGTGTACGAAGTACCTCTAACTTGGACTTTATCTGTGACAACTGAGTTAATTGATGTAAGTCCAAAGTCTGCAACTGCTTCTCTTATGCTACTATCATAGAGCTTTGGATAAAAACGAGTGGAGTCTGAAACTTGAACCTGCTGGCTAAATACATTGCCGCAACTCTGATATGCTTGAAACAACTGATGTCTGTGTGAAAGAGACTTGGTCACATTTTTGAAGTTTTTACTTGACCTGATGCACCTTTTGAAATAGCTATGCTTACTTTCGAAGCGCATGGTCCAAGTATCTATCAGTGGACCAAACTGTAAAGTCAAGTCAGCATAGTGAAGCAGATAGTCGTGTTTTGGTCTGAGATTCACATGTGGAAATAACTGTTGTCTCATTTCCACATATTCTTCGATCAACACTGTCATGTAAGCAATCTGAGACTCTGAAAGTGTAGGTGCACAGACAAATTCAACTAACTCTCTCAGTAGTAGTACCAGTTGCCAAACAGCATCGTCAGCATCTGCAATTCGGTCATGGACCAGAAGAGGCAAGAACCTCAATAGCCACCTGTTTAGGGCCGCATGGCCTCCAAGCTTTGCTCCATTGTTGGGTAGAGCATTTGCCTTGTTGCTGCTTTCACCAGGAAATGATCTGAGTCTGTCATTTAGTGACTCGTAACTGAACCACATTTTTGTTTTAATGAAGTAGTGAAAGCACATCGCTAGGTCATAATCAACAACACCCTCGAACAAATCATGTGCTAGGCAGGGTGGTAATCCAGAGTTACACACGTGGAAGTTAGACAATTTGTTGAAAACACTGTTGTGTTTAATGCCCTGATGCATGGTCACTTCAGGGTGTCTCTCCAAAAACTGCACAGACTCATTATAAACACCAGGATCTCTCTGAGTGACAACTGTGAGAGGGTTAGAGTGAAATTCATTTCTTGTCATTAAACAGTATCTACAGAAATACTCAGCAGTACTGAAATTTTCAATAAACCCACCAATCATGTGAGAGCCCAGGTTATCTCCCATTATGCATGCAACAGTGCCTGTATATCTCTTTCCCTCAACAGATATGCCCTTTACCTCCAGCTCGCACAAGTCTGACACAAGCTTACTGAAAATTCTGTCCACTCCAAAATATTTACAGTCTTTCTCTATGCAGAGAAGTGCCAGCTGTATTTGATCAACAGTTGATTGGTTGTGTCGACAGAAATTTCCCAGAGTGAAGTAGACAGCTAAGACTTTGTGCTTATGCTTGGCAGATCCCAGAGGATTAGCCACTTCAAAAGAGTCTTGAAAAAGCATCACCTTTAATGAGTCTGGGTCAGAAACAAACATGGCATTAGATCTAATGGCATGCCCATCAGTGAAATCACAGAGTGTACCATCTTCAATATGAAGATGGTTGAAGCTTTGCTGAGTTGCACTACACTCTTTAAGCAGTGCACTGAGGCTTTTCAGTATTGGAATGTAATGGTAGTGCCTCTTCTGGCCTCTATTATTGTAGCCAAGTGTGACTTCAACAGGCTGAATATAGTTATATTGCGATTTGTAATACTGCAGCCGTCTATGGTGGGTAGTTAAAGGACCATTGGCATGTAAGGCCTTGTGCATAGGACTCTGCTCATATGCACTTTCCCCAAGACATCTTAAGGTCTCTGCAGAAACACCATACTGTTCAAGATCCTGAGACAGCACATCAATTGTATATTCCTGTTGAATATCTTGAAGAATTTGCATTTCATTTGCTATCACTGTAATTGTGGAGGCTGGAACTAATTACTTTACCTCCAAATCCAAGAGAAACTGAGCTAGACTTTTTGTGTAGGTATCTTGCACTTCATTTTCACTTTGGTCTGTATTAATCACATCAATTTCATTATGTTCGATATCAACATCATGTGCTCCCTCACCTGGAGAAGACTGTTCTGCAACTTCACATAGATAAACAGGTGCTATCTGGGTGACATCCCACCTTCTATGACATCTGGAAATATGAGACGAAAATGATGTCTTTACATTAAAAGACTTAGAACATCCATCATAAGGACAAGTTACAGTCAGCCCCTCTTGTATGTGGCTACTCAAGTGAGACACAAACCCTTTAACGTCTGCATATTCTGCACTGCACAAACTCATTGAACACTTTAACTGAACAGACACATTCCGGTTCCAAGTTTGTGTGGCCCTCTTGTCTGGATGTGTTCGTGACATATGAACAGCAAAGCAGTTGAATGAGGAAAATTTTCTTCCACAATCTTTATGGCCACACAAGAAAAATACATCAAACACATTTGAATTCACACACACTGCACGTCAGCATAACGACAAAATTGCCTCATCTAATCGCACACCAATCATTTGTAGAACGCTTCGTTTAAAACTGCGCTAAGCTAACGTTAACTGGTGTAAACCACAGCCTCACCTGAATGACCGATTCAGGATCAGTCAATATATAAAAAACACAGTGGTACCGACACCTTCAATTTCATTAGAAGTAACGTTAACGTTATGATGACGGCCCAAACTGTCCAATACTCAAAAATTATTTTAATTCATTTGCCACAGCTAACGTTAAGGCTAAGTTACAACATACATGGTTGGCACGGAACAATTCTAAATGACACCACCAACCAATATAAGTTAATAATTAAATAAATAAAGGGCACAGTAAAAAATGTAAAAAATTAAATTTATGCATTTAGCAGACGCTTTTATCCAAAGCGACTTACAGTGCATTCAAGCTATAAATTTTTACATATCATGTGTTCCCGGGGAATCGAACCCCCAACCTTGCGCTTGCTTGCTTGCTAGCGCAGTGCTCTACCAGTTGAGCTACAGTAACATATACATTCACAAATATCAACTTAATCTGTAACGTTACTAATTCTATATACGTTAACTGTGTGAGGACATGCAAAACGGCCGAGAACAAACGACAAACGAGCCAGATTGATAGCACCTAAAATGCAATACTAATGTTACTGAAGCAGGTTATGTGGCAAAAATTATAAAAAAAAGAACACAAACAAAATGTAAATCTTTATTTTTACCACAGAAGCGCGAAGTTTATCCTTCTGAGAAGTCTGACTGAAACGTGACGGTTATCCTTGTATGTAATGGCGTTTGACTCACACTCCTTTCGCACCAACTTTCGAGAGGTTCTTGCTCCCACAATGCAATGCGTAATTCAAAAGACGGGTAAAACATCTGTAAAAAGAAAATACGGAAAATTCCTTCATATTAACACAGTACTTTGTCCCGTATTTTTACTGAATTTTTTTACAGTGTAGCTTTAATTACTGCCTATATTCAGCGTGGCATTGAGGTGATCAGTTTGTGGCACTGCTGGGGTGATATGGAAGCCCAAGTTTCTTTGACAGTGGCCTTCAGCTCATCTGCATTTTTTGGTCTCTTGTTTCTCATTTTCGTCTTGACAATAGCCCATAGATTCTCAATGGGGTTCAGGTCTGGTCAGTTTGTTGGCCAGTCAAGCACTCCAACTCCATGGTCATTTAACCATTTTTTTATTCTTTTTGCAGTGTGCCGGGTCTCTGGTTTGAACACCTGTTCCTTAGTCTGGGTTTTGGGTGTTGTGTGCGTGGCTTGTTTGACAGCTTGCTATGTGCACGTGAAGCCATCCTTCCCTGAAGGGGTGGTGGTAGGAGCTCTTTCTTGGGGCATCAAGTGGCAAGTAGAGGAGGCCGGTTCAGGGGGGTCATGCGTCCAGGCTGGTCTGCCATCTAGGGATTGGGAGAACGTTGTTTGCCATCTGTCAATGCTTCAAGTGGCCTGTTATGGCTGCAGATGTCAGACAGTTTGTGTTGGCCTGCCCCACATGTGCCCAATGTAAGCCAGTAAATCACCCTCCTGATGGTCTGCTTAGTCCTCTTCCTGACCCTTCCCATCAGTGGTCACACATTGGCCTTGATTTTGTCTCTGGGCTTCCCCCATTGAAGGGTAACACTGTAATTCTCACTGTGGTCTCACTTTCTTAGGCGGTTCAATTCATTCCCCTGCCCAAACTGCCCTCCGCCCGGTAGACCACCCAACTGGTTGTGGACCACGTCTTCATGGTTTACCGGTGGACGTGGTTTCAGATAGGGGTCCTAAGTTCATCGCCCGGATTTGGAAAGAGATCGGGGCCTCTGTGAGTCTGTCTCCGGTTTCCATCCTCAGACCAATGGGCAATGCGAGCGGGCCAACCAGGATCTTGAAAAAATGCTCCGCTGTCTGACATCCAACAATCAGAGTTCCTGGTGCCAACAGCTCTCTTGGATGGAATACACTCATAACTCCCTTCAAGTGGTGGTTTCAGGTATGTCTCCTTTTGAGTGTGCTGTAGGTCAGTGGTTTTCAAACTTTTTCAAGAGCGACCCTTTTTTTTTTTTTTTTTTTACGCAACCCATAGGCTTATTCTTAAGCCAAGCATAAGAATAACAATAACAACCGCTTTTGATGATGCATGTGCACTGGATGATCATTGACGCGACTGCAATGCAAAGTTGATTCTGCACTAATTTGATCTAGCTATGGGATGCTCATTAACCTGTTAACCATTAACCATCATAAGAATTTTAACCAATTAAAAGCCTACTATCATTTGCTGCATGCTTAAAAAATACACAAAACATTCCACAACAAATCTTTTAAATGTGATATTCAGAACAGAACAAGTAACAAACAACTGTAACCCAACCAAAATCACACACACACACACAACTGTTTAAAAGCAAAAAAATAAGGAAACAGAAGGAAAACAATTATCCTATTGATCTGAAATAAGTGTGTGTGTGTGTGTGTGTGTGTGTGTGTGTGTGTGTGTGTGTGTGTGTGTGTGTGTGTGTGTGTGTGTGCGTGTGTGTGTGTGTGACAGAAGACAAGGCTCATGTTCACTGAACTCTTTAAAGTGTGTGTTTGTTGCTGCCGATGGAGCGAACGAGCGAACGAGTGTGTGTGTGTGTTGCTGCCGATGGAGCGAATGAGTGTGTGTGAGTTGCTGCCGATGGAGCGAACGAGTGTGAGTGAGTCTTGCTGCCGGTGGAGCGAACGAGTGAAACTGAGAATCCAGTTTCACACATATAGGTAGTGGTGAAGGGTACTAGCAATGAAATGCTTGCTTTGCTCAGCATGGGATACTCGGTGAAGAGGCCAATCCAGAACGAAGACAATTTTGCTGTTTTTTGACGAGTTTTCAAAGTGTTGTCACTGGTTAGTTGGATCATTTCTGATTCTTCAGAAGGAGTTAAATTCAGTTCAGCAATTGAATCTGGAGTTTCAAAATCAAAGGGATTTTTCACCCACCGCTTGTCTTTTAATTCATCGAACTTCGCCTGGGGAAAGTAGCGAGAAAATTTCCCCATCAGTGCATCCATATATGACTGAATGAGACGCGTCAGGCCAGCGACCGATTCGATGGGCACATCGTTTTCTTCAATGTGTTTCATTCAGTTCGAATGATTTCTGGAAAGCCTGAATTTGTTCGCAATGTCTGAAAATGTTGTCTTCCCATCCTTGTAGTTTTAGATTCAGTTCGTTTAGAACAGAAAATATGTCAGCCAGATAAGAATGGGTTAAGCAATTTCTCATCACTGAATTGGCTTGCGAGAGGTGACAATTTATCAGTAAGAAAAGCACGTATTTCATCCCTCAATTCGTACACTCGGCTGAGCACCCTACCCTTCGACAGCCATCTCACGTCTGTATGAAAGAGTAAATGTTTGTGCTCGGCTCCCAACACACAGGGCCTCGAATAGTCGGCTATTAAGAGCACTGCCTTTAATGTAGTTCACAACTTTGACAGTGTCTCTCATCACTATTTCAAGCTCAGGTGGGATTCCTTTTGATGCCAACGCTAAACGATGAATAAAACAATGGTATCAAAAACAATGTTTTGTCCTGCTGCATCCTTAATCCTTCTGACAACTTCACTATTTTTGCCAGTGAGGTTGGCCGCCCCTTCGCTGGTGATGCCTTTGCAATTGGCCCAATCCAGACCGCTTTTTGTTATGAATGCATTTAATTGTTCAAAAATATGTGCTCCTGATGCGCTAGAAGGCCAAGTTAGGCAGCACAGAAGATCTTCAAGAAATTCACCTTGCCAAATGTACCGAACATAAACAAGTAACATAGCGCTTGATGCAACGTCAGATCCAGCTGAATAGCAAAATCCCTCGCTGACTTGAGTCTCGCTATGAGCTGTTCTTCTAAATTCTGGGCAATATCCACAATTCGACGTGACACCGTATTGTCACTAAGAGGAATTAGTTTTAGCTTTTCAGTTGCCTTTTCATCCAGAATTGTATTAACTATGTCTAGTGCAGCAGGCAATATTAATTGCTCTGCAATTGTGTGTGGTGCTTTTTCTTTGGCAACACGATATGAAACTTTATAAGATGCCAAGTGCAATTTGTCATTGTATGTCACACTTCTGCTGAGTAACTGAGCTGATGACTTAATTTCTTGACACTTCCTCTGAAAAAAAGATAATGTTTTGTCCGCAAGATCTGCATGACGTGTACATAAATGGCTTTCCTACTTCGCTGGTTTCAAACTTTCATTTGCCAACTTTTCACCACATATTACGCACATTGGTATTGCAGCACGGACTGCGTCCGAACAGTTGACAAACCCAAACTTCAAAAAATCATCTTTATATGGCCTTACTCCGGATTTCTGCTTTTTCTTTGCTGGGCAAGTACTGCTACTCTGTTCACATGCATCGCCTTCATTATCTTCCCTGCTCTCCGCTGTTTGCGGCAGGGTTTGACGAATGGCTGCGTTTTCTGCTGCTTCATTTAAAGGGGTCTCTGTCTCTAGCCTTCTTTTCTTGTGAAAAAATCATAAATGCTTTTTGACTTTGGCTTGCTCATGTTCAGCATAAAATAAATTAAATATGGGCTACTAATGTCACGCTACCTAAGATGTTGCATCATCTCAGTGAGAAAAAGAAAATGGCTGTATCAACAACACTGCGCGCAATATTTTTTTTTCATTTTTTAATTTTTAATTTATTTATTTTGCATGTATTTGAATGATTTTTCAGTGTACTTCTATTCAAAGTTATTATTATTAATATTATTATGATTAGAAAACTGAATTAATTATTTTAGTAAAAAAAAAAAAAAAAAAAAAAAAAAAAAAAATCACTGGCGACCCATTTTTTAATTCTCGCGACCCAGGGTTTGAAAACCACTGCTGTAGGTTATTAACAGCCTCTGTTTCAATCACAGGAACCTGATGCATAACCAAGGTGGTTAATCTGATGGCAATCAGGCTTAAGCTCCTTCCTGCTCTTGGTCGGGTTCACCCTGTGTTTTATGTCACTAGCATTAAACCTGTGTTTTCTTATCCCCTTAACCCTGCTGGTGATCGCTCAACCCCCCACCCCCCGCCTTGCCAAATACTTATCCTCTGCCATCATTGTTGCTTGTGCCAGCTGTGGTTTCCGATCTGCAGAAGGGACCTATTCTGATTATTGTCTATTAAATAAAGTTAATTATACCCACATCTGAAATCCAGGCTGCTTCCTGACACAATGTGGGTAGGTGCCAAATCCTACTGGAAAATGAAATCAGCATCTTTAAAAAGGTCAGCAGAAGGAAGCATGAAGTGATCCAAAATTTCTTGGTAAATGGGTGCAGTGACTTTGGTTTTCAAAAAACACAATGGACCAACATCTGCTGATGACATTGCACACCAAATCATCACAGATTGTGGAAATCTAACACTGAACTTCAAGCAACTTGGTCTATGAGCTTCTCCACCCTTCCTCCAGACTCTAGGACTTTGGTTTCCAGATGATATACAAAACTTGCGCTCATATGAAAAGAGGACTTTGGACCACTGGGTAACAGTCCTGTTCTTCTCCTTAGCCCAGGTAAGACACCTCTGATGTTGTCTGTGCTTCAGCAAATTCCTTGACACGTCTGTGTGTGCTGGCTCTTCATGGCTTGACCCCAGCCTCTTTCCATTCCCTGTGAAGTTCACTCAAATTCTTGAATTGAATTTGCTTGTCAATTCTCATAAGTCTGCGCCCAGTTCTCTCTGTTGGTTGTGCATATTTTTCTTCCATATTTTCCTTCCTCTCAACTTTTTGTTAACATGCTTGGATACAGCACTTCTGTGAACAGCCAGCTTCTTTGGCAATGAATGGTTGTGGCTTACCGGTGGCCTTGTGAAGGGTGTCAGTGATTGTCTTCTGGACAACTGTCAGATCATCAGTCTTCCCCATGATTGTGTAGCATAGTAAACCAAACTGAGGGACCATTTTAAAAAGTCTCAGGAAAGCTTTGCAGGTGTTTTGAATTGATTAACTGATTGGCATGTCTATGAAGGTATTTTTGAGTCAAAACAACACCTGTGACAGTGCGATTTGTAGTTGTAGAGAAAAGCCACACGTGTATCAGAAAATTTGAAGTCACGGAGATAAATTTTTTAAGAGTTGCAAACTTGTAGAGATTTTTATCTCTCTCACAAACACAACACAACAGTTACACCTTCTCAAATTATTCATTGCAGCTGCAAAAATCCCTTTCTACAAATCACAAATTAAGAAACTCGTACGCTCACATTTTTGATACAATTGCTGCAGTGAATATGGTGCAAAACGCATTTAAATTTATGCATTTAACAGACACAGATCCAAAGCAACTTACAGTGCATTCAGGCTATCAATTTTTACCTATCATGTGTTCCTGGGGAATCAAACCCCCAACCCAGCATTTACACACACGCATCAAGAAATGTGAAGTGGTGGAGAAATTTTGCACATCCGCAAATCAGAACGTGAATTCATCCAATGAGAGTTGCACACTTGTAGAATATTTTCTCAGAAATGTCTTGTATAATTTTCTAACACAAACATAAAGTACATAACTACAGCTGCTTCAATCTGCTGCGAAGAATCTCAAACACTGTTTTTCGCTTACAACTGACAGGTACAAGTTTCAAGCGCTCTCCCTTTTGCACCGAGATATTTGGTTCAAAAGTGAGTTGTGCATCTGTAATAATAATACAATACATTTTATTTGTAATACGCTTTTCTTAAACCCAAAGCGCTACAGTAATAAAGTAATAAATAAAATAAAACAAAACACCAAAAGCAATACAACAATTCATTAGAGAAAGACAGTCTTAAATAAATGTGTCTTAATCAACTTTTTTTAAAATAACCCAACGTTGGTGCATTTCTGTCGGGCAGAGGAAGCACATTCCATAGCTTAGGGGCCTTGTATGAAAATGCTCTTTCCCCCATGGTCTTTAGCTTACATGATGGCTGGTGAAGTGAAAGAGAGTTAGTAGAGTGAAGAGAGCGTGATGGAATATAAGGACTGATGAGATCACAAAGATACTCAGGTGCAGTCCAATGAAGTGCCTTGTATGTTAAAATAAGAATTTTAAAATCAATTCTCGCATTTACGGGAAGCCAGTGTAATTGTGAAAGAACCAGAGTAATGTGTTCATGAGGAGAAGTACAAGTGAGCACACCAGCGGCAGAATTTTGTATATACTGAAGCTTGCTCAACGATTTAGCTGGAAGGCCAGAGATCAAGGCATTACAATAATCTAATCTATTTGTTATGAAGGCATGTATAAGCCTTTCTGTGTTTGCAAAAGAGAGAAAAGGTCTAAGTCGAGCTATGTTTCTCAAGTGGAAAAATGCCATTTTAGAGATGTATTCAAATGATAATTGTGGATCAAAAATGACACCAAGATTTCGCACCTGTGGAGTGGGGATTACCGTACAGGAATCAACAAACAAACTGATCTGCTCGGCCTTACGAGTAGCCACCACTGTACCAATCTGCATCAGTTCAGTTTTGGAGCCATTCAGCTTCAGGAAGTTATGCATCCAGATAATTATCTCTGCTAAACAACCATGCAAAGCTATTAATGAGCAATGGACATCAGGACTAGTGGTGATGTAAATCTGCGTATCATCTGCATAGCAGTGATACCCAAGACCATGTTTTCTAATGATCTGCTCAAGTGGAAGCATATAAATGTTAAATAATATTGGACCCAATACTGAACCCTGAGGAACTCCCTGTCGAACAGGCATGGTATCTGATTTGTAGTTACCCAAGCCAACAAACTGGGCACGATTCGTTAAATAAGACCGAAACCAATTGAGGACAGCTCCAGAAAGACCCAACCAATTTTCCAGCCTGTCGAGCAGAAGAGAGTGACATATAGTGTCAAAAGCAGGACTGAGGACTAACAAGACCAAAATACTGCATGCACCGGAATCCGCCGCGAAAAGAAGATCATTTGCGACCCTAATTAAAGCGGTTTCAGTACTATGCTCTCTTCTGAACCCAGATTGAAAAGGTTCAAAGAGACTGTTCAGAGCTAGTTGATTATTTAACTCAACAGCCACAACACGCTCTAGAACTTTAGCCAAGAATGGGAAGTTAGAAATTGCCCTGTAATTTGATAAATCAGATACATCACAACCAGTCTTCTTAAGGACTGGTGTAATGGCAGCTATTTTTAGTTCTGGAGGAACAATTCCAGAAGTCAATGACAAGTTCACAATTGAAGTCATAAAAGGGCAGACTGATGCAAGGCAGTTCATAATGACTGAGCAGGGAACCGGATCTAAAATACTGGTTGTGGATCTCATGGACTACACTGTACTTATAATAAAATCATCTCCGACCATTTAAAATTTTGAAAAGGTAGTAGTTGGGAAGTTTGAAGGCTGGATATTAACTGTTTAGAGAATACAGAGTTTCAGCCAATCAGAAGAGCTGCTTTGGGTCATTGCTGAGTAGGGGGAGGCTGCAGACCTGGAGCCGGTAGACATCATAGACTGTATATATACGCCCAAAGCAGTTTTATGCCCCTGTTGTTCCTTATATAGGCTATGAAAACATAATTGTGCCATAAGAAATTTAGATTACATTATTAACATTATTATGATGTTCACTGATACTAGCACTAATTTATCGAAACAATGAGCACAATTACCACATAGCAAACATAGTTTACCACAGATCAAACAAATCACGTGAAAACCAAATCACAATAAAATAGTGAATGCACACTTACTCTAAGATTCTCAATAGAGCTGAAAACTGAATGAGCGTCTCCTTCCTGTGAGAGATGCAGGTAAAGGCAAGAGTGGTGTATTCAGTCCTAAAATAATTTTAAAAACAATTGTTAGCATTTTTTCCCATACAGTGCCAATAACAAAGAAACTACATTTTAACACTAACCACAAATAATATTATCATATAGTCTATGCATAATAAAAGTACAATTACTGTACTGTGCACTTAGTATGATTTTCCAGTAAACTCAAAACTGAACGACACGTGTGACTTTCTTGTGTAATTATGCCAGTGATGCAGCCACAGTCCTAAGTGAAAATCGTAACAGTTGTTAGCAATTACCAGAAGATGCACAGCTGATAATAAATTGCATCACTGATAAGAAAGGATGCGTGTATATACACATGTCTTTCGATGGAACACTCATTTACAGCTTGCTTGATACATTTAGCCCTCAGATGATCATCAATGCCAATGACAGAGTATACATTTTTTTAACACATTTACACCAGAGCAGATGTTCACAAACAGAAGCTAAAGATGAATTATTATTAAGCACACTATAAAGTTATTCGCGAGCAGAACCTATAGTAAAATTTTGTATAAACATTCTTACTCAAATATTATTAACATTATAACTCATATTACTTTTATATCGTTGCTGTCTATTTTATAGAACATAAAAAAGTAAAAGTAAAGTAGAGCTTAAAAAAAAGCAGAGCTTTAGCTTTAATCAGTTAGGAACCTAGGTGTGCAATTTGATCGCAATCTTTCCTTAGAAAGCCATGTTTCTAGCATTTGTAAAACTGCATTTTTACATCTCAAAATATATCTAAATTATGACCTATGCTCTAAATGTCAAATACAGGAATGTTAATCCATGAATTTATGACCTCAAGGTTAGATTATTGTAATGCTTTATTGGGTGGTTGTTCTGCACGCTTAGTAAACAAACTACAGCTAGTCCAAAATGCAGCAGCAAGAGATCTTACTAGAACCAGGAAGTATGACCATATTAGCCCGGTCCTGTCAACACCGCACTGGCTCCCTATCATACATCGTATAGATTTTAAAATATTGCTTATTACTTATAAAGCCCTGAATGGTTTAGCACCTCACTATTTGAATTAGCTCCTTTTACATTATAATCCTCTACGTCCGCTACGTTCTCAAAACTCAGGCAGTTTGATAATAATGCAGTTTAAATCTAGAATAAGACCTAGATCTCTTTAACCTGGCTTACACATAACATACTAATATGCTTTTAATATCCAAATATCCAAAGGATTTTTAGGCTGCATTAATTAGGTAAACCGGAACCGGGAACACTTCCCATACCACCCGATGTACTTGCTTCATCATTAGAAGAATGGCCTCTACGCTAATATTAGTCTGTTTCTCTCTTATTCCGAGGTCACCGTAGCCACCAGATCCAGTCTGTATCCAGATCAGAGGGTCACCTCTACATCCCTGAAAGACAGCGGAGACCAGGAAAACTAGAGCCCAAGATACAGATCCCCTGTAAAGACCTTGTCTCAGACGACCACCAGGACAAAACCACAAGAAACAGATGATTCTTCTGCACAATCTGATTTTGCTGCAGCCTGGAATTGAACTGCTAGTTTCGTCTGGTCAGAGGAGAACCCTCCCCCACCCCCCCAATATATATATATATATATATATATATATATATATATATATATATATATATGTGTGTGTGTGTGTGTGTATGTATGTATGTATATATATATATATATATATATATATATATATATATATATATATATATATATATATATATGTGTGTGTGTGTGTGTGTGTGTGTGTGTGTACACACATATACACACACACACACAGTAAAATAATTTATATATTTATGAGTGCTTGCTTTATCACCTGGGTCCATCTATATAGTGAAATTAGATTAAGATAGTAATATATAATAATAAGTTTGCATAATCATAATAATAATATTATTGCTATCTAGAAAAAGGTTAAAAAAGGAATCCATGAGGGTCATTAGTGCACCTTTAAGTAGAGATTCACTTACTCAATCAGAACCTTTTCAAAAAGTTAAAAAAAGAGATCCTTTAAGGTTCTCCCACAGTTGCAATGTAGAAGGAACCTCAAAAGGCTAATTTTTAACCTTTTGTACTTATTGTAATTAATGGGGTTATTAAGAATTTCCATGAATTAGATGGATAAATTGATATTTGCTTTTCATTAAATCCTTTAGGCCTCAAAATCATTGAGTTTGCATTAGTGTTGCTATTTTGTAATATCTTTAGTAAAAAAAATAATAAAATTTTAAATGCACGTTTTTTAAGGGGGGCATCTTTCCCCAATATATTCCACAAAATTGAAACCGTAGAAACCAAATGTTATTTTAAATATAGAATACGGTATAGTAAATTATTCTGTATCCATCTTCGTCAGAGTACAGTACAGAATCTACAGCAGTAGATGGCAGTATGTTACAGTTGGATTGCAACCCCCAGTTAATTCACAGAAGAACACGAAGAAGAAGCCGGAACCGCTCTCTGGCCCACTGTAATTACGCCAAAGTCGAAATTCGATCATAATTTTTCTTCCCCTACTCGATTTAGGCCACTTAGTGAACTGAACAGTCAGTGTTATCTAGTGATGGATTACGGACGGAGCTAATGTTCACCGGAATACAGCACCCAGTTATTGTGGAAACCCTGACAAGAAGAGATGACGGAAGGCACTGACGATTTACATTGAGAAGGTTTGGCATGGGCTATTTAGTTATACAGGCAGTCAATGGTTGCGACCGAAAGCCTAAAAATGATGCCTCTATATAGGCAGCAAAGGCAAATTTGATTCCAATGATCGTTTCATATCCTGTATACATAGCCTTTAAGCTGGTCGGTTTTTGAAGACAGCCCTAGACTAATGCTTCGATACCTATGATATTCCACTATTCAGTGCGTTCGATTACGCCGGTCAAGCCAGCTGCACTTCAGAAAAACACGGTCAAGCCAGCCGCGATTGAAATTCGTATGCGTGCGTATTATCTTGATTACGGTACTGAAGGGAAAACACACACACACACACACACACACACACAGAGAGAGAACGCTTTCAGAGCACTTTTCATTTAACGTTAGACGCTCATTTCTCGATTTCTTTTTTGTACTTCTTTCTATAAGACGGTTTCAACGGCATCAACATAAACAAACGTTAATGCGCGTGAGCGCTTTTGTGGACCTAACTTAACTTCCGGTAGACTCCAAATAGAATCAATAACAACAGCCAAGTCCCTCTAGAGTAGATATTTTTTGATAACAAACAAAATGTGTTTTCTGTGTGGATCAGGCGGACTTAATGAAAATGCTAATTCATTATTTGCCAGCAGGAGATGTTTTAAAGCATAGACATAAAGCGCGAGAAATAGAGGTTTCCCTAACAGCTGTAAACAAAGCAGAGCTGGTACGCTCACACGCTGCTTTATCACGCATATAACATGCAAGTCTTGTTTCAGAAATACAGCGATATAAAAACACCCGTGCCTCGTTTTGATATTTAAACATAAATGTAAGGAATTATTATTATTAAACGTGCAGTACGTTACGTTACTCATGTTTATTTAACGAAGCCTTTTTGAAAATCGATCAGTTTTAAAATTGTGGCGAGTCTCCAAAAATAAATAAATGTATGGGAAACACATCCCGCAGCACAGCCACCTGAGCCCAACTTCAGTCTACTAATCACCTTGGCTTTAACTGCGTTTGTAGATGGCACTGCAGCCAGACCGATATACACAACACAGACCGGAAGTTAACTTAGGTCCAGGCGCGTGCCCCCGATGAAACCGTCTCATTGGTGTTTTAACGGTTGTGTGTTACTATATTTTTCGACCTTTCAAATCATAGCAGAGTTCTTAGGAAAGATTGAAATGTGAAATTATTAGATTTTAGAGGGAGTTATCCCTTACGAAAATAAACCATGGTTTTACTACAAATAAAACCAAAAAACCATGGTTACTATAGTTAATCCATGGTAACCACAAATTAACCATGGTTTTGCTAAATTAACCATAGTATAACCATGGTATTTGTAGTAAATCTGTGGTTATACAAATGGAAGTCAACACGCCAAAAAACCATGGGTTACTACGGTTTTACTATAATAAAACCATGGTTATTTTTCATATAGGAATTATTACACTTTAGAGGCGATAAAGATACAATTTTTTTTCATGGTTTAAGTATTTATTGAATCGTTCAAATCAAACTTTTCGTTCAAAATGGCTGATTCCATTAGAAAGGAAACTTTTTTTTTTTTTATTGACAGTTCCATTTACAAAACAAAGTGGCATGAAATTTCAGTAGTATTCCTTGAAAATAGATCGGGTGCAACAAATAAAAGACAAAACAAAAATAGTGCATCTTTTAACAATCATAAAGAACATTGTCAGAAAACATTGTAAGAAACATACTAGGGGCTAGGACTTGTTCAGCAAATCGTATCTTTCAATTAAATTATCAAGTTTAATTGCATATTTGCATTTCATTCTCTTTAAGGCTTTAGTTAAGGAAAAAGTCATTGTGAAAAACAGAAAACTTATACCTGTATTTACATTTATGTATGTAAAATTTACAAAGAATCAGGACATTGTTAATCAAAAAATCTAAATCATTGTTTTGTATGGTAATGCCATAAATAATATCATTCTGAATAAAGAGATCTAGTGAGATATTAGAAAGGAGCCAGTCATGAATGTCAGTCCACAAAGCATCTATGAAAGGACATTGGAAGAATAAGTGTTCTGTGGTTTCTATACCTTTACAAAAAACACAGCTATTTCTGTCAAAGCCAAATCGCAGATGTAGAAATTCATTTGAAGGATATATACCATTTAAAATTGTAAAATGCATTTCTTTAGATTGTGGAGAGATGGGGAATTTAAGATATTTGGTTCTTAGAGAGTGTATGTCCTTTGAAAAGAAGTTAGCTCTGGAGTTTCGGAAGGAAAACATTGGATAGGAGATTTCATTAAAAAGACTTCTGATTTTTTTATTGGGGAATTTGGTGGATGCAAAGTCACAACCGCCCACTAAAAGACGTGGAAGACAGGGAGTGACAGTCACAGAGTTTAAAAGGTTTCCCTTAATTAGGCCCAGAATGGAGGCAGGAATTGCTCTAGTTATCGAATGGAAACACAAAAAGTTGTGTTTCAAACAAAAATGTTCATGGGACATTATACAACCTTCTCCATCAATAAAGTGAATCCCAGACCAGATGTCTTTATCCATTAATTCCTTATTATAAATTGATTTGTTTTTAATCAGGATGTATCTGTTGTTCCAAATTGGTGTACTGTGTGGGGTGAAATTATGACTGTACAACATCTTCCAATATAAAAGCACTTGCTGGTGAAAAAGGGATAGCTTAATAGGTAATTTTTGAATGGTGAAGTCACATCTTAATAACATATCAATACCACCTAATTTCTTAAAAATTTCTCAAGGAATATGAAACCAAAAAATTTCATTACTTAAAAGGGACTTTAACCAGTTTATTTTTTTAAGGTTCCGTTTATGAAATCGAAATCTATGGCTTGTAAACCACCATGTTTATATTCTTTGGTCATTACAGCTTTTTTAAAATAATGGGTTTTCCTTTTCCAAATATAAGCAAAATTAATTTGGTTAATCTTTTTCACGGCTCTGCTAGAGATAGCTAATGAATATGCATGATAGATACACCTAGAGATGCCTTCCATCTTAGTCAAAAATACTCGGCCCAGTAAACTGATATCTCTTAGCAACCAGAGATTAAGTTTAGCTTCGCAATTCTTCAATACCTCATTTATATTCTTGTTTTCTCTTACAGTGACATCTTTAGAAATATGTATACCTAAATATTTGACAACTGTCCTTATGGGAATGTTGTATGCATTTGTTAATACACAATGATGGATTGGCATTAGTTCACATTTGTTTAGGTTGAGTTTGAGTCCTGAGGCTTTGGAAAAAGTATCAATGGTTTTTATTATCTTTGGGACCTCTGTTAAATGTTTCATAAAAACAGTTGTATCGTCTGCTAATTGGCTTATAATTAAGGGTTTACCAAACACATTTAAAGGAGCAATATTCAAGGTTTTGACAAAAATAGATAGCATCTCAGTGGCAATAATAAACAAAAAAGGAGATATTGGGCAACCTTGTTTGATTCCTCGTTTGATAGAGAACCTCGGCGTAGTGCCACCTGGTAATGAGACTGAGCTGTTTGCATTATCATATAGAGATTCAATGATGTTACGAAAATTGTCCCCAAATCCAAAATGTTTAAGGCACTGGAAAATAAAAGGGTGTTCAATCGAGTCGAAAGCCTTATAAAAATCAAGAAAAATAATAAATCCATCGTCTTCTATTAAGTGACTATAATCTAAAAGGTCTAGAACTAAGCGAATGTTGTTGTGAATCGATCTATTTTTCATAAAGCCAGATTGAGAGTCACTAATAATTTTGTCCAAATTGGATTTTAATCTGTTAGTATAAACATGTGTAATAATTTTATAATCAGTGTTCAGTAAAGTAATAGGTCTAAGATTATCTAAATTTTTTGGGTCTTTGCCAGGTTTTGGGATTAAAGTGATTACTCCTTGATTCATTGTTGGAGGAAAAGATAGATTATCAATTGCCTCTTTTAACATTAAAATAAAGTCTTCCTTAAGCAAGTCCCAGAAATGACGGTAAAAGTTGGATGTTAGACCATCACAACCCGGGGACTTGTTCAAAGAGAGGCATTTCACTGCCTTTTTGAGCTCATGAGCAGTGATATCAGAATCACACAACCCTGCAAAAGTCCTCATCTATAAATATATATTATAGATACAATTTTTAATAATTAGAAAAAAATGGTCAGTTCTTCTATGGGACTTTCCATTTATATGCAGTTCCCCATATGTATGGAAGCATATGGGTGGCGATATTCAGTTCGGAATGTAATATGTAAAATGACAATGCAATATGTAAAATGGCAATACATTTCTGTATTTATATTTACATTTTCCAATACATTTGTGCAACGTACAGTGCAAAATGAAAATTAAATTAAGCAATAATTACACACTGCAATAAATAAATAAATAATAAATAATAAAGCCCGACTGGTGGAGGGCTGCAGTGATGGTTGACTTTATACAACTTTCTCCCATCTCCCGACTCAATCTCTGGAGCTCAGCCACAGTGATCTTTGGGTTCTTCTTTACCTCTCTCACCAAGGCTCTTCTCCCCCAATACCTCAGTTTGGCCGGACGGCCAGCTCTAGGAAGGGTTCTGGTCATCCCAAATGTCTTCCATTTAAGGATTATGGAGGCCCCTGTGTATGGAGCCAAAAGAGTATCAATAAAGATAAATGCACACACTACATTCACATATGCACACATAGGATTCATACATGCACATACATAATTCATAAATACACACACAGGATACACAAATGCACACAAAATTCACAAATGCACACACAGAATTTAAAAAGCACAGAAGATTCACAAATGCTTACAAAATTCAGAAATGCACACAAAATTCAGAAATGCATATACAATTCAGAATTGCAAACAACATTCACAAATGCTCTCAAGATTCACAAATGCACAGGACAAAATTCAGAAATGTATTTCTGATGCACACACACATATATCTTGATTTACAAACTGCTTGCGGTCTGTGAACTTCACTGCATTTGTGTGTGAATTTTGAGACTCCTCTGACTTGGCTCGACACACAAATGCCTTTTTTTAAACAGGGAATGATCTGCAACCAATCAGATATCTCCCTTGTTTGAGCCAATCACAAGAATGCACCCCACGTGGGGGATTGTTCACTTATAAGCCAATCAGCGAACGACTCACTTTCCTCAGCGAACAACTCACTTTCCTCAATCAGCGAACGACTCACATTCCTCAGCGAACGATTCACATTCCTCACGCAGCGAACGACTTGCTTTCCTTAGCGAACGACTCACTTACCTCACGCAGCCGGCGACTCACTTTGCGCAGCCGGACACCCACTTTGCGCAGCAGGAGACTCACTTTCCGCAGCCGGAGAGTCACTTTCCTCTCGCAGCGAACGACTCACTTTCCTCACGCAGCGAACGACTCACTTTCCTCACGAGTCACGCAGCGAACGACTCACTTTCCTCACGAGTCACGCAGCGAGCGACTCACTTTCCTCAGCGAACGATTCACTTTCCTCACCCAGCGAAGTTGAGCGAACGATTCCCTTTCCTCACGCAGCCGGCGACTCACTTTGCGCAGCTGGAGAGACACTTTCCTCTCTCAGTGGACCACTGACTCTCTCTTCATGTAGGGACCGAATATTATAATTAAAGTGACTTCTATATTGCATCCAAAACACATTTGTGTATCCTGTGTGTGTATTTATGAATCGTGTGTGCATATGTGAATGTAGTGTGTGCATTTATCTGTATTGAGACTCTTTTGGCTCCATGCTGTGCTCTTAGGAATCTTAAGTGCAGCAGAAATGTTTTTGTAACCTTGGCCAGATCTCTGCCTTGCCACAATTCTGTCTCTGAGCTCTTCAGGCAGTTCCTTTGACCTCATTATTCTAATTTGCTCTGACATGCACTGTGAGATGTAAGGTCTTATATAATACTTAGGACCATGTGATATACTTTTTTTTTTTTTTTTTAATCTGCAAAAATGCCAACAATTCTGTGTGTGTGTGTATATATATATATATATATATATATATATATATATATATATATATATATATATATATATATATATATATATATATATAAGATATACTTTTTTTGTTCTCTCTCTCACTGTTGCACTGTATACATAACAGAAGTGGCCATATGTATTAGCATAACTATGTAGAAAATAAAGATTCTGTGTTATGTAAATTGTAATGCATCAAAAAATTTTAATCGTAGAAACTAATCATGTTTTTTTATGTTTTGATTTATTTATTTTTTTGTAGGATTTGACATCCTGTTCGTGTGCCAATGATGCGCCGTCATTGGTTGCTGGTTGGTGCTTGTGGCTGGGTGCTACTTATCCTTATGTTCGTCAGCAAGTTCATCAACTTCAGCTTCAGAATACCAGGTGGTATGTGTTTATCACATTAGGTCAGAGTTTCTATGCAGAGATATTGATTTAAAGTGTTTATCTATGTTGCAATGCAGTAACATTTAAAAACATTTTGAAAATGTACCCCTTTAAAACTTAATGCTTTATTTTTGACTGATCAGATGTTTTTTTGACATGTTTATCCTATGCATGTTTTTCAATTTTGCCAGCATTAGATCAGTTTTTACCGAGGTGAAAAGCATAGGCACCGATCACCCACAAAATACCTCTAGATCACTTTGGTCATCATAGTCAATTTCTCCTCTCAGTCCCTCATTCACATTTTAAAACCAAAGGCTACCTGGCTTTTGCTATGGCATCTTCTAGGATCTGGAACGATCTTCCCCTTCTATTTGTTTGTATAAATCTTCTTTGAAGATTGATTTGTATTCTGTTTGTTTTAATTCTGTTTGAGGGTGTATCTTTCATTTGTCCTTTTGTTATATTGAGGATGTATGTTTTTAAGTTTATTTTACATTGTTGTACAGAACTTTGGTTTCAACACCTGTTTTTAAATGTGCTTTAAAACTAAACTAAACAAATCAACCTTAGTCTTCAGTATGCCCACATATAGCTCATCGGCTAGCCCGTCTACCTGTGTTCGTCATACCAAAAACGAACATAAAAAAACTAAGATAAAAAACACTGTTAACCTTTAACATTGTAAAGAGTTACCAATACTAAACCAGTACTAATCTGCACATTTACCTTTCGCATACTGCATTATTTGAAATATACATTACAATGTGTTTTTGCCATAGTGAATTTATTATTTTACATATAAATAAATGCTATATAATTTATTTTTAGCAGTCTGGATGTTATGGTCAGCACACAGTAATGAAAGGGTTAAAGTCGGCATGAAACGGAAGTTGAGATTGTCATTTTTTCCTTGCTGTGACGTATATCCGAGTTAAACGGCTTCTGAAATTAGAAAAAAATGTAGGGCGGGGCTTGGTTTCGTCCATCGGGGAATTGATTGGATTGTTGGGCGTTGCAAACAAAATGGAGGCAGATTTGAATGCTAGTTTGCATTCAGTTGTGGATGATTGCTCTCCACCGTTACCCTCCCATCAAGGATTTTTTATTGAGGAGCCCGGCGACGAGAACGAGGAGCTAAATTTCAGGCAGGAATCAGCCCATATTTATACGAGCCTCCCGCAAACCAAGATGAGTCGAGTGAAGTTGTCGTTCAAGTTCACCCTCGAGAGTTTCTCTGAGAGGCGTTGCAGAAACGGGACAGACACCTATAGCCGCACCCTCATCGGCTCTGGCTGCACCCTTTCACCATGGCACGTGACCGAAAGAGAAGAGAGGTCGTTTCGAGGGGGGATGGTAGGGTAATGTATTTGATTAAAGATTATAAGGGTACATGAATTTTAAAAAAAAATAATGAAGTGCACAGATAAATCATTTATAATGCACACTACAATATTACATATAAAAATAAGATTTGTCAAATTTGATTTCATGCCGACTTTAACACCCTGACACAAAAATAAAATATATACAACTTTGGTAACACTAACTATATTGGTTAAAACGAACACTATTTATATAGCATTTATGAATCTTAGTTAATATTATGTTCAAAATGTACTACCGTATTTTCCGGACTATAAGTCACACTTTTTTTCATAGTTTGGCTGGTCCTGCGACTTATAGTCAGGTGCGACTTATCAAAATTAATTTGACATGAACCGAGAGAAATTAACTAAGAGAAAACATTACTGTCTATCTACAGCCGCGAGAGGGCGCTCTAATGCTGCTCATTGCTCCTGTAGTCTACACTGAGCAGCACAGAGCGCCCTCTCGCGGCTGTAGATGGTAATATTTTCTCTTGGTTCTAAATAAATGTGACTTATAGTCCAGTGCGATTTATATATGTTTTTTTCCTCATCATGACGTATTTTTGGACTAATGCAACTTATACTCAGGTGCGAAAAATAGTCCGAAAAATACGGTAATACCTTATTATGCATAGTTACCTAAAATGCATAGTTGATATACATTAGGCTAGTTAATATACCATGAACTAACATGAACAGTTTTATTAACTTATATTAACAAAGATGAATCAATACTTTTTAATAAATTAAATTAATGCATTAACTAATTAAAAAAATTAGATCTTATTGTAAAGTGTTACCAAAGATTTAATTATCTATAAGCAATTTTTATAATTGATTTTAATGATCTATAAGCATTCGCGAAAATGATATAAATCTATATATAACTGTTACGGAGGGGTAATCACAAGACTTTAGATCCACTTGCAAGCTTTTAATAAGAAACATCGTGGTCGTACAGGCAGGGGTCAATGACAGCAAACAAGACAGGGAAGAACAAGCAGAATCGTGGTAGGTACACAGGCAGAATGTCAGGGTGTCAAGCTGAGAATCACAGTCCAAAAAACAAACAATATAGTCCAGTAGGCAGGCAGCAGTAATCATAAATTGGGGAACAGACAAAATAAGCATCCGACAGACAATAGAAAATGCTCAGAAGTGTAAACCGTAGTAAAACAAGACATCGCGATAAACACAAGAATGCTGGCAGTTCAAATACTAAAATCCAATGAGCTACAGCTGGAGAGTAATTTGAGTCCAAGGATGGAGCTTGTGGGAAATGTAGTGCAATAGTCACTGTGTGTGTGTATGTGGTTGTAGGAAGAGTGGCAGGAGTGGCAATAGCTTGCATACAACTTTTACCTCATTTTCTCTGCTGCGGTCGAGTTGGGCTCTGCATTTGCTGGCATCTTCCATGAAGACGCGTCAACTTTCAGCAGTGATGCTGTGCCAGACAGTGCGACTCCTGTGAGGCTGTGACCTGTCCCTGAACCCTCAGGCGCGCTAGCGCGCCCACTCGCAAAGCAGACAACCACGCCTCTATTACAGCGGGCCTTTTTTTCCACATTTTTTTTAATTCAAATATTAATTTTCACCTTTCAAAATTATTTTTAAATTAAATTAATGCATTAACTAATTAAAAAAATTAGATCTTATTGTAAAGTGTTACCAAAGATTTAATTATCTATAAGCAATTTTTATAATTGATTTTAATGATCTATAAGCATTCGCGAAAATGATATAAATCTATATATACTCAGAATTTGTGCTCTGCATTTAACCCATCCAAAGTTCACACACACAGCAGTGAACACTAGGGCTTGCATAGACTAGTCGATTGATCGACTATTTCAACCACTAGTTGGCACTGTCAGAAACATTCGACCACTCAAGCATGCATTAATCATAATGCGTACAAAGAGTTTGCAAGTACGACGTGAATTTTAGGATTACAATATTGCTAATGTTACTTTCTATGACCTTATCTATCTGTGCCTGAAGCCGAATACCTTATTCCGAATGGCACTGATAATGGCTTCAAAAATGAATAACAGACAAGGAATAATTCTGCCTGAATACTCAGCTGAAGCTGCCACAGTCTGGAGTTTGCTAGATAGCAGGTGAGCCAGGGGATCAGTGCAGTATTATACAGAGACCTCTAAAGTCATGAGTGTGAATTGAATGAATGTATACTTTATGAGATAAAAGAGCGCAAATCAAACACAGCATTGCTGTTGTCTCTCTGTGCATCTCTCAGAAATCAGAGCTCGCCAAGGAATAATATCACCTATAATAATACATCATACACGTTCTATTGTTTATATTTAAAGGGCAATGCTTTAAACCACAATATGATAGGAATGAATAGATTAAGCACTGCACGCTCATCTATCAAACGGCCGCACTGCGCGTCTCAGTATCTCAAATACCAGAGAGAGAGCAGGCTAATAATCAACTTAGATATGGATACATTTTCTATTTGGCCTACATGTTTGCATCTTAATCTTTTGCTGGTTTGCGTGGCACACACACATTTGTTCACTAAACATTAAACATAAACATTACTCTTTAAGCAATCTTTGCTTTAAAGAGTTAATGTAATGAAAATGTGCGCAATGAATTGATTCAGTCGTGTTCAAATGATCACTGAATCTCTCTGCTTGCATGATAAATATTATTTTAGTTTAACACTGCATACTTGATCAGTGATAACTATGAAAAAAAAAAGATAGCCATAACGGTTTTATCAAGTACTGTACGACGTTGTATCTGTCTTTTTTTTTTTTTTGATTGTTACAGACACAAATACACGTACTGGCTGTTTCATGAAAATGTAAATATGTAATGTCAAAATAGTTTTGACAATTTATATATGTAATTGTTGGATAAGGCTATGAATCTATGAGTATGAGGCTATGAGTAGTCGAGTAATTCAAGTATTTTTTAAATAAAAAATCGACTAATAGAAATCAGTAGTCGTGCAACCCCTAGTGAACACACACACACACTGTGAACACACACACGGAGCAGTGTGCAGCCATTTATGCTGTAGTGCCCGGGGAGCAGTTGGGGGTTCGGTCTTTGCTCAAGGGCACCTAAGTTGTGGTACTGCCGGCCCGAGACTTGAACCCACAAACCTAGGGTTCTAACCACTAGGCCACAGCGTCCCCTCATGAATGGATGGACTGTATCATATCTTGACATTGTATCTAGGGCTGGGATAAACGATTATTTTTTTAAACGATTAATCTAGCGATAATTTTTTTCCAATGTATCGATTAATCTCACGATTAATTTTCCTAGACCGATTCGATTTCGATTATCTCCCCATTAATTGACTACTAACAATTTATACATGTTGATTTACATATCTGAATGAAAAAAACATGAATTCTTTAACATTGCAATATATGTTTATTGCTCTTAAAATTACAAAATAAAAGACTGACTAAGAATGCATTACTTTGCACTTGTATAGAGATAGCATTCAATAAAACCTTGAAGCCTTGAAAACACATAGCTCACTGAAACAAGCTTACTGAGCACATAGGGCCTAGCTTACTGATAAAAAGTTCTTCTTTCAGATGAAAATAACAACAACTTGATGTCTAGCATTCAATAAAAAAGGTCACCCAAAATACTTTTTTAGAGCAATTGAAAGAATACAGTAACCAATGTAAACTTGAGGGCTTTAAGCTAATACAGAGAGTGCTTTTCCAAAAAAAAAAGTAACAGTGGGAGCCAGCAGCCTGTCATGGAGAAAAAAAAAATCTCTGAATGCTCCACGTGAAACTTTGGCGTTCCTCTCTTTTTCTATGGTGTCTAATGATTTTGGTTAATATGCACGAGGGAGAGAGAGAGAGAGAGAGAGACAGCGCTCGTGTAGTTTGAAGACTGTGCGTGCGTGAGCGCGCATGAAACTTTGGTGTTTCGCCCTTTTTCTATCGTGTTTAATGATTTTGATTAATATGCACAAGGGAGAGAGAGAGCAAGAAGCGCTCGTGTTGTTTGAAGACTGTGAGTGCGCGAGCAGCTGGGGCTCTTTCTCGTACGCGCCCTGTCAGGCGCAGCAGTCATTCTACATCACTCACCGATCAAATAAGGCTTTGACAGCCGCCAAAAAAAAAGATCAATGCAGAAAAACCCCTGGATTGGTTATATAACGTTGGACAGAATGTTGATCCGGCCATCGCGTATATTCAGCGCACATAAGGTAAACGTTTTGCAAACGTTTTTTAGAGAACTAAAAACAAGTCAACCAATCGATGCGCATATTTTGCGTCGGCGTATTTTTTGCGTCGACGTCATCGATGACCTCGACGCGTTGTCCCAGCCCTAATTGTATCATATCTTGACATGCACAGTATGTTACTACAGCTTGTGAGTGGTTAGATGTTGAGTGTTATTTGATTCTTTCCTGTGGAGCTAATGTTAATTAATTGATGTTAGCCTAACACTCCAACTGAAAAAAAAAAAGTTTTATATGGTTTATTTTGATTGTCCCCTTAATCAGTCGACTGTAAGCAACTTTGCAAGAACATGCCAACTAACTCTCATTAGAGTATTAGTATGCTCAAGAATGTTTGCATCTAGTATGGTTGCAGAGAGCATAGTCAGTTTATCTGTTGGTTGACCATCAAGTCAAGTCACTTTTATTTATATAGTGCTTTAAACAAAATACATTGCGTCAAAGCAACTGAACAACATTCATTAGGAAAACAGTGTGTCAATAATGCAAAATGATAGTTAAATGCAGTTCATCATTGAATTCAGTGATGCCATCTCTGTTCAGTTAAATAGTGTCTGTGCATTTATTTGCAATCAAGTCAATGATATCGCTGTAGATGAAGATTAAAAATTAAGTGTTAGCATATTTACAGTAGCAGACATACTAATACTCTAATGACCGCTAGTTGATCTGTAGTTGCAGAGTTACTCATCAATAGCTGTCTAAAGGGGATCATCAAAATAATCAAACTGATATTACAAAAAAAAATATTTCAAAACAAATGTTTCACATTACACATTCATCTGACCTGATATGTGATCTTATGGCTGTTTGAGAGAATTTTTATTATTATTATTATTATTATAATTATTATTATTATTATTATTATTACTACTTATAAGTGGTCTTTGACTGCTTTAAGTAAAGAAGAATCAGAAAAATTTACAAGATATGAGACTTATAATACATTATAACTGAGAAATATAATCAATGCAAGTGGATGCAACGTGTTTATTGTGTTATAAATCATGATACTTTTAAAATGGAATAACGACAAATAAGTAAATAGTATAATATATTAAAACTGTTCTTTTTAATATTCATGAGATTATACAACATATTATAAGGATTTTTTTATAAGGCATTATGCATTCATTAAAATGCCTTATGAATGCACTTACAATGTATTATAAATATGGCAAATATTGACATTTCTGTCAATTGGAAAAAATTAGGGGAAAAGAAACATGTAGTGCATTTTTGTTGCTAAAAATTATCCCCATCACGGCTGCAGCTTCTCAGTGACAACATAGTGATGCTGCTCCCATCATTCACAGTTGGGTTATTAGCAGAAAACACAGAGCTGGACTTGAATTTTGGCGTGGGATTGTGGCTAATAATAACAATTCTTCTCATCCCCACAGGTTCCGTGCTTATAATGCGATGACAGGTGACGGAATCTATCATTTGCACGTGCTTTTTAGTCTTGAGAACTCACTCACGTGCTCTCATTTTCTGTGTGATTTTGCTGCGTTTCCTCAATGAAAATAGTTCCAAATATAGTAACAGCTCAGCCGCTTCGCATCTCTAAAAGCAAACACAGCCGAGTTTCATTCATTCAATGAAAGTGCGTTTTTGAATGAATCAAGTGAGTCAGTGATTCATGATTATCCATTCATAAAGACAGTCACTTGCTTCATTCCTGAATGAATCAGCCATTTGAATGAATTATTCAGTGATAAAAATGCTGACTTTAATCTCCAGATGAATGTATGAATTTAATTGCACTCATGCCACCTCTGAGCCTTATTAAACATCTGAATATCTACCTACAAGTCACTTTTGTGTTCTTCTGTGCCACCTCTGTATTACAAATTAATCTTTTATTAATACTAATTTCATATGATTGGTAAAAGTTTAGTTTAATTAGTATCTGTGCAATCATTTGCAATCTTGTCAGCAATATCGCTGTAAATAAAGTGTCCCCAACTAAGCAAGCCAGAGGTGACAGCGGCAAGGAACCAAAACTACATCGGTGACAGAATGGAGAAAAAACCTTGGGAGAAACCAGTCTCAGTTGGAGGGCCAGTTCTCCTCTGCCCAGACAAAACCAGCAGTTCAATTCCAGGCTGCAGCAAAATCAGATTGTGCAGAAGAATCATCTGTTTCCTGTGGTCTTGTCCCATTGGTCGTCTAGGAGACAAGGTCTTGACTGTGGATCTGTCTCTGGGGCTCATCTAGTTGTCCTGGTCGCTGCTGTCTTTCAGGGCTGTAGTGGTCCTTTCTAGGTGCTTATTGACCATCTGTACTGGATACTTACTGGATCCGGGTGACTGCAGTGACCATCTGATCTGGTGGCTATGGTGACCTTGGAATAAAAGAGACTAATATTAGCGTAGATGCCATTATTCTAATAATGTAGCAAGTTCATCGGGTGTTATGGGAAATGTTCCCGGTTCCGGTTTTGCTTTACCTAATCAATGCAGCCTAAAAATCCTTTAACGGATTTTGGATATTAGTAATGTGCTAGTGTGTTATGTGTAAGCCAGGTTAAAGAGATGGGTGTTTAATCTAGATTTAAACTGCAAGAGTGTGTCTGCATCCCAAACAATGTTAGGTAGGTTATTCCAGATTTTAGGCGCTAAATAGGAAAAGGATCGAATTGCTTTTTGAGTTTTGAGAACGCAGCTGATGTGGAGGACTATAATGTAACAAAAGCTCATTCAAATACTGAGGTCCTAAACCATTCAGGGCTTTATAAGTAATAAGCAATATTTTAAAATCTATACGATGTATGATAGGGTGCCAGTGCAGTGTTGACAGAACAGGGCTAATATGGTCATACTTCCTGGTTCTAGCAAGAACTCTAGCTGCTGCATTTTGGACTAGCTGGAGTTTATTTATTAAATGTGCAGAACAACCACCCAATAAAGCGTTACAATAATCAAACCTAGAGGTCATAAATGCATGCATTAACATTTTTACATTTGACATTAAGTGCATATGTTGTAATTTAGATATATTTTTGTGGTACTGCCGGCCCGAGACTTGAACCCACAAACCTAGGGTTCTAACCACTAGGCCACAGCGTCCCCTCATGAATGGATGGACTGTATCATATCTTGACATTGTATCTAGGGCTGGGATAAACGAATATTTTTTTAAACGATTAATCTAGCGATTATTTTTTTTTTGATGTATTGATTAATCTACAATTAATGAGCTCTATGAACAATGCATGGCAAAAAAGAAAAAGAAAAAAGTCCCTGGACATGGGGTTTATTTATTTTTTGCCATAAGTCTATACATTTTATTACATCTTTACTATAGTGATAATTTTGACTTATGTCTGTTCTAGAGACGTTACAACTTTTTGATAAAGCTCTAATTGGTTTTCTTTTGGAAATATATTTCAAATTAATCCTGAATGCATTTATGACTGTAAAAGCATATCGATGTGTGTCACAATCGCAAAATTGATCAAAGAAATCGCGATAGGTTTAGTTTTTTTGTCCATATCTCACAGCCCTAGTTCATTCAATAAATACAGTTAACAATCTAGCTTCTGAGTACTAAGTTATTAACCCAACAATAGCGGGGGTCAGTTAATTTTTTTGATGTGGGCCACGCAAACATATGTGTGTGGTTGTGTGGGCCGCGAGTTGAAAAAGGTTGGGAACCACTGTTTTAGGTTATTACATGCAGATATTTTAGGTCCTAAAATTAACACCTCTGTTTTTTTTTTTTTTTTCAGAATTTAGCAGTAAGAAATTACTAGTCATCCATTTTTTTAGATCGACTATGCATTCCATTAGTTTTTAAAATTCGTATATTTCTTCGGGCCGCAAAGAAATGTAGAGCTGAGTATCATCAGCATAACAGTCAAAGTTAACACCGTGTTTCCTGATGATATCTCCCAAGGGTAACATGTAAAGCGTGAAGAGTAAAGTCCCTTGTACTGAGCCTTGAGGTACTCCATACTGCGCTTATGATCAAAATGATACCTCTTATATCACTGCTACGAACTGATGGTGGTCAATGCGTATGACCATGCTAATGCGCTTCCATTAATGTCAGCAAAGTTTTCTAGTCTATGCTAAAGAATGTTGTGGTCAGAAGTGTCAAACGCAGCTTTAAGATCCAATAGCACTAATAGAGAGATACAACCACTATCAGATGATAAGGAGAGAAGTCTCAGAACTATGATGCCGGTCTAAATCCTGACTGGAAATCCTTTTCTTATAACATTTTCCTCTAAGAAGGAATTTAATTGTGAGGATACTGCCTTTTCTAGTATCTTGGGACAGAAAAGTGAGTTTCGAGATTTGTCTGTAATTAACTAGTTCTTTGGGGTAAAGTTGTGGTTTTTTGATGAGAGGCTTAATAACAGCCAGTTTGAAGATTTTGGGGACATATCCTAATGACAATGAGGAATTAATAATAGTCAGAAGAGGATCTATGACTTCTGGAAGCACCTCTTTTAGGAGCTTAGATGGAATAGGGTCTGACATGTTGGTTTAGATGATTTAACAAGTTTATACAATTCTTCCTCTCCTATAGTAGAGAATGAGTGGAACTTTTCCTCAGGGGCTCTGTAGTGTACTGTCTGATGCAATACTGTAGCTGACGGCTGCATGGTTACAATTTTATTTCTAATTGTATCAATCTTAGAAGTAAAAGTACTTCATAAAGTCATTACTGCTATGCTGTTGGGAAATGTCAACACTCGTTGATGATTTATTTTTCGTTAATTTAGCCACTGTATTGAATAAATAAGACAGGTTACTTTTTACTTAAAACAAATATATACTTTTGTGTAGGGTAGAGCAGTAGGTCTATGTCATTATTTCTGAGGTGAATGAATGATCAGTTATTTAGGCAATATTTTTTTATTAATGTACTGAAGTCCACAAAATTACTAGTTAGTAGGCACTGTAGAATGAATTCTTTACAGCCTTTAAAAAAAAATAATAATAATAATAATAATAAAGAGTAACAAAAATCTCTCCTGGTTTTAAAAGCAAATGAAATAAAATGCACACAATAATTACTAAAGAACAAACAAAGAACAAATATACCTGTGCAATTACATTCCCTGAGCCCCCCTTCTGGACTTCAATGTGCTATCAGCTTCACTCTCTCTGTTTGCTGCTCCTCGATGCGTTGTGTCAGTGAGTCACGTGACGTCACAACAATGACTCACAGCAGAGCAGCAGGAGGGGGAGGAGTAGCAAAGTTATGGAGCCAGAAGAGTCTCAATAAAGATAAATGCACACACTACAGTCACATATGCACACATAGGATTCATACATGCACACACATAATTCATAAATACACACACAGGATACACAAATGCACACAAAATTCACAAATGCACACACAAAATTTAAAAAGCACAGAAGATTCACAAATGCATACAAAATTCAGAAATGCACACAAAATTCAGAAATACACACACAATTTAGAAATGCACTCAAGATTCACAAATGCACAGGACAAGATTCAGAAATGTATTTCTGATGCACACACAGATATATCTTGATTTACAAACTGCTTGCGGTCTGTGAACTTCACTGCATTTGTGTGTGAATTTTGAGACTCCCTTGACTTGGCTCGACACACAAATGCCTTTTTTTAAACAGGGAATGATCTGCAACCAATCAGATATCTCCCTTGTTTTAGCCAATCACAAGAATGCACCCCACGTGGGGGATTGTTTACTTATAAGCCAATCAGCGAACGACTCACTTTCCTCACGCAGCGAACGACTCACTTTCCTCAGCGAACGACTCACTTACCTCACACAGCCCGCGACTCACTTTGCGCAGCCAGCGACCCACTTTGCGCAGCGAACGACTCACTTTCCTCACGAGTCACGCAGCGAACGACTCACTTTCCTCACCCAGCGAGCGACTCACTTTCCTCACGAGTCACGCAGCGAACGACTCACTTTCCTCACCCAGCGAGCGACTCACTTTCCTCACGAGTCACGCAGCGAACGACTCACTTTCCTCACCCAGCGAGCGACTCACTTTCCTCACGAGTCACGCAGCGAACGACTCACTTTCCTCACCCAGCGAGCGACTCACTTTCCTCAGCGAACGATTCACTTTCCTCACGAGTCACGCAGCGAAAGACTCACTTTCCTCACCCAGCGAGCGACTCACTTTCCTCAGCGAACGATTCACTTTCCTCAAGCAGCGAAGTTGAGCGAACGATTCACTTTCCTCACGCAGCGATCAACTCACTTTCCTAAGCGAACGACAGCCGGAGACCCACTTTTCGCAGCCAGAGAGCCACTTTCCTCTCGCAGCGGACCACTGACTCTCTCTTCATGTAAGGACTGAATATTATAATTAAAGTGACTTCTATATTGCATCCAAAAGAATATTTAGATATATTTAAATATTCAAAAAGGTTTAAACTTTTTTTTTTTTTTTACTTTCATTAAAATATTTCAATAAAATGAAATAATTGCCTATTGCAAATTTATGTATCCATGGTTAACTTTTTTTCTGCAGTTTTTAAATTTTTATTTAGTAAAAAATAATAAAAAATAAACCTGAATTGTAATCTAAACATCTGTATTTTCATACAATTTAATACAATTGCTGTGTGAACACGTTCATGTGATTGGCTTATAAGTAAACAATCCCCCCACATGGGGTGCATTCTTGTGATTGGCTAAAAGAAGGGAGATATCTGATTGGTTGCTGATCATTCCCTGTTTAAAAAAAAGCATTTGTGTGTCGAGCCAAGTCAGGGGAGTCTCAAAATTCACACACAAATGCAGTGAAGTTCACAGACCGCAAGCAGTTTGTGAATCAAGATATATGTGTGTGTGCATCAGAAATACATTTCTGAATCTTGTCCTGTGCATTTGTGAATCTTGTCCTGTGCATTTGTTAATCTTGAGTGCATTTGTAAATGTTGTTTGCATTTCTGAATTGTGTGTGTATTTCTGATTTTTGTGTGCATTTCTGAATTTTGTATGCATTTGTGAATCTTCTGTGCTTTTTAAATTTTGTGTGTGCATTTGTGAATTTTGTGCGCATTTGTGCATCTTGTGTGTGTATTTATGAATCATGTGTGTGCATGTATGAATCCTATGTGTGCATATGTGAATGTAGTGTATGCATTTATCTTTATTGAGACTCTTCTGGCTCCATAAAGTGGGCCAGGATGTGAAAGCTGCGTTTGCTCAGGATTGTAGAGGTAGAAGACATGCACAAAGTATAATGAACGTAGATGAGAGATATTTAAATTAAAACATCGATTCAATTACAGTTGTATCAATCTGATACCAATACCAGTGTTGGCATCGATACTATCAATATTTAGATTGATCCACCCATCCCTAGTAGCCAGTACAAAAATCACAGGGGATTTATCATTAACATTTGTTTTTCTGGATAATGTTATATGAAGCACCATTTCTTCAAATGACTTGAAGCCCGCCCTCTGATATATACTGAAAACATTGTTATAAATTGAAGCAACACCTTTACCTTTTGGCCGTGGCTGTCAGGGTTACTGAGGGAGAGGACCCAGATGCAGAGTGAACAAGAAATGTTTATTGACAAAAGACAAAGCACGATAGGAGGGAGTGGCTTGAACAGTCCAGACAGAAGGATTGGGTAGATGGGTAGACAGTGGAGCAGGCAGTTGGGGGGGGGGGGGGATGACCGCCGAGGGGGGCTCTGGGTGACAACCGAGTGCAGGACTGTAGAGGAGGCTGTGCAAGGGACCAGACCACAACACCAGGAACCAAGGGCACTTGACTATAGCGGTACAGCCACACACGTCAGACCTCCAGGCGGGGAGACCCAGTAGCCAGGGAGAAGGCAGCAGGCAAGACAGGAACAGACAGAACTCACAAGACACTAGACAAGACTTAAGACAACATGAGAACAACAACAACAACAACAACTATAATAATAATAATAATAATAATAATAATAATAATAATAATAAAAGGGCAAAAATCAGACAAGGGTGCTATGACCTAGAAACCAGATTAACTAGGGAAATAACCAAAGTAAACTAAAAAGGTAAAGAAACAAAATGCAAATCAAAGTTCTAGAAATAACTGGAAGACTAACCAAGAAAATAACTCAAAAGGGGAAAATAAACACTTTAAAGAACAAGTCAAACTTAAGTCAAATTAAAAGTGAGATCCAAACAAAAAGAAACACTTAAACTAGACTAGGATAAACAGTGACAAGATAAACTTAAACTAACAAATACCAGACTTAAACTGACAAGGGAAAACCGCTATTAGTTTAGAAAAGCTAGCACGCTAAGCAGACACTAACTCACACACAAAACGAACCGGCAAACACATGAGGGAAATGGTCACAATAAAAGCATACGGAGACATGAGGAACAGGTGACAACACTCTGACTAATGGGGACTAAACAAGGGGGCGTGACCAGGGAAAACAAGGAGGTGGGACAAGAGGAGCACGTGGTAGACACAAGAGACACAACCATGTGCTCAGGCACAAAATAAACAAAGACACATTGAACAAAGACAGTACAGACAAGACTGTCAGGGCAGGATCCTGACAGTACCCCCCCTCCAAAGGATGCCTCCAGGCATCCACCCTGGGTGGAGGAGTGAAAGGGGGCACAGGCATGGTAGGGGGCCAAGATGGTACTGACTGGGGGGGTGGGTGGGATGAAAACCTTGGAAATCCAGGCCTATCAGGGAAAACAGGGGGTGGGCTGGGAGGGGTGGAAAAAGTTCCAGGGGAATGGTTAGGCCAGTGTGCTGCCGGCTTGGCGAAACCCGGTCTATCCAACTCTGCAAAGGTGGGGGCATGGCTGGTGGCACCTCTCCCTACAGGAACACCTCTCACAGGCAAGGGTTGCCAACTGGACTGGGTAGTCAGGGCGGATTGCCGGGTATTCTTGGTTGGCAAGACATGACTAGCAAGGGATTCTGGAATGGCCTCAAAGAGATTAGGGTTCTCTGGACCGGGCTCCAAAGGCGACTGTGGAAGGTTTGTGGGGACTGTCGAAATGCCCTCCTGGGCCACAGGAAGAGACTCAGAAGCTGATAAACTGCCCCCTGGGGCGGCAGGAATGGGCTCAGAGACTGACCTTTGAGTGGCCTGGCGGGTGGACGAACTGCCCTCCGGGGCTGCAGGAATGGGCTCAGGGACTGATTCTTGAGGGCCCCCTGGGGTTGCAAGAATGGACTCCGGACTTGGTTCTGGACTGCCCTCTGGGGCTACTGGAACTGACTCGTGAGTGGATTCTTGACCTCCCTCAGGGGCTGCTGAGCTGTCCTCCGGGGCTACTGGAACTGACTCGGGAGTGGGTTCTTGACCGCCCTTAGGGTCTGCTGAGCTGCCCTCCGGGGCTACTGGAACTGACTCGGGAGTGGGTTCGTGACCGCCCTCAGGGGCTGCTGAGCTGCCCTCCGGGGCTACAGGAACTGACTCGAGTGTGGGTTCTTGACCGCCCTTAGGGTCTGCTGAGCTGCCCTCCGGGGCTACTGGAACTGACTCGGGAGTGGGTTCTTGACCACCCTCAGGGTCTGTTGAGCTGCCCTCCGGGGCTACTGGAACTGACTCGGGAGTGGGTTCGTGACCGCCCTCAGGGGCTGCTGAGCTGCCCTCCGGGGCTACAGGAACTGACTCGAGTGTGGGTTCTTGACCGCCCTCAGGGGCTGCTGAGCTGCCCTCCGGGGCTACTGGAACTGACTCGGGTGTGGGTTCGTGACCGCCCTCAGGGGCTGCTGAGCTGCCCTCCGGGGCTACTGGAACTGACTCGGGAGTGGGTTCTTGACCGCCCTCAGGGACTGCTGAGCTGCCCTCCGGGGCTACTGGAACTGACTCGGGAGTGGGTTCTTGACCGCCCTCAGGGGCTGCTGAGCTGCCCTCCGGGGCTACTGGAACAGACTCGGGAGTGGGTTCTTGACCGCCCTCAGGGGCTGCTGAGCTGCCCTCCGGGGCTACTGGAACAGACTTGGGAGTGGGTTCTTGACCGCCCTCGAGGGCTGTGGAATTGCCCGCTGGGGCCACCAAGATTGGAGTCCTCTGTGGGCTAGACACAGGGGCTGGAGCAGACACTGGAGTGAGCTCTGGAGCTGGTTGCTCACCACTGGACTCCATGGTCATGACTGAAGCAGCAGGCCACTTGAGATCACCCAGGGAAACTGCAGGAGGGATCTCCAGACTAAGGTCTCTAGCTCTCCTGGCGCGGGTCCTCCTACCCTTTCGTCTCCCAGGCCTGTAAGCATTCACGTCACCTACATCTTGACTTACATAAACTGACATTGACACAGAATTTTCAGGACTGGGCTTGACTGGCTTTGAATGGACTAAAACAGGCTTGACTGGCACAGGAACAGGGGCTAACAGGGGAACCTCCCTCACGGCTTCCTTGAGCTTGACTGCTTCAGAGCACTTGGTTGACTCGGACGTGACTATGAGGGATTCAGCCGATTCGGAGGCTGGAACCAGCACAGAGGCCTCCATGACAGATGCAGCAGCTTTGGCCGCCCTCCTTCTCACTCTCCTTTTCTCAGTGGGAGTCAAAAGATGATCAGGGACATGACTCGATGGAGTGAGAGTGGGGTGATCGCTGTAGGGGGACTCTGGTGGTGTAAGTATCTGCCAATCCTTGCGGTGGTGCAAATAATTGGAAAAGTTCCAAAAGTCCAAGATCCTCAATTGCTCCATCTCCCACTGAGGCAGTGGATCATCCAAACAGAGGTTGAAGACATCCTTAAGGGCTGCATCCTGGTACTCAAGGCCCCTAGACATAGTCCAAAAGAATTGGGCAAAGGCCCTCACCTCTTGTCCCTGCTGCCGAAGTGCACCCAGGCCTTGCTGGCGGGCCAGTCTCTCCTGAGCATTTGCAGGGGCTAGGATCTTGATACTCATTCTGCTGGGTCCTGACTGGGCCGGTTCGTTCTGTCAGGGTTACTGAGGGAGAGGACCCAGATGCAGAGTGAACAAGAAATGTTTATTGACAAAAGACAAAGCACGATAGGAGGGAGTGGCTTGAACAGTCCAGACAGAAGGATTGGGTAGATGGGTAGACAGTGGAGCAGGCAGTTGGGGGGGGGGGGATGACCGCCGAGGGGGGCTCTGGGTGACAACCGAGTGCAGGACTGTAGAGGAGGCTGTGCAAGGGACCAGACCACAACACCAGGAACCAAGGGCACTTGACTATAGCGGTACAGCCACACACGTCAGAGGGAGGAGAAGGCAGCAGGCAAGACAGGAACAGACAGAACTCACAAGACACTAGACAAGACTTAAGACAACATGAGAACAACAACAACAACAACAACTATAATAATAATAATAATAATAATAATAATAATAATAAAAGGGCAAAAATCAGACAAGGGTGCTATGACCTAGAAACCAGATTAACTAGGGAAATAACCAAAGTAAACTAAAAAGGTAAAGAAACAAAATGCAAATCAAAGTTCTAGAAATAACTGGAAGACTAACCAAGAAAATAACTCAAAAGGGGAAAATAAACACTTTAAAGAACAAGTCAAACTTAAGTCAAATTAAAAGTGAGATCCAAACAAAAAGAAACACTTAAACTAGACTAGGATAAACAGTGACAAGATAAACTTAAACTAACAAATACCAGACTTAAACTGACAAGGGAAAACCGCTATTAGTTTAGAAAAGCTAGCACGCTAAGCAGACACTAACTCACACACAAAACGAACCGGCAAACACATGAGGGAAATGGTCACAATAAAAGCATACGGAGACATGAGGAACAGGTGACAACACTCTGACTAATGGGGACTAAACAAGGGGGCGTGACCAGGGAAAACAAGGAGGTGGGACAAGAGGAGCACGTGGTAGACACAAGAGACACAACCATGTGCTCAGGCACAAAATAAACAAAGACACATTGAACAAAGACAGTACAGACAAGACTGTCAGGGCAGGATCCTGACAGTGGCTCATGTTTATAACAGTAATCTTGGGGGGTGGACTAATTTAAAATTAAAAATCATCAGGTTTTAGCCAGGTTTCTGTCAAACAGAGCACATCTATGTTATAATCAGTGGTCAAATCATTTACAGAAAGTGCTTTCGTAAAGAGGGACCTGATTTTAAATATTTGGACTCTGTATCAATGATGCCAGAGCATGCGTTACAATGCTCATCAGCAGTTTTCAGGGCCTGCAGCTTTTTTCCTCTCAAGAATTTTCAGAGGATATTGGATCTTGTGGCTTCGGCCTCGGCAGTGCTCCAACTGAGCTTGCTTTACATGTGCTTCCTACAGCAAGCACTGGCTGAAAACACGGGTCCCACGTTGAGTGTGGACCTCTGGCACTATTCGCCTCAGGGTGACTCAGAACTGTGTTACAGCACTGTAGCCCTGGAAGGTGGCAGACTGTTATCAGTCAGGCGTGGATTTGGGGATGATCTCAAAGCGAAAAGTAATTTCTATGGATGCCAGAGACAATGTTTCCACAGGGGAATGGTCCCTGCACTCCCAGGTAGTCCAGTTACTATGGGAGACCTTTGGCAGAGTGGAAATCGATCTCTTTGCGTCACCAGAGAAAGCGCACTGCCCAGCATTTTTAACGAAAGGGAGGGACGTGCTGGACCATGTATGGCCCAGCCGCCTGCTTTGTGTTTCCCCCTGTCGCAGTGTTACCACAGGTGATCAAGCAAATCAGGGTTCCTGATTGGTTCCCATAGCTGATGCAGCTAGTGAACACGAACTCAAGCCTGATTCCGGTGAGGAGGGATCTCCTCTCTCAGGCCAGGGGCGCGATTTGGCACCCGCGGCACGACTTATGGGCCTTGCACATCTGGGCCATCAATGGGTACCTGCGGACCTCCCAGAGGGAGTGTTGAACACTATTACGCAGGCAAGAGCGCCTTCTACTAGAAGGCTTTACGCTTCAAAGTGGTCAGTGTTTTCCGGCTGGTGCTCGGATCAAAACATAGGAGATTCTCTCCTTCCTTCAGGAGCTGTTGGAGAAGGGCAGGTCCCCTTCCACGCTCAAAGTTTATGTTGCTGCCATAGCAGCGTTTGGCAAACCTATTCTTGGCCAGCCACTGGGAAGGAACGATCTCATCATTCGCTTCCTGAGAGGTGATAGGAGATTAAACCCTTCCTAGCCCCCTCTGGTTCCGTTCTGGGACCTCTCCACGGTCCTGGATGCTATGAAGGGCACCTCCTTCGAACCGCTGCAGTCCATGGATTTGCGGTATCTTTCATTTAGGACCACTTTCCTTGTAGCTCTCGCCCTCTGTCAAGCGAGTGGGTGACCTGGGAGCTCTCTGTGAGTGCTATGTGTATCGAGTTTGAACCTAACGACTCTAAAGTCATTCTCAAAACGAGACACGGTTATGTGTCCAAAATGCCTTCCACTCCGTTCAGAGCACAAGTCATTTCACTCTCAGCTCATTCAAGATCTGATAGTGAGGGCGATGTGAACCTCCTCTGCCCGGTCAGGGTGCTGAGGGTAATGGCAGACTGTCTGCTGCTTTCAGACAGTCAGAGCTCTTTGTTTTTTTTTGGTGGCCGTACTAAGGGACTAGCCATGTCAAAAGAGAGCCTTTCCAGAGCGATAGTTGACGCTATCGCTCTGGCTTATGAGTCTAAATGCCTTTGCTGCCCGCTGGGCATCAGAGCTCATTCCACAAGAGGCATGGCCTCCTCATGGGCATGGTCTAGTGGTGTTTCACTCCAGGACATTTGTATGACGGCAGGCTGGGCCTCCCTGTCTACATTCATGAGGTTCTATAACCTGGAAATTCCTCCTTGTAGGCTAAGCTGTTGTCAGTGTAGGTGTAATATCCACTGATCTGCCCGACTCGGTGTCGTGCAGACGGTGTTGTATGAGCGTGCTGCTAGCACGGGTCTAAGACTAACAGATCAGGCTGACTTAGGTCCTCCCTGACTGTAATTCTACAAGGATATCTGTCCCTCTGGCTCAGATGTCAAACTGATGTTAGCCTTGCTTCTATGCAGTTCAGGCTGACTTATGTCATTCCTGACTGTTATACTATGATAAGCACCCATGTCCTTTTAGATGGTCGTATTATATTCTTCGACCCACGTTCGTTGGTCTGGATTAACCCGCTATTATGTATACCTGGGCATATGCCCTTGGGAATATATGTGTGCACATTACTAAGCTAGTTTACGCAACACTCGTTCCCTCATCTAGAGAGAACCGAGGTTACGTTAGTAACTGAGAGCGTTTTACAAATGCTGGAAATGTGGCTTTCTAAGGAAAGATTGCTATCAAATAGCACAGCTAGGTTCCTAACTGATGACGAAGAACTGACAGAGCAACCATCAAGTCATAGAATGCATTCTAGGTTATTACTAGAGGTCGACTGATATTGGATTTTGCCGATTCCACACTCTAATAGGGCTCTATCAAATCTGTAAAATATTTTCCTAAATTCTTTATTTTCATTTAAATTTTTCTGGAAAAATTTTTTCCATTTAAATTTTTCTCCACTCCTTTTTAATAGTTAAATTGAAGTTTTATTAATCATAAAACAAGTCTAATTAAAATAATGAAACATACATTTTCACATCAGTTTAATAAAAGTTTAACAAAAATTACATTCTAAGGGCCCATGTTACATTTTATTTTTTAACACCATATTTTTTATTGTTACCAAATTCTGTGTTTTATTATGTATAATTATTTGATTGCAAAAAAAAAAAAAAAAACCTTTTCTTAAAGCCTTGATTTTTTTCCCCTTTCTCTGTATATTAAAATTTCTATTGTAATCAAATCAAGGCAGGAAACATTAATTTAATTTATCTTTTAATTACTAAAAATTAAGAAAACTTTTTTTGCCAAACAAAGGGGATTTACTATTGAAATTCAAACATGGAAGAAATGTTTTTAATCTTTAAAGGGGGGGTGAAATGCTCGTTTTCACTCAATATCCTGTTAATCTTGAGTACCTATAGAGTAGTACTGCATCCTTCATAACTCCAAAAAGTCTTTAGTTTTATTATATTCATAAGAGAAAGATAGTCTGTACCGATTTTTCCCGGGTCTTGGCATGGGAGGCGGACGCACTAACAAGAAGGCAGAGATATTTTAAGCAGTTTTACTCACCGCCTGCGGTTCCAACACACGATCGTGACCCTTTTTCGTTGGGATTGCATCATCCTTAAGAAATAAACGATACCCAAATCCGTCGTCAAACTGGGCCTTGTTTGTAAAACAAGCATCTTCGAAATGCAGGGAACAAACAAAAACACTTGCACAACTCCGTTGATGCTCTGTAAAAATAAACTCCATCCACTGGTCCCTTAATGCTGTTTTTTTTTTTTTGGTAAAGGTAATCTGTGCAGGGTTGTCTTGCCCTGGCAACCAAAAATACACTTCTTTTGTGACATTTCGCGACACTCTCGCTCTGATCAGTGAATTCTGTGCTCAGCCTCTAAGTGCTCTGCTATACGGGAGCGCGTGCTCTTCTGGCAGACGTGCCCTAGGACCCATATAAGGAAATTCCGCTCCATCTAACGTCACACAGAGCCATACTCGAAAAAAACTTTCCGAAACTTGTGACAAACCGGAAGGAGTATTTTTGGAACAGAAATACTCCTTCAAACGTACAACTTAATTTTTGAAACTTTGTCCATGTTTAGCATGGGAATCCAACTCTTTAACAGTGTAAAAAACTCAGTATGCATGAAATAGCATTTCACCCCCCCTTTAAAAAATAATGTTTGTTTCATTTTAGTTGTAGTAGTAGGCAGTGTACATCTACTGAAAAATAGACTTCAAAACCGGACTTTTATTTTGACGGGTTGCCGTTAATACCTGTACAGTTCTGTGCATGTGATATGATGCTTTTGGTCAAATCATACAGTCAAATGCTAATGAAGTGACTCTCAGAGCAGTCCTGGCGATGTTTTTCATGTGTTTTCATCCTCATTTAGTGAGACGACAGATGCTGAAATCACTGCTAGTGGCACGCACGTTAAACTGTAAATTCCATTTTTATGAATGGATTCCGCGATTCCATCCGCGTTTTCCGCGTTTTTTTTTTCTTCTTCAGTCATACCTTCACTTACTCACATTATCAACACCTCTCTTCACTCTGGTACATTTCTCTCAGAATTTAAGCCAGCTCTGGTAAGCCCACTGCTTAAGAAACCATCCCTAATCCAGCAGTTCTAGAAAACTACAGACCAGTATCTCTTCTTCCGTTCATTGCAAAGACACTTGAGCAAGTTGTGTTCAATCCACTCTCTATGTTCCTTGTACAGAACAACCTCCTGGACAGCAACCATTCTGGCTTTAAAAGCGGCCACTCAACTGAAACTGCCCTGCTATCAGTTATTGAAGACCTGCGACTGGCAAGAGCAGATTCCAAATCCTCCTGTGGTTTAAGTCCTACCTCTCAGATAGAGGAAGTATCTAAGTTACAACTTCTTGCTACTGGGGTTCCTCAAGGCTCAGTACTTGGACCACTTCTCTTCTACATCTACTTGTCATCATTAGGATCTGTCATTCAGAAGCATGGCTTTTCCTATCACCTCTGTGCTGATGACACTCAACTCTACTTCTCATTCCAACCAGATGATCCAATGGTAGCTGCTCGCATTGCAGCCTGTCTGAGTGATATTTCTAGCTGGATGAATGACAATTACCTTTAGCTCAACCTTACTAAGACAGAATTGCTGGTGGTTCCAGCTAACCCATTGTTTCATCACAACTACTCTATACAGCTGGGTTCGTCAACCATAACTCGTTCCAGGTCAGCCAGAAACCTAGGAATTGTGGTGGATCATCAGTTAAGCTTCACAGACCATATTGCTACAATGACCTGTTCCTGCAGATTTGCCTTATACAACATTAGGAAGATTAGACCCTTCCTGTCAGAGCAAGCCACACAACGCCTTGTCAAACCTCTTGTTCTCTCCAGACTGGACTATTGTAATGCTCTTCTGGCAGGCCTTCCTGCATGTAATATCAAGCCTCTGCAACTCATCCAGAATGCAGCAGCGAGTGTTGTCTTCAATGAGCCAAAAAAAAAAAAAAAAAAGTTGGCATTGTTTTTTTTATTTTTTTTTTTTATGCACAACCTGTCAGTGAAGTATGGTTGAATGCATCTAAAAGCCATAGGGAGCTCTCACAGAGAAACTCCAAAAATTCCCCGCAGAAGTACCATAACACAGTTCCAGGAAATGGCAATTTCCATGATAAAGTATATTTATAATGATGATGTTTGAGGAGTGTTGCTTTTGCAAATGCACATTATAAGTGACTCAAACACTCATTATAAACGACTCAAACAAAAACATAATTGCAAGGTTTGCGATAGCATAATCACACTAGATAGTTCGATTTGCATGAGATTTAGTTTTAATCTTGATTTTTCATGCAGCCCTAGTACAGATGCGAGTAGGGTATATTTATTTGTTACACAGACAGATTTTTTTCACAGCACATGTGACATATATGTTGCACTGTATACAGACCTGTTATATTTAATGAATAATCCAACAGACCCCTCACCCAACAATAGGACTGGGTTCTGGGATGTCTGTGAACTACCCCCTTAGCCACAACTAACACCCCGAGGCAGAACATGCCCCTGGTTACCATAGCAACAAAGGTATATCAGCAAGAAAAGATGGTTTAACAACTCAAAGAAATTTGGGGAGAGTTAACTGTCACATAATTATAATTTGAATAACCACATATTGCCCATAGAAAGAACATTTCTCCATTAAATTTATAGATAAACCTTGCTATAAATTAACATGTATCCCTGGGACATTGTGTGTATTATTACTGTTTTGTATATTGTCTTTTGTATACAGCTTAATGCATGCTTTAGGAACAAATTATTAACTCTTGTAACCTTATTGGTGTCAAGTTTCATATCGAAATGATCCTCCCTTAAATTCCCCATGAAATAAAAATTAAAGTTTTTTGGGTGTTAGTATCAATATGTTAGTTATAAGTTTATCTATAAGCCAGTATGCTTCAAAACAGTGACAACATTTGCATTTAGAATATATAAGCATTCAAAGCTTGCAGTTTGTCATTTCTGCCAAAATGGATCGAAAAGGGATGTTCATTCCAGTTAATTTTCCTGACCCATTAAAAATGTCACATTAATTTTAATGTACAAACAGCAGCAACCTGGATTCACACATCATCAAATTATGACTCACCTGCAGCACTTCTCAGAACAGAGACAAACAATAAAATACTAAATAAGAAGAATAAAATAAATAGGGCTTGTAGTGTCGTCTGCCGCTGATTTTGAAGAATCAAGTCTGGGATTTTGTTTCCAGAAAAAAAAAAGACTTTATTTCAAGGAGAATAAAGCTGAATATCTTTTGAATGTCAGGTGGCATTTCCTTGTATACATTTTTTTGTGTTTTTTTTTTTTTATACAGGGTAATGTTATACACTATACAGGGTAAGGCATGTTCAATATATTTCATATAGTTTTCCTTATGCTTACAATTTGATTCCTCCCTAGAGAGAAGGGTCCCCCTAGACTTTTGTTAGGGTAAGATGTTTTTCCAGATGTTTCTCATCTGAGGGTCTATATTTCTGCCAAGCAAGCACATTCTTTTCACACACAGGCTATATCATTATAATGGAATAATAACTGTACATATAAATGGCTAGATTCACCTTGATTATACTTGATTAATACAAATTTTATGTGACGCTAGTTTTACTCAAATCAAACGGTCAGATGCTCATGAAGAGACTGTCAGAGCAGTTCTGGAGATGTTGTTCATGTGTTCTCGTCTTATTTAGTGAGACAGCAGACACTGAAATTACCGCGAGCGTCACGTGCGCTTCAGTGTGTGTTTATAAAGGAAGTCGCGCTTCTGCTCCATTCATTAACAGAGACACGCAGAACATGCAGGATTCATAAATAGACTGTTCCGGCTTAATATTTACGGATATTAGTCCATCACGTGAGATCAGGTGGTTGGCTGGCTGCTGTCAGCGACTACTGAGAGGGGCCCCCTTGAGGGGGATCCCGATAACAGTGTGATTACACGTTACTGCATTGACGATCAAAGGGGCGCTCACACAGTGTCGTTGCATTTTATTCTTTATTCTTAACCAGGCCAGCTCGGGGCCCCAAGCAATTGCTTGGTTTGCCTGCCTTGTCGTGATGGGCCTGCAGATATCAGACCAGCTATCAGACCAGATTTGCACCCCTGCTATGTTGTATCTGTCATTTAAAACATCCCACAACTTATTTGTATATTTATATTCATTGACCATAAAGCACTCTGAGAGTTTCCCCCTCCAATATGTTTTCAGACTATGCAGAGAGGACAGAGATGTTTGTTTGGACCTTGCCATCTGTTACGATGAATCTACAGTGGCCAGACAAGGGAGCATCGCAGCCATATATACTGGTAAGACAGTTTGCCAGGGTATACTGGGTTCACTTATTTGCTTTATTTTTAAAAGCAACTTGAATTAAATTTTTATTTATAATGTGTTTTTGACTGTTATGTATATGTTCATGTATGTTGATTGGGTTGTGGGTATTAGTCCTCAGTTGGTCCCTCTTTGGTGGAGCCCACAAACTGGCAGTCAGTGAATGAGAAGCGTCTGGAGCTGTTAGCAACTGTTTGCAGAAATTCATCTCTGTGGAACCTCACCCACACAACTGTGGGCAAGTTTGTGTTGGACCGCATTTTTGTGTGTGACAAGCACAAAATACTCTTCTGTCAGACACCCAAAGTTGGAAATACACAATGGAAGAAGGTTCTAATTGTCTTGAATGGTAAGATATGTCTTCAGGTAAAATAGCTAATTGTCCTTAATGGTAAGATATGTCTTTAGGTATAATAACTTATATATTTGGGATATAAATCTTACAACTAATTTGAAACTGTAAAAAAAATAATAATAATTCAGCATCACATTTCAAAGGGATAGTTCACCCTAAAATGAACATTTTATGTTTATCTGCTTACCCCCAGGGCATCCAAGATGTAGGTGACTGTTTCTTCAGTAGAACACAAACTGAAATTTTCATCTCAAACCATTGCAGTCTATCCGTCTTATAATACAAGTGGATGGGAATCACGGCTAAAACATACAATATATTTAAAAAAAATAATAATAATAATTTAATTAAACTAATAATTAAACTAATTAAAACTAATTAAATCCTGTGGCTTGTGACGATACATTGATATGAAAAGACACAAAACGATTGGTCTGTGCAAGAAACTGACTGACAAATATACCATTGTATTGTACATTGATTTGAAAATAAATGTTTCTGCACGTGGCCAAATATTAAAATTTAATGGATTTAAACATTGTTTAATCAAGCTGTAAAGTGAAACGTCTCCAGGCCGTTTGCGCCCTCTACAGGTATTTGTTTTAATACATTAATGTACTTAAGTTATGTTCATGTTATATATATATATATAGGCATTTTACATTATGAATTTTAACAGTGTTGTTCAGTGTTGTTACAATCTTGTAAATTCTTGGTTTTGATGTTTTATTTGAGCCAATTATTATTGGTTCATTGTTAGTTTATATATAAATAGTCATACTAAAGCCTGGTTTTCACTTAAGTCTGTTTGTGTTACAAAAAATTAAAATAAATTAAATAAATAAAAAATAGGATTACTCAGTTGTCAAAAGAATCAGTAGGTTAATTGATTCCCAAAAGAATCATTCGTTACATATGGGGGTAGGATTGTAGAAATATTCCAAATAAATAGATTATGATCCACAAATAAATGTAAAGCTATTCACAAAAAATAATCGTATCCACAAATGAATAGAATGAGATCCACAAATATATGTTAGGAGTTTAACAAAAAAATAATTAAATTCACAAATATATATAAAAATAGATTTGCTAGTAAAAAACGTATTCACAAATTGTTTTTATGTCACAAGCACAATTCTGCCTACATTCATTTGTGAATCGCTTTGTGTACATTTGTGAATTGCTTTCTGCGCATTGTCGATCACCTCACGCATTTGTGGATTCTAGAGTGACCAGTGGAGAAAAATGTATAGGTATACATTTACAACATAAAAGTATAGGTCTCTGCAGGAAAGTAATGGGAGTTACCAGATAAGGGTGTTTTTACACAATGATACCTGATTGGTTGATGCCATAGTGACGTTAGGTTTAGATGTGGGGTTGGGTAAGGGGGATCATTTAGATTGCATGATTTAGAAACACCCAGCAGTTTCAAAACACCCACATGGTGATAAACGCCCACTTTTGCTCTGCAGAGACCTAAGTCTGGAAAAATCCACAAATAGGTCGACTCCACCCACTGTCTACTTAACCCAATCAGATAACGCCCGTGTTGCGCTGACCAATTGCAGCACGCTCTCTCTCCAACCAATCACGTTTTGCCTAACAACCAGGGCGGGAATAGACACATGAACGTGAGTCACTCGTCGCTACAGTCTCTTCGACATGGCCGATGAGGAGGAGTAAAGACAGGTGAGTGATGCCAATTGAACACAGTAATTAACTGAAGTTTTACCAGATTCTTGATATGTCATTATTTGTCATAACTAGTGAGGCAGTTTGACAATTTACACAATAATTGAATCAGTTATTATTTGCTACCAACCACCATTTCGGAGTCTGTCGCATTTGTCGGCCACATACATGAAGGGTGTCTTAATTCTAAAATGGACCATTATTCATTGTGAGGTGTAAATTGTTGTAAATTGTTGCCTAGTTAAAACGAGGCAACTTCTATGATGTATGTGGCCTACAAAATGAGACCTCCTTGAGGAAGCAGCCATCGAAACAGTCTGCGGATATAATTTACATTTAGAATTACTGAATTAGTTTATTAGATTAAACTATAACGTAAACAATATTGAGTGCAAGATTTAGAATATGTGTGAAGTTGCGGGTAGATTAGATGTGCACCTGTAGTAGGGTTGCCAACTGCCTTAAAGGTGCCATCTGTAATGTTTGGCAAAAAAAAAATCAAATCATACTCCACATTCCATACCAGATGGGGGCAATATGCCTCAATAAAGTGAATTGGTCTACTCTAGAGTAACAAACGAGAAACGGCATAGTCTCTATGCTCCGCCCCTACTTTCACAACAACACTACAGCCATAGCCGAAGCCTAACTGTGCGTTCACACCGCCGGCGTCTAGAGCGTCAAAAATCGTTCTTGCCGCTCTGCTCACGACGCTGCAGAATAATTCGTGAGCGCTCAGACGCTCTAACGTAGATCAAATGCTTATTTTGTATTTAAAGCGGCCGCAAAGCAAACAAGCTTGTTGATCTCGTGCAGACTAACCACAAGGAGTTATAAGTTAACCTCATTAAATATTGTTGTGGACGAAATATTATGATCCTTTACTTAAAATGAACAATCTCAGACACCTTGGTCCACGTATCACTTTTAATTTATTTTTTATGTCCTTGTACACATCATAGATTAATACAAACGCTAAACAGCAATAATCAACCTGTCCTTTATTCTGCTTTGGATCTATTGTGCCAACCCTCAAGCATTCACCGTGAGACACACACAGTTGACTCTTTTCACACGCTTTCACACCACACATCAATTTTTTCACGCACAGAAAAACCACAAAGCAAACAGGACACGGAGACCAACAGGCTAGACAGAGCAGGTTAGTTATGATATAATAAAATGGGTAATGTTAAGTTATAGCTAGCTAATTATCAAACGCAGCTACGGTTTGCCATCGCTAACATTAGCACGTTTATCGAACAGCCTTCGATACATTTCTATGTTATAACTTCCCGAAAACAAATACACAAACATATAAAACAAACTTCTAGCGAAATACTAACAGCATCTAACTTACCAATCGAAAAGAAATGTTGCAAGTTCAGAGTCGAACCTCATTTCTTTCATGTCCATCAGTTGTCTCCAGCGATTAAAAGCAGTGCCGATGTTTACTCTGGTTTGGCTCCTTTTCTTATCGGATTTGATTTGTGATTCCGAGCGCGGTTGTTTCCCTGTAGCGGGTGGTGGTCTCTTGCCAAGGGCTTGAGCCATAATTTCTCTCTCTTCCCTGAACTGAAATGAAGTACTGTGCTGTACTTTCCACATGATTGACATCAGGTTCAGGCACGCCCACAAGACGTGCGTGTTATTTGTGTATTGAAGGTTGGCTGGTGGTTATGTTGCCCGCATACTGCCTCCCATGGCCGAAACTGGTATTACGACACCTGTCGGGCCGGGGCTAGTAATGCTAATGCTAATTAAGGTTGATATCTCTGCAGCACTATAACTTGACATTTTTTTAATGACATCATCGTCCTTATTTCTTCTCATTCTTTTGATGCGTGTAGGTCATGTTATGGATATTTTTACCTCAATTTTTGCATATGGCACCTTTAATTATACAGACATATGTTTGGGTTCAGATCTTCCACTGCATATTATATGAGACTCGGTTTTCCCATAATGAATCAGAAAAATGACCCCTTGTCCCTATTAAACAGGCAAAACGATTGAATGAGTTTCCCCTTGTCACCCCCTGCAGTGGCATCGTCTCTGATACTACGAGCATGCGTGAACTGAGGGGAGTAATGCTGTTGTTACGTTACCTGTAATGCAATGTACTGCATGACATGTTAATTGAAATTAACTGACGAAAAGAACCAGATCGGTGAAACACATTTTTTAAATAGATGCTGTCATTATAAATAAAACGCATATTTGAGTTTAAAACAACTACTTTCTCGCCTGAAATGCAAATTCGCGTCTGTTGAGTTGTGAAGTTAATTTCACTCGCGAATAAAACGAATTACTCGCGCGAATTATCTCAAAATGGTCAAGCGGCAAACTAGACGCGGTAGACGAGAATTTGACGCTCTATTCACATTTGGTGTGAACACAGCATTACGTTCATGTGTCTGTTCCCACCCTGGTTGTTAGGCAAAACGTGATTGGTTGGAGAGAGAGCGTGCTGTGAATGGTCAGCGTTAGGGTGTTATCTGATTGGGTTAAGTAGACGGTGGGTGGAGTCAACCTATTTGTGGATTTTTCTGCATTGGTGACGCTAGAATTGTGTCAAAATCCACAAATGCGTGAGGTGATCGACAAATGCGCAGAAAGCAATTCACAAATGTACAGAAAGCGATTCACAAATGAATGTAGGTAGAATTGTGCTTGTGACATACAAAAATATTTTTGAATACGTTTTTTACTAGCAAATCTATTTTTTATATATTTGTGAATTTAATTATTTTATTTTGTAAGACTCCTAACATATATTTGTGGATCTCATTCTATTCATTTGTGGATACGATTATTTTTTGTGAATAGCTTTACATTGATTTGTGGATCGTAATCTATTAATTTGGAATATTGCTACAATCCTACCCCCATAGTTACAGCCCTAGATTAGTTAAAATATTTCTAAATACAACTGCATTGTTTTCCTTTTGTAATAAAAAGACAAAACATTTTATTAAAAACTTCTTAAAAACAGTATTAAAATATTGTCACATTCTAGTGAACCAAGTATCTGTATTTTGTCTCATCTCGTGAGCTAAGTGTATTGTCACACCCCTAGTGTCGATAAGCGATGATATAGGTCATAATTTTCGAAGTGTAAAATCAATCATATATTCATGAAAAAGAAAATCAGTTTGAATAAAGAAAGCAATAACTTTGCCGTAGTATTCTTTCAAATGTTAAAGTTGTCACAGTCATTGCATGCTTTGCATGTGCTGCCCCGCCCTGCCCCCGGAAAAAAGTTCAGCCTCAGGATTTTTATTTATTTATTTATTTATTTTTACATATGATTCACACAATGTGCAAACTGTTAGAACTCTTCTGAGCCCGTCCACCTATTTGTGTTCTCAAGCAGGCACATGAGGACGGAGTGTTCTTCTTCGCCTTGCTTTATGGGGATGCATTACCACTATCTATCTCTCAAATGGACCACTGACACTATCTACAATCTCAATTAGGAGTGTCAATGGTTCACTTAAAATTGGTCCTGTTAAAATTATTGGTTTGTGTTCTAACTGAAGAAACAAAGTCACCTACCTCTTGGATGACCTGGGGGTATGTAGATAAACATAAAATTTTCATTTTTGGGTGAACTACCCTCTTAAGAGGGTTAGAGGGTTGGACTCCCAATCGAAGGGTTGTGAGTTCTAGTCTCGGGCCGGACGGAATTGTGGGTGGGGGGAGTGCATGTACAGTTCTCTCTCCATCTTCAATACCATGACTTAGGTGCCCTTGAGCAAGGCATCGAACCCCCAACTGCTCCCCGGGGGCGCCGCAGCATAAAATGGCAGCCCACTGCTCCGGGTGTGTGCTCACAGTGTGTGTGTGTGTGTTCACTGCTCTGTGTGTGTGCGCATTTCGGATGGGTTAAATGCAGAGCACAAATTCTGAGTATGGGTCACCATACTTGGCTGAATGTCACTTCACTTTCACTTAAGTATGACATCAACCTGCATATCTCCTTTAGACTTAAAACATGCTTAACTTTTTTTTGTCTTTCAGGAAAGTTCTCAAAAGTTGAAGATATACCAGAGAACCTGGTTCACGATCATGAAAGAAATGGTTTACCCCGCCTGTCCTCTATGACGGACACAGAAATTCATCAAAGGTTTACATCAGTTCACTTCACAAAAATGTTTTGTAAAGAGATGTTTCTTGGAAAGCATGTTACCAAACAGGGTAACAACCAAAATTATAATCAAGTTTCAAGTTTCTTTTATTTATATAGCACATTTAAAAACAGTTAGCACGGCTGACCAAAATGATGAACAAACAAAAGACATAGAACACATGGCAACCCATGGATTCATATCATAAACTCACAAAAAATTAAAAGCCAAAGAAAATAAATAGGTTTTAAGAGATGATTTAAAAACATTTAAAGTCTGTGCCAATCTGATATATGCTGGAAGGTTGTTCCACATCTTAGGGCCAGCAACCGCAAAAGCTCTATCCCCCCTATGCTTTAACCGTGATCTGGGGACAGAGAGAAGCCTGATCACCAGACCTCAGATTTTGTGTAGGATTGTATGAATAAAGTTGATCAGATAGATAGCTTGGTGCCAGATTATTTATAGATTTAAAACCATAGAGAATATTTTTTTTAGCAATTCTAAGATGCACAGGTAACCAATGCATTGATAAAAAATTAGGAGATAAAATAATTTCATGATCAACTGTATCAAAAGTTGGGTTTAAGTCTAACAGAATTCTAGTTTTCAGCATGTGCATACTATTGCTTCTAATGCTTGGCATTCAAGCTCTCACTATCTTACACTGGCTTCAGACTATTGGGCCAGTCCTTTTTGTTGAGCCCTGCTTAACTTTACCAAACCAAAAAAACAAACAAAAAAAATTAGATATGTCACAATACAGATTACAGGTCTGCAACCCTAAATTGGATGTACAAAGAAATTACCTAGATTATAGTGCAATTTCTTGTTGTTCTTTCAGTCCATTTGCACCATCAGATTAATGGGGATGTCTAGACTTGTGTCAACGTTATTACTACACATTTTCTACCCTATAAAATTTGGCCACAATAGGCTGGTGCATTTATTTTTCAGAACAAATGTTTAACTTGGACACCGTGGTCTAAAAGCATTTGGTCCCTACTGACTTCTAATGTGTGGCCAGAAAAGATGCTAAAAATATTTGTTTTGCATTTCACAAAAGAAAGAAATGCATACAGGTTTGAATTGAAATGATGTGAGGATGAGTGTTAGACTTTGGTGATTTCTGCATGTACAGAACTGTGAATTACATTATATAACTATATATATATATATATATATATATATATATATATATATATATATATCAAGATTCAACAATATTTCCTGTTCCTTCTCAATGACCCCCTACTGAAACATTAGCAAGTTTTCCTATTCTGTAAGAAGCTGGCCACACGTTTCTTACACAACCAAGAAGGTGTTTAGTGTGGGAATCCCTCATGCTTCTCTCTGTCAAAATGTTTAAAAGATATATGTAAACAGTTCACTTCCTTTAGCCTAAAAGAGCAATGTTTAAGGGTAAAATTAAAGCTTAATCCATGCTCTCTGCCTTATGCAAACTCACTGGCTTGTAGCTTCCTGAGCATCGTATTTATGACACAGCCAATTATAGTGGTATAGTGGTATCTGTGTGCGTGCGTGTGTGCATGCGTGCGTGCGTGTGTGTGTGTGTGTGTGTGTGAGTATAAGTTTGGGCAGTGACATAAATTTTGTGTTCTGGAAAGTTTGCTGCTTAAGCTGTTGTGGTGCAGCTTAAACCAAACCTCTCCAATTCGGCTTTTTTTGTTGGTACCATGATGCTGTTCATCAACTTTCTTTGTCAACTCAGGCTTTGATCCTGAGCTTGTGGAGCTCTGTGCACATGAATGTGTGACATCACGGGCGAACAGCCAATCATGAGCCTTGCAATACAAAGCAAGTTTGATGTACTTCTCGTGAGAGTCCCAGCAAGATTCAAAATTAAAGGTTAAAGGTTTTGCTAAAGGTTAAGAGACAAATTTAAACATCATATGAAACATGAAAGAGGAAAAATAAAATAAATTATCTTGCTCTATCTATCAGTGAAGGCACAAGTGAAACTTGTTAAGTTAGTTTATACATTTGAAAATATATAGTGATAGAGAATAGAACGTGTAAGGTCACATGTATTCTTTTTAAAATACTATCTATTGATCTGGAAAGCATCTGCTGTTTACAAACATCTTAAATACATCTAAAAAAAATGTCCACTTGACATCTGAGAGGAAATGTCCTATAGACGTATTGCAAATGTGGAAATACTGTAAAAAAAAAAAAGTATAATCTTGCAGACTTCAAATAGACATCACCTAGATAAATGGGGCAATCATATAGGCTAACGAATTTATTGTATACGTAAAGCGCTTTACCATCACATGAGGGGATATTAATCCTCAACCACCAGTGTTCAGCGCCCATTTGGATGATGCGAATGCAGCCACAGTACAACAGCGCCAGTGCGCTCACCACACAACTACAGGTGGAGAGGAGAAAGGGACAAGTGATGTAGCCTATAAATGCCATCAGGGAATATACTGCGTTCAGATGCAATACCACCCAACTTCAAATTTTCAGCATAATGGATGCACTGACAGCGCAAAAATTTTCGCGCTGTCAGTGCATCCATTATGCTGAAAGTTACATTTTTGCCCATATGCAAGTGAGTGGGGGACTTTGAGCACTTACAATCACTTACACAATACATATGTGCCGAACACCATGGACCCCGTCAAAGGAGTATTCTTCGAAAAGCTTGCACTCACGACCTTGCGTGAGATGGAGCAGAGATGATGGTGATGGACCAGCACCCTGTACAGGAGGGGCTGTATCTATTCCCTCAGTGGCAATGTGTACAGCAGGGCTCTGGACTATACAAGCGAAAAAGCACCCCACTCTAGATATGGCGCTGGTCTGCCCCATATCCAGAGTGTCCATCCCAATTGTAGGGGAAGAGAACAAAAGATCCCTTGCCAATTATGAACAAAACCACATGTCGTATTTCTCTTTCTAACAAAAACGTTTGCCCTTCTGGGCCAAAAGTCTCAGCACCCAGAGAACTACTCCAAAACATTTATTTGACAGTCTTACAGCGCTGTTGACCATTCTCCAACTACAGACTTCCTTGTCCATTTTGTGAGTGACACATTTGTTGCCACTACTACACATAGCGTAACCCTGCCTTGGGGATTCCCTCTGTCAACAGTTTAGGGTTTCCCACAGGGTTAATGACATGTGTCTGTTTTAAATGTTGCTCTGTATACAGTGACCAGTGCCAGGACCCACACATAAAGAGAAGATCAAGTTACTGCTATTGAGGCCATGATCCCCAGCAGTCTTAATTCTCCAAGAAAAAAATGCACTCGTCTCCTTAGCCGAAACTGAACCAGACAGCTGTGATAAACCTCTGTCCCTGTTGTGCTTTGAGTCTATTTGTCAACTATTTGATATACTGTAGGAAACCAATCTAAATGCTGCAGGGCACGGCGTTAACTGCAAGTCAGTCAGATGTTAAAGACTTTCACAAAACTACTGCCAGGTGGTACAACTGGTTGCAGTTATATTTTGTTTTGTAAACCGAGATCAAATAACAAAATTCAACAAAAATAACTTTATAATATAACATCATAAGAATCTTAAAAATCATAAGAAAATTAATTTTAAATGTATTTTTAGAAAGTGAAATTCAACGTGTGAAATAGACATATAGGCTGCAGCCTAATGCTTAAAAAAAGTAATTTACACAAAGGCTCTTACTGCATGTTATGGTTATTAAACATTCATTATGAAACCATTAAAACCACACAATTTCCATATGTTGTTATTAAGCACTTTCATTTCAATCTATAGGCTAATGAAAGATTTTGAACAACCTTGGCCGTTGGTCCACTGTACAAGCATACATATCGATGTGTACAAGGCTGCAGGTTCATGAGACTTTATTCACGTCGCAGTTTTCTCCGACTCGCACCATAAAAATAAATAAATAATAATTGATCTAAATATCTTTCAAGAATAAGAAATCAAGAATAATAGGATAAAAATATATATATATAGATTACATTTAAGGATGTGTGCATTATGCCATAAAAAAAAGAAAACGATTGAGGGGTTGAGGTGGGTTATTGTTGAGTGTTTTAGGCTAGGCCTAGTTCTAACATATTTTGGCACTATAGTCATATTTATGTCACAAATTATGAAAGGCTTGAAACTTTTCATAATTTGCTTATTTATTTCAGCAGTTCAAACGTATTTATTAGTTATCTGGCCTTTTTTGACACATTTTATTCCTATATACAGAGCTTATGACATGCCGAAAATTATTTCCACAAGTTCCCTTGTATTAATTAAAACTTGTTTAAATAATAATGAATCCATTTTAAATAAATAAATAAATAAGTTTCAAATACAGAATTTGGTCGTGCGGGAGATTGGGGGAATCCATAAAATGTTAAAATTAAAACCCTATTGGAATTGCTCCGTTTATTAGGGCCCGAGCACCGATGGTGTGAGGACCCTATTGTATCTGCTCTGTTTATTATTATTATTCCGGTTCTTCTTCTTCTCCAAAATAAATCGCATTTTTGAGGGCTTAAACATGCTCAAAAAGTCATGAAACTTTGCACACGCGTCAAACCTGGTGAAAATTTTTGTCTAATATAGGATTCAGAAGAGGGTGTGCCGAAATGGCTCGACAGTGCCACCTATACTAAGAAAATCAACTGCCTTCCAGCTATGTCTCACGTACATGCACGAAAATTGGCACACACATGTAACACACCAATACCTACAAAAAAAGACTCTTGGAGCAAAATTCTAAACCCAACAGGAATTCGGTTATTTTTAATATTATGAGCAAATTTTGTGTAATTTTTGTCATTTCCATGCGTTGTATTTAAACGAACTCCTCCTAGAGATTTATTCAGATCAACACCAAATTTGGTATGCCTAATCTAAAGGCCTTTGCGATGTTAAATTGCGAAGATCTTGAGTTTTCGTCGAAGGGCGTGTCCGTGGAGGCCTGGCGAATTTCGATGATTCGCCATGAAAAATAAAATTGCTATAACTCAGACATACAATGTCCAATCTTCCCCTAACTTCACATGTTTGATAAGACTCCGAACCTGAACAGATTGACATTCCCACATTCAGTTATAGTCACAGCGCCACCTATTGGCAACAGGAAGTGACATATTTTACACTGTGACGAACTACTACTTTTTTGTGGTCAGTCTAATCTAAAGGCCTGTGCGAAGTTCAGTTGTGAAGATCTTAAGTTTTCATTAAAAGGCATGTCCATGGCACCGTGATGAAGTTCGATGTCTCACCATGGGAATAAAAGATGTTATAACTCTGGCATAAAATGTCCGATCTTCCCCAAACTTCACATGTGTGATAAGAGTCCTGGCCTGAACAGATCTGAAGGCCAATATTCCATTGAGTGTGGCAAAATGGCTCGATAGCGCCACCTATACACTTTCAACAGAGTGTGCCTCGAGCTATGTTTCATGTACATGTACGAAAAACGGTACACACATAACACACCAATACCTATGAAAAAGTCTCTTGGTACGAAATCCGAATCCCAACAGGAAGTCAGTTATTTAGAATTTTCTCTGCTAAATTGGTAGTCAGTCTAATATAAAGGCCTGTGCAAAGTTCAGTTGTGAAGATCTTGAGTTTTTGTTAAAAGGCGTGTCCATGGCGCCGTGACGAAGTTCGATGTCTCGCCATGGGAATAAAAGATGTTATAACTCAGGCATAAAATGTCCGATCTTGCCCAAACTTCATATGTGTGATAAGGGTCCTGGCCTGAACAGATCTGAAGGCCAATATTCCATCGGGTGTGGCAAAAATGTCTCGATAGCGCCACCTATACCCTTTCATCGGAGTGCGTCTACACTTTCAACAGAGTGCGCCTCGAGCTTTGTTTCACGTACATGTAAAAAAAATGGTACACACATGTAATACATGAATAAGTCTCTTGGTACAAAATCCGAATCCCAACAGGAAGTCAGTTATTTAGAATTTTCTCTGCAAAATTGGTGTTGTTTTTGCTATTTTCATGGGTTGTACTTTAACAAACTCCTCCTAGAGATTTATTCAGATCAACACCAAACTTGGTCAGTGTAATCTAAAGGCCTTTGCGAAGTTAAATTGCGAGGATCTTGAGGTTTGTTAAAGGGGGTGTCCATGGCGGCCTGACAAATTTCGATGTTTCGCCATGAAAAAGGAAGTTGCTGTAACTCAGACATACAATGTCCAATCCTCACCAACCTTCACATGTTAGATAAGACTTCTGCCCTTAACAGATCTACATGCCCATATTCAGTTATAGTCATAGCGCCACCTGCTGGCAACAGGAAGTGGCATATTTTACGCTGTGACAAAGTACTCCTAGAAATCTTTTGACATTAATGTTTTTTTTTTTTTTTTTGTGGTCCGGGTGCGAGGGCCCATTCATCGCTGCTTGCAGCTTTAATTAGGGCTCAAGCCTGAAGGGGCGAAGAGCCCTATTGTTCCCCTAAGTATTATTATTATTATTATTATTTTTTCAACCTTCCGGGGGGTTTTGGCCTTAACATACTCAAAAACAAAGAAAATTGGCCTACACATTTGAACCTGCGGCCATCAGGACGCCTTTCAGAGACTGGGACCCGGGCGTGGCACAGGGGCTCTACAGCGCCCCCTGGAACATCGTCAGAAAATCCTGAACCATAGCTCACACAAACTTTCATGTATTTATATGAAACTCAGTACACTTATAGATCTCATTGAGCCGAACAAATTTCACGCTCTATGTCATAGGCTCCGCCCAACAGGAAGTCAGCTATTCAGGGCTGTTTAAAAAAGCATGCTCTGGAATTTGAAATACTCCTCTGAAGTTTTTCACCCGTTCGCCACGAAACTCAGTGAACATGATCTCAAGACATTGAGGATGAAAAATTACGAGGGGATTTTTGATATCTCAAATGGTTTGCCCGTGGCGAGGCGTTGAATTTAGGTCAAAAAATTAGAAACAGGAAGTTGTAGCAACAATCACTTTCTGGGGAATAATTAACTCAAATGAAGTGAATATTCATGAGTCTATGAATATAACGTGCTTATTGCTTACAAATATTAAATTACCCAAAGAGGGAATATTTAATAACTTAAAGGTAACCTTTACTCGAATTAATTTAAGATACTCTAGACAATCTGTTCGTCCAGCGAACTGGAAGCTAGACTTCCTTATCAAAATTCAATAAAAATACCCTTCTTACAAACTCCAAGAAATATTAATCTTCTGATCAGGAAAAAACAATATTTTCTGTGTCTGTACTACTAAGATTACTGAAATTAATTTATATAAAACAAAGCTCGTAGCGTAGATCACACGATTCAGGGACTTCGATCTCAATGAGCAATAAAACAATTCAATTCAAGCAAATTATATGATTTAATAAAAACAGACTAAAGAGTACATAACTACAATTCACACGAAGTAAATATGAGTATATAGCAAAATGAAAATATAATTTAAACAAGGTAAACGAACAAGAATAGTAATGAGATAAATGAGAGAGAGAGATAAAGAGAGAGGGAGATAAAGTGAAAACCAATCTCAGCGTGACAATTTCAAACAGTTAACTTTGCAAGAGACCCCAAGTCATTGAATAATTCCACAAACATGGAATAGCATAGACAACCTTAAACAGAAATTTTAGTTGCGATATAAGAAAGTACTTGCTTTGATCTGGCTATTGTGTGTAGTTGCGTTCAAATTGTCCGTCCGTGCGGCTTCAGCATGGTTCTTTCAAGAACAGATGATGCGTGAGCTCGATGGTTAACGCGAAGGTAAACTTTGCCAAAAGATGATTAGACTTAAGTTCGTTTGGCTCGTGAAGACAATTGAACGAAGTCAAATATCCGAAGACAATAAAGAAAAACTAAAATGAAACAAAAAGTAAAGAAGAATAAACGAAGAACTTCTTGAAGTCCAGTTGCAAAGCTGGGAACCCTCTTTTCTCTCTGGCGGAATGCCCAGAAAACAGGTTTCCCTGAGGTTTTACGTAAACTTATGTTTACACCTATTTTTCAGTATGAGCCAATGAAGTGTAAACAAACTGAGGCGGAAAAAATCTTCTTTGTTTGCTGATCTCCGCCCACTGGTCTAATTTATGGCGATGACAAAATTAAACATTTTTCTTAAGCAAGATCGTTCCTCTGAAACAATGCATCTTTTTGTAATTTGCTATCAAGATTCGTTACAGTCGTATTTTTACGATTATACAGACACCAAGAACTATGATTTTACCAATCAAGTATACAGAGATACAGAGTTATTCTTAACTAAATGCATATAAAGTTTGCATTAAACACACAGTAACATTTGTATATTCCACTATGCCGCATACATACCTTTGAGCACAAAAAGGGAGACATTAAAATACATTTAGAGGTAGTTTTATAGAAAAAAAAGGTCCATGGGCTAGCAAAAATGCTTGTGCCTGTTTGTGAATGTATGTGCGTCTTGTGAATGTGTGTGCGTCTGTTTCACTGGAATGTGTGATCGCTGCGAGTAAAAAGGGCGGGTGTTTGTCTTCCCTTTGAAGATCGATATTGTATCTCTGGATAGTCTCCAAGGCGTTATAACTCTCATCCACGCCAGGACGTTGCCGTCATGGCAGCGCCCAGGGTGGTGAGTTAAGTTGTAAGAGGGTTGTAAAACGAAGGTACTTGTTTTTTTCTTTAACTCACTTTCTGGTCTTTGAGTGTAGAATGTGTTAAAGAGTCAGGATTCATTAATATGGAAGAGATGGTTGAATACCATCCGCTCATTGGTGTTACAAAGTGCCTAATAACATCCACATACATTTCCTGAGTTTCATCAAACTTCATTGGTTTGTTCATTGTAATATGTTGCTCACATATATGTAACTATAAGGTGTCAAAGTTTCAGCGCCACCAACTGACAGCAGGAAGTGTTTCATTGTCAAAATGGTTTTAATTCTGCGTCTTATTTTTACTTGATTTGCTTCAAACTTCATCAGAATAATGACAAAACACAGCCGATGTAAATCTGTTGTGGTAATATTGATATCTAATATAGTGTTGCCATAGCAACATTCCAAAACTTGAATATTCTGTCATGGTGATTTTGAGGCAGACAACAAGCTCAGATTTACATTAAACTCAGAACACATATCAGTATTAGTGACAGCTAGACAATGGCAAAAGTTTTTAAAAGGGCGTGGAGGCACTCTCTAGCGCCAGTTTTTGTCAGAAGTGGGGGGTTAGTTTTAGCTACAGACACCAAACTTGGTACATAAATTGTTCTTATCAAGACGGACAACTTTCTCATTCACAGTCATAAGCTACGACCAACAGGAAGTCAGCTATTTTGATTTGAAAATGTATTTTTGGGCAAATTCTGCTGTGAATTAATGCATACTCCTCACAGGGGAAGTCAACTATACACACCAAACTTTGTGTACATGATGCAAAAACATTGAGGAACTTAACAGAGAGACAGACAGAGAGAGAGAGAAAGAGAGAGAGAGAGAGTTAACATCTCTTTAATCACCGGAATAAAAACAGAAATTGTATGTTGTTGATTTTTTTCATCATTACAGCTTAAGAAATCTCTTAGGCCTTATCATTTTCTGTCAGTTTTAGGGACGAAAAAAAAAAACCTAGTACAATTTGTAGGGCTCAGACAACATGATTTTGTATAATAAGGTTAAGAATTATGTTCATTTCAAAATTTTAAAAAAGTTTTTAAAAATACATACACGTTGACTTGTATATATTTTTTATTCTGATAATAATTGTAAACTTATTTGATACTGACCTATGACAGACATTCTGTGACATGACATTTACCTGAGTTTACACAATCTTGATGATTTAACAGTAAAACAGTTCAGCTCACAGTCACAGATAAAGACTAAGCTGTAATGCAGGAAAAATATTTGACAAATGCTTATAGATCAATAAATTCGAGTGCAAAATAATACGGCATGTTGATATTTTGATGACATTTTTTTTCCAAGCACATTTTACCAATTTCAAATCACATCAATCTTAATAAATACTACAGATTTAGTATTTCATGATTTATGAGTGATATATATAATTGTCCTCGAAGGCTGGAAGTGAAAAGCTCATTCATATTCAGAAGTGCTGAATTGCATTGGTCATAGAGCTCATTGTAGCGATGCTTCAGATGTTGAAATAGATTTGTTATTCATTATACAGGTTCACTGTTTGCAGAGTGAATACAGTATGTGTATGTGGTGCAGACGCAGCAGCGAGAGCACGTTATTGTAACCAGTGCTTTAAGTGGCCCAAAAGAGGTGCCGGTACTCTATTATAGCCTTTTTTATATAAACGGGGGGGGGGGGGGGGGGGGGCGGGGGGGCGGTTGCTGTGGTCTTGGGTGACGGGATGGGGGGCTTATGATATTAGACTTTGTAGCCTATAATAAAAGATAATGACTTTCAAACCTTAACTAAACACATTTTTATTCAAAGATCAACCGTCTGTCATTACTCTTTAGTCTGCCACAAGAAACAGCAACATTAAAATCATGAACTCAAATGTCATTGTAAAAAAAAAACAAAAAAACAATGACTGTTGTAACAGTGCGTAAATCAGACCTTTCTGTAACGCTAACGTTAATAAGCTTAAACGAAAATAACGAAAAAAAAGCGGAGTATTTTTTGTACACAGTGCCGCGAACTGTCAATCACTCCTGTACGCGTGCATCACTGTCCTCCTCGCAGCTGCAGCAACTTGCGCTCTCTTCATCAAGCTTTAAAACAAAAAGGGGACAAAAAGATCATATTGTCTTTGTGCATAGGCTATAGATTAATTAGATAAATGAATATCTAAATTTGTGCCCAGCCGCCTACGGTATTTTTTTAGAACTTTGAAAAAAGATGCTGCAGCCAATGAGCAGCGGCTGCAGGACGACTCAACCTCCGCAGACAGTTTTTAATGTTTATCAGACAATAAATACTCAAGATTTTGCTTTAGTATAATTTTCAGGACAATTAGGGCCAGATTCGGGAGTCGGGACAAGAGTTTAGATTTCGGGACTGTCCCAAATTTTTCGGGACGTCTGGTCACCCTACCTGAAAGAGCTGCATTACTTCATTAGTTTGAGTCTGACCTGCAGTGATATCATTCAAACTTGCTGAGGTGTCAGTCAGCGAAGCATCTTCTTATGATCTTGTTCTTTCGGTATTCAGAGTCTGAAGCCAAGAGAACATATTAAGTGCTGTTAACTGTATTTGATTATTAACAGTACCAAGTGTATACTCATAAAGACTTTCACACACCTTCTCCGGCCACGTTGAGTTGTTGACACTAACAGTGGGAAAAGCGACACATGCGCTATTCACTTGTATAATTTAAGGGTGAATGGGTAATGTAGTTTCTGCTCTCGGTGGGATGAATTAGGAAGCTTGCATTGTGAAAGGCGCTCTGAAAATCGGCAGTGCAGGTAAAAGATTAAAATCTCTATTAAAACAAATGACCAAATGAGCGTACCGGTATGCTAAAAGCACGTTCTGGGCCCACTGGGCCCACTTAAAGCACTGATTGTAACACAAAAACGCATTAAAATAATGCGCAAGCTTTCGCTCGGAGAGCGTGCGCGCACTTAAAACTCGTTTCCTCTGCACAAACTGTGTCCTGTGCACTCACAATTCTCTCTATGCTCATGCGCTAGTCCATTAACATGGGCTCTGAAAAAAATATGCATTACAGATAGAGCTTGTGAACCTGGCCTTGCATAGGCATATGCACAATCTGTCCTGTTCTCTCCATTTAGGAACGCTTCATTCGGACTGGTTCAGATAGCAACACCAAACGTGCAGTGTGTAATACCAGTCATGGGCATGGCCACCACCAGATGGAGCTATAGCATTACTTTTAAATAAATGTCTTAGAAACGTGTATACAGCATTTAAATCATTTTAAAAAAATATTTCAAAGAAAAATAATACGTATTTAAAAAAGCTAATGAATTTACTGGTAATATAGTTTTATATAATAATTTCAGAAATGTTTATAGATGATAAAAGTATTTTTTAAAATGATTATAGATCATGAAAAGTGTTTTGCAACAATTTATAATAAGCTCTCTTTGGTTTACATTAGTTAATGCATTAACTAACATGAACTAACAATGAACAATCTATTTTCCAGATCATTTATTCATCTTTTTTTATGTTAGTTATTCCTATCATTAAAAATATTATTGTTTATATTATTTCACAGTACATAAACTAATCTTAAAATAAACTGTAATTAAAAAAATTATTTTTATAATGTATTAAAATATTTTAACTAAGCTTTAATTAACATTTATGTAAACACTTATATTGAAAGAGACTGAAATGGAAGTAATTTTTACTTTAAACTCAGAAAAAGTTTTTAAAAGGGCGTCGAAGAGGCACTCTATAGCGCCACCTTTTGTCAAAAGTGGGGGTGTTAGTATATTGTACTTATCAAGATGTACAACTTTCTAATTCACAGTCGTCAGCTACGACCAACAGGAAGTCGGCTATTTTGATTTGAATATGGATTTTTGAAAAAATTGAGCTGTGATTTAATGCATACTCCTCAGAGGAAAAGTTCACTATACTCACCAAACTTTGTCTACATGTTGCAAAAACATTGAGGAACTTAAATTGCGAACGGATTTCGGGGATTTTGTCGTGGTGATTTTTTGAAATGACAGTAAAAATGGAATCATTAATTGTCTTGTATTTTTTAATTGCAGCTTCCAAACACTTAAAAGCATTTTTCATACAGCGATCAAATCATTCTGAGGAAATATGCATAGTTTCATGACTTTGCAACAATGTATGATTAAAATAAAATTAAAAAAACTGTCAGACATCTCAACTCACTCTGTCCCTTTGTTTGAGGAATGTATGTGTGCTGACTGAGGCCCCGTCCACACGGAGACGGAGCTTACCCCAATCCGATCTTTTTTTTCCCCATCTCAAGAAATATCCGCATCCACACGAAACCGCATAATGATGTAGTATACATGCCAGACCAGTATGTGGCACTGTAATTCTGGCACAGAGATACACTAAAAACAGAGAAGACTTGCGCGTGGTACACAAACGAACATGGAACAATACATTTATTAATCAGTGTTAATGTTAGTTAATAAAAAGACAATCGTTCAGTGTTTGTTCATGTTTTTGTTGCTGTAACGTGACGTAGAGGTGTCTGACTAGGGGGGAGATGTGGGCTGATGACGTCATCGTTTCAGAAAATATACGGATTAGCCGTCCAGACGAAAAAGCAGAGATGGCGTTTTCAAATTTATCCACTCTGGGACACGGTTTCAAAAAAATTGCGGTTTCACCTTATGAAAACACCGGATCCGTGTGGACGAAACGCCTATCCGATAAAAAATTTGTGCATATTCACAGAAACGTGTCTCCATGTGGACGGGGCCTGAGTGTGTGTGTGAGTGTGAGTCAGGGATGGGCTGAGCTGAGTGGCAGACAGACAGCGAGAATTAAACATCTCTTTAACCCTTTCGAGTCGATTAACGCATATATGCGTTTTGAGTCATTTTCACCTGATAACCCCGAAAAGAACTTAAATTACACTCTCAGTTTTAATCGTACAGCATTATTATTTGCAGCACAAATATTTTTATTTTTATTTTTTTTTTATTCCTGAAACTGTCAGAAAAGAATAAGGCCTAAGAGATTTCTTAAGCTGTAATGAAAACAGCACAATTAGCAACAACAACAAACAAATAACAACATTTATAACATTTATAATAAAGTGTTTTTTTTTTTTTTTTTCTGGTGAAAACATCCACTAAATTAAACTGCTGTAAAAATGTATCAGATTTTTTTTTTTTTTTTCACATTTTTTTTTTGCATAAATCTATTAATCAACCTCAGTCCTGATCAAAACTACCCAATTTTTTTTAAAAATTCCAAGATTTTAACTTTTTAATTACCAAGTTCATAAATGATGTCACTGATTTGGGAAAAACACACACAAAATTACATATTTTCAATATAAAAAGTGATTGTGGACTGGATATTTTTTTTACCTTTTATCACAGTCTTGGGCATGTCAAAGATTAGTAACAAGATTGGCTTTGATGCATTGTTCGTTTTTGTGCAGCATTAGATTTACATTTGTTCTCCCTAATTTGTTGTTGGTGGCTGATTTTGCCCCATTGACTTCCATTTTAACGACATTTTTTTGATTGCAAAGCCATGACACCATATAATCATGCATTCTTGGTTGTTTGTGGTTTTCCCTTTTGGGAAGAGGTAAAAAAAAAATATTTTTTTACACTAGGTGGGACCATTAACCCTTTAGATAGGCGTGTGCAAAAAAAGGCTTGGTTTCTGGCTTGTATATGGAGTTGTATGGAGTATAACAGCAAATTATAGTGTTTGTGTGTGTGTGTGAGATTCTTGATTCTTGGTGGTTTTCCCTGTTGGGAAGATGTAACATTTGTTATTTTTTACAGTTGCAAATAATAATTTTAAACTCATTTGATACTGACCTCTGACACCCTGTGACATGCATGCATGCTTTTGTTTTGTCTATTCGCTTGTTAAGTCTGACGTCACGTAGCAGCGCTTCCGTGTCCAAATGCTCTATCAGTTACCACAAGAAAACAACAAAAGGTGCTAATATTAACTCACAATGTTATAGAATACTAGCGAAAAAGTTATAATATTAACCTTTAACTCCATACCGAGATACAAGATAGCCAGACAATGAAAATATTAATATAAAAAATATATATAAAAATTATTTGTGTTTGAGATGCTGGGAGCACGGAGACTGTAGTGTATATTGTAAGTTTGAAAGCGTTTAACTGAAATTATCAATATGAATAAACAGTGCTCATAAATGGCTGCTGAAGTCATATTCTCAAGTGAAGTGAGTTGAGGCCTGGACCCGGAAACAGCGCTTCTTACGTCATCACTTAACAACCGAATACATTCACCACCATTAAAAGGCAGCAGGTGCATAAATACACTTTTGTTTACTCCATGTAGTTCTGAGAGCTGAGGTGTACATTGTGATTTTCTGAAATACATTAAGGTAAGTGCGCAAAGGTCTCTCTCACACACAATCTCTCTCTCTTTCTCACACACACACACATACACACTCAATATAATATGCTATTATGCTCCATATAGCTTCAAACACAAGTCAGAAACTAAGCTTTTTTTGCACAGGTCTATCTAAATGGTTAATGGTCCCACCTAGTGATCAACTGTAAAAATAACAAATGTTACCTCTTCCCAACAGGGAAAACCACCTACAATCAAGAATCTCACACACACACAAACACTATAATTTGCTGTTATACTCCATATAACTCCATATACTAGCCAGAAACTAAGCCTTTTTTTGCACAGGCCTATCTAAAGGGTTAATGGTCCCACCTAGTGATCAATTAACAAATTTTACCTCTTCCCAAAAGGGAAAACCACAAACAATCAAGAATGCATGATTACATAGTGTCATGGCTTTGCAATCAAAAAATGTCATTATAATGAAAGTCAATGGGGCAAAAACAGCCACCAACAACAAGTTAGGGAGAAAAAAATTTAATCTAATGCTCCACAAAAACTAAAAATGCATCAAAGCTAATGTTGCTACTAATCTTTGACATGCCTGTTATAAAAAGCAAAAAAAAAAAAAAAAATTCCAGCCACAATTACTTGTATATTGAAAACATTTTGTGTGTTTTTCCCCCAAATGACATCATTTATGAACTTGGCAATTAAAGAGTAAAAATCTTGGATTTTTTAAAAACATTTGGTAGTTTTGATCAGGACTGAGGTTGATTAACAGATTTATGCAAAAAAAAAAAAATATGAATCTGATACATTTTTACAGCAGTTTATTGAGTGGATGTTTTCATCCCGAACAACTCGAAAGGGTAGTGAATTTGAACAATCCACAAGGGTTAAAAATGGTTATACATCATGAAAAAAAATAATAAAAATAAATAAGATTATTGTTCATGTAAAATAATACAATAAATGTTAATGACTGAAACCTTATTGAAAGTGTTAGGTTTTATATATTGTATTGTGTGTGTGTGTGTGTGTGTGTGTGTCTCTTGATGGTTCGGATTAACCCTTTCATTGCTGTATCTTTTAATTCCAAACTGAACAGATGTGCACAATCCTGTTCCTGGTGATTGACTGTCCTGCAAAGTTCAGCTCCAACTCTAATCAGTCACACCTACCTTTAATTTTCAAGTGATCCCGCAGACCTCAATTAATGGCTTCAGGTGTGTTTGATTAGGGTTGGAGCTAAATTTTGCAGGACAGTCAATCGCCATTAACGGAGTTGGACACCCCTGTACTAGAGGGCTACTTTGTATGTGCCTGCTGGGAACAGTTTTACTGATGCCACTGGGGTGGTGTTTGTAATTTATTATACTTAAAGTATGAAAATACAATTATTGAACTTTATAGGTTATGTTCAAGAACAAAACATTTATAGCTGTATTTATGAACTGCTTAATAATAATGCCTATTAAAGAAGCGCTATTACAGTATGCTTTTTCACTTTTTCAACTTTAGTTAGTCTGTAATGTTGCACTACAACAAATATTCTCTGGGATTTGTGAATTATTAACGAATGAGATGAGACTTTGGTTGAGCTGCACTAGAGAAAGCAAAGAGTGTAATATATGCATAGTTGACCACGGAGGCTGGAAGAGAAAAAAAACTCCTTATAATAAGGTGTGAAGAATTATTAGGCATGTTTTCCTTTACTGATAAAATGAGCCAAAAAAAGAGGTTTAACTCAGACTGAAAAATCCAAAATTATTAGATCTCCATGAGAAATATTCAAAATTAGAGCAGTACAGTAATTGCAAAGTTAAGACATTACCACTGGACAGCAAAATGCTTACTGGATCAGAAGGGTAAAAAAAATAAAAAATAAAACAGGTGGAGAAGAACAGAAACATGTTAACTGCAAAAGGGTTAAGAACTAAAGTGAAGAATTAGGTGTGAAACTATCAGGGAGCATTTAATCTCCAGTGCCAACATTTTCCCAAACTGCAACAAGGTGCCCAAACTGGTCAAGTCTTAACTTTGCAATTTCTTGCATTTGTTTTTGATATTTCTCATGGGGACACTCATAAAGGATTAAATAAAAAATAATAGTAGTTATTAAGATTGATATGGTTTGGAAAAAATTATGTTTTAATATTTAAGTTTGGAATATTAACTGACATGAATGAATGCATGTTAACATAGTTAATGTTTATAAATGAAATAGTATTGTAAAGTGTTACTAAAGTTATATATATTGTTTTGTGAATGTGATTTCAAAGTCTAGATGATTCTGATTAACCCTTTAACTGCCGTATCCCTTAAAACCTGACTGCCAGTGGGCTATTGTGAATGCATATTGTCGCTGGGCACAGTTTACCTGATGCCACCGGGGTGGCGTTTGCACTGGTGGCTTGAGCCCGCCATCGCTGCTTGCAGCTATATTTATTATTATAAGGGCCCGAGCACTGCGAGGACCCTATTGGAATTGCTCCGTTTCTTCTTCTTCTTCTTCTTCTTCTTCTTCTGCTCCATAATGAATCGCATTTTTGAGGGCCTGAACATTCAATTCAATTCAAGTTTATTTGTATAGCGCTTTTTACAATACGAATTGTTACAAAGCAACTTTACAGAAAATTATGTTTCTACAATATTTAGTAGTAGCTTATGATGGTGACTGTCAGTTTGTGCACGTTTGACAGGATTTTTAGAAAAAATTAATACAAGATGTAGTCAGCTAGACGATGAACATTACTAATATTAATAATTAGTTCTGTTGTTGATTCAGGGTTAGCATCATCTGAGGTCCTCTGAGGGTCAGCATCATCTCTTCTCAGGTGTTCTGGATCCAGCTGCTGATCCAACAAACTAAAATTAGTTTAACCCAAGCTAATGAATAAAAATGCACATTTGATCAGATGCAACTACACTCACAATTTAAGATACATTATTCGAATGCTTGGCGAAAGAGATGCGTTTTTAATCTAGATTTAAACAGAGAGAGTGTGTCTGAACCCTGAACATTTTCAGGAAGGCTATTCCAGAGTTTGGGAGCCAAATGTGAAAAAGCTCTACCTGCTTTAGTGGACTTTGCTATCCTAGGAACTACCAAAAGTACAGCGTTTTGTGACCTTATGAAGTTATTTTTGATTCAAAACAACTGAACACCTGTGACAGTGCGATTTGTAGTTGTAAAGAAAAGCCACACATGTGTATCAGTAAATTTGAAGTCACAGAGAGAAGTGTTTTAAGAGTTGCAAACCTGTAGACTTTTTTTCCTCTCCCACAAACACAACACAACAGTTACACCTTCTCAAATTCTTCATTGCAGGTGCACAAATCCTATTCTACAAATCACACATTTAGAAACTCGTACGCTCACATTTTTGAAACAATCGCTGCAGTGAATGTGGTGCAAAACGCATTTACACACCCGCATCAAGAAATGTGAAGTCGTGGAGAAATGTTGAACATCCGCAAATCAATACGTGAATTCATCAAATGAGAGTTGCACACTTGTAGAATATTTTCTCAGAAATGTCTTGTATATTTTTCTAACACAAACACAAAGTACATAACTACATCTGCTTGAATCTGCAGCGATGAATCTCAAACACCGTCTTTTGCTTTCAAGTGACAAGTTTCGCACGCTCCCTTTTGCACCGAGATATTTGGTTCAAAAGTGATTTGTGCATCTGTAGAGTTAGTGGGCGGGACTGTTTAGAGATTAATGAATTTTAGCCAATCAGAAGAGCTACTTTGGCTCATTGCTGAGTAGGTGGAGGCTTGGGAAACAGTTTTACGCCCCTGTTGGTCCTCATGCGTCCAGTAGGGTGAGGCTGCAGACCTATGACCTACTGTAAAATGTATTATTTATATTTATTTATAAACTGTTTTTATATACAGGAGACTGACTGATATATGATGTTGTGAATTTATATTAAGTTATATTTAGATATTAACCATATTCAGGCCATTAGACATACAGTACTGTGTAATCATATGGATCCTAAATGAAATATTTGCTGTACAATTCACAATTGCTCGTCATACAGCAACAAAACATGCCCTACATAGCATTTTATGAAGACAAACACAATTTAACCCTTTTCTAAAGTTCCAAGGGTCATTTCAAAGAAAGAGACAACATTGTTGTTCAAAAAAAAATTATTTATTAACACCATGACTTGGTCATTTCTTAACAGCATGACTCCTGTAGATGACTCTCCAATGGCTTGCCACTCTTCTTTAATTGTTTCTTTATCCTGCTGTCAAAGTGATACAACTCTCTGATAAAAATAAATAAAAAAAGCAAAAGTTGCATAGTGGTATAAACAATGGTTATTTATATATTATGGCAGGATGTCATGTTTCAACATTTTGTCCTTTATAGGATCCTTACAGTAGCTTGCGTCAATGACAGGTCCTCGCAGTAATTTCTCCTCAGCCTCCAAGATGGACACATGTTTCACAACAGCAAGAGCACAGATGATGGATTACCAGAGAAATATTTATCACAGCCCAAATAAACCAAGCATCATTTAGCATTTTTATTTTTTATTTTTTTTACAACAAAATCAAAAGTGCCTTTTCTATATTAAGAACAAAACTATTATTTTATAGCAATGGTCTAACATTATGGATAAACTATTTGACATGAAAAACAATGTTAATATGACACCATGAGTCTATGCTCAGCAACGAGCCAAAGTAGCTCTTCTGATTGGCTGAAATTCATTAATCTCTAAACAGTCCCGCCCACTACCTCTACAGATGCACAAATCACTTTTGAACCAAATATCTCGGTGGAAAAGGGAGAGCGCGAAACTTGTCACTTGAAAGCGAAAGACGGTGTTTGAGATTCAACGCTGCAGATTCAAGCAGATGTAGTTATGTACTTTGTGTTTGTGTTAGAAAAATATACAAGACATTTCTGAGAAAATATTCTACAAGTGTGCAACTCACTATCGCACTGTCACAGGTGTTCAGTTGTTTTGAATCAAAAATAACTTCATATGACCTTAGGGTGCGTGATGGGTTGTAGCCTGGTAAGAAGGCTAGTTAGGTACGCAGGAGCTAAACCATTTAGGGCCTTATAGGTAAGTAATGATAATTTGTAACTGATACGGAACTTAATAGGTAGCCAGTGCAGAGACTGTAAAATTGGGGTAATATGATCATATTTTCTTGACCTGGTAAGGACTGTAGCTGCTGCATTTTGGACTACCTGTAGCTTGTTTATTGACGAAGCAGGACAACCACCTAGAAGTGCGTTACAGTAGTCCAGTCTAGAGGTCATAAATGCATGAACTAGCTTTTCTGCATCAGAAACAGATAACATGTTTCGTAGCTTGGCAATGTTTCTAAGATGGAAGAGTGCAGATTTTGTAACATTGGAAATATGATTTTCAAAAGACAAATTGCTGTCTAATATGACACCCAGATGTCTGACTGTAGAGGAAGTAACAGTACATCCGTCTAGTTGCAGATTGTAATCTACAAGATTCTGTGTAGTGTTTTTTGGTCCAATAATTAATATCTCTGCCTTATCTGAATTTAATTGAAGAAAATTATTTGTCATCCAATCTTTTACATTTTTAACACACTCTGTTAGCTTAGATAATTGAGAAGTTTCATCTGGTCTCGTTGAGATATATAGCTGACTATCATCAGCATAACAGTGGAAGCTAATTCCGTATTGTAGTAAGTTCGTGTGGCAAGGAAGAGGACAAAGGGGTCGGCTGGACTGCTGACGTATTTATTTAACCAAAACTAAACAAAGAACAAAGAAAATCACAAACACCCAAACGGTGACTCTTATTCTGACACGCTCTGTCAAACTTCCGGTTCACTCCTTCCGGTTCGGGTCAGCAGTCCGTCTCTCTCTCCCTTGCATCCGTTTCTCCCGGCGTTTTATACTCTCTCCACGCCAATTACTAGAACGAGAAACAGGTGATGATAATTTTTGCCCAAACCACTCACTTACCGCTCGTCTCCTGATTCTCTCTCCCGCTGCAGACTTCGCTAAACCACGCCCCCCCTGCCACACGTATTTTCTAATAATATTACCAAGGGGCAACATGTATATTGAAAATAGAAGGGGACCTAGGACGGATCCTTGTGGCACTCCATATTTTACTGATGATAAATGAGATGACACCCCATTTAAGTAAACAAAATGGTAGCGATCGGACAGGTAGGATCTAAACCATCTTAGAGCCTGCCCTTGAATACCTGTATAGTTTTGTAATCTATCTATGAGTATGTCATGATCTATGGTGACGAACGCAGCACTAAGATCAAGTAAGACTACAAATGAGATGCAGCCTTGATCTGACGCAAGGAGCAGGTCATTTGTAAATTTAACAAGTGCAGTTTCTGTGCTATGGCGGGGCCTGAAACCTGACTGAAATTCTTCATACAGATCATTTTTATGCAGGAAGGTGCTCAATTGAGCAGACACAACTTTTTCAAAAAATTTTGACATAAATGGAAGATTTGAAATAGGCCTATAATTTGCCAGTACACTAGGATCTAGTTTCGGTTTCTTAATAAGAGGCTTGATAACCGCCAGCTTGAATGGTTTTAGGACGTGACCTAAAGATAACGACGAGTTAATGATATTGAGAAGCGGTTCTTCGGCTACAGGTAACAACTTTTTCAGTAATTTAGTGGGTACAGGATCTAATAAACATGTTGTTGGTTTAGATACAGTGATAAGTTTATTTAGCTCTTCCTGTCCTATGGTTGTAAAGCACTGCAGTTTATCTTTGGGTGCGATGGATGAAACTGAAGTGTTAGACGCTGTAGAACCTACATTCGCTATTGTATTTCTAATGTTATCTATTTTATCAGTGAAGAAATTCATAAAGTCATTACTATTTAACGTTGGTGGAATATTTGAATCAGGTGGCGTCTGGTAATTTGTTAATTTAGCCACTGTGCTAAATAAAAAAACCTAGGATTGTTTTGGTTATTTTCTATGAGTTTGTGTATATGCTCTGCCCTAGCAGTTTTTAGAGCCTGTCTATTGCTGGACGTACTGTTTTTCCATGCAATTCTAAAAACATCCAAATTAGTTTTTCTCCATTTGCATTCAAGACTACGAGTTACTTTCTTGAGAGAAAGAGTATTACATGGCACAGTACGTTTTTATCTAACCTTTTTCAATTTGATGGGGGCAACAGCTTCTAATGTATTAGAGAAAATATTATGTTGTCAGTCATTTAATCTAATTCATGTGTATTTTTGGGTACAGATAGCAGTTGAGATAGATCAGGCAGGTTATTTGCGAATCTGTCTTTGGTGACTGGAACAATAGTTCTGCCCAGACGGTAACGCTGAGACATATAGTTAATATCAGACGCAGCATGCAAGATTCAAGGAAATGGTCTGTAACATCATCACTTTGAGGTACAATATCTATAGCAGTAAGATCGATTCCATGCTATATAATTAAATCTAGTGTGTGATTAAAACGATGAGTGGGCCCGGTGACATTTTGCTTGACCTCAAAAGAGCTTATTAGGTAAGTAAACGCAAGTCCTAATGCATCATTTGTATTAGCAGTGTGAATATTAAAATCTCCCATGATTTGCGCCTTATCAACTGTGACCAGAAGGTCTGAGAGGAAATCTGCAAATTCTTTTAGTAATTCTGTATACAGCCCTGGTGGACTATACACAGTAGCCAGAGCAAGAGATACATTAGATTTCTTTTGCATTTCTGAAAGTGTAACATTAAGCAGAAGTATTTTGAATGAGTTAAACCTGTATCCTGTTTTCTGGGTAACATTGAGAATATCACTATGTATTGTTGCAACACCTCCTCCATGACCAGTTTGACGAGGCTCATGATTATAACAGTAGTTTGATGGAGTGAACTCATTAGGCCAAAATAATCATTTGGTTTTAGCCAGGTTTCAGTCAAGCAGGGTACATCAAAACTATTATCTGTAATCATTTAATTTCCAATAACTGCTTTGGGTGTGAGTGATCTAATATTTATGAGCACAAACTTTAAAAATAGTTTTTGTTCATTTACTTTACATGTTTCTGGTTTAATCACGATAAGATTTTTTCTAAATCCTACATTAAATTTATATTTTGACCTCACTATTCGGGGAACAGACACAGTCTAAATAGTTTTTACCACGCAAGTTCTTTTATAATTTAAGCGGGTGGAACAAAAGTCAGCATAATAGTTATTTGAGAATTGTCTTACTAGTCACATGGAGCGAAGCATCCTGGAGATGTTGTCAGAGAGCAGCTCCGCTCCGTCTCTGCTGGGGTGCAGGCCATCAGCGCAAAACAGCCTAGGACGCTCCCAGAAAAGATTCCAATTATTAACAAATAGCAATTTCTGTTGTTTACACCATGACAACAACCATTCATTTAATGCAAAAAGACTACTGAACCTTTCGTGTCCTCGTCGATACGTGGGCAGTGGTCCTGGCACGATGGCATCGTGCTGCAAACTGTCTCGATCACGCTCCTGAAGTCCCTCTTCAGCATCCCTGTCTGCCGCAGCGTGGTGTCGTTAACCCCGGCGTGAAGCATGATCACTCTGGGGCTCTTGTCAGCCTTCAGGATCGAGGGTATCTGCGCAGAAACATTGAGAACACGAGTACCAGGGAAACAATGAGTGTGCACTTTACCTTCGGCTAACGTAGCATGGACGTGTGGGACGATGGAGTCTCCGATGATCACAGCGTCGCATCCCATCTCGCGGAGGGGAGCGAAGCGGTTCCGGGTGGAGAAGTCATCGCCCGGGGCCTGGCTTGCATCCTCCACTGTGGATGCACCCAGGGTCCGTGTGTCCCGGCGCCGGAGTGAAGGACATCTGGGAAGATCGCGTCCTGGGTGCACCCGGCCTGTGCAAAGAAACACACGGAGTATACGTGGTGGGACTGTTAACAGCATGCTGTATACTTCCCCCGGACTTGTGATCGTCAGCCCGGGATGATTCCAGCGCGGCTCTCCGTTCTCTCAGCTGGGCCTGCCTCACCTCCAGGTCGCGAATCTGCTTCTCCACGGCCTCGAGCTCGAGCTGCACCGAATGCAGCTTGAACGTGTCCTCACCTGCAATCAAAGGTAGACATTAATCCGCCATTAACCCTCTGGAGTCGATTAACGCGTATTAATCATTTTCTCCTGATAACCCCAAAAATAACTTAAATTACACTTTCAGTTTTGATCATACAGATAAGAGCAATACATCAATCGAATCTGTAAAGGGTCTACTTTTTTTTTAATACAGACATAATAACAACAGAACTTTGTGCACTTATAATATAAAGATAACAAACAAGGTTTGCTGTCTGCAGCCTTTGTCTGCGCTGATCTTCATTTACAAATACGTCATTAAATATATATTCTGTGATATTCTGTGGTAAAGTAATCCATATGAAAACGTGATGTCTGTTTTTCACGTCTCCCTTCATTATATCTAATGTGACCACGCCCCCGCCCTGAACGCGCGGCTTGAATACGCCCACAGAGAAGAAAAAGCAGCGAGACTGTTCTTCAAGTTCTTTTTATTTTACTGTTTGTTTCGAGATGAGAGGAATAAGACCTAATTAACCCCGAAAAGATGTGATGTGGTTGAGGTTTTGAGATTTGGATTTCCTCAGAAAAAAGTGCTTTATTCAGCAGAGATCATAAACATGAGTAAGTCTCTTTTTATTTATTTATATACTTGTACTAGTTTTTACATAACGTGTAAACATTTTACTAGTTAGACTTTTTCCAAAGACTTTTTCCCAACTATAATTCCTGACAAAATGTATAATCAAGTGAAAGATTATGAAGTTTCAGTAACAATATACAATACTATACAATTCAAAAGCTTGATGTAAATAATATAAATGTAACAAATAAATGTAACTGTAACAAATGTAATAAACAATGCTGTTCTTTCAATTTATCCCCCTTAATAAACCTAAAAAAATATTCTCAGCTCTTTTCAACATTAAAAATAATGATAATGGTGATGATAATAATAACAACAAATGTTTTTTTGTAGAAAATAAGATTGTTAAAAGGATTTCTGAAGGATTGTGTGACTGGAGTAATGATTCAAAAAATTCAGTTTGAAAGTCAGCTTTGATTGTTCCTAATAAACTGTTTAACTGCTCCCCCAAGTGGATATTAAATTATTTTGTGGGATAATTAAATACATTCTAAATAAACTACAAACATAAAATTATATAATTTATTTTGTCCTCACATTCTTTCTTGTAACTCCTCCCTCTCAGTGGCACAGCTGACTGAAATGCTCATTATGCAGCTCATTATGCAGGCCTTTGTCTTCTCAGGTGTAAATCACAATAATATTCATGATTGTTGACGCCTACTCGCATTTGACTTTTACCAACAAAAAGTGTCTTAGAAAATTTAAATCAATATATTGTTTTCTGTAAATGAGAAAACAAAATGATTTTCACATAATTTAGAAAGAAAAATTCTAGGCGACAAGCTCCAGTTCTCAAAAATCCCGGGAACCAATGTTCTTTATGTGTTTTATTGCCTTATTCAAGTGATTTAACATTTTAAGTTTTTTACTAACCACGCATATTTTTTTTCTTCTCAAAAACACAATCATGTACATACATACTGCTCACATATTATTATAGCCCAGAATTTTGCTGATTACAGCGAGATTAGACTTTAGCCATTTAGGTATTTATAAGCAACAATCACACTTGCTGATGCTAACGAATTAGCTGAAAGCTAATAGCGGACCTGGGAGATCAAAATAAAACTAGTGATAGCGAGTCGCTCTGATTGTTTTTGTTGTAGAATACATTAGAGGATATATTCACACATTATATAAACGGAAACGATGGTGTATAAAATTGATTTTTAAATTAAAATTAGTTGATAAAAAGAATATAGTGACGGAGCTCAAACTGCAGTAAAGACGGCAACAACAAACAGGAAGTTTGAATTTGAATTGAATTAATTGAAGGAAATAGATCAAGCCATCAAGCCACAAGCCACTCTACGCATTAAATTTCTACCACAAAGTGTTTCTGACCATAATTCTGTATTAGCACAGCTCCAAACTAAGTCATCCTGCAAACCGTCCCGATGGAGATTTAACACTCTGCTACTACAAAGCGAGGACTTCCTATCTCAACTGAGAGCAGAACTGATGGAATTTATTAGGTTAAATCAAAACTAAGTCTCCAATTATGATATGCTTTGGGGATCTACCAAAAGGCTTTTTAAGGAATAAAGCCATTTTCTTTTCAGCTAGACTTGGAAAAAAATATTTTGAACAAATATCAGTATTAGAAAAAAAGATGTGGGGACTTAGAAAGTGAATTAGGTTACAACTTTTCCAGTATTAAACTATATGAGTTAAATGTAGAAAGGGCTGCACTCAATGATTTGCTTCACAGAAGAGCAGAATACCTCATGCATTTTACAAAACATAAATACTACATGCCATATTTTTGGGACTATAAATCGCACCTAAGTATAAGTCGCATCAGTCCAAAAATATGTCATGGCGAGGAAAAAAACATATATAAGTCGCACTGGACTATAAGTTGCATTTATTTAGAACCAAAAACCAAGAGAAAACATTACCGTCTACAGCCGCGAGAGGGCACTATATGCTGCTCAGTGTAGGCTACAGGAGCAATGAGCATCATAGAGCGCCCTCTCGTGGTTGTAGACGGTAATGTTTTCTCTTGGTTCATGTCAAATTAATTTTGATAAATAAGTCGCACCTGACTATAAGTCACAGGACCAGCCAAACTATGAAAAAAGTGTGACTTATACCGGTGGACTCATCTCAGACAGGTTTAATATTCATAGAGGTACAAGGCAGGGTTGTCCACTTTCCCCCCTTTTGGATCGGGATTTAAAATTAATCATTCAAAAACTATTTTGATGCCTCTTAATTCAGATGGTCTAATTTTCTAATTCTAAACAATATCTTATCAACATCACAAGTTAAATATTTAAGGATCAAACTCAGACCTACTTTACCCCTAATCTCAAAAATAAACTATATGTCAATCTATGGGAAAATTGAGTCTGATATCCAAAGATGGATGTATCTGCCCTCATCACCTTTAGCCCGAATGTCAGTAATAAAAATGAATATTCTGCCTCGCATTAATTTTATTAGTTCCATGATTCCTCTCCCTCCACCTACAAATCATTAGAAAAAAATTGATTCTTTACTTATAAAATATATTTGGAATGGAAAACGTCCCCGCGTTAAGTGGTCTACACTTCAAAGACTTAAAATGAAAGAACTTTAAATTGTATCACTGGTCTTTTATTCGTTTAAGAAATGGTTTGATCCTTGTTCACAGTCCTCATGGAAAATAATAGATCAAGAGATTATTTTACCAATTCGATTGGAATATTTTTTTTTTTGGTCTTATATATAGGAAATGCTAAATGCTAATTACATTATGTACCTATACTTTCCTATACTTTCCAAACTTTTAAAAAGATTGATTACATTTTCCCTTCTAAAACTATATGGCCTACCAATTCTCCCATATGGCACAATCGAAATCTGCTTTCTGGTGGACAACCATTTGTACAGCCACAAAAAAGGTATTCTAATGCTAAAAGGCATAAATGGAGAGAAATCAATTTTACATTTTCAACTTAAAGGTCCCGTTCTTCGTGATCCCATGTTTTAAACTTTAGTTAGTGTGTAATGTTGTTGTGTAAAATTCTAAAGCTCAAAGTTCAATGCCAAGCGAGTTATTTTATTTAACAGAATTCGCCTACAAAAAAACGACCCGTTTGGACTACATCCCTCTAGTTCCTGCAGTAATGATGTCACTAAAACAGTTTTTTGACTAACCTCTGCCCACATGAATTCACAAAATCTACTCTTTTTGTGCTCAAACAGAGTAGAGGAGTCCAATCATCTTTGTTTGGCCTTCCCAGGGACGCTGTACTTGGATATTAATGGTTACAATTTATGTTTAATTCGGTTCCCAAAAAATTATAAACCACATGTAAAACTATGTGCAGAACATTTTGCTGAGGACAGCTTGCTGAGGACAACTTCCTCAATCTCAATCAGTTGTAACAACGAGTTTTACAGAATAATTAACTCAAATGATATATAGGGAATTTGAATAATTAATCAGGAATATGATAAATTTATATCTCAGGTGACAGTTACATTAAATTTGATTGATTATGAAAAATAGCTCAATTGCTTATACCAATAAATAATCACAGGGCGTTGTAATTTACTCATTAATATGTCAATATTCCATTCTCCATATCAATTGTTGTGATATGCCTTACTGTAAATTATTGCAAATCAAACAGTGGTTTGTCCAGCAAACCAGACTGACCTATCAATTTCCAATAAAGTTATCACTTATTATAATTCAAGGAAAAATATTCTCTGGCCATGAAAACATTATCCTATCCTTATGATAAATTTAGTTTCTAAATTTAAAGCTTGTAGCTAAAGATCAGACATCTCAGTGACTCGTAATGTAAGTGGGGTGGAGTCCAAGCCAATCGTCAGTATATGGGTTTTTAATAAATCAACTAGTAATACATCAAACTACAAATCACACAGAGTAAATATGCGTACGACAATACAAACAGTAAGCTTTATACAAGACATAACGGAATCCAAATAAAAGAGAGAGAGAGCGAGAGAGAGAGAGAGAAAATAGAATGAGATCACATAAGGAGCTCAGGTATGGAAATCATAGTCAGTAACTTTTGGAAGCCAACAACGATCAGATCATAGCAACAATTTAAAGCAGCATTTAAATCTCCATAGAAAACTGATACTTGCATGGCCCAGTGTGCGTGGGGTGAGATCGGCGTCGAGTGTGTGAGCTTTGCGCGCTGTTCCTTTTGAAAACAGCGTGCGTGGTCCTGGAGGCCGCGCACAGGGTCGCACAGGAGCACAGCGTGTCCGAGGACCAAGAACGAGAAGAGGAGAGGAAGAGAGGGCGGATCCAATGAATGTCCGCGATCTGCAGCGGAGGGAAAAGTTCCTTTGTCTCTGTGGAGACAACCCCCTGATGATTTAGGGCTTCTCCGAGTTCATCGGGGAGTTCTAGCAAGTTTGTAATTCCAGATTAAAATACATTTTTCATTACTTTGCTCTAGATAAATGGGTCGGTCACAACATGACGATTCGAAGAACACCAAACAGTACATATATATAACAGATAGAAACACGAAGGTATCTTTAAATGCAGAATTACACACATTTAAAGATAACACAACATAACACACGCTAATAAATTGCAGATAGTCCCAATTTATATGGGAAACATCTAATGTACCAAAAAGAAATACGTAATACATTTAGAAAACATAAAAACAAAAAGGTAAGTTTAGAATGCATAAGGAAAGAAAACCAGTGATTTGGCTTCTCTCCTGTCCTGTTGTCCAGGGTGGTCATAAAGTTTTACGACCTGCAGGGGTGGGGGTTGAAGAAACATGGCTCTCTTTGAGAGAGTTAAAGTGAGGAGAGACATTTCCTGAAGTATAAGCTAGCAACTTATACTCTCACATAACAAGGATTAACCATTTTATGCAATCCATAAACATATTTAAAATACATATTATTAATAAAATTATGAAAGTAAGGAACTTCTAAGAAAGGTTTCCTTCGTCTTCAGGAATTTGGTTGGGGGTTTTCATTTCTCCTTTGAGGCTTGCACGGGTATCGTAAATTTATTTAAGTCCAGCCAGGCTGGTGCCAGGCCAGGCAATTAGTGCAAAATGGGTTTCATTTTTTTATGCCTGAATTTAACCTATGAATCGATGATCTGCATATCCGTTACACCTTCCCCCTTTACGTCAGATGAAGTCCCTGTGTGGACATCATCGGACGGCAATCATCAGGATGGGCAGATGACAGGTGAATCGTGATGGTCATGTAGCAGGTGGGTCATGATGGCAGGTGGTTCCTGAAGCTGAGGATTCAGCTTGATGAGGTTCGGTGTTGTCTTTGACTTGGCGTCCCTTTTCCGGGGATTCCATCGGAGACCTCCAGCCACAGTTGTCGTGAGTTTGGCTGTAGAGGTTTGCATCTCGTTGAGTATCCTGTATAGGATGAAGGTCACGCCAAGAGTCAGGGCGGGACCAGTGACGGTGGAGATGCACTGTGCAGTGTCGGCAGCAGTCCAGGCTCGGACCGCAGATGACGGGTTCAGAACGGGCTCTCGAGGCTGTGCTTGGAGGGCTGTGTCGACAGGAGTAATATCAATGTTTTGGGTGGTACCTTTCAGTACTTGGTCAAGCAGGTTGGCACGGGTGGCAGTGTCATGCTGGTCGTAGGTCAGCGTAGCTGAGCGCACAGGAGTGTTGACGAGCCATCTGTTACCCGCAATCTCTGCTTGCGTTTCTGTGACTTGTGTACGAGGCTTGGCTTCGGCAGGGCAGCGCGTATCGCTGACCCAGGGTTGCAGCTCGCAGATTCCTTGTGTCTGAGGAGGGGTTTGCTAAGGCAGAGATAATGAATGTCTTTGGACCAAGCACACATGTGCATGTTTGGGGCCAGGTACAGCTGTGTGTCGCTGTCGTGGTAGGCCACCGCATTTGGAATGTGTGTTTTGGTGTGGGTGTTGCTTTTCCACATCCTGACACTGACAATGTCTTTAGGTCTGTAGACTTGGCTTGACTCGCTGATGGGTTGGTTCAGGAGCACGTTCACTTCTCTCTGTTTGGGGTTGACGTGCTGTAGGAAGGCGCTATCCAGAGAGTTGGCCAGGTGTATTTGTCGCAGGTCAGCTGGCATGGTGATGGCGTAAGACAGCACAGTTAACACAAGGCTTAAGGCTTTATTTCAAAATTCATAATAGCTTGGCGAATTTAAACGAAAACAGCCACGTGAACATAAACTGTTGAGAAATAAATCGAAAATAGGTATTGATGCTGGATTGATTGCTTTCAGTATGTTGTCCACACGATGGCGCCACAGGATAAATACTAAATACTTCAAGCTATATTCAGAGACAAATCAGTTCATACAAGTGAATACATAAATATCCTATTTTCAAGTAAATTATGAGTCCTTCTGTGAGTACTATGATATGCACAACGTGAAAATAGAGTCAAACTGAATGGTATTTAGGAGATTATAGTTTTTGCATTATTACTATATTGGGCCTTATTAAAGTTTATTAAAAAAATATAATGAATATTTATAAATGTTTTATTTCTGCACATAAATAAATTTGAAATATTACATGAGTTTGAATGAGTTTAAATTGATTAGAAATAGTTCATAGAAGCAAAGTTTGATTGAGTCTAATGGGATTTGGAGCTTGGCTCATCTGAACATCCTGACAATTAAAGTCTATGGGATTTTTATGATTTTATGAAGTCCAATTAGTTAGAAAAGATATAGCACACCTCATCTGTTCAAAGACTTGAACATCATCTCCTAGATATCATTAAATTTGAACATATTTTAATAGTATTGCCAATATTTTTATCAAGTTATCACACATTACTGAAAAAGTGAAGAAGGGACACTATGATAATTATCTATTTTCATGTTGTGCATATAATAGTACTCACTGTGCTTGGACCTCTTATGATCACCTTGATTTAAACCGCATTGTTTCAGTTATCTTGTGTGTCGTTGCCCACAAAGCAACAGTGACAGGACTGTGAAATACATACACGAGAAAAATAGGCATGACTTATTTCACATCCAGCTAGACAACCCTGTCGTAGCTGTTATCATAGCCCAGGCTTTTTATTAAAAAAGAAAACAGCAAGGGACCATGGAAAAAGACTGTTGCAGGTGTATTTTTTTATGACATTATTGTATTTTTTTTTTTTTTTTTTGCAGCGGGGCAACTCAAGAATGTTGGGCACACAAGTACTGTGGCTCTTTTGCTCCATGGCCAAGATGGCCAAGCCAACATCAAAGTTAGTTCACTAACTTTTAATTCTAGTTATTATTATTATTCTTCTGATCCAAATTTTAAACACTATCTCCTCCTAGAACTAGAACCACCAAACTCGGGTCAGACCTTCAGACTGGTCTGACTCGGGTTGCTATATCTCTTCTAACTGATCCGGCTTATGGTTTTCGTAAACCAGACTACCAAAACCACCTTAAATCCCATAGACTTTCATTGAGGGGGTACAAACTTTTGAAAAATAAGGCTTATAATATATTTAAGCTGTCTACTACCATAGCAAACCTTAAAAACTCTCTACTGAGTATACAGCTAAAACCAGCCTAAGCTGATCAGTTGTTTTGGCTAGTCTCCCAAACTGGTTTTTAAGTGGTTTTGACCAATCTCACGCTGGTCTTAGCTGGGTTTTAGCTGGTTTTTACTGAATCCAATGTTTTTAGCTGGTTTTGGCCAGATTCGCATAGAAACATGCTAACAACATGCTAGTTACTCACTAATCAGACTAGAAACATGCCTGTAACATGGTTTTAAAGTGGTTTCGGCCACTGTCACGCTGGCCTTAGCTGGTTTTAGGTGGTTTAGTATAGAAAAATGAAAACATTATGCTAGTAACTTGCTAATCAGTCTAGAAACATACTTCTAACATGGTTTAAAGTGGTTTTGGCCACTGTCAAGCTGGCTTTAGCTGGTCTTAGCTGGTTTTAGCTGGTTTTCTTTACTGAATCAACTGGTTTTAGCTAGATTATCATAGAAACATGTTAACAACATGTTAGTAACTTGATAATCATGTCAGAAACATGCTTTTAACATGGTTTTAAAGTAGTTTTGGCCACTGTCACGCTGGTCTTAGCTGGTTTCTAACTGAATCTACTGGTTTTACCTGGATTAGCATAGAAACATGTTAGTCACTTGCTAATCATGCTAATGACATGCTAGTCACTTGCTAGTCATGCTAGCCACATGCTAGTCGCATTTTAATCATGCTAGCAACATGCTAGTTGTATACTTATCATCCTAAAACATGCTAGAGACATACTAGCAACATGCTAATCATGCTACAAACATGATAACGACATGCTAGTCACTTGCTAATCATGTTAACAAAATGCTAGTGTAGCAGAAATGAGTCGAACCAGACAAATCAAAGAGTCTATCAGAGCTGTGTGCATTGAAACGAGAGCCGAACTCCTCAGGAAGTCATAAATCAGTTCTAGTGCCACAAGAACCAAGCAAGATAACCAACCAACTAACTTGTTCACACAACAGCTTTCAACATTAACACCAATAGAACAATTATTGACAATTTTAATTCGAAGAAGAGATTGTCAAATTTATTGTTCGTGAATGAAATGCAACGCTGGACATCACATGTAAACCCAGGAGATCAAGTTAAATACTTGCATTGACTTCCCCCATCCAGCAGAACCAGACTGAAATTCCTAAGGGGGAAGGGCTTTAAACCTTTGTCTTCACAGAAAAGTCCCTTTGCCAGAGAATGGCAAATAAACTGCTTTTTATACATTATATATGGACCAGAATGAACTCAAAAAGACTTCTAAATGAATCGTTCCATTGCTTAACTCCATATTCATTTATGTGTAACCCACACATTTGACTATCATGTATAATCGCTTATTGTGTATGTCTTTTGATAACTATAGGATACTGTCACGGGAGGAGCACAAGACAGACACAGTGGGCGTGGCGTCAGGCCTCGGAGAGGCTTTTATTAACAGAAATCATAAAATAACACAGGGAATAAAAGTGGCCAAAGGGGGAAAGTGTCCAAAATAACAGGGAATCTGGTGTCCTCGTCGTGCTGCGGGGTTTGTGTAGGTCGGGCAGTGTTCATCGAGGAAGGGTCCAGGCAAGGGGCGGAGTCCGGCGGCCGCATGCGCTCCCCTCCTAGGTCCGGGGCGCGAGGGGCGGCGGCTTCTCCTAGCGGCCGCGTCTCTCTCGTTGGCCGCGGCGCTGGTAGGGGATGGACGGCCCGGCATCCTGGCCCGTCGGCCGTGTAAACGGGTGCGGTTCTCCTCCGGATCGCGGGTCCGGCAGCTCACGCCTTGGTGGCGCGGGAGTCCCTCAACGCACCCTTCCTGGACCCACGAGGACACCAGTGTGCATGCACGGGGAAGAGACCGGTCTCCTGAGGAGAGGCGCGTTGGGCTTTTAAACAGCGGCGGTAATGAGGCTCCACTTCCTTCAGGTGTGCCCCATCACACGCCGCCAGCCCTGACTCGTCCAGCGCCCCTCCTCTCACACACCCACTCCAGTCGGGAGCCTGGTGAAGGGCGGCGATTTAGGACGGGGTGCCGGTGATAATCAGGGAGGAGGCAGCTGACTCGTCACAATACATAGTTATGTCTAGTATTGATATAATCGAATTTTCTTGCTTGATATTGTCCTGACAATCATTTATTTGTAAAATATATCATAATTTTGTTATAGGAATCATGTCCAAAATTAGATCCTGCGAGGCAGGAACCACATGCTTGGTAAGATAAACAAATGATTTATGATCCCCTGAGCCAAGACCATATCTGATTGGTCAAGGCAACATTTGAGGGGTGGCCCACAAGGAAGTTTAAATACTTTGGACCCCATGAAATTTTGCTTTTAGTTCTAGCATTGCTTGTGCTATCAGTCATGCCTTGCTTTTAGTCCCTAGCTGCTGCTATTAGCCATGTCGGCTTTTAGTTCTAGCCTTGCTTGTGCTATCAGTCATGCCTGCTCTTAGCTTGTAGCTTTGCTACCTAGCTTTAGCTTGTAGCATCTAGCCATGCGGTTAGTCATCAGCGCGGTTCCAGCGTGCCTGCCTGCTGCTACTATGCCACAATGAGAAGGAACACAACCTAGTCTCGTCAAACTTTATTTCTTTTCTTTTCTGTTTGAGAGTTTCGTGTTCTGAGTTAAGTTTTGTAACGTCGACCTCGTCTGCGCGTTTGAACTCCAACCAGCCACACAACTCCAGCTTCAGCCAACGCCCAAGCACGGGCTCCCCAAGACGTCACTTCAGCCACTACTGAACTTCCAGCCAATCAGCGACACCGGGATACCCCTTTCAACGGGAGTCCCTTTCACAGCAAACGAAGGCAACGTATTCCCAGATATTTGTTGTGCTGGATCATCTAATATAATTTTAACCCCATTGAGGAACTCAATGCGAGTGCTAATTACGTGATTGATGGTTGTTCATGTTTATGCAATTTAACGTATTGCTGTAAACTTGGGATTCCATATTTCCATTCTCTTAAACTCATCTTTCCCTAACTTTCAACCTTCCTGCAACTTGTGTGAATGTGTGTGTGCGTGCGTTTATGTGTTAGATTAGGTTATATGTCTTAGATTTATCTAATAAAGCCTTATTAATATTGAAAAGAGAAGTATCTTGTGTTTTGTGCTTACAAGTTAATGTCTTAAACTGCCGATCTTGTTACTGTGCTAATTGATAGTGTTTCACTATAGTTTGGATATTAGTATCCAGCGCAGATTTGATGTTAAACGGCTAGTTCACTGAATCGCAGGGCATCTCCGTGACCAGCCGTGAAACAGTGATTCTGTTCAAATTCCCTTTAAAATCTTAAATGATTCCCTTTGAGCTAAATTGACCTGTTTCCCTTACATGAATGGTGGAGGATGCGGGCAGTTTAATCTAAATTGTGAGCATAAACCAAGTTATTTAATCTTTGATTTTGCTAAAGGAATGAAAGATGACAAGCTTGCGAGACCGGAGTATGTGTGTGTGTTTGTGTGACGCGTGACGTAAGCAGCGCGCGCCCTCCCGCTTGAATGAAAGGAGCTAGAGGAGACTTTAACTCAAGTCCGTCTCTTCAATGTTAACAGCAGTAAGTGAACTTAAAAGTAAACATCTGAGATCGTACAATAAGGTAGAAATTGAGCGTGTTCCTCATTTGTGTAATGCCTTGTTTTATAGCTGATTTGATTTCACTGCGTGTTCCAGTGTCTCAAACGCTATCTCAGTCACTGTTTGCTGAACGGAGCTAAACTGTTAGTGTTTCAAAAGGGATATAAATCGGTGAATAAAGAATAGTTTTGAGCGTGTTCCTCAATCTATTTATCAAAGCCCCCGTATTCACTGCGTGTGTCCGAGAGTAATTTGAATGGGAGTGGGAATTGATCAAGTAAATTTTTACTGTGTACCAACAGCGAACAAAAACTTTTATGTTTGTGTCCAGAAAAACTGGCACGGAGATTCAAATTGCTGAGATTGATATAATAACTACAGCAGGAAGCTGCTATTTGAATTAAGATAAATTTAACTCTATACAAACTGAGAGTTTAAGTGCCACATCGCAAAACCAACTGAAAGGCGGTGTTGTTATTTGTACAGTGTTGAAATGAGCCGACATTTCATGTAACATGCTTAACTGTATTTGCAACAATGCAACGATTCATGTGCTAATCCACTAGAATGTGTTTTGGTTGCCATAGTGACGACCGTGACCCGGAAGCCTTAACGTACTTCCGGAGCAACTCTGAACAAACTCCGCGGTGTCGCTAAGCTAACGAAACCATTGCATTTACATTGAAGTCCATACTAAAGCCACTAGACTCAAAGGTTAGCCGTTAGCATTACCATCCAGTGGTAGAATAATGTGTGTTTGGGCAACGCTGAAGTGATTTAACCATTTTAAACATCTTAACTAACACTTGTTAGTCCCTTTCTTTTTATCGCTCTCTTTTCTCACTAGACCACTTATTTTCATTTTACTAGAAAGGGAAATACTGACTCACAATTATTAATTGTCAAATTGAAATTTAATTGAAACATTAAATTTATTTTGAATCATTTAAAATTTCCCTCTCAGATCATTTCATATGATCTTTTATTTCTAGTATTCTCTTTTGGGTCTAATTATTTTAGGAATGAATAAGCCTTGAACTTTGGAAGTTAAGTAAATTTATTCTTCCTAATTTATTTATTACCCATCTGAATATATGCTATTCAGACCTTTACTTATTTGAATGCGTTTTACCCCTCTTCCTGTTTTGGTTATACACTTAACCACTATTGTTTTACGTATTGATTTCCTCTTTTTAATTTCATTTTTGCATATTTTGCCCATTTATTAATTTTTTTAATTTTCCTATTTCTTACCATTTCTTTTGTGTATCCTAGCCTGGGAACGACAAACCTGAGCCCCTAAAAGGAGACATTGTTATCCCTCACTACGAGTTCAAATAAATTAGAAAGACAACTCTCTTTCACTTAAAGTTTATTTTGTTTGATTAGTTGTGCAGCAACTAACACAACGCTCTCCTTGTAGTTGAGATAACCGCTACTGAGACTTACCATCTCCATCCTCTCTCTCCTTTACTTTCCTCTTCTCTTTTTACATTTGTAGGACATGTAAGAACCATCAATCAATTCTAAGTAAATACACAATCGTGCCAAAGACGACGAATCATCCTTATGAATTTGATTGTAATCATCCTCTCATTTGTTCTTCCTAACCTCCCTACAGTTGAAAACGCAATCCAAGTTTTAGCATCTCATCCGTTTTTGATAACCTTTAATTGGAAAAAATAATTTTCCTCATTTGAAAAACAGAAATTTTGCTTGTCATTTGAATTTGTTTTTCACCTCTGTCTCTTTTCCTCTTCCTCATTAGAGTGACAAAGTCTTTGCATCTCTAGTCTACTTAGACACCCTGAGACCAACACAGTCATCACCACATTTCACTAGTGGTTCACAATCACTGATACAACACTTAGTTGTCCCACCACACATAGGCTTTTACTCCACACAGATCTGTGTCAGTCTCTCTTCTCCCCAGCGTGCCAACATGCCGCAGACTGCAGACCCCATTTCCCATGGGGAAGATGTGAACATTTGGCTGAGAGGCATAACAGACAGCCTCACTCCAAAGACATTTGAACTGTTATTATTTTTAATAATAATCCTAATCCTGAGAAGATTCCTGACACAAGATTCAAGCCAGAACAACAACCACGAGGAGCTAGTCAAGATCACGAGCTCACTAAGCTATGCCTTCACAACCCAGCTGAAACTGAGCGACAAGCACATCACCCACCTTCAAGAGGAGCTGACACGTGCTCAACGTCGCATAGACAAGCTGGAAGTGAAAGTTCAAAATCAACTCAAAGCACCCAGCGAGAGGGAGCAGGATACAACAGAACAAGTTATGAAGCTCCTAGCAGCCCTGGCAGCAGCTCAGCTCGACCAGCAACATGCAACGGCTGCTCAGAAAGACCTGGTAAACAGACTCCAGTATGCCGAACAGCTACTGGAGAAAGCCAAGATAGACATCAGAAGCAAGAATTCTGAAATCAGTGCTTTGAAAGACCACCTTGAAAGGTACAGAACTGAAATGGACAATCTGACCCAACAACTAGATGATACCAACGATGCGCTCTACATGGTCAGAAAAGAACTCCAAAATGCTTACAAGCACAAACTAGAGCCAAGAAAAGAGAAACATCTCTTAGCCTCATCACTGCTGAGCAGAGCAGAGTCCCACGTCCAAGAACTGGCATATGACGAAAGGAGCGAAGGGCCACAACCCAAAACCTCACCTGCCTTCGCCACACAACCCTTTCCTGCCAACGACAGAAAACCTCCCGTCCAAGGCCTTGGAGCTGCCCATGGGATGACAATCAAAGACCTCAACAAGCTGTCTAAAAACATCAGCAGGTTCAACCCGAACTCCACAGAGAGCCCCGACATCCAAGCTTACCTGCGAGATATTGAATTTCACCTGGAAGTGAGACCTTATGTGACTGAGAGAGACTGGTTATACCTCCTTAGAGCCACGTCCAGTCCCGAGGTACGAAACTTTCTAGATCGACAGCCCAGTCAAACCAAGTCAAACTACCAGCGACTTCGTGAGGTCCTGATTAAAGAGTTTACAGACCCAGAGTCTGAACATGGACTGTTAACTGCCTTGGAAACCAAACAAGGTCGTCAAGAGACTCCACAAGCTTATTACAACCGACTCCGACAAGCCTACTTTGGTGCACACAACAGCCCTGACCTTGAAGAGGATGTGAACTTCAAAAGCCTTTTCCTAAGAAATCTGCACCCTGGAGTCAGTCACCATCTAGGTGTCATGGCCTGTCCGAACTCCATGACCATCCAACAGTTGCGTGACCTAACACAGAAGGCCTATAACAAGCAGAAGTTGGCCTCAAAGAAAGGTAACAAAACATCCACACTCTTGAATTCTGTCAACAAAGACTCAAGCCTTGCACTGGACGACACCCAGTGGCATCACAACACCAGAGTCTTCCATCAAGAGCACAGAGAACGTGACGCCCATATCCACGACCGCTTTCAGCCCAACTGCTGGAAAAATCCATGGGACCAGCCACGCTTCTCAAGAAACCAAAAGGATAAGAACATCTGGAAACCTAACCAGATATCCAAAGGTAATCAGCTGACTCATCCAAGAGCAACTCGTGTGGGTAAGCGACAACAAAACCCACCTCAGCACCACTAAGACATGCACAGTGCTGAGTATGCACAAGAACATGACCGCTTACCATTTGAAGACACGGAACAAGTCATGGAACAACTAAGAGAGTTCCTTCAAGACAATTTACATGCAGGTGACCACAAATTTGAGTCATGCTCGCTGTGACCAGCGACAGAACGGAAGGCCGGTGATCACCTGGTGCACCACATCAGAGATGACAAGCACCTGTTCAACAACAACCCAGAACGAACAAGTCTTTCACGGCCAACTGTTGATGAAAAATCTGAGGTACTAAAGGACATCACCTCAGTCACTAACAAACTGTCAAATTAACTCCAAGTACCACATTCCCTGTCTGTGCAACAGCAACCACCAGAGCACAGAAGGTCAGAAAGTCTGCTACAGTCAGAAGGCATCACAAGAAAAATGCAACATAGGAGACAAGTTTTGCAACTCAGCTTCACACAGCCATGCCAAACTGCCTCCGACTGTCTGCCAAAGAACTTCCTGCCTTGCTGGACTGACCCTCATTAGACCATGGACACGCCCTCATCCAAGCCAAGGATGCAGAGAGCCAGTCTTCAGTGACATGCTAGGAAAAGGGGGAGACAACACAGACTTGAACAGATCTGACCACACATGCACTACACCAGTAACACACAACATTACCTACACCCAGAGGTAAACACATCTACTGATAACACAGTCAACAAACATATTCTTCAATTTAACGTATTGCTGTAAACTTGGGATTCCATATTTCCATTCTCTTAAACTCATCTTTCCCTAACTTTCAACCTTCCTGCAACTTGTGTGAATGTGTGTGTGCGTGCGTTTATGTGTTAGATTAGGTTATATGTCTTAGATTTATCTAATAAAGCCTTATTCATATTGAAAAGAGAAGTATCTTGTGTTTTGTGCTTACAAGTTAATGTCTTAAACTGCCGATCTTGTTACTGTGCTAATTGATAGTGTTTCACTATAGTTTGGATATTAGTATCCAGCGCAGATTTGATGTTAAACGGCTAGTTCACTGAATCGCAGGGCGTCTCCGTGACCAGCCGTGAAACAGTGATTCTGTTCAAATTCCCTTTAAAATCTTAAATGATTCCCTTTGAGCTAAATTGACCTGTTTCCCTTACACTAGCAACATGGAAATCATGCTAGAGACTTGCTAGCCACATGCTAATCATGCTAGAAACATGCTAGCAACATGCTTACCATGTTAGCAAAATGCTAATCATGCTACAAACATGCTAGCGACATGCTAGCAACATGCTAATCATGCTACAAAAATGCTAGCAACATGCTAATCATGCTAGAAACAAGCTAACAACATGCTAGAGACATGCTAGCCACATGCTAATCATGCTAGAAACATGCTAGCAATATGCTAATCATGCTAGAAACATACTAGCAACATGCTAATCATGTTAGCAAAATGTTAGCGACATGATAACAACATACTAATCATGCTACAAAAATGCTAGCAACATGCTAGCAAAATGCTAATCATACTAGAAACATGTTAGCAAAATGCTAATAATGCTACAAACATGCTAGCGACATTCTTGCAACATGTTAATCATGCTACAAACATGCTAGCGACATGCTAGCAACATGCTAATCATGCTACAAACATGCTAGCAACATGCTAATCATGTTAGCAAAATGCTAGCGACATTCTAGCAAAATGCTAATCATACTAGAAACATGTTAGCAAAATGATTCCCTTTGAGCTAAATTGACCTGTTTCCCTTACACTAGCAACATGGAAATCATGCTAGAGACTTGCTAGCCACATGCTAATCATGCTAGAAACATGCTAGCAACATGCTTACCATGTTAGCAAAATGCTAATCATGCTACAAACATGCTAGCGACATGCTAGCAACATGCTAATCATGCTACAAAAATGCTAGCAACATGCTAATCATGCTAGAAACAAGCTAACAACATGCTAGAGACATGCTAGCCACATGCTAATCATGCTAGAAACATGCTAGCAATATGCTAATCATGCTAGAAACATACTAGCAACATGCTAATCATGTTAGCAAAATGTTAGCGACATGATAACAACATACTAATCATGCTTCAAAAATGCTAGCAACATGCTAGCAAAATGCTAATCATACTAGAAACATGTTAGCAAAATGCTAATAATGCTACAAACATGCTAGCGACATTCTTGCAACATGTTAATCATGCTACAAACATGCTAGCGACATGCTAGCAACATGCTAATCATGCTACAAACATGCTAGCAACATGCTAATCATGTTAGCAAAATGCTAGCGACATTCTAGCAAAATGCTAATCATACTAGAAACATGTTAGCAAAATGCTAATAATGCTACAAACATGCTAGCGACATGCTTGCAACATGCTAATCTTGCTACAAACATGTTAGCAACATGTTAATCATGCTAGAAACATGCTAGCAACATGCTAATCATGCTAACAACATGCTAATCATGCTACAAAAATGCTAGCAACATGCTAGATACAATGCTAATCATACTAGAAACATGTTAGCAAAATGCTAATAATGCTAGCGACATGCTAGCAACATGGTAATCATGCTACAAACATGCTAGTCACATGCTAATCATGCTAGAAAAATGCTAGCAAAATGCTAATAATGCTAGAAAAATGCTAGCAACATGTTAATCATGCTAGTAAAATGCTAGCGACATGCTAACAACATGCTAATCATGTTAACAAAATACTACCGACATGTTAACAACATGCTAATCATGCTACAAAAATGGTAGCAACATGCTAGCCACATGCTAATCATGCTAGAAACATGCTAGTAACATGCTAATCATGCTGGCAAAATGCTAGTGATATGCTAGCCACATGCTAATAATGCTAGAAACATACTAGCCACATGCTAATCATGTTAGAAACATGCTAGCAACATGCTAGTCGCATGCTAATCATGCTAGAAACATGCTAGCATTATGCTAATCCTACTAAAATCATGGTAGCAACAAGCTATTCACATACTAGAAACATGCTAGCAACATGCTAGTCACATGCTAGAAACATGCTAACAACATGCTAATCATGCTAAAATCATGCTAGCAACATGCTAATCATGCTAAAATCATGCTAGCAACATGCTAGAAACATGTTAGCAACTTTGTTAATCATGCTAACGACATGGTAGTCACTTGCTTATAATGCTAGTAATATGTTAATCACTTTCTTTTTTAAACTTCCTAATCTTTTCAAACTTTTAAATCTTTTTAAACTTTTTAAGCTTTTCAAACTTTCTAAATTTTTCTAACTTTCTGGCCAGGCTTTTTCAAGCCAACTTAAAGTTTGAAAACAAACTTTACTATCTAGTTCTTATTTAACCTTGTATTTGATAGTTTTATATATAGCTATTATTTAACCTTTACTTCGCCTGTTTAATTTAATTTAATTATGTCCAGTTTAGTTCTTTGCAGTCCCGAGTTCTGTGTTTTTTGTCTCTGTAGCACCTTGGTCCTGGAGAAACACTTTCTTGTTTTTACTGTATACTAACTGTATAGAGCTGGAATGACAATACAGCTACTCTAACCCTGACTCTGACAACCATCGGCAAAAGACCAGGAACCAGACAAGTCTTTTGCACCTGTTTTGCAGACTGGAATTAAACCACACTGTGCTGGTGTCAACTGGCCAGAGAACTGGCCCCCTAACTGAGCCTTGTTTCTACCAAGGTTTCTTCTCCATTCCGGTCACGGATGGAGTTTTGGTTCCTTCCTACTGTCACCATTGGCTTGTTGGGGTTGCTTGACTGGTTGCACAGACACTATTGGAAGAGAGCTGAACAGGATAATGACATCACTGAATTCAAAAATGAACTGACATTAGCTGAAGAAATTACTGTTATTATCTTCTTGCATTGTTGATAAACTGTTTTCCTTTTTAACATGGTAAAATTGCTTTGACACAACCAGTATTGTATAAAGAGCTATACAATTTTTTTTTTTTTTTTTGACTTGACAAGACTTCACAGATTCCCCTTTTGGTGAGTTTCTATTAACAGGACGTCAAAAGACATACATAAAAGTCATACATAGCAATGGGGTTAGCCCTTCCTCCTAACTGAGATGAAAGTTTTCTTAAAGAAGCTCTCTGAAAGGATTCTTAGAATCTTTAAGAATATAGGCCAAGATTGTAGAGGAAACATTCACTCCACATGTACGGGAATGTCTGCGGTTTTAAACAGAAATCACTCTGCAAAAGGCGATTATGATCTGGGGAGTCTGCAGTAGTTTTTGCTAAAGCTATAGAACACACTGAAACTTCAGTTAAAGTGGTGAATACTGGCTCACGTGAAGGTGCAAAACAGCTGTGGTGACAGAGATCTTATCCACACAAGTCCATCCATAGATTGCTTTTTACATCTAGATCTAGCTGCTTTCCACAAAGCTCCTTGGACACGTAGACATGAGCATTGCCCGATGGTCTGCACGCTTCTTCTTGTGCTTTAATTACAACATGAAATACAAGCCTGGGTGAGACAATGTGACAGCTGTTTGTTTTTCCAGACTTCTGCTTCCAACCACTGATTACAGCCGAGAGCAAGAGCCTGGTGGCACTAGAGCTTAAGTCTACGTGTGATGACTGTCCTATTCTTCATCAGGTTAAGACTTGCATTGCAAAGTGGCGGCCTCATAGTGTGAAAAGCTCACCTATTGCTGTTTGTCAGCATCTTTGGAATGAGCTGTCTGTACAAGATGGGTACGTAATCCTGGGCACACATTGAGTGATCGTTCCAGAAGCATTGCAATCCAAGTTCATCCAGTTGGCGCATGCCACCCATCAAGGGATGGTGCGTACAAAGCAGAGGCTGATTGACTTGTATTGATGGACTATCAAGTGGAAAATTGCATCAAATCCTGTTCTACCTGCCTCCAGCATGATAAAACTACTAATACTCATGTAGCTCCACACCATCCTGCGCCTACTCCAACATCCACTTGGGTAAAGCTGGCTTTTGATGTAGTTGGGCCCTTGAATAATGCTCTTCAAGGATGTTGCTTTGCTATGACACTGATTACAACACTAAATGGCCCGATATTGCAATCACACCTGATGTTACTTCTATGACTCTTGTGTAGTTCTTCTTGTGAAGTGTTCAAAGACTGCTAGAATTGAAGGTAAAGAGTGGAAAGCTTTTGTGAGTTTCTACATGCTAACAGAGCAACTCCACATGTATTTGCATGGCAAAATAATTTGAAATAAATCATCCAACATTCACAAAGCAAAGTCATCCTGTGTCACTGCATCTGATACAGCTTCTCTAGCAGAAGACTCTTTCAAGCTTCTTGAAGCACCTTCCCAGACACCTTAAATGTCATTATCTCTTTTTTGTACCTCACATCCTTTGTTGAGTGTGTCAGGCCCCAGTTTGGTCTAAGGACTGCAGGTGCTTCTCGATAAATTAGAATGTCATGGAAATGTTCACTGTGTCACTGCATCTGATACAGCTTCTCTAGCAGAAGACTCTTTCAAGCTTCTTGAAGCACCTTCCCAGACACCTTAAATGTCATTATCTCTTTTTTGTACCTCACATCCTTTGTTGAGTGTGTCAGGCCCCAGTTTGGTCTAAGGACTGCAGGTGCTTCTCGATAAATTAGAATGTCATGGAAATGTTCATTTATTTGAGTAATTCAACTCAAATTGTGAAACTTGTTCTTAAATAAATTCAGTGCACACAGACTGAAGTAGTTTAAGTCTTTGGTTCTCTTAAAGGGGGGGTGAAATGCTATTTCATGCATACTGAGTTTTTTACACTGTTAAAGAGAGGGACTCATTTTGCTTTAATTACTGCCCTCAAAAAAAGGTGATCAGTTTGTGGCACTGCTGAGGTGGTGTGGAAGCCCAGGTTTCTTTGTCAGTGACCTTCAGCTCATCTGCATTGATTTATTTCTTGTTTATCATTTTCCTCTTGACAGTAGACCATAGATTCTCTCAAGCAGGTGAATTTGCTGGCCAGTCAAGAACACCAACACCATGGTCATTTAACCAACTTTTGGTGCTTTTGGCAGTGTGGGCAGTTGCCAAATCCTGCTGGAAAATAAAATCAGCATCTTCAAAAAGTTGGTCAGCAGAAGGAAACATGAAGTGCTCCAAGATTTCTTGGTAAACAGGTGCAGTGACTTTGGTTTTTAAAGAACACAATGGACCAACACCAGCAATTGACATTGCACAGCAAATCATCACAGAATGTGGAAACTAGCCAAGGTAAGATGGCTCAGGAGTGGCTTAACAAGAGGAATACGACAACTGTAGCAACAATTCCATGACACGTCTGTGTGTGGTGGCTCTTGATGCCTTGACACCAGCCTTAGTCCATTCCTTTTGAAGTCAACTCAAACTCTTGAGTCGATTTTGCTGATAATCCTCATAAGACTGCAGTTCTCTCAGTTGGTTGTGCATCTTTTTCATCCACACTTTTTCCTTCCACTCAACCTTCTGTTAACATGCTTGGATACAGCACTCTGTGAACAGCCAGCTTCTTTGGCAATGGGTGTTTGTGGCTTACCCTGCTTGTGAAGGCTGTCAATGATTGTCTTTTGGACAACTGTCAGATCAGCAGTCTTCTCCATGATTGTGTAAGCCTAGTGAACCAAACTGAGAGACCATTTTGAAAGCTCAGGAAACCTTTACAGGTATTTTGGCATGTCACCATATTTTAATTTGTTGAGATTGAGATTCTGATTTATTGAGTACATGTATAGTAAATTAACATACTTTCCAGAAGGCCAACAGTTCACTAAAATTGAATTTTTTTATTGGTCTTATGAAGTATTCTAATTTGTTGAGATAGTGAATTGGTGGGTATTGTAAAATGTAAGCACACAATTAACCCTTTAAAACCGCACGTATCATATTTGATACACGAGTTTCTAAGACATATATTGAATCAGTGAGAGCAATACTTTCTTTGAAAACCTGTTGTATCTATTTTGATACGTGTATTCTGCCATCTTGTGGAATTTCACTGTACTGCAGGCAGTAGAGGGGTGATTTTTTAGCTTTTCAAAATGGCAGCTGCGATTGGATCAAGCCAGACGCTTTCGGCAGGAAAATAAAGGCTAATTTCAAGTTGTTAAGGTAAAAAATGATATTGGATTGCGCCTGATATAATTAATTTAACACTTTCTGAATTGAAATAATGCATAATTACTTAATAATTTAATCATTAAATTACAAGTAAATCGTGTTGGAAATTGTGTATCAAATTTGATACATCAGGTATTAATGGTGCTTTATGTCTAAACAGTAATGTCAAATTGTAGTAATGTTATCTACTTTATGACTACCACAGTGCAAACACACACAATATTGGGATGATTCAATTAATGGCAATTCATGACTGAAATGTCATATTAAAATATACAGTTTTGTTCAAAATAATAGCAGTACAATGTGACTAACCAGAATAATCAAGGTTTTTAGTATATTTTTTATTGCTACGTGGCAAACAAGTTACCAGTAGGTTCAGTAGATTCTCAGAAAACAAATGAGACCCAGCATTCATGATATGCACGCTCTTAAGGCTGTGCAATTGGGCAATTAGTTGAATTAGTTGAAAGGGATGTGTTCAAAAAAATAGCAGTGTGGCATTCAATCACTGAGGTCATCAATTTTGTGAAGAAACAGGTGTGAATCAGGTGGCCCCTATTTAAGGATGAAGCCAACACTTGTTGAACATGCATTTGAAAGCTGAGGAAATGGGTCGTTCAAGACATTGTTCAGAAGAACAGCGTACTTTGATTAAAAAGTTGATTAGAGAGGGGAAAACCTATAAAGAGGTGCAAAAAATGATAGGCTGTTCAGCTAAAATGATCTCCAATGCCTTAAAATGGAGAGCAAAACCAGAGAGACGTGGAAGAAAACGGAAGACAACCATCAAAATGGATAGAAGAATAACCAGAATGGCAAAGGCTCAGCCAATGATCACCTCCAGGATGATCAAAGACAGTCTGGAGTTACCTGCAAGTACTGTGACAGTTAGAAGACGTCTGTGTGAAGCTAATCTATTTTCAAGAATCCCCCGCAAAGTCCATCTGTTAAAAAAAAGGCATGTGCAGAAGAGGTTACAATTTGCCAAAGAACACATCAACTGGCCTAAAGAGAAATGGAGGAACATTTTGTGGACTGATGAGAGTAAAATTGTTCTTTTTGGGTCCAAGGGCCACAGGCAGTTTGTGAGACGACCCCCAAACTCTGAATTCAAGCCACAGTACACAGTGAAGACAGTGAAGCATGGAGGTGCAAGCATCATGATATGGGCATGTTCCTACTATGGTGTTGGGCCTATTTATCGCATACCAGGGATCATGGATCAGTTTGCATATGTTAAAATACTTGAAGAGGTCATGTTGCCCTATGCTGAAGAGGACATGCCCTTGAAATGGTTGTTTCAACAAGACAATGACCCAAAACACACTAGTAAACGGGCAAAGTCTTGGTTCCAAACCAACAAAATTAATGTTATGGAGTGGCCAGCCCAATCTCCAGACCTTAATCCAATTGAGAACTTGTGGGGTGATATCAAAAATGCTGTTTCTGAAGCAAAACCAAGAAATGTGAATGAATTGTGGAATGTTGTTAAAGAATCATGGAGTGGAATAACAGCTGAGAGGTGCCACAAGTTGGTTGACCCCATGCCACACAGATGTCAAGCAGTTTTAAAAAACTGTGGTCATACAACTAAATATTAGTTTAGTGATTCACAGGATTGCTAAATCCCAGAAAAAAAAAATGTTTGTACAAAATAGTTTTGAGTTTGTACAGTCAAAGGTAGACACTGCTATTTTTTTGAACACACCCCTTTCAACTAATTGCCCAATTGCACAGCCTTAAGAGCGTGCATATCATGAATGCTGGGTCTTGTTTGTTTTCTGACAATCTACTGAACCTACTGGTAACTTGTTTGCCACGTAGCAATAAAAAATATACTAAAAACCTTGATTATTCTGGTTAGTCACATTGTACTGCTATTATTTTGAACAATACTGTATATTGTGTTAAAAATGCACATATTAAATTTGAAACTGCAGGTATAAGGTTCTTTATCCCTGAATAGTCGTGTCAAATATTTTTTTAATGTAATCTACAATATGCCTACCACAATGTCATCTTACAATACATTTAGGTTATTTTTACAGTAACAATTCCTCTAAAATTATAATCAATATGCTGGAATCATCAATTTTTATGTGTATTTTTAGATGCCAAAAAGATTAGAGGAAGAAGAAAGAGAAAAAAAAGCATCTTCAAAATGTAATCAACATAATAATGGATGGCAATTCAAGTGACCTAGAGCAGTTAGAGGAAGAGGAGGAGAAGGAGAATGATGAGGAATGGATTCCTCAGGCCATGCATGATGATGGAAGTTCAGACAGCAGTGATGAAGAAGATTATCAATTCGAAAGTGTAGTCCAGAGCAGCATAGAAGTTGAGGTCCCAACAACACAGGACAGATTCAAATGGCAGTCGGTGAAGGATAATGCAAAAAAGAAAGAATACAGATGGAGATAAAAACAATTTCAACCTCCATCTGTCGATTTCATTGCATCTGATGAGGAAGGGACAGAAGACAGGTGTAACTGGACTCCATACATGTATTTCAAACAGTTTGTCACTGATGAAATGCTACAGGAAACGGCAGAACAAACAAATATGTACAGCGTACAAAAAGAGGGCAAGTCAGTAAACACAACTGCCAAAGAGATAGAGAAAGTTGCAAGCATTGAACCAACAATCATTTCTCACATGTGTACTGTAAGAAGTGTAAGGTGCATCTTTGCCTGAACAAAGACAGAAACTGCTTTCGTGACTACCACAAAGTGAAATAAAAGGACTGGAAAAAAGATCTATGTAAAAAAAAAGAGAGAAAAACTGCCTAAAATGTTCTATATTTTCAAATTGTTAAAGGCATAATAGATTTTTTTTGTATCTAAAATCTACACTGTTGTAAGCAAAACGTTCCCTAAAAGCCTGATGTATCAAATGTGATACAAAAAATATATCATAAACAATATGAGTTGGCAAAATTTTTTGGGGGGGATTTTGATTCAAGGATTAATAAACATCTAATTTCCAAAAATATATAATTTTCTGCCATTTTTTTAATGTGTCAGGCTTTAAAGGGTTAAAAGAACCAAAAGACTTAAACCACTTCAGTCTGTGTGCACTGAATTTATTTAATACATGAGTTTCATTGAGTTGAGTTACTGAAATAAATAACCTTTCCACGACATTATCATTTATTGAGAAGCACCTGTATGTAAAGGGGCATACTTTGTAACTTAATAGGGGATGGAGATACAAGGTGTTGGAAAAAATTATTATAGTCTAATAAAGGTGTTTCAGACATGTTATTTTATATATATATATATATATATATATATATATATATATATATATATATATATATATATATATATATATATATATATATATACATAATACACTCATGGTTGTTGTTTTTCTGGTGTTCTGTGATTCATTTCATATAATCCAATTTTTCTTTCTTCCACAAAAAAGGTGGGATGTAGTAATGAAAAGAGTTGTTAGCCTTAAGTTAATTGCTGTGAAAAATACAACACGAGTGCATTGGGGGTTATGGGAAGTGCTCCTGTCTGGTGTTCTGTGTTTCATTTCATTTAACTTATAATCCAATTTTTCTTTCTTCCACAAAAAAGGTGGGATGTAGTAATGAAAAGAGTTGTTAGCCTTAAGTTAATTGCTGTGAAAAATACAACACGAGTGCATTGGGGATTATGGGAAGTGCTCCTGTTTCCAGTTCCTTAAGGGATTTGAATCATAGAAATGTGATAGTGTGTCTGCCTTTAAAACAACACTAGGAAGATGGACCTTGTTTCTAAAGGTTTATCAATGCATTTCTCACTTTGTGGGTGAGTGTCCTGAACACACATGATGGAAAAAGAATGTACTGTCATGCATAAATTCATTTGTATGTTAACAGCTACAAATATCTTTAATTTACTTATTACTAAACAAGTATGAAGTAGGTCTGTGAAAATTACATCAATTTGAAATGTTTAAAATAATAGTTTATACTTTTATCCTGACTTTGTGTTTTTGTTTGGTTCACAGGTTAAATTCCTATTTCAAGTTCTTTATTGTGAGAGACCCATTTGAGCGTCTCATATCTGCTTTCAAGGACAAGTTTGTGAAGAACCCAAGATTTGAACCTTGGTACAAACATGACATTGCCCCAGCCATCATTCGTAAATATCGCAAGAGTCACCATGATGATAGTGGAAAAGTGGGTCTTCAGTTTGAAGACTTTGTACGGTACTTGGGTGACAAGTCAGGCCGACAGCACTTGGATAGGCAGTTTGGTGACCACATTATTCACTGGATGACATATGCTGAACTGTGTGCTCCTTGTGATATCCCCTACAATGTTGTGGGACACCATGAGACTCTGGAGCATGATGCTCCTTATATTCTAAAAGCTGCTGGTATTTCTGACCTGGTGTCATACCCAAATATCCCACCAGGGATAACCCGCTACAACCACACCAAAGTGGAACGCTATTTTACTGGAATCAGCCAACGAGATGTTCGTCGACTCTACGCTCGCTACCAGGGAGACTTCAGCCTGTTTGATTACCAGAGACCTGCCTTCCTAGTGGGCTGACATTGAGATTTCCTGACTCCATTATATATATATATATATATATATATATATATATATATAGAGAGAGAGAGAGAGAGAGAGAGAGAGAGAGAGAGAGAGAGAGAGAGAGAGAGAGATAGATAGATAGATAGATAGATAGATAGATAGATAGATAGATAGATAGATAGATGTGTTGTTCTTTTGCACTGATCTGAGACTTAATTAGTTACTATACACATAATAGTATGTTTGAAGACATTCATGTGTGGATTTGGGTTGGTCCGGAATCTGCACTAGAGAGTAAATTTTAAGATGAATTACTAAGATCAAACAGTGCATAATTAAAGTTTATATTTTATTTTATTTTTCTTTGGTAATATCTGTATTTACCATACAATAATTAAGTGCCATAATATTATTTTGAAAAGTTTTATAAAAAAGTTTATTTAAGACAGTGAATTAGGTAAAACTGTAAACCAGTTTACTATGGATTCATTTTCTAAAATACTGTCTTCTCTATCCTTTCTACTTAAGGGATTGTAGTACTCAAGGATCCTAAAAGACAATTTAATAAATCTTACAGTTTTGATCTTAACAATGTTAATTTTCATTATTCATCATTTCATTCTGGTACTATATAATAAATCATCCCTCTTATATGCTCTTCATTATGTATCTATATTTATATTTTTCAAAGCTACCTTTATATGTCTGTATGTAACTAAATTAGTACCAAAACATATCTAAATATCCAAAAAGGTTTGGGATATGATTTAGGATATGGAGCTCTTAGAAAAAAGTTCTTTTTTTTTTTCTTTCAGCCCATCAAATAGGTTCAGCATTAAATTTACAGGTTCTATTGTGGTAAAAAAAGATTCAAATGTGATGCTATCTGGGAGAACCTGTACGATGTCATATCTTGTAGGGCTAGGTAAAAAAAATTTTAATAGATTTTTATTTTATTTTTTTTTATGACGTCAATTCACATGCTCGCTGTGCTTTCAGTATCTGTCATCTCACTATGATGATATGAATACGCAAATTTCATCCCCAGCTGCTCTGAGAGTCACTTCATTAGCATTTTATTGTTTAATTTGACAAAACTACCATCATATCACATAGACAGCTGCTGCAAGTTCCTTACAGCAACCTATCAAAATAAAGGTTTATTTTAACAAGAAGAAACTGTCAAAAATATATTACTATTTAGCACTCTGGGGCCCTTCTTTTAATGATGTAGCAAGTACATTGGATGTTATTGGAAGTGTTCCCAGTTCCGGTTGACCAAATTAATGCAGCCTAAAAATTATTTAATGGATTTGAATATTAGAAATGTTTTAGTGTCTTATGTGTAATTCAAGTTAAAGAGATTGGTTTTTAATCTAGATTTAAACTGACTTTAAACTGAGTGTACTCTGCCTCCCGAACAATGTTAGAAAGGTTATTCCAGAGTTTGTGCACTAAATAGGAAAAGGATCTGCCGCCCGCAGTTTATTTTATAAAATTTTTCCAGCGATTTTTATCATATTTCACTGCTGTTTCTATACATGCTGTTTTTATGTCCCGGTGACCGGTGAAAGTGCAGTTCTGATTCTCAGCCCATTCATTTAGATAGGAGCTGGTCTTGTTATTCTGAAATAGCTGCCCGGAGGCGTTGCCAAGATGGCAGGCCGAGTGGCACGACTTGCCTGAAAGGACTTTGACTATAATGTAACAAGATATCATTCGAATACTGCGGTGCTAAATTCAGGGATTTATAAGTAACAAGCAACTACTACTAATATATATTAATAAATCTTAATTTTTAAAGGAATTATCAAATTTGTTTTCTTTTTAATTTTAACAGTAAATCTCTGTTATGCAGCACTTTGCTTGCCAAAAAATAAGTTTTTTTCACTTTATTAGGATACATTAAATTGTTTTATGCCTTCATCTGTTTACCAGAAAAAAATAAGAACATTTTATATGGTCTATATTATTGTTTAAAAAATAAAATAAAGGTTTAAAATACAGGCTTGTGGCTCTTAAGTTCTTTTTATAACTTCACCATTTGTAAACTGATGTTTTCTGATCTTATTTTAGAAATATCAGTAACATTTGTATTAAAACTATATTCACTGAATGTAATAAAAAAAAAAATCAAGAATCGATTCAAATCAAATCGAGAACTTGTGAATCGAATTGGCACATCTGAATCGATACCCAGTACTAAAATCTTGTCTATAATCTCTGAAAATATATTGGCAAAATTCACTTGTTTAGTACAGAAAAATTGCGATTTATTGAAGCAAGAAGAAAAGACTGTCTTTCTATCATGTTAAGAACATGCTGCTGAGGTGCTTTCTCTTAACACACAAAAACATAACATATATAATAAATGTGTATCAATGCACATTTCCCACCAGTCCTGTGAGAAGAATGGCATATAAGCTTATATTAGTTATTGCACAAAAACTGCTCTCTGGCTTGCTTAGTTCGGGACACTTCATTTACAGCGATATTGTTGACTTGATTGCAAATGATTGCACAGATACTATTTAAACTGAACTGAGCTGGATGATGACATCACTGAATTCAATGATGAACTTTCAACTGTCATTTTGCATTATTGATACACTGTTTGCCTAATTAATGTTGTTCAGTTGTTTGACATAATTCATAATTAAATACCATAATTTTGAAAAAAAAATTTGTTTGTTTGTTTAAAGCGCTATATAAATAAAGATGATATCCAGAGAGTAAAAAAGGGCTCAGAAAATCACTCTGGATCCCTCACATCCAAGTTATCCCCTTTTTGAACTTTTGCCATCTGGCCGGCACTTCAGAGCTGCAAATACCAGGACAGCCAGGAACAAGAACAGTTTCTTCCCCCAGGCAATGTACCTCATGAACAGTTAAATGTTCTCCAATTATGCAATACAAATGTGCAATAACCGATATAATTATTTGTTACCACCATCTTAGTATATTCTTGCATTTCACTCTAGTGTATTTAATATTATCTATAACACAACTGTTCATACAATGTATTTGTTTTTTTTGTTTGTTTGATTTTTTTTTTTTTTCAATATTTGTCTATTTATATTTACATATATGTATTATTATTATTATTATTATTATCATTATTGGTCTGTGTATTGTTGTCTCTGTGTACTGGAAGATTATGTCACTAAAACAAATTAGTTTAATGCGCAAGCATACTTGATAATAAAGGTTTCTGATTCTGATTCTGAAATCAGAAAAACAAGTGGAGTGTTAATGCTCACATCTAAAAGCTAGTGTTTCAGCACAGTCTAAGCAAGATGCACTTTAAGCTGCTGTTACAGCTGAATTCAATTCAAGTTTATTTGTATAGTGCTTTTTACAATACAAATAATTATAAAGCAACTTTACAGAAAATTAAGTTTCTACAATATTTAGTAGTAAATTTATATGACAGGATTTAGTTAGTTAGGTACACAGGAGCTAAACCATTTAGGGCCTGGTAGCACTTTATTTTACAGTCCTGTTCCTCATGTACATACTATGTACTTATTACAGTAATTACAATAACTGTAATAACTAGGCACCATGTAGTTACCTTGTATTACCAGAACTTTCTTAGGTAAATACACTGTAAGTACACTATAAGTACATGTTATACAATAATGTTGAAATAGTGCTTCTGTTCAAATGAAGTGAAATCTAGCCCAAATCTGATCAAAAGCTGCTCTCTCAATCAAGGAAAGCTGCTTCATTCAATGTTTAGTGCAAAACTTGCTAAACTGAAAGATGCTTATGTCTTATGAAATAAAATGTTTTCTGAAATGCAGTGAGACAGTTTTTAATGTGTTAGAAGTTATATACACAAAAACTTATGTTAGAGCTTCAATGCTCAGGTTGGTCAGTTTTCAGGTTTCTGAGACCAATAATGTTGAAATAGTGCTTCTGTTCAAATGAAGTGAAATCTAGCCCAAATCTGATCAAAAGCTGCTCTCTCAATTACAGAAAGCTGCTTCTTTCAATGTTTAGTGCAAAACTTGCCAAACTGAAAGATGCTTATGTCTTATGAAACAAAATGTTTTCACAAATGCAGTGTGAAACAGTTTTTGCAACGTGATCTAATGAGAATACGTGTGTATTTTTACGTTAATTTTGGTTCTACCACACGTACATTTACTTACGTTTTCATGCACATAAAAACTTACAATTCTGACGTACCATTTATAGCAGTAAAACGTACAAATAGTTACGTGTTAGTAGCGAAAAAAAAACGTAAATAATCTAACGTAAAGTGTGAATGTATATGAATTCCCATGTATTAATATTAAAATTGTGGCTTTAATGATTTAAATCTGTTGTAATTAATTGTTATATCAATACATGTTTTTTATTGAAAGCAGTTTACTCATCTACTTAATAGGAAATGACATTTCTGTGCAATACAACCATAGATACACAAAAGCACAGCATAAAATTACAAATCACGTCCATTTTATTTGTTTGCTGTACTCCATATCTTTAGAATTCCGATGTTTGCAAGGAACATATCCAAATTCAGCCCTTTATCAATCGATCTTCATCTTCATTCTCAGCAACAGCGAAAGCCCGCTCTGGTTATGATTCGAATTTGAAAATAGTGCCAGTGCTCCACGACTTGGTTTAAGGCACTGATATCGAACGCTAATTGGTTCTCACCTAATTCGTCACAGATTGCGACATGTCGCAACACAGACACATAATTTCACGGATTAATAAATTAAATTCTGCTCTGTACCCTATAAAAACGATTACCTCCAGAGAGGACTGCGACTGGAACTCATTATCATTTGAACTACTTTTGGTACCACTTTTGATATTTTTGCAAAAAATAAATGATTAACATTACGTTTGTTTTTCTGTTATTTGTTTATTTATAACAGTAACGTTATGTAGATTTAAGAAATGCTTATGGGTAGGTTTAGGGGTAGGTGTAGGATTAACATTAGTGGCACAAAATAACGTTTTAATGTTATATTTTTACTAAAATTGTTTTATTATGTTTTATTCTTTTAACATTCTGTATAAAATGGGTAGGTTTAGGTTTGGGTGGGGTATAGGGATCTTACATTTATCAAAAAAAATTATAAAAAGGGAAAATATACATTAATTTAAAAAAAAATCAGATACGCATTGAAAATCAGCTTCATGAGCAAATTTCTATGGATAACTGGTCAGAGAACATGTTCTATCTGTACGTATTTGAGGTTGTTTTTACGTAAATTTAGATACGTATCGAACCTGTAATTACGTCCAGATAATACATAAACGACACTATAAATATGTAAAGACACATACGTATTGGACAGTTTTAATTTACGTCTAAATATGTACGTTTTGATTGTGAGATCAGGCTGGTTTTTTATGTGTTAGAAGTTATATACACAAAAACTTATGTTAGAGCTTCAATGCTCAGCAGGGTCGGCGCCATGTGGGGGCCCCAGGGGGCCTGGCCCGGCCACCTAGGTTACTGTGCCCCCTCACCTCTAGTCAGCACACCACCCTCAGGCTGGCAACACACTGGATGCGTGGCGCAAGCGTCTCAGAAGCATGGCGTGTCGGTTTTTAATTCGGCTCCCACAGGTTAGAGTTTACAGACCGCCTGCGTGAGAACCGACGTCTATTTTTTACAGCGACACGCGCGCGTGTTGGAAGCGTTTCCAGGCAAAATATAATAGGAAAATGTGTTTATATGTCATTTTGTACACAAATACATATGAATTCATGATATTTAGATATTTGAAAGTCTATAGGTTGACATAAATTCAGATATAAATGTAATTTAAAAAATAAATAAATAATTATCGATTTTCAAATATTGCACCTGTCAAACAATCTATTTCGCCGTCAATACTTTTGACGGTGTCCTTTATCAGTAGGCGTAGGTGTAGGTGTGTAAAAAAAGTTGATATTGTTGTCATGAAGACAAGAGCCTGGTCTGTCAACGGTCTCCCTCTACAGCAGCAGCGCGCCAGCGCTACACCACTGGTTGCCACCCTAGGTTCTTTTTTTGCTCAATCCTGCCAATATCACTCTGCAAGGAGAGGATACAGACCTTTTAACTGAGATGAAACTTGTATCTTCACCGGCCGAATGTGTGCGCAATCTCCGCAGCGAAGATTAATTCTGCATTCTCTGTGACACAGTAACAGCAATCACTAAAATACACCTGTTTGAGCAAAACGGAGGCGACAGTTAAACAAGAACCTGACTGAATATGTAGTTGAAGAAACAACTGGAGCCAACATCATTGATAAAGTGGAGCTACGCAGGCTGTACTTCAGTGCTTTGGATCAGTGGCGTAGCCACCCAAAAATATATACAGAATTATTTTTTATAGTCACAATAAAAAATGTTTAATTAACTTGGATATTGTTGTTTACTTAGAAAATATAAATATTTTTTAAATCAACCCTTTCACGCGTAAGTTCAAATATTTTTAAATGACCCCTTGTTTCTATGGCGACGCGTCATGATTGTCACGTGACACAGCAGCCACAATAACTAACAGATGTATCGCTATTCGTTTTATTTAGTTTTTCATTTTTTATTAAAATATATATGCAAACTTGCTTACCATGTCAACTATCTGATATTCCGATTCTTCTTTATAAATTATCTTGATCTATAACGAGATGAGCGCTCAGCCGGATTTAACTTGCAGCACTTGAAATCCCCAGTTTCTCCCGACTTACATGGAAGTAAGTGGCTGTTGAACTGGGCGAAGAATAGAGTAAACTTTATTGTTCTGCCATGTGTGTCTGATATATGACTAAAACACGTCGGCAAATTACATTTGATTCAATAGTTTTTGTTGCTTCCATAGACATATGTGTGTATTTTACAAACTACCAATGTATTATTTTACTAGTGATTATGTATATTTAAATGTATGAAACCAAAATAAACATTATGTGGTTGAAAACACTGCATATTAATTGTGATATATGACAAGCTCTGAGCGCGTCCGTCTCTGGCTCAGTGCCAGCCAACACGTGAAAGCTGTTTGAATCTGTGACTCCACTGAACATTCTAAATCATACTCTCAAGGGCACAGAAATAAGAATCCAGTATATGGTGCAATAATGCTAAAAATGTTAAAATGTAATTTACATTTTAAGTTATTTTTGTTAAAATATATCTGCCGTGGAGGTATGCCCCCCGAGTGACACAACGAGGCCCCCTCGTTTCGTATGTCCTGGTGCCCCTGATGCTCAGGTTGGTCAGTTTTCAGGTTTCTGAGACCAATAATGTTGAAATAGTGCGTCTGTTCAAATGAAGTGAAATCTAGCCCAAATCTGCTCAAAAGCTGCTCTCTCAATTGATTATTACAGAAAGCTGCTTCATTCAATGTTTAGTGCAAAACTTAACAAACTGAAATATGCTTATGTCTTATGAATAAAATGTTTTCTGCAATGCAGTGAGACAGTTTTTAATGTGTTAGAAATTATATACACAAAAACTTATGTTAGAGCTTCAATGCTCAGGTTGTGGAAGATTTTTATTAATAAGATTTGTATCAGTCAAGTATAATCATGTTAAATCTAGTCACATATATGTATGTGAGATTCCATTATAATCATATAGCTTGTGTGTGAAAAGAATGTGCCTGTCTGCAGAAAAAACATCCTGTCCCCAGATAGGAAACATCTGGAAAATACATACAATGGGTTTTGCTTTACGAATAGGTCTCAGCTCTCTAGGGAGTAACTAAAATGTAAACATAAGGAAAACTATAGAGAATAAAATACGCCCTGTTAGAAACAGGAAAACTGTATATAAGGAGATACCACCTAGCATTCGAGAGATTTCCTTGCAAGGACTCTCGAGTTTATTTTCCTGGAAATAAAGTCTTTTCTTCTGAGAGAAAACCCCTGACTGAGTTTGATTCTTCTGAGAACCGGTAGACGACACCACAAGGTTTGTCAAGTTTCAGGTTTCTGAGACCAATAATGTTGAAATAGTGCTTCTGTTCAAATGAAGTGAAATCAAGCCCAAATCTGCTCAAAAGCTTGTCTCTCTAATAGAGAAAGCTGTTTCATTCAATATTCAGTGCAAATCTTGCCAAACTGAAAGATGCTTATGCCTTATGAAATACAATGTTTTCTGCAATGCTGTAAGACAGTTTTTAATGTGTTAGAAGTTATATGCACAAAAACTTATGTTAGGACTTCAATGATCAAGATTGTCAGTTTACAGCTTTCTGAGTCCAGTAATGTTGAAATAGTGCTTCTGTTCAAATGAAGTGAAATCTAGCCCAAATCTGCTCAAAAGCTTGTCTCTCTAATAGAGAAAGCTGTTTCATTCAATATTCAGTGCAAATCTTGCCAAACTGAAAGATGCTTATGCCTTATGAAATACAATGTTTTCTGCAATGCTGTAAGACAGTTTTTAATGTGTTAGAAGTTATATGAACAAAAACTTATATTAGGACTTCAATGATCAAGATTGTCAGTTTACAGCTTTCTGAGTCCAGTAATGTTGAAATAGTGCTTCTGTTCAAATGAAGTGAAATCTAGCCCAAATCTGCTCAAAAGCTTGTCTCTCTAATAGAGAAAGCTGTTTCATTCAATATTTAGTGCAAATCTTGCCAAACTGAAAGATGCTTATGCCTTATGAAATACAATGTTTTCTGCAATGCTGTAAGACAGTATTTAATGTGTTAGAAGTTATATGCACAAAAACGCCTCAAGGTTACGTATGTAACCCTAGTTCCTTGAGGGAACGAGACGCTGCGTCGAAAACGCTTTGGGGAACGTCCCTGACGAGACCGACTCTGAATATCGTGTGCAATCTGTCCAATGGACGGCCGTGACGTCACGGAGCGGGGTGACGTAGCGACCAGGAAGCTATATAAGCACGTGCCGTGCAGCTGGCTTCAGCTTCGAGTAGGGAAGCAAGCGCCGGCAGGGGTGCCGGGAGTATGGCTCTGCGACACAGCGTCTCGTTCCCAGACTACCAAAGCCCTGCCTAGTGTGTATCCGAAGAGCACAGCTTAGGACGAGAGAACAGAAGAGCCCGGAGTGGCTCGCATATCAAGATCTTAGAATCTGACAAATGTAGAGGGCGTGGACCACCCCGCAGCGTTGCAGATGTCCAAGAGGGACACACCTACTGAGAAGGCCTTGGAGGCCGCCATACCACGAGTAGAGTGAGCCTTGGCCCCCAAAGGGGGGGGAAGACCAGAGGACTCATAGGAAACGTTGATAGCCTCGACTATCCAACGACTAAGGGTCTGCTTGGTGGCAGGAGAACCCTTGTTAGTAGGACCGTAGCAAACAAGCAATTGGTCAGACTTTCTCCACAGGGCAGCTCTGTGGACTTATGCGTTCAGTGCTCGCACTGGACACATACAGTTTAGCTTCTCTTGGTCTGGCTCCCGAAAGGGAGGAGGACAAAAGGCCTGCAGTACGACAGGTTGTGGTGTAACAGAGGGAACCTTTGGAACATAACCCGCTTGAGGGTATAAGAATGCTTTGGCCATACCAGGGGCAAAGTCTAAATAAGTAGGGGCCACCGAAAGGGCCTGGAGATCTCCAACTCGTTTTAGCGAGGTGATTGCCAGTAGCAGGGCAGTTTTCAGTGTCAGATGTCTATCTGAGATATCTTGTATTGGCTCGAATGGAGCTTTACAAAGAGCCTCTAGAACCACAACCAAATCCTATGGGGGAATACGGGACCGTACTGGAGGTCTCAGCCTCAGTGCACCTCGGAGGAAACGTGTAACTATGGGGTGTCTACCCACTGACTGATCATTGAAAGGGACATGGAAAGCAGCTATGGCCGCCACGTACACCTTTAAGGTGGAGTGGGATAACCCCGCAGAGAGCCTAGCTTGTAAGAACTCCAGAACTGTACCAACTGGGCAGTTAACAGGGTCAAGGTGGCGATCTCTGCACCATGAAGTAAAGAATGACCACTTCAGGGCGTACAGTTTCCTCGTAGAGGGAGCTCTGGATTGGAGTAGGGTCTCAACAACCTCAGTTGAGAGACCAGCTGCTAACAGTTGTGCCCCCTCAGGGGCCACACCCACAGCTTGAACGACTCCGGGCGAGGGTGAATTATCGTGCCCTGCGCCTGTGAGAGTAGGTCTGTCCTGATCGGTATCTCCCACGGAAAGCCGTCGAGGAGCGAGACTAGATCTGAGAACCATACTTGGCCCGGCCAGAACGGGGCTACTAATAGAAGACGGACCCCGTCCCGGCGTACTCTCGCCAGAACTCCCGGGAGCAGAGCGATAGGGGGAAATGCATACAGACGAAGCCACGGCCAGGTCTGTACCATAGCGTCCAGTCACAGAGGAGCTGGATGAACTAGAGAGAACCAGAGGGGACATTGCGATGTCTCTTGAGTCGCAAAGAGGTCCACCTGAGCTTTGCCAAAAACTCTCCATATCTGCTTCACCACCTCGGGGTGAAGCATCCATTCCCCAGGCCTCGGCCCCTGTCTCGACAGTATGTCTGCTCCAACATTCAATCTCCCAGGAATATACACTGCTCTGATCGAGAGGAGTTTGCCCTGGGACCAGAGAAGGATCTGGTATGCCAGCTTGTACAAGGGGCGTGAGCGCAGACCCCCTGGTGATTGATATAAGAGACCACTGATGTGTTGTCGGTGCGCACCAACACATGGTGACCTCTCAGGTCTGGGAGGAAATATTTTAGTGCTCGATAGACTGCTAACATCTCTAGGCAATTGATGTGCCATGTCAGATGGCGACCACTCCACAGACCGCGGGCAGGGTGGCCACTCATGACCGCACCCCAACCGGTGAGGGACGCGTCTTTCGCTAGCGTTACACGGCGACGAAGAGCACCCAGCACCGGGCCCTGATTCAAGAACCAAGGTTTCTTCCATATGTCTAAGGCACGAAGGCATCGCCGCGTGACCTTGATAACTCGAAGTGGATTTCCCCTCGGGGAAAAGCCCTTGGACTTGAGCCACCACTGTAGGGGTCTCATGTGCAGCAGGCCAAAAGGTATCACGTTGGACGCAGCTGCCATCAGCCCTAACAATCTCTGGAATTGTTTGACAGTGAGTGACTGGACTTCTTTGACTCTCTCGACTGATGTGAGGATCGACTCGATCCGAGCAGGAGACATATGTGCCTGCATCATGGTCGAATCCCACACTACGCCTAGATAGGTGGTTCTCTGAACTGGAGAAAGTACACTCTTCTTGGCATTTAGTCTCAAACCCAGCTCCCCCATGTGTGCGAGAACGACATCTCGATGTCGAACCGCCATCTGCTCTGATTGAGCTAGGATCAACCAATCGTCGATATAATTTAGAATGCGGATGCCCTGCATACGGAGGGATACCAGAGCCGCATCTACACATTTCGTGAACGTGCGGGGTGAGAGTGCAAGGCCGAAGGGAAGTACTCGATATTGATAAGCTTTGCCCCCGAAAGCGAACCTCAGATACTTCCTGTGTTGTGGAAGGATGGATATATGGAAGTATGCGTCTTTGAGATCTATGGTGACAAACCAGTCCTCTGATCTGATTTGAGCTACAACCTGCTTGACAGTGAGCATTTGGAACTTCAGTGGCATAACTGAGCGGTTCAGGTGACGTAAGTCTATGATCGGACGCAACCCCCCATCCTTCTTTGGAACTATGAAATACCGGCTGTAAAATCCGGATTCCCTGTCTAGAGGAGGGACCACCTCGATGGCCTCCTTCCTTAATAGGGTATTCACTTCTTGTTCCATAACCAGAGCCTGCCGGGGGCCGACCACAGTCGGTGTAACCCCGTTGAACTTCGGTGGTGGATGACCGAACTGAATGCAATAGCCTTTTTCTATTGTACGCAGGACCCAATGAGATACATTTGGCAGTAGCTTCCACGCTGCTAAATAATCTACTAAGGGAATCAGTCTCTCGAGACTGACCTCTGGTGTAAGAGGCCCCCGAAGGGGCGGCGAGCATCCCAGGTCCGCTGCGCTCACGGGCGGAAATAACTGGGAGCAGTGCTCGCTGGAGGCCGCTGCGCCCTGAAGCTCTGGCAGGGTTGGCAGACCGACCTCCTGAGGGCACTGAGGTGAGGCGGGCACCGTATACTGAGGTGGACCGCGCTCTACCCCAGTAGGGGCTACCCTCTGGACCCTGATGTCAGGATCTTTTCGTCGAGGACTTCCGGGCCTCGATAACTGTTCTTAAATCGGGCTTTTTAGCTCTGGAAGTCCCCGACTTCGGCCCTCGGTCCCGACGTGGGGGAACACGAGCGGCGACACTCTGTTTTTGCGCTTCCCGGTATGAGGAGCCGGTATGTGGCGTGGTGATCTCCCACCCAGATGCACCACGAGAGCGACGAGGGAGGAAATTCTGGAACGCCGCTGCCTGTTTGCGTGCCTCCTGGAACCTGTCGACGACAGTGTTGACTCTTCCATATGTCTAAGGCACGAAGGCATCGCCGCGTGACCTTGATAACTCGAAGTGGATTTCCCCTCGGGGAAAAGCCCTTGGACTTGAGCCACCACTGTAGGGGTCTCATGTGCAGCAGGCCAAAAGGTATCACGTTGGACGCAGCTGCCATCAGCCCTAACAATCTCTGGAATTGTTTGACAGTGAGTGACTGGACTTCTTTGACTCTCTCGACTGATGTGAGGATCGACTCGATCCGAGCAGGAGACATACGTGCCTGCATCATGGTCGAATCCCACACTACGCCTAGATAGGTGGTTCTCTGAACTGGAGAAAGTACACTCTTCTTGGCATTTAGTCTCAAACCCAGCTCCCCCATGTGTGCGAGAACGACATCTCGATGTCGAACCGCCATCTGCTCTGATTGAGCTAGGATCAACCAATCGTCGATATAATTTAGAATGCGGATGCCCTGCATACGGAGGGATACCAGAGCCGCATCTACACATTTCGTGAACGTGCGGGGTGAGAGTGCAAGGCCGAAGGGAAGTACTCGATATTGATAAGCTTTGCCCCCGAAAGCGAACCTCAGATACTTCCTGTGTTGTGGAAGGATGGATATATGGAAGTATGCGTCTTTGAGATCTATGGTGACAAACCAGTCCTCTGATCTGATTTGAGCTACAACCTGCTTGACAGTGAGCATTTTGAACTTCAGTGGCATAACTGAGCGGTTCAGGTGACGTAAGTCTATGATCGGACGCAACCCCCCATCCTTCTTTGGAACTATGAAATACCGGGCTAGATTTCACAAACCCCATGCTGAGGCTGCACTCACTGAGACTTCATGTTTCAATTGCTCATAGCGGTAGAAGGGTTTACAGAACGCTTCACTGCAGCACAGAAGTCGTCCCAAGCCATGCGACACTTCCTGCCCAAGCGCTCCACCTCTGCCCCGAGTCGCCCCAGGACTGCGCCGACTCAGCACCAGAGCAAACCTGCCCCTTCTACCCCCCAGGCGGCACCCCCTAAGGAGCAGCACCCAGCTCGCCCCACTAGGCGCGCTAAACCGCCTAGACGTCAGGGCCCCCGGCAAAGGATTGTGCTGGACCCGACGCCCTCTAAATCCTCCTGATCGTTGGGGAAGAAAGAGGAAGGGGCAAAGTCCCGCCACGGCCGGACCACCCCAGAAGCTCTCTCGCCTGTCTGCTGTGCGACCTGGGCCCACTGTTGTTGCGTCCACGCAAAGCGCCGTTGTTATGGCGAACACAATAAATATTTCACATTTTCAAAAAGAGAGCAGTTTTCCTCTTCCACACTCGTCAGTGTTCAGGCCCCTAATCAGCGGTCTGCCATCCGACACTATCCAGCCCCTTGTCACGCGGGCCGAGGCCTGGCAGGCCATCCCCGGAGTGTCCAAGTGGGTGTTGGGGATAATAAAACATGGATACTCACTGCAGTTCGCCCGAAGACCCCCGCGTTTTCGCGGAGTGATTCCCACCTCGTTAGAGCCGGACGACGCTCAGGTCCTCCGCACCGAAGTGATGACGCTGTTAAGGAAGGGAGCCATAGAGATAGTTCCTCCCTCAGACAGCGGGTCAGGGTTCTACAGCCGTTATTTCCTTGTCCCCAAGAAAGATGGCGCTCTCAGACCCATCTTAGACCTCAGACACCTGAACCTTTCCCTCATGAAACGGAAGTTCAAGATGTTGACACTGAAGCAGATCCTCACGCAGATTTGCCCCGAGGACTGGTTCTTCTCGCTGGACCTGAAAGATGCTTACTTTCACATCCAGATAGCCCCCCATCACAGGCGATTCTTGAGATTCGCGTTCGAGGGTGTGGCTTACCAATATACAGTCCTTCCCTTTGGGCTATCTCTAGCTCCCCGCACTTTCACGAAGTGCATGAACAAGGCGCTCTCCCCTCTGAGACAGATGGGAATTCGCATTCTGAACTATCTCGACGACTGGCTCATTCTAGCCCAGTCACGAACCGAGCTAGACCACAACAGATCCGTGCTCCTGAGCCACTTACAGTGCCTAGGACTCAGGGTCAATTTCGCCAAGAGCTCACTGCTCCCCAGCCAACGTATTACGTTGCTGGGAGCAGTTTTCGACTCCGTCAATATGAGGGCGGTCATATCACCAGAGCGCGCTCTGGTACTTCAGCAGCTCGCGGCCTCTGTCAAGAACAAAGCCTGTTTCCCTCTGAAGTTCTTTCAGAGGATGCTAGGGCTGATGGCTTCCGCCTCCCCAGTTTTACAGCTCGGCCTCCTACGAATGCGGCCCTTGCAGTACTGGCTAAAACTCCGGGTCCCACCTCATGCTTGGCGGCACAGCCGCTTTCGCATCAGGGTCAACCAGGCCTGTCTAGCAGCCCTGGAGCCTTGGATGAACCCTGTTTGGTTCAGTCGTGGAGTACCCCTACAGGCGGTTTCCAGAAGGACGGTGCTCTCAACGGATGCGTCCAACCTGGGTTGGGGTGCTCTGTGCGAGGGCAGACCAGCCTTCGGCTCGTGGTCACACGAAGAAAGCCATCTTCATATCAACTGCCTCGAGATGCTGGCAGTAGAACGAGCCCTTCAATCCTTTCAGGCAATCTTGGAAGGGCGCCACATCCTAGTCCAGTCGGACAGCATGACAGTGGTGTCCTACATAAATCACCAAGGCGGCCTTTCGTCCAGCCGCCTCTGCGCACTGGCAAAGCGCCTCTTGGAATGGGCATTACCCAGGTTGCGATCGCTCAAGGCGACACACATACCTGGCAAGACGAATCTGGGAGCAGACATGCTTTCACGGAGCAATGTCCCCTCGGACGAGTGGATGCTCCATCCCCAGACGGTTCTCAAAATCTGGGAGATTTTCGGGAAGGCAGAGGTCGACCTCTTCGCCTCAGAAAGCAACTCTCATTGCCCAACTTATTTTTCAAAGGAAACAGATGTGCTGGCCCACAACTGGCCCAGCCTCCTTCTTTATGCTTTTCCCCCGATCGCTCTGATCCCTCAGGTCATCAGACGAGTCAGGGAAGACAGACACAGAGTCCTCCTAGTGGCCCCACTCTGGAGGACCCAAGTTTGGTCCTCTGAGCTTTTCAGGCTTTCCATGAAAGCCCCATGGCCGATCCCCCTGAGGCGGGACCTCCTCTCTCAGGCGAACAGGACAATCTGGCATCCACAGCCAGAACTCTGGGCTCTGCATGTATGGTCCCTTGATGGGAGCCTCTGAGCCTCCCCGGGGACGTACTACACACCAAAAGGGTCTTCGGTCTCAAAGCAACGCCTCTCGCGTTGGATAGTTGAAGCTATCGCTCTATGTTACTCCTCTATGGGCCTTGAGTGCCCCATAGGAGTTAGAGCCCACTCTACTAGAGGGATGGCCTCTTCATGGGCCTGGTCTAGTGGTGTCTCTATCAAGGACATCTGTGAGGCGGCCGGCTGGTCCTCGCCGTCCACTTTTGTCAGGTTCTATAACTTGGATATCCCGACCTTGCATGCTCGGGTTCTTTCGGTTTGATACGACGGCCTCTAGCAGACTCTGTCATCATACCACCTCCAGGGAGCTAGCTCCCTCTCAGCAGTGTAGCGTCAAGGGTTCGATGGCTCCGGCCCTCTCACTTATCCTCTGGACCCCAGGGTGTTCAAGTTAAGTCTTGTCGTTCCCTACCGTGGCACGGCGCGGTTGAATTCGTTCCCCATATGCAGTATGAGTGAAGTATCGAAAGGGAACGTACTCGGTTATGAACGTAACCTCGGTTCCCTGAGATACGGAACGAGTACTGCGTTATATGCCGTGCCACGAGGCTGCGGGTTCAGTGTCGTCGCTTCAGTCGTATGACCTGATTTCCTCTGGCAATTGCCTGCTTATATAGCCATTCGCCCCGCCCATTCTGGCGGGCTTTGGCGCGCTGCATCGCCACAGGCTCGTGCAGCTACGCAGCACTGTCATTGGTTTAAAAAAGTTTCGCCAAGAGCGAGTCCATGACAAGACCGAGACCATTAAAATACGGTCTCGAGACCGAGTCCAAGACCGAGTCCGAGTCTCGAGTACTCAACACTGAGGACTACAATGCTCAAGATTGTCAGTTTACATGTTTCTGAGTCCAGTAATGCTGAAATAGTGCTTTTGTTCAAATGAAGTGAAATCAAGCCCAAATCTGCTCAAAAGCTTTTCTCACTATTAGAGAAAGCTGTTTCATTCAATATTCAGTGCAAATCTTGCCAAACTGAAAGATGCTTATGCCTTATGAAATACAATGTTTTCTGCAATGCTGTAAGACAGTTTTTAATGTGTTAGAAGTTATAGGCACAAAAACTTATGCTAGCACTACAATGCTCAAGATTGTCAGTTTACATGTTTCTGAGTCCAGTAATGTTGAAATAGTGCTTCTGTTCAAATGAAGTGAAATCAAGCCCAAATCTGCTCAAAAGCTTGTCTCTCTAATAGAGAAAGCTGTTTCATTCAATATTCAGTGCAAATCTTGCCAAACTGAAAGATGCTTATGCCTTATGAAATACAATGTTTTCTGCAATGCTGTAAGACAGTTTTTAATGTGTTAGCAGTTATATGCACAAAAACTTATGCTATGACTTCAATGCTCAAGATTGTCAGTTTACATGTTTCTGAGTCCAGTAATGCTGAAATAGTGCTTCTGTTCAAATGAAGTGAAATCAAGCCCAAATCTGCTCAAAAGCTTTTCTCTCTATTAGAGAAAGCTGTTTCATTCAGTATTCAGTGCAAATCTTGCCAAAGTGAAAGATGCTTATGCCTTATGAAATACAATGTTTTCTGCAATGCTGCAAGACAGTTTTTAATGTGTTAGAAGTTATATGCACAAAAACTTATGTTAGGACTTCAATGATCAAGATTGTCAGTTTACAGCTTTCTGAGTCCAGTAATGTTGAAATAGTGCTTCTGTTCAAATGAAGTGAAATCTAGCCCAAATCTGCTCAAAAGCTTGTCTCTCTATTAGAGAAAGCTGTTTCATTCAATATTCAGTGCAAATCTTGCCAAACTGAAAGGTGCTTATGCCTTATGAAATACAATGTTTCCTGCAATGCTGTAAGACAGTTTTTAATGTGTTAGAAGTTATATGCACAAAAACTTATGCTAGGACTACAATGCTCAAGATTGTCAGTTTACATGTTTCTGAGTCCAATAATGTTGAAATAGTGCGTCTGTTCAAATGAAGTGAAATCAAGCCCAAATCTGCTCAAAAGCTTTTCTCTCTATTAGAGAAAGCTGTTTCATTCAATATTCAGTGCAAATCTTGCCAAACTGAAAGATGCTTATGCCTTATGAAATACAATGTTTTCTGCAATGCTGTAAGACAGTTTTTAATGTGTTAGAAGTTATAGGCACAAAAACTTATGTTAGGACTTCAATTGTCAAGATTGTCAGTTTACAGCTTTCTGAGTCCAGTAATGTTGAAATAGTGCTTCTGTTCAAATGAAGTGAAATCAAGCCCAAATCTGCTCAAAAGCTTTTCTCTCTATTAGAGAAAGCTGTTTCATTCAATATTCAGTGCAAATCTTGCCAAACTGAAAGATGCTTATGCCTTATGAAATACAATGTTTTCTGCAATGCTGTAAGACAGTTTTTAATGTGTTAGAAGTTATAGGCACAAAAACTTATGTTAGGACTTCAATTATCAAGATTGTCAGTTTACAGCTTTCTGAGTCCAGTAATGTTTAAATAGTGCTTCTGTTCAAATGAAGTGAAATCTAGCCCAAATCTGCTCAAAAGCTTGTCTCTCTAATAGAGAAAGCTGTTTCATTCAATATTCAGTGCAAATCTTGCCAAACTGAAAGATGCTTATGCCTTATGAAATACAATGTTTTCTGCAATGCTGTAAGACAGTTTTTAATGTGTTAGAAGTTATATGCACAAAAACTTATGTTAGGACTTCAATGATCAAGATTGCCAGTTTACAGCTTTCTGAGTCCAGTAATGTTGAAATAGTGCTTCTGTTCAAATGAAGTGAAATCTAGCCCAAATCTGCTCAAAAGCTTGTCTCTCTATTAGAGAAAGCTGTTTCATTCAATATTCAGTGCAAATCTTGCCAAACTGAAAGGTGCTTATGCCTTATGAAATACAATGTTTCCTGCAATGCTGTAAGACAGTTTTTAATGTGTTAGAAGTTATATGCACAAAAACTTAAGCTAGGACTACAATGCTCAAGATTGTCAGTTTACATGTTTCTGAGTCCAATAATGTTGAAATAGTGCGTCTGTTCAAATGAAGTGAAATCAAGCCCAAATCTGCTCAAAAGCTTTTCTCTCTATTAGAGAAAGCTGTTTCATTCAATATTCAGTGCAAATCTTGCCAAACTGAAAGATGCTTATGCCTTATGAAATACAATGTTTTCTGCAATGCTGTAAGACAGTTTTTAATGTGTTAGAAGTTATAGGCACAAAAACTTATGTTAGGACTTCAATTATCAAGATTGTCAGTTTACAGCTTTCTGAGTCCAGTAATGTTGAAATAGTGCTTCTGTTCAAATGAAGTGAAATCTAGCCCAAATCTGCTCAAAAGCTTGTCTCTCTAATAGAAAAAGCTGTTTCATTCAATATTCAGTGCAAATCTTGCCAAACTGAAAGATGCTTATGCCTTATGAAATACAATGTTTTCTGCAATGCTGTAAGACAGTTTTTAATGTGTTAGAAGTTATATGCACAAAAACTTATGCTAGGACTTCAATGATCAAGATTGTCAGTTTACAGCTTTCTGAGTCCAGTAATGCTGAAATAGTGCGTCTGTTCAAATGAAGTGAAATCTAGCCCAAATCTGCTCAAAAGCTTGTCTCTCTATTAGAAAAAGCTGTTTCATTCAATATTCAGTGCAAATCTTGCCAAACTGAAAGATGCTTATGCCTTATGAAATACAATGTTTTCTGCAATGCTGTAAGACAGTTTTTAATGTGTTAGAAGTTACAACCCATTCTCACTCCAAAGGCGTCAAAAACCGAAGCATGGTCAAGCGCCCCTAGCGTCACTTTTATGACGCCAAATGTGCCTCTCGGCGTGGAATATCGAAGCACTACGACCTTCATTGCTTTCAGTGGGAAACTTTTGGCGTCAGAATTCGACACGAGGACATGAGGGGCCGGTTTCCCGTACGGGAATTAAGCCTAGTCGTAGACTAAATGTCATTTTAAACCTGGATTTATTGAAGTAGCTTTCTCACACATGGATTACAATAGTCTCAGACTTGCACTAGTCTAGACTTAAAACAATCGGATTTCTAGAAGTAGGATTAGACCTAATTCAGATCTAAATGAAGTCTTAAATTAAACCTGGTCAGAAGCAGGTTTAACCTCAGATTAAAAACGTCTTGCCTCAAGGCTCACGTTCATAGTAGCAGAAAATGGATTACCTCGACTATTTCAACGACAATCAGAGACCACCACCAAGACCAGAAAGAAGGTTGCTGAAAGACAGGAGCAACCCACTAAATGATTTTGATGATTTACATTTTCTTGACCGTTTCCGTATGTCAAAGGAAACTGCAACAGAAATAATTGGTTTGCTGCAGCCCAAGCTTTCAGGTGACTTAGTCAGGGGCACTCCTATTTCTCCTTCCTTACAAATATTAATTACCTTAAGGTTTTTGGCATGTGGAACCTTCCATCGTGAAACTGGGGATTTGTGTGGTGTAGGTGAATCAACAGTGTGCAAAATAGTACACAGAGTCTGCAGTGCTATATGTGAACTGAAAAAGGATTTCATCAAATTCCCAAATGCTGCTGAACAGGCCACCTACAAGGTAGATTTCTATGAATATGGTAACTTCCCTGGAGTCATTGGTTGTATCGATGGCTGCCACATTCCCATCAAGTGTCCCTCTACAGCAGATGCTGAGGAATTCAGAAATCGTAAAAACTGGTTTTCAATAAATGTACAAGGAGTGTGCACTCCCACTATGCAGTTCTCCAATATTGTTGCACGTTGGAAAGGTTCAACCCATGACTCAAGGATTTTCCACAACTCCTCTTTGTACGGTCAGTTTGAAACAAGACAACACTCTGGAATTCTACTTGGTGACAGTGGGTATGCACAGACAAACTTCTTGTTCACCCCCTATCTCCATCCAGTCAGACCAGAGCAACAGCGCTATAACCAAGCTCACATGCTCACCAGAGGGCTAATAGAGCGCATGTTTGGTGTATGGAAGAATCGTTTCCAGTGTCTCCGAAATACACTGCGGTTTGAACCTAGGAGGTGCTGCATTGTTATTATTGCAACAGCAGTGCTTCATAATTTTCTTAAACAGTGTGGCTGCCCGGACCCTGATATTGCAAATGATGATGACCAACATGTCCCTATCGCTGAGCTAGCCAATGACAGAAATGGACTTGCTTACAGAGATGCTTTTGCTTTGCAGCACTTCTCATAAATGAGCCTTGAGTGATACATAAATGATTGGCATAGACAGATAAAAAAAATTCATGAAATTATTTATTTAACTGAGATTTTGTTCCAAAGTCAGTTGACACTGCTGCTGCTTCATGTCTCTCTCTTTCATAGACAACTCAAGATGAAGGATTTTCATTTTGACTTCATGTTCTTCTTTTAAATATTGTAAATTACGTTCATGGAACTCTATGGCAAGTTTCTCATGAATGGTCATCCTTTTCCCTCTTGACCTGCTGCCTGGATTAGAGACTGCTGGATGCTGACTACTGCTACTGCAGGAGACTGGATGCTGCTGCATGTTGGTGCTGGCTGCTGCTGGATTCATTTGAGCATCTTGACTGTTCCCTGCGCCCCCCAAGTCCTGTGTCAAGATCAGGTCATCTTTGTATGAAAAAAATAAATAAATAGCATTACATTTGACTTCAACAATAAAGGTCATTACATAATTTTTGTTACAAGACATGACTTGCATTTAATTATGTTGGATGGGATAGCACGTTACTGTAAATGAGACGTGTTAAATGAGTCTTTGAAGGATTCCTCACCTGAACTGTCCAAATGGTCATCATCTGGAATACCTTCCAGGGGTTGCTGACTTTCAATAATCCCAGCCAACAAGTCCCCCAACTCCTTTGTGTCTGGTGGAACTGGGAGTCCCCCGCCTGTCTTGAAACGCTCTTGACGCGTAGCAGCAGTTGTTTTTTTCAGGTTTATTTTTATGTTTTTCCACAGGACCTTTACAAGATAATATATACTCTGAAGAAGGACTTCTATATAATATTGTTTTCTTTTTACATTTCATTAATGAAAACATTTATAATTGACTGATTTGTAAGAATGGGGCAACAATAAATCTTACCTGAACTTGTTGGAGTGTCCGTTTGGTTACTATTTCATTTGAGTTGAATTGATTCAATATGGAAATCCATGCCTTCTTCTTCTTGTTTTCTGTACCTGAATCATGCTGTTTGTTTTCAATTACAGGATAATTTGATACAATTTGTTTAAAAAGGGTCTTCTCAAATTCACTGAAGTTTTTTGAGCGTTTTCTTCTGCCTTGATCCATTTTTTGGTTAAGTGTAATGACTCCTGTTCCACACACTCCTTAAGACTAATGAATTACAAGTAGTCCATACCAGGTTTTTATAACCTCTCCTTAGCCACATGTGCATGCCATTAATCTAATCGGGTTTCCAAAAGATGATCTCACTTGTCCTTGATTACCTTAATCTGAGACTCTGTAGTCTAGAACTAGTTAATCCAAACTTAAGCAACATCTCAGAAAGTCAGTTGTTTAGTGTGGATTAATTTAAGTAGAATTAGCCTAGTCCTGGTTTATTTTAAGCCATTAACGGGAAACTGGGCCGAGATGTTTATCGCTGTGAAATCACATTCAAGAAGTCTCATTCAGCACACATCGCGATACTTGCTATCAGTGACAGTTCCACAGTTTGGGTGAGTAGTCGTAAATACGCTCTTTTAATGCCTTTTATAAAATGTATTCTGTCTTATTTATTAATCAGATTAGTGCCATATGTTTAATCGCTTTATTATATTGGTCATTCATCCGCGGCTGTCTTTGAGTTTCATTGCGTTTAAATAAATGAACACAGCTGCTAATTAGTCTGATTAAACTCTATCTGTCACGTGACGTGCCATAGACATTCGATCCCTTTTATATTATTATTAATTTCAGGATCAATGATGTAAGTTGTATTTGTAGTAAAATCATGGTAATCACGACACTTACAATAGTAATAAATGAAATGTGAAGTTAAAACACAGTAAACGGGACATTAGTAACTATAACTGTAGTTTTACTATGGTATATTAATAATCAGTACAACAAAACAATAATTGTTTGTATCACTGTAATGTTAGTGTTTTTATGTGCTTTTATATGACAGATATCACAGTAATCATATGTTCTGTACCATGCTTTTAATACCTTTAAATGTAAATCTAAAAAAAAAAAAATCAAATCAAAAATAAATAAATAATAAAACATGTATTTTTCGATCTTGCAGTTCATTCATATCAGTTTATATATATATATATATATATATATATATATATATATATATAAATATATATATATATAAATATTTTGCTCACAGATCATTATTAACATTCTGTATATAATTCAATTTTATTTTCTCTCCCCTTTTTTATTATTTTTATTTTTAGCTGAAAAGACGTAAAGGAAGCCCAGTGGTGTTTCTGGAGAGGGATTCCTTCAGAAATGGAGAAGACAGAAAGCTGCGGAGGCAGATATTTGCAGCAGTAAGTCTGTGATAGTTTGTCCCTTTTATCAAACATTCCTGCTGTTATAATTTGTACAGCATTTGTTGTTTCTTAAACTGTTGCACTGTCCAAATACCCACACTTGCCATCTTTGCACTTGACCACTTGATTACTTATTTGACGTCTTTCCTGTATTTGGCCTAGTGTTCAAGTGAGCATGATGACCACAAGTGTGTGTCGAACTTTTCATGACCTGATGACTGTGTTTCCCAATCCTGGTCCTGGAGAACCCCAGCACTGCACGGTTTTGATGTCTCTCTTATCTGCCTTGGAGCCTTCACTGATGAGCTGATGAGTTGAATCCGGTGTGTTTGATCAGGGAGACATCTCAAATGTGCAGTGTTGGGGTTCTCCAGGACCAGGATTGGGAGCCACTGCCTTATGGGACACTTATGTGTTTACAGAGATTTTTAATATCTAATTAACAATATTTCACATACTGTACATTGGACAGCTGTCCGTAACCTCTTGTGTGATCTCGGCAAAATTCTGATGATTTATTCCAAAACATTGTGCATGATGGGATACACTATGCTTTGTATAGCGCTCAGGAGCAGAATTGGAGATGTTTAGTGTGTGTTAAGGCATTGTGCTTTGGCATTATTAAGACCGGGGACAGTCTCGTTCACACACTGTCACGTACACACACTCTCAAGTTGTCAAGACTGCAAGTGTGGGTATCTGGACGGGGTCAAAGTCTTAAAAATGATCCCTAAACACAGTCGCACATCACAGTCTTAATAATCCAGTTTAACACTTGTATGATATTGTACAAGCCCCAGGACGGTTTCATCTGACACTATCAAAAGAATTCATATGACTATAGCTTGCTATTAATTACTTGCTTTCAATAATGGATGCATTTAACATTTATTTATACATTATCTTTACAGAGGCTGCTTTTATGGTCTAAACAAAACACAGTGTAATGTATAAGTTGAATGTAATGTAATATTTCCTTCCTTTCTGTCTTACAGGATTGTTTGCTGGTGACGCTGTAGTTCTCCATCATGCACAAGGACTCACCTCGTTAACTCTTTTTTTTTTTTTTTTTTCCCCCGCACACACAGAAATGGTCCCTGGATCAGTGATTAGACTTTGCAGTGGTTTGATTTTTGCAGAAGATGTAACTTTTATTTTAATTATAAGCTCATAATGAATACATTACAGAACTTTTTGTTCTCTTTTTCAAGCTTCATACAGTAAACATTTTAGACTTTAATTAAGAGTTTTAGTAAAGGAGATATTCATACACAGTCATCCCCTAGTTCCATTCATGAAGTGAATTCATGATGTTATTGTCAAAGCTAGCAGGTGTTTGTTTTCCTGAACACTTTCTCTGTCTTTCATTGTTCAATCAGTGTTTATTTGATGCTGTGCTGATAGAGTTTTATAGATGATATTGCACACTTGACATGCATGTCTTCATGGTGTTTTTTTGTGAGTTTGAAACATTTACATTGTGTTGTATAACATTTTGGTCAATTAAATTTTTAAGAAAATTGATCTTTTTCCAGTGTTCTCTGAAAGACATACTGTATTTACTGTTTTGTTTTTTAATAAAAGCATTTTCATTTGCATACTGAAAATAGTTAATGTTTAAAACATAACTGCCTTTTTATTCTTTATGGTGGCAAAAACGAGCTTGGTGACAGAGGATGCAGTGTAGTAATTTGGGCATGTTGTCTTTAAATGAGTTTGACATATCAATAAATAATGGAAGATCCTTACAAAAATATGCATGTTTATTATGCTTTATGTATTTATTTGTTCATTCATTCATTCATTTATAATTTCTGTTTTTATTCCTAGAGTTCAAATGGTAGAGAATGGTAAATCACAGAAACACAAATGTGAACAATTTTAACTTTAAAACACACTGTAATATACAATGTAAATTTTAGAAGCACTTCATTTGATTAGTAAATATATTTGTCTTTGGTCAAAAAAAAAAAAAAATCTTAAAAATGTGTCATATTTAATGAGAGGAATCTATCTGTTGGATACAACTGCGACTGCTGGGCATGTGCACATCAATATTGCCCAATTTTTGTCAAGCTGAACAACGGAGGAAGGTGTAGACGTTAATAAAACAGAATCTAATAAGTAGCAAGCTTAATCTATTGTTAACCGAATCTATCCTTTCAGCCGAAAAACGAAAGACATCTGTCATAAATGGATAAGGAAGTGTGACGCCGCTGCTCAGCTTTGATGTCATTGGCTATGAATTTTCTTTTAACCCATATTAAACAGCGCATCATGTTAAAAAGTATGTTTTGCTGCTATCATCACATTAGTAATATATTAAGTCAACAATGAAGTGCTGCTATCTTGAGAAAAATGACATCTTTAGCGAGATCCTAATCCTAACCTAGCATAACTTCAATGAACTACAAAAAAAAACAGCCCCCTAGTGTTGCCTTTCCATAGATAGAACGACGGAGGCTTGTGGGTAATGTAGTTTAAAACTTTTTATTAACGAAACGAAATAAATTATTTATTTTAAGGAAAACTGGTTATCTAAATATGTTTATTGTGCAAACCTCTATGATACATTTGAGAGGCAGGCTGAAATGTGGTATTTTACAGTGAGCAATATTTAAAATGCCTTTATGCCAGCTTTCCATTTATTTCTGAAAACTGAGCTCAACATTATTTTATCAGCATAGCATAAGTAATAATCCTGCCCATTTCCTCTTTGATTCGTTAATTGGACTCTGATTTACAGCCATTTGAAATATACAGTTTTGGGCTCTTCCGGGGGGTGCTACTGGGCCCCTGGGGGTAGAAGGGCAGTAAAACCTACATATATGTATTCTCCTCATCATGGACAACAAACTGAGCTGAGTCACATTTATATCTGACAGTTTTCACAGTCCTCTGTTTTCTAATTCTTACATCATTGCTATTATACCTTTTGACAGGACATTGTGAAGCCATCTGATGAAACATGGAAAAATTAGAAAGAAATGATTTAACAATGAAAATAATAGATTATTTCTTTGATTTTTGAAGTAAATGGCAAGAAATATAATGGATGAACCAGCAACAACTTGCCTTTATCTATTCCCCACTGTTAAGCAGTAATCAAGGACAATGTATACACATTGTGATACTTTCATGCAGTGCTAAGAATATTAATTTATATATATATATATATATATATATATATATATAAAACTAATTAGCAAAAATCAGTGTAAAAATGTCCTCCTCACCCTCACCGTATCTTGCTCCTCAGGTGCTGGACATCAGTAATGTGCCTGCTCTTGGTTTTAATGCAGTACAAGATCCACGTTGATCATTCCTGCTACATTCTCAGTTATCCCTCAAGTGTTTGTAACAAAAAAGCCCATGGAACCATCTTGTAATGCAAAATAATTAATCTTGTAACTCCCTTTATTTCACAAAAAATTTGCATATTTGCTACTAATATATCAAAAAATTACTTTCTGGTGTACTGATGTCCCAGATGTTATTAATCCGATCAAAAATGTTTATATCTTAAATAAAAAATAATCCCAATAATTAATATGTAGTTTTTCCAAGTCTAAAATAAACACATTTCAGCCTAACTAGTAAAATTATGTATTTACCAAGAATCTTCAGAACACAATATTCACCATTTTCATTTTATTGAAGCATAGACTATAAAGTTGATAAAGTAGCATCAAGACAAATAAGATTCAATGAAAATAATTATCATCAAAAATACATTAACCTCATATATAAATCAGTTCACACAAATGAGTGATGAAATGTCTTTAAAAGTCACACAGTCCCATTCAGTCAACTGTGATACAGATCATGTGATACATATAAGACATGTGATACTGTTCCAGAAAATAATGATTCCCATCATCACATCTAAACTGGTTTCATCTGCCCATCATGATCTTCTTCTCTCGTGTCTGGAAAGCAGTTTTGTTATCTCTCAGTCCTAAGATGCCAGACCCGGTCAAAGTGAAACAAACAATCCAGATGAAGTTGTTTAATGGACAGAGAGCTCATCTTATGTTCTGTGTGATTTTACCCTTGTAGTACTGTACACTTACCATTCTTCAAGCTGTTTTGAGACCTTTTGAGAAGCTTTTTCTCTGAAGACAATTTACCACATCCTCTTCTTTCACTCCTTTCAAGAGCATCACTTGGTCAAAACCCCTCATTTGGCTAATGAGATCATCTGTACAAATTAAAATACTGCAATAAAAATGTCATTCTGCAAGAATTAAGAAAAAGTTACAAAAGGCAAAGGTCTTGCTCATGAGACTGCATTAGCATGTGTAGTTCTCAGAGACTCTAGAATTCATCTATTGTTGCAGTAAATGTGTTTTCTTCCTCTAGAATCTTTCTCCAAAGTTCCTGACTTCTCTCACAAATGTGTTTTAGTCTGTGCAGTGTAAGGCCTGGCTTCAAACCAATCAACTATCAATTCACAATTTATAACATAACATTTACAAAACAATGAAATAATGTAAATTGGTGTTTATATCAACTAAACCAATTTCATGATACTTGTCTACTTTTAAAACAGGTGGTGTGTTTTTAAAAACATAATATTAAAAATGCCGAGTAACACTTTGCTAACATGCTGTAAATGTAATAGTATAAAAAGAAATCAAGGCTGACATGACCAGTTCTGTGAGAGATCATCATAAAATGTTGTATAACACAGCATTGCTTCAACACACACATACCAGAGGACTTCTGTTTGTTTGAGCACAAGATGGCCATCTTCATTTCTCATCCTGAGCAAATAATTTCCTTGGTCTTCCTTCTCTTCTGTGAAACAAGATAATCTCTACTTACTCTGTGTGCAATTAATATTGCTCATTAAACATACTTAAGTTAATTTAAAGTAAGATTCAGACCAGAGCATTTGATGAGTAAATGTTGATTAAAAAATATTCTAAACTAATGTACCTGGGAAGAGCTGATCATGACAAGATTCGCTGAGACTCAGTAATAGCTCTTTTAGTTTTTAGGAAGGTTTGTGAGGGTTGGCTCTTAAAATAGCTGTTGAGCTCAATATTTTAGACCTGAAAAAGAAGAACAGCATTATCTGCAAAAAATCCTGTAAGACAGAAAGAAGGAAATATTATTAATTACGTGCAACTTGTACATTACACCTCTGTAAAGTGACCCCAACTAAGCAAGCCAGAGGCGACAGCGGCAAGGAACCGAAACTCCATCAGTGACAGAATGGAGAAAAAAACCTTGGGAGAAACCAGGCTCAGTTGGGGGGTCAGTTCTCCTCTGACCAGACGAAAACCAGTAATTCAATTCCAGGCTGCAGCAAAGTCAGATTGTGCAGAAGAATCATCTGTTTCCTGTGGTCTTGTCCCGGTGGTCGTCTGAGACAAGGTCTTTACAGGGGATCTGTATCTGGGGCTCTAGTTGTCCTGGTCTCCGCTGTCTTTCAGGGCAGTAGAGGTCCTTTCTAGGTGCTGATCCACCATCTGGTCTGGATACGTACTGGATCCGGGTGACTGAAGTGACCCTGACTGGATCTCGTGGCCACGGTGACCTCGGAACAAGAGAGAAACAGACAAATATTAGCGTAGAGGCCATTCTTCTAATGATGTAGAAAGTACGGTGTTATGTGAAGTGTTTCCGGTTCCGGTTTACCTAATTAATGCAGCCTAAAAATCCTTTAACGGATTTGGATATTAAAAGCATATTAGTATGTTATGTGTATGCCAGGTTAAAGAGATGGGTCTTTAATCTAGATTTAAACTGCAAGAGTGTGTCTGCCTCCTGAACAATGTTAGGTAGGTTATTCCAGAGTTTAGGCGCCAAATAGGAAAAGGATCTGCCGCCCGCAGTTGATTTTGATATTCTAGGTATTATCAAATTGCCTGAGTTTTGAGAACGTAGCGGACGTAGAGGAGTATAATGTAAAAGGAGCTCATTCAAATACTGAGGTGCTAAACCATTCAGGGCTTTATAAGTAATAAGCAATATTTTAAAATCTATACGATGTTTGATAGGGAGCCAGTGCAGTGTGGACAGGACCGGGCTAATATGGTCATACTTCCTGGTTCTAGTAAGAACTCTTGCTGCTGCATTTTGGACTAGCTGTAGTTTGTTTACCAAGCGTGCAGAACAACCACCCAATAAAGCATTACAATAGTCTAACCTTGAAGTCATAAATGCATGGATTAACATTTCTGCATTTGACATTGAGAGCATAGGCCGTAATTTAGATATATTTTTGAGATGGAAAAATGCAGTTTTACAAATGCTAGAAACGTGGCTTTCTAAGGAAAGATTGCGATCAAATAGCACACCTAGGTTCCTAACTGATGACGAAGAATTGACAGAGCAACCATCAAGTCTTAGACAGTGTTCTAGGTTATTACAAGCAGAGTTTTTAGGCCCTATGATTAACACCTCTGTTTTTTCTGAATTTAGCAGTAAGAAATTACTCGTCATCCAATTTTTTATATCGACTATGCATTCCATTAGTTTTTCAAATTGGCGTGTTTCACCAGGCTGCGAGGAAATATAGAGCTGCGTATCATCAGCATAACAGTGAAAGCTAACACCATGTTTCCTGATGATATCTCCCAAGGGTAACATATAAAGCGTGAAGAGTAGCGGCCCTAGTACTGAGCCTTGAGGTACTCCATACTGCACTTGTGTTCGATATGATACATCTTCATTCACTGCTACGAACTGATGGCGGTCATATAAGTACGATTTAAACCATGCTAATGCACTTCCACTGATGCCAACAAAGTGTTCAAGTCTATGCAAAAGAATGTTGTGGTCAATTGTGTCAAACGCAGCACTAAGATCCAATAAAACTAATAGAGAGATACACCCACGATCAGATGATAAGAGCAGATCATTTGTAACTCTAAGGAGAACAGTCTCAGTACTATGATACGGTCTAAATCCTGACTGGAAATCCTCACATATACCATTATTCTCTAAGAAGGAATATAATTGTGAGGATACCACCTTTTCTAGTATCTTGGACAGAAAAGGGAGATTCGAGATTGGTCTATAATTAACAAGTTCTCTGGGGTCAAGTTGTGGCTTTTTTATGAGAGGCTTAATAACAGCCAGTTTGAAGGTTTTGGGGACATATCCTAATGACAATGAGGAATTAATAATAGTCAGAAGAGGACCTATGACTTCTGGAAGCACCTCTTTTAAGAGCTTAGATGGTATAGGGTCTAACATACATGTTGTTGGTTTAGATGATTTAACAAGTTTATACAATTCTTCCTCTCCTATAGTAGAGAATGAGTGGAACTGTTCCTCAGGGGGTCTATTGTGCACTGTCTGATATGATACGGTAGCTGACGGCTGAATGGTTGAAATTTTATCTCTAATAGTATCGATTTTAGAAGTAAAGTAGTTCATAAAGTCATTACTGTTGTGGTGTTGGGAAATGTCAACACTTGTTGAGGCTTTATTTTTCGTTAATTTAGCCACTGTATTGAATAAATACCTGGGGTTATGTTTGTTTTCTTCTAAAAGAGAAGAAAAGTAATCAGATCTAGCAGTTTTTAATGCTTTTCTATAGGATATGCTACTTTCCCGCCAAGCAATACGAAATACCTCTAGTTTTGTTTTCCTCCAGCTGTGCTCCATTTTTCGGGCTGCTCTCTTTAGGGTGCGAGTATGCTCATTATACCATGGTGTCAAACTGTTTTCCTTAACCTTCCTTAAGCGTAAAGGAGCAACTGTATTTAAAGTGCTAGAAAAGAGAGAGTCCATAGTTTCTGTTACATCATCAAGTTGTTCTGAGGTTTTGGATATGCTAAGGAATTCGGATACATCAGGAAGATAACTTAAAAAGCAGTCTTTTGTGGTAGAAGTGATGGTTCTTCGATACTTGTAACAAGAAGTAGAATTTACAATTTTGGCTATATGAAGTTTACACAGAACTAAATAATGATCTGAGATATCATCACTTGGCTGAATAATTTCAACACTATCAACATCAATTCCATGTGACAGTATTAAATCTAGAGTATGATTTCGACAATGAGTAGGTCCTGAAACATGTTGTCTAACACCAATAGAGTTCAGAATGTCTATAAATGCTGATCCCAATGCATCTTTTTCATTATCGACATGGATATTAAAATCACCAACTATTAAGACTTTATCTGCAGCCAGAACTAACTCGGATGTAAAATCACCAAACTCTTTAATAAAGTCTGTATGGTGCCCTGGTGGCCTGTATACAGTAGCCAGTACAAACATAACAGGGGATTTATCATTAACATTGGTTTCTCTGGATAATGTTATATGAAGCACCATTACTTCAAACGAGTTATACTTGAAGCCTGCCCTCTGAGAAATTTTTTAGTAAAAGAAGGTCCATGGGCCAGCAAAGATGCTTGTGCCTGTTTTTGAGTGTGTGTGCGTCTCATGAATGTGTGTGCGTCTGTTTCACTGGAATGTGCGATCAAGAAGGGGGGGTGTTTGTCTTCCCTTTTGAAGTTCGATATCGCATCTCTGGATAGTCTCCAAGGTGTTATAACTCTCATCCCCGCCAGGACGTTGCTGTCATGGTGGCGCCCAGGGTGGTGAGTTATGTTGTAAGAGGGTTGTAAAACGAAAGTCCTTGTTTTTTCTTTAACTCACGTTCTGGTCTTTGAGTGTAGAATGTGTCAAAAGGGTCAGGATTCATTAATATGGAACAGATGGTTGAATACCATCCGCTCATTGGTGTTACATTATTAATATACCATAGTAAAACTACAGTTATAGTTACTAATGTCCCGTTTACTGTGTTTTAACTTCACATTTCGTTTATTACTATTGTAAGTGTCGTGATTACCATGATTTTACTACAAATACAACTTAAATCATTGATCCTGAAATTAATAATAATATAAAATGTCTATGGCACGTCACGTGACAGATAGAGTTTAATCAGACTAATTAGCAGCTGTGTTCATTTATTTAAACGCAATGAAACTCAAAGACAGCCACGGATGACCGATATAATACAGCGATTAAACATATGGCACTAATCTGATTAATAAAGAAGACAGAATACATTTTATAAAAGGCATTAAAAGAGCGTATTTACGACTACTCACCCAAACTGTGGAACTGTCACTGATAGCAAGTATCGCAATGTGTGCTGAATGGGACTTCTTGAACGTGATTTCACAGCGATAAACATCTCGTGTCGAATTCTGACGCCAAAAGTTTCCTACTGAAAGCAATGAAGGTCATAGTGCTTCGATATTCGACGCCAAGAGGCACATTTGGTGTCATAAAAGTGACGCTAGGGGCGCTTGACTATGCTTCGATTTTTGACGCCTTTGGAGTGAGAATGGGTTGGAAGTTATATGCACAAAAACTTATGTTAGGACTTCAATGATCAAGATTGTCAGTTTACAGCTTTCTGAGTCCGGTAATGTTGAAATAGTGCGTCTGTTCAAATGAAGTGAAATCTAGCCCAAATCTGCTCAAAAGCTTGTCTCTCTAATAGAGAAAGCTGTTTGATTCAATATTCAGTGCAAATCTTGCCAAACTGAAAGATGCTTATGCCTTATGAAATACAATGTTTTCTGCAATGCTGTAAGACAGTTTTTAATGTGTTAGAAGTTATATGCACAAAAACTTATGTTAGGACTTCAATTATCAAGATTGTCAGTTTACAGCTTTCTGAGTCCAGTAATGTTGAAATAGTGCTTCTGTTCAAATGAAGTGAAATCTAGACCAAATCTGCTCAAAAGCTTGTCTCTCTATTAGAAAAAGCTGTTTCATTCAATTATTCAGTGCAAATCTTGCCAAACTGAAAGATGCTTATGCCTTATGAAATACAATGTTTTCTGCAATGCTGTAAGACAGTTTTTAATGTGTTAGAAGTTATATGCACAAAAACTTATGCTAGGACTACAATGCTCAAGATTGTCAGTTTACAGCTTTCTGAGTCCAATAATGTTGAAATAGTGCTTCTGTTCAAATGAAGTGAAATCAAGCCCAAATCTGCTCAAAAGCTTTTCTCTCTATTAGAGAAAGCTGTTTCATTCAATATTCAGTGCAAATCTTGCCAAAATGAAAGATGCTTATGCCTTATGAAATACAATGTTTTATGCAATGCTGTAATACAGTTTTTAATGTGTTAGAAGTTATAGGCACAAAAACTTATGTTAGGACTTCAATTATCAAGATTGTCAGTTTACAGCTTTCTGAGTCCAGTAATGTTGAAATAGTGCTTCTGTTCAAATGAAGTGAAATCTAGTCCAAATCTGCTCAAAAGCTTGTCTCTCTATTATAAAAAGCTGTTTCATTCAATATTCAGTGCAAATCTTGCCAAACTGAAAGGTGCTTATGCCTTATGTAATACAATGTTTTCTGCAATGCTGTAAGACAGTTTTTAATGTGTTAGAAGTTATATGCACAAAAACTTATGTTAGGACTACAAAGCTCAAGATTGTCAGTTTACAGCTTTCTGAGTCCAATAATGTTGAAATAGTGCTTCTGTTCAAATGAAGTGAAATCTAGCCCAAATCTGCTCAAAAGCTTGTCTCTCTATTAGAGAAAGCTCTTTCATTCAATATTCAGTGCAAATCTTGCCAAACTGAAACATGCTTATGTCTTATGAAATAAAATGTTTTCTGCAATGCTGTAAGACAGTTTTTAATGTGTTATAAGTTATATGCACAAAAACTAATGTTAGGACTTCAATGATCAAGATTGTCAGTTTACAGCTTTCTGAGTCCAGTAATGTTGAAATAGTGCTTCTGTTCAAATGAAGTGAAATCAAGCCCAAATCTGCTCAAAAGCTTGGTCTCTCTATTAGAGAAAGCTGTTTCATTCAATATTCAGTGCAAATCTTGCCAAACTGAAACATTCTTATGTCTTATGAAATAAAATGTTTTCTACAATGCTGTAAGACAGTTTTTAATGTGTTAGAAGTTATATGCACAAAAACTAATGTTATGACTTAAATGATCAAGATTGTCAGTTTACAGCTTTCTGAGTCCAGTAATGTTGAAATAGTGCTTCTGTTCAAATGAAGTGAAATCAAGCCCAAATCTGCTCAAAAGCTTTTCTCTCTATTAGAGAAAGCTGTTTCATTCAGTATGCAGTGCAAATCTTGCCAAACGGATAGATGCTTATGCCTTATGAAATACAATGTTTTCTGCAAAGCTGTAAGACAGTTTTTAATCTGTTAGAAGTTATATGCACAAAAACTTATGTTAGTACCTCAATTATCAAGATTTTCAGTTTACAGCTTTCTGAGTCCAGTAATGTTGAAATAGTGCTTCTGTTCAAATGAAGTGAAATCAAGCCCAAATCTACTCAAAAGCTTTTCTCTCTATTAGAGAAAGCTGTTTCATTCAATATTCAGTGCAAATCTTGCCAAACTGAAAGGTGCTTATGCCTTATGTAATACAATGTTTTCTGCAATGCTGTAAGACAGTTTTTAATGTGTTAGAAGTTATATGCACAAAAACTTATGTTAGGACTACAATGCTCAAGATTGTCAGTTTACAGCTTTCTGAGTCCAGTAATGCTGAAATAGTGCTTCTGTTCAAATGAAGTGAAATCTAGCCCAAATCTGCTCAAAAGCTTGTCTCTCTATTAGAGAAAGCTGTTTCATTCAATATTCAGTGCAAATCTTGCCAAACTGAAACATGCGTATGTCTTATGAAATACAATGTTTTCTGCAATGCTGTAAGACAGTTTTTAATGTGTTAGAAGTTATATGCACAAAAACTAATGTTAGGACTTCAATGATCAAGATTGTCAGTTTACAGCTTTCTGAGTCCAGTAATGTTGGAATAGTGCTTCTGTTCAAATGAAGTGAAATCAAGCCCAAATCTGCTCAAAAGCTTGGTCTCTCTATTAGAGAAAGCTGTTTCATTCAATATTCAGTGCAAATCTTGCCAAACTGAAACATTCTCATGTCTTATGAAATAAAATGTTTTCTACAATGCTGTAAGACAGTTTTTAATGTGTTAGAAGTTATATGCACAAAAACTTATGTTAGGACTTCAATGATCAAGATTGTCAGTTTACAGCTTTCTGAGTCCAGTAATGTTGAAATAGTGCTTCTGTTCAAATGAAGTGAAATCAAGCCCAAATCTGCTCAAAAGCTTTTCTCTCTATTAGAGAAAGCTGTTTCATTCAGTATTCAGTGCAAATCTTGCCAAACGGATAGATGCTTATGCCTTATGAAATACAATGTTTTCTGCAAAGCTGTAAGACAGTTTTTAATGTGTTAGAAGTTATATGCACAAAAACTTATGTTAGTACGTCAATGATCAAGATTGTCAGTTTACAGCTTTCTGAGTCCAGTAATGTTGAAATAGTGCTTCTGTTCAAATGAAGTGAAATCAAGCCCAAATCTACTCAAAAGCTTTTCTCTCTATTAGAGAAAGCTGTTTCATTCAGTATTCAGTGCAAATCTTGCCAAACTGAAAGATGTTTATGCCTTATGAAATACAATGTTTTCTGCAATGCTGTAAGACAGTTTTTAATGTGTTAGAAGTTATATGCTCAAAAACTTATGTTAGGACTTCAATGATCAAGATTGTCAGTTTACAGCTTTCTGAGTCCAGTAATGCTGAAATAGTGCTTCCGTTCAAATGAAGTGAAATCTAGCTCAAATCTGCTCAAAAGCTTGTCTCTCTATTAGAGAAAGCTGTTTCATTCAATATTCAGTGCAAATCTTGCCAAACTGAAACATGCTTATGTCTTATGAAATAAAATGTTTTCTGCAATGCTGTAAGACAGTTTTTAATGTGTTAGAAGTTATATGCACAAAAACTAATGTTAGAACTTCAATGATCAAGATTGTCAGTTTACAGCTTTCTGAGTCCAGTAATGCTGAAATAGTGCTTCTGTTCAAATGAAGTGAAATCAAGCCCAAATCTGCTCAAAAGCTTTTCTCTCTTTTAGAGAAAGCTGTTTCATTCAGTATTCAGTGCAAATCTTGCCAAACTGAAAGATGTTTATGCCTTATGAAATACAATGTTTTCTGCAATGCTGTAAGACAGATTTTAATGTGTTAGAAGTTATATGCACAAAAACTAATGTTAGGACTTCAATGATCAAGATTGTCAGTTTACAGCTTTCTGAGTCCAGTAATGTTGAAATAGTGCTTCTGTTCAAATGAAGTGAAATCAAGCCCAAATCTGCTCAAAAGCTTTTCTCTCTATTAGAGAAAGCTGTTTCTTTCATTATTCAGTGCAAATCTTGCCAAACGGATAGATGCTTATGCCTTATGAAATAAAATGTTTTCTGCAAAGCTGTAAGACAGTTTTTAATGTGTTAGAAGTTATATGCACAAAAACTTATGTTAGGACTTCAATGATCAAGATTGTCAGTTTACAGCTTTCTGAGTCCAGTAATGTTGAAATAGTGCTTTTGTTCAAATGAAGTGAAATCAAGCCCAAATCTGCTCAAAAGCTTGTCTCTCTATTAGAGAAAGCTGTTTCATTCAATATTCAGTGCAAATCTTGCCAAACGGATAGATGCTTATGCCTTATGAAATAAAATGTTTTCTGCAATGCTGTAAGACAGTTTTTAATGTGTTAGAAGTTATATGCACAAAAACTAATGTTAGGACTTCAATGATCAAGATTGTCAGTTTACAGCTTTCTGAGTCCAGTAATGTTGAAATAGTGCTTCTGTTCAAATGAAGTGAAATCTAGCCCAAATCTGCTCAAAAGCTTGGTCTCTCTATTAGAGAAAGCTGTTTCATTCAATATTCAGTGCAAATCTTGCCAAACTGAAACATTTTTATGTCTTATGAAATAAAATGTTTTCTACAATGCTGTAAGACAGTTTTTAATGTGTTAGAAGTTATATGCACAAAAACTTATGTTAGGACTTCAATGATCAAGATTGTCAGTTTACAGCTTTCTGAGTCCAGTAATGTTGAAATAGTGCTTCTGTTCAAATGAAGTGAAATCAAGCCCAAATCTGCTCAAAAGCTTTTCTCTCTATTAGAGAAAGCTGTTTCATTCAGTATTCAGTGCAAATCTTGCCAAACGGATACATGCTTATGCCTTATGAAATACAATGTTTTCTGCAAAGCTGTAAGACAGTTTTCAATGTGTTTAGAAGTTATATGCACAAAAACTTATGTTAGTACTTCAATGATCAAGATTGTCAGTTTACAGCTTTCTGAGTCCAGTAATGTTGAAATAGTGGTTCTGTTCAAATGAAGTGAAATCTAGCCCAAATCTGCTCAAAAGCTTGTCTCTTTATTAGAGAAAGCTGTTTAATTCAACATTCAGTGCAAATCTTGCCAAACTGAAACATGCGTATGTCTTATGAAATAAAATGTTTTCTGCAATGCTGTAAGACAGTTTTTAATGTGTTAGAAGTTATATACACAAAAACTAATGTTAGGACTTCAATTATCAAGATTGTCAGTTTACAGCTTTCTGAGTCCAGTAATGTTGAAATAGTGCTTTTGTTCAAATGAAGTGAAATCAAGCCCAAATCTGCTCAAAAGCTTGTCTCTCTAATCAACCCGTTCTCATCAGTCTGCGTATAAATAACACGACTTTACACTTTCTATTTGCGTGTAATGCATACGCCAAATGCCATTTTTGCGTGCATATGATACGCCAATCCTTCCCATTAATTTCGGTGGAGAGCAGATGCGTCCAAATAACACGCATCATCTTCAGCGGCAGTGACGTCACCAGCGAGGCTCGTTCAGTTCACCTGATGCGCGTACACCTTCAAACAGGTAAGCAAGGGTAAATATATTTTTTTCTTCTTCTTTTTGTAATGATATCACGTGGTTAAGCGTATTGTTTTAATTATTTCAGTATTTCTGCATCACGTTAGACAGGGTCGTGTTTTTAAAGGGCAGTTTATGCTCAAATTATGGGTCAGTGGGCTGCTCAGCTAGCCTACCATTGTCATTAGCCTAAGCTAACCTGTACTGTTTATAGACCTGTTGCAGTTTTAAATAAATAATGATGTGACATATGGGTCTTCAGCTTTTAGACATGAGACTAATACAAGCACAACAAAGCACCCAACCCAATATCGCGTGATAATCGTGATCGTGTAAAAAGTCCACACATTTAGCATATTTTTACAATACTAGCCTAACTTTTGCTTGACCACGTCATGTGTAGCCAATACACACACAGTAACTACAGCATATTTACCATGCTTCTCCTACTGTAACCGTAGTTTTACTCTGGACTTTGTAACGCACATAACCACGACATTTACTATGGGTTTACCATAGTAACCATAGTTTTACTCTGGTATTTGTATTTACTAACACACAATAACCACGACATTTACTATGGGTTTACCATAGTAACCATAGTTTTACTCTGGTATTTGTAGTTACTAACACACATAACCACGACATTTACTATGGGTTTACCATAGTAACCATAGTTTTACTCTGGTATTTGTAGTTACTAACACACATAACCACACTATGGGTTTACCATAGTAACCATAGTTTTACTCTGGTATTTGTAGTTACTAACACACATAACCACGACACTTACCAGGATTTTACCACAGTAACTGTGTTTTTACTCTACACTATTTGTAAAGCACAGTAACCACTAAGTTTGCCATGCCTTTAATATCTTTTTGTGATGTAATTGTAATTCAGTGTTTTTTCTGTCTTGCAGTTACGTCGGATTACATACTCCACAACAACCTGTAATCCAGCAGATCTTTAAAGAAGCCATCTCTTGTAAAATCTCTCTCTCTCTCTCTCTCTCTCTCTCTCTCTCTCTCTCTCTCTCTCTCTCTCTCTCTCTCTCTCTCTCTCTCTCTCGCTCTGCTAGAATTAACAGGGAACTTCAACTCCACGCTCCCAATGCTGATATTGAAGAAGCTGTCAAGGGGGCTGAACAAGTCCTTCAAAGGATCAACCCTTCACAGGTAATGTTGAAGACTCTTAGTTATAACTGATTTGCTTTAATGAACGCATCCTTATATTATGTGTTAATCAAATATTTTGGTCACAGATCATTTTAACACACTGTCTCAACATGTTTATATTTCAGGAAGGCCTGTCATGAGATTTGAATTTGACCATCTTGTGCATTTATGAAGAAGACCAAAAGCTGCAAAGGCAAACACTTCCAATGGTACGTCAGATACATTTTTCTCAGCATTTGATGTTTCTTAAATTTTGGTTCACTTAGCCCATCAGGAAGAACACTCAACAAAGAGCATGTTGTAGTAGTAATAATTCATCCAATAATCATATTATATTGCACAAGCGTACTTGTACAAAATTCTACAACTTTTACTCCTACTGCTGTTATTGGCCATTACCACAGCTCCCATCAGATTGTGCCCGTTGTAAGAGTGTTTATATCATGAAGTTTAAATGAAGTCCATTGTATTCTTTATTAATCTTTACAAATTGGTGCCGCCTCTTCCTGTTTCAACAGTACATGATATCTGTCCACACCTCATAGTCTGCCTTTCTTTCTATGGTGATGTTACTGAACACATCTGTCTTAGAAGCAAGAGAATGGAAATCCTAGTTTAACTTTTCAAGTGCTACAAATCAGATCTTCAGTGAATTTGGGCAATCAGATCACTTAAAGTTGTTCACACAAAGACCAATAACTATAATGAGAAGTATTTTAGCATCCACACCAACAGACAGTACTGTACAATTTTGTTGTTGTCAGTGTTTTTGTTGTTCATAATGTGATAAATTATCTTTGTTTCTTCCTGCAGGATTTCTCACAGATTACTTAATCATTCTTCATCAGCTCTTCACAATATCAGCCCATTCAAAAGCTTCCAGATCTTCCTCTCTTGTGTGACACATCTGCTCTCAGTCCTTTACTGCCAACCTCCAGTCTTAGCATTTCTGCTTGTATTCATTTTTCCTCTACATTCATCACTCCAATCTCTACTATAAGCACTCCTGTATATATATATATATATATATATATATATATATATATATATATATATATATATATATATATACACATAATAATAATTATTATTATTAACCATTTATTTGTTTTGCATTTATTCACAATAGAAGCAAACAATGATTACAGGATATATGTTTTTAAAGGTGATAATTGTAAAATATTGGAGCATTGTTCTTAATCATTTTTGCCTATTTGGTTGATAAAGGGAAGAAAACAATATATTTTCAACTGTAGCCTTGATTATTCTTTGGCATCTTTTGTCAGGATTTCTGTAAACAAATTCCCTTTTTATTTTTGAATATTAAACTTATGTTTTTTGAAGGGAGTTTCTGCTGCAATTTGGTTTGTTTGTTTTCACTTAGTTACCTCTATGCATTTTTTTTTATCAACTTTTCTTTTTTTTTCATAGTGGAATAAACTGGAGAGAGACTGTTCTGGGCACTATGTTTATCTGCGAAAAGTTTGACATATCAATAAACACTGTAAAATGACTAGACAATGAGTGATTGATGTCATGATGTTTGTTTGTTTGTTTTCTATTCATATAGTTCAACTGGTGGATCTAAGAATGGCAAGTTTTTAGGGTCCATTTCCATGAAACGTAGATGTGATAAATTGTTTACCTTTAATACACTATAAATACATTGTAAATATTACAGAAGGAAAATTGAGTAGTAGAAAAATATTGTGTTTAAATAATCTTCAGAGGTGTTTTTTTTAAGCAAATGAAACATTTTGACATTTATTTTTCACACAGTATATGCAAACTTTTGAGTTTAAGTACTGTACACTAATATTAGTGTAAACAATGTAGCCTATTCAATACAATGGGAATCATTATACCTTCGTTAAAACACAAAACAAAAAAACACCTTTAATCAACGTATTTCTTGCTGCATCAGGGTAACTGCAGCTTCTGTCCATTCACTACAGGAACCCGGAAGCTCCCGGCATAAATGACCATATATGTACAAGTTAGTGTGACGCCTCTGCTCAACTGGGTTGCCATTGGCATTGACGTTCCCTTGGCTCTCGCAGAACTCGCTGTGATTGGACTATCTTTTAACCCAAATTATAAACCGCTTAATGTTGCAAAGTCCGTTTGACTGTAATTATTACGTCAGTAACACCTTCAGTTAACAATGCAGTGTTGCTATGTCGTGAGAAATTACCTCTTTACCGAAATCGTAACCCTAACCCTAAGCACAACTCCAATAAACTCCAAATACCAGCGCTAATATTACTCGCGTTCAAACGATAGAATGGCAGAGGCTTATGGGTAATGTAGTTTAAAATGTTTAATAATTAAAAAAATGGGAAAATGCAATCTTTTTTAACAAAGGGTCATCTAAACATGTTCATTGTGTAAACATTAATGACATATTTAAGAGGCAGGCTGAAATTCGATATTTTACTAAGTGCACTTTTTTAAACACCTTTATACCACCTTTCCATATATGTTTGAAAACTCTGTCCAACATTATTTAATTAGCATAGCATAAGTAGTTGTCCTGCCAATTTTTTCTTTGACACTATAATCAGACTTTGATTTACAGCCATTTGAAATTTACATTTTTTTGCTCTTCTAGGGGACTCTACTGGGCCCTTGAAGATGGAAGGGCAGTAAAACATACACATACCTTTCTCATCATGGACAACAGACTGTGCTGAGTCATAATTTTTAAGTTTTTCTTTTCAACAAATTGCCAATATGTAAGTTGTAAGTCATGTTTATCTTAGAATAAGAATAGAACCATAAAAATATACATCAGTGCCTATTTGGAATAGGCTCCAAATATTGAATTACATCAGGTGCAAGGATACAGTATTGAAAGTAAACAAAGACACCAAATTTAAACAACCAATACATACTGTGACACTTCATTGTACTTTCACAGTGTCAATGTGTCATTCAGTAAGACAAGGTACAGAGAGTGTGTAGTTTATAGTGCAAAGCCATACAATTCATGCAATGCAAAGAATCATAATATTAAGAGCTAATTTGTGTCTCTGTGTAAAATACTCCTCATATTTGTCCTCCTCGGGTACTAAACATCAGTAATGTGCATGCTCATCTTGCTTATTATACAGTACTGGATTCATGTTGATCTTTCCCTTGTCCATCACCTTCAGTTGTGCATGAAATTCCTGCAGCATTATAGTCCATGCAGTATCTTCTAATGCAGCTTTCAGCCTGCCCTTCATCTAACTGAATGTCATTAATGTAACCAAATGTTCATTTCTTAATTAAAACACATTTATCTATTGTTTACAAAATTAAATGATGTATTTACCAAACACCATTCTTAATATAGAATATTCACCCTACTTTATTATCCAACACCATGTGCAGTACTTTACTGGAGGATACAACATAAAGACAACTAAAGTAGTGTATTAAGACAAATGATATACAATTTTTAACAACATTAAAAATGGGTTATGTTAAAACCATGTTTTTCTAATCAGATGAAGCCATGCAAATGCATGCATGGTGAAATGTCTTGAGCCCCAAAGAATCACATCAAGTTTTTAGAGCTCTCCTGCTTTTCTTCCTCTTCTTGCTTGTCCATGTCCTGGACATATCATAATCTTCCATGTCATACATTTTTTTTTGCAGTTGTTATGCAGCACCCTACAGCACAACTGATGAACAAAAGACATGTAACTAATTTAAATCAAATATCTTTATTGTCACAATACAATGAACACAAGTATACAGGTGATGAAAGTCTTGGGTGCAGACTGCAGCCTGATAGTACGGATGACAAATGAATTAATTCATGAATATATATGAAATACAAATTCTGAATATATATATGCAACACACATATATAAGGGACTCAATTCAGGTAGAGAACAATATATGTTAAAAATTATGCTATACAGAGAGCATGAATTGAAAACAATAATAATCACAGTACACATACATCTCTGCAGTAAAGCACGGTATGAATTAGTGCAAACAGAATGTCAGGGTGCATAATAATATTGAGTCCAGTCAGCATAACTGATAAGAGTGCAGGGCATATGAGGTTGGTGGGGTGTGTATGGTTTTACTGGTATGAGTTCAGTTCAGTCTGATTGCCTGTGAAAGGAACTTGTCTCACTGTCTGCTGGTGTAGGTTCTGTGATAACGCATGCCTGATGGTAACAGTGAGAGCAATCCATGGCTCGGCTGGCTGGAGTCTCTGACGGTCCTCCTCACACTCCACCTGGTCTAGATGTCCTGGAGGGCCAAAACATGTAATTAGGGTATGGTAAATCAATAAACAATATATAGTATTTTTATTTATAATTGTTGCACTGGACTTAACATTGATTCTTGTTGGGGATATTGGCCAAAAGAATCCCACCACAACTAGCTCTTGTTGTTTAGCTGTGATGTTTACTTTTACGGACCGTAACATCTGAGCTGTCGCAGTAGAGCGGTTTGTAAATGCAGTCTTCACAGAAGATAACTGATGGGTTCAGGTAGCAGTGATGCACTCGGTGGCCATTCAATTGATATCTTCATCAACTGGCTTCATCTTAATTCAAACAAACAGACAAAACAATAAGTCAGCAATAACAGCAATAACCATTCTAGAGTAATAGTGTTGGTGAATACAGTTGCAGGTGTCAGTACTCACCATATTCAGTCATTTCCTTTCCAAATCACAGATATGATGCACAGCTTATTTGCTCATTTTAGGAGCTATAAAAAAGATGTATATGTGAAAAACTATAACTGCGGACTTGAAAAGTCTTTTAAATGATCAACATCAATGTTGTACCACACATAACTGCATTGAATTCAGACATACAAATGGAAATGTGAAACTTTTCACCTTTCTGTCTTTTCTTTTGGGGCACAAGAAGTCCATGTTCATTCCTCATTTCTTTAGGACTGGTTTGACTGATTTTCTTTGCGTTTCTGGTCTTCAGCTGTAAAACAAGAAAATATTTATTGACCCCATGTTTAATCATTATTGTTGTTTAAAAATATAAATAAAGCAGATATAATTATATACTTCAAGCACAAGTTCCGTGGCAACTCTAGTAGGCTCCTGAGTTCATCTGTACACATCAGATTCAGCGTCTGAGAAAATGCCATCATGCAAACTCTCAGTTTCTGCCTTACAACAGAGCATAAAAGAATGTGTGAGTGAGGGAGTACAGCATGAAGATGAAGTGAAAAAGGCAGAGAAAGGCAGAATTTTGTGTATAAATTTAACAGAATGAGGGGAACATTTAAGAGATTTAAGAGAACAGTACTGTCTGTTGGTGTGGATGCTAAAATACTTCTCATTATAGTTATTGGTCTTTGTGTGAACAACTTTAAGTGATCTGATTGCCCAAATTCACTGAAGATCTGATTTGTAGCACTTGAAAAGTTAAACTAGGATTTCCATTCTCTTGCTTCTAAGACAGATGTGTTCAGTAACATCACCATAGAAAGAAAGGCAGACTATGAGGTGTGGACAGATATCATGTACTGTTGAAACAGGAAGAGGCGGCACCAATTTGTAAAGATTAATAAAGAATACAATGGACTTCATTTAAACTTCATGATATAAACACTCTTACAATGGGCACAATCTGATGGGAGCTGTGGTAATGGCCAATAACAGCAGTAGGAGTAAAAGTTGTAGAATTTTGTACAAGTACGCTTGTGCAATATAATATGATTATTGGATGAATTATTACTACTACAACATGCTCTTTGTTGAGTGTTCTTCCTGATGGGCTAAGTGAACCAAAATTTAAGAAACATCAAATGCTGAGAAAAATGTATCTGACGTACCATTGGAAGTGTTTGCCTTTGCAGCTTTTGGTCTTCTTCATAAATGCACAAGATGGTCAAATTCAAATCTCATGACAGGCCTTCCTGAAATATAAACATGTTGAGACAGTGTGTTAAAATGATCTGTGACCAAAATATTTGATTAACACATAATATAAGGATGCGTACATTAAAGCAAATCAGTTATAACTAAGAGTCTTCAACATTACCTGTGAAGGGTTGATCCTTTGAAGGACTTGTTCAGCCCCCTTGACAGCTTCTTCAATATCAGCATTGGGAGCGTGGAGTTGAAGTTCCCTGTTAATTCTAGCAGAGCGAGAGAGAGAGAGAGAGAGAGAGAGAGAGAGAGAGAGAGAGAGAGAGAGAGAGAGAGAGAGAGAGATTTTACAAGAGATGGCTTCTTTAAAGATCTGCTGGATTACAGGTTGTTGTGGAGTATGTAATCCGACGTAACTGCAAGACAGAAAAAACACTGAATTACAATTACATCACAAAAAGATATTAAAGGCATGGCAAACTTAGTGGTTACTGTGCTTTACAAATAGTGTAGAGTAAAAACACAGTTACTGTGGTAAAATCCTGGTAAGTGTCGTGGTTATGTGTGTTAGTAACTACAAATACCAGAGTAAAACTATGGTTACTATGGTAAACCCATAGTGTGGTTATGTGTGTTAGTAACTACAAATACCAGAGTAAAACTATGGTTACTATGGTAAACCCATAGTAAATGTCGTGGTTATGTGTGTTAGTAACTACAAATACCAGAGTAAAACTATGGTTACTATGGTAAACCCATAGTAAATGTCGTGGTTATGTGTGTTAGTAACTACAAATACCAGAGTAAAACTATGGTTACTATGGTAAACCCATAGTAAATGTTGTGGTTATTGTGTGTTAGTAAATACAAATACCAGAGTAAAACTATGGTTACTATGGTAAACCCATAGTAAATGTCGTGGTTATGTGCGTTACAAAGTCCAGAGTAAAACTACGGTTACAGTAGGAGAAGCATGGTAAATATGCTGTAGTTACTGTGTGTGTATTGGCTACACATGACGTGGTCAAGCAAAAGTTAGGCTAGTATTGTAAAAATATGCTAAATGTGTGGACTTTTTACACGATCACGATTATCACGCGATATTGGGTTGGGTGCTTTGTTGTGCTTGTATTAGTCTCATGTCTAAAAGCTGAAGACCCATATGTCACATCATTATTTATTTAAAACTGCAACAGGTCTATAAACAGTACAGGTTAGCTTAGGCTAATGACAATGGTAGGCTAGCTGAGCAGCCCACTGACCCATAATTTGAGCATAAACTGCCCTTTAAAAACACGACCCTGTCTAACGTGATGCAGAAATACTGAAATAATTAAAACAATACGCTTAACCACGTGATATCATTACAAAAAGAAGAAGAAAAAAATATATTTACCCTTGCTTACCTGTTTGAAGGTGTACGCGCATCAGGTGAACTGAACGAGCCTCGCTGGTGACGTCACTGCCGCTGAAGATGATGCGTGTTATTTTGACGCATCTGCTCTCCACCGAAATTAATGGGAAGGATTGGCGTATCATATGCACGCAAAAATGGCATTTGGCGTATGCATTACACGCAAATAGAAAGTGTAAAGTCGTGTTATTTATACGCAGACTGATGAGAACGGGTTGCTCTAATAGAGAAAGCTGTTTCATTCAGTATTCAGTGCAAATCTTGCCAAACTGATAGATGCTTATGTCTTATGAAATAAAATGTTTTCTGCAATGCTGTAAGACAGTTTTTAATGTGTTAGAAGTTATATGCACAAAAACTAATGTTAGTACTTCAATGATCAAGATTGTCAGTTTACAGCTTTCTGAGTCCAGTAATGTTAAAATAGTGGTTCTGTTCAAATGAAGTGAAATCAAGCCCAAATCTGCTCAAAAGCTTTTCTCTCTATTAGAGAAAGCTGTTTCATTCAGTATTCAGTGCAAATCTTGCCAAATTGAAACATGCTTATGTCTTATGAAATAAAATGTTTTCTGCAATGCTGTAAGACAGTTTTTAATGTGTTAGAAGTTATATGCACAAAAACTTATGTTAGTACTTCAATGATCAAGATTGTCAGATTACAGCTTTCTGAGTCCAGTAATGTTGAAATAGTGGTTCTGTTCAAATGAAGTGAAATCTAGCCCAAATCTGCTCAAAAGCTTGTCTCTTTATTAGAGAAAGCTGTTTCATTCAATATTCAGTGCAAATCTTGCCAAACTGAAACATGCTTATGTCTTATGAAATAAAATGTTTTCTGCAATGCTGTAAGACAGTTTTTAATGTGTTAGAAGTTATATGCACAAAAACTTATGTTAGGACTTCAATGATCAAGATTGTCAGTTTACAGCTTTCTGAGTCCAGTAATGTTGAAATAGTGGTTCTGTTCAAATGAAGTGAAATCTAGCCCAAATCTGCTCAAAAGCTTGTCTCTTTATTAGAGAAAGCTGTTTCATTCAATATTCAGTGCAAATCTTGCCAAACTGAAACATGCTTATGTCTTATGAAATAAAATGTTTTCTGCAATGCTGTAAGACAGTTTTTAATGTGTTAGAAGTTATATACACAAAAACTAATGTTAGGACTTCAATTATCAAGATTGTCAGTTTACAGCTTTCTGAGTCCAGTAATGTTGAAATAGTGCTTTTGTTCAAATGAAGTGAAATCAAGCGCAAATCTGCTCAAAAGCTTGTCTCTCTAATAGAGAAAGCTGTTTCATTCAGTATTCAGTGCAAATCTTGCCAAACTAATAGATGCTTATGCCATATGAAATACAATGTTTTCTGCAATGCTGTAAGACAGTTTTTAATGTGTTAGAAGTTATATGCACAAAAACTTATGTTAGTACTTCAATGATCAAGATTGTCAGTTTACAGCTTTCTGAGTCCAGTAATGTTGAAATAGTGGTTCTGTTCAAATGAAGTGAAATCAAGCCCAAATCTGCTCAAAAGCTTGTCTCTCTAATAGAGAAAGCTGTTTCATTCAGTATTCAGTGCAAATCTTGCCAAACTGAAACATGCTTATGTCTTATGAAATAAAATGTTTTCTGCAATGCTGTAAGACAGTTTTTAATGTGTTAGAAGTTATATGCACAAAAACTAATGTTAGGACTTCAATGATCAAGATTGTCAGTTTACAGCTTTCTGAGTCCAGTAATGTTGAAATAGTTCTTCTGTTCAAATGAAGTGAAATCAAGCCCAAATCTGCTCAAAAGCTTTTCTCTCTATTAGAGAAAGCTGTTTCATTCAGTATTCAGTGCAAATCTTGCCAAACTGAAACATGCTTATGTCTTATGAAATAAAATGTTTTCTGCAATGCTGTAAGACAGTTTTTAATGTGTTAGAAGTTATATACACAAAAACTAATGTTAGGACTTCAATTATCAAGATTGTCAGTTTACAGCTTTCTGAGTCCAGTAATGTTGAAATTAGTGCTTTTGTTCAAATGAAGTGAAATCAAGCCCAAATCTGCTCAAAAGCTTGTCTCTCTAATAGAGAAAGCTGTTTCATTCAGTATTCAGTGCAAATCTTGCCAAACTGATAGATGCTTATGCCATATGAAATACAATGTTTTCTGCAATGCTGTAAGACAGTTTTTAATGTGTTAGAAGTTATATGCACAAAAACTTATGTTAGGACTTCAATGATCAAGATTGTCAGTTTACAGCTTTCTGAGTCCAGTAATGTTGAAATAGTGCTTTTGTTCAAATGAAGTGAAATCAAGCCCAAATCTGCTCAAAAGCTTTTCTCTCTATTAGAGAAAGCTGTTTCATTCAGTATTCAGTGCAAATCTTGCCAAACTGAAACATGCTTATGTCTTATGAAATAAAATGTTTTCTGCAATGCTGTAAGACAGTTTTTAATGTGTTAGAAGTTATATACACAAAAACTAATGTTAGGACTTCAATTATCAAGATTGTCAGTTTACAGCTTTCTGAGTCCAGTAATGTTGAAATAGTGCTGTTGTTCAAATGAAGTGAAATCAAGCCCAAATCTGCTCAAAAGCTTGTCTCTCTAATAGAGAAAGCTGTTTCATTCAGTATGCAGTGCAAATCTTGCCAAACTGATAGATGCTTATGCCATATGAAATACAATGTTTTCTGCAATGCTGTAAGACAGTTTTTAATGTGTTAGAAGTTATATGCACAAAAACTTATGTTAGGACTTCAATGATCAAGATTGTCAGTTTACAGCTTTCTGAGTCCAGTAATGTTGAAATAGTGCTTTTGTTCAAATGAAGTGAAATCAAGCCCAAATCTGCTCAAAAGCTTTTCTCTCTATTAGAGAAAGCTGTTTCATTCAGTATGCAGTGCAAATCTTGCCAAACTGATAGATGCTTATGCCATATGAAATACAATGTTTTCTGCAATGCTGTAAGACAGTTTTTAATGTGTTAGAAGTTATTTGCACAAAAACTTATGTTAGGACTTCAATGATCAAGATTGTCAGTTTACAGCTTTCTGAGTCCAGTAATGTTGAAATAGTGCCTCTGTTCAAATGAAGTGAAATCAAGCCCAAATCTGCTCAAGAGCTTGTCTCTCTATTAGAGAAAGCTGTTTCATTCAATATTCAGTGCAAATCTTGCCAAACTGAAACATGCTTATGTCTTATGAAATAAAATGTTTTCTGCAATGCTGTAAGACAGTTTTTAATGTGTTAGAAGTTATATGCTCAAAAACTAATGTTATGACTTCAATGATCAAGATTGTCAGTTTACAGCTTTCTGAGTCCAGTAATGTTGAAATAGTGCCTCTGTTCAAATGAAGTGAAATCAAGCCCAAATCTGCTCAAAAGCTTTTCTCTCTATTAGAGAAAGCTGTTTCATTCAGTATTCAGTGCAAATCTTGCCAAACTGAAAGATGTTTATGCCTTATGAAATACAATGTTTTCTGCAATGCTGTAAGACAGTTTTTAATGTGTTAGAAGTTATTTGCACAAAAACTTATGTTAGGACTTCAATGATCAAGATTGTCAGTTTACAGCTTTCTGAGTCCAGTAATGTTGAAATAGTGCCTCTGTTCAAATGAAGTGAAATCAAGCCCAAATCTGCTCAAAAGCTTTTCTCTCTATTAGAGAAAGCTGTTTCATTCAGTATTCAGTGCAAATCTTGCCAAACTGAAAGATGTTTATGCCTTATGAAATACAATGTTTTCTGCAATGCTGTAAGACAGTTTTTAATGTGTTAGAAGTTATATGCTCAAAAACTAATGTTTGGACTTCAATGATCAAGATTGTCAGTTTACAGCTTTCTGAGTCCAGTAATGTTGAAATAGTGTTTCTGTTCAAATGAAATGAAATCAAGCCCAAATCTGCTCAAAAGCTTTTCTCTCTATTAGAGAAAGCTGTTTCATTCAGTATTCAGTGCAAATCTTGCCAAACTGAAACATGCTTATGTCTTATGAAATAAAATGTTTTCTGCAATGCTGTAAGACAGTTTTTAATGTGTTAGAAGTTATATACACAAAAACTAATGTTAGGACTTCAATTATCAAGATTGTCAGTTTACAGCTTTCTGAGTCCAGTAATGTTGAAATTAGTGCTTTTGTTCAAATGAAGTGAAATCAAGCCCAAATCTGCTCAAAAGCTTGTCTCTCTAATAGAGAAAGCTGTTTCATTCAGTATTCAGTGCAAATCTTGCCAAACTGATAGATGCTTATGCCATATGAAATACAATGTTTTCTGCAATGCTGTAAGACAGTTTTTAATGTGTTAGAAGTTATATGCACAAAAACTTATGTTAGGACTTCAATGATCAAGATTGTCAGTTTACAGCTTTCTGAGTCCAGTAATGTTGAAATAGTGCTTTTGTTCAAATGAAGTGAAATCAAGCCCAAATCTGCTCAAAAGCTTTTCTCTCTATTAGAGAAAGCTGTTTCATTCAGTATTCAGTGCAAATCTTGCCAAACTGAAACATGCTTATGTCTTATGAAATAAAATGTTTTCTGCAATGCTGTAAGACAGTTTTTAATGTGTTAGAAGTTATATACACAAAAACTAATGTTAGGACTTCAATTATCAAGATTGTCAGTTTACAGCTTTCTGAGTCCAGTAATGTTGAAATACTGCTGTTGTTCAAATGAAGTGAAATCAAGCCCAAATCTGCTCAAAAGCTTGTCTCTCTAATAGAGAAAGCTGTTTCATTCAGTATGCAGTGCAAATCTTGCCAAACTGATAGATGCTTATGCCATATGAAATACAATGTTTTCTGCAATGCTGTAAGACAGTTTTTAATGTGTTAGAAGTTATATGCACAAAAACTTATGTTAGGACTTCAATGATCAAGATTGTCAGTTTACAGCTTTCTGAGTCCAGTAATGTTGAAATAGTGCTTTTGTTCAAATGAAGTGAAATCAAGCCCAAATCTGCTCAAAAGCTTTTCTCTCTATTAGAGAAAGCTGTTTCATTCAGTATGCAGTGCAAATCTTGCCAAACTGATAGATGCTTATGCCATATGAAATACAATGTTTTCTGCAATGCTGTAAGACAGTTTTTAATGTGTTAGAAGTTATTTGCACAAAAACTTATGTTAGGACTTCAATGATCAAGATTGTCAGTTTACAGCTTTCTGAGTCCAGTAATGTTGAAATAGTGCCTCTGTTCAAATGAAGTGAAATCAAGCCCAAATCTGCTCAAGAGCTTGTCTCTCTATTAGAGAAAGCTGTTTCATTCAATATTCAGTGCAAATCTTGCCAAACTGAAACATGCTTATGTCTTATGAAATAAAATGTTTTCTGCAATGCTGTAAGACAGTTTTTAATGTGTTAGAAGTTATATGCTCAAAAACTAATGTTATGACTTCAATGATCAAGATTGTCAGTTTACAGCTTTCTGAGTCCAGTAATGTTGAAATAGTGCCTCTGTTCAAATGAAGTCAAATCAAGCCCAAATCTGCTCAAAAGCTTTTCTCTCTATTAGAGAAAACTGTTTCATTCAGTATTCAGTGCAAATCTTGCCAAACTGAAAGATGTTTATGCCTTATGAAATACAATGTTTTCTGCAATGCTGTAAGACAGTTTTTAATGTGTTAGAAGTTATTTGCACAAAAACTTATGTTAGGACTTCAATGATCAAGATTGTCAGTTTACAGCTTTCTGAGTCCAGTAATGTTGAAATAGTGCCTCTGTTCAAATGAAGTGAAATCAAGCCCAAATCTGCTCAAAAGCTTTTCTCTCTATTAGAGAAAGCTGTTTCATTCAGTATTCAGTGCAAATCTTGCCAAACTGAAAGATGTTTATGCCTTATGAAATACAATGTTTTCTGCAATGATGTAAGACAGTTTTTAATGTGTTAGAAGTTATATGCTCAAAAACTAATGTTTGGACTTCAATGATCAAGATTGTCAGTTTACAGCTTTCTGAGTCCAGTAATGTTGAAATAGTGTTTCTGTTCAAATGAAATGAAATCAAGCCCAAATCTGCTCAAAAGCTTTTCTCTCTATTAGAGAAAGCTGTTTCATTCAGTATTCAGTGCAAATCTTGCCAAACTGAAACATGCTTATGTCTTATGAAATAAAATGTTTTCTGCAATGCTGTAAGACAGTTTTTAATGTGTTAGAAGTTATATACACAAAAACTAATGTTAGGACTTCAATTATCAAGATTGTCAGTTTACAGCTTTCTGAGTCCAGTAATGTTGAAATTAGTGCTTTTGTTCAAATGAAGTGAAATCAAGCCCAAATCTGCTCAAAAGCTTGTCTCTCTAATAGAGAAAGCTGTTTCATTCAGTATTCAGTGCAAATCTTGCCAAACTGATAGATGCTTATGCCATATGAAATACAATGTTTTCTGCAATGCTGTAAGACAGTTTTTAATGTGTTAGAAGTTATATGCACAAAAACTTATGTTAGGACTTCAATGATCAAGATTGTCAGTTTACAGCTTTCTGAGTCCAGTAATGTTGAAATAGTGCTTTTGTTCAAATGAAGTGAAATCAAGCCCAAATCTGCTCAAAAGCTTTTCTCTCTATTAGAGAAAGCTGTTTCATTCAGTATTCAGTGCAAATCTTGCCAAACTGAAACATGCTTATGTCTTATGAAATAAAATGTTTTCTGCAATGCTGTAAGACAGTTTTTAATGTGTTAGAAGTTATATACACAAAAACTAATGTTAGGACTTCAATTATCAAGATTGTCAGTTTACAGCTTTCTGAGTCCAGTAATGTTGAAATACTGCTGTTGTTCAAATGAAGTGAAATCAAGCCCAAATCTGCTCAAAAGCTTGTCTCTCTAATAGAGAAAGCTGTTTCATTCAGTATGCAGTGCAAATCTTGCCAAACTGATAGATGCTTATGCCATATGAAATACAATGTTTTCTGCAATGCTGTAAGACAGTTTTTAATGTGTTAGAAGTTATATGCACAAAAACTTATGTTAGGACTTCAATGATCAAGATTGTCAGTTTACAGCTTTCTGAGTCCAGTAATGTTGAAATAGTGCTTTTGTTCAAATGAAGTGAAATCAAGCCCAAATCTGCTCAAAAGCTTTTCTCTCTATTAGAGAAAGCTGTTTCATTCAGTATGCAGTGCAAATCTTGCCAAACTGATAGATGCTTATGCCATATGAAATACAATGTTTTCTGCAATGCTGTAAGACAGTTTTTAATGTGTTAGAAGTTATTTGCACAAAAACTTATGTTAGGACTTCAATGATCAAGATTGTCAGTTTACAGCTTTCTGAGTCCAGTAATGTTGAAATAGTGCCTCTGTTCAAATGAAGTGAAATCAAGCCCAAATCTGCTCAAGAGCTTGTCTCTCTATTAGAGAAAGCTGTTTCATTCAATATTCAGTGCAAATCTTGCCAAACTGAAACATGCTTATGTCTTATGAAATAAAATGTTTTCTGCAATGCTGTAAGACAGTTTTTAATGTGTTAGAAGTTATATGCTCAAAAACTAATGTTATGACTTCAATGATCAAGATTGTCAGTTTACAGCTTTCTGAGTCCAGTAATGTTGAAATAGTGCCTCTGTTCAAATGAAGTCAAATCAAGCCCAAATCTGCTCAAAAGCTTTTCTCTCTATTAGAGAAAACTGTTTCATTCAGTATTCAGTGCAAATCTTGCCAAACTGAAAGATGTTTATGCCTTATGAAATACAATGTTTTCTGCAATGCTGTAAGACAGTTTTTAATGTGTTAGAAGTTATTTGCACAAAAACTTATGTTAGGACTTCAATGATCAAGATTGTCAGTTTACAGCTTTCTGAGTCCAGTAATGTTGAAATAGTGCCTCTGTTCAAATGAAGTGAAATCAAGCCCAAATCTGCTCAAAAGCTTTTCTCTCTATTAGAGAAAGCTGTTTCATTCAGTATTCAGTGCAAATCTTGCCAAACTGAAAGATGTTTATGCCTTATGAAATACAATGTTTTCTGCAATGATGTAAGACAGTTTTTAATGTGTTAGAAGTTATATGCTCAAAAACTAATGTTTGGACTTCAATGATCAAGATTGTCAGTTTACAGCTTTCTGAGTCCAGTAATGTTGAAATAGTGCCTCTGTTCAAATGAAGTGAAATCAAGCCCAAATCTGCTCAAAAGCTTTTCTCTCTATTAGAGAAAGCTTTTTCATTCAGTATTCAGTGCAAATCTTGCCAAACTGAAAGATGTTTATGCCTTATGAAATACAATGTTTTCTGCAATGCTGTAAGACAGTTTTTAATGTGTTAGAAGTTATTTGCACAAAAACTTATGTTAGGACTTCAATGATCAAGATTGTCAGTTTACAGCTTTCTGAGTCCAGTAATGTTGAAATAGTGCCTCTGTTCAAATGAAGTGAAATCAAACCCAAATCTGCTCAAAAGCTTTTCTCTCTATTAGAGAAAGCTGTTTCATTCAGTATTCAGTGCAAATCTTGCCAAACTGAAAGATGTTTATGCCTTATGAAATACAATGTTTTCTGCAATGCTGTAAGACAGTTTTTAATGTGTTAGAAGTTATATGCTCAAAAACTAATGTTTGGACTTCAATGATCAAGATTGTCAGTTTACAGCTTTCTGAGTCCAGTAATGTTGAAATAGTGCCTCTGTTCAAATGAAGTGAAATCAAGCCCAAATCTGCTCAAAAGCTTTTCTCTCTATTAGAGAAAGCTGTTTCATTCAGTATTCAGTGCAAATCTTGCCAAACTGAAAGATGTTTATGCCTTATGAAATACAATGTTTTCTGCAATGCTGTAAGACAGTTTTTAATGTGTTAGAAGTTATTTGCACAAAAACTTATGTTAGGACTTCAATGATCAAGATTGTCAGTTTACAGCTTTCTGAGTCCAGTAATGTTGAAATAGTGCCTCTGTTCAAATGAAGTGAAATCAAACCCAAATCTGCTCAAAAGCTTTTCTCTCTATTAGAGAAAGCTGTTTCATTCAGTATTCAGTGCAAATCTTGCCAAACTGAAAGATGTTTATGCCTTATGAAATACAATGTTTTCTGCAATGCTGTAAGACAGTTTTTAATGTGTTAGAAGTTATATGCTCAAAAACTAATGTTTGGACTTCAATGATCAAGATTGTCAGTTTACAGCTTTCTGAGTCCAGTAATGTTGAAATAGTGCCTCTGTTCAAATGAAGTGAAATCAAGCCCAAATCTGCTCAAAAGCTTTTCTCTCTATTAGAGAAAGCTGTTTCATTCAGTATTCAGTGCAAATCTTGCCAAACTGAAAGATGTTTATGCCTTATGAAATACAATGTTTTCTGCAATGCTGTAAGACAGTTTTTAATGTGTTAGAAGTTATTTGCACAAAAACTTATGTTAGGACTTCAATGATCAAGATTGTCAGTTTACAGCTTTCTGAGTCCAGTAATGCTGAAATAGTGCTTCTGTTCAAATGAAGTGAAATCAAGCCCAAATCTACTCAAAAGCTTTTCTCTCTATTAGAGAAAGCTGTTTCATTCAGTATTCAGTGCAAATCTTGCCAAACTGAAACTTGCGTATGTCTTATGAAATACAATGTTTTCTGCAATGCTGTAAGACAGTTTTTAATGTGTTAGAAGTTATATGCACAAAAACTAATGTTAGGACTTCAATGATCAAGATTGTCAGTTTACAGCTTTCTGAGTCCAGTAATGTTGGAATAGTGCTTCTGTTCAAATGAAGTGAAATCAAGCCCAAATCTGCTCAAAAGCTTGGTCTCTCTATTAGAGAAAGCTGTTTCATTCAATATTCAGTGCAAATCTTGCCAAACTGAAACATTCTCATGTCTTATGAAATAAAATGTTTTCTACAATGCTGTAAGACAGTTTTTAATGTGTTAGAAGTTATATGCACAAAAACTTATGTTAGGACTTCAATGATCAAGATTGTCAGTTTACAGCTTTCTGAGTCCAGTAATGTTGAAATAGTGCTTCTGTTCAAATGAAGTGAAATCAAGCCCAAATCTGCTCAAAAGCTTTTCTCTCTATTAGAGAAAGCTGTTTCATTCAGTATTCAGTGCAAATCTTGCCAAACGGATAGATGCTTATGCCTTATGAAATACAATGTTTTCTGCAAAGCTGTAAGACAGTTTTTAATGTGTTAGAAGTTATATGCACAAAAACTTATGTTAGTACGTCAATGATCAAGATTGTCAGTTTACAGCTTTCTGAGTCCAGTAATGTTGAAATAGTGCTTCTGTTCAAATGAAGTGAAATCAAGCCCAAATCTACTCAAAAGCTTTTCTCTCTATTAGAGAAAGCTGTTTCATTCAGTATTCAGTGCAAATCTTGCCAAACTGAAAGATGTTTATGCCTTATGAAATACAATGTTTTCTGCAATGCTGTAAGACAGTTTTTAATGTGTTAGAAGTTATATGCACAAAAACTTATGTTAGGACTTCAATGATCAAGATTGTCAGTTTACAGCTTTCTGAGTCCAGTAATGCTGAAATAGTGCCTCTGTTCAAATGAAGTGAAATCAAGCCCAAATCTGCTCAAAAGCTTTTCTCTCTATTAGAGAAAGCTGTTTCATTCAGTATTCAGTGCAAATCTTGCCAAACTGAAAGATGTTTATGCCTTATGAAATACAATGTTTTCTGCAATGCTGTAAGACAGTTTTTAATGTGTTAGAAGTTATTTGCACAAAAACTTATGTTAGGACTTCAATGATCAAGATTGTCAGTTTACAGCTTTCTGAGTCCAGTAATGCTGAAATAGTGCTTCTGTTCAAATGAAGTGAAATCAAGCCCAAATCTACTCAAAAGCTTTTCTCTCTATTAGAGAAAGCTGTTTCATTCAGTATTCAGTGCAAATCTTGCCAAACTGAAACTTGCGTATGTCTTATGAAATACAATGTTTTCTGCAATGCTGTAAGACAGTTTTTAATGTGTTAGAAGTTATATGCACAAAAACTAATGTTAGGACTTCAATGATCAAGATTGTCAGTTTACAGCTTTCTGAGTCCAGTAATGTTGGAATAGTGCTTCTGTTCAAATGAAGTGAAATCAAGCCCAAATCTGCTCAAAAGCTTGGTCTCTCTATTAGAGAAAGCTGTTTCATTCAATATTCAGTGCAAATCTTGCCAAACTGAAACATTCTCATGTCTTATGAAATAAAATGTTTTCTACAATGCTGTAAGACAGTTTTTAATGTGTTAGAAGTTATATGCACAAAAACTTATGTTAGGACTTCAATGATCAAGATTGTCAGTTTACAGCTTTCTGAGTCCAGTAATGTTGAAATAGTGCTTCTGTTCAAATGAAGTGAAATCAAGCCCAAATCTGCTCAAAAGCTTTTCTCTCTATTAGAGAAAGCTGTTTCATTCAGTATTCAGTGCAAATCTTGCCAAACGGATAGATGCTTATGCCTTATGAAATACAATGTTTTCTGCAAAGCTGTAAGACAGTTTTTAATGTGTTAGAAGTTATATGCACAAAAACTTATGTTAGTACGTCAATGATCAAGATTGTCAGTTTACAGCTTTCTGAGTCCAGTAATGTTGAAATAGTGCTTCTGTTCAAATGAAGTGAAATCAAGCCCAAATCTACTCAAAAGCTTTTCTCTCTATTAGAGAAAGCTGTTTCATTCAGTATTCAGTGCAAATCTTGCCAAACTGAAAGATGTTTATGCCTTATGAAATACAATGTTTTCTGCAATGCTGTAAGACAGTTTTTAATGTGTTAGAAGTTATATGCACAAAAACTTATGTTAGGACTTCAATGATCAAGATTGTCAGTTTACAGCTTTCTGAGTCCAGTAATGCTGAAATAGTGCTTCTGTTCAAATGAAGTGAAATCTAGCCCAAATCTGCTCAAAAGCTTGTCTCTCTATTAGAGAAAGCTGTTTCATTCAATATTCAGTGCAAATCTTGCCAAACTGAAACATGCTTATGTCTTATGAAATAAAATGTTTTCTGCAATGCTGTAAGACAGTTTTTAATGTGTTAGAAGTTATATGCACAAAAACTAATGTTAGGACTTCAATGATCAAGATTGTCAGTTTACAGCTTTCTGAGTCCAGTAATGCTGAAATAGTGCTTCTGTTCAAATGAAGTGAAATCAAGCCCAAATCTGCTCAAAAGCTTTTCTCTCTTTTAGAGAAAGCTGTTTCATTCAGTATTCAGTGCAAATCTTGCCAAACCTAAAGATGTTTATGCCTTATGAAATACAATGTTTTCTGCAATGCTGTAAGACAGATTTTAATGTGTTAGAAGTTATATGCACAAAAACTAATGTTAGGACTTCAATGATCAAGATTGTCAGTTTACAGCTTTCAGTTTACAGCTTTTACAGCAGTAATGTTGAAATAGTGCTTCTGTTCAAATGAAGTGAAATCAAGCCCAAATCTGCTCAAAAGCTTTTCTCTCTATTAGAGAAAGCTGTTTCTTTCATTATTCAGTGCAAATCTTGCCAAACGGATAGATGCTTATGCCTTATGAAATACAATGTTTTCTGCAAAGCTGTAAGACAGTTTTTAATGTGTTAGACGTTATATGCACAAAAACTTATGTTAGGACTTCAATGATCAAGATTGTCAGTTTACAGCTTTCTGAGTCCAGTAATGTTGAAATAGTGCTTTTGTTCAAATGAAGTGAAATCAAGCCCAAATCTGCTCAAAAGCTTGTCTCTCTATTAGAGAAAGCTGTTTCATTCAATATTCAGTGCAAATCTTGCCAAACGGATAGATGCTTATGCCTTATGAAATAAAATGTTTTCTGCAATGCTGTAAGACAGTTTTTAATGTGTTAGAAGTTATATGCACAAAAACTAATGTTAGGACTTCAATGATCAAGATTGTCAGTTTACAGCTTTCTGAGTCCAGTAATGTTGAAATAGTGCTTCTGTTCAAATGAAGTGAAATCTAGCCCAAATCTGCTCAAAAGCTTGGTCTCTCTATTAGAGAAAGCTGTTTCATTCAATATTCAGTGCAAATCTTGCCAAACTGAAACATTTTTATGTCTTATGAAATAAAATGTTTTCTACAATGCTGTAAGACAGTTTTTAATGTGTTAGAAGTTATATGCACAAAAACTTATGTTAGGACTTCAATGATCAAGATTGTCAGTTTACAGCTTTCTGAGTCCAGTAATGTTGAAATAGTGCTTCTGTTCAAATGAAGTGAAATCAAGCCCAAATCTGCTCAAAAGCTTTTCTCTCTATTAGAGAAAGCTGTTTCATTCAGTATTCAGTGCAAATCTTGCCAAACGGATACATGCTTATGCCTTATGAAATACAATGTTTTCTGCAAAGCTGTAAGACAGTTTTCAATGTGTTTAGAAGTTATATGCACAAAAACTTATGTTAGTACTTCAATGATCAAGATTGTCAGTTTACAGCTTTCTGAGTCCAGTAATGTTGAAATAGTGGTTCTGTTCAAATGAAGTGAAATCTAGCCCAAATCTGCTCAAAAGCTTGTCTCTTTATTAGAGAAAGCTGTTTAATTCAACATTCAGTGCAAATCTTGCCAAACTGAAACATGCTTATGTCTTATGAAATAAAATGTTTTCTGCAATGCTGTAAGACAGTTTTTAATGTGTTAGAAGTTATATACACAAAAACTAATGTTAGGACTTCAATTATCAAGATTGTCAGTTTACAGCTTTCTGAGTCCAGTAATGTTGAAATAGTGCTTTTGTTCAAATGAAGTGAAATCAAGCCCAAATCTGCTCAAAAGCTTGTCTCTCTAATAGAGAAAGCTGTTTCATTCAGTATTCAGTGCAAATCTTGCCAAACTGATAGATGCTTATGTCTTATGAAATAAAATGTTTTCTGCAATGCTGTAAGACAGTTTTTAATGTGTTAGAAGTTATATGCACAAAAACTAATGTTAGTACTTCAATGATCAAGATTGTCAGTTTACAGCTTTCTGAGTCCAGTAATGTTGAAATAGTGGTTCTGTTCAAATGAAGTGAAATCAAGCCCAAATCTGCTCAAAAGCTTTTCTCTCTATTAGAGAAAGCTGTTTCATTCAGTATTCAGTGCAAATCTTGCCAAATTGAAACATGCTTATGTCTTATGAAATAAAATGTTTTCTGCAATGCTGTAAGACAGTTTTTAATGTGTTAGAAGTTATATGCACAAAAACTTATGTTAGTAATTCAATGATCAAGATTGTCAGTTTACAGCTTTCTGAGTCCAGTAATGTTGAAATAGTGCCTCTGTTCAAATGAAGTGAAATCTAGCCCAAATCTGCTCAAAAGCTTTTCTCTCTATTAGAGAAAGCTGTTTCATTCAGTATTCAGTGCAAATCTTGCCAAACTGAAAGATGTTTATGCCTTATGAAATACAATGTTTTCTGTAATGCTGTAAGACAGTTTTTAATGTGTTAGAAGTTATATGCTCAAAAACTAATGTTAGGACTTCAATGATCAAGATTGTCAGTTTACAGCTTTCTGAGTCCAGTAATGTTGAAATAGTGCCTCTGTTCAAATGAAGTGAAATCAAGCCCAAATCTGCTAAAAAGCTTTTCTCTCTATTAGAGAAAGCTGTTTCATTCAGTATTCAGTGCAAATCTTGCCAAACTGAAAGATGTTTATGCCTTATGAAATACAATGTTTTCTGCAATGCTGTAAGACAGTTTTTAATGTGTTAGAAGTTATATGCTCAAAAACTAATGTTTGGACTTCAATGATCAAGATTGTCAGTTTACAGCTTTCTGAGTCCAGTAATGTTGAAATAGTGCCTCTGTTCAAATGAAGTGAAATCAAGCCCAAATATGCTCAAGAGCTTGTCTCTCTATTAGAGAAAGCTGTTTCATTCAATATTCAGTGCAAATCTTGCCAAACTAAAACATGCTTATGTCTTATGAAATACATTGTTTTCTGCAATGCTGTAAGACAGTTTTTAATGTGTTAGAAGTTACAGTATTGTTCAAAATAATAGCAGTACAATGTGACTAACCAGACTAATCAAGGTTTTTAGTATATTTTTTATTGCTACGTGGCAAACAAGTTACCAGTAGGTTCAGTAGATTGTCAGAAAACAAACAAGACCCAGCATTCATGATATGCACGCTCTTAAGGCTGTGCAATTGGGCAATTAGTTGAAAGGGGTGTGTTCAAAAAAATAGCAGTGTCTACCTTTGACTGTACAAACTCAAAACTATTTTGTACAAACATTTTTTTTTTTCTGGGATTTAGCAATCCTGTGAATCACTAAACTAATATTTAGTTGTATGACCACAGTTTTTTAAAACTGCTTGACATCTGTGTGGCATGGAGTCAACCAACTTGTGGCACCTCTCAGCTGTTATTCCACTCCATGATTCTTTAACAACATTCCACAATTCATTCACATTTCTTGGTTTTGCTTCAGAAACAGCATTTTTGATATCACCCCACAAGTTCTCAATTGGATTAAGGTCTGGAGATTGGGCTGGCCACTCCATAACATTAATTTTGTTGGTTTGGAACCAAGACTTTGCCCGTTTACTAGTGTGTTTTGGGTCATTGTCTTGTTGAAACAACCATTTCAAGGGCATGTCCTCTTCAGCATAGGGCAACATGACCTCTTCAAGTATTTTAACATATGCAAACTGATCCATGATCCCTGGTATGCGATAAATAGGCCCAACACCATAGTAGGAGAAACATGCCCATATCATGATGCTTGCACCTCCATGCTTCACGGTCTTCACTGTGTACTGTGGCTTGAATTCAGAGTTTGGGGGTCGTCTCACAAACTGCCTGTGGCCCTTGGACCCAAAAAGAACAATTTTACTCTCATCAGTCCACAAAATGTTCCTCCATTTCTCTTTAGGCCAGTTGATGTGTTCTTTGGCAAATTGTAACCTCTTCTGCACATGACTTTTTTATAACAGAGGGACTTTGCGGGGGATTCTTGAAAATAGATTAGCTTCACACAGACGTCTTCTAACTGTCACAGTACTTACAGGTAACTCCAGACTGTCTTTGATCATCCTGGAGGTGATCATTGGCTAAGCCTTTGCCATTCTGGTTATTCTTCTATCCATTTTGATGGTTGTCTTCCGTTTTCTTCCACGTCTCTCTGGTTTTGCTCTCCATTTTAAGGCATTGGAGATCATTTTAGCTGAACAGCCTATCATTTTTTGCACCTCTTTATAGGTTTTCCCCTCTCTAATCAACTTTTTAATCAAAGTACGCTGTTCTTCTGAACAATGTCTTGAACGACCCATTTTCCTCAGCTTTCAAATGCATGTTCAACAAGTGTTGGCTTCATCCTTAAATAGGGGCCACCTGATTCACACCTGTTTCTTCACAAAATTGATGACCTCAGTGATTGAATGCCACACTGCTATTTTTTTGAACACACCCCTTTCAACTAATTCAACTAATTGCCCAATTGCACAGCCTTAAGAGCGTGCATATCATGAATGCTGGGTCTCATTTGTTTTCTGAGAATCTACTGAACCTACTGGTAACTTGTTTGCCACGTAGCAATAAAAAAATATACGAAAAACCTTGATTATTCTGGTTAGTCACATTGTACTGCTATTATTTTGAACAATACTGTATATGCTCAAAAACTAATGTTTGGACTTCAATGATCAAGATTGTCAGTTTACAGCTTTCTGAGTCCAGTAATGTTGAAATAGTGCCTCTGTTCAAATGAAGTGAAATCAAGCCCAAATCTGCTCAAAAGCTTTTCTCTCTATTAGAGAAAGCTGTTTCATTCAGTATTCAGTGCAAATCTTGCCAAACTGAAACATGCTTATGTCTTATGAAATAAAATGTTTTCTGCAATGCTGTAAGACAGTTTTTAATGTGTTAGAAGTTATATGCTCAAAAACTAATGTTAGGACTTCAATGATCAAGATTGTCAGTTTACAGCTTTCTGAGTCCAGTAATGTTGAAATAGTGCCTCTGTTCAAATGAAGTGAAATCAAGCCCAAATCTGCTCAAAAGCTTTTCTCTCTATTAGAGAAAGCTGTTTCATTCAGTATTCAGTGCAAATCTTGCCAAACTGAAAGAGGTTTATGCCTTATGAAATACAATGTTTTCTGCAATGCTGTAAGACAGTTTTTAATGTGTAAGAAGTTACTTGCACAAAAACTTATGTTAGGACTTCAATGATCAAGATTGTCAGTTTACAGCTTTCTGAGTCCAGTAATGTTGAAATAGTGCCTCTGTTCAAATGAAGTGAAATCAAGCCCAAATCTGCTCAAGATCTTGTCTCTCTATTAGAGAAAGCTGTTTCATTCAGTATTCAGTGCAAATCTTGCCAAACTGAAAGATGTTTATGCCTTATGAAATACAATGTTTTCTGCAATGCTGTAAGACAGTTTTTAATGTGTTAGAAGTTATTTGCACAAAAACTTATGTTAGGACTTCAATGATCAAGATTGTCAGTTTACAGCTTTCTGAGTCCAGTAATGTTGAAATAGTGCCTCTGTTCAAATGAAGTGAAATCAAGCCCAAATCTGCTCAAAAGCTTTTCTCTCTATTAGAGAAAGCTGTTTCATTCAGTATTCAGTGCAAATCTTGCCAAACTGAAAGATGTTTATGCCTTATGAAATACATTGTTTTCTGCAATGCTGTAAGACAGTTTTTAATGTGTTCGAAGTTATATGCTCAAAAACTAATGTTTGGACTTCAATGATCAAGATTGTCAGTTTACAGCTTTCTGAGTCCAGTAATGTTGAAATAGTGCCTCTGTTCAAATGAAGTGAAATCAAGCCCAAATCTGCTCAAAAGCTTTTCTCTCTATTAGAGAAAGCTGTTTCATTCAGTATTCAGTGCAAATCTTGCCAAACTGAAACATGCTTATGTCTTATGAAATAAAATGTTTTCTGCAATGCTGTAAGACAGTTTTTAATGTGTTAGAAGTTATATGCTCAAAAACTAATGTTAGGACTTCAATGATCAAGATTGTCAGTTTACAGCTTTCTGAGTCCAGTAATGTTGAAATAGTGCCTCTGTTCAAATGAAGTGAAATCAAGCCCAAATCTGCTCAAAAGCTTTTCTCTCTATTAGAGAAAGCTGTTTCATTCAGTATTCAGTGCAAATCTTGCCAAACTGAAAGAGGTTTATGCCTTATGAAATACAAAGTTTTCTGCAATGCTGTAAGACAGTTTTTAATGTGTTAGAAGTTACTTGCACAAAAACTTATGTTAGGACTTCAATGATCAAGATTGTCAGTTTACAGCTTTCTGAGTCCAGTAATGTTGAAATAGTGCCTCTGTTCAAATGAAGTGAAATCAAGCCCAAATCTGCTCAAGATCTTGTCTCTCTATTAGAGAAAGCTGTTTCATTCAATATTCAGTGCAAATCTTGCCAAACTGAAACATGCTTATGTCTTATGAAATAAAATGTTTTCTGCAATGCTGTAAGACAGTTTTTAATGTGTTAGAAGTTATATGCTCAAAAACTAATGTTAGGACTTCATTGATCAAGATTGTCAGTTTACAGCTTTCTGAGTCCAGTACTGTTGAAATAGTGCCTTTGTTCAAATGAAGTGAAATCAAGCCCAAATCTGCTCAAAAGCTTTTCTCTCTATTAGAGGAAGCTGTTTCATTCAGTATTCAGTGCAAATCTTGCCAAACTGAAAGATGTTTATGCCTTATGAAATACATTGTTTTCTGCAATGCTGTAAGACAGTTTTTAATGTGTTAGAAGTTATATGCTCAAAAACTAATGTTTGGACTTCAATGATCAAGATTGTCAGTTTACAGCTTTCTGAGTCCAGTAATGTTGAAATAGTGCCTCTGTTCAAATGAAGTGAAATCAAGCCCAAATCTGCTCAAAAGCTTTTCTCTCTATTAGAGAAAGCTGTTTCATTCAGTATTCAGTGCAAATCTTGCCAAACTGAAAGATGTTTATGCCTTATGAAATACAATGTTTTCTGCAATGCTGTAAGACAGTTTTTAATGTGTTAGAAGTTATTTGCACAAAAACTTATGTTAGGACTTCAATGATCAAGATTGTCAGTTTACAGCTTTTTGAGTCCAGTAATGTTGAAATAGTGCCTCTGTTCAAATGAAGTGAAATCAAGCCCAAATCTGCTCAAGAGCTTGTCTCTCTATTAGAGAAAGCTGTTTCATTCAATATTCAGTGCAAATCTTGCCAAACTGAAACATGCTTATGTCTTATGAAATAAAATGTTTTCTGCAATGCTGTAAGACAGTTTTTAATGTGTTAGAAGTTATATGCTCAAAAACTAATGTTAGGACTTCAATGATCAAGATTGTCAGTTTACAGCTTTCTGAGTCCAGTAATGTTGAAATAGTGCCTCTGTTCAAATGAAGTGAAATCAAGCCCAAATCTGCTCAAAAGCTTTTCTCTCTATTAGAGAAAGCTGTTTCATTCAGTATTCAGTGCAAATCTTGCCAAACTGAAACATGCTTATGTCTTATGAAATAAAATGTTTTCTGCAATGCTGTAAGACAGTTTTTAATGTGTTAGAAGTTATATGCTCAAAAACTAATGTTAGGACTTCAATGATCAAGATTGTCAGTTTACAGCTTTCTGAGTCCAGTAATGTTGAAATAGTGCCTCTGTTCAAATGAAGTGAAATCAAGCCCAAATCTGCTCAAAAGCTATTCTCTCTATTAGAGAAAGCTGTTTCATTCAGTATTCAGTGCAAATCTTGCCAAACTGAAAGATGTTTATGCCTTATGAAATACAATGTTTTCTGCAATGCTGTAAGACAGTTTTTAATGTGTTAGAAGTTATTTGCACAAAAACTTATGTTAGGACTTCAATGATCAAGATTGTCAGTTTACAGCTTTCTGAGTCCAGTAATGTTGAAATAGTGCCTCTGTTCAAATGAAGTGAAATCAAGCCCAAATCTGCTCAAAAGCTTTTCTCTCTATTAGAGAAAGCTGTTTCATTCAGTATTCAGTGCAAATCTTGCCAAACTGAAAGATGTTTATGCCTTATGAAATACAATGTTTTCTGCAATGCTGTAAGACAGTTTTTAATGTGTTAGAAGTTATTTGCACAAAAACTTATGTTAGGACTTCAATGATCAAGATTGTCAGTTTACAGCTTTCTGAGTCCAGTAATGTTGAAATAGTGCCTCTGTTCAAATGAAGTGAAATCAAGCCCAAATCTGCTCAAAAGCTTTTCTCTCTATTAGAGAAAGCTGTTTCATTCAGTATTCAGTGCAAATCTTGCCAAACTGAAAGATGTTTATGCCTTATGAAATACAATGTTTTCTGCAATGCTGTAAGACAGTTTTTAATGTGTTAGAAGTTATATGCTCAAAAACTAATGTTTGGACTTCAATGATCAAGATTGTCAGTTTACAGCTTTCTGAGTCCAGTAATGTTGAAATAGTGCCTCTGTTCAAATGAAGTGAAATCAAGCCCAAATCTGCTCAAAAGCTTTTCTCTCTATTAGAGAAAGCTTTTTCATTCAGTATTCAGTGCAAATCTTGCCAAACTGAAAGATGTTTATGCCTTATGAAATACAATGTTTTCTGCAATGCTGTAAGACAGTTTTTAATGTGTTAGAAGTTATTTGCACAAAAACTTATGTTAGGACTTCAATGATCAAGATTGTCAGTTTACAGCTTTCTGAGTCCAGTAATGTTGAAATAGTGCCTCTGTTCAAATGAAGTGAAATCAAACCCAAATCTGCTCAAGAGCTTGTCTCTCTATTAGAGAAAGCTGTTTCATTCAATATTCAGTGCAAATCTTGCCAAACTGAAAGATGTTTATGCCTTATGAAATACAATGTTTTCTGCAATGCTGTAAGACAGTTTTTAATGTGTTAGAAGTTATTTGCACAAAAACTTATGTTAGGACTTCAATGATCAAGATTGTCAGTTTACAGCTTTCTGAGTCCAGTAATGTTGAAATAGTGCCTCTGTTCAAATGAAGTGAAATCAAGCCCAAATCTGCTCAAAATCTTTTCTCTCTATTAGAGAAAGCTGTTTCATTCAGTATTCAGTGCAAATCTTGCCAAACTGAAAGATGTTTATGCCTTATGAAATACAATGTTTTCTGCAATGCTGTAAGACAGTTTTTAATGTGTTAGAAGTTATATGCTCAAAAACTAATGTTTGGACTTCAATGATCAAGATTGTCAGTTTACAGCTTTCTGAGTCCAGTAATGTTGAAATAGTGCCTCTGTTCAAATGAAGTGAAATCAAGCCCAAATCTGCTCAAAAGCTTTTCTCTCTATTAGAGAAAGCTTTTTCATTCAGTATTCAGTGCAAATCTTGCCAAACTGAAAGATGTTTATGCCTTATGAAATACAATGTTTTCTGCAATGCTGTAAGACAGTTTTTAATGTGTTAGAAGTTATTTGCACAAAAACTTATGTTAGGACTTCAATGATCAAGATTGTCAGTTTACAGCTTTCTGAGTCCAGTAATGTTGAAATAGTGCCTCTGTTCAAATGAAGTGAAATCAAACCCAAATCTGCTCAAGAGCTTGTCTCTCTATTAGAGAAAGCTGTTTCATTCAATATTCAGTGCAAATCTTGCCAAACTGAAACATGCTTATGTCTTATGAAATAAAATGTTTTCTGCAATGCTGTAAGACAGTTTTTAATGTGTTAGAAGTTATATGCTCAAAAACTTATGTTAGGACTTCAATGATCAAGATTGTCAGTTTACAGCTTTCTGAGTCCAGTAATGTTGAAATAGTGCCTTTGTTCAAATGAAGTAAAATCAAGCCCAAATCTGCTCAAAAGCTTTTCTCTCTATTAGAGGAAGCTGTTTCATTCAGTATTCAGTGCAAATCTTGCCAAACTGAAAGATGTTTATGCCTTATGAAATACAATGTTTTCTGCAATGCTGTAAGACAGTTTTTAATGTGTTAGAAGTTATATGCTCAAAAACTAATGTTTGGACTTCAATGATCAAGATTGTCAGTTTACAGCTTTCTGAGTCCAGTAATGTTGAAATAGTGCCTCTGTTCAAATGAAGTGAAATCAAGCCCAAATCTGCTCAAAAGCTTTTCTCTCTATTAGAGAAAGCTGTTTCATTCAGTATTCAGTGCAAATCTTGCCAAACTGAAACATGCTTATGTCTTATGAAATAAAATGTTTTCTGCAATGCTGTAAGACAGTTTTTAATGTGTTAGAAGTTATATGCTCAAAAACTAATGTTAGGACTTCAATGATCAAGATTGTCAGTTTACAGCTTTCTGAGTCCAGTAATGTTGAAATAGTGCCTCTGTTCAAATGAAGTGAAATCAAGCCCAAATCTGCTCAAAAGCTTTTCTCTCTATTAGAGAAAGCTGTTTCATTCAGTATTCAGTGCAAATCTTGCCAAACTGAAAGATGTTTATGCCTTATGAAATACAATGTTTTCTGCAATGCTGTAAGACAGTTTTTAATGTGTTAGAAGTTATTTGCACAAAAACTTATGTTAGGACTTCAATGATCAAGATTGTCAGTTTACAGCTTTCTGAGTCCAGTAATGTTGAAATAGTGCCTCTGTTCAAATGAAGTGAAATCAAACCCAAATCTGCTCAAGAGCTTGTCTCTCTATTAGAGAAAGCTGTTTCATTCAATATTCAGTGCAAATCTTGCCAAACTGAAAGATGTTTATGCCTTATGAAATACAATGTTTTCTGCAATGCTGTAAGACAGTTTTTAATGTGTTAGAAGTTATTTGCACAAAAACTTATGTTAGGACTTCAATGATCAAGATTGTCAGTTTACAGCTTTCTGAGTCCAGTAATGTTGAAATAGTGCCTCTGTTCAAATGAAGTGAAATCAAGCCCAAATCTGCTCAAAAGCTTTTCTCTCTATTAGAGAAAGCTGTTTCATTCAGTATTCAGTGCAAATCTTGCCAAACTGAAAGATGTTTATGCCTTATGAAATACAATGTTTTCTGCAATGCTGTAAGACAGTTTTTAATGTGTTAGAAGTTATATGCTCAAAAACTAATGTTTGGACTTCAATGATCAAGATTGTCAGTTTACAGCTTTCTGAGTCCAGTAATGTTGAAATAGTGCCTCTGTTCAAATGAAGTGAAATCAAGCCCAAATCTGCTCAAAAGCTTTTCTCTCTATTAGAGAAAGCTTTTTCATTCAGTATTCAGTGCAAATCTTGCCAAACTGAAAGATGTTTATGCCTTATGAAATACAATGTTTTCTGCAATGCTGTAAGACAGTTTTTAATGTGTTAGAAGTTATTTGCACAAAAACTTATGTTAGGACTTCAATGATCAAGATTGTCAGTTTACAGCTTTCTGAGTCCAGTAATGTTGAAATAGTGCCTCTGTTCAAATGAAGTGAAATCAAACCCAAATCTGCTCAAGAGCTTGTCTCTCTATTAGAGAAAGCTGTTTCATTCAATATTCAGTGCAAATCTTGCCAAACTGAAACATGCTTATGTCTTATGAAATAAAATGTTTTCTGCAATGCTGTAAGACAGTTTTTAATGTGTTAGAAGTTATATGCTCAAAAACTTATGTTAGGACTTCAATGATCAAGATTGTCAGTTTACAGCTTTCTGAGTCCAGTAATGTTGAAATAGTGCCTTTGTTCAAATGAAGTAAAATCAAGCCCAAATCTGCTCAAAAGCTTTTCTCTCTATTAGAGGAAGCTGTTTCATTCAGTATTCAGTGCAAATCTTGCCAAACTGAAAGATGTTTATGCCTTATGAAATACAATGTTTTCTGCAATGCTGTAAGACAGTTTTTAATGTGTTAGAAGTTATATGCTCAAAAACTAATGTTTGGACTTCAATGATCAAGATTGTCAGTTTACAGCTTTCTGAGTCCAGTAATGTTGAAATAGTGCCTCTGTTCAAATGAAGTGAAATCAAGCCCAAATCTGCTCAAAAGCTTTTCTCTCTATTAGAGAAAGCTGTTTCATTCAGTATTCAGTGCAAATCTTGCCAAACTGAAACATGCTTATGTCTTATGAAATAAAATGTTTTCTGCAATGCTGTAAGACAGTTTTTAATGTGTTAGAAGTTATATGCTCAAAAACTAATGTTAGGACTTCAATGATCAAGATTGTCAGTTTACAGCTTTCTGAGTCCAGTAATGTTGAAATAGTGCCTCTGTTCAAATGAAGTGAAATCAAGCCCAAATCTGCTCAAAAGCTTTTCTCTCTATTAGAGAAAGCTGTTTCATTCAGTATTCAGTGCAAATCTTGCCAAACTGAAAGATGTTTATGCCTTATGAAATACAATGTTTTCTGCAATGCTGTAAGACAGTTTTTAATGTGTTAGAAGTTATATGCTCAAAAACTAATGTTTGGACTTCAATGATCAAGATTGTCAGTTTACAGCTTTCTGAGTCCAGTAATGTTGAAATAGTGCCTCTGTTCAAATGAAGTGAAATCAAGCCCAAATCTGCTCAAAAGCTTTTCTCTCTATTAGAGAAAGCTTTTTCATTCAGTATTCAGTGCAAATCTTGCCAAACTGAAAGATGTTTATGCCTTATGAAATACAATGTTTTCTGCAATGCTGTAAGACAGTTTTTAATGTGTTAGAAGTTATTTGCACAAAAACTTATGTTAGGACTTCAATGATCAAGATTGTCAGTTTACAGCTTTCTGAGTCCAGTAATGTTGAAATAGTGCCTCTGTTCAAATGAAGTGAAATCAAACCCAAATCTGCTCAAGAGCTTGTCTCTCTATTAGAGAAAGCTGTTTCATTCAATATTCAGTGCAAATCTTGCCAAACTGAAACATGCTTATGTCTTATGAAATAAAATGTTTTCTGCAATGCTGTAAGACAGTTTTTAATGTGTTAGAAGTTATATGCTCAAAAACTTATGTTAGGACTTCAATGATCAAGATTGTCAGTTTACAGCTTTCTGAGTCCAGTAATGTTGAAATAGTGCCTTTGTTCAAATGAAGTAAAATCAAGCCCAAATCTGCTCAAAAGCTTTTCTCTCTATTAGAGGAAGCTGTTTCATTCAGTATTCAGTGCAAATCTTGCCAAACTGAAAGATGTTTATGCCTTATGAAATACAATGTTTTCTGCAATGCTGTAAGACAGTTTTTAATGTGTTAGAAGTTATATGCTCAAAAACTAATGTTTGGACTTCAATGATCAAGATTGTCAGTTTACAGCTTTCTGAGTCCAGTAATGTTGAAATAGTGCCTCTGTTCAAATGAAGTGAAATCAAGCCCAAATCTGCTCAAAAGCTTTTCTCTCTATTAGAGAAAGCTGTTTCATTCAGTATTCAGTGCAAATCTTGCCAAACTGAAACATGCTTATGTCTTATGAAATAAAATGTTTTCTGCAATGCTGTAAGACAGTTTTTAATGTGTTAGAAGTTATATGCTCAAAAACTAATGTTAGGACTTCAATGATCAAGATTGTCAGTTTACAGCTTTCTGAGTCCAGTAATGTTGAAATAGTGCCTCTGTTCAAATGAAGTGAAATCAAGCCCAAATCTGCTCAAAAGCTTTTCTCTCTATTAGAGAAAGCTGTTTCATTCAGTATTCAGTGCAAATCTTGCCAAACTGAAAGATGTTTATGCCTTATGAAATACAATGTTTTCTGCAATGCTGTAAGACAGTTTTTAATGTGTTAGAAGTTATTTGCACAAAAACTTATGTTAGGACTTCAATGATCAAGATTGTCAGTTTACAGCTTTCTGAGTCCAGTAATGTTGAAATAGTGCCTCTGTTCAAATGAAGTGAAATCAAGCCCAAATCTGCTCAAAAGCTTTTCTCTCTATTAGAGAAAGCTGTTTCATTCAGTATTCAGTGCAAATCTTGCCAAACTGAAAGATGTTTATGCCTTATGAAATACAATGTTTTCTGCAATGCTGTAAGACAGTTTTTAATGTGTTAGAAGTTATATGCTCAAAAACTAATGTTTGGACTTCAATGATCAAGATTGTCAGTTTACAGCTTTCTGAGTCCAGTAATGTTGAAATAGTGCCTCTGTTCAAATGAAGTGAAATCAAGCCCAAATCTGCTCAAAAGCTTTTCTCTCTATTAGAGAAAGCTGTTTCATTCAGTATTCAGTGCAAATCTTGCCAAACTGAAACATGCTTATGTCTTATGAAATAAAATGTTTTCTGCAATGCTGTAAGACAGTTTTTAATGTGTTAGAAGTTATATGCTCAAAAACTAATGTTAGGACTTCAATGATCAAGATTGTCAGTTTACAGCTTTCTGAGTCCAGTAATGTTGAAATAGTGCCTCTGTTCAAATGAAGTGAAATCAAGCCCAAATCTGCTCAAAAGCTTTTCTCTCTATTAGAGAAAGCTGTTTCATTCAGTATTCAGTGCAAATCTTGCCAAACTGAAAGATGTTTATGCCTTATGAAATACAATGTTTTCTGCAATGCTGTAAGACAGTTTTTAATGTGTTAGAAGTTATTTGCACAAAAACTTATGTTAGGACTTCAATGATCAAGATTGTCAGTTTACAGCTTTCTGAGTCCAGTAATGTTGAAATAGTGCCTCTGTTCAAATGAAGTGAAATCAAACCCAAATCTGCTCAAGAGCTTGTCTCTCTATTAGAGAAAGCTGTTTCATTCAATATTCAGTGCAAATCTTGCCAAACTGAAACATGCTTATGTCTTATGAAATAAAATGTTTTCTGCAATGCTGTAAGACAGTTTTTAATGTGTTAGAAGTTATATGCTCAAAAACTTATGTTAGGACTTCAATGATCAAGATTGTCAGTTTACAGCTTTCTGAGTCCAGTAATGTTGAAATAGTGCCTTTGTTCAAATGAAGTAAAATCAAGCCCAAATCTGCTCAAAAGCTTTTCTCTCTATTAGAGGAAGCTGTTTCATTCAGTATTCAGTGCAAATCTTGCCAAACTGAAAGATGTTTATGCCTTATGAAATACAATGTTTTCTGCAATGCTGTAAGACAGTTTTTAATGTGTTAGAAGTTATATGCTCAAAAACTAATGTTTGGACTTCAATGATCAAGATTGTCAGTTTACAGCTTTCTGAGTCCAGTAATGTTGAAATAGTGCCTCTGTTCAAATGAAGTGAAATCAAGCCCAAATCTGCTCAAAAGCTTTTCTCTCTATTAGAGAAAGCTGTTTCATTCAGTATTCAGTGCAAATCTTGCCAAACTGAAACATGCTTATGTCTTATGAAATAAAATGTTTTCTGCAATGCTGTAAGACAGTTTTTAATGTGTTAGAAGTTATATGCTCAAAAACTAATGTTAGGACTTCAATGATCAAGATTGTCAGTTTACAGCTTTCTGAGTCCAGTAATGTTGAAATAGTGCCTCTGTTCAAATGAAGTGAAATCAAGCCCAAATCTGCTCAAAAGCTTTTCTCTCTATTAGAGAAAGCTGTTTCATTCAGTATTCAGTGCAAATCTTGCCAAACTGAAAGATGTTTATGCCTTATGAAATACAATGTTTTCTGCAATGCTGTAAGACAGTTTTTAATGTGTTAGAAGTTATTTGCACAAAAACTTATGTTAGGACTTCAATGATCAAGATTGTCAGTTTACAGCTTTCTGAGTCCAGTAATGTTGAAATAGTGCCTCTGTTCAAATGAAGTGAAATCAAGCCCAAATCTGCTCAAAAGCTTTTCTCTCTATTAGAGAAAGCTGTTTCATTCAGTATTCAGTGCAAATCTTGCCAAACTGAAAGATGTTTATGCCTTATGAAATACATTGTTTTCTGCAATGCTGTAAGACAGTTTTTAATGTGTTAGAAGTTATATGCTCAAAAACTAATGTTTGGACTTCAATGATCAAGATTGTCAGTTTACAGCTTTCTGAGTCCAGTAATGTTGAAATAGTGCCTCTGTTCAAATGAAGTGAAATCAAGCCCAAATCTGTTCAAAAGCTTTTCTCTCTATTAGAGAAAGCTGTTTCATTCAGTATTCAGTGCAAATCTTGCCAAACTGAAAGAGGTTTATTGCCTTATGAAATACAATGTTTTCTGCAATGCTGTAAGACAGTTTTTAATGTGTTAGAAGTTACTTGCACAAAAACTTATGTTAGGACTTCAATGATCAAGATTGTCAGTTTACAGCTTTCTGAGTCCAGTAATGTTGAAATAGTGCCTCTGTTCAAATGAAGTGAAATCAAGCCCAAATCTGCTCAAGATCTTGTCTCTCTATTAGAGAAAGCTGTTTCATTCAATATTCAGTGCAAATCTTGCCAAACTGAAACATGCTTATGTCTTATGAAATAAAATGTTTTCTGCAATGCTGTAAGACAGTTTTTAATGTGTTAGAAGTTATATGCTCAAAAACTAATGTTAGGACTTCATTGATCAAGATTGTCAGTTTACAGCTTTCTGAGTCCAGTAATGTTGAAATAGTGCCTTTGTTCAAATGAAGTGAAATCAAGCCCAAATCTGCTCAAAAGCTTTTCTCTCTATTAGAGGAAGCTGTTTCATTCAGTATTCAGTGCAAATCTTGCCAAACTGAAAGATGTTTATGCCTTATGAAATACAATGTTTTCTGCAATGCTGTAAGACAGTTTTTAATGTGTTAGAAGTTATATGCTCAAAAACTAATGTTTGGACTTCAATGATCAAGATTGTCAGTTTACAGCTTTCTGAGTCCAGTAATGTTGAAATAGTGCCTCTGTTCAAATGAAGTGAAATCAAGCCCAAATCTGCTCAAAAGCTATTCTCTCTATTAGAGAAAGCTGTTTCATTCAGTATTCAGTGCAAATCTTGCCAAACTGAAAGATGTTTATGTCTTATGAAATAAAATGTTTTCTGCAATGCTGTAAGACAGTTTTTAATGTGTTAGAAGTTATATGCTCAAAAACTAATGTTAGGACTTCAATGATCAAGATTGTCAGTTTACAGCTTTCTGAGTCCAGTAATGTTGAAATAGTGCCTTTGTTCAAATGAAGTAAAATCAAGCCCAAATCTGCTCAAAAGCTTTTCTCTCTATTAGAGGAAGCTGTTTCATTCAGTATTCAGTGCAAATCTTGCCAAACTGAAAGATGTTTATGCCTTATGAAATACAATGTTTTCTGCAATGCTGTAAGACAGTTTTTAATGTGTTAGAAGTTATATGCTCAAAAACTAATGTTTGGACTTCAATGATCAAGATTGTCAGTTTACAGCTTTCTGAGTCCAGTAATGTTGAAATAGTGCCTCTGTTCAAATGAAGTGAAATCAAGCCCAAATCTGCTCAAAAGCTTTTCTCTCTATTAGAGAAAGCTGTTTCATTCAGTATTCAGTGCAAATCTTGCCAAACTGAAAGATGTTTATGCCTTATGAAATACAATGTTTTCTGCAATGCTGTAAGACAGTTTTTAATGTGTTAGAAGTTATTTGCACAAAAACTTATGTTAGGACTTCAATGATCAAGATTGTCAGTTTACAGCTTTCTGAGTCCAGTAATGTTGAAATAGTGCCTCTGTTCAAATGAAGTGAAATCAAGCCCAAATCTGCTCAAGAGCTTGTCTCTCTATTAGAGAAAGCTGTTTCATTCAATATTCAGTGCAAATCTTGCCAAACTGAAACATGCTTATGTCTTATGAAATAAAATGTTTTCTGCAATGCTGTAAGACAGTTTTTAATGTGTTAGAAGTTATATGCTCAAAAACTAATGTTATGACTTCAATGATCAAGATTGTCAGTTTACAGCTTTCTGAGTCCAGTAATGTTGAAATAGTGCCTCTGTTCAAATGAAGTGAAATCAAGCCCAAATCTGCTCAAAAGCTTTTCTCTCTATTAGAGAAAGCTGTTTCATTCAGTATTCAGTGCAAATCTTGCAAAACTGAAAGATGTTTATGCCTTATGAAATACAATGTTTTCTGCAATGCTGTAAGACAGTTTTTAATGTGTTAGAAGTTATTTGCACAAAAACTTATGTTAGGACTTCAATGATCAAGATTGTCAGTTTACAGCTTTCTGAGTCCAGTAATGTTGAAATAGTGCCTCTGTTCAAATGAAGTGAAATCAAGCCCAAATCTGCTCAAAAGCTTTTCTCTCTATTAGAGAAAGCTGTTTCATTCAGTATTCAGTGCAAATCTTGCCAAACTGAAAGATGTTTATGCCTTATGAAATACAATGTTTTCTGCAATGCTGTAAGACAGTTTTTAATGTGTTAGAAGTTTTATGCTCAAAAACTAATGTTTGGACTTCAATGATCAACATTGTCAGTTTACAGCTTTCTGAGTCCAGTAATGTTGAAATAGTGCCTCTGTTCAAATGAAGTGAAATCAAGCCCAAATCTGCTCAAAAGCTTTTCTCTCTATTAGAGAAAGCTTTTTCATTCAGTATTCAGTGCAAATCTTGCCAAACTGAAAGATGTTTATGCCTTATGAAATACAATGTTTTCTGCAATGCTGTAAGACAGTTTTTAATGTGTTAGAAGTTATTTGCACAAAAACTTATGTTAGGACTTCAATGATCAAGATTGTCAGTTTACAGCTTTCTGAGTCCAGTAATGTTGAAATAGTGCCTCTGTTCAAATGAAGTGAAATCAAGCCCAAATCTGCTCAAAAGCTTTTCTCTCTATTAGAGAAAGCTGTTTCATTCAGTATTCAGTGCAAATCTTGCCAAACTGAAAGATGTTTATGCCTTATGAAATACAATGTTTTCTGTAATGCTGTAAGACAGTTTTTAATGTGTTAGAAGTTATATGCTCAAAAACTAATGTTAGGACTTCAATGATCAAGATTGTCAGTTTACAGCTTTCTGAGTCCAGTAATGTTGAAATAGTGCCTCTGTTCAAATGAAGTGAAATCAAGCCCAAATCTGCTCAAAAGCTTTTCTCTCTATTAGAGAAAGCTGTTTCATTCAGTATTCAGTGCAAATCTTGCCAAACTGAAAGATGTTTATGCCTTATGAAATACAATGTTTTCTGCAATGCTGTAAGACAGTTTTTAATGTGTTAGAAGTTATATGCTCAAAAACTAATGTTTGGACTTCAATGATCAAGATTGTCAGTTTACAGCTTTCTGAGTCCAGTAATGTTGAAATAGTGCCTCTGTTCAAATGAAGTGAAATCAAGCCCAAATATGCTCAAGAGCTTGTCTCTCTATTAGAGAAAGCTGTTTCATTCAATATTCAGTGCAAATCTTGCCAAACTGAAACATGCTTATGTCTTATGAAATAAAATGTTTTCTGCAATGCTGTAAGACAGTGTTTAATGTGTTAGAAGTTATATGCTCAAAAACTAATGTTAGGACTTCAATGATCAAGATTGTCAGTTTACAGCTTTCTGAGTCCAGTAATGTTGAAATAGTGCCTTTGTTCAAATGAAGTAAAATCAAGCCCAAATCTGCTCAAAAGCTTTTCTCTCTATTAGAGGAAGCTGTTTCATTCAGTATTCAGTGCAAATCTTGCCAAACTGAAAGATGTTTATGCCTTATGAAATACAATGTTTTCTGCAATGCTGTAAGACAGTTTTTAATGTGTTAGAAGTTATATGCTCAAAAACTAATGTTTGGACTTCAATGATCAAGATTGTCAGTTTACAGCTTTCTGAGTCCAGTAATGTTGAAATAGTGCCTCTGTTCAAATGAAGTGAAATCAAGCCCAAATCTGCTCAAAAGCTTTTCTCTCTATTAGAGAAAGCTGTTTCATTCAGTATTCAGTGCAAATCTTGCCAAACTGAAAGATGTTTATGCCTTATGAAATACAATGTTTTCTGCAATGCTGTAAGACAGTTTTTAATGTGTTAGAAGTTATTTGCACAAAAACTTATGTTAGGACTTCAATGATCAAGATTGTCAGTTTACAGCTTTCTGAGTCCAGTAATGTTGAAATAGTGCCTCTGTTCAAATGAAGTGAAATCAAGCCCAAATCTGCTCAAGAGCTTGTCTCTCTATTAGAGAAAGCTGTTTCATTCAATATTCAGTGCAAATCTTGCCAAACTGAAACATGCTTATGTCTTATGAAATAAAATGTTTTCTGCAATGCTGTAAGACAGTTTTTAATGTGTTAGAAGTTATATGCTCAAAAACTAATGTTATGACTTCAATGATCAAGATTGTCAGTTTACAGCTTTCTGAGTCCAGTAATGTTGAAATAGTGCCTCTGTTCAAATGAAGTGAAATCAAGCCCAAATCTGCTCAAAAGCTTTTCTCTCTATTAGAGAAAGCTGTTTCATTCAGTGTTCAGTGCAAATCTTGCCAAACTGAAAGATGTTTATGCCTTATGAAATACAATGTTTTCTGCAATGCTGTAAGACAGTTTTTAATGTGTTAGAAGTTATTTGCACAAAAACTTATGTTAGGACTTCAATGATCAAGATTGTCAGTTTACAGCTTTCTGAGTCCAGTAATGTTGAAATAGTGCCTCTGTTCAAATGAAGTGAAATCAAGCCCAAATCTGCTCAAAAGCTTTTCTCTCTATTAGAGAAAGCTGTTTCATTCAGTATTCAGTGCAAATCTTGCCAAACTGAAAGATGTTTATGCCTTATGAAATACAATGTTTTCTGCAATGCTGTAAGACAGTTTTTAATGTGTTAGAAGTTATATGCTCAAAAACTAATGTTTGGACTTCAATGATCAACATTGTCAGTTTACAGCTTTCTGAGTCCAGTAATGTTGAAATAGTGCCTCTGTTCAAATGAAGTGAAATCAAGCCCAAATCTGCTCAAAAGCTTTTCTCTCTATTAGAGAAAGCTTTTTCATTCAGTATTCAGTGCAAATCTTGCCAAACTGAAAGATGTTTATGCCTTATGAAATACAATGTTTTCTGCAATGCTGTAAGACAGTTTTTAATGTGTTAGAAGTTATTTGCACAAAAACTTATGTTAGGACTTCAATGATCAACATTGTCAGTTTACAGCTTTCTGAGTCCAGTAATCTTGAAATAGTGCCTCTGTTCAAATGAAGTGAAATCAAACCCAAATCTGCTCAAGAGCTTGTCTCTCTATTAGAGAAAGCTTTTTCATTCAATATTCAGTGCAAATCTTGCCAAACTGAAACATGCTTATGTCTTATGAAATAAAATGTTTTCTGCAATGCTGTAAGACAGTTTTTAATGTGTTAGAAGTTATATGCTCAAAAACTAATGTTAGGACTTCAATGATCAAGATTGTCAGTTTACAGCTTTCTGAGTCCAGTAATGTTGAAATAGTGCCTTTGTTCAAATGAAGTAAAATCAAGCCCAAATCTGCTCAAAAGCTTTTCTCTCTATTAGAGGAAGCTGTTTCATTCAGTATTCAGTGCAAATCTTGCCAAACTGAAAGATGTTTATGCCTTATGAAATACAATGTTTTCTGCAATGCTGTAAGACAGTTTTTAATGTGTTAGAAGTTATATGCTCAAAAACTAACGTTTGGACTTCAATGATCAAGATTGTCAGTTTACAGCTTTCTGAGTCCAGTAATGTTGAAATAGTGCCTCTGTTCAAATGAAGTGAAATCAAGCCCAAATCTGCTCAAAAGCTTTTCTCTCTATTAGAGAAAGCTGTTTCATTCAGTATTCAGTGCAAATCTTGCCAAACTGAAAGATGTTTATGCCTTATGAAATACAATGTTTTCTGCAATGCTGTAAGACAGTTTTTAATGTGTTAGAAGTTATTTGCACAAAAACTTATGTTAGGACTTCAATGATCAAGATTGTCAGTTTACAGCTTTCTGAGTCCAGTAATGTTGAAATAGTGCCTCTGTTCAAATGAAGTGAAATCAAGCCCAAATCTGCTCAAAAGCTTTTCTCTCTATTAGAGTAAGCTGTTTCATTCAGTATTCAGTGCAAATCTTGCCAAACTGAAAGATGTTTATGCCTTATGAAATACAATGTTTTCTGCAATGCTGTAAGACAGTTTTTAATGTGTTAGAAGTTATATGCTCAAAAACTAATGTTTGGACTTCAATGATCAAGATTGTCAGTTTACAGCTTTCTGAGTCCAGTAATGTTGAAATAGTGCCTCTGTTCAAATGAAGTGAAATCAAGCCCAATTCTGCTCAAAAGCTTTTCTCTCTATTAGAGAAAGCTGTTTCATTCAGTATTCAGTGCAAATCTTGCCAAACTGAAATATGCTTATGTCTTATGAAATAAAATGTTTTCTGCAATGCTGTAAGACAGTTTTTAATGTGTTAGAAGTTATTTGCACAAAAACTTATGTTAGGACTTCAATGATCAAGATTGTCAGTTTACAGCTTTCTGAGTCCAGTAATGTTGAAATAGTGCCTTTGTTCAAATGAAGTGAAATCAAGCCCAAATCTGCTCAAAAGCTTTTCTCTCTATTAGAGAAAGCTGTTTCATTCAGTATTCAGTGCAAATCTTGCCAAACTGAAAGATGTTTATGCCTTATGAAATACATTGTTTTCTGCAATGCTGTAAGACAGTTTTTAATGTGTTAGAAGTTATATGCTCAAAAACTAATGTTTGGACTTCAATGATCAAGATTGTCAGTTTACAGCTTTCTGAGTCCAGTAATGTTGAAATAGTGCCTCTGTTCAATATAATAACTTAATAATATTGATAGTTCATCGTCTAGCTGACTACGTCTTGTATTATTATAATTTTTTTAGTTTTTCTAAAATCCTGTCAAATGTGCACAAACTACTAGCTACTACTAAATATTGTAGAAACATAATTTTCTGTAAAGTTGCTTTGTAACGATTTGTTTTGTAAAAAGCGCTATACAAATAAACTTGAATTGAAAAAAAAAAAATTGTTCAAATGAAGTGAAATCAAGCCCAAATCTGTTCAAAAGCTTTTCTCTCTATTAGAGAAAGCTGTTTCATTCAGTATTCAGTGCAAATCTTGCCAAACTGAAAGAGGTTTATGCCTTATGAAATACAATGTTTTCTGCAATGCTGTAAGACAGTTTTTAATGTGTTAGAAGTTACTTGCACAAAAACTTATGTTAGGACTTCAATGATCAAGATTGTCAGTTTACAGCTTTCTGAGTCCAGTAATGTTGAAATAGTGCCTCTGTTCAAATGAAGTGAAATCAAGCCCAAATCTGCTCAAGATCTTGTCTCTCTATTAGAGAAAGCTGTTTCATTCAATATTCAGTGCAAATCTTGCCAAACTGAAACATGCTTATGTCTTATGAAATAAAATGTTTTCTGCAATGCTGTAAGACAGTTTTTAATGTGTTAGAAGTTATATGCTCAAAAACTAATGTTAGGACTTCATTGATCAAGATTGTCAGTTTACAGCTTTCTGAGTCCAGTAATGTTGAAATAGTGCCTTTGTTCAAATGAAGTGAAATCAAGCCCAAATCTGCTCAAAAGCTTTTCTCTCTATTAGAGGAAGCTGTTTCATTCAGTATTCAGTGCAAATCTTGCCAAACTGAAAGATGTTTATGCCTTATGAAATACAATGTTTTCTGCAATGCTGTAAGACAGTTTTTAATGTGTTAGAAGTTATATGCTCAAAAACTAATGTTTGGACTTCAATGATCAAGATTGTCAGTTTACAGCTTTCTGAGTCCAGTAATGTTGAAATAGTGCCTCTGTTCAAATGAAGTGAAATCAAGCCCAAATCTGCTCAAAAGATATTCTCTCTATTAGAGAAAGCTGTTTCATTCAGTATTCAGTGCAAATCTTGCCAAACTGAAAGATGTTTATGCCTTATGAAATACAATGTTTTCTGCAATGCTGTAAGACAGTTTTTAATGTGTTAGAAGTTATTTGCACAAAAACTTATGTTAGGACTTCAATGATCAAGATTGTCAGTTTACACCTTTTTGAGTCCAGTAATGTTGAAATAGTGCCTCTGTTCAAATGAAGTGAAATCAAGCCCAAATCTGCTCAAGAGCTTGTCTCTCTATTAGAGAAAGCTGTTTCATTCAATATTCAGTGCAAATCTTGCCAAACTGAAACATGCTTATGTCTTATGAAATAAAATGTTTTCTGCAATGCTGTAAGACAGTTTTTAATGTGTTAGAAGTTATATGCTCAAAAACTAATGTTAGGACTTCAATGATCAAGATTGTCAGTTTACCGCTTTCTGAGTCCAGTAATGTTGAAATAGTGCCTCTGTTCAAATGAAGTGAAATCAAGCCCAAATCTGCTCAAAAGCTTTTCTCTCTATTAGAGAAAGCTGTTTCATTCAGTATTCAGTGCAAATCTTGCCAAACTGAAACATGCTTATGTCTTATGAAATAAAATGTTTTCTGCAATGCTGTAAGACAGTTTTTAATGTGTTAGAAGTTATATGCTCAAAAACTAATGTTAGGACTTCAATGATCAAGATTGTCAGTTTACAGCTTTCTGAGTCCAGTAATGTTGAAATAGTGCCTCTGTTCAAATGAAGTGAAATCAAGCCCAAATCTGCTCAAAAGCTTTTCTCTCTATTAGAGAAAGCTGTTTCATTCAGTATTCAGTGCAAATCTTGCCAAACTGAAAGATGTTTATGCCTTATGAAATACAATGTTTTCTGCAATGCTGTAAGACAGTTTTTAATGTGTTAGAAGTTATTTGCACAAAAACTTATGTTAGGACTTCAATGATCAAGATTGTCAGTTTACAGCTTTCTGAGTCCAGTAATGTTGAAATAGTGCCTCTGTTCAAATGAAGTGAAATCAAGCCCAAATCTGCTCAAAAGCTTTTCTCTCTATTAGAGAAAGCTGTTTCATTCAGTATTCAGTGCAAATCTTGCCAAACTGAAAGATGTTTATGCCTTATGAAATACAATGTTTTCTGTAATGCTGTAAGACAGTTTTTAATGTGTTAGAAGTTATATGCTCAAAAACTAATGTTAGGACTTCAATGATCAAGATTGTCAGTTTACAGCTTTCTGAGTCCAGTAATGTTGAAATAGTGCCTCTGTTCAAATGAAGTGAAATCAAGCCCAAATCTGCTCAAAAGCTTTTCTCTCTATTAGAGAAAGCTGTTTCATTCAGTATTCAGTGCAAATCTTGCCAAACTGAAAGATGTTTATGCCTTATGAAATACAATGTTTTGTGCAATGCTGTAAGACAGTTTTTAATGTGTTAGAAGTTATATGCTCAAAAACTAATGTTTGGACTTCAATGATCAAGATTGTCAGTTTACAGCTTTCTGAGTCCAGTAATGTTGAAATAGTGCCTCTGTTCAAATGAAGTGAAATCAAGCCCAAATCTGCTCAAGAGCTTGTCTCTCTATTAGAGAAAGCTGTTTCATTCAATATTCAGTGCAAATCTTGCCAAACTGAAACATGCTTATGTCTTATGAAATAAAATGTTTTCTGCAATGCTGTAAGACAGTTTTTAATGTGTTAGAAGTTATATGCTCAAAAACTAATGTTATGACTTCAATGATCAAGATTGTCAGTTTACAGCTTTCTGAGTCCAGTAATGTTGAAATAGTGCCTCTGTTCAAATGAAGTGAAATCAAGCCCAAATCTGCTCAAAAGCTTTTCTCTCTATTAGAGAAAGCTGTTTCATTCAGTATTCAGTGCAAATCTTGCCAAACTGAAAGATGTTTATGCCTTATGAAATACAATGTTTTCTGCAATGCTGTAAGACAGTTTTTAATGTGTTAGAAGTTATTTGCACAAAAACTTATGTTAGGACTTCAATGATCAAGATTGTCAGTTTACAGCTTTCTGAGTCCAGTAATGTTGAAATAGTGCCTCTGTTCAAATGAAGTGAAATCAAGCCCAAATCTGCTCAAAAGCTTTTCTCTCTATTAGAGAAAGCTGTTTCATTCAGTATTCAGTGCAAATCTTGCCAAACTGAAAGATGTTTATGCCTTATGAAATACAATGTTTTCTGCAATGCTGTAAGACAGTTTTTAATGTGTTAGAAGTTATATGCTCAAAAACTAATGTTTGGACTTCAATGATCAACATTGTCAGTTTACAGCTTTCTGAGTCCAGTAATGTTGAAATAGTGCCTCTGTTCAAATGAAGTGAAATCAAGCCCAAATCTGCTCAAAAGCTTTTCTCTCTATTAGAGAAAGCTTTTTCATTCAGTATTCAGTGCAAATCTTGCCAAACTGAAAGATGTTTATGCCTTATGAAATACAATGTTTTCTGCAATGCTGTAAGACAGTTTTTAATGTGTTAGAAGTTATTTGCACAAAAACTTATGTTAGGACTTCAATGATCAACATTGTCAGTTTACAGCTTTCTGAGTCCAGTAATCTTGAAATAGTGCCTCTGTTCAAATGAAGTGAAATCAAACCCAAATCTGCTCAAGAGCTTGTCTCTCTATTAGAGAAAGCTGTTTCATTCAATATTCAGTGCAAATCTTGCCAAACTGAAACATGCTTATGTCTTATGAAATAAAATGTTTTCTGCAATGCTGTAAGACAGTTTTTAATGTGTTAGAAGTTATATGCTCAAAAACTAATGTTAGGACTTCAATGATCAAGATTGTCAGTTTACAGCTTTCTGAGTCCAGTAATGTTGAAATAGTGCCTTTGTTCAAATGAAGTAAAATCAAGCCCAAATCTGCTCAAAAGCTTTTCTCTCTATTAGAGGAAGCTGTTTCATTCAGTATTCAGTGCAAATCTTGCCAAACTGAAAGATGTTTATGCCTTATGAAATACAATGTTTTCTGCAATGCTGTAAGACAGTTTTTAATGTGTTAGAAGTTATATGCTCAAAAACTAACGTTTGGACTTCAATGATCAAGATTGTCAGTTTACAGCTTTCTGAGTCCAGTAATGTTGAAATAGTGCCTCTGTTCAAATGAAGTGAAATCAAGCCCAAATCTGCTCAAAAGCTTTTCTCTCTATTAGAGAAAGCTGTTTCATTCAGTATTCAGTGCAAATCTTGCCAAACTGAAAGATGTTTATGCCTTATGAAATACAATGTTTTCTGCAATGCTGTAAGACAGTTTTTAATGTGTTAGAAGTTATTTGCACAAAAACTTATGTTAGGACTTCAATGATCAAGATTGTCAGTTTACAGCTTTCTGAGTCCAGTAATGTTGAAATAGTGCCTCTGTTCAAATGAAGTGAAATCAAGCCCAAATCTGCTCAAAAGCTTTTCTCTCTATTAGAGTAAGCTGTTTCATTCAGTATTCAGTGCAAATCTTGCCAAACTGAAAGATGTTTATGCCTTATGAAATACAATGTTTTCTGCAATGCTGTAAGACAGTTTTTAATGTGTTAGAAGTTATATGCTCAAAAACTAATGTTTGGACTTCAATGATCAAGATTGTCAGTTTACAGCTTTCTGAGTCCAGTAATGTTGAAATAGTGCCTCTGTTCAAATGAAGTGAAATCAAGCCCAATTCTGCTCAAAAGCTTTTCTCTCTATTAGAGAAAGCTGTTTCATTCAGTATTCAGTGCAAATCTTGCCAAACTGAAATATGCTTATGTCTTATGAAATAAAATGTTTTCTGCAATGCTGTAAGACAGTTTTTAATGTGTTAGAAGTTATTTGCACAAAAACTTATGTTAGGACTTCAATGATCAAGATTGTCAGTTTACACCTTTCTGAGTCCAGTAATGTTGAAATAGTGCCTTTGTTCAAATGAAGTAAAATCAAGCCCAAATCTGCTCAAAAGCTTTTCTCTCTATTAGAGGAAGCTGTTTCATTCAGTATTCAGTGCAAATCTTGCCAAACTGAAAGATGTTTATGCCTTATGAAATACAATGTTTTCTGCAATGCTGTAAGACAGTTTTTAATGTGTTAGAAGTTATATGCTCAAAAACTAATGTTTGGACTTCAATGATCAAGATTGTCAGTTTACAGCTTTCTGAGTCCAGTAATGTTGAAATAGTGCCTCTGTTCAAATGAAGTGAAATCAAGCCCAAATCTGCTCAAAAGCTTTTCTCTCTATTAGAGAAAGCTGTTTCATTCAGTATTCAGTGCAAATCTTGCCAAACTGAAACATGCTTATGTCTTATGAAATAAAATGTTTTCTGCAATGCTGTAAGACAGTTTTTAATGTGTTAGAAGTTATTTGCACAAAAACATATGTTAGGACTTCAATGATCAAGATTGTCAGTTTACAGCTTTCTGAGTCCAGTAATGTTGAAATAGTGCCTCTGTTCAAATGAAGTGAAATCAAGCCCAAATCTGCTCAAAAGCTTTTATCTCTATTAGAGAAAGCTGTTTCATTCAGTATTCAGTGCAAATCTTGCCAAACTGAAAGATGTTTATGCCTTATGAAATACAATGTTTTCTGCAATGCTGTAGACAGTTTTTAATGTGTTAGAAGTTATTTGCTCAAAAACTAATGTTTGGACTTCAATGATCAAGATTGTCAGTTTACAGCTTTCTGAGTCCAGTAATGTTGAAATAGTGCCTCTGTTCAAATGAAGTGAAATCAAGCCCAAATCTGCTCAAAAGCTTTTCTCTCTATTAGAGAAAGCTGTTTCATTCAGTATTCAGTGCAAATCTTGCCAAACTGAAAGAGGTTTATCCCTTATGAAATACAATGTTTTCTGCAATGCTGTAAGACAGTTTTTAATGTGTTAGAAGTTACTTGCACAAAAACTTATGTTAGGACTTCAATGATCAAGATTGTCAGTTTACAGCTTTCTGAGTCCAGTAATGTTGAAATAGTGCCTCTGTTCAAATGAAGTGAAATCAAACCCAAATCTGCTCAAGAGCTTGTCTCTCTATTAGAGAAAGCTGTTTCATTCAATATTCAGTGCAAATCTTGCCAAACTGAAACATGCTTATGTCTTATGAAATAAAATGTTTTCTGCAATGCTGTAAGACAGTTTTTAATGTGTTAGAAGTTATATGCTCAAAAACTAATGTTAGGACTTCAATGATCAAGATTGTCAGTTTACAGCTTTCTGAGTCCAGTAATGTTGAAATAGTGCCTCTGTTCAAATGAAGTAAAATCAAGCCCAAATCTGCTCAAAAGTTTTTCTCTCTATTAGAGGAAGCTGTTTCATTCAGTATTCAGTGCTAATCTTGCCAAACTGAAAGATGTTTATGCCTTATGAAATACAATGTTTTCTGCAATGCTGTAAGACAGTTTTTAATGTGTTAGAAGTTATATGCTCAAAAACTAATGTTTGGACTTCAATGATCAAGATTGTCAGTTTACAGCTTTCTGAGTCCAGTAATGTTGAAATAGTGCCTCTGTTCAAATGAAGTGAAATCAAGCCCAAATCTGCTCAAAAGCTTTTCTCTCTATTAGAGAAAGCTGTTTCATTCAGTATTCAGTGCAAATCTTGCCAAACTGAAAGATGTTTATGCCTTATGAAATACAATGTTTTCTGCAATGCTGTAAGACAGTTTTTAATGTGTTAGAAGTTATTTGCACAAAAACTTATGTTAGGACTTCAATGATCAAGATTGTCAGTTTACAGCTTTCTGAGTCCAGTAATGTTGAAATAGTGCCTTTGTTCAAATGAAGTAAAATCAAGCCCAAATCTGCTCAAAAGCTTTTCTCTCTATTAGAGGAAGCTGTTTCATTCAGTATTCAGTGCAAATCTTGCCAAACTGAAAGATGTTTATGCCTTATGAAATACAATGTTTTCTGCAATGCTGTAAGACAGTTTTTAATGTGTTAGAAGTTATATGCTCAAAAACTAATGTTTGGACTTCAATGATCAAGATTGTCAGTTTACAGCTTTCTGAGTCCAGTAATGTTGAAATAGTGCCTCTGTTCAAATGAAGTGAAATCAAGCCCAAATCTGCTCAAAAGCTTTTCTCTCTATTAGAGAAAGCTGTTTCATTCAGTATTCAGTGCAAATCTTGCCAAACTGAAAGATGTTTATGCCTTATGAAATACAATGTTTTCTGCAATGCTGTAAGACAGTTTTTAATGTGTTAGAAGTTATATGCTCAAAAACTAATGTTTGGACTTCAATGATCAAGATTGTCAGTTTACAGCTTTCTGAGTCCAGTAATGTTGAAATAGTGCCTCTGTTCAAATGAAGTGAAATCAAGCCCAAATCTGCTCAAAAGCTTTTCTCTCTATTAGAGAAAGCTGTTTCATTCAGTATTCAGTGCAAATCTTGCCAAACTGAAAGATGTTTATGCCTTATGAAATACAATGTTTTCTGCAATGCTGTAAGACAGTTTTTAATGTGTTAGAAGTTATTTGCACAAAAACTTATGTTAGGACTTCAATGATCAAGATTGTCAGTTTACAGCTTTCTGAGTCCAGTAATGTTGAAATAGTGCCTCTGTTCAAATGAAGTGAAATCAAACCCAAATCTGCTCAAGAGCTTGTCTCTCTATTAGAGAAAGCTGTTTCATTCAATATTCAGTGCAAATCTTGCCAAACTGAAACATGCTTATGTCTTATGAAATAAAATGTTTTCTGCAATGCTGTAAGACAGTTTTTAATGTGTTAGAAGTTATATGCTCAAAAACTAATGTTAGGACTTCAATGATCAAGATTGTCAGTTTACAGCTTTCTGAGTCCAGTAATGTTGAAATAGTGCCTTTGTTCAAATGAAGTAAAATCAAGCCCAAATCTGCTCAAAAGTTTTTCTCTCTATTAGAGGAAGCTGTTTCATTCAGTATTCAGTGCAAATCTTGCCAAACTGAAAGATGTTTATGCCTTATGAAATACAATGTTTTCTGCAATGCTGTAAGACAGTTTTTAATGTGTTAGAAGTTATATGCTCAAAAACTAATGTTTGGACTTCAATGATCAAGATTGTCAGTTTACAGCTTTCTGAGTCCAGTAATGTTGAAATAGTGCCTCTGTTCAAATGAAGTGAAATCAAGCCCAAATCTGCTCAAAAGCTTTTCTCTCTATTAGAGAAAGCTGTTTCATTCAGTATTCAGTGCAAATCTTGCCAAACTGAAAGATGTTTATGCCTTATGAAATACAATGTTTTCTGCAATGCTGTAAGACAGTTTTTAATGTGTTAGAAGTTATTTGCACAAAAACTTATGTTAGGACTTCAATGATCAAGATTGTCAGTTTACAGCTTTCTGAGTCCAGTAATGTTGAAATAGTGCCTCTGTTCAAATGAAGTGAAATCAAACCCAAATCTGCTCAAGAGCTTGTCTCTCTATTAGAGAAAGCTGTTTCATTCAATATTCAGTGCAAATCTTGCCAAACTGAAACATGCTTATGTCTTATGAAATAAAATGTTTTCTGCAATGCTGTAAGACAGTTTTTAATGTGTTAGAAGTTATATGCTCAAAAACTAATGTTAGGACTTCAATGATCAAGATTGTCAGTTTACAGCTTTCTGAGTCCAGTAATGTTGAAATAGTGCCTTTGTTCAAATGAAGTAAAATCAAGCCCAAATCTGCTCAAAAGCTTTTCTCTCTATTAGAGGAAGCTGTTTCATTCAGTATTCAGTGCAAATCTTGCCAAACTGAAAGATGTTTATGCCTTATGAAATACAATGTTTTCTGCAATGCTGTAAGACAGTTTTTAATGTGTTAGAAGTTACTTACACAAAAACTTATGTTAGGACTTCAATGATCAAGATTGTCAGTTTACAGCTTTCTGAGTCCAGTAATGTTGAAATAGTGCCTCTGTTCAAATGAAGTGAAATCAAACCCAAATCTGCTCAAGAGCTTGTCTCTCTATTAGAGAAAGCTGTTTCATTCAATATTCAGTGCAAATCTTGCCAAACTGAAACATGCTTATGTCTTATGAAATAAAATGTTTTCTGCAATGCTGTAAGACAGTTTTTAATGTGTTAGAAGTTATATGCTCAAAAACTAATGTTTGGACTTCAATGATCAAGATTGTCAGTTTACAGCTTTCTGAGTCCAGTAATGTTGAAATAGTGCCTCTGTTCAAATGAAGTGAAATCAAGCCCAAATCTGCTCAAAAGCTTTTCTCTCTATTAGAGAAAGCTGTTTCATTCAGTATTCAGTGCAAATCTTGCCAAACTGAAAAAGGTTTATGCCTTATGAAATACAATGTTTTCTGCAATGATGTAAGACAGTTTTTAATGTGTTAGAAGTTATTTGCACAAAAACTTATGTTAGGACTTCAATGATCAAGATTGTCAGTTTACAGCTTTCTGAGTCCAGTAATGTTGAAATAGTGCCTCTGTTCAAATGAAGTGAAATCAAGCCCAAATCTGCTCAAGAGCTTGTCTCTCTATTAGAGAAAGCTGTTTCATTCAATATTCAGTGCAAATCTTGCCAAACTGAAACATGCTTATGTCTTATGAAATAAAATGTTTTCTGCAATGCTGTAAGACAGTTTTTAATGTGTTAGAAGTTATATGCTCAAAAACTAATGTTAGGACTTCAATGATCAAGATTGTCAGTTTACAGCTTTCTGAGTCCAGTAATGTTGAAATAGTGCCTCTGTTCAAATGAAGTGAAATCAAGCCCAAATCTGCTCAAAAGCTTTTCTCTCAATTAGAGAAAGCTGTTTCATTCAGTATTCAGTGCAAATCTTGCCAAACTGAAAGATGTTTATGCCTTATGAAATACAATGTTTTCTGCAATGCTGTAAGACAGTTTTTAATGTGTTAGAAGTTATTTGCACAAAAACTTATGTTAGGACTTCAATGATCAAGATTGTCAGTTTACAGCTTTCTGAGTCCAGTAATGTTGAAATAGTGCCTCTGTTCAAATGAAGTGAAATCAAGCCCAAATCTGCTCAAAAGCTTTTCTCTCTATTAGAGAAAGCTGTTTCATTCAGTATTCAGTGCAAATCTTGCCAAACTGAAAGAGGTTTATGCCTTATGAAATACAATGTTTTCTGCAATGCTGTAAGACAGTTTTTAATGTGTTAGAAGTTACTTGCACAAAAACTTATGTTAGGACTTCAATGATCAAGATTGTCAGTTTACAGCTTTCTGAGTCCAGTAATGCTGAAATAGTGTTTCTGTTGAAATGAAGTGAAATCCAGCCCAAATCTGCTCAAAAGCTTTTCTCTCTATTAGAGAAAGCTGTTTCATTCAGTATTCAGTGCAAATCTTGCCAAACTGAAAGATGTTTATGCCTTATGAAATACAATGTTTTCTGCAATGCTGTAAGACAGTTTTTAATGTGTTAGAAGTTATATGCTCAAAAACTAACGTTTGGACTTCAATGATCAAGATTGTCAGTTTACAGCTTTCTGAGTCCAGTAATGTTGAAATAGTGCCTCTGTTCAAATGAAGTGAAATCAAGCCCAAATCTGCTCAAAAGCTTTTCTCTCTATTAGAGAAAGCTGTTTCATTCAGTATTCAGTGCAAATCTTGCCAAACTGAAAGATGTTTATGCCTTATGAAATACAATGTTTTCTGCAATGCTGTAAGACAGTTTTTAATGTGTTAGAAGTTATTTGCACAAAAACTTATGTTAGGACTTCAATGATCAAGATTGTCAGTTTACAGCTTTCTGAGTCCAGTAATGTTGAAATAGTGCCTCTGTTCAAATGAAGTGAAATCAAGCCCAAATCTGCTCAAAAGCTTTTCTCTCTATTAGAGTAAGCTGTTTCATTCAGTATTCAGTGCAAATCTTGCCAAACTGAAAGATGTTTATGCCTTATGAAATACAATGTTTTCTGCAATGCTGTAAGACAGTTTTTAATGTGTTAGAAGTTATATGCTCAAAAACTAATGTTTGGACTTCAATGATCAAGATTGTCAGTTTACAGCTTTCTGAGTCCAGTAATGTTGAAATAGTGCCTCTGTTCAAATGAAGTGAAATCAAGCCCAATTCTGCTCAAAAGCTTTTCTCTCTATTAGAGAAAGCTGTTTCATTCAGTATTCAGTGCAAATCTTGCCAAACTGAAATATGCTTATGTCTTATGAAATAAAATGTTTTCTGCAATGCTGTAAGACAGTTTTTAATGTGTTAGAAGTTATTTGCACAAAAACTTATGTTAGGACTTCAATGATCAAGATTGTCAGTTTACACCTTTCTGAGTCCAGTAATGTTGAAATAGTGCCTTTGTTCAAATGAAGTAAAATCAAGCCCAAATCTGCTCAAAAGCTTTTCTCTCTATTAGAGGAAGCTGTTTCATTCAGTATTCAGTGCAAATCTTGCCAAACTGAAAGATGTTTATGCCTTATGAAATACAATGTTTTCTGCAATGCTGTAAGACAGTTTTTAATGTGTTAGAAGTTATATGCTCAAAAACTAATGTTTGGACTTCAATGATCAAGATTGTCAGTTTACAGCTTTCTGAGTCCAGTAATGTTGAAATAGTGCCTCTGTTCAAATGAAGTGAAATCAAGCCCAAATCTGCTCAAAAGCTTTTCTCTCTATTAGAGAAAGCTGTTTCATTCAGTATTCAGTGCAAATCTTGCCAAACTGAAACATGCTTATGTCTTATGAAATAAAATGTTTTCTGCAATGCTGTAAGACAGTTTTTAATGTGTTAGAAGTTATTTGCACAAAAACATATGTTAGGACTTCAATGATCAAGATTGTCAGTTTACAGCTTTCTGAGTCCAGTAATGTTGAAATAGTGCCTCTGTTCAAATGAAGTGAAATCAAGCCCAAATCTGCTCAAAAGCTTTTATCTCTATTAGAGAAAGCTGTTTCATTCAGTATTCAGTGCAAATCTTGCCAAACTGAAAGATGTTTATGCCTTATGAAATACAATGTTTTCTGCAATGCTGTAGACAGTTTTTAATGTGTTAGAAGTTATTTGCTCAAAAACTAATGTTTGGACTTCAATGATCAAGATTGTCAGTTTACAGCTTTCTGAGTCCAGTAATGTTGAAATAGTGCCTCTGTTCAAATGAAGTGAAATCAAGCCCAAATCTGCTCAAAAGCTTTTCTCTCTATTAGAGAAAGCTGTTTCATTCAGTATTCAGTGCAAATCTTGCCAAACTGAAAGAGGTTTATCCCTTATGAAATACAATGTTTTCTGCAATGCTGTAAGACAGTTTTTAATGTGTTAGAAGTTACTTGCACAAAAACTTATGTTAGGACTTCAATGATCAAGATTGTCAGTTTACAGCTTTCTGAGTCCAGTAATGTTGAAATAGTGCCTCTGTTCAAATGAAGTGAAATCAAACCCAAATCTGCTCAAGAGCTTGTCTCTCTATTAGAGAAAGCTGTTTCATTCAATATTCAGTGCAAATCTTGCCAAACTGAAACATGCTTATGTCTTATGAAATAAAATGTTTTCTGCAATGCTGTAAGACAGTTTTTAATGTGTTAGAAGTTATATGCTCAAAAACTAATGTTAGGACTTCAATGATCAAGATTGTCAGTTTACAGCTTTCTGAGTCCAGTAATGTTGAAATAGTGCCTCGGTTCAAATGAAGTAAAATCAAGCCCAAATCTGCTCAAAAGTTTTTCTCTCTATTAGAGGAAGCTGTTTCATTCAGTATTCAGTGCTAATCTTGCCAAACTGAAAGATGTTTATGCCTTATGAAATACAATGTTTTCTGCAATGCTGTAAGACAGTTTTTAATGTGTTAGAAGTTATATGCTCAAAAACTAATGTTTGGACTTCAATGATCAAGATTGTCAGTTTACAGCTTTCTGAGTCCAGTAATGTTGAAATAGTGCCTCTGTTCAAATGAAGTGAAATCAAGCCCAAATCTGCTCAAAAGCTTTTCTCTCAATTAGAGAAAGCTGTTTCATTCAGTATTCAGTGCAAATCTTGCCAAACTGAAAGATGTTTATGCCTTATGAAATACAATGTTTTCTGCAATGCTGTAAGACAGTTTTTAATGTGTTAGAAGTTATTTGCACAAAAACTTATGTTAGGACTTCAATGATCAAGATTGTCAGTTTACAGCTTTCTGAGTCCAGTAATGTTGAAATAGTGCCTCTGTTCAAATGAAGTGAAATCAAGCCCAAATCTGCTCAAAAGCTTTTCTCTCTATTAGAGAAAGCTGTTTCATTCAGTATTCAGTGCAAATCTTGCCAAACTGAAAGAGGTTTATGCCTTATGAAATACAATGTTTTCTGCAATGCTGTAAGACAGTTTTTAATGTGTTAGAAGTTACTTGCACAAAAACTTATGTTAGGACTTCAATGATCAAGATTGTCAGTTTACAGCTTTCTGAGTCCAGTAATGCTGAAATAGTGTTTCTGTTGAAATGAAGTGAAATCCAGCCCAAATCTGCTCAAAAGCTTTTCTCTCTATTAGAGAAAGCTGTTTCATTCAGTATTCAGTGCAAATCTTGCCAAACTGAAACTTGCTTATGTCTTATGAAATAAAATGTTTTCTGCAATGCTGTAAGACAGTTTTTAATGTGTTAGAAGTTATATGCACAAAAACTAATGTTAGGACTTCAATGATCAAGATTGTCAGTTTACAGCTTTCTGAGTCCAGTAATGCTGAAATAGTGTTTCTGTTCAAATGAAGTGAAATCAAGCCCAAATCTGCTCAAAAGCTTTTCTCTCTATTAGATAAAGCTGTTTCATTCAGTATTCACTGCAAATCTTGCCAAACTGAAACAAGCTTATGTCTTATGAAGTACAATGTTTTCTGCAATGCTGTAAGACAGCTTTTAATGTGTTAGAAGTTATATGCACAAAAACTTATGTTAGGACTTCAATGATCAAGATTGTCAGTTTACAGCTTTCTGAGTCCAGTAATGCTGAAATAGTGTTTCTGTTGAAATGAAGTGAAATCAAGCCCAAATCTGCTCAAAAGCTTTTCTCTCTATTAGATAAAGCTGTTTCATTCAGTATTCAGTGCAAATCTTGCCAAACTGAAACAAGCTTATGCCTTATGAAGTACAATGTTTTCTGCAATGCTGTAAGACAGTTTTTAATGTGTTAGAAGTTATATGCACAAAAACTAATGTTAGGACTTCAATGATCAAGATTGTCAGTTTACAGCTTTCTGAGTCCAGTAATGCTGAAATAGTGTTTCTGTTGAAATGAAGTGAAATCAAGCCCAAATCTGCTCAAAAGCTTTTCTCTCTATTAGATAAAGCTGTTTCATTCAGTATTCAGTGCAAATCTTGCCAAACTGAAACAAGCTTATGTCTTATGAAGTACAATGTTTTCTGCAATGCTGTAAGACAGTTTTTAATGTGTTAGAAGTTATATGCACAAAAACTAATGTTAGGACTTCAATGATCAAGATTGTCAGTTTACAGCTTTCTGAGTCCAGTAATGCTGAAATAGTGTTTCTGTTGAAATGAAGTGAAATCAAGCCCAAATCTGCTCAAAAGCTTTTCTCTCTATTAGATAAAGCTGTTTCATTCAGTATTCAGTGCAAATCTTGCCAAACTGAAACAAGCTTATGTCTTATGAAGTACAATGTTTTCTGCAATGCTGTAAGACAGTTTTTAATGTGTTAGAAGTTATATGCACAAAAACTTATGTTAGGACTTCAATGATCAAGATTGTCAGTTTACAGCTTTCTGAGTCCAGTAATGCTGAAATAGTGTTTCTGTTGAAATGAAGTGAAATCAAGCCCAAATCTGCTCAAAAGCTTTTCTCTCTATTAGATAAAGCTGTTTCATTCAGTATTCAGTGCAAATCTTGCCAAACTGAAACATGCTTTATGTCTTATGAAATAAAATGTTTTCTGCAATGCTGTAAGACAGTTTTTAATGTGTTAGAAGTTATATACACAAAAACTAATGTTAGGACTGCAATGATCAAGATTGTCAGTTTACAGCTTTCTGAGTCCAGTAATGTTGAAATAGTGTTTCTGTTCAAATGAAGTGAAATCAAGCCCAAATCTGCTCAAAAGCTTTTCTCACTATTAGAGAAAGCTGTTTCATTCAATATTCAGTGCAAATCTTGCCAAACTGAAACAAGCTTATGCCTTATGAAGTACAATGTTTTCTGCAATGCTGTAAGACAGTTTTTAATGTGTTAGAAGTTATATGCACAAAAACTAATGTTAGGACTTCAATGATCAAGATTGTCAGTTTACAGCTTTCTGAGTCCAGTAATGTTGAAATAGTGTTTCTGTTCAAATGAAGTGAAATCAAGCCCAAATCTGCTCAAAAGCTTTTCTCTCTATTAGATAAAGCTGTTTCATTCAGTATTCAGTGCAAATCTTGCCAAACTGAATGATGCTTATGCCTTATGAAATACAATGTTTTCTGCAATGCTGAAGACAGTTTTTAATGTGTTAGAAGTTATATGCACAAAAACATATGTTAGGACTTCAATGATCAAGATTGTCAGTTTACAGCTTTCTGAGTCCAGTAATGTTGAAATAGTGCATCTGTTCAAATGAAGTGAAATCAAGCCCAAATCTGCTCAAAAGCTTTTCTCTCTAGTAGAGAAAGCTGTTTCATTCAGTATTCAGTGCAAATCTTGCCAAACTGAAAGATGCTTATGCCTTATGAAATACAATGTTTTCTGCAATGCTGTAAGACAGTTTTTAATGTGTTAGAAGTTATATGCACAAAAACTTATGTTAGGACTTCAATGATCAAGATTGTCAGTTTACAGCTTTCTGAGTCCAGTAATGTTGAAATAGTGCCTCTGTTCAAATGAAGTGAAATCAAGCCCAAATCTGCTCAAAAGCTTTTCTCTCTATTAGAGAAAGCTGTTTCATTCAGTATTCAGTGCAAGTCTTGCCAAACTGAAAGATGCTTATGCCTTATGAAATACAATGTTTTCTGCAATGCTGTAAGAAAGTTTTTAATGTGTTAGAAGTTATACGCACAAAAACTTATGTTAGGACTTCAATGATCAAGATTGTCAGTTTACAGCTTTCTGAGTCCAGTAATGCTGAAATAGTGCCTCTGTTCAAATGAAGTGAAATCTAGCCCAAATCTGCTCAAAAGCTTGTCTCTCTAATAGAGAAAGCTGTTTCATTCAGTATTCAGTGCAAATCTTGCCAAACTGAAAGATGCTTATGCCATATGAAATACAATGTTTGCTGCAATGCTGTAAGACAGTTTTTAATGTGTTAGAAGTTATATGCACAAAAACTTATGTTAGGACTTCAATGATCAAGATTGTCATTTTACAGCTTTCTGAGTCCAGTAATGTTGAAATAGTGCCTCTGTTCAAATGAAGTTAAATCAAGCCCAAATCTGCTCAAAAGCTTTTCTCTCTATTAGAGAAAGCTGTTTCATTCAGTATTCAGTGCAAATCTTGCCAAACTGAAAGATGCTTATGCCTTATGAAATACAATGTTTTCTGCAATGCTGTAAGACAGTTTTTAATGTGTTAGAAGTTATATGCACAAAAACTTATGTTAGGACTTCAATGATCAAGATTGTCAGTTTACAGCTTTCTGAGTCCAGTAATGTTGAAATAGTGCCTCTGTTCAAATGAAGTGAAATCAAGCCCAAATCTGCTCAAAAGCTTTTCTCTCTATTAGAGAAAGCTGTTTCATTCAGTATTCAGTGCAAATCTTGCCAAACTGAAATATGCTTATGCCTTATGAAATACAATGTTTGCTGCAATGCTGTAAGACAGTTTTTAATGTGTTAGAAGTTATATGCACAAAAACTTATGTTAGGACTTCAATGATCAAGATTGTCAGTTTACAGCTTTCTGAGTCCAGTAATGTTGAAATAGTGCCTCTGTTCAAATGAAGTGAAATCAAGCCCAAATCTGCTCAAAAGCTTTTCTCTCTATTAGAGAAAGCTGTTTCATTCAGTATTCAGTGCAAATCTTGCCAAACTGAAAGATGCTTATGCCTTATGAAATACAATGTTTTCTGCAATGCTGTAAGACAATTTTTAATGTATTAGAAGTTATATGCACAAAAACTTATGTTAGGACTTCAATGATCAAGATTGTCAGTTTACAGCTTTCTGAGTCCAGTAATGTTGAAATAGTGCATCTGTTCAAATGAAGTGAAATCAAGCCCAAATCTGCTCAAAAGCTTTTCTCTCTATTAGAGAAAGCTGTTTCATTCAGTATTCAGTGCAAATCTTGCCAAACTGAAAGATGCTTATGCCTTATGAAATACAATGTTTTCTGCAATGCTGTAAGACAATTTTTAATGTGTTAGAAGTTATATGCACAAAAACTTATGTTAGGATTTCAATGATCAAGATTGTCAGTTTACAGCTTTCTGAGTCCAGTAATGTTGAAATAGTGCCTCTGTTCAAATGAAGTGAAATCAAGCCCAAATCTGCTCAAAAGCTTTTCTCTCTAGTAGAGAAAGCTGTTTCATTCAGTATTCAGTGCAAATCTTGCCAAACTGAAAGATGCTTATGCCTTATGAAATACAATGTTTTCTGCAATGCTGTAAGACAGTTTTTAATGTGTTAGAAGTTATATGCACAACAACTTATGTTAGGACTTCAATGATCAAGATTGTCAGTTTACAGCTTTCTGAGTCCAGTAATGTTGAAATATTGCCTCTGTTCAAATGAAGTGAAATCAAGCCCAAATCTGCTCAAAAGCTTTTCTCTCTATTAGAGAAAGCTGTTTCATTCAGTATTCAGTGCAAATCTTGCCAAACTGAAAGATGCTTATGCCTTATGAAATACAATGTTTTCTGCAATGCTGTAAGACAGTTTTTAATGTGTTAGAAGTTATATGCACAAAAACTTATATTAGGACTTCAATGATCAAGATTGTCAGTTTACAGCTTTCTGAGTCCAGTAATGTTGAAATAGTGCCTCTGTTCAAATGAAGTGAAATCTAGCCCAAATCTGCTCAAAAGCTTGTCTCTCTAATAGAGAAAGCTGTTTCATTCAGTATTCAGTGCAAATCTTGCCAAACTGAAAGATGCTTATGCCATATGAAATACAATGTTTGCTGCAATGCTGTAAGACAGTTTTTAATGTGTTAGAAGTTATATGCACAAAAACTTATGTTAGGACTTCAATGATCAAGATTGTCAGTTTACAGCTTTCTGAGTCCAGTAATGTTGAAATAGTGCCTCTGTTCAAATGAAGTGAAATCAAGCCCAAATCTGCTCAAAAGCTTTTCTCTCTATTAGAGAAAGCTGTTTCATTCAGTATTCAGTGCAAATCTTGCCAAACTGAAAGATGCTTATGCCTTGTGAAATACAATGATTTCTGCAATGCTGTAAGACAGTTTTTAATGTGTTAGAAGTTATATGCATAAAAACTCATGTTAGGACTTCAATGATCAAGATTGTCAGTTTACAGCTTTCTGAGTCCAGTAATGTTGAAATAGTGCCTCTGTTCAAATGAAGTGAAATCAAGCCCAAATCTGCTCAAAAGCTTTTCTCTCTATTAGAGAAAGCTGTTTCATTCAGTATTCAGTGCAAATCTTGGCAAACTGAAATATGCTTATGCCATATGAAATACAATGTTTTCTGCAATGCTGTAAGACAGTTTTTAATGTGTTAGAAGTTATATGCACAAAAACTTATGTTAGGACTTCAATGATCAAGATTGTCAGTTTACAGCTTTCTGAGTCCAGTAATGTTGAAATAGTGCCTCTGTTCAAATGAAGTGAAATCAAGCCCAAATCTGCTCAAAAGCTTTTCTCTCTATTAGAGAAAGCTGTTTCATTCAGTATTCAGTGCAAATCTTGCCAAACTGAAAGATGCTTATGCCTTATGAAATACAATGTTTTCTGCAATGCTGTAAGACAGTTTTTAATGTGTTAGAAGTTATATGCACAAAAACTTATGTTAGGACTTCAATGATCAAGATTGTCAGTTTACAGCTTTCTGAGTCCAGTAATGTTGAAATAGTGCCTCTGTTCAAATGAAGTGAAATCTAGCCCAAATCTGCTCAAAAGCTTGTCTCTCTAATAGAGAAAGCTGTTTCATTCAGTATTCAGTGCAAATCTTGCCAAACTGAAAGATGCTTATGCCATATGAAATACAATGTTTGCTGCAATGCTGTAAGACAGTTTTTAATGTGTTAGAAGTTATATGCACAAAAACTTATGTTAGGACTTCAATGATCAAGATTGTCAGTTTACAGCTTTCTGAGTCCAGTAATGTTGAAATAGTGCCTCTGTTCAAATGAAGTGAAATCAAGCCCAAATCTGCTCAAAAGCTTTTCTATCTATTAGAGAAAGCTGTTTCATTCAGTATTCAGTGCAAGTCTTGCCAAACTGAAAGATGCTTATGCCTTATGAAATACAATGTTTTCTGCAATGCTGTAAGAAAGTTTTTAATGTGTTAGAAGTTATACGCACAAAAACTTATGTTAGGACTTCAATGATCAAGATTGTCAGTTTACAGCTTTCTGAGTCCAGTAATGCTGAAATAGTGCCTCTGTTCAAATGAAGTGAAATCTAGCCCAAATCTGCTCAAAAGCTTGTCTCTCTAATAGAGAAAGCTGTTTCATTCAGTATTCAGTGCAAATCTTGCCAAACTGAAAGATGCTTATGCCATATGAAATACAATGTTTGCTGCAATGCTGTAAGACAGTTTTTAATGTTAGAAGTTATATGCACATAAACTTATGTTAGGATTTCAATGATCAAGATTGTCAGTTTACAGCTTTCTGAGTCCAGTAATGTTGAAATAGTGCCTCTGTTCAAATGAAGTGAAATCAAGCCCAAATCTGCTCAAAAGCTTTTCTCTCTATTAGAGAAAGCTGTTTCATTCAGTATTCAGTGCAAGTCTTGCCAAACTGAAAGATGCTTATGCATTATGAAATACAATGTTTTCTGCAATGCTGTAAGACAGTTTTTAATGTGTTAGAAGTTATATGCATAAAAACTTATGTTAGGACTTCAATGATCAAGATTGTCAGTTTACAGCTTTCTGAGTCCAGTAATGTTGAAATAGTGCCTCTGTTCAAATGAAGTGAAATCAAGCCCAAATCTGCTCAAAAGCTTTTCTCTCTATTAGAGAAAGCTGTTTCATTCAGTATTCAGTGCAAATCTTGCCAAACTGAAATAAGCTTATGCCATATGAAATACAATGTTTTCTGCAATGCTGTAAGACAGTTTTTAATGTGTTAGAAGTTATATGCACAAAAACTTATGTTAGGACTTCAATGATCAAGATTGTCAGTTTACAGCTTTCTGAGTCCAGTAATGTTGAAATAGTGCCTCTGTTCAAATGAAGTGAAATCTAGCCCAAATCTGCTCAAAAGCTTGTCTCTCTAATAGAGAAAGCTGTTTCATTCAGTATTCAGTGCAAATCTTGCCAAACTGAAAGATGCTTATGCCATATGAAATACAATGTTTGCTGCAATGCTGTAAGACAGTTTTTAATGTGTTAGAAGTTATATGCACAAAAACTTATGTTAGGACTTCAATGATCAAGATTGTCAGTTTACAGCTTTCTGAGTCCAGTAATGTTGAAATAGTGCCTCTGTTCAAATGAAGTGAAATCAAGCCCAAATCTGCTCAAAAGCTTTTCTCTCTAGTAGAGAAAGCTGTTTCATTCAGTATTCAGTGCAAATCTTGCCAAACTGAATGATGCTTATGCCTTATGAAATACAATGTTTTCTGCAATGCTGTAAGACAGTTTTTAATGTGTTAGAAGTTATATGCACAAAAACATATGTTAGGACTTCAATGATCAAGATTGTCAGTTTACAGCTTTCTGAGTCCAGTAATGTTGAAATAGTGCATCTGTTCAAATGAAGTGAAATCAAGCCCAAATCTGCTCAAAAGCTTTTCTCTCTATTAGAGAAAGCTGTTTCATTCAGTATTCAGTGCAAGTCTTGCCAAACTGAAAGATGCTTATGCCTTATGAAATACAATGTTTTCTGCAATGCTGTAAGAAAGTTTTTAATGTGTTAGAAGTTATACGCACAAAAACTTATGTTAGGACTTCAATGATCAAGATTGTCAGTTTACAGCTTTCTGAGTCCAGTAATGCTGAAATAGTGCCTCTGTTCAAATGAAGTGAAATCTAGCCCAAATCTGCTCAAAAGCTTGTCTCTCTAATAGAGAAAGCTGTTTCATTCAGTATTCAGTGCAAATCTTGCCAAACTGAAAGATGCTTATGCCATATGAAATACAATGTTTGCTGCAATGCTGTAAGACAGTTTTTAATGTGTTAGAAGTTATATGCACAAAAACTTATGTTAGGACTTCAATGATCAAGATTGTCATTTTACAGCTTTCTGAGTCCAGTAATGTTGAAATAGTGCCTCTGTTCAAATGAAGTTAAATCAAGCCCAAATCTGCTCAAAAGCTTTTCTCTCTATTAGAGAAAGCTGTTTCATTCAGTATTCAGTGCAAATCTTGCCAAACTGAAAGATGCTTATGCCTTATGAAATACAATGTTTTCTGCAATGCTGTAAGACAGTTTTTAATGTGTTAGAAGTTATATGCACAAAAACTTATGTTAGGACTTCAATGATCAAGATTGTCAGTTTACAGCTTTCTGAGTCCAGTAATGTTGAAATAGTGCCTCTGTTCAAATGAAGTGAAATCAAGCCCAAATCTGCTCAAAAGCTTTTCTCTCTATTAGAGAAAGCTGTTTCATTCAGTATTCAGTGCAAATCTTGCCAAACTGAAATATGCTTATGCCTTATGAAATACAATGTTTTCTGCAATGCTGTAAGACAGTTTTTAATGTGTTAGAAGTTATATGCACAAAAACTTATGTTAGGACTTCAATGATCAAGATTGTCAGTTTACAGCTTTCTGAGTCCAGTAATGTTGAAATAGTGCCTCTGTTCAAATGAAGTGAAATCAAGCCCAAATCTGCTCAAAAGCTTTTCTCTCTAGTAGAGAAAGCTGTTTCATTCAGTATTCAGTTCAAGTCTTGCCAAACTGAATGATGCTTATGCCTTATGAAATACAATGTTTTCTGCAATGCTGAAGACAGTTTTTAATGTGTTAGAAGTTATATGCACAAAAACATATGTTAGGACTTCAATGATCAAGATTGTCAGTTTACAGCTTTCTGAGTCCAGTAATGTTGAAATAGTGCATCTGTTCAAATGAAGTGAAATCAAGCCCAAATCTGCTCAAAAGCTTTTCTCTCTAGTAGAGAAAGCTGTTTCATTCAGTATTCAGTGCAAATCTTGCCAAACTGAAAGATGCTTATGCCTTATGAAATACAATGTTTTCTGCAATGCTGTAAGACAGTTTTTAATGTGTTAGAAGTTATATGCACAAAAACTTATGTTAGGACTTCAATGATCAAGATTGTCAGTTTACAGCTTTCTGAGTCCAGTAATGTTGAAATAGTGCCTCTGTTCAAATGAAGTGAAATCAAGCCCAAATCTGCTCAAAAGCTTTTCTCTCTATTAGAGAAAGCTGTTTCATTCAGTATTCAGTGCAAGTCTTGCCAAACTGAAAGATGCTTATGCCTTATGAAATACAATGTTTTCTGCAATGCTGTAAGAAAGTTTTTAATGTGTTAGAAGTTATACGCACAAAAACTTATGTTAGGACTTCAATGATCAAGATTGTCAGTTTACAGCTTTCTGAGTCCAGTAATGCTGAAATAGTGCCTCTGTTCAAATGAAGTGAAATCTAGCCCAAATCTGCTCAAAAGCTTGTCTCTCTAATAGAGAAAGCTGTTTCATTCAGTATTCAGTGCAAATCTTGCCAAACTGAAAGATGCTTATGCCATATGAAATACAATGTTTGCTGCAATGCTGTAAGACAGTTTTTAATGTGTTAGAAGTTATATGCACAAAAACTTATGTTAGGACTTCAATGATCAAGATTGTCATTTTACAGCTTTCTGAGTCCAGTAATGTTGAAATAGTGCCTCAGTTCAAATGAAGTTAAATCAAGCCCAAATCTGCTCAAAAGCTTTTCTCTCTATTAGAGAAAGCTGTTTCATTCAGTATTCAGTGCAAATCTTGCCAAACTGAAAGATGCTAATGCCTTATGAAATACAATGTTTTCTGCAATGCTGTAAGACAGTTTTTAATGTGTTAGAAGTTATATGCACAAAAACTTATGTTAGGACTTCAATGATCAAGATTGTCAGTTTACAGCTTTCTGAGTCCAGTAATGTTGAAATAGTGCCTCTGTTCAAATGAAGTGAAATCAAGCCCAAATCTGCTCAAAAGCTTTTCTCTCTATTAGAGAAAGCTGTTTCATTCAGTATTCAGTGCAAATCTTGCCAAACTGAAATATGCTTATGCCTTATGAAATACAATGTTTTCTGCAATGCTGTAAGACAGTTTTTAATGTGTTAGAAGTTATATGCACAAAAACTTATGTTAGGACTTCAATGATCAAGATTGTCAGTTTACAGCTTTCTGAGTCCAGTAATGTTGAAATAGTGCCTCTGTTCAAATGAAGTGAAATCAAGCCCAAATCTGCTCAAAAGCTTTTCTCTCTATTAGAGAAAGCTGTTTCATTCAGTATTCAGTGCAAATCTTGCCAAACTGAAAGATGCTTATGCCTTATGAAATACAATGTTTTCTGCAATGCTGTAAGACAGTTTTTAATGTGTTAGAAGTTATATGCACAAAAACTTATGTTAGGACTTCAATGATCAAGATTGTCAGTTTACAGCTTTCTGAGTCCAGTAATGTTGAAATAGTGCCTCTGTTCAAATGAAGTGAAATCTAGCCCAAATCTGCTCAAAAGCTTGTCTCTCTAATAGAGAAAGCTGTTTCATTCAGTATTCAGTGCAAATCTTGCCAAACTGAAAGATGCTTAATGCCATATGAAATACAATGTTTGCTGCAATGCTGTAAGACAGTTTTTAATGTGTTAGAAGTTATATGCACAAATACTTATGTTAGGACTTCAATGATCAAGATTGTCAGTTTACAGCTTTCTGAGTCCAGTAATGTTGAAATAGTGCCTCTGTTCAAATGAAGTGAAATCAAGCCCAAATCTGCTCAAAAGCTTTTCTCTCTATTAGAGAAAGCTGTTTCATTCAGTATTCAGTGCAAATCTTGCCAAACTGAAAGATGCTTATGCCTTATGAAATACAATGTTTTCTGCAATGCTGTAAGACAATTTTTAATGTATTAGAAGTTATATGCACAAAAACTTATGTTAGGACTTCAATGATCAAGATTGTCAGTTTACAGCTTTCTGAGTCCAGTAATGTTGAAATAGTGCATCTGTTCAAATGAAGTGAAATCAAGCCCAAATCTGCTCAAAAGCTTTTCTCTCTATTAGAGAAAGCTGTTTCATTCAGTATTCAGTGCAAATCTTGCCAAACTGAAAGATGCTTATGCCTTATGAAATACAATGTTTTCTGCAATGCTGTAAGACAATTTTTAATGTGTTAGAAGTTATATGCACAAAAACTTATGAGCTTTCTGAGTCCAGTAATGTTGAAATAGTGCCTCTGTTCAAATGAAGTGAAATCAAGCCCAAATCTGCTCAAAAGCTTTTCTCTCTAGTAGAGAAAGCTGTTTCATTCAGTATTCAGTGCAAATCTTGCCAAACTGAAAGATGCTTATGCCTTATGAAATACAATGTTTTCTGCAATGCTGTAAGACAGTTTTTAATGTGTTAGAAGTTATATGCACAACAACTTATGTTAGGACTTCAATGATCAAGATTGTCAGTTTACAGCTTTCTGAGTCCAGTAATGTTGAAATAGTGCCTCTGTTCAAATGAAGTGAAATCAAGCCCAAATCTGCTCAAAAGCTTTTCTCTCTATTAGAGAAAGCTGTTTCATTCAGTATTCAGTGCAAATCTTGCCAAACTGAAAGATGCTTATGCCTTATGAAATACAATGTTTTCTGCAATGCTGTAAGACAGTTTTTAATGTGTTAGAAGTTATATGCACAAAAACTTATATTAGGACTTCAATGATCAAGATTGTCAGTTTACAGCTTTCTGAGTCCAGTAATGTTGAAATAGTGCCTCTGTTCAAATGAAGTGAAATCTAGCCCAAATCTGCTCAAAAGCTTGTCTCTCTAATAGAGAAAGCTGTTTCATTCAGTATTCAGTGCAAATCTTGCCAAACTGAAAGATGCTTATGCCATATGAAATACAATGTTTGCTGCAATGCTGTAAGACAGTTTTTAATGTGTTAGAAGTTATATGCACAAAAACTTATGTTAGGACTTCAATGATCAAGATTGTCAGTTTACAGCTTTCTGAGTCCAGTAATGTTGAAATAGTGCCTCTGTTCAAATGAAGTGAAATCAAGCCCAAATCTGCTCAAAAGCTTTTCTCTCTATTAGAGAAAGCTGTTTCATTCAGTATTCAGTGCAAATCTTGCCAAACTGAAAGATGCTTATGCCTTATGAAATACAATGTTTTCTGCAATGCTGTAAGACAATTTTTAATGTGTTAGAAGTTATATGCACAAAAACTAATGTTAGGACTTCAATGATCAAGATTGTCAGTTTACAGCTTTCTGAGTCCAGTAATGTTGAAATAGTGCATCTGTTCAAATGAAGTGAAATCAAGCCCAAATCTGCTCAAAAGCTTTTCTCTCTATTAGAGAAAGCTGTTTCATTCAGTATTCAGTGCAAGTCTTGCCAAACTGAAAGATGCTTATGCCTTATGAAATACAATGTTTTCTGCAATGCTGTTATACAGTTTTTAATGTGTTAGAAGTTATAGGCACAAAAACTTATGTTAGGACTTCAATGATCAAGATTGTCAGTTTACAGCTTTCTGAGTCCAGTAATGTTGAAATAGTGCCTCTGTTCAAATGAAGTGAAATCAAGCCCAAATCTGCTCAAAAGCTTTTCTCTCTATTACAGAAAGCTGTTTCATTCAGTATTCAGTGCAAATCTTGCCAAACTGAAATATGCTTATGCCTTATGAAATACAATATTTTCTGCAATGCTGTAAGACAGTTTTTAATGTGTTAGAAGTTATATGCACAAAAACTTATGTTAGGACTTCAATGATCAAGATTGTCAGTTTCAGCTTTCTGAGTCCAGTAATGTTGAAATAGTGCATCTGTTCAAATGAAGTGAAATCAAGCCCAAATCTGCTCAAAAGTTTTTCTCTCTAGTAGAGAAAGCGGTTTCATTCAGTATTCAGTGCAAATCTTGCCAAACTGAAAGAGGCTTATGCCTTATGAAATACAATGTTTTCTGCAATGCTGTAAGACAGTTTTTAATGTGTTAGAAGTTATATGCACAAAAACTTATGTTAGGATTTCAATGATCAAGATTGTCAGTTTACAGCTTTCTGAGTCCAGTAATGTTGAAATAGTGCCTCTGTTCAAATGAAGTGAAATCAAGCCCAAATCTGCTCAAAAGCTTTTCTCTCTATTAGAGAAAGCTGTTTCATTCAGTATTCAGTGCAAGTCTTGCCAAACTGAAAGATGCTTATGCCTTATGAAGTACAATGTTTTCTGCAATGCTATAAGACAGTTTTTAATGTGTTAGAAGTTATATGCACAAAAACTAATGTTAGGACTTCAATGATCAAGATTGTCAGTTTACAGCTTTCTGAGTCCAGTAATGCTGAAATAGTGTTTCTGTTCAAATGAAGTGAAATCAAGCCCAAATCTGCTCAAAAGCTTTTCTCTCTATTAGAGAAAGCTGTTTCATTCAGTATTCAGTGCAAATCTTGCCAAACTGAAACATGCTTATGTCTTATGAAATAAAATGTTTTCTGCAATGCTGTAAGACAGTTTTTAATGTGTTAGAAGTTATATACACAAAAACTAATGTTAGGACTGCAATGATCAAGATTGTCAGTTTACAGCTTTCTGAGTCCAGTAATGTTGAAATAGTGTTTCTGTTCAAATGAAGTGAAATCAAGCCCAAATCTGCTCAAAAGCTTTTCTCTCTATTAGAGAATGCTGTTTCATTCAATATTCAGTGCAAATCTTGCCAAACTGAAACAAGCGTATGCCTTATGAAGTACAATGTTTTCTGCAATGCTGTAAGACAGTTTTTAATGTGTTAGAAGTTATATGCACAAAAACTAATGTTAGGACTGCAATGATCAAGATTGTCAGTTTACAGCTTTCTGAGTCCAGTAATGTTGAAATAGTGTTTCTGTTGAAATGAAGTGAAATCAAGCCCAAATCTGCTCAAAAGCTTTTCTCTCTATTAGATAAAGCTGTTTCATTCAGTATTCAGTGCAAATCTTGCCAAACTGAAACAAGCTTATGTCTTATGAAGTACAATGTTTTCTGCAATGCTGTAAGACAGTTTTTAATGTGTTAGAAGTTATATGCACAAAAACTTATGTTAGGACTTCAATGATCAAGATTGTCAGTTTACAGCTTTCTGAGTCCAGTAATGCTGAAATAGTGTTTCTGTTCAAATGAAGTGAAATCAAGCCCAAATCTGCTCAAAAGCTTTTCTCTCTAATAGAGAATGCGGTTTCATTGAGTATTCAGTGCAAATCTTGCCAAACTGAAACAAGCTTATGTCTTATGAAATGAAATGTTTTTTGCAATGCTGTAAGACAGTTTTTAATGTGTTAGAAGTTATATACACAAAAACTAATGTTAGAACTTCAATGATCAAGATTGGCAGTTTACAGCTTTCTGAGTCCAGTAATGTTGAAATAGTGTTTCTGTTCAAATGAAGTGAAATCAAGCCCAAATCTGCTCAAAAGCTTTTCTCTCTATTAGAGAAAGCTGTTTCATTCAGTATTCAGTGCAAATCTTGCCAAACTGAAAGATGCTTATGCCTTATGAAATACAATGTTTTCTGCAATGCTGTAAGACAATTTTTAATGTGTTAGAAGTTATATGCACAAAAACTTATGAGCTTTCTGAGTCCAGTAATGTTGAAATAGTGCCTCTGTTCAAATGAAGTGAAATCAAGCCCAAATCTGCTCAAAAGCTTTTCTCTCTAGTAGAGAAAGCTGTTTCATTCAGTATTCAGTGCAAATCTTGCCAAACTGAAAGATGCTTATGCCTTATGAAATACAATGTTTTCTGCAATGCTGTAAGACAGTTTTTAATGTGTTAGAAGTTATATGCACAACAACTTATGTTAGGACTTCAATGATCAAGATTGTCAGTTTACAGCTTTCTGAGTCCAGTAATGTTGAAATAGTGCCTCTGTTCAAATGAAGTGAAATCAAGCCCAAATCTGCTCAAAAGCTTTTCTCTCTATTAGAGAAAGCTGTTTCATTCAGTATTCAGTGCAAATCTTGCCAAACTGAAAGATGCTTATGCCTTATGAAATACAATGTTTTCTGCAATGCTGTAAGACAGTTTTTAATGTGTTAGAAGTTATATGCACAAAAACTTATATTAGGACTTCAATGATCAAGATTGTCAGTTTACAGCTTTCTGAGTCCAGTAATGTTGAAATAGTGCCTCTGTTCAAATGAAGTGAAATCTAGCCCAAATCTGCTCAAAAGCTTGTCTCTCTAATAGAGAAAGCTGTTTCATTCAGTATTCAGTGCAAATCTTGCCAAACTGAAAGATGCTTATGCCATATGAAATACAATGTTTGCTGCAATGCTGTAAGACAGTTTTTAATGTGTTAGAAGTTATATGCACAAAAACTTATGTTAGGACTTCAATGATCAAGATTGTCAGTTTACAGCTTTCTGAGTCCAGTAATGTTGAAATAGTGCCTCTGTTCAAATGAAGTGAAATCAAGCCCAAATCTGCTCAAAAGCTTTTCTCTCTATTAGAGAAAGCTGTTTCATTCAGTATTCAGTGCAAATCTTGCCAAACTGAAAGATGCTTATGCCTTATGAAATACAATGTTTTCTGCAATGCTGTAAGACAATTTTTAATGTGTTAGAAGTTATATGCACAAAAACTAATGTTAGGACTTCAATGATCAAGATTGTCAGTTTACAGCTTTCTGAGTCCAGTAATGTTGAAATAGTGCATCTGTTCAAATGAAGTGAAATCAAGCCCAAATCTGCTCAAAAGCTTTTCTCTCTATTAGAGAAAGCTGTTTCATTCAGTATTCAGTGCAAGTCTTGCCAAACTGAAAGATGCTTATGCCTTATGAAATACAATGTTTTCTGCAATGCTGTTATACAGTTTTTAATGTGTTAGAAGTTATAGGCACAAAAACTTATGTTAGGACTTCAATGATCAAGATTGTCAGTTTACAGCTTTCTGAGTCCAGTAATGTTGAAATAGTGCCTCTGTTCAAATGAAGTGAAATCAAGCCCAAATCTGCTCAAAAGCTTTTCTCTCTATTACAGAAAGCTGTTTCATTCAGTATTCAGTGCAAATCTTGCCAAACTGAAATATGCTTATGCCTTATGAAATACAATATTTTCTGCAATGCTGTAAGACAGTTTTTAATGTGTTAGAAGTTATATGCACAAAAACTTATGTTAGGACTTCAATGATCAAGATTGTCAGTTTCAGCTTTCTGAGTCCAGTAATGTTGAAATAGTGCATCTGTTCAAATGAAGTGAAATCAAGCCCAAATCTGCTCAAAAGTTTTTCTCTCTAGTAGAGAAAGCGGTTTCATTCAGTATTCAGTGCAAATCTTGCCAAACTGAAAGAGGCTTATGCCTTATGAAATACAATGTTTTCTGCAATGCTGTAAGACAGTTTTTAATGTGTTAGAAGTTATATGCACAAAAACTTATGTTAGGATTTCAATGATCAAGATTGTCAGTTTACAGCTTTCTGAGTCCAGTAATGTTGAAATAGTGCCTCTGTTCAAATGAAGTGAAATCAAGCCCAAATCTGCTCAAAAGCTTTTCTCTCTATTAGAGAAAGCTGTTTCATTCAGTATTCAGTGCAAGTCTTGCCAAACTGAAAGATGCTTATGCCTTATGAAGTACAATGTTTTCTGCAATGCTATAAGACAGTTTTTAATGTGTTAGAAGTTATATGCACAAAAACTAATGTTAGGACTTCAATGATCAAGATTGTCAGTTTACAGCTTTCTGAGTCCAGTAATGCTGAAATAGTGTTTCTGTTCAAATGAAGTGAAATCAAGCCCAAATCTGCTCAAAAGCTTTTCTCTCTATTAGAGAAAGCTGTTTCATTCAGTATTCAGTGCAAATCTTGCCAAACTGAAACATGCTTATGTCTTATGAAATAAAATGTTTTCTGCAATGCTGTAAGACAGTTTTTAATGTGTTAGAAGTTATATACACAAAAACTAATGTTAGGACTGCAATGATCAAGATTGTCAGTTTACAGCTTTCTGAGTCCAGTAATGTTGAAATAGTGTTTCTGTTCAAATGAAGTGAAATCAAGCCCAAATCTGCTCAAAAGCTTTTCTCTCTATTAGAGAATGCTGTTTCATTCAATATTCAGTGCAAATCTTGCCAAACTGAAACAAGCGTATGCCTTATGAAGTACAATGTTTTCTGCAATGCTGTAAGACAGTTTTTAATGTGTTAGAAGTTATATGCACAAAAACTAATGTTAGGACTGCAATGATCAAGATTGTCAGTTTACAGCTTTCTGAGTCCAGTAATGTTGAAATAGTGTTTCTGTTGAAATGAAGTGAAATCAAGCCCAAATCTGCTCAAAAGCTTTTCTCTCTATTAGATAAAGCTGTTTCATTCAGTATTCAGTGCAAATCTTGCCAAACTGAAACAAGCTTATGTCTTATGAAGTACAATGTTTTCTGCAATGCTGTAAGACAGTTTTTAATGTGTTAGAAGTTATATGCACAAAAACTTATGTTAGGACTTCAATGATCAAGATTGTCAGTTTACAGCTTTCTGAGTCCAGTAATGCTGAAATAGTGTTTCTGTTCAAATGAAGTGAAATCAAGCCCAAATCTGCTCAAAAGCTTTTCTCTCTAATAGAGAATGCGGTTTCATTGAGTATTCAGTGCAAATCTTGCCAAACTGAAACAAGCTTATGTCTTATGAAATGAAATGTTTTTTGCAATGCTGTAAGACAGTTTTTAATGTGTTAGAAGTTATATACACAAAAACTAATGTTAGAACTTCAATGATCAAGATTGGCAGTTTACAGCTTTCTGAGTCCAGTAATGTTGAAATAGTGTTTCTGTTCAAATGAAGTGAAATCAAGCCCAAATCTGCTCAAAAGCTTTTCTCTCTATTAGAGAAAGCTGTTTCATTCAATATTCAGTGCAAATCTTGCCAAACTGAAACAAGCTTATGCCTTATGAAGTACAATGTTTTCTGCAATGCTATAAGACAGTTTTTAATGTGTTAGAAGTTATATGCACAAAAACTAATGTTAGGACTGCAATGATCAAGATTGTCAGTTTACAGCTTTCTGAGTCCAGTAATGTTGAAATAGTGTTTCTGTTCAAATGAAGTGAAATCAAGCCCAAATCTGCTCAAAAGCTTTTCTCTCTATTAGAGAAAGCTGTTTCATTCAATATTCAGTGCAAATCTTGCCAAACTTAAACAAGCTTATGTCTTATGAAGTACAATGTTTTCTGCAATGCTGTAAGACAGTTTTTAATGTGTTAGAAGTTATATGCACAAAATCTTATGTTAGGACTTCAATGATCAAGATTGTCAGTTTACAGCTTTCTGAGTCCAGTAATGCTGAAATAGTGTTTCTGTTGAAATGAAGTGAAATCAAGCCCAAATCTGCTCAAAAGCTTTTCTCTCTATTAGATAAAGCTGTTTCATTCAGTATTCAGTGCAAATCTTGCCAAACTGAAACAAGCTTATGTCTTATGAAGTACAATGTTTTCTGCAATGCTGTAAGACAGTTTTTAATGTGTTAGAAGTTATATGCACAAAAACTAATGTTAGGACTGCAATGATCAAGATTGTCAGTTTACAGCTTTCTGAGTCCAGTAATGTTGAAATAGTGTTTCTGTTCAAATGAAGTGAAATCAAGCCCAAATCTGCTCAAAAGCTTTTCTCTCTATTAGAGAAAGCTGTTTCATTCAATATTCAGTGCAAATCTTGCCAAACTGAAACAAGCTTATGCCTTATGAAGTACAATGTTTTCTGCAATGCTGTAAGACAGTTTTTAATGTGTTAGATGTTATATGCACAAAAACTAATGTTAGGACTTCAATGATCAAGATTGTCAGTTTACAGCTTTCTGAGTCCAGTAATGCTGAAATAGTGTTTCTGTTCAAATGAAGTGAAATCAAGCCCAAATCTGCTCAAAAGCTTTTCTCTCTATTAGATAAAGCTGTTTCATTCAGTATTCAGTGCAAATCTTGCCAAACTGAAACAAGCTTATGTCTTATGAAGTACAATGTTTTCTGCAATGCTGTAAGACAGTTTTTAATGTGTTAGAAGTTATATGCACAAAAACTTATGTTAGGACTTCAATGATCAAGATTGTCAGTTTACAGCTTTCTGAGTCCTGTAATGCTAAAATAGTGTTTCTGTTGAAATGAAGTGACATCAAGCCCAAATCTGCTCAAAAGCTTTTCTCTCTATTAGATAAAGCTGTTTCATTCAGTATTCAGTGCAAATCTTGCCAAACTGAAACAAGCTTATGCCTTATAAAGTACAATGTTTTCTGCAATGCTGTAAGACAGTTTTTAATGTGTTAGAAGTTATATGCACAAAAACTTATGTTAGGACTTCAATGATCAAGATTGTCAGTTTACAGCTTTCTGAGTCCAGTAATGCTGAAATAGTGTTTCTGTTCAAATGAAGTGAAATCAAGCCCAAATCTGCTCAAAAGCTTTTCTCTCTAATAGAGAATGCGGTTTCATTGAGTATTCAGTGCAAATCTTGCCAAACTGAAACAAGCTTATGTCTTATGAAATGAAATGTTTTTTGCAATGCTGTAAGACAGTTTTTAATGTGTTAGAAGTTATATGCACAAAAACTAATGTTAGGACTTCAATGATCAAGATTGTCAGTTTACAGCTTTCTGAGTCCAGTAATGCTGAAATAGTGTTTCTGTTGAAATGAAGTGAAATCAAGCCCAAGTCTGCTCAAAAGCTTTTCTCTCTATTAGATAAAGCTGTTTCATTCAGTATTCAGTGCAAATCTTGCCAAACTGAAACAAGCTTATGCCTTATGAAGTACAATGTTTTCTGCAATGCTGTAAGACAGTTTTTAATGTGTTAGAAGTTATATGCACAAAAACTTATGTTAGGACTTCAATGATCAAGATTGTCAGTTTACAGCTTTCTGAGTCCAGTAATGCTGAAATAGTGTTTCTGTTCAAATGAAGTGAAATCAAGCCCAAATCTGCTCAAAAGCTTTTCTCTCTATTAGAGAAAGCTGTTTCATTCAGTATTCAGTGCAAATCTTGCCAAACTGAAACATGCTTATGTCTTATGAAATAAAATGTTTTCTGCAATGCTGTAAGACAGTTTTTAATGTGTTAGAAGTTATATACACAAAAACTAATGTTAGGACTGCAATGATCAAGATTGTCAGTTTACAGCTTTCTGAGTCCAGTAATGTTGAAATAGTGTTTCTGTTCAAATGAAGTGAAATCAAGCCCAAATCTGCTCAAAAGCTTTTCTCTCTATTAGAGAAAGCTGTTTCATTCAATATTCAGTGCAAATCTTGCCAAACTGAAACAAGCGTATGCCTTATGAAGTACAATGTTTTCTGCAATGCTGTAAGACAGTTTTTAATGTGTTAGAAGTTATATGCACAAAAACTAATGTTAGGACTGCAATGATCAATATTGTCAGTTTACAGCTTTCTGAGTCCAGTAATGTTGAAATAGTGTTTCTGTTCAAATGAAGTGAAATCAAGCCCAAATCTGCTCAAAAGCTTTTCTCTCTATTAGATAAAGCTGTTTCATTCAGTATTCAGTGCAAATCTTGCCAAACTGAAACAAGCTTATGTCTTATGAAGTACAATGTTTTCTGCAATGCTGTAAGACAGTTTTTAATGTGTTAGAAGTTATATGCACAAAAACTTATGTTAGGACTTCAATGATCAAGATTGTCAGTTTACAGCTTTCTGAGTCCAGTAATGCTGAAATAGTGTTTCTGTTGAAATGAAGTGAAATCAAGCCCAAATCTGCTCAAAAGCTTTTCTCTCTATTAGATAAAGCTGTTTCATTCAGTATTCAGTGCAAATCTTGCCAAACTGAAACAAGCTTATGCCTTATGAAGTACAATGTTTTCTGCAATGCTGTAAGACAGTTTTTAATGTGTTAGAAGTTATATGCACAAAAACTAATGTTAGGACTGCAATGATCAAGATTGTCAGTTTACAGCTTTCTGAGTCCAGTAATGTTGAAATAGTGTTTCTGTTCAAATGAAGTGAAATCAAGCCCAAGTCTGCTCAAAAGCTTTTCTCTCTATTAGATAAAGCTGTTTCATTCAGTATTCAGTGCAAATCTTGCCAAACTGAAACAAGCTTATGCCTTATGAAGTACAATGTTTTCTGCAATGCTGTAAGACAGTTTTTAATGTGTTAGAAGTTATATACACAAAAACTAATGTTAGGACTGCAATGATCAAGATTGTCAGTTTACAGCTTTCTGAGTCCAGTAATGCTGAAATAGTGTTTCTGTTGAAATGAAGTGAAATCAAGCCCAAATCTGCTCAAAAGCTTTTCTCTCTATTAGAGAATGCTGTTTCATTCAGTATTCAGTGCAAATCTTGCCAAACTGAAACAAGCTTATGTCTTATGAAGTACAATGTTTTCTGCAATGCTGTAAGACAGTTTTTAATGTGTTAGAAGTTATATGCACAAAAACTAATGTTAGGACTTCAATGATCAAGATTGTCAGTTTACAGCTTTCTGAGTCCAGTAATGCTGAAATAGTGTTTCTGTTGAAATGAAGTGAAATCAAGCCCAAATCTGCTCAAAAGCTTTTCTCTCTATTAGATAAAGCTGTTTCATTCAGTATTCAGTGCAAATCTTGCCAAACTGAAACAAGCTTATGCCTTATGAAGTACAATGTTTTCTGCAATGCTGTAAGACAGTTTTTAATGTGTTAGAAGTTATATGCACAAAAACTTATGTTAGGACTTCAATGATCAAGATTGTCAGTTTACAGCTTTCTGAGTCCAGTAATGCTGAAATAGTGTTTCTGTTCAAATGAAGTGAAATCAAGCCCAAATCTGCTCAAAAGCTTTTCTCTCTAATAGAGAATGCGGTTTCATTGAGTATTCAGTGCAAATCTTGCCAAACTGAAACAAGCTTATGTCTTATGAAATGAAATGTTTTTTGCAATGCTGTAAGACAGTTTTTAATGTGTTAGAAGTTATATACACAAAAACTAATGTTAGAACTTCAATGATCAAGATTGGCAGTTTACAGCTTTCTGAGTCCAGTAATGTTGAAATAGTGTTTCTGTTCAAATGAAGTGAAATCAAGCCCAAATCTGCTCAAAAGCTTTTCTCTCTATTAGAGAAAGCTGTTTCATTCAATATTCAGTGCAAATCTTGCCAAACTGAAACAAGCTTATGCCTTATGAAGTACAATGTTTTCTGCAATGCTATAAGACAGTTTTTAATGTGTTAGAAGTTATATGCACAAAAACTAATGTTAGGACTGCAATGATCAAGATTGTCAGTTTACAGCTTTCTGAGTCCAGTAATGTTGAAATAGTGTTTCTGTTCAAATGAAGTGAAATCAAGCCCAAATCTGCTCAAAAGCTTTTCTCTCTATTAGAGAAAGCTGTTTCATTCAATATTCAGTGCAAATCTTGCCAAACTTAAACAAGCTTATGTCTTATGAAGTACAATGTTTTCTGCAATGCTGTAAGACAGTTTTTAATGTGTTAGAAGTTATATGCACAAAATCTTATGTTAGGACTTCAATGATCAAGATTGTCAGTTTACAGCTTTCTGAGTCCAGTAATGCTGAAATAGTGTTTCTGTTGAAATGAAGTGAAATCAAGCCCAAATCTGCTCAAAAGCTTTTCTCTCTATTAGATAAAGCTGTTTCATTCAGTATTCAGTGCAAATCTTGCCAAACTGAAACAAGCTTATGTCTTATGAAGTACAATGTTTTCTGCAATGCTGTAAGACAGTTTTTAATGTGTTAGAAGTTATATGCACAAAAACTAATGTTAGGACTGCAATGATCAAGATTGTCAGTTTACAGCTTTCTGAGTCCAGTAATGTTGAAATAGTGTTTCTGTTCAAATGAAGTGAAATCAAGCCCAAATCTGCTCAAAAGCTTTTCTCTCTATTAGAGAAAGCTGTTTCATTCAATATTCAGTGCAAATCTTGCCAAACTGAAACAAGCTTATGCCTTATGAAGTACAATGTTTTCTGCAATGCTGTAAGACAGTTTTTAATGTGTTAGATGTTATATGCACAAAAACTAATGTTAGGACTTCAATGATCAATATTGTCAGTTTACAGCTTTCTGAGTCCAGTAATGCTGAAATAGTGTTTCTGTTCAAATGAAGTGAAATCAAGCCCAAATCTGCTCAAAAGCTTTTCTCTCTATTAGATAAAGCTGTTTCATTCAGTATTCAGTGCAAATCTTGCCAAACTGAAACAAGCTTATGTCTTATGAAGTACAATGTTTTCTGCAATGCTGTAAGACAGTTTTTAATGTGTTAGAAGTTATATGCACAAAAACTTATGTTAGGACTTCAATGATCAAGATTGTCAGTTTACAGCTTTCTGAGTCCTGTAATGCTAAAATAGTGTTTCTGTTGAAATGAAGTGACATCAAGCCCAAATCTGCTCAAAAGCTTTTCTCTCTATTAGATAAAGCTGTTTCATTCAGTATTCAGTGCAAATCTTGCCAAACTGAAACAAGCTTATGCCTTATAAAGTACAATGTTTTCTGCAATGCTGTAAGACAGTTTTTAATGTGTTAGAAGTTATATGCACAAAAACTTATGTTAGGACTTCAATGATCAAGATTGTCAGTTTACAGCTTTCTGAGTCCAGTAATGCTGAAATAGTGTTTCTGTTCAAATGAAGTGAAATCAAGCCCAAATCTGCTCAAAAGCTTTTCTCTCTAATAGAGAATGCGGTTTCATTGAGTATTCAGTGCAAATCTTGCCAAACTGAAACAAGCTTATGTCTTATGAAATGAAATGTTTTTTGCAATGCTGTAAGACAGTTTTTAATGTGTTAGAAGTTATATGCACAAAAACTAATGTTAGGACTTCAATGATCAAGATTGTCAGTTTACAGCTTTCTGAGTCCAGTAATGCTGAAATAGTGTTTCTGTTGAAATGAAGTGAAATCAAGCCCAAGTCTGCTCAAAAGCTTTTCTCTCTATTAGATAAAGCTGTTTCATTCAGTATTCAGTGCAAATCTTGCCAAACTGAAACAAGCTTATGCCTTATGAAGTACAATGTTTTCTGCAATGCTGTAAGACAGTTTTTAATGTGTTAGAAGTTATATGCACAAAAACTAATGTTAGGACTGCAATGATCAATATTGTCAGTTTACAGCTTTCTGAGTCCAGTAATGTTGAAATAGTGTTTCTGTTCAAATGAAGTGAAATCAAGCCCAAATCTGCTCAAAAGCTTTTCTCTCTATTAGATAAAGCTGTTTCATTCAGTATTCAGTGCAAATCTTGCCAAACTGAAACAAGCTTATGTCTTATGAAGTACAATGTTTTCTGCAATGCTGTAAGACAGTTTTTAATGTGTTAGAAGTTATATGCACAAAAACTTATGTTAGGACTTCAATGATCAAGATTGTCAGTTTACAGCTTTCTGAGTCCAGTAATGCTGAAATAGTGTTTCTGTTGAAATGAAGTGAAATCAAGCCCAAATCTGCTCAAAAGCTTTTCTCTCTATTAGATAAAGCTGTTTCATTCAGTATTCAGTGCAAATCTCTCCAAACTGAAACAAGCTTATGTCTTATGAAGTACAATGTTTTCTGCAATGCTGTAAGACAGTTTTTAATGTGTTAGAAGTTATATGCACAAAAACTAATGTTAGGACTTCAATGATCAAGATTGTCAGTTTACAGCTTTCTGAGTCCAGTAATGCTGAAATAGTGTTTCTGTTGAAATGAAGTGAAATCAAGCCCAAATCTGCTCAAAAGCTTTTCTCTCTATTAGATAAAGCTGTTTCATTCAGTATTCAGTGCAAATCTTGCCAAACTGAAACAAGCTTATGTCTTATGAAGTACAATGTTTTCTGCAATGCTGTAAGACAGTTTTTAATGTGTTAGAAGTTATATGCACAAAAACTTATGTTAGGACTTCAATGATCAAGATTGTCAGTTTACAGCTTTCTGAGTCCAGTAATGCTGAAATAGTGTTTCTGTTGAAATGAAGTGAAATCAAGCCCAAGTCTGCTCAAAAGCTTTTCTCTCTATTAGATAAAGCTGTTTCATTCAGTATTCAGTGCAAATCTTGCCAAACTGAAACAAGCTTATGCCTTATGAAGTACAATGTTTTCTGCAATGCTGTAAGACAGTTTTTAATGTGTTAGAAGTTATATGCACAAAAACTTATGTTAGGACTTCAATGATCAAGATTGTCAGTTTACAGCTTTCTGAGTCCAGTAATGCTGAAATAGTGTTTCTGTTCAAATGAAGTGAAATCAAGCCCAAATCTGCTCAAAAGCTTTTCTCTCTATTAGAGAAAGCTGTTTCATTCAGTATTCAGTGCAAATCTTGCCAAACTGAAACATGATTATGTCTTATGAAATAAAATGTTTTCTGCAATGCTGTAAGACAGTTTTTAATGTGTTAGAAGTTATATACACAAAAACTAATGTTAGGACTGCAATGATCAAGATTGTCAGTTTACAGCTTTCTGAGTCCAGTAATGTTGAAATAGTGTTTCTGTTCAAATGAAGTGAAATCAAGCCCAAATCTGCTCAAAAGCTTTTCTCTCTATTAGAGAAAGCTGTTTCATTCAATATTCAGTGCAAATCTTGCCAAACTGAAACAAGCGTATGCCTTATGAAGTACAATGTTTTCTGCAATGCTGTAAGACAGTTTTTAATGTGTTAGAAGTTATATGCACAAAAACTAATGTTAGGACTGCAATGATCAAGATTGTCAGTTTACAGCTTTCTGAGTCCAGTAATGTTGAAATAGTGTTTCTGTTCAAATGAAGTGAAATCAAGCCCAAATCTGCTCAAAAGCTTTTCTCTCTATTAGATAAAGCTGTTTCATTCAGTATTCAGTGCAAATCTTGCCAAACTGAAACAAGCTTATGTCTTATGAAGTACAATGTTTTCTGCAATGCTGTAAGACAGTTTTTAATGTGTTAGAAGTTATATGCACAAAAACTTATGTTAGGACTTCAATGATCAAGATTGTCAGTTTACAGCTTTCTGAGTCCAGTAATGCTGAAATAGTGTTTCTGTTGAAATGAAGTGAAATCAAGCCCAAATCTGCTCAAAAGCTTTTCTCTCTATTAGATAAAAATGTTTCATTCAGTATTCAGTGCAAATCTTGCCAAACTAAAACAAGCTTATGTCTTATGAAGTACAATGTTTTCTGCAATGCTGTAAGACAGTTTTTAATGTGTTAGAAGTTATATGCACAAAAACTAATGTTAGGACTTCAATGATCAAGATTGTCAATTTACAGCTTTCTGAGTCCAGTAATGCTGAAATAGTGTTTCTGTTCAAATGAAGTGAAATCAAGCCCAAATCTGCTCAAAAGCTTTTCTCTCTATTAGATAAAGCTGTTTCATTCAGTATTCAGTGCAAATCTTGCCAAACTGAAACAAGCTTATGCCTTATAAAGTACAATGTTTTCTGCAATGCTGTAAGACAGTTTTTAATGTGTTAGAAGTTATATGCACAAAAACTTATGTTAGGACTTCAATGATCAAGATTGTCAGTTTACAGCTTTCTGAGTCCAGTAATGCTGAAATAGTGTTTCTGTTCAAATGAAGTGAAATCAAGCCCAAATCTGCTCAAAAGCTTTTCTCTCTAATAGAGAATGCGGTTTCATTGAGTATTCAGTGCAAATCTTGCCAAACTGAAACAAGCTTATGTCTTATGAAATGAAATGTTTTTTGCAATGCTGTAAGACAGTTTTTAATGTGTTAGAAGTTATATGCACAAAAACTAATGTTAGGACTTCAATGATCAAGATTGTCAGTTTACAGCTTTCTGAGTCCAGTAATGCTGAAATAGTGTTTCTGTTGAAATGAAGTGAAATCAAGCCCAAGTCTGCTCAAAAGCTTTTCTCTCTATTAGATAAAGCTGTTTCATTCAGTATTCAGTGCAAATCTTGCCAAACTGAAACAAGCTTATGCCTTATGAAGTACAATGTTTTCTGCAATGCTGTAAGACAGTTTTTAATGTGTTAGAAGTTATATGCACAAAAACTTATGTTAGGACTTCAATGATCAAGATTGTCAGTTTACAGCTTTCTGAGTCCAGTAATGCTGAAATAGTGTTTCTGTTCAAATGAAGTGAAATCAAGCCCAAATCTGCTCAAAAGCTTTTCTCTCTATTAGATAAAGCTGTTTCATTCAGTATTCAGTGCAAATCTTGCCAAACTGAAACATGCTTATGTCTTATGAAATAAAATGTTTTCTGCAATGCTGTAAGACAGTTTTTAATGTGTTAGAAGTTATATACACAAAAACTAATGTTAGGACTGCAATGATCAAGATTGTCAGTTTACAGCTTTCTGAGTCCAGTAATGTTGAAATAGTGTTTCTGTTCAAATGAAGTGAAATCAAGCCCAAATCTGCTCAAAAGCTTTTCTCTCTATTAGAGAAAGCTGTTTCATTCAATATTCAGTGCAAATCTTGCCAAACTGAAACAAGCGTATGCCTTAATGAAGTACAATGTTTTCTGCAATGCTGTAAGACAGTTTTTAATGTGTTAGAAGTTATATGCACAAAAACTAATGTTAGGACTGCAATGATCAAGATTGTCAGTTTACAGCTTTCTGAGTCCAGTAATGTTGAAATAGTGTTTCTGTTCAAATGAAGTGAAATCAAGCCCAAATCTGCTCAAAAGCTTTTCTCTCTATTAGATAAAGCTGTTTCATTCAGTATTCAGTGCAAATCTTGCCAAACTGAAACAAGCTTATGTCTTATGAAGTACAATGTTTTCCGCAATGCTGTAAGACAGTTTTTAATGTGTTAGAAGTTATATGCACAAAAACTTATGTTAGGACTTCAATGATCAAGATTGTCAGTTTACAGCTTTCTGAGTCCAGTAATGCTGAAATAGTGTTTCTGTTGAAATGAAGTGAAATCAAGCCCAAATCTGCTCAAAAGCTTTTCTCTCTATTAGATAAAGCTGTTTCATTCAGTATTCAGTGCAAATCTTGCCAAACTGAAACATGCTTATGTCTTATGAAGTACAATGTTTTCTGCAATGCTGTAAGACAGTTTTTAATGTGTTAGAAGTTATATGCACAAAAACTTATGTTAGGACTTCAATGATCAAGATTGTCAGTTTACAGCTTTCTGAGTCCAGTAATGCTGAAATAGTGTTTCTGTTGAAATGAAGTGAAATCAAGCCCAAATCTGCTCAAAAGCTTTTCTCTCTATTAGAGAAAGCTGTTTCATTCAATATTCAGTGCAAATCTTGCCAAACTGAAACAAGCGTATGCCTTATGAAGTACAATGTTTTCTGCAATGCTGTAAGACAGTTTTTAATGTGTTAGAAGTTATATGCACAAAAACTAATGTTAGGACTTCAATGATCAAGTTTGTCAGTTTACAGCTTTCTGAGTCCAGTAATGCTGAAATAGTGTTTCTGTTGAAATGAAGTGAAATCAAGCCCAAGTCTGCTCAAAAGCTTTTCTCTCTATTAGATAAAGCTGTTTCATTCAGTATTCAGTGCAAATCTTGCCAAACTGAAACAAGCTTATGCCTTATGAAGTACAATGTTTTCTGCAATGCTGTAAGACAGTTTTTAATGTGTTAGAAGTTATATGCACAAAAACTTATGTTAGGACTTCAATGATCAAGATTGTCAGTTTACAGCTTTCTGAGTCCAGTAATGCTGAAATAGTGTTTCTGTTCAAATGAAGTGAAATCAAGCCCAAATCTGCTCAAAAGCTTTTCTCTCTATTAGAGAAAGCTGTTTCATTCAGTATTCAGTGCAAATCTTGCCAAACTGAAACATGCTTATGTCTTATGAAATAAAATGTTTTCTGCAATGCTGTAAGACAGTTTTTAATGTGTTAGAAGTTATATACACAAAAACTAATGTTAGGACTGCAATGATCAAGATTGTCAGTTTACAGCTTTCTGAGTCCAGTAATGTTGAAATAGTGTTTCTGTTCAAATGAAGTGAAATCAAGCCCAAATCTGCTCAAAAGCTTTTCTCTCTATTAGAGAAAGCTGTTTCATTCAATATTCCGTGCAAATCTCGCCAAACTGAAACAAGCGTATGCCTTATGAAGTACAATGTTTTCTGCAATGCTGTAAGACAGTTTTTAATGTGTTAGAAGTTATATGCACAAAAACTAATGTTAGGACTTCAATGATCAAGATTGTCAGTTTACAGCTTTCTGAGTCCAGTAATGCTGAAATAGTGTTTCTGTTGAAATGAAGTGAAATCAAGCCCAAATCTGCTCAAAAGCTTTTCTCTCTATTAGATAAAGCTGTTTCATTCAGTATTCAGTGCAAATCTTGCCAAACTGAAACAAGCTTATGTCTTATGAAGTACAATGTTTTCTGCAATGCTGTAAGACAGTTTTTAATGTGTTAGAAGTTATATGCACAAAAACTTATGTTAGGACTTCAATGATCAAGATTGTCAGTTTACAGCTTTCTGAGTCCAGTAATGCTGAAATAGTGTTTCTGTTGAAATGAAGTGAAATCAAGCCCAAGTCTGCTCAAAAGCTTTTCTCTCTATTAGATAAAGCTGTTTCATTCAGTATTCAGTGCAAATCTTGCCAAACTGAAACAAGCTTATGCCTTATGAAGTACAATGTTTTCTGCAATGCTGTAAGACAGTTTTTAATGTGTTAGAAGTTATATGCACAAAAACTTATGTTAGGACTTCAATGATCAAGATTGTCAGTTTACAGCTTTCTGAGTCCAGTAATGCTGAAATAGTGTTTCTGTTCAAATGAAGTGAAATCAAGCCCAAATCTGCTCAAAAGCTTTTCTCTCTATTAGAGAAAGCTGTTTCATTCAGTATTCAGTGCAAATCTTGCCAAACTGAAACATGATTATGTCTTATGAAATAAAATGTTTTCTGCAATGCTGTAAGACAGTTTTTAATGTGTTAGAAGTTATATACACAAAAACTAATGTTAGGACTGCAATGATCAAGATTGTCAGTTTACAGCTTTCTGAGTCCAGTAATGTTGAAATAGTGTTTCTGTTCAAATGAAGTGAAATCAAGCCCAAATCTGCTCAAAAGCTTTTCTCTCTATTAGAGAAAGCTGTTTCATTCAATATTCAGTGCAAATCTTGCCAAACTGAAACAAGCGTATGCCTTATGAAGTACAATGTTTTCTGCAATGCTGTAAGACAGTTTTTAATGTGTTAGAAGTTATATGCACAAAAACTAATGTTAGGACTGCAATGATCAAGATTGTCAGTTTACAGCTTTCTGAGTCCAGTAATGTTGAAATAGTGTTTCTGTTCAAATGAAGTGAAATCAAGCCCAAATCTGCTCAAAAGCTTTTCTCTCTATTAGATAAAGCTGTTTCATTCAGTATTCAGTGCAAATCTTGCCAAACTGAAACAAGCTTATGTCTTATGAAGTACAATGTTTTCTGCAATGCTGTAAGACAGTTTTTAATGTGTTAGAAGTTATATGCACAAAAACTTAAGTTAGGACTTCAATGATCAAGATTGTCAGTTTACAGCTTTCTGAGTCCAGTAATGCTGAAATAGTGTTTCTGTTGAAATGAAGTGAAATCAAGCCCAAATCTGCTCAAAAGCTTTTCTCTCTATTAGATAAAGCTGTTTCATTCAGTATTCAGTGCAAATCTTGCCAAACTGAAACAAGCTTATGTCTTATGAAGTACAATGTTTTCTGCAATGCTGTAAGACAGTTTTTAATGTGTTAGAAGTTATATGCACAAAAACTAATGTTAGGACTTCAATGATCAAGATTGTCAATTTACAGCTTTCTGAGTCCAGTAATGCTGAAATAGTGTTTCTGTTCAAATGAAGTGAAATCAAGCCCAAATCTGCTCAAAAGCTTTTCTCTCTAATAGAGAATGCGGTTTCATTGAGTATTCAGTGCAAATCTTGCCAAACTGAAACAAGCTTATGTCTTATGAAATGAAATGTTTTTTGCAATGCTGTAAGACAGTTTTTAATGTGTTAGAAGTTATATGCACAAAAACTAATGTTAGGACTTCAATGATCAAGATTGTCAGTTTACAGCTTTCTGAGTCCAGTAATGCTGAAATAGTGTTTCTGTTGAAATGAAGTGAAATCAAGCCCAAGTCTGCTCAAAAGCTTTTCTCTCTATTAGATAAAGCTGTTTCATTCAGTATTCAGTGCAAATCTTGCCAAACTGAAACAAGCTTATGCCTTATGAAGTACAATGTTTTCTGCAATGCTGTAAGACAGTTTTTAATGTGTTAGAAGTTATATGCACAAAAACTTATGTTAGGACTTCAATGATCAAGATTGTCAGTTTACAGCTTTCTGAGTCCAGTAATGCTGAAATAGTGTTTCTGTTCAAATGAAGTGAAATCAAGCCCAAATCTGCTCAAAAGCTTTTCTCTCTATTAGATAAAGCTGTTTCATTCAGTATTCAGTGCAAATCTTGCCAAACTGAAACATGCTTATGTCTTATGAAATAAAATGTTTTCTGCAATGCTGTAAGACAGTTTTTAATGTGTTAGAAGTTATATACACAAAAACTAATGTTAGGACTGCAATGATCAAGATTGTCAGTTTACAGCTTTCTGAGTCCAGTAATGTTGAAATAGTGTTTCTGTTCAAATGAAGTGAAATCAAGCCCAAATCTGCTCAAAAGCTTTTCTCTCTATTAGAGAAAGCTGTTTCATTCAATATTCAGTGCAAATCTTGCCAAACTGAAACAAGCGTATGCCTTAATGAAGTACAATGTTTTCTGCAATGCTGTAAGACAGTTTTTAATGTGTTAGAAGTTATATGCACAAAAACTAATGTTAGGACTGCAATGATCAAGATTGTCAGTTTACAGCTTTCTGAGTCCAGTAATGTTGAAATAGTGTTTCTGTTCAAATGAAGTGAAATCAAGCCCAAATCTGCTCAAAAGCTTTTCTCTCTATTAGATAAAGCTGTTTCATTCAGTATTCAGTGCAAATCTTGCCAAACTGAAACAAGCTTATGTCTTATGAAGTACAATGTTTTCTGCAATGCTGTAAGACAGTTTTTAATGTGTTAGAAGTTATATGCACAAAAACTTATGTTAGGACTTCAATGATCAAGATTGTCAGTTTACAGCTTTCTGAGTCCAGTAATGCTGAAATAGTGTTTCTGTTGAAATGAAGTGAAATCAAGCCCAAATCTGCTCAAAAGCTTTTCTCTCTATTAGATAAAGCTGTTTCATTCAGTATTCAGTGCAAATCTTGCCAAACTGAAACAAGCTTATGTCTTATGAAGTACAATGTTTTCTGCAATGCTGTAAGACAGTTTTTAATGTGTTAGAAGTTATATGCACAAAAACTTATGTTAGGACTTCAATGATCAAGATTGTCAGTTTACAGCTTTCTGAGTCCAGTAATGCTGAAATAGTGTTTCTGTTGAAATGAAGTGAAATCAAGCCCAAATCTGCTCAAAAGCTTTTCTCTCTATTAGATAAAGCTGTTTCATTCAGTATTCAGTGCAAATCTCTCCAAACTGAAACAAGCTTATGTCTTATGAAGTACAATGTTTTCTGCAATGCTGTAAGACAGTTTTTAATGTGTTAGAAGTTATATGCACAAAAACTAATGTTAGGACTTCAATGATCAAGATTGTCAGTTTACAGCTTTCTGAGTCCAGTAATGCTGAAATAGTGTTTCTGTTGAAATGAAGTGAAATCAAGCCCAAATCTGCTCAAAAGCTTTTCTCTCTATTAGATAAAGCTGTTTCATTCAGTATTCAGTGCAAATCTTGCCAAACTGAAACAAGCTTATGTCTTATGAAGTACAATGTTTTCTGCAATGCTGTAAGACAGTTTTTAATGTGTTAGAAGTTATATGCACAAAAACTAATGTTAGGACTTCAATGATCAAGATTGTCAGTTTACAGCTTTCTGAGTCCAGTAATGCTGAAATAGTGTTTCTGTTGAAATGAAGTGAAATCAAGCCCAAATCTGCTCAAAAGCTTTTCTCTCTATTAGATAAAGCTGTTTCATTCAGTATTCAGTGCAAATCTTGCCAAACTGAAACAAGCTTATGTCTTATGAAGTACAATGTTTTCTGCAATGCTGTAAGACAGCTTTTAATGTGTTAGAAGTTATATGCACAAAAACTTATGTTAGGACTTCAATGATCAAGATTGTCAGTTTACAGCTTTCTGAGTCCAGTAATGCTGAAATAGTGTTTCTGTTGAAATGAAGTGAAATCAAGCCCAAATCTGCTAAAAAGCTTTTCTCTCTATTAGATAAAGCTGTTTCATTCAGTATTCAGTGCAAATCTTGCCAAACTGAAACAAGCTTATGCCTTATGAAGTACAATGTTTTCTGCAATGCTGTAAGACAGTTTTTAATGTGTTAGAAGTTATATGCACAAAAACTTATGTTAGGACTTCAATGATCAAGATTGTCAGTTTACAGCTTTCTGAGTCCAGTAATGCTGAAATAGTGTTTCTGTTGAAATGAAGTGAAATCAAGCCCAAATCTGCTCAAAAGCTTTTCTCTCTATTAGAGAAAGCTGTTTCATTCAATATTCAGTGCAAATCTTGCCAAACTGAAACAAGCTTATGCCTTATGAAGTACAATGTTTTCTGCAATGCTGTAAGACAGTTTTTAATGTGTTAGAAGTTATATGCACAAAAACTAATGTTAGGACTTCAATGATCAAGATTGTCAGTTTACAGCTTTCTGAGTCCAGTAATGCTGAAATAGTGTTTCTGTTCAAATGAAGTGAAATCAAGCCCAAATCTGCTCAAAAGCTTTTCTCTCTATTAGATAAAGCTGTTTCATTCAGTATTCAGTGCAAATCTTGCCAAACTGAAACAAGCTTATGTCTTATGAAGTACAATGTTTTCTGCAATGCTGTAAGACAGTTTTTAATGTGTTAGAAGTTATATGCACAAAAACTTATGTTAGGACTTCAATGATCAAGATTGTCAGTTTACAGCTTTCTGAGTCCAGTAATGCTGAAATAGTGTTTCTGTTGAAATGAAGTGAAATCAAGCCCAAATCTGCTCAATAGCTTTTCTCTCTATTAGATAAAGCTGTTTCATTCAGTATTCAGTGCAAATCTTGCCAAACTGAAACAAGCTTATGCCTTATGAAGTACAATGTTTTCTGCAATGCTGTAAGACAGTTTTTAATGTGTTAGAAGTTATATGCACAAAAACTTATGTTAGGACTTCAATGATCAAGATTGTCAGTTTACAGCTTTCTGAGTCCAGTAATGCTGAAATAGTGTTTCTGTTGAAATGAAGTGAAATCAAGCCCAAATCTGCTCAAAAGCTTTTCTCTCTATTAGATAAAGCTGTTTCATTCAGTATTCAGTGCAAATCTTGCCAAACTGAAACAAGCTTATGTCTTATGAAGTACAATGTTTTCTGCAATGCTGTAAGACAGCTTTTAATGTGTTAGAAGTTATATGCACAAAAACTTATGTTAGGACTTCAATGATCAAGATTGTCAGTTTACAGCTTTCTGAGTCCAGTAATGCTGAAATAGTGTTTCTGTTGAAATGAAGTGAAATCAAGCCCAAATCTGCTCAAAAGCTTTTCTCTCTATTAGATAAAGCTGTTTCATTCAGTATTCAGTGCAAATCTTGCCAAACTGAAACAAGCTTATGCCTTATGAAGTACAATGTTTTCTGCAATGCTGTAAGACAGTTTTTAATGTGTTAGAAGTTATATGCACAAAAACTAATGTTAGGACTTCAATGATCAAGATTGTCAGTTTACAGCTTTCTGAGTCCAGTAATGCTGAAATAGTGTTTCTGTTCAAATGAAGTGAAATCAAGCCCAAATCTGCTCAAAAGCTTTTCTCTCTATTAGAGAAAGCTGTTTCATTCAGTATTCAGTGCAAATCTTGCCAAACTGAAACATGCTTATGTCTTATGAAATAAAATGTTTTCTGCAATGCTGTAAGACAGTTTTTAATGTGTTAGAAGTTATATACACAAAAACTAATGTTAGGACTGCAATGATCAAGATTGTCAGTTTACAGCTTTCTGAGTCCAGTAATGTTGAAATAGTGTTTCTGTTCAAATGAAGTGAAATCAAGCCCAAATCTGCTCAAAAGCTTTTCTCTCTATTAGAGAAAGCTGTTTCATTCAATATTCAGTGCAAATCTTGCCAAACTGAAACAAGCGTATGCCTTATGAAGTACAATGTTTTCTGCAATGCTGTAAGACAGTTTTTAATGTGTTAGAAGTTATATGCACAAAAACTAATGTTAGGACTGCAATGATCAAGATTGTCAGTTTACAGCTTTCTGAGTCCAGTAATGTTGAAATAGTGTTTCTGTTCAAATGAAGTGAAATCAAGCCCAAATCTGCTCAAAAGCTTTTCTCTATATTAGATAAAGCTGTTTCATTCAGTATTCAGTGCAAATCTTGCCAAACTGAAACAAGCTTATGTCTTATGAAGTACAATGTTTTCTGCAATGCTGTAAGACAGTTTTTAATGTGTTAGAAGTTATATGCACAAAAACTTATGTTAGGACTTCAATGATCAAGATTGTCAGTTTACAGCTTTCTGAGTCCAGTAATGCTGAAATAGTGTTTCTGTTGAAATGAAGTGAAATCAAGCCCAAATCTGCTCAAAAGCTTTTCTCTCTATTAGATAAAGCTGTTTCATTCAGTATTCAGAGCAAATCTCTCCAAACTGAAACAAGCTTATGTCTTATGAAGTACAATGTTTTCTGCAATGCTGTAAGACAGTTTTTAATGTGTTAGAAGTTATATGCACAAAAACTTATGTTAGGACTGCAATGATCAAGATTGTCAGTTTACAGCTTTCTGAGTCCAGTAATGTTGAAATAGTGTTTCTGTTCAAATGAAGTGAAATCAAGCCCAAATCTGCTCAAAAGCTTTTCTCTCTATTAGAGAAAGCTGTTTCATTCAATATTCAGTGCAAATCTTGCCAAACTGAAACAAGCGTATGCCTTATGAAGTACAATGTTTTCTGCAATGCTGTAAGACAGTTTTTAATGTGTTAGAAGTTATATGCACAAAAACTAATGTTAGGACTGCAATGATCAAGATTGTCAGTTTACAGCTTTCTGAGTCCAGTAATGTTGAAATAGTGTTTCTGTTCAAATGAAGTGAAATCAAGCCCAAATCTGCTCAAAAGCTTTTCTCTCTATTAGATAAAGCTGTTTCATTCAGTATTCAGTGCAAATCTTGCCAAACTGAAACAAGCTTATGTCTTATGAAGTACAATGTTTTCTGCAATGCTGTAAGACAGTTTTTAATGTGTTAGAAGTTATATGCACAAAAACTTAAGTTAGGACTTCAATGATCAAGATTGTCAGTTTACAGCTTTCTGAGTCCAGTAATGCTGAAATAGTGTTTCTGTTGAAATGAAGTGAAATCAAGCTGTTTCATTCAACATTCAGTGCAAATCTTGCCAAACTGAAACAAGCGTATGCCTTAATGAAGTACAATGTTTTCTGCAATGCTGTAAGACAGTTTTTAATGTGTTAGAAGTTATATGCACAAAAACTAATGTTAGGACTGCAATGATCAAGATTGTCAGTTTACAGCTTTCTGAGTCCAGTAATGTTGAAATAGTGTTTCTGTTCAAATGAAGTGAAATCAAGCCCAAATCTGCTCAAAAGCTTTTCTCTCTATTAGATAAAGCTGTTTCATTCAGTATTCAGTGCAAATCTTGCCAAACTGAAACAAGCTTATGTCTTATGAAGTACAATGTTTTCTGCAATGCTGTAAGACAGTTTTTAATGTGTTAGAAGTTATATGCACAAAAACTTATGTTAGGACTTCAATGATCAAGATTGTCAGTTTACAGCTTTCTGAGTCCAGTAATGCTGAAATAGTGTTTCTGTTGAAATGAAGTGAAATCAAGCCCAAATCTGCTCAAAAGCTTTTCTCTCTATTAGATAAAGCTGTTTCATTCAGTATTCAGTGCAAATCTTGCCAAACTGAAACAAGCTTATGTCTTATGAAGTACAATGTTTTCTGCAATGCTGTAAGACAGTTTTTAATGTGTTAGAAGTTATATGCACAAAAACTTATGTTAGGACTTCAATGATCAAGATTGTCAGTTTACAGCTTTCTGAGTCCAGTAATGCTGAAATAGTGTTTCTGTTGAAATGAAGTGAAATCAAGCCCAAATCTGCTCAAAAGCTTTTCTCTCTATTAGATAAAGCTGTTTCATTCAGTATTCAGTGCAAATCTCTCCAAACTGAAACAAGCTTATGTCTTATGAAGTACAATGTTTTCTGCAATGCTGTAAGACAGTTTTTAATGTGTTAGAAGTTATATGCACAAAAACTAATGTTAGGACTTCAATGATCAAGATTGTCAGTTTACAGCTTTCTGAGTCCAGTAATGCTGAAATAGTGTTTCTGTTGAAATGAAGTGAAATCAAGCCCAAATCTGCTCAAAAGCTTTTCTCTCTATTAGATAAAGCTGTTTCATTCAGTATTCAGTGCAAATCTTGCCAAACTGAAACAAGCTTATGTCTTATGAAGTACAATGTTTTCTGCAATGCTGTAAGACAGTTTTTAATGTGTTAGAAGTTATATGCACAAAAACTTATGTTAGGACTTCAATGATCAAGATTGTCAGTTTACAGCTTTCTGAGTCCAGTAATGCTGAAATAGTGTTTCTGTTGAAATGAAGTGAAATCAAGCCCAAATCTGCTCAAAAGCTTTTCTCTCTATTAGATAAAGCTGTTTCATTCAGTATTCAGTGCAAATCTTGCCAAACTGAAACAAGCTTATGTCTTATGAAGTACAATGTTTTCTGCAATGCTGTAAGACAGTTTTTAATGTGTTAGAAGTTATATGCACAAAAACTAATGTTAGGACTTCAATGATCAAGATTGTCAGTTTACAGCTTTCTGAGTCCAGTAATGCTGAAATAGTGTTTCTGTTGAAATGAAGTGAAATCAAGCCCAAATCTGCTCAAAAGCTTTTCTCTCTATTAGATAAAGCTGTTTCATTCAGTATTCAGTGCAAATCTTGCCAAACTGAAACAAGCTTATGTCTTATGAAGTACAATGTTTTCTGCAATGCTGTAAGACAGCTTTTAATGTGTTAGAAGTTATATGCACAAAAACTTATGTTAGGACTTCAATGATCAAGATTGTCAGTTTACAGCTTTCTGAGTCCAGTAATGCTGAAATAGTGTTTCTGTTGAAATGAAGTGAAATCAAGCCCAAATCTGCTAAAAAGCTTTTCTCTCTATTAGATAAAGCTGTTTCATTCAGTATTCAGTGCAAATCTTGCCAAACTGAAACAAGCTTATGCCTTATGAAGTACAATGTTTTCTGCAATGCTGTAAGACAGTTTTTAATGTGTTAGAAGTTATATGCACAAAAACTTATGTTAGGACTTCAATGATCAAGATTGTCAGTTTACAGCTTTCTGAGTCCAGTAATGCTGAAATAGTGTTTCTGTTGAAATGAAGTGAAATCAAGCCCAAATCTGCTCAAAAGCTTTTCTCTCTATTAGAGAAAGCTGTTTCATTCAATATTCAGTGCAAATCTTGCCAAACTGAAACAAGCTTATGCCTTATGAAGTACAATGTTTTCTGCAATGCTGTAAGACAGTTTTTAATGTGTTAGAAGTTATATGCACAAAAACTAATGTTAGGACTTCAATGATCAAGATTGTCAGTTTACAGCTTTCTGAGTCCAGTAATGCTGAAATAGTGTTTCTGTTCAAATGAAGTGAAATCAAGCCCAAATCTGCTCAAAAGCTTTTCTCTCTATTAGATAAAGCTGTTTCATTCAGTATTCAGTGCAAATCTTGCCAAACTGAAACAAGCTTATGTCTTATGAAGTACAATGTTTTCTGCAATGCTGTAAGACAGTTTTTAATGTGTTAGAAGTTATATGCACAAAAACTTATGTTAGGACTTCAATGATCAAGATTGTCAGTTTACAGCTTTCTGAGTCCAGTAATGCTGAAATAGTGTTTCTGTTGAAATGAAGTGAAATCAAGCCCAAATCTGCTCAATAGCTTTTCTCTCTATTAGATAAAGCTGTTTCATTCAGTATTCAGTGCAAATCTTGCCAAACTGAAACAAGCTTATGCCTTATGAAGTACAATGTTTTCTGCAATGCTGTAAGACAGTTTTTAATGTGTTAGAAGTTATATGCACAAAAACTTATGTTAGGACTTCAATGATCAAGATTGTCAGTTTACAGCTTTCTGAGTCCAGTAATGCTGAAATAGTGTTTCTGTTGAAATGAAGTGAAATCAAGCCCAAATCTGCTCAAAAGCTTTTCTCTCTATTAGATAAAGCTGTTTCATTCAGTATTCAGTGCAAATCTTGCCAAACTGAAACAAGCTTATGCCTTATGAAGTACAATGTTTTCTGCAATGCTGTAAGACAGTTTTTAATGTGTTAGAAGTTATATGCACAAAAACTAATGTTAGGACTTCAATGATCAAGATTGTCAGTTTACAGCTTTCTGAGTCCAGTAATGCTGAAATAGTGTTTCTGTTCAAATAAAGTGAAATCAAGCCCAAATCTGCTCAAAAGCTTTTCTCTCTATTAGAGAAAGCTGTTTCATTCAGTATTCAGTGCAAATCTTGCCAAACTGAAACATGCTTATGTCTTATGAAATAAAATGTTTTCTGCAATGCTGTAAGACAGTTTTTAATGTGTTAGAAGTTATATACACAAAAACTAATGTTAGGACTGCAATGATCAAGATTGTCAGTTTACAGCTTTCTGAGTCCAGTAATGTTGAAATAGTGTTTCTGTTCAAATGAAGTGAAATCAAGCCCAAATCTGCTCAAAAGCTTTTCTCTCTATTAGAGAAAGCTGTTTCATTCAATATTCAGTGCAAATCTTGCCAAACTGAAACAAGCGTATGCCTTATGAAGTACAATGTTTTCTGCAATGCTGTAAGACAGTTTTTAATGTGTTAGAAGTTATATGCACAAAAACTAATGTTAGGACTGCAATGATCAAGATTGTCAGTTTACAGCTTTCTGAGTCCAGTAATGTTGAAATAGTGTTTCTGTTCAAATGAAGTGAAATCAAGCCCAAATCTGCTCAAAAGCTTTTCTCTATATTAGATAAAGCTGTTTCATTCAGTATTCAGTGCAAATCTTGCCAAACTGAAACAAGCTTATGTCTTATGAAGTACAATGTTTTCTGCAATGCTGTAAGACAGTTTTTAATGTGTTAGAAGTTATATGCACAAAAACTTATGTTAGGACTTCAATGATCAAGATTGTCAGTTTACAGCTTTCTGAGTCCAGTAATGCTGAAATAGTGTTTCTGTTGAAATGAAGTGAAATCAAGCCCAAATCTGCTCAAAAGCTTTTCTCTCTATTAGATAAAGCTGTTTCATTCAGTATTCAGTGCAAATCTCTCCAAACTGAAACAAGCTTATGTCTTATGAAGTACAATGTTTTCTGCAATGCTGTAAGACAGTTTTTAATGTGTTAGAAGTTATATGCACAAAAACTAATGTTAGGACTTCAATGATCAAGATTGTCAGTTTACAGCTTTCTGAGTCCAGTAATGCTGAAATAGTGTTTCTGTTGAAATGAAGTGAAATCAAGCCCAAATCTGCTCAAAAGCTTTTCTCTCTATTAGATAAAGCTGTTTCATTCAGTATTCAGTGCAAATCTTGCCAAACTGAAACAAGCTTATGTCTTATGAAGTACAATGTTTTCTGCAATGCTGTAAGACAGTTTTTAATGTGTTAGAAGTTATATGCACAAAAACTTATGTTAGGACTTCAATGATCAAGATTGTCAGTTTACAGCTTTCTGAGTCCAGTAATGCTGAAATAGTGTTTCTGTTGAAATGAAGTGAAATCAAGCCCAAGTCTGCTCAAAAGCTTTTCTCTCTATTAGATAAAGCTGTTTCATTCAGTATTCAGTGCAAATCTTGCCAAACTGAAACAAGCTTATGCCTTATGAAGTACAATGTTTTCTGCAATGCTGTAAGACAGTTTTTAATGTGTTAGAAGTTATATGCACAAAAACTTATGTTAGGACTTCAATGATCAAGATTGTCAGTTTACAGCTTTCTGAGTCCAGTAATGCTGAAATAGTGTTTCTGTTCAAATGAAGTGAAATCAAGCCCAAATCTGCTCAAAAGCTTTTCTCTCTATTAGAGAAAGCTGTTTCATTCAGTATTCAGTGCAAATCTTGCCAAACTGAAACATGATTATGTCTTATGAAATAAAATGTTTTCTGCAATGCTGTAAGACAGTTTTTAATGTGTTAGAAGTTATATACACAAAAACTAATGTTAGGACTGCAATGATCAAGATTGTCAGTTTACAGCTTTCTGAGTCCAGTAATGTTGAAATAGTGTTTCTGTTCAAATGAAGTGAAATCAAGCCCAAATCTGCTCAAAAGCTTTTCTCTCTATTAGAGAAAGCTGTTTCATTCAATATTCAGTGCAAATCTTGCCAAACTGAAACAAGCGTATGCCTTATGAAGTACAATGTTTTCTGCAATGCTGTAAGACAGTTTTTAATGTGTTAGAAGTTATATGCACAAAAACTAATGTTAGGACTTCAATGATCAAGATTGTCAGTTTACAGCTTTCTGAGTCCAGTAATGCTGAAATAGTGTTTCTGTTCAAATGAAGTGAAATCAAGCCCAAATCTGCTCAAAAGCTTTTCTCTCTATTAGATAAAGCTGTTTCATTCAGTATTCAGTGCAAATCTTGCACAAACTGAAACAAGCTTATGTCTTATGAAGTACAATGTTTTCTGCAATGCTGTAAGACAGTTTTTAATGTGTTAGAAGTTATATACACAAAAACTAATGTTAGGACTGCAATGATCAAGATTGTCAGTTTACAGCTTTCTGAGTCCAGTAATGTTGAAATAGTGTTTCTGTTCAAATGAAGTGAAATCAAGCCCAAATCTGCTCAAAAGCTTTTCTCTCTATTAGAGAAAGCTGTTTCATTCAATATTCAGTGCAAATCTTGCCAAACTGAAACAAGCGTATGCCTTATGAAGTACAATGTTTTCTGCAATGCTGTAAGACAGTTTTTAATGTGTTAGAAGTTATATGCACAAAAACTAATGTTAGGACTGCAATGATCAAGATTGTCAGTTTACAGCTTTCTGAGTCCAGTAATGTTGAAATAGTGTTTTCTGTTCAAATGAAGTGAAATCAAGCCCAAATCTGCTCAAAAGCTTTTCTCTATATTAGATAAAGCTGTTTCATTCAGTATTCAGTGCAAATCTTGCCAAACTGAAACAAGCTTATGTCTTATGAAGTACAATGTTTTCTGCAATGCTGTAAGACAGTTTTTAATGTGTTAGAAGTTATATGCACAAAAACTTATGTTAGGACTTCAATGATCAAGATTGTCAGTTTACAGCTTTCTGAGTCCAGTAATGCTGAAATAGTGTTTCTGTTGAAATGAAGTGAAATCAAGCCCAAATCTGCTCAAAAGCTTTTCTCTCTATTAGATAAAGCTGTTTCATTCAGTATTCAGTGCAAATCTCTCCAAACTGAAACAAGCTTATGTCTTATGAAGTACAATGTTTTCTGCAATGCTGTAAGACAGTTTTTAATGTGTTAGAAGTTATATGCACAAAAACTAATGTTAGGACTTCAATGATCAAGATTGTCAGTTTACAGCTTTCTGAGTCCAGTAATGCTGAAATAGTGTTTCTGTTGAAATGAAGTGAAATCAAGCCCAAATCTGCTCAAAAGCTTTTCTCTCTATTAGAGAAAGCTGTTTCATTCAGTATTCAGTGCAAATCTTGCCAAACTGAAACATGATTATGTCTTATGAAATAAAATGTTTTCTGCAATGCTGTAAGACAGTTTTTAATGTGTTAGAAGTTATATACACAAAAACTAATGTTAGGACTGCAATGATCAAGATTGTCAGTTTACAGCTTTCTGAGTCCAGTAATGTTGAAATAGTGTTTCTGTTCAAATGAAGTGAAATCAAGCCCAAATCTGCTCAAAAGCTTTTCTCTCTATTAGAGAAAGCTGTTTCATTCAATATTCAGTGCAAATCTTGCCAAACTGAAACAAGCGTATGCCTTATGAAGTACAATGTTTTCTGCAATGCTGTAAGACAGTTTTTAATGTGTTAGAAGTTATATGCACAAAAACTAATGTTAGGACTGCAATGATCAAGATTGTCAGTTTACAGCTTTCTGAGTCCAGTAATGTTGAAATAGTGTTTCTGTTCAAATGAAGTGAAATCAAGCCCAAATCTGCTCAAAAGCTTTTCTCTCTATTAGATAAAGCTGTTTCATTCAGTATTCAGTGCAAATCTTGCCAAACTGAAACAAGCTTATGTCTTATGAAGTACAATGTTTTCTGCAATGCTGTAAGACAGTTTTTAATGTGTTAGAAGTTATATGCACAAAAACTTATGTTAGGACTTCAATGATCAAGATAGTCAGTTTACAGCTTTCTGAGTCGAGTAATGCTGAAATAGTGTTTCTGTTGAAATGAAGTGAAATCAAGCCCAAATCTGCTCAAAAGCTTTTCTCTCTATTAGATAAAGCTGTTTCATTCAGTATTCAGTGCAAATCTTGCCAAACTGAAACAAGCTTATGTCTTATGAAGTACAATGTTTTCTGCAATGCTGTAAGACAGTTTTTAATGTGTTAGAAGTTATATGCACAAAAACTTATGTTAGGACTTCAATGATCAAGATTGTCAGTTTACAGCTTTCTGAGTCCAGTAATGCTGAAATAGTGTTTCTGTTGAAATGAAGTGAAATCAAGCCCAAATCTGCTCAAAAGCTTTTCTCTCTATTAGATAAAGCTGTTTCATTCAGTATTCAGTGCAAATCTTGCCAAACTGAAACAAGCTTATGTCTTATGAAGTACAATGTTTTCTGCAATGCTGTAAGACAGTTTTTAATGTGTTAGAAGTTATATGCACAAAAACTTATGTTAGGACTTCAATGATCAAGATTGTCAGTTTACAGCTTTCTGAGTCCAGTAATGCTGAAATAGTGTTTCTGTTGAAATGAAGTGAAATCAAGCCCAAGTCTGCTCAAAAGCTTTTCTCTCTATTAGATAAAGCTGTTTCATTCAGTATTCAGTGCAAATCTTGCCAAACTGAAACAAGCTTATGCCTTATGAAGTACAATGTTTTCTGCAATGCTGTAAGACAGTTTTTAATGTGTTAGAAGTTATATGCACAAAAACTTATGTTAGGACTTCAATGATCAAGATTGTCAGTTTACAGCTTTCTGAGTCCAGTAATGCTGAAATAGTGTTTCTGTTCAAATGAAGTGAAATCAAGCCCAAATCTGCTCAAAAGCTTTTCTCTCTATTAGAGAAAGCTGTTTCATTCAGTATTCAGTGCAAATCTTGCCAAACTGAAACATGATTATGTCTTATGAAATAAAATGTTTTCTGCAATGCTGTAAGACAGTTTTTAATGTGTTAGAAGTTATATACACAAAAACTAATGTTAGGACTGCAATGATCAAGATTGTCAGTTTACAGCTTTCTGAGTCCAGTAATGTTGAAATAGTGTTTCTGTTCAAATGAAGTGAAATCAAGCCCAAATCTGCTCAAAAGCTTTTCTCTCTATTAGAGAAAGCTGTTTCATTCAATATTCAGTGCAAATCTTGCCAAACTGAAACAAGCGTATGCCTTATGAAGTACAATGTTTTCTGCAATGCTGTAAGACAGTTTTTAATGTGTTAGAAGTTATATGCACAAAAACTAATGTTAGGACTGCAATGATCAAGATTGTCAGTTTACAGCTTTCTGAGTCCAGTAATGTTGAAATAGTGTTTCTGTTCAAATGAAGTGAAATCAAGCCCAAATCTGCTCAAAAGCTTTTCTCTCTATTAGATAAAGCTGTTTCATTCAGTATTCAGTGCAAATCTTGCCAAACTGAAACAAGCTTATGTCTTATGAAGTACAATGTTTTCTGCAATGCTGTAAGACAGTTTTTAATGTGTTAGAAGTTATATGCACAAAAACTTATGTTAGGACTTCAATGATCAAGATTGTCAGTTTACAGCTTTCTGAGTCCAGTAATGCTGAAATAGTGTTTCTGTTGAAATGAAGTGAAATCAAGCCCAAATCTGCTCAAAAGCTTTTCTCTCTATTAGATAAAGCTGTTTCATTCAGTATTCAGTGCAAATCTTGCCAAACTGAAACAAGCTTATGTCTTATGAAGTACAATGTTTTCTGCAATGCTGTAAGACAGTTTTTAATGTGTTAGAAGTTATATGCACAAAAACTAATGTTAGGACTTCAATGATCAAGATTGTCAATTTACAGCTTTCTGAGTCCAGTAATGCTGAAATAGTGTTTCTGTTCAAATGAAGTGAAATCAAGCCCAAATCTGCTCAAAAGCTTTTCTCTCTATTAGATAAAGCTGTTTCATTCAGTATTCAGTGCAAATCTTGCCAAACTGAAACAAGCTTATGCCTTATAAAGTACAATGTTTTCTGCAATGCTGTAAGACAGTTTTTAATGTGTTAGAAGTTATATGCACAAAAACTTATGTTAGGACTTCAATGATCAAGATTGTCAGTTTACAGCTTTCTGAGTCCAGTAATGCTGAAATAGTGTTTCTGTTCAAATGAAGTGAAATCAAGCCCAAATCTGCTCAAAAGCTTTTCTCTCTAATAGAGAATGCGGTTTCATTGAGTATTCAGTGCAAATCTTGCCAAACTGAAACAAGCTTATGTCTTATGAAATGAAATGTTTTTTGCAATGCTGTAAGACAGTTTTTAATGTGTTAGAAGTTATATGCACAAAAACTAATGTTAGGACTTCAATGATCAAGATTGTCAGTTTACAGCTTTCTGAGTCCAGTAATGCTGAAATAGTGTTTCTGTTGAAATGAAGTGAAATCAAGCCCAAGTCTGCTCAAAAGCTTTTCTCTCTATTAGATAAAGCTGTTTCATTCAGTATTCAGTGCAAATCTTGCCAAACTGAAACAAGCTTATGCCTTATGAAGTACAATGTTTTCTGCAATGCTGTAAGACAGTTTTTAATGTGTTAGAAGTTATATGCACAAAAACTTATGTTAGGACTTCAATGATCAAGATTGTCAGTTTACAGCTTTCTGAGTCCAGTAATGCTGAAATAGTGTTTCTGTTCAAATGAAGTGAAATCAAGCCCAAATCTGCTCAAAAGCTTTTCTCTCTATTAGATAAAGCTGTTTCATTCAGTATTCAGTGCAAATCTTGCCAAACTGAAACATGCTTATGTCTTATGAAATAAAATGTTTTCTGCAATGCTGTAAGACAGTTTTTAATGTGTTAGAAGTTATATGCACAAAAACTAATGTTAGGACTGCAATGATCAAGATTGTCAGTTTACAGCTTTCTGAGTCCAGTAATGTTGAAATAGTGTTTCTGTTCAAATGAAGTGAAATCAAGCCCAAATCTGCTCAAAAGCTTTTCTCTCTATTAGAGAAAGCTGTTTCATTCAATATTCAGTGCAAATCTTGCCAAACTGAAACAAGCTTATGTCTTATGAAGTACAATGTTTTCTGCAATGCTGTAAGACAGTTTTTAATGTGTTAGAAGTTATATGCACAAAAACTAATGTTAGGACTTCAATGATCAAGATTGTCAGTTTACAGCTTTCTGAGTCCAGTAATGCTGAAATAGTGTTTCTGTTCAAATGAAGTGAAATCAAGCCCAAATCTGCTCAAAAGCTTTTCTCTCTATTAGATAAAGCTGTTTCATTCAGTATTCAGTGCAAATCTTGCCAAACTGAAACAAGCTTATGTCTTATGAAGTACAATGTTTTCTGCAATGCTGTAAGACAGTTTTTAATGTGTTAGAAGTTATATACACAAAAACTAATGTTAGGACTGCAATGATCAAGATTGTCAGTTTACAGCTTTCTGAGTCCAGTAATGTTGAAATAGTGTTTCTGTTCAAATGAAGTGAAATCAAGCCCAAATCTGCTCAAAAGCTTTTCTCTCTATTAGAGAAAGCTGTTTCATTCAATATTCAGTGCAAATCTTGCCAAACTGAAACAAGCGTATGCCTTATGAAGTACAATGTTTTCTGCAATGCTGTAAGACAGTTTTTAATGTGTTAGAAGTTATATGCACAAAAACTAATGTTAGGACTGCAATGATCAAGATTGTCAGTTTACAGCTTTCTGAGTCCAGTAATGTTGAAATAGTGTTTTCTGTTCAAATGAAGTGAAATCAAGCCCAAATCTGCTCAAAAGCTTTTCTCTATATTAGATAAAGCTGTTTCATTCAGTATTCAGTGCAAATCTTGCCAAACTGAAACAAGCTTATGTCTTATGAAGTACAATGTTTTCTGCAATGCTGTAAGACAGTTTTTAATGTGTTAGAAGTTATATGCACAAAAACTTATGTTAGGACTTCAATGATCAAGATTGTCAGTTTACAGCTTTCTGAGTCCAGTAATGCTGAAATAGTGTTTCTGTTGAAATGAAGTGAAATCAAGCCCAAATCTGCTCAAAAGCTTTTCTCTCTATTAGATAAAGCTGTTTCATTCAGTATTCAGTGCAAATCTCTCCAAACTGAAACAAGCTTATGTCTTATGAAGTACAATGTTTTCTGCAATGCTGTAAGACAGTTTTTAATGTGTTAGAAGTTATATGCACAAAAACTAATGTTAGGACTTCAATGATCAAGATTGTCAGTTTACAGCTTTCTGAGTCCAGTAATGCTGAAATAGTGTTTCTGTTGAAATGAAGTGAAATCAAGCCCAAATCTGCTCAAAAGCTTTTCTCTCTATTAGAGAAAGCTGTTTCATTCAGTATTCAGTGCAAATCTTGCCAAACTGAAACATGATTATGTCTTATGAAATAAAATGTTTTCTGCAATGCTGTAAGACAGTTTTTAATGTGTTAGAAGTTATATACACAAAAACTAATGTTAGGACTGCAATGATCAAGATTGTCAGTTTACAGCTTTCTGAGTCCAGTAATGTTGAAATAGTGTTTCTGTTCAAATGAAGTGAAATCAAGCCCAAATCTGCTCAAAAGCTTTTCTCTCTATTAGAGAAAGCTGTTTCATTCAATATTCAGTGCAAATCTTGCCAAACTGAAACAAGCGTATGCCTTATGAAGTACAATGTTTTCTGCAATGCTGTAAGACAGTTTTTAATGTGTTAGAAGTTATATGCACAAAAACTAATGTTAGGACTGCAATGATCAAGATTGTCAGTTTACAGCTTTCTGAGTCCAGTAATGTTGAAATAGTGTTTCTGTTCAAATGAAGTGAAATCAAGCCCAAATCTGCTCAAAAGCTTTTCTCTCTATTAGATAAAGCTGTTTCATTCAGTATTCAGTGCAAATCTTGCCAAACTGAAACAAGCTTATGTCTTATGAAGTACAATGTTTTCTGCAATGCTGTAAGACAGTTTTTAATGTGTTAGAAGTTATATGCACAAAAACTTATGTTAGGACTTCAATGATCAAGATAGTCAGTTTACAGCTTTCTGAGTCGAGTAATGCTGAAATAGTGTTTCTGTTGAAATGAAGTGAAATCAAGCCCAAATCTGCTCAAAAGCTTTTCTCTCTATTAGATAAAGCTGTTTCATTCAGTATTCAGTGCAAATCTTGCCAAACTGAAACAAGCTTATGTCTTATGAAGTACAATGTTTTCTGCAATGCTGTAAGACAGTTTTTAATGTGTTAGAAGTTATATGCACAAAAACTTATGTTAGGACTTCAATGATCAAGATTGTCAGTTTACAGCTTTCTGAGTCCAGTAATGCTGAAATAGTGTTTCTGTTGAAATGAAGTGAAATCAAGCCCAAATCTGCTCAAAAGCTTTTCTCTCTATTAGATAAAGCTGTTTCATTCAGTATTCAGTGCAAATCTTGCCAAACTGAAACAAGCTTATGTCTTATGAAGTACAATGTTTTCTGCAATGCTGTAAGACAGTTTTTAATGTGTTAGAAGTTATATGCACAAAAACTTATGTTAGGACTTCAATGATCAAGATTGTCAGTTTACAGCTTTCTGAGTCCAGTAATGCTGAAATAGTGTTTCTGTTGAAATGAAGTGAAATCAAGCCCAAGTCTGCTCAAAAGCTTTTCTCTCTATTAGATAAAGCTGTTTCATTCAGTATTCAGTGCAAATCTTGCCAAACTGAAACAAGCTTATGCCTTATGAAGTACAATGTTTTCTGCAATGCTGTAAGACAGTTTTTAATGTGTTAGAAGTTATATGCACAAAAACTTATGTTAGGACTTCAATGATCAAGATTGTCAGTTTACAGCTTTCTGAGTCCAGTAATGCTGAAATAGTGTTTCTGTTCAAATGAAGTGAAATCAAGCCCAAATCTGCTCAAAAGCTTTTCTCTCTATTAGAGAAAGCTGTTTCATTCAGTATTCAGTGCAAATCTTGCCAAACTGAAACATGATTATGTCTTATGAAATAAAATGTTTTCTGCAATGCTGTAAGACAGTTTTTAATGTGTTAGAAGTTATATACACAAAAACTAATGTTAGGACTGCAATGATCAAGATTGTCAGTTTACAGCTTTCTGAGTCCAGTAATGTTGAAATAGTGTTTCTGTTCAAATGAAGTGAAATCAAGCCCAAATCTGCTCAAAAGCTTTTCTCTCTATTAGAGAAAGCTGTTTCATTCAATATTCAGTGCAAATCTTGCCAAACTGAAACAAGCGTATGCCTTATGAAGTACAATGTTTTCTGCAATGCTGTAAGACAGTTTTTAATGTGTTAGAAGTTATATGCACAAAAACTAATGTTAGGACTGCAATGATCAAGATTGTCAGTTTACAGCTTTCTGAGTCCAGTAATGTTGAAATAGTGTTTCTGTTCAAATGAAGTGAAATCAAGCCCAAATCTGCTCAAAAGCTTTTCTCTCTATTAGATAAAGCTGTTTCATTCAGTATTCAGTGCAAATCTTGCCAAACTGAAACAAGCTTATGTCTTATGAAGTACAATGTTTTCTGCAATGCTGTAAGACAGTTTTTAATGTGTTAGAAGTTATATGCACAAAAACTTATGTTAGGACTTCAATGATCAAGATTGTCAGTTTACAGCTTTCTGAGTCCAGTAATGCTGAAATAGTGTTTCTGTTGAAATGAAGTGAAATCAAGCCCAAATCTGCTCAAAAGCTTTTCTCTCTATTAGATAAAGCTGTTTCATTCAGTATTCAGTGCAAATCTTGCCAAACTGAAACAAGCTTATGTCTTATGAAGTACAATGTTTTCTGCAATGCTGTAAGACAGTTTTTAATGTGTTAGAAGTTATATGCACAAAAACTAATGTTAGGACTTCAATGATCAAGATTGTCAATTTACAGCTTTCTGAGTCCAGTAATGCTGAAATAGTGTTTCTGTTCAAATGAAGTGAAATCAAGCCCAAATCTGCTCAAAAGCTTTTCTCTCTATTAGATAAAGCTGTTTCATTCAGTATTCAGTGCAAATCTTGCCAAACTGAAACAAGCTTATGCCTTATAAAGTACAATGTTTTCTGCAATGCTGTAAGACAGTTTTTAATGTGTTAGAAGTTATATGCACAAAAACTTATGTTAGGACTTCAATGATCAAGATTGTCAGTTTACAGCTTTCTGAGTCCAGTAATGCTGAAATAGTGTTTCTGTTCAAATGAAGTGAAATCAAGCCCAAATCTGCTCAAAAGCTTTTCTCTCTAATAGAGAATGCGGTTTCATTGAGTATTCAGTGCAAATCTTGCCAAACTGAAACAAGCTTATGTCTTATGAAATGAAATGTTTTTTGCAATGCTGTAAGACAGTTTTTAATGTGTTAGAAGTTATATGCACAAAAACTAATGTTAGGACTTCAATGATCAAGATTGTCAGTTTACAGCTTTCTGAGTCCAGTAATGCTGAAATAGTGTTTCTGTTGAAATGAAGTGAAATCAAGCCCAAGTCTGCTCAAAAGCTTTTCTCTCTATTAGATAAAGCTGTTTCATTCAGTATTCAGTGCAAATCTTGCCAAACTGAAACAAGCTTATGCCTTATGAAGTACAATGTTTTCTGCAATGCTGTAAGACAGTTTTTAATGTGTTAGAAGTTATATGCACAAAAACTTATGTTAGGACTTCAATGATCAAGATTGTCAGTTTACAGCTTTCTGAGTCCAGTAATGCTGAAATAGTGTTTCTGTTCAAATGAAGTGAAATCAAGCCCAAATCTGCTCAAAAGCTTTTCTCTCTATTAGATAAAGCTGTTTCATTCAGTATTCAGTGCAAATCTTGCCAAACTGAAACATGCTTATGTCTTATGAAATAAAATGTTTTCTGCAATGCTGTAAGACAGTTTTTAATGTGTTAGAAGTTATATACACAAAAACTAATGTTAGGACTGCAATGATCAAGATTGTCAGTTTACAGCTTTCTGAGTCCAGTAATGTTGAAATAGTGTTTCTGTTCAAATGAAGTGAAATCAAGCCCAAATCTGCTCAAAAGCTTTTCTCTCTATTAGAGAAAGCTGTTTCATTCAATATTCAGTGCAAATCTTGCCAAACTGAAACAAGCGTATGCCTTAATGAAGTACAATGTTTTCTGCAATGCTGTAAGACAGTTTTTAATGTGTTAGAAGTTATATGCACAAAAACTAATGTTAGGACTGCAATGATCAAGATTGTCAGTTTACAGCTTTCTGAGTCCAGTAATGTTGAAATAGTGTTTCTGTTCAAATGAAGTGAAATCAAGCCCAAATCTGCTCAAAAGCTTTTCTCTCTATTAGATAAAGCTGTTTCATTCAGTATTCAGTGCAAATCTTGCCAAACTGAAACAAGCTTATGTCTTATGAAGTACAATGTTTTCTGCAATGCTGTAAGACAGTTTTTAATGTGTTAGAAGTTATATGCACAAAAACTTATGTTAGGACTTCAATGATCAAGATTGTCAGTTTACAGCTTTCTGAGTCCAGTAATGCTGAAATAGTGTTTCTGTTGAAATGAAGTGAAATCAAGCCCAAATCTGCTCAAAAGCTTTTCTCTCTATTAGAGAAAGCTGTTTCATTCAATATTCAGTGCAAATCTTGCCAAACTGAAACAAGCTTATGCCTTATGAAGTACAATGTTTTCTGCAATGCTGTAAGACAGTTTTTAATGTGTTAGAAGTTATATGCACAAAAACTAATGTTAGGACTTCAATGATCAAGATTGTCAGTTTACAGCTTTCTGAGTCCAGTAATGCTGAAATAGTGTTTCTGTTCAAATGAAGTGAAATCAAGCCCAAATCTGCTCAAAAGCTTTTCTCTCTATTAGATAAAGCTGTTTCATTCAGTATTCAGTGCAAATCTTGCCAAACTGAAACAAGCTTATGTCTTATGAAGTACAATGTTTTCTGCAATGCTGTAAGACAGTTTTTAATGTGTTAGAAGTTATATGCACAAAAACTTATGTTAGGACTTCAATGATCAAGATTGTCAGTTTACAGCTTTCTGAGTCCAGTAATGCTGAAATAGTGTTTCTGTTGAAATGAAGTGAAATCAAGCCCAAATCTGCTCAATAGCTTTTCTCTCTATTAGATAAAGCTGTTTCATTCAGTATTCAGTGCAAATCTTGCCAAACTGAAACAAGCTTATGCCTTATGAAGTACAATGTTTTCTGCAATGCTGTAAGACAGTTTTTAATGTGTTAGAAGTTATATGCACAAAAACTTATGTTAGGACTTCAATGATCAAGATTGTCAGTTTACAGCTTTCTGAGTCCAGTAATGCTGAAATAGTGTTTCTGTTCAAATGAAGTGAAATCAAGCCCAAATCTGCTCAAAAGCTTTTCTCTCTAATAGAGAATGCGGTTTCATTGAGTATTCAGTGCAAATCTTGCCAAACTGAAACAAGCTTATGTCTTATGAAATGAAATGTTTTTTTGCAATGCTGTAAGACAGTTTTTAATGTGTTAGAAGTTATATACACAAAAACTAATGTTAGGACTGCAATGATCAAGATTGTCAGTTTACAGCTTTCTGAGTCCAGTAATGTTGAAATAGTGTTTCTGTTCAAATGAAGTGAAATCAAGCCCAAATCTGCTCAAAAGCTTTTCTCTCTATTAGAGAAAGCTGTTTCATTCAATATTCAGTGCAAATCTTGCCAAACTGAAACAAGCGTATGCCTTAATGAAGTACAATGTTTTCTGCAATGCTGTAAGACAGTTTTTAATGTGTTAGAAGTTATATGCACAAAAACTAATGTTAGGACTGCAATGATCAAGATTGTCAGTTTACAGCTTTCTGAGTCCAGTAATGTTGAAATAGTGTTTCTGTTCAAATGAAGTGAAATCAAGCCCAAATCTGCTCAAAAGCTTTTCTCTCTATTAGATAAAGCTGTTTCATTCAGTATTCAGTGCAAATCTTGCCAAACTGAAACAAGCTTATGTCTTATGAAGTACAATGTTTTCCGCAATGCTGTAAGACAGTTTTTAATGTGTTAGAAGTTATATGCACAAAAACTTATGTTAGGACTTCAATGATCAAGATTGTCAGTTTACAGCTTTCTGAGTCCAGTAATGCTGAAATAGTGTTTCTGTTGAAATGAAGTGAAATCAAGCCCAAATCTGCTCAAAAGCTTTTCTCTCTATTAGATAAAGCTGTTTCATTCAGTATTCAGTGCAAATCTTGCCAAACTGAAACATGCTTATGTCTTATGAAGTACAATGTTTTCTGCAATGCTGTAAGACAGTTTTTAATGTGTTAGAAGTTATATGCACAAAAACTTATGTTAGGACTTCAATGATCAAGATTGTCAGTTTACAGCTTTCTGAGTCCAGTAATGCTGAAATAGTGTTTCTGTTGAAATGAAGTGAAATCAAGCCCAAATCTGCTCAAAAGCTTTTCTCTCTATTAGAGAAAGCTGTTTCATTCAATATTCAGTGCAAATCTTGCCAAACTGAAACAAGCGTATGCCTTATGAAGTACAATGTTTTCTGCAATGCTGTAAGACAGTTTTTAATGTGTTAGAAGTTATATGCACAAAAACTAATGTTAGGACTTCAATGATCAAGATTGTCAGTTTACAGCTTTCTGAGTCCAGTAATGCTGAAATAGTGTTTCTGTTGAAATGAAGTGAAATCAAGCCCAAATCTGCTCAAAAGCTTTTCTCTCTATTAGATAAAGCTGTTTCATTCAGTATTCAGTGCAAATCTTGCCAAACTGAAACAAGCTTATGTCTTATGAAGTACAATGTTTTCTGCAATGCTGTAAGACAGTTTTTAATGTGTTAGAAGTTATATGCACAAAAACTTATGTTAGGACTTCAATGATCAAGATTGTCAGTTTACAGCTTTCTGAGTCCAGTAATGCTGAAATAGTGTTTCTGTTGAAATGAAGTGAAATCAAGCCCAAGTCTGCTCAAAAGCTTTTCTCTCTATTAGATAAAGCTGTTTCATTCAGTATTCAGTGCAAATCTTGCCAAACTGAAACAAGCTTATGCCTTATGAAGTACAATGTTTTCTGCAATGCTGTAAGACAGTTTTTAATGTGTTAGAAGTTATATGCACAAAAACTTATGTTAGGACTTCAATGATCAAGATTGTCAGTTTACAGCTTTCTGAGTCCAGTAATGCTGAAATAGTGTTTCTGTTCAAATGAAGTGAAATCAAGCCCAAATCTGCTCAAAAGCTTTTCTCTCTATTAGAGAAAGCTGTTTCATTCAGTATTCAGTGCAAATCTTGCCAAACTGAAACATGATTATGTCTTATGAAATAAAATGTTTTCTGCAATGCTGTAAGACAGTTTTTAATGTGTTAGAAGTTATATACACAAAAACTAATGTTAGGACTGCAATGATCAAGATTGTCAGTTTACAGCTTTCTGAGTCCAGTAATGTTGAAATAGTGTTTCTGTTCAAATGAAGTGAAATCAAGCCCAAATCTGCTCAAAAGCTTTTCTCTCTATTAGAGAAAGCTGTTTCATTCAATATTCAGTGCAAATCTTGCCAAACTGAAACAAGCGTATGCCTTATGAAGTACAATGTTTTCTGCAATGCTGTAAGACAGTTTTTAATGTGTTAGAAGTTATATGCACAAAAACTAATGTTAGGACTGCAATGATCAAGATTGTCAGTTTACAGCTTTCTGAGTCCAGTAATGTTGAAATAGTGTTTCTGTTCAAATGAAGTGAAATCAAGCCCAAATCTGCTCAAAAGCTTTTCTCTCTATTAGATAAAGCTGTTTCATTCAGTATTCAGTGCAAATCTTGCCAAACTGAAACAAGCTTATGTCTTATGAAGTACAATGTTTTCTGCAATGCTGTAAGACAGTTTTTAATGTGTTAGAAGTTATATGCACAAAAACTTATGTTAGGACTTCAATGATCAAGATTGTCAGTTTACAGCTTTCTGAGTCCAGTAATGCTGAAATAGTGTTTCTGTTGAAATGAAGTGAAATCAAGCCCAAATCTGCTCAAAAGCTTTTCTCTCTATTAGATAAAAATGTTTCATTCAGTATTCAGTGCAAATCTTGCCAAACTAAAACAAGCTTATGTCTTATGAAGTACAATGTTTTCTGCAATGCTGTAAGACAGTTTTTAATGTGTTAGAAGTTATATGCACAAAAACTAATGTTAGGACTTCAATGATCAAGATTGTCAATTTACAGCTTTCTGAGTCCAGTAATGCTGAAATAGTGTTTCTGTTCAAATGAAGTGAAATCAAGCCCAAATCTGCTCAAAAGCTTTTCTCTCTATTAGATAAAGCTGTTTCATTCAGTATTCAGTGCAAATCTTGCCAAACTGAAACAAGCTTATGCCTTATAAAGTACAATGTTTTCTGCAATGCTGTAAGACAGTTTTTAATGTGTTAGAAGTTATATGCACAAAAACTTATGTTAGGACTTCAATGATCAAGATTGTCAGTTTACAGCTTTCTGAGTCCAGTAATGCTGAAATAGTGTTTCTGTTCAAATGAAGTGAAATCAAGCCCAAATCTGCTCAAAAGCTTTTCTCTCTAATAGAGAATGCGGTTTCATTGAGTATTCAGTGCAAATCTTGCCAAACTGAAACAAGCTTATGTCTTATGAAATGAAATGTTTTTTGCAATGCTGTAAGACAGTTTTTAATGTGTTAGAAGTTATATGCACAAAAACTAATGTTAGGACTTCAATGATCAAGATTGTCAGTTTACAGCTTTCTGAGTCCAGTAATGCTGAAATAGTGTTTCTGTTGAAATGAAGTGAAATCAAGCCCAAGTCTGCTCAAAAGCTTTTCTCTCTATTAGATAAAGCTGTTTCATTCAGTATTCAGTGCAAATCTTGCCAAACTGAAACAAGCTTATGCCTTATGAAGTACAATGTTTTCTACAATGCTGTAAGACAGTTTTTAATGTGTTAGAAGTTATATGCACAAAAACTTATGTTAGGACTTCAATGATCAAGATTGTCAGTTTACAGCTTTCTGAGTCCAGTAATGCTGAAATAGTGTTTCTGTTCAAATGAAGTGAAATCAAGCCCAAATCTGCTCAAAAGCTTTTCTCTCTATTAGATAAAGCTGTTTCATTCAGTATTCAGTGCAAATCTTGCCAAACTGAAACATGCTTATGTCTTATGAAATAAAATGTTTTCTGCAATGCTGTAAGACAGTTTTTAATGTGTTAGAAGTTATATACACAAAAACTAATGTTAGGACTGCAATGATCAAGATTGTCAGTTTACAGCTTTCTGAGTCCAGTAATGTTGAAATAGTGTTTCTGTTCAAATGAAGTGAAATCAAGCCCAAATCTGCTCAAAAGCTTTTCTCTCTATTAGAGAAAGCTGTTTCATTCAATATTCAGTGCAAATCTTGCCAAACTGAAACAAGCGTATGCCTTAATGAAGTACAATGTTTTCTGCAATGCTGTAAGACAGTTTTTAATGTGTTAGAAGTTATATGCACAAAAACTAATGTTAGGACTGCAATGATCAAGATTGTCAGTTTACAGCTTTCTGAGTCCAGTAATGTTGAAATAGTGTTTCTGTTCAAATGAAGTGAAATCAAGCCCAAATCTGCTCAAAAGCTTTTCTCTCTATTAGATAAAGCTGTTTCATTCAGTATTCAGTGCAAATCTTGCCAAACTGAAACAAGCTTATGTCTTATGAAGTACAATGTTTTCCGCAATGCTGTAAGACAGTTTTTAATGTGTTAGAAGTTATATGCACAAAAACTTATGTTAGGACTTCAATGATCAAGATTGTCAGTTTACAGCTTTCTGAGTCCAGTAATGCTGAAATAGTGTTTCTGTTGAAATGAAGTGAAATCAAGCCCAAATCTGCTCAAAAGCTTTTCTCTCTATTAGATAAAGCTGTTTCATTCAGTATTCAGTGCAAATCTTGCCAAACTGAAACATGCTTATGTCTTATGAAGTACAATGTTTTCTGCAATGCTGTAAGACAGTTTTTAATGTGTTAGAAGTTATATGCACAAAAACTTATGTTAGGACTTCAATGATCAAGATTGTCAGTTTACAGCTTTCTGAGTCCAGTAATGCTGAAATAGTGTTTCTGTTGAAATGAAGTGAAATCAAGCCCAAATCTGCTCAAAAGCTTTTCTCTCTATTAGAGAAAGCTGTTTCATTCAATATTCAGTGCAAATCTTGCCAAACTGAAACAAGCGTATGCCTTATGAAGTACAATGTTTTCTGCAATGCTGTAAGACAGTTTTTAATGTGTTAGAAGTTATATGCACAAAAACTAATGTTAGGACTGCAATGATCAAGATTGTCAGTTTACAGCTTTCTGAGTCCAGTAATGCTGAAATAGTGTTTCTGTTGAAATGAAGTGAAATCAAGCCCAAATCTGCTCAAAAGCTTTTCTCTCTATTAGATAAAGCTGTTTCATTCAGTATTCAGTGCAAATCTTGCCAAACTGAAACAAGCGTATGCCTTATGAAGTACAATGTTTTCTGCAATGCTGTAAGACAGTTTTTAATGTGTTAGAAGTTATATGCACAAAAACTAATGTTAGGACTTCAATGATCAAGATTGTCAGTTTACAGCTTTCTGAGTCCAGTAATGCTGAAATAGTGTTTCTGTTCAAATGAAGTGAAATCAAGCCCAAATCTGCTCAAAAGCTTTTCTCTCTATTAGAGAAAGCTGTTTCATTCAGTATTCAGTGCAAATCTTGCCAAACTGAAACATGCTTATGTCTTATGAAATAAAATGTTTTCTGCAATGCTGTAAGACAGTTTTTAATGTGTTAGAAGTTATATACACAAAAACTAATGTTAGGACTGCAATGATCAAGATTGTCAGTTTACAGCTTTCTGAGTCCAGTAATGTTGAAATAGTGTTTCTGTTCAAATTAAGTGAAATCAAGCCCAAATCTGCTCAAAAGCTTTTCTCTCTATTAGAGAAAGCTGTTTCATTCAATATTCAGTGCAAATCTTGCCAAACTGAAACAAGCGTATGCCTTATGAAGTACAATGTTTTCTGCAATGCTGTAAGACAGTTTTTAATGTGTTAGAAGTTATATGCACAAAAACTAATGTTAGGACTGCAATGATCAAGATTGTCAGTTTACAGCTTTCTGAGTCCAGTAATGTTGAAATAGTGTTTCTGTTCAAATGAAGTGAAATCAAGCCCAAATCTGCTCAAAAGCTTTTCTCTCTATTAGAGAAAGCTGTTTCATTCAATATTCAGTGCAAATCTTGCCAAACTGAAACAAGCTTATGCCTTATGAAGTACAATGTTTTCTGCAATGCTGTAAGACAGTTTTTAATGTGTTAGATGTTATATGCACAAAAACTAATGTTAGGACTTCAATGATCAAGATTGTCAGTTTACAGCTTTCTGAGTCCAGTAATGCTGAAATAGTGTTTCTGTTGAAATGAAGTGAAATCAAGCCCAAATCTGCTCAAAAGCTTTTCTCTCTATTAGATAAAGCTGTTTCATTCAGTATTCAGTGCAAATCTTGCCAAACTGAAACAAGCTTATGTCTTATGAAGTACAATGTTTTCTGCAATGCTGTAAGACAGTTTTTAATGTGTTAGAAGTTATATGCACAAAAACTTATGTTAGGACTTCAATGATCAAGATTGTCAGTTTACAGCTTTCTGAGTCCTGTAATGCTAAAATAGTGTTTCTGTTGAAATGAAGTGAAATCAAGCCCAAATCTGCTCAAAAGCTTTTCTCTCTATTAGATAAAGCTGTTTCATTCAGTATTCAGTGCAAATCTTGCCAAACTGAAACAAGCTTATGCCTTATAAAGTACAATGTTTTCTGCAATGCTGTAAGACAGTTTTTAATGTGTTAGAAGTTATATGCACAAAAACTTATGTTAGGACTTCAATGATCAAGATTGTCAGTTTACAGCTTTCTGAGTCCAGTAATGCTGAAATAGTGTTTCTGTTCAAATGAAGTGAAATCAAGCCCAAATCTGCTCAAAAGCATTTCTCTCTAATAGAGAATGCGGTTTCATTGAGTATTCAGTGCAAATCTTGCCAAACTGAAACAAGCTTATGTCTTATGAAATGAAATGTTTTTTGCAATGCTGTAAGACAGTTTTTAATGTGTTAGAAGTTATATGCACAAAAACTAATGTTAGGACTTCAATGATCAAGTTTGTCAGTTTACAGCTTTCTGAGTCCAGTAATGCTGAAATAGTGTTTCTGTTGAAATGAAGTGAAATCAAGCCCAAGTCTGCTCAAAAGCTTTTCTCTCTATTAGATAAAGCTGTTTCATTCAGTATTCAGTGCAAATCTTGCCAAACTGAAACAAGCTTATGCCTTATGAAGTACAATGTTTTCTGCAATGCTGTAAGACAGTTTTTAATGTGTTTGAAGTTATATGCACAAAAACTTATGTTAGGACTTCAATGATCAAGATTGTCAGTTTACAGCTTTCTGAGTCCAGTAATGCTGAAATAGTGTTTCTGTTCAAATGAAGTGAAATCAAGCCCAAATCTGCTCAAAAGCTTTTCTCTCTATTAGAGAAAGCTGTTTCATTCAGTATTCAGTGCAAATCTTGCCAAACTGAAACATGCTTATGTCTTATGAAATAAAATGTTTTCTGCAATGCTGTAAGACAGTTTTTAATGTGTTAGAAGTTATATACACAAAAACTAATGTTAGGACTGCAATGATCAAGATTGTCAGTTTACAGCTTTCTGAGTCCAGTAATGCTGAAATAGTGTTTCTGTTGAAATGAAGTGAAATCAAGCCCAAGTCTGCTCAAAAGCTTTTCTCTCTATTAGATAAAGCTGTTTCATTCAGTATTCAGTGCAAATCTTGCCAAACTGAAACAAGCTTATGCCTTATGAAGTACAATGTTTTCTGCAATGCTGTAAGACAGTTTTTAATGTGTTAGAAGTTATATGCACAAAAACTTATGTTAGGACTTCAATGATCAAGATTGTCAGTTTACAGCTTTCTGAGTCCAGTAATGCTGAAATAGTGTTTCTGTTCAAATGAAGTGAAATCAAGCCCAAATCTGCTCAAAAGCTTTTCTCTCTATTAGAGAAAGCTGTTTCATTCAGTATTCAGTGCAAATCTTGCCAAACTGAAACATGATTATGTCTTATGAAATAAAATGTTTTCTGCAATGCTGTAAGACAGTTTTTAATGTGTTAGAAGTTATATACACAAAAACTAATGTTAGGACTGCAATGATCAAGATTGTCAGTTTACAGCTTTCTGAGTCCAGTAATGTTGAAATAGTGTTTCTGTTCAAATGAAGTGAAATCAAGCCCAAATCTGCTCAAAAGCTTTTCTCTCTATTAGAGAAAGCTGTTTCATTCAATATTCAGTGCAAATCTTGCCAAACTGAAACAAGCGTATGCCTTATGAAGTACAATGTTTTCTGCAATGCTGTAAGACAGTTTTTAATGTGTTAGAAGTTATATGCACAAAAACTAATGTTAGGACTGCAATGATCAAGATTGTCAGTTTACAGCTTTCTGAGTCCAGTAATGTTGAAATAGTGTTTCTGTTCAAATGAAGTGAAATCAAGCCCAAATCTGCTCAAAAGCTTTTCTCTCTATTAGATAAAGCTGTTTCATTCAGTATTCAGTGCAAATCTTGCCAAACTGAAACAAGCTTATGTCTTATGAAGTACAATGTTTTCTGCAATGCTGTAAGACAGTTTTTAATGTGTTAGAAGTTATATGCACAAAAACTTAAGTTAGGACTTCAATGATCAAGATTGTCAGTTTACAGCTTTCTGAGTCCAGTAATGCTGAAATAGTGTTTCTGTTGAAATGAAGTGAAATCAAGCCCAAATCTGCTCAAAAGCTTTTCTCTCTATTAGATAAAGCTGTTTCATTCAGTATTCAGTGCAAATCTTGCCAAACTGAAACAAGCTTATGTCTTATGAAGTACAATGTTTTCTGCAATGCTGTAAGACAGTTTTTAATGTGTTAGAAGTTATATGCACAAAAACTAATGTTAGGACTTCAATGATCAAGATTGTCAATTTACAGCTTTCTGAGTCCAGTAATGCTGAAATAGTGTTTCTGTTCAAATGAAGTGAAATCAAGCCCAAATCTGCTCAAAAGCTTTTCTCTCTAATAGAGAATGCGGTTTCATTGAGTATTCAGTGCAAATCTTGCCAAACTGAAACAAGCTTATGTCTTATGAAATGAAATGTTTTTTGCAATGCTGTAAGACAGTTTTTAATGTGTTAGAAGTTATATGCACAAAAACTAATGTTAGGACTTCAATGATCAAGATTGTCAGTTTACAGCTTTCTGAGTCCAGTAATGCTGAAATAGTGTTTCTGTTGAAATGAAGTGAAATCAAGCCCAAGTCTGCTCAAAAGCTTTTCTCTCTATTAGATAAAGCTGTTTCATTCAGTATTCAGTGCAAATCTTGCCAAACTGAAACAAGCTTATGCCTTATGAAGTACAATGTTTTCTGCAATGCTGTAAGACAGTTTTTAATGTGTTAGAAGTTATATGCACAAAAACTTATGTTAGGACTTCAATGATCAAGATTGTCAGTTTACAGCTTTCTGAGTCCAGTAATGCTGAAATAGTGTTTCTGTTCAAATGAAGTGAAATCAAGCCCAAATCTGCTCAAAAGCTTTTCTCTCTATTAGATAAAGCTGTTTCATTCAGTATTCAGTGCAAATCTTGCCAAACTGAAACATGCTTATGTCTTATGAAATAAAATGTTTTCTGCAATGCTGTAAGACAGTTTTTAATGTGTTAGAAGTTATATACACAAAAACTAATGTTAGGACTGCAATGATCAAGATTGTCAGTTTACAGCTTTCTGAGTCCAGTAATGTTGAAATAGTGTTTCTGTTCAAATGAAGTGAAATCAAGCCCAAATCTGCTCAAAAGCTTTTCTCTCTATTAGAGAAAGCTGTTTCATTCAATATTCAGTGCAAATCTTGCCAAACTGAAACAAGCGTATGCCTTAATGAAGTACAATGTTTTCTGCAATGCTGTAAGACAGTTTTTAATGTGTTAGAAGTTATATGCACAAAAACTAATGTTAGGACTGCAATGATCAAGATTGTCAGTTTACAGCTTTCTGAGTCCAGTAATGTTGAAATAGTGTTTCTGTTCAAATGAAGTGAAATCAAGCCCAAATCTGCTCAAAAGCTTTTCTCTCTATTAGATAAAGCTGTTTCATTCAGTATTCAGTGCAAATCTTGCCAAACTGAAACAAGCTTATGTCTTATGAAGTACAATGTTTTCTGCAATGCTGTAAGACAGTTTTTAATGTGTTAGAAGTTATATGCACAAAAACTTATGTTAGGACTTCAATGATCAAGATTGTCAGTTTACAGCTTTCTGAGTCCAGTAATGCTGAAATAGTGTTTCTGTTGAAATGAAGTGAAATCAAGCCCAAATCTGCTCAAAAGCTTTTCTCTCTATTAGATAAAGCTGTTTCATTCAGTATTCAGTGCAAATCTTGCCAAACTGAAACAAGCTTATGTCTTATGAAGTACAATGTTTTCTGCAATGCTGTAAGACAGTTTTTAATGTGTTAGAAGTTATATGCACAAAAACTTATGTTAGGACTTCAATGATCAAGATTGTCAGTTTACAGCTTTCTGAGTCCAGTAATGCTGAAATAGTGTTTCTGTTGAAATGAAGTGAAATCAAGCCCAAATCTGCTCAAAAGCTTTTCTCTCTATTAGATAAAGCTGTTTCATTCAGTATTCAGTGCAAATCTCTCCAAACTGAAACAAGCTTATGTCTTATGAAGTACAATGTTTTCTGCAATGCTGTAAGACAGTTTTTAATGTGTTAGAAGTTATATGCACAAAAACTAATGTTAGGACTTCAATGATCAAGATTGTCAGTTTACAGCTTTCTGAGTCCAGTAATGCTGAAATAGTGTTTCTGTTGAAATGAAGTGAAATCAAGCCCAAATCTGCTCAAAAGCTTTTCTCTCTATTAGATAAAGCTGTTTCATTCAGTATTCAGTGCAAATCTTGCCAAACTGAAACAAGCTTATGTCTTATGAAGTACAATGTTTTCTGCAATGCTGTAAGACAGTTTTTAATGTGTTAGAAGTTATATGCACAAAAACTAATGTTAGGACTTCAATGATCAAGATTGTCAGTTTACAGCTTTCTGAGTCCAGTAATGCTGAAATAGTGTTTCTGTTGAAATGAAGTGAAATCAAGCCCAAATCTGCTCAAAAGCTTTTCTCTCTATTAGATAAAGCTGTTTCATTCAGTATTCAGTGCAAATCTTGCCAAACTGAAACAAGCTTATGTCTTATGAAGTACAATGTTTTCTGCAATGCTGTAAGACAGCTTTTAATGTGTTAGAAGTTATATGCACAAAAACTTATGTTAGGACTTCAATGATCAAGATTGTCAGTTTACAGCTTTCTGAGTCCAGTAATGCTGAAATAGTGTTTCTGTTGAAATGAAGCCCAAATCTGCTAAAAAGCTTTTCTCTCTATTAGATAAAGCTGTTTCATTCAGTATTCAGTGCAAATCTTGCCAAACTGAAACAAGCTTATGCCTTATGAAGTACAATGTTTTCTGCAATGCTGTAAGACAGTTTTTAATGTGTTAGAAGTTATATGCACAAAAACTTATGTTAGGACTTCAATGATCAAGATTGTCAGTTTACAGCTTTCTGAGTCCAGTAATGCTGAAATAGTGTTTCTGTTGAAATGAAGTGAAATCAAGCCCAAATCTGCTCAAAAGCTTTTCTCTCTATTAGAGAAAGCTGTTTCATTCAATATTCAGTGCAAATCTTGCCAAACTGAAACAAGCTTATGCCTTATGAAGTACAATGTTTTCTGCAATGCTGTAAGACAGTTTTTAATGTGTTAGAAGTTATATGCACAAAAACTAATGTTAGGACTTCAATGATCAAGATTGTCAGTTTACAGCTTTCTGAGTCCAGTAATGCTGAAATAGTGTTTCTGTTCAAATGAAGTGAAATCAAGCCCAAATCTGCTCAAAAGCTTTTCTCTCTATTAGATAAAGCTGTTTCATTCAGTATTCAGTGCAAATCTTGCCAAACTGAAACAAGCTTATGTCTTATGAAGTACAATGTTTTCTGCAATGCTGTAAGACAGTTTTTAATGTGTTAGAAGTTATATGCACAAAAACTTATGTTAGGACTTCAATGATCAAGATTGTCAGTTTACAGCTTTCTGAGTCCAGTAATGCTGAAATAGTGTTTCTGTTGAAATGAAGTGAAATCAAGCCCAAATCTGCTCAATAGCTTTTCTCTCTATTAGATAAAGCTGTTTCATTCAGTATTCAGTGCAAATCTTGCCAAACTGAAACAAGCTTATGCCTTATGAAGTACAATGTTTTCTGCAATGCTGTAAGACAGTTTTTAATGTGTTAGAAGTTATATGCACAAAAACTTATGTTAGGACTTCAATGATCAAGATTGTCAGTTTACAGCTTTCTGAGTCCAGTAATGCTGAAATAGTGTTTCTGTTGAAATGAAGTGAAATCAAGCCCAAATCTGCTCAAAAGCTTTTCTCTCTATTAGATAAAGCTGTTTCATTCAGTATTCAGTGCAAATCTTGCCAAACTGAAACAAGCTTATGTCTTATGAAGTACAATGTTTTCTGCAATGCTGTAAGACAGCTTTTAATGTGTTAGAAGTTATATGCACAAAAACTTATGTTAGGACTTCAATGATCAAGATTGTCAGTTTACAGCTTTCTGAGTCCAGTAATGCTGAAATAGTGTTTCTGTTGAAATGAAGTGAAATCAAGCCCAAATCTGCTCAAAAGCTTTTCTCTCTATTAGATAAAGCTGTTTCATTCAGTATTCAGTGCAAATCTTGCCAAACTGAAACAAGCTTATGCCTTATGAAGTACAATGTTTTCTGCAATGCTGTAAGACAGTTTTTAATGTGTTAGAAGTTATATGCACAAAAACTAATGTTAGGACTTCAATGATCAAGATTGTCAGTTTACAGCTTTCTGAGTCCAGTAATGCTGAAATAGTGTTTCTGTTCAAATGAAGTGAAATCAAGCCCAAATCTGCTCAAAAGCTTTTCTCTCTATTAGAGAAAGCTGTTTCATTCAGTATTCAGTGCAAATCTTGCCAAACTGAAACATGCTTATGTCTTATGAAATAAAATGTTTTCTGCAATGCTGTAAGACAGTTTTTAATGTGTTAGAAGTTATATACACAAAAACTAATGTTAGGACTGCAATGATCAAGATTGTCAGTTTACAGCTTTCTGAGTCCAGTAATGTTGAAATAGTGTTTCTGTTCAAATGAAGTGAAATCAAGCCCAAATCTGCTCAAAAGCTTTTCTCTCTATTAGAGAAAGCTGTTTCATTCAATATTCAGTGCAAATCTTGCCAAACTGAAACAAGCGTATCCCTTATGAAGTACAATGTTTTCTGCAATGCTGTAAGACAGTTTTTAATGTGTTAGAAGTTATATGCACAAAAACTAATGTTAGGACTGCAATGATCAAGATTGTCAGTTTACAGCTTTCTGAGTCCAGTAATGTTGAAATAGTGTTTCTGTTCAAATGAAGTGAAATCAAGCCCAAATCTGCTCAAAAGCTTTTCTCTATATTAGATAAAGCTGTTTCATTCAGTATTCAGTGCAAATCTTGCCAAACTGAAACAAGCTTATGTCTTATGAAGTACAATGTTTTCTGCAATGCTGTAAGACAGTTTTTAATGTGTTAGAAGTTATATGCACAAAAACTTATGTTAGGACTTCAATGATCAAGATTGTCAGTTTACAGCTTTCTGAGTCCAGTAATGCTGAAATAGTGTTTCTGTTGAAATGAAGTGAAATCAAGCCCAAATCTGCTCAAAAGCTTTTCTCTCTATTAGAGAAAGCTGTTTCATTCAGTATTCAGTGCAAATCTCTCCAAACTGAAACAAGCTTATGTCTTATGAAGTACAATGTTTTCTGCAATGCTGTAAGACAGTTTTTAATGTGTTAGAAGTTATATGCACAAAAACTTATGTTAGGACTGCAATGATCAAGATTGTCAGTTTACAGCTTTCTGAGTCCAGTAATGTTGAAATAGTGTTTCTGTTCAAATGAAGTGAAATCAAGCCCAAATCTGCTCAAAAGCTTTTCTCTCTATTAGAGAAAGCTGTTTCATTCAATATTCAGTGCAAATCTTGCCAAACTGAAACAAGCGTATGCCTTATGAAGTACAATGTTTTCTGCAATGCTGTAAGACAGTTTTTAATGTGTTAGAAGTTATATGCACAAAAACTAATGTTAGGACTGCAATGATCAAGATTGTCAGTTTACAGCTTTCTGAGTCCAGTAATGTTGAAATAGTGTTTCTGTTCAAATGAAGTGAAATCAAGCCCAAATCTGCTCAAAAGCTTTTCTCTCTATTAGATAAAGCTGTTTCATTCAGTATTCAGTGCAAATCTTGCCAAACTGAAACAAGCTTATGTCTTATGAAGTACAATGTTTTCTGCAATGCTGTAAGACAGTTTTTAATGTGTTAGAAGTTATATGCACAAAAACTAATGTTAGGACTTCAATGATCAAGATTGTCAGTTTACAGCTTTCTGAGTCCAGTAATGCTGAAATAGTGTTTCTGTTGAAATGAAGTGAAATCAAGCCCAAATCTGCTCAAAAGCTTTTCTCTCTATTAGATAAAGCTGTTTCATTCAGTATTCAGTGCAAATCTTGCCAAACTGAAACAAGCTTATGTCTTATGAAGTACAATGTTTTCTGCAATGCTGTAAGACAGTTTTTAATGTGTTAGAAGTTATATGCACAAAAACTTATGTTAGGACTTCAATGATCAAGATTGTCAGTTTACAGCTTTCTGAGTCCAGTAATGCTGAAATAGTGTTTCTGTTGAAATGAAGTGAAATCAAGCCCAAGTCTGCTCAAAAGCTTTTCTCTCTATTAGATAAAGCTGTTTCATTCAGTATTCAGTGCAAATCTTGCCAAACTGAAACAAGCTTATGCCTTATGAAGTACAATGTTTTCTGCAATGCTGTAAGACAGTTTTTAATGTGTTAGAAGTTATATGCACAAAAACTTATGTTAGGACTTCAATGATCAAGATTGTCAGTTTACAGCTTTCTGAGTCCAGTAATGCTGAAATAGTGTTTCTGTTCAAATGAAGTGAAATCAAGCCCAAATCTGCTCAAAAGCTTTTCTCTCTATTAGAGAAAGCTGTTTCATTCAGTATTCAGTGCAAATCTTGCCAAACTGAAACATGATTATGTCTTATGAAATAAAATGTTTTCTGCAATGCTGTAAGACAGTTTTTAATGTGTTAGAAGTTATATACACAAAAACTAATGTTAGGACTGCAATGATCAAGATTGTCAGTTTACAGCTTTCTGAGTCCAGTAATGTTGAAATAGTGTTTCTGTTCAAATGAAGTGAAATCAAGCCCAAATCTGCTCAAAAGCTTTTCTCTCTATTAGAGAAAGCTGTTTCATTCAATATTCAGTGCAAATCTTGCCAAACTGAAACAAGCGTATGCCTTATGAAGTACAATGTTTTCTGCAATGCTGTAAGACAGTTTTTAATGTGTTAGAAGTTATATGCACAAAAACTAATGTTAGGACTTCAATGATCAAGATTGTCAGTTTACAGCTTTCTGAGTCCAGTAATGCTGAAATAGTGTTTCTGTTCAAATGAAGTGAAATCAAGCCCAAATCTGCTCAAAAGCTTTTCTCTCTATTAGATAAAGCTGTTTCATTCAGTATTCAGTGCAAATCTTGCCAAACTGAAACAAGCTTATGTCTTATGAAGTACAATGTTTTCTGCAATGCTGTAAGACAGTTTTTAATGTGTTAGAAGTTATATACACAAAAACTAATGTTAGGACTGCAATGATCAAGATTGTCAGTTTACAGCTTTCTGAGTCCAGTAATGTTGAAATAGTGTTTCTGTTCAAATGAAGTGAAATCAAGCCCAAATCTGCTCAAAAGCTTTTCTCTCTATTAGAGAAAGCTGTTTCATTCAATATTCAGTGCAAATCTTGCCAAACTGAAACAAGCGTATGCCTTATGAAGTACAATGTTTTCTGCAATGCTGTAAGACAGTTTTTAATGTGTTAGAAGTTATATGCACAAAAACTAATGTTAGGACTGCAATGATCAAGATTGTCAGTTTACAGCTTTCTGAGTCCAGTAATGTTGAAATAGTGTTTTCTGTTCAAATGAAGTGAAATCAAGCCCAAATCTGCTCAAAAGCTTTTCTCTATATTAGATAAAGCTGTTTCATTCAGTATTCAGTGCAAATCTTGCCAAACTGAAACAAGCTTATGTCTTATGAAGTACAATGTTTTCTGCAATGCTGTAAGACAGTTTTTAATGTGTTAGAAGTTATATGCACAAAAACTTATGTTAGGACTTCAATGATCAAGATTGTCAGTTTACAGCTTTCTGAGTCCAGTAATGCTGAAATAGTGTTTCTGTTGAAATGAAGTGAAATCAAGCCCAAATCTGCTCAAAAGCTTTTCTCTCTATTAGAGAAAGCTGTTTCATTCAGTATTCAGTGCAAATCTTGCCAAACTGAAACATGATTATGTCTTATGAAATAAAATGTTTTCTGCAATGCTGTAAGACAGTTTTTAATGTGTTAGAAGTTATATACACAAAAACTAATGTTAGGACTGCAATGATCAAGATTGTCAGTTTACAGCTTTCTGAGTCCAGTAATGTTGAAATAGTGTTTCTGTTCAAATGAAGTGAAATCAAGCCCAAATCTGCTCAAAAGCTTTTCTCTCTATTAGAGAAAGCTGTTTCATTCAATATTCAGTGCAAATCTTGCCAAACTGAAACAAGCGTATGCCTTATGAAGTACAATGTTTTCTGCAATGCTGTAAGACAGTTTTTAATGTGTTAGAAGTTATATGCACAAAAACTAATGTTAGGACTGCAATGATCAAGATTGTCAGTTTACAGCTTTCTGAGTCCAGTAATGTTGAAATAGTGTTTCTGTTCCAATGAAGTGAAATCAAGCCCAAATCTGCTCAAAAGCTTTTCTCTCTATTAGATAAAGCTGTTTCATTCAGTATTCAGTGCAAATCTTGCCAAACTGAAACAAGCTTATGTCTTATGAAGTACAATGTTTTCTGCAATGCTGTAAGACAGTTTTTAATGTGTTAGAAGTTATATGCACAAAAACTTATGTTAGGACTTCAATGATCAAGATAGTCAGTTTACAGCTTTCTGAGTCGAGTAATGCTGAAATAGTGTTTCTGTTGAAATGAAGTGAAATCAAGCCCAAATCTGCTCAAAAGCTTTTCTCTCTATTAGATAAAGCTGTTTCATTCAGTATTCAGTGCAAATCTTGCCAAACTGAAACAAGCTTATGTCTTATGAAGTACAATGTTTTCTGCAATGCTGTAAGACAGTTTTTAATGTGTTAGAAGTTATATGCACAAAAACTTATGTTAGGACTTCAATGATCAAGATTGTCAGTTTACAGCTTTCTGAGTCCAGTAATGCTGAAATAGTGTTTCTGTTGAAATGAAGTGAAATCAAGCCCAAATCTGCTCAAAAGCTTTTCTCTCTATTAGATAAAGCTGTTTCATTCAGTATTCAGTGCAAATCTCTCAAAACTGAAACAAGCTTATGTCTTATGAAGTACAATGTTTTCTGCAATGCTGTAAGACAGTTTTTAATGTGTTAGAAGTTATATGCACAAAAACTAATGTTAGGACTTCAATGATCAAGATTGTCAGTTTACAGCTTTCTGAGTCCAGTAATGCTGAAATAGTGTTTCTGTTGAAATGAAGTGAAATCAAGCCCAAATCTGCTCAAAAGCTTTTCTCTCTATTAGATAAAGCTGTTTCATTCAGTATTCAGTGCAAATCTTGCCAAACTGAAACAAGCTTATGTCTTATGAAGTACAATGTTTTCTGCAATGCTGTAAGACAGTTTTTAATGTGTTAGAAGTTATATGCACAAAAACTTATGTTAGGACTTCAATGATCAAGATTGTCAGTTTACAGCTTTCTGAGTCCAGTAATGCTGAAATAGTGTTTCTGTTGAAATGAAGTGAAATCAAGCCCAAGTCTGCTCAAAAGCTTTTCTCTCTATTAGATAAAGCTGTTTCATTCAGTATTCAGTGCAAATCTTGCCAAACTGAAACAAGCTTATGCCTTATGAAGTACAATGTTTTCTGCAATGCTGTAAGACAGTTTTTAATGTGTTAGAAGTTATATGCACAAAAACTTATGTTAGGACTTCAATGATCAAGATTGTCAGTTTACAGCTTTCTGAGTCCAGTAATGCTGAAATAGTGTTTCTGTTCAAATGAAGTGAAATCAAGCCCAAATCTGCTCAAAAGCTTTTCTCTCTATTAGAGAAAGCTGTTTCATTCAGTATTCAGTGCAAATCTTGCCAAACTGAAACATGATTATGTCTTATGAAATAAAATGTTTTCTGCAATGCTGTAAGACAGTTTTTAATGTGTTAGAAGTTATATACACAAAAACTAATGTTAGGACTGCAATGATCAAGATTGTCAGTTTACAGCTTTCTGAGTCCAGTAATGTTGAAATAGTGTTTCTGTTCAAATGAAGTGAAATCAAGCCCAAATCTGCTCAAAAGCTTTTCTCTCTATTAGAGAAAGCTGTTTCATTCAATATTCAGTGCAAATCTTGCCAAACTGAAACAAGCGTATGCCTTATGAAGTACAATGTTTTCTGCAATGCTGTAAGACAGTTTTTAATGTGTTAGAAGTTATATGCACAAAAACTAATGTTAGGACTGCAATGATCAAGATTGTCAGTTTACAGCTTTCTGAGTCCAGTAATGTTGAAATAGTGTTTCTGTTCAAATGAAGTGAAATCAAGCCCAAATCTGCTCAAAAGCTTTTCTCTCTATTAGATAAAGCTGTTTCATTCAGTATTCAGTGCAAATCTTGCCAAACTGAAACAAGCTTATGTCTTATGAAGTACAATGTTTTCTGCAATGCTGTAAGACAGTTTTTAATGTGTTAGAAGTTATATGCACAAAAACTTATGTTAGGACTTCAATGATCAAGATTGTCAGTTTACAGCTTTCTGAGTCCAGTAATGCTGAAATAGTGTTTCTGTTGAAATGAAGTGAAATCAAGCCCAAATCTGCTCAAAAGCTTTTCTCTCTATTAGATAAAGCTGTTTCATTCAGTATTCAGTGCAAATCTTGCCAAACTGAAACAAGCTTATGTCTTATGAAGTACAATGTTTTCTGCAATGCTGTAAGACAGTTTTTAATGTGTTAGAAGTTATATGCACAAAAACTAATGTTAGGACTTCAATGATCAAGATTGTCAATTTACAGCTTTCTGAGTCCAGTAATGCTGAAATAGTGTTTCTGTTCAAATGAAGTGAAATCAAGCCCAAATCTGCTCAAAAGCTTTTCTCTCTATTAGATAAAGCTGTTTCATTCAGTATTCAGTGCAAATCTTGCCAAACTGAAACAAGCTTATGCCTTATAAAGTACAATGTTTTCTGCAATGCTGTAAGACAGTTTTTAATGTGTTAGAAGTTATATGCACAAAAACTTATGTTAGGACTTCAATGATCAAGATTGTCAGTTTACAGCTTTCTGAGTCCAGTAATGCTGAAATAGTGTTTCTGTTCAAATGAAGTGAAATCAAGCCCAAATCTGCTCAAAAGCTTTTCTCTCTAATAGAGAATGCAGTTTCATTGAGTATTCAGTGCAAATCTTGCCAAACTGAAACAAGCTTATGTCTTATGAAATGAAATGTTTTTTGCAATGCTGTAAGACAGTTTTTAATGTGTTAGAAGTTATATGCACAAAAACTAATGTTAGGACTTCAATGATCAAGATTGTCAGTTTACAGCTTTCTGAGTCCAGTAATGCTGAAATAGTGTTTCTGTTGAAATGAAGTGAAATCAAGCCCAAGTCTGCTCAAAAGCTTTTCTCTCTATTAGATAAAGCTGTTTCATTCAGTATTCAGTGCAAATCTTGCCAAACTGAAACAAGCTTATGCCTTATGAAGTACAATGTTTTCTGCAATGCTGTAAGACAGTTTTTAATGTGTTAGAAGTTATATGCACAAAAACTTATGTTAGGACTTCAATGATCAAGATTGTCAGTTTACAGCTTTCTGAGTCCAGTAATGCTGAAATAGTGTTTCTGTTCAAATGAAGTGAAATCAAGCCCAAATCTGCTCAAAAGCTTTTCTCTCTATTAGATAAAGCTGTTTCATTCAGTATTCAGTGCAAATCTTGCCAAACTGAAACATGCTTATGTCTTATGAAATAAAATGTTTTCTGCAATGCTGTAAGACAGTTTTTAATGTGTTAGAAGTTATATACACAAAAACTAATGTTAGGACTGCAATGATCAAGATTGTCAGTTTACAGCTTTCTGAGTCCAGTAATGTTGAAATAGTGTTTCTGTTCAAATGAAGTGAAATCAAGCCCAAATCTGCTCAAAAGCTTTTCTCTCTATTAGAGAAAGCTGTTTCATTCAATATTCAGTGCAAATCTTGCCAAACTGAAACAAGCGTATGCCTTAATGAAGTACAATGTTTTCTGCAATGCTGTAAGACAGTTTTTAATGTGTTAGAAGTTATATGCACAAAAACTAATGTTAGGACTGCAATGATCAAGATTGTCAGTTTACAGCTTTCTGAGTCCAGTAATGTTGAAATAGTGTTTCTGTTCAAATGAAGTGAAATCAAGCCCAAATCTGCTCAAAAGCTTTTCTCTCTATTAGATAAAGCTGTTTCATTCAGTATTCAGTGCAAATCTTGCCAAACTGAAACAAGCTTATGTCTTATGAAGTACAATGTTTTCTGCAATGCTGTAAGACAGTTTTTAATGTGTTAGAAGTTATATGCACAAAAACTTATGTTAGGACTTCAATGATCAAGATTGTCAGTTTACAGCTTTCTGAGTCCAGTAATGCTGAAATAGTGTTTCTGTTGAAATGAAGTGAAATCAAGCCCAAATCTGCTCAAAAGCTTTTCTCTCTATTAGAGAAAGCTGTTTCATTCAATATTCAGTGCAAATCTTGCCAAACTGAAACAAGCTTATGCCTTATGAAGTACAATGTTTTCTGCAATGCTGTAAGACAGTTTTTAATGTGTTAGAAGTTATATGCACAAAAACTAATGTTAGGACTTCAATGATCAAGATTGTCAGTTTACAGCTTTCTGAGTCCAGTAATGCTGAAATAGTGTTTCTGTTCAAATGAAGTGAAATCAAGCCCAAATCTGCTCAAAAGCTTTTCTCTCTATTAGATAAAGCTGTTTCATTCAGTATTCAGTGCAAATCTTGCCAAACTGAAACAAGCTTATGTCTTATGAAGTACAATGTTTTCTGCAATGCTGTAAGACAGTTTTTAATGTGTTAGAAGTTATATGCACAAAAACTTATGTTAGGACTTCAATGATCAAGATTGTCAGTTTACAGCTTTCTGAGTCCAGTAATGCTGAAATAGTGTTTCTGTTGAAATGAAGTGAAATCAAGCCCAAATCTGCTCAATAGCTTTTCTCTCTATTAGATAAAGCTGTTTCATTCAGTATTCAGTGCAAATCTTGCCAAACTGAAACAAGCTTATGCCTTATGAAGTACAATGTTTTCTGCAATGCTGTAAGACAGTTTTTAATGTGTTAGAAGTTATATGCACAAAAACTTATGTTAGGACTTCAATGATCAAGATTGTCAGTTTACAGCTTTCTGAGTCCAGTAATGCTGAAATAGTGTTTCTGTTCAAATGAAGTGAAATCAAGCCCAAATCTGCTCAAAAGCTTTTCTCTCTAATAGAGAATGCGGTTTCATTGAGTATTCAGTGCAAATCTTGCCAAACTGAAACAAGCTTATGTCTTATGAAATGAAATGTTTTTTTGCAATGCTGTAAGACAGTTTTTAATGTGTTAGAAGTTATATGCACAAAAACTAATGTTAGGACTTCAATGATCAAGATTGTCAGTTTACAGCTTTCTGAGTCCAGTAATGCTGAAATAGTGTTTCTGTTCAAATGAAGTGAAATCAAGCCCAAATCTGCTCAAAAGCTTTTCTCTCTATTAGATAAAGCTGTTTCATTCAGTATTCAGTGCAAATCTTGCCAAACTGAAACAAGCTTATGTCTTATGAAGTACAATGTTTTCTGCAATGCTGTAAGACAGCTTTTAATGTGTTAGAAGTTATATGCACAAAAACTTATGTTAGGACTTCAATGATCAAGATTGTCAGTTTACAGCTTTCTGAGTCCAGTAATGCTGAAATAGTGTTTCTGTTGAAATGAAGTGAAATCAAGCCCAAATCTGCTCAAAAGCTTTTCTCTCTATTAGATAAAGCTGTTTCATTCAGTATTCAGTGCAAATCTTGCCAAACTGAAACAAGCTTATGCCTTATGAAGTACAATGTTTTCTGCAATGCTGTAAGACAGTTTTTAATGTGTTAGAAGTTATATGCACAAAAACTAATGTTAGGACTTCAATGATCAAGATTGTCAGTTTACAGCTTTCTGAGTCCAGTAATGCTGAAATAGTGTTTCTGTTGAAATGAAGTGAAATCAAGCCCAAATCTGCTCAAAAGCTTTTCTCTCTATTAGATAAAGCTGTTTCATTCAGTATTCAGTGCAAATCTTGCCAAACTGAAACAAGCTTATGTCTTATGAAGTACAATGTTTTCTGCAATGCTGTAAGACAGTTTTTAATGTGTTAGAAGTTATATGCACAAAAACTAATGTTAGGACTTCAATGATCAAGATTGTCAGTTTACAGCTTTCTGAGTCCAGTAATGCTGAAATAGTGTTTCTGTTGAAATGAAGTGAAATCAAGCCCAAATCTGCTCAAAAGCTTTTCTCTCTATTAGATAAAGCTGTTTCATTCAGTATTTAGTGCAAATCTTGCCAAACTGAAACAAGCTTATGTCTTATGAAGTACAATGTTTTCTGCAATGCTGTAAGAGTTTTTAATGTGTTAGAAGTTATATGCACAAAAACTTATGTTAGGACTTCAATGATCAAGATTGTCAGTTTACAGCTTTCTGAGTCCAGTAATGCTGAAATAGTGTTTCTGTTGAAATGAAGTGAAATCAAGCCCAAATCTGCTCAAAAGCTTTTCTCTCTATTAGAGAAAGCTGTTTCATTCAATATTCAGTGCAAATCTTGCCAAACTGAAACAAGCTTATGCCTTATGAAGTACAATGTTTTCTGCAATGCTGTAAGACAGTTTTTAATGTGTTAGAAGTTATATGCACAAAAACTAATGTTAGGACTTCAATGATCAAGATTGTCAGTTTACAGCTTTCTGAGTCCAGTAATGCTGAAATAGTGTTTCTGTTCAAATGAAGTGAAATCAAGCCCAAATCTGCTCAAAAGCTTTTCTCTCTATTAGATAAAGCTGTTTCATTCAGTATTCAGTGCAAATCTTGCCAAACTGAAACAAGCTTATGTCTTATGAAGTACAATGTTTTCTGCAATGCTGTAAGACAGTTTTTAATGTGTTAGAAGTTATATGCACAAAAACTTATGTTAGGACTTCAATGATCAAGATTGTCAGTTTACAGCTTTCTGAGTCCAGTAATGCTGAAATAGTGTTTCTGTTGAAATGAAGTGAAATCAAGCCCAAATCTGCTCAAAAGCTTTTCTCTCTATTAGATAAAGCTGTTTCATTCAGTATTCAGTGCAAATCTTGCCAAACTGAAACAAGCTTATGCCTTATGAAGTACAATGTTTTCTGCAATGCTGTAAGACAGTTTTTAATGTGTTAGAAGTTATATGCACAAAAACTTATGTTAGGACTTCAATGATCAAGATTGTCAGTTTACAGCTTTCTGAGTCCAGTAATGCTGAAATAGTGTTTCTGTTCAAATGAAGTGAAATCAAGCCCAAATCTGCTCAAAAGCTTTTCTCTCTAATAGAGAATGCGGTTTCATTGAGTATTCAGTGCAAATCTTGCCAAACTGAAACATGCTTATGTCTTATGAAATAAAATGTTTTCTGCAATGCTGTAAGACAGTTTTTAATGTGTTAGAAGTTATATACACAAAAACTAATGTTAGGACTGCAATGATCAAGATTGTCAGTTTACAGCTTTCTGAGTCCAGTAATGTTGAAATAGTGTTTCTGTTCAAATGAAGTGAAATCAAGCCCAAATCTGCTCAAAAGCTTTTCTCTCTATTAGAGAAAGCTGTTTCATTCAATATTCAGTGCAAATCTTGCCAAACTGAAACAAGCGTATGCCTTATGAAGTACAATGTTTTCTGCAATGCTGTAAGACATTTTTTAATGTGTTAGAAGTTATATGCAAAAAAAAAAAACTAATGTTAGGACTGCAATGATCAAGATTGTCAGTTTACAGCTTTCTGAGTCCAGTAATGTTGAAATAGTGTTTCTGTTCAAATGAAGTGAAATCAAGCCCAAATCTGCTCAAAAGCTTTTCTCTCTATTAGATAAAGCTGTTTCATTCAGTATTCAGTGCAAATCTTGCCAAACTGAAACAAGCTTATGTCTTATGAAGTACAATGTTTTCTGCAATGCTGTAAGACAGTTTTTAATGTGTTAGAAGTTATATGCACAAAAACTTATGTTAGGACTTCAATGATCAAGATTGTCAGTTTACAGCTTTCTGAGTCCAGTAATGCTGAAATAGTGTTTCTGTTCAAATGAAGTGAAATCAAGCCCAAATCTGCTCAAAAGCTTTTCTCTCTATTAGAGAAAGCTGTTTCATTCAATATTCAGTGCAAATCTTGCCAAACTGAAACAAGCGTATGCCTTATGAAGTACAATGTTTTCTGCAATGCTGTAAGACAGTTTTTAATGTGTTAGAAGTTATATGCACAAAAACTAATGTTAGGACTGCAATGATCAAGATTGTCAGTTTACAGCTTTCTGAGTCCAGTAATGCTGAAATAGTGTTTCTGTTGAAATGAAGTGAAATCAAGCCCAAATCTGCTCAAAAGCTTTTCTCTCTATTAGAGAAAGCTGTTTCATTCAATATTCAGTGCAAATCTTGCCAAACTGAAACAAGCTTATGCCTTATGAAGTACAATGTTTTCTGCAATGCTGTAAGACAGTTTTTAATGTGTTAGAAGTTATATGCACAAAAACTAATGTTAGGACTTCAATGATCAAGATTGTCAGTTTACAGCTTTCTGAGTCCAGTAATGCTGAAATAGTGTTTCTGTTCAAATGAAGTGAAATCAAGCCCAAATCTGCTCAAAAGCTTTTCTCTCTATTAGATAAAGCTGTTTCATTCAGTATTCAGTGCAAATCTTGCCAAACTGAAACAAGCTTATGCCTTATGAAGTACAATGTTTTCTGCAATGCTGTAAGACAGTTTTTAATGTGTTAGAAGTTATATGCACAAAAACTTATGTTAGGACTTCAATGATCAAGATTGTCAGTTTACAGCTTTCTGAGTCCAGTAATGCTGAAATAGTGTTTCTGTTCATCAAATGAAGTGAAATCAAGCCCAAATCTGCTCAAAAGCTTTTCTCTCTATTAGATAAAGCTGTTTCATTCAGTATTCAGTGCAAATCTTGCCAAACTGAAACAAGCTTATGCCTTATGAAGTACAATGTTTTCTGCAATGCTGTAAGACAGTTTTTAATGTGTTAGAAGTTATATGCACAAAAACTAATGTTAGGACTTCAATGATCAAGATTGTCAGTTTACAGCTTTCTGAGTCCAGTAATGCTGAAATAGTGTTTCTGTTCAAATGAAGTGAAATCAAGCCCAAATCTGCTCAAAAGCTTTTCTCTCTATTAGATAAAGCTGTTTCATACAGTATTCAGTGCAAATCTTGCCAAACTGAAACAAGCTTATGCCTTATGAAGTACAATGTTTTCTGCAATGCTGTAAGACAGTTTTTAATGTGTTAGAAGTTATATGCACAAAAACTTATGTTAGGACTTCAATGATTAAGATTGTCAGTTTACAGCTTTCTGAGTCCAGTAATGCTGAAATAGTGTTTCTGTTCAAATGAAGTGAAATCAAGCCCAAATCTGCTCAAAAGCTTTTCTCTCTATTAGATAAAGCTGTTTCATTCAGTATTCAGTGCAAATCTTGCCAAACTGAAACAAGCTTATGCCTTATGAAGTACAATGTTTTCTGCAATGCTGTAAGACAGTTTGTAATTTGTTAGAAGTTATATGCACAAAAACTTATGTTAGGACTTCAATGATCAAGATTGTCAGTTTACAGCTTTCTGAGTACAGTAATGCTGAAATAGTGTTTCTGTTCAAATGAAGTGAAATCAAGCCCAAATCTGCTCAAAAGCTTTTCTCTCTATTAGAGAAAGCTGTTTCATTCAGTATTCAGTGCAAATCTTGCCAAACTGAAACATGCTTATGTCTTATGAAATAAAATGTTTTCTGCAATGCTGTAAGACAGTTTTTAATGTGTTAGAAGTTATATACACAAAAACTAATGTTAGGACTGCAATGATCAAGATTGTCAGTTTACAGCTTTCTGAGTCCAGTAATGCTGAAATAGTGCCTCTGTTCAAATGAAGTGAAATCTAGCCCAAATCTGCTCAAAAGCTTTTCTCTCTATTAGAGAAAGCTGTTTCATTCAGTATTCAGTGCAAGTCTTGCCAAACTGAAAGATGCTTATGCCTTATGAAATACAATGTTTTCTGCAATGCTGTAAGAAAGTTTTTAATGTGTTAGAAGTTATACGCACAAAAACTTATGTTAGGACTTCAATGATCAAGATTGTCAGTTTACAGCTTTCTGAGTCCAGTAATGCTGAAATAGTGCCTCTGTTCAAATGAAGTGAAATCTAGCCCAAATCTGCTCAAAAGCTTGTCTCTCTAATAGAGAAAGCTGTTTCATTCAGTATTCAGTGCAAATCTTGCCAAACTGAAAGATGCTTATGCCATATGAAATACAATGTTTGCTGCAATGCTGTAAGACAGTTTTTAATGTGTTAGAAGTTATATGCACAAAAACTTATGTTAGGACTTCAATGATCAAGATTGTCAGTTTACAGCTTTCTGAGTCCAGTAATGCTGAAATAGTGTTTCTGTTGAAATGAAGTGAAATCAAGCCCAAATCTGCTCAAAAGCTTTTCTCTCTATTAGAGAAAGCTGTTTCATTCAATATTCAGTGCAAATCTTGCCAAACTGAAACAAGCTTATGCCTTATGAAGTACAATGTTTTCTGCAATGCTGTAAGACAGTTTTTAATGTGTTAGAAGTTATATGCACAAAAACTAATGTTAGGACTTCAATGATCAAGATTGTCAGTTTACAGCTTTCTGAGTCCAGTAATGCTGAAATAGTGTTTCTGTTCAAATGAAGTGAAATCAAGCCCAAATCTGCTCAAAAGCTTTTCTCTCTATTAGATAAAGCTGTTTCATTCAGTATTCAGTGCAAATCTTGCCAAACTGAAACAAGCTTATGCCTTATGAAGTACAATGTTTTCTGCAATGCTGTAAGACAGTTTTTAATGTGTTAGAAGTTATATGCACAAAAACTTATGTTAGGACTTCAATGATCAAGATTGTCAGTTTACAGCTTTCTGAGTCCAGTAATGCTGAAATAGTGTTTCTGTTCAAATGAAGTGAAATCAAGCCCAAATCTGCTCAAAAGCTTTTCTCTCTAATAGAGAATGCGGTTTCATTGAGTATTCAGTGCAAATCTTGCCAAACTGAAACAAGCTTATGTCTTATGAAATGAAATGTTTTTTTGCAATGCTGTAAGACAGTTTTTAATGTGTTAGAAGTTATATGCACAAAAACTAATGTTAGGACTTCAATGATCAAGATTGTCAGTTTACAGCTTTCTGAGTCCAGTAATGCTGAAATAGTGTTTCTGTTCAAATGAAGTGAAATCAAGCCCAAATCTGCTCAAAAGCTTTTCTCTCTATTAGATAAAGCTGTTTCATTCAGTATTCAGTGCAAATCTTGCCAAACTGAAACAAGCTTATGTCTTATGAAGTACAATGTTTTCTGCAATGCTGTAAGACAGCTTTTAATGTGTTAGAAGTTATATGCACAAAAACTTATGTTAGGACTTCAATGATCAAGATTGTCAGTTTACAGCTTTCTGAGTCCAGTAATGCTGAAATAGTGTTTCTGTTGAAATGAAGTGAAATCAAGCCCAAATCTGCTCAAAAGTTTTCTCTCTATTAGATAAAGCTGTTTCATTCAGTATTCAAAGCAAATCTTGCCAAACTGAAACAAGCTTATGCCTTATGAAGTACAATGTTTTCTGCAATGCTGTAAGACAGTTTTTAATGTGTTAGAAGTTATATGCACAAAAACTTATGTTAGGACTTCAATGATCAAGATTGTCAGTTTACAGCTTTCTGAGTCCAGTAATGCTGAAATAGTGTTTCTGTTCAAATGAAGTGAAATCAAGCCCAAATCTGCTCAAAAGCTTTTCTCTCTATTAGATAAAGCTGTTTCATTCAGTATTCAGTGCAAATCTTGCCAAACTGAAACATGCTTATGTCTTATGAAATAAAATGTTTTCTGCAATGCTGTAAGACAGTTTTTAATGTGTTAGAAGTTATATACACAAAAACTAATGTTAGGACTGCAATGATCAAGATTGTCAGTTTACAGCTTTCTGAGTCCAGTAATGTTGAAATAGTGTTTCTGTTCAAATGAAGTGAAATCAAGCCCAAATCTGCTCAAAAGCTTTTCTCTCTATTAGAGAAAGCTGTTTCATTCAATATTCAGTGCAAATCTTGCCAAACTGAAACAAGCGTATGCCTTAATGAAGTACAATGTTTTCTGCAATGCTGTAAGACAGTTTTTAATGTGTTAGAAGTTATATGCACAAAAACTAATGTTAGGACTGCAATGATCAAGATTGTCAGTTTACAGCTTTCTGAGTCCAGTAATGTTGAAATAGTGTTTCTGTTCAAATGAAGTGAAATCAAGCCCAAATCTGCTCAAAAGCTTTTCTCTCTATTAGATAAAGCTGTTTCATTCAGTATTCAGTGCAAATCTTGCCAAACTGAAACAAGCTTATGTCTTATGAAGTACAATGTTTTCTGCAATGCTGTAAGACAGTTTTTAATGTGTTAGAAGTTATATGCACAAAAACTTATGTTAGGACTTCAATGATCAAGATTGTCAGTTTACAGCTTTCTGAGTCCAGTAATGCTGAAATAGTGTTTCTGTTGAAATGAAGTGAAATCAAGCCCAAATCTGCTCAAAAGCTTTTCTCTCTATTAGAGAAAGCTGTTTCATTCAATATTCAGTGCAAATCTTGCCAAACTGAAACAAGCTTATGCCTTATGAAGTACAATGTTTTCTGCAATGCTGTAAGACAGTTTTTAATGTGTTAGAAGTTATATGCACAAAAACTAATGTTAGGACTTCAATGATCAAGATTGTCAGTTTACAGCTTTCTGAGTCCAGTAATGCTGAAATAGTGTTTCTGTTCAAATGAAGTGAAATCAAGCCCAAATCTGCTCAAAAGCTTTTCTCTCTATTAGATAAAGCTGTTTCATTCAGTATTCAGTGCAAATCTTGCCAAACTGAAACAAGCTTATGTCTTATGAAGTACAATGTTTTCTGCAATGCTGTAAGACAGTTTTTAATGTGTTAGAAGTTATATGCACAAAAACTTATGTTAGGACTTCAATGATCAAGATTGTCAGTTTACAGCTTTCTGAGTCCAGTAATGCTGAAATAGTGTTTCTGTTGAAATGAAGTGAAATCAAGCCCAAATCTGCTCAATAGCTTTTCTCTCTATTAGATAAAGCTGTTTCATTCAGTATTCAGTGCAAATCTTGCCAAACTGAAACAAGCTTATGCCTTATGAAGTACAATGTTTTCTGCAATGCTGTAAGACAGTTTTTAATGTGTTAGAAGTTATATGCACAAAAACTTATGTTAGGACTTCAATGATCAAGATTGTCAGTTTACAGCTTTCTGAGTCCAGTAATGCTGAAATAGTGTTTCTGTTCAAATGAAGTGAAATCAAGCCCAAATCTGCTCAAAAGCTTTTCTCTCTAATAGAGAATGCGGTTTCATTGAGTATTCAGTGCAAATCTTGCCAAACTGAAACAAGCTTATGTCTTATGAAATGAAATGTTTTTTTGCAATGCTGTAAGACAGTTTTTAATGTGTTAGAAGTTATATGCACAAAAACTAATGTTAGGACTTCAATGATCAAGATTGTCAGTTTACAGCTTTCTGAGTCCAGTAATGCTGAAATAGTGTTTCTGTTCAAATGAAGTGAAATCAAGCCCAAATCTGCTCAAAAGCTTTTCTCTCTATTAGATAAAGCTGTTTCATTCAGTATTCAGTGCAAATCTTGCCAAACTGAAACAAGCTTATGTCTTATGAAGTACAATGTTTTCTGCAATGCTGTAAGACAGCTTTTAATGTGTTAGAAGTTATATGCACAAAAACTTATGTTAGGACTTCAATGATCAAGATTGTCAGTTTACAGCTTTCTGAGTCCAGTAATGCTGAAATAGTGTTTCTGTTGAAATGAAGTGAAATCAAGCCCAAATCTGCTCAAAAGCTTTTCTCTCTATTAGATAAAGCTGTTTCATTCAGTATTCAGTGCAAATCTTGCCAAACTGAAACAAGCTTATGCCTTATGAAGTACAATGTTTTCTGCAATGCTGTAAGACAGTTTTTAATGTGTTAGAAGTTATATGCACAAAAACTAATGTTAGGACTTCAATGATCAAGATTGTCAGTTTACAGCTTTCTGAGTCCAGTAATGCTGAAATAGTGTTTCTGTTGAAATGAAGTGAAATCAAGCCCAAATCTGCTCAAAAGCTTTTCTCTCTATTAGATAAAGCTGTTTCATTCAGTATTCAGTGCAAATCTTGCCAAACTGAAACAAGCTTATGTCTTATGAAGTACAATGTTTTCTGCAATGCTGTAAGACAGTTTTTAATGTGTTAGAAGTTATATGCACAAAAACTAATGTTAGGACTTCAATGATCAAGATTGTCAGTTTACAGCTTTCTGAGTCCAGTAATGCTGAAATAGTGTTTCTGTTGAAATGAAGTGAAATCAAGCCCAAATCTGCTCAAAAGCTTTTCTCTCTATTAGATAAAGCTGTTTCATTCAGTATTTAGTGCAAATCTTGCCAAACTGAAACAAGCTTATGTCTTATGAAGTACAATGTTTTCTGCAATGCTGTAAGAGTTTTTAATGTGTTAGAAGTTATATGCACAAAAACTTATGTTAGGACTTCAATGATCAAGATTGTCAGTTTACAGCTTTCTGAGTCCAGTAATGCTGAAATAGTGTTTCTGTTGAAATGAAGTGAAATCAAGCCCAAATCTGCTCAAAAGCTTTTCTCTCTATTAGAGAAAGCTGTTTCATTCAATATTCAGTGCAAATCTTGCCAAACTGAAACAAGCTTATGCCTTATGAAGTACAATGTTTTCTGCAATGCTGTAAGACAGTTTTTAATGTGTTAGAAGTTATATGCACAAAAACTAATGTTAGGACTTCAATGATCAAGATTGTCAGTTTACAGCTTTCTGAGTCCAGTAATGCTGAAATAGTGTTTCTGTTCAAATGAAGTGAAATCAAGCCCAAATCTGCTCAAAAGCTTTTCTCTCTATTAGATAAAGCTGTTTCATTCAGTATTCAGTGCAAATCTTGCCAAACTGAAACAAGCTTATGTCTTATGAAGTACAATGTTTTCTGCAATGCTGTAAGACAGTTTTTAATGTGTTAGAAGTTATATGCACAAAAACTTATGTTAGGACTTCAATGATCAAGATTGTCAGTTTACAGCTTTCTGAGTCCAGTAATGCTGAAATAGTGTTTCTGTTGAAATGAAGTGAAATCAAGCCCAAATCTGCTCAAAAGCTTTTCTCTCTATTAGATAAAGCTGTTTCATTCAGTATTCAGTGCAAATCTTGCCAAACTGAAACAAGCTTATGCCTTATGAAGTACAATGTTTTCTGCAATGCTGTAAGACAGTTTTTAATGTGTTAGAAGTTATATGCACAAAAACTTATGTTAGGACTTCAATGATCAAGATTGTCAGTTTACAGCTTTCTGAGTCCAGTAATGCTGAAATAGTGTTTCTGTTCAAATGAAGTGAAATCAAGCCCAAATCTGCTCAAAAGCTTTTCTCTCTAATAGAGAATGCGGTTTCATTGAGTATTCAGTGCAAATCTTGCCAAACTGAAACATGCTTATGTCTTATGAAATAAAATGTTTTCTGCAATGCTGTAAGACAGTTTTTAATGTGTTAGAAGTTATATGCACAAAAACTTATGTTAGGACTTCAATGATCAAGATTGTCAGTTTACAGCTTTCTGAGTCCAGTAATGCTGAAATAGTGTTTCTGTTCATCAAATGAAGTGAAATCAAGCCCAAATCTGCTCAAAAGCTTTTCTCTCTATTAGATAAAGCTGTTTCATTCAGTATTCAGTGCAAATCTTGCCAAACTGAAACAAGCTTATGCCTTATGAAGTACAATGTTTTCTGCAATGCTGTAAGACAGTTTTTAATGTGTTAGAAGTTATATGCACAAAAACTAATGTTAGGACTTCAATGATCAAGATTGTCAGTTTACAGCTTTCTGAGTCCAGTAATGCTGAAATAGTGTTTCTGTTCAAATGAAGTGAAATCAAGCCCAAATCTGCTCAAAAGCTTTTCTCTCTATTAGATAAAGCTGTTTCATACAGTATTCAGTGCAAATCTTGCCAAACTGAAACAAGCTTATGCCTTATGAAGTACAATGTTTTCTGCAATGCTGTAAGACAGTTTTTAATGTGTTAGAAGTTATATGCACAAAAACTTATGTTAGGACTTCAATGATCAAGATTGTCAGTTTACAGCTTTCTGAGTCCAGTAATGCTGAAATAGTGTTTCTGTTCAAATGAAGTGAAATCAAGCCCAAATCTGCTCAAAAGCTTTTCTCTCTATTAGATAAAGCTGTTTCATTCAGTATTCAGTGCAAATCTTGCCAAACTGAAACAAGCTTATGCCTTATGAAGTACAATGTTTTCTGCAATGCTGTAAGACAGTTTGTAATTTGTTAGAAGTTATATGCACAAAAACTTATGTTAGGACTTCAATGATCAAGATTGTCAGTTTACAGCTTTCTGAGTACAGTAATGCTGAAATAGTGTTTCTGTTCAAATGAAGTGAAATCAAGCCCAAATCTGCTCAAAAGCTTTTCTCTCTATTAGAGAAAGCTGTTTCATTCAGTATTCAGTGCAAATCTTGCCAAACTGAAACATGCTTATGTCTTATGAAATAAAATGTTTTCTGCAATGCTGTAAGACAGTTTTTAATGTGTTAGAAGTTATATACACAAAAACTAATGTTAGGACTGCAATGATCAAGATTGTCAGTTTACAGCTTTCTGAGTCCAGTAATGCTGAAATAGTGCCTCTGTTCAAATGAAGTGAAATCTAGCCCAAATCTGCTCAAAAGCTTTTCTCTCTATTAGAGAAAGCTGTTTCATTCAGTATTCAGTGCAAGTCTTGCCAAACTGAAAGATGCTTATGCCTTATGAAATACAATGTTTTCTGCAATGCTGTAAGAAAGTTTTTAATGTGTTAGAAGTTATACGCACAAAAACTTATGTTAGGACTTCAATGATCAAGATTGTCAGTTTACAGCTTTCTGAGTCCAGTAATGCTGAAATAGTGCCTCTGTTCAAATGAAGTGAAATCTAGCCCAAATCTGCTCAAAAGCTTGTCTCTCTAATAGAGAAAGCTGTTTCATTCAGTATTCAGTGCAAATCTTGCCAAACTGAAAGATGCTTATGCCATATGAAATACAATGTTTGCTGCAATGCTGTAAGACAGTTTTTAATGTGTTAGAAGTTATATGCACAAAAACTTATGTTAGGACTTCAATGATCAAGATTGTCAGTTTACAGCTTTCTGAGTCCAGTAATGCTGAAATAGTGTTTCTGTTGAAATGAAGTGAAATCAAGCCCAAATCTGCTCAAAAGCTTTTCTCTCTATTAGAGAAAGCTGTTTCATTCAATATTCAGTGCAAATCTTGCCAAACTGAAACAAGCTTATGCCTTATGAAGTACAATGTTTTCTGCAATGCTGTAAGACAGTTTTTAATGTGTTAGAAGTTATATGCACAAAAACTAATGTTAGGACTTCAATGATCAAGATTGTCAGTTTACAGCTTTCTGAGTCCAGTAATGCTGAAATAGTGTTTCTGTTCAAATGAAGTGAAATCAAGCCCAAATCTGCTCAAAAGCTTTTCTCTCTATTAGATAAAGCTGTTTCATTCAGTATTCAGTGCAAATCTTGCCAAACTGAAACAAGCTTATGCCTTATGAAGTACAATGTTTTCTGCAATGCTGTAAGACAGTTTTTAATGTGTTAGAAGTTATATGCACAAAAACTTATGTTAGGACTTCAATGATCAAGATTGTCAGTTTACAGCTTTCTGAGTCCAGTAATGCTGAAATAGTGTTTCTGTTCAAATGAAGTGAAATCAAGCCCAAATCTGCTCAAAAGCTTTTCTCTCTAATAGAGAATGCGGTTTCATTGAGTATTCAGTGCAAATCTTGCCAAACTGAAACAAGCTTATGTCTTATGAAATGAAATGTTTTTTTGCAATGCTGTAAGACAGTTTTTAATGTGTTAGAAGTTATATGCACAAAAACTAATGTTAGGACTTCAATGATCAAGATTGTCAGTTTACAGCTTTCTGAGTCCAGTAATGCTGAAATAGTGTTTCTGTTCAAATGAAGTGAAATCAAGCCCAAATCTGCTCAAAAGCTTTTCTCTCTATTAGATAAAGCTGTTTCATTCAGTATTCAGTGCAAATCTTGCCAAACTGAAACAAGCTTATGTCTTATGAAGTACAATGTTTTCTGCAATGCTGTAAGACAGCTTTTAATGTGTTAGAAGTTATATGCACAAAAACTTATGTTAGGACTTCAATGATCAAGATTGTCAGTTTACAGCTTTCTGAGTCCAGTAATGCTGAAATAGTGTTTCTGTTGAAATGAAGTGAAATCAAGCCCAAATCTGCTCAAAAGCTTTTCTCTCTATTAGATAAAGCTGTTTCATTCAGTATTCAGTGCAAATCTTGCCAAACTGAAACAAGCTTATGCCTTATGAAGTACAATGTTTTCTGCAATGCTGTAAGACAGTTTTTAATGTGTTAGAAGTTATATGCACAAAAACTAATGTTAGGACTTCAATGATCAAGATTGTCAGTTTACAGCTTTCTGAGTCCAGTAATGCTGAAATAGTGTTTCTGTTCAAATGAAGTGAAATCAAGCCCAAATCTGCTCAAAAGCTTTTCTCTCTATTAGAGAAAGCTGTTTCATTCAGTATTCAGTGCAAATCTTGCCAAACTGAAACATGCTTATGTCTTATGAAATAAAATGTTTTCTGCAATGCTGTAAGACAGTTTTTAATGTGTTAGAAGTTATATACACAAAAACTAATGTTAGGACTGCAATGATCAAGATTGTCAGTTTACAGCTTTCTGAGTCCAGTAATGTTGAAATAGTGTTTCTGTTCAAATGAAGTGAAATCAAGCCCAAATCTGCTCAAAAGCTTTTCTCTCTATTAGAGAAAGCTGTTTCATTCAATATTCAGTGCAAATCTTGCCAAACTGAAACAAGCGTATGCCTTATGAAGTACAATGTTTTCTGCAATGCTGTAAGACAGTTTTTAATGTGTTAGAAGTTATATGCACAAAAACTAATGTTAGGACTGCAATGATCAAGATTGTCAGTTTACAGCTTTCTGAGTCCAGTAATGTTGAAATAGTGTTTCTGTTCAAATGAAGTGAAATCAAGCCCAAATCTGCTCAAAAGCTTTTCTCTCTATTAGAGAAAGCTGTTTCATTCAATATTCAGTGCAAATCTTGCCAAACTGAAACAAGCTTATGCCTTATGAAGTACAATGTTTTCTGCAATGCTGTAAGACAGTTTTTAATGTGTTTAGAAGTTATATGCACAAAAACTAATGTTAGGACTTCAATGATCAAGATTGTCAGTTTACAGCTTTCTGAGTCCAGTAATGCTGAAATAGTGTTTCTGTTCAAATGAAGTGAAATCAAGCCCAAATCTGCTCAAAAGCTTTTCTCTCTATTAGATAAAGCTGTTTCATTCAGTATTCAGTGCAAATCTTGCCAAACTGAAACAAGCTTATGTCTTATGAAGTACAATGTTTTCTGCAATGCTGTAAGACAGTTTTTAATGTGTTAGAAGTTATATGCACAAAAACTTATGTTAGGACTTCAATGATCAAGATTGTCAGTTTACAGCTTTCTGAGTCCAGTAATGCTGAAATAGTGTTTCTGTTGAAATGAAGTGAAATCAAGCCCAAATCTGCTCAAAAGCTTTTCTCTCTATTAGATAAAGCTGTTTCATTCAGTATTCAGTGCAAATCTTGCCAAACTGAAACAAGCTTATGCCTTATGAAGTACAATGTTTTCTGCAATGCTGTAAGACAGTTTTTAATGTGTTAGAAGTTATATGCACAAAAACTTATGTTAGGACTTCAATGATCAAGATTGTCAGTTTACAGCTTTCTGAGTCCAGTAATGCTGAAATAGTGTTTCTGTTCAAATGAAGTGAAATCAAGCCCAAATCTGCTCAAAAGCTTTTCTCTCTAATAGAGAATGCGGTTTCATTGAGTATTCAGTGCAAATCTTGCCAAACTGAAACAAGCTTATGTCTTATGAAATGAAATGTTTTTTTGCAATGCTGTAAGACAGTTTTTAATGTGTTAGAAGTTATATGCACAAAAACTAATGTTAGGACTTCAATGATCAAGATTGTCAGTTTACAGCTTTCTGAGTCCAGTAATGCTGAAATAGTGTTTCTGTTGAAATGAAGTGAAATCAAGCCCAAGTCTGCTCAAAAGCTTTTCTCTCTATTAGATAAAGCTGTTTCATTCAGTATTCAGTGCAAATCTTGCCAAACTGAAACAAGCTTATGCCTTATGAAGTACAATGTTTTCTGCAATGCTGTAAGACAGTTTGTAATTTGTTAGAAGTTATATGCACAAAAACTTATGTTAGGACTTCAATGATCAAGATTGTCAGTTTACAGCTTTCTGAGTACAGTAATGCTGAAATAGTGTTTCTGTTCAAATGAAGTGAAATCAAGCCCAAATCTGCTCAAAAGCTTTTCTCTCTATTAGAGAAAGCTGTTTCATTCAGTATTCAGTGCAAATCTTGCCAAACTGAAACAAGCGTATGCCTTATGAAGTACAATGTTTTCTGCAATGCTGTAAGACATTTTTTAATGTGTTAGAAGTTATATGCAAAAAAAAAACTAATGTTAGGACTGCAATGATCAAGATTGTCAGTTTACAGCTTTCTGAGTCCAGTAATGTTGAAATAGTGTTTCTGTTCAAATGAAGTGAAATCAAGCCCAAATCTGCTCAAAAGCTTTTCTCTCTATTAGATAAAGCTGTTTCATTCAGTATTCAGTGCAAATCTTGCCAAACTGAAACAAGCTTATGTCTTATGAAGTACAATGTTTTCTGCAATGCTGTAAGACAGTTTTTAATGTGTTAGAAGTTATATGCACAAAAACTTATGTTAGGACTTCAATGATCAAGATTGTCAGTTTACAGCTTTCTGAGTCCAGTAATGCTGAAATAGTGTTTCTGTTGAAATGAAGTGAAATCAAGCCCAAATCTGCTCAAAAGCTTTTCTCTCTATTAGAGAAAGCTGTTTCATTCAATATTCAGTGCAAATCTTGCCAAACTGAAACAAGCGTATGCCTTATGAAGTACAATGTTTTCTGCAATGCTGTAAGACAGTTTTTAATGTGTTAGAAGTTATATGCACAAAAACTAATGTTAGGACTGCAATGATCAAGATTGTCAGTTTACAGCTTTCTGAGTCCAGTAATGCTGAAATAGTGTTTCTGTTGAAATGAAGTGAAATCAAGCCCAAATCTGCTCAAAAGCTTTTCTCTCTATTAGATAAAGCTGTTTCATTCAGTATTCAGTGCAAATCTTGCCAAACTGAAACAAGCTTATGTCTTATGAAGTACAATGTTTTCTGCAATGCTGTAAGACAGTTTTTAATGTGTTAGAAGTTATATGCACAAAAACTTATGTTAGGACTTCAATGATCAAGATTGTCAGTTTACAGCTTTCTGAGTCCAGTAATGCTGAAATAGTGTTTCTGTTGAAATGAAGTGAAATCAAGCCCAAATCTGCTCAAAAGCTTTTCTCTCTATTAGAGAAAGCTGTTTCATTCAATATTCAGTGCAAATCTTGCCAAACTGAAACAAGCTTATGCCTTATGAAGTACAATGTTTTCTGCAATGCTGTAAGACAGTTTTTAATGTGTTAGAAGTTATATGCACAAAAACTAATGTTAGGACTTCAATGATCAAGATTGTCAGTTTACAGCTTTCTGAGTCCAGTAATGCTGAAATAGTGTTTCTGTTCAAATGAAGTGAAATCAAGCCCAAATCTGCTCAAAAGCTTTTCTCTCTATTAGATAAAGCTGTTTCATTCAGTATTCAGTGCAAATCTTGCCAAACTGAAACAAGCTTATGCCTTATGAAGTACAATGTTTTCTGCAATGCTGTAAGACAGTTTTTAATGTGTTAGAAGTTATATGCACAAAAACTTATGTTAGGACTTCAATGATCAAGATTGTCAGTTTACAGCTTTCTGAGTCCAGTAATGCTGAAATAGTGTTTCTGTTCAAATGAAGTGAAATCAAGCCCAAATCTGCTCAAAAGCTTTTCTCTCTATTAGATAAAGCTGTTTCATTCAGTATTCAGTGCAAATCTTGCCAAACTGAAACAAGCTTATGCCTTATGAAGTACAATGTTTTCTGCAATGCTGTAAGACATTTTTTAATGTGTTAGAAGTTATATGCAAAAAAAAAAAACTAATGTTAGGACTGCAATGATCAAGATTGTCAGTTTACAGCTTTCTGAGTCCAGTAATGTTGAAATAGTGTTTCTGTTCAAATGAAGTGAAATCAAGCCCAAATCTGCTCAAAAGCTTTTCTCTCTATTAGATAAAGCTGTTTCATTCAGTATTCAGTGTAATCTTGCCAAACTGAAACAAGCTTATGTCTTATGAAGTACAATGTTTTCTGCAATGCTGTAAGACAGTTTTTAATGTGTTAGAAGTTATATGCACAAAAACTTATGTTAGGACTTCAATGATCAAGATTGTCAGTTTACAGCTTTCTGAGTCCAGTAATGCTGAAATAGTGTTTCTGTTCAAATGAAGTGAAATCAAGCCCAAATCTGCTCAAAAGCTTTTCTCTCTATTAGAGAAAGCTGTTTCATTCAATATTCAGTGCAAATCTTGCCAAACTGAAACAAGCGTATGCCTTATGAAGTACAATGTTTTCTGCAATGCTGTAAGACAGTTTTTAATGTGTTAGAAGTTATATGCACAAAAACTAATGTTAGGACTGCAATGATCAAGATTGTCAGTTTACAGCTTTCTGAGTCCAGTAATGCTGAAATAGTGTTTCTGTTGAAATGAAGTGAAATCAAGCCCAAATCTGCTCAAAAGCTTTTCTCTCTATTAGATAAAGCTGTTTCATTCAGTATTCAGTGCAAATCTTGCCAAACTGAAACAAGCTTATGTCTTATGAAGTACAATGTTTTCTGCAATGCTGTAAGACAGTTTTTAATGTGTTAGAAGTTATATGCACAAAAACTTATGTTAGGACTTCAATGATCAAGATTGTCAGTTTACAGCTTTCTGAGTCCAGTAATGCTGAAATAGTGTTTCTGTTCAAATGAAGTGAAATCAAGCCCAAATCTGCTCAAAAGCTTTTCTCTCTATTAGATAAAGCTGTTTCATTCAGTATTCAGTGCAAATCTTGCCAAACTGAAACAAGCTTATGCCTTATGAAGTACAATGTTTTCTGCAATGCTGTAAGACATTTTTTAATGTGTTAGAAGTTATATGCAAAAAAAAAAAACTAATGTTAGGACTGCAATGATCAAGATTGTCAGTTTACAGCTTTCTGAGTCCAGTAATGTTGAAATAGTGTTTCTGTTCAAATGAAGTGAAATCAAGCCCAAATCTGCTCAAAAGCTTTTCTCTCTATTAGATAAAGCTGTTTCATTCAGTATTCAGTGTAATCTTGCCAAACTGAAACAAGCTTATGTCTTATGAAGTACAATGTTTTCTGCAATGCTGTAAGACAGTTTTTAATGTGTTAGAAGTTATATGCACAAAAACTTATGTTAGGACTTCAATGATCAAGATTGTCAGTTTACAGCTTTCTGAGTCCAGTAATGCTGAAATAGTGTTTCTGTTCAAATGAAGTGAAATCAAGCCCAAATCTGCTCAAAAGCTTTTCTCTCTATTAGAGAAAGCTGTTTCATTCAATATTCAGTGCAAATCTTGCCAAACTGAAACAAGCGTATGCCTTATGAAGTACAATGTTTTCTGCAATGCTGTAAGACAGTTTTTAATGTGTTAGAAGTTATATGCACAAAAACTAATGTTAGGACTGCAATGATCAAGATTGTCAGTTTACAGCTTTCTGAGTCCAGTAATGCTGAAATAGTGTTTCTGTTGAAATGAAGTGAAATCAAGCCCAAATCTGCTCAAAAGCTTTTCTCTCTATTAGATAAAGCTGTTTCATTCAGTATTCAGTGCAAATCTTGCCAAACTGAAACAAGCTTATGTCTTATGAAGTACAATGTTTTCTGCAATGCTGTAAGACAGTTTTTAATGTGTTAGAAGTTATATGCACAAAAACTTATGTTAGGACTTCAATGATCAAGATTGTCAGTTTACAGCTTTCTGAGTCCAGTAATGCTGAAATAGTGTTTCTGTTGAAATGAAGTGAAATCAAGCCCAAATCTGCTCAAAAGCTTTTCTCTCTATTAGAGAAAGCTGTTTCATTCAATATTCAGTGCAAATCTTGCCAAACTGAAACAAGCTTATGCCTTATGAAGTACAATGTTTTCTGCAATGCTGTAAGACAGTTTTTAATGTGTTAGAAGTTATATGCACAAAAACTAATGTTAGGACTTCAATGATCAAGATTGTCAGTTTACAGCTTTCTGAGTCCAGTAATGCTGAAATAGTGTTTCTGTTCAAATGAAGTGAAATCAAGCCCAAATCTGCTCAAAAGCTTTTCTCTCTATTAGATAAAGCTGTTTCATTCAGTATTCAGTGCAAATCTTGCCAAACTGAAACAAGCTTATGCCTTATGAAGTACAATGTTTTCTGCAATGCTGTAAGACAGTTTTTAATGTGTTAGAAGTTATATGCACAAAAACTTATGTTAGGACTTCAATGATCAAGATTGTCAGTTTACAGCTTTCTGAGTCCAGTAATGCTGAAATAGTGTTTCTGTTCAAATGAAGTGAAATCAAGCCCAAATCTGCTCAAAAGCTTTTCTCTCTATTAGATAAAGCTGTTTCATTCAGTATTCAGTGCAAATCTTGCCAAACTGAAACAAGCTTATGCCTTATGAAGTACAATGTTTTCTGCAATGCTGTAAGACAGTTTTTAATGTGTTAGAAGTTATATGCACAAAAACTAATGTTAGGACTTCAATGATCAAGATTGTCAGTTTACAGCTTTCTGAGTCCAGTAATGCTGAAATAGTGTTTCTGTTCAAATGAAGTGAAATCAAGCCCAAATCTGCTCAAAAGCTTTTCTCTCTATTAGATAAAGCTGTTTCATTCAGTATTCAGTGCAAATCTTGCCAAACTGAAACAAGCTTATGCCTTATGAAGTACAATGTTTTCTGCAATGCTGTAAGACAGTTTTTAATGTGTTAGAAGTTATATGCACAAAAACTTATGTTAGGACTTCAATGATCAAGATTGTCAGTTTACAGCTTTCTGAGTCCAGTAATGCTGAAATAGTGTTTCTGTTCAAATGAAGTGAAATCAAGCCCAAATCTGCTCAAAAGCTTTTCTCTCTATTAGATAAAGCTGTTTCATTCAGTATTCAGTGCAAATCTTGCCAAACTGAAACAAGCTTATGCCTTATGAAGTACAATGTTTTCTGCAATGCTGTAAGACAGTTTGTAATTTGTTAGAAGTTATATGCACAAAAACTTATGTTAGGACTTCAATGATCAAGATTGTCAGTTTACAGCTTTCTGAGTACAGTAATGCTGAAATAGTGTTTCTGTTCAAATGAAGTGAAATCAAGCCCAAATCTGCTCAAAAGCTTTTCTCTCTATTAGAGAAAGCTGTTTCATTCAGTATTCAGTGCAAATCTTGCCAAACTGAAACATGCTTATGTCTTATGAAATAAAATGTTTTCTGCAATGCTGTAAGACAGTTTTTAATGTGTTAGAAGTTATATACACAAAAACTAATGTTAGGACTGCAATGATCAAGATTGTCAGTTTACAGCTTTCTGAGTCCAGTAATGCTGAAATAGTGCCTCTGTTCAAATGAAGTGAAATCTAGCCCAAATCTGCTCAAAAGCTTTTCTCTCTATTAGAGAAAGCTGTTTCATTCAGTATTCAGTGCAAGTCTTGCCAAACTGAAAGATGCTTATGCCTTATGAAATACAATGTTTTCTGCAATGCTGTAAGAAAGTTTTTAATGTGTTAGAAGTTATACGCACAAAAACTTATGTTAGGACTTCAATGATCAAGATTGTCAGTTTACAGCTTTCTGAGTCCAGTAATGCTGAAATAGTGTTTCTGTTGAAATGAAGTGAAATCAAGCCCAAATCTGCTCAAAAGCTTTTCTCTCTATTAGAGAAAGCTGTTTCATTCAATATTCAGTGCAAATCTTGCCAAACTGAAACAAGCTTATGCCTTATGAAGTACAATGTTTTCTGCAATGCTGTAAGACAGTTTTTAATGTGTTAGAAGTTATATGCACAAAAACTAATGTTAGGACTTCAATGATCAAGATTGTCAGTTTACAGCTTTCTGAGTCCAGTAATGCTGAAATAGTGTTTCTGTTCAAATGAAGTGAAATCAAGCCCAAATCTGCTCAAAAGCTTTTCTCTCTATTAGATAAAGCTGTTTCATTCAGTATTCAGTGCAAATCTTGCCAAACTGAAACAAGCTTATGCCTTATGAAGTACAATGTTTTCTGCAATGCTGTAAGACAGTTTTTAATGTGTTAGAAGTTATATGCACAAAAACTTATGTTAGGACTTCAATGATCAAGATTGTCAGTTTACAGCTTTCTGAGTCCAGTAATGCTGAAATAGTGTTTCTGTTCAAATGAAGTGAAATCAAGCCCAAATCTGCTCAAAAGCTTTTCTCTCTAATAGAGAATGCGGTTTCATTGAGTATTCAGTGCAAATCTTGCCAAACTGAAACAAGCTTATGTCTTATGAAATGAAATGTTTTTTTGCAATGCTGTAAGACAGTTTTTAATGTGTTAGAAGTTATATGCACAAAAACTAATGTTAGGACTTCAATGATCAAGATTGTCAGTTTACAGCTTTCTGAGTCCAGTAATGCTGAAATAGTGTTTCTGTTCAAATGAAGTGAAATCAAGCCCAAATCTGCTCAAAAGCTTTTCTCTCTATTAGATAAAGCTGTTTCATTCAGTATTCAGTGCAAATCTTGCCAAACTGAAACAAGCTTATGTCTTATGAAGTACAATGTTTTCTGCAATGCTGTAAGACAGCTTTTAATGTGTTAGAAGTTATATGCACAAAAACTTATGTTAGGACTTCAATGATCAAGATTGTCAGTTTACAGCTTTCTGAGTCCAGTAATGCTGAAATAGTGTTTCTGTTGAAATGAAGTGAAATCAAGCCCAAATCTGCTCAAAAGCTTTTCTCTCTATTAGATAAAGCTGTTTCATTCAGTATTCAGTGCAAATCTTGCCAAACTGAAACAAGCTTATGCCTTATGAAGTACAATGTTTTCTGCAATGCTGTAAGACAGTTTTTAATGTGTTAGAAGTTATATGCACAAAAACTAATGTTAGGACTTCAATGATCAAGATTGTCAGTTTACAGCTTTCTGAGTCCAGTAATGCTGAAATAGTGTTTCTGTTCAAATGAAGTGAAATCAAGCCCAAATCTGCTCAAAAGCTTTTCTCTCTATTAGAGAAAGCTGTTTCATTCAGTATTCAGTGCAAATCTTGCCAAACTGAAACATGCTTATGTCTTATGAAATAAAATGTTTTCTGCAATGCTGTAAGACAGTTTTTAATGTGTTAGAAGTTATATACACAAAAACTAATGTTAGGACTGCAATGATCAAGATTGTCAGTTTACAGCTTTCTGAGTCCAGTAATGTTGAAATAGTGTTTCTGTTCAAATGAAGTGAAATCAAGCCCAAATCTGCTCAAAAGCTTTTCTCTCTATTAGAGAAAGCTGTTTCATTCAATATTCAGTGCAAATCTTGCCAAACTGAAACAAGCGTATGCCTTATGAAGTACAATGTTTTCTGCAATGCTGTAAGACAGTTTTTAATGTGTTAGAAGTTATATGCACAAAAACTAATGTTAGGACTGCAATGATCAAGATTGTCAGTTTACAGCTTTCTGAGTCCAGTAATGTTGAAATAGTGTTTCTGTTCAAATGAAGTGAAATCAAGCCCAAATCTGCTCAAAAGCTTTTCTCTCTATTAGAGAAAGCTGTTTCATTCAATATTCAGTGCAAATCTTGCCAAACTGAAACAAGCTTATGCCTTATGAAGTACAATGTTTTCTGCAATGCTGTAAGACAGTTTTTAATGTGTTAGAAGTTATATGCACAAAAACTAATGTTAGGACTTCAATGATCAAGATTGTCAGTTTACAGCTTTCTGAGTCCAGTAATGCTGAAATAGTGTTTCTGTTCAAATGAAGTGAAATCAAGCCCAAATCTGCTCAAAAGCTTTTCTCTCTATTAGATAAAGCTGTTTCATTCAGTATTCAGTGCAAATCTTGCCAAACTGAAACAAGCTTATGTCTTATGAAGTACAATGTTTTCTGCAATGCTGTAAGACAGTTTTTAATGTGTTAGAAGTTATATGCACAAAAACTTATGTTAGGACTTCAATGATCAAGATTGTCAGTTTACAGCTTTCTGAGTCCAGTAATGCTGAAATAGTGTTTCTGTTCAAATGAAGTGAAATCAAGCCCAAATCTGCTCAAAAGCTTTTCTCTCTATTAGATAAAGCTGTTTCATTCAGTATTCAGTGCAAATCTTGCCAAACTGAAACATGCTTATGTCTTATGAAATAAAATGTTTTCTGCAATGCTGTAAGACAGTTTTTAATGTGTTAGAAGTTATATACACAAAAACTAATGTTAGGACTGCAATGATCAAGATTGTCAGTTTACAGCTTTCTGAGTCCAGTAATGCTGAAATAGTGCCTCTGTTCAAATGAAGTGAAATCTAGCCCAAATCTGCTCAAAAGCTTTTCTCTCTATTAGAGAAAGCTGTTTCATTCAGTATTCAGTGCAAGTCTTGCCAAACTGAAAGATGCTTATGCCTTATGAAATACAATGTTTTCTGCAATGCTGTAAGAAAGTTTTTAATGTGTTAGAAGTTATACGCACAAAAACTTATGTTAGGACTTCAATGATCAAGATTGTCAGTTTACAGCTTTCTGAGTCCAGTAATGCTGAAATAGTGTTTCTGTTGAAATGAAGTGAAATCAAGCCCAAATCTGCTCAAAAGCTTTTCTCTCTATTAGAGAAAGCTGTTTCATTCAATATTCAGTGCAAATCTTGCCAAACTGAAACAAGCTTATGCCTTATGAAGTACAATGTTTTCTGCAATGCTGTAAGACAGTTTTTAATGTGTTAGAAGTTATATGCACAAAAACTAATGTTAGGACTTCAATGATCAAGATTGTCAGTTTACAGCTTTCTGAGTCCAGTAATGCTGAAATAGTGTTTCTGTTCAAATGAAGTGAAATCAAGCCCAAATCTGCTCAAAAGCTTTTCTCTCTATTAGATAAAGCTGTTTCATTCAGTATTCAGTGCAAATCTTGCCAAACTGAAACAAGCTTATGCCTTATGAAGTACAATGTTTTCTGCAATGCTGTAAGACAGTTTTTAATGTGTTAGAAGTTATATGCACAAAAACTTATGTTAGGACTTCAATGATCAAGATTGTCAGTTTACAGCTTTCTGAGTCCAGTAATGCTGAAATAGTGTTTCTGTTCAAATGAAGTGAAATCAAGCCCAAATCTGCTCAAAAGCTTTTCTCTCTAATAGAGAATGCGGTTTCATTGAGTATTCAGTGCAAATCTTGCCAAACTGAAACAAGCTTATGTCTTATGAAATGAAATGTTTTTTTGCAATGCTGTAAGACAGTTTTTAATGTGTTAGAAGTTATATGCACAAAAACTAATGTTAGGACTTCAATGATCAAGATTGTCAGTTTACAGCTTTCTGAGTCCAGTAATGCTGAAATAGTGTTTCTGTTCAAATGAAGTGAAATCAAGCCCAAATCTGCTCAAAAGCTTTTCTCTCTATTAGATAAAGCTGTTTCATTCAGTATTCAGTGCAAATCTTGCCAAACTGAAACAAGCTTATGTCTTATGAAGTACAATGTTTTCTGCAATGCTGTAAGACAGCTTTTAATGTGTTAGAAGTTATATGCACAAAAACTTATGTTAGGACTTCAATGATCAAGATTGTCAGTTTACAGCTTTCTGAGTCCAGTAATGCTGAAATAGTGTTTCTGTTGAAATGAAGTGAAATCAAGCCCAAATCTGCTCAAAAGCTTTTCTCTCTATTAGATAAAGCTGTTTCATTCAGTATTCAGTGCAAATCTTGCCAAACTGAAACAAGCTTATGCCTTATGAAGTACAATGTTTTCTGCAATGCTGTAAGACAGTTTTTAATGTGTTAGAAGTTATATGCACAAAAACTAATGTTAGGACTTCAATGATCAAGATTGTCAGTTTACAGCTTTCTGAGTCCAGTAATGCTGAAATAGTGTTTCTGTTCAAATGAAGTGAAATCAAGCCCAAATCTGCTCAAAAGCTTTTCTCTCTATTAGAGAAAGCTGTTTCATTCAGTATTCAGTGCAAATCTTGCCAAACTGAAACATGCTTATGTCTTATGAAATAAAATGTTTTCTGCAATGCTGTAAGACAGTTTTTAATGTGTTAGAAGTTATATACACAAAAACTAATGTTAGGACTGCAATGATCAAGATTGTCAGTTTACAGCTTTCTGAGTCCAGTAATGTTGAAATAGTGTTTCTGTTCAAATGAAGTGAAATCAAGCCCAAATCTGCTCAAAAGCTTTTCTCTCTATTAGAGAAAGCTGTTTCATTCAATATTCAGTGCAAATCTTGCCAAACTGAAACAAGCGTATGCCTTATGAAGTACAATGTTTTCTGCAATGCTGTAAGACAGTTTTTAATGTGTTAGAAGTTATATGCACAAAAACTAATGTTAGGACTGCAATGATCAAGATTGTCAGTTTACAGCTTTCTGAGTCCAGTAATGTTGAAATAGTGTTTCTGTTCAAATGAAGTGAAATCAAGCCCAAATCTGCTCAAAAGCTTTTCTCTCTATTAGAGAAAGCTGTTTCATTCAATATTCAGTGCAAATCTTGCCAAACTGAAACAAGCTTATGCCTTATGAAGTACAATGTTTTCTGCAATGCTGTAAGACAGTTTTTAATGTGTTAGAAGTTATATGCACAAAAACTAATGTTAGGACTTCAATGATCAAGATTGTCAGTTTACAGCTTTCTGAGTCCAGTAATGCTGAAATAGTGTTTCTGTTCAAATGAAGTGAAATCAAGCCCAAATCTGCTCAAAAGCTTTTCTCTCTATTAGATAAAGCTGTTTCATTCAGTATTCAGTGCAAATCTTGCCAAACTGAAACAAGCTTATGTCTTATGAAGTACAATGTTTTCTGCAATGCTGTAAGACAGTTTTTAATGTGTTAGAAGTTATATGCACAAAAACTTATGTTAGGACTTCAATGATCAAGATTGTCAGTTTACAGCTTTCTGAGTCCAGTAATGCTGAAATAGTGTTTCTGTTCAAATGAAGTGAAATCAAGCCCAAATCTGCTCAAAAGCTTTTCTCTCTATTAGATAAAGCTGTTTCATTCAGTATTCAGTGCAAATCTTGCCAAACTGAAACAAGCTTATGCCTTATGAAGTACAATGTTTTCTGCAATGCTGTAAGACAGTTTTTAATGTGTTAGAAGTTATATGCACAAAAACTTATGTTAGGACTTCAATGATCAAGATTGTCAGTTTACAGCTTTCTGAGTCCAGTAATGCTGAAATAGTGTTTCTGTTCAAATGAAGTGAAATCAAGCCCAAATCTGCTCAAAAGCTTTTCTCTCTAATAGAGAATGCGGTTTCATTGAGTATTCAGTGCAAATCTTGCCAAACTGAAACAAGCTTATGTCTTATGAAATGAAATGTTTTTTTGCAATGCTGTAAGACAGTTTTTAATGTGTTAGAAGTTATATGCACAAAAACTAATGTTAGGACTTCAATGATCAAGATTGTCAGTTTACAGCTTTCTGAGTCCAGTAATGCTGAAATAGTGTTTCTGTTGAAATGAAGTGAAATCAAGCCCAAGTCTGCTCAAAAGCTTTTCTCTCTATTAGATAAAGCTGTTTCATTCAGTATTCAGTGCAAATCTTGCCAAACTGAAACAAGCTTATGCCTTATGAAGTACAATGTTTTCTGCAATGCTGTAAGACAGTTTGTAATTTGTTAGAAGTTATATGCACAAAAACTTATGTTAGGACTTCAATGATCAAGATTGTCAGTTTACAGCTTTCTGAGTACAGTAATGCTGAAATAGTGTTTCTGTTCAAATGAAGTGAAATCAAGCCCAAATCTGCTCAAAAGCTTTTCTCTCTATTAGAGAAAGCTGTTTCATTCAGTATTCAGTGCAAATCTTGCCAAACTGAAACAAGCGTATGCCTTATGAAGTACAATGTTTTCTGCAATGCTGTAAGACATTTTTTAATGTGTTAGAAGTTATATGCAAAAAAAAAAAACTAATGTTAGGACTGCAATGATCAAGATTGTCAGTTTACAGCTTTCTGAGTCCAGTAATGTTGAAATAGTGTTTCTGTTCAAATGAAGTGAAATCAAGCCCAAATCTGCTCAAAAGCTTTTCTCTCTATTAGATAAAGCTGTTTCATTCAGTATTCAGTGCAAATCTTGCCAAACTGAAACAAGCTTATGTCTTATGAAGTACAATGTTTTCTGCAATGCTGTAAGACAGTTTTTAATGTGTTAGAAGTTATATGCACAAAAACTTATGTTAGGACTTCAATGATCAAGATTGTCAGTTTACAGCTTTCTGAGTCCAGTAATGCTGAAATAGTGTTTCTGTTGAAATGAAGTGAAATCAAGCCCAAATCTGCTCAAAAGCTTTTCTCTCTATTAGAGAAAGCTGTTTCATTCAATATTCAGTGCAAATCTTGCCAAACTGAAACAAGCGTATGCCTTATGAAGTACAATGTTTTCTGCAATGCTGTAAGACAGTTTTTAATGTGTTAGAAGTTATATGCACAAAAACTAATGTTAGGACTGCAATGATCAAGATTGTCAGTTTACAGCTTTCTGAGTCCAGTAATGCTGAAATAGTGTTTCTGTTGAAATGAAGTGAAATCAAGCCCAAATCTGCTCAAAAGCTTTTCTCTCTATTAGATAAAGCTGTTTCATTCAGTATTCAGTGCAAATCTTGCCAAACTGAAACAAGCTTATGTCTTATGAAGTACAATGTTTTCTGCAATGCTGTAAGACAGTTTTTAATGTGTTAGAAGTTATATGCACAAAAACTTATGTTAGGACTTCAATGATCAAGATTGTCAGTTTACAGCTTTCTGAGTCCAGTAATGCTGAAATAGTGTTTCTGTTGAAATGAAGTGAAATCAAGCCCAAATCTGCTCAAAAGCTTTTCTCTCTATTAGAGAAAGCTGTTTCATTCAATATTCAGTGCAAATCTTGCCAAACTGAAACAAGCTTATGCCTTATGAAGTACAATGTTTTCTGCAATGCTGTAAGACAGTTTTTAATGTGTTAGAAGTTATATGCACAAAAACTAATGTTAGGACTTCAATGATCAAGATTGTCAGTTTACAGCTTTCTGAGTCCAGTAATGCTGAAATAGTGTTTCTGTTCAAATGAAGTGAAATCAAGCCCAAATCTGCTCAAAAGCTTTTCTCTCTATTAGATAAAGCTGTTTCATTCAGTATTCAGTGCAAATCTTGCCAAACTGAAACAAGCTTATGCCTTATGAAGTACAATGTTTTCTGCAATGCTGTAAGACAGTTTTTAATGTGTTAGAAGTTATATGCACAAAAACTTATGTTAGGACTTCAATGATCAAGATTGTCAGTTTACAGCTTTCTGAGTCCAGTAATGCTGAAATAGTGTTTCTGTTCAAATGAAGTGAAATCAAGCCCAAATCTGCTCAAAAGCTTTTCTCTCTATTAGATAAAGCTGTTTCATTCAGTATTCAGTGCAAATCTTGCCAAACTGAAACAAGCTTATGCCTTATGAAGTACAATGTTTTCTGCAATGCTGTAAGACAGTTTTTAATGTGTTAGAAGTTATATGCACAAAAACTAATGTTAGGACTTCAATGATCAAGATTGTCAGTTTACAGCTTTCTGAGTCCAGTAATGCTGAAATAGTGTTTCTGTTCAAATGAAGTGAAATCAAGCCCAAATCTGCTCAAAAGCTTTTCTCTCTATTAGAGAAAGCTGTTTCATTCAATATTCAGTGCAAATCTTGCCAAACTGAAACAAGCGTATGCCTTATGAAGTACAATGTTTTCTGCAATGCTGTAAGACAGTTTTTAATGTGTTAGAAGATTTGCACTGAATATTGAATGAAACAGCTTTCTCTAATCCAGTAATGCTGAAATAGTGTTTCTGTTCAAATGAAGTGAAATCAAGCCCAAATCTGCTCAAAAGCTTTTCTCTCTATTAGATAAAGCTGTTTCATTCAGTATTCAGTGCAAATCTTGCCAAACTGAAACAAGCTTATGTCTTATGAAGTACAATGTTTTCTGCAATGCTGTAAGACAGTTTTTAATGTGTTAGAAGTTATATGCACAAAAACTTATGTTAGGACTTCAATGATCAAGATTGTCAGTTTACAGCTTTCTGAGTCCAGTAATGCTGAAATAGTGTTTCTGTTGAAATGAAGTGAAATCAAGCCCAAATCTGCTCAAAAGCTTTTCTCTCTATTAGATAAAGCTGTTTCATTCAGTATTCAGTGCAAATCTTGCCAAACTGAAACAAGCTTATGCCTTATGAAGTACAATGTTTTCTGCAATGCTGTAAGACAGTTTTTAATGTGTTAGAAGTTATATGCACAAAAACTTATGTTAGGACTTCAATGATCAAGATTGTCAGTTTACAGCTTTCTGAGTCCAGTAATGCTGAAATAGTGTTTCTGTTCAAATGAAGTGAAATCAAGCCCAAATCTGCTCAAAAGCTTTTCTCTCTAATAGAGAATGCGGTTTCATTGAGTATTCAGTGCAAATCTTGCCAAACTGAAACAAGCTTATATCTTATGAAATGAAATGTTTTTTTGCAATGCTGTAAGACAGTTTTTAATGTGTTAGAAGTTATATGCACAAAAACTAATGTTAGGACTTCAATGATCAAGATTGTCAGTTTACAGCTTTCTGAGTCCAGTAATGCTGAAATAGTGTTTCTGTTGAAATGAAGTGAAATCAAGCCCAAGTCTGCTCAAAAGCTTTTCTCTCTATTAGATAAAGCTGTTTCATTCAGTATTCAGTGCAAATCTTGCCAAACTGAAACAAGCTTATGCCTTATGAAGTACAATGTTTTCTGCAATGCTGTAAGACAGTTTGTAATTTGTTAGAAGTTATACGCACAAAAACTTATGTTAGGACTTCAATGATCAAGATTGTCAGTTTACAGCTTTCTGAGTACAGTAATGCTGAAATAGTGTTTCTGTTCAAATGAAGTGAAATCAAGCCCAAATCTGCTCAAAAGCTTTTCTCTCTATTAGAGAAAGCTGTTTCATTCAGTATTCAGTGCAAATCTTGCCAAACTGAAACAAGCGTATGCCTTATGAAGTACAATGTTTTCTGCAATGCTGTAAGACATTTTTTAATGTGTTAGAAGTTATATGCAAAAAAAAAAAACTAATGTTAGGACTGCAATGATCAAGATTGTCAGTTTACAGCTTTCTGAGTCCAGTAATGTTGAAATAGTGTTTCTGTTCAAATGAAGTGAAATCAAGCCCAAATCTGCTCAAAAGCTTTTCTCTCTATTAGATAAAGCTGTTTCATTCAGTATTCAGTGCAAATCTTGCCAAACTGAAACAAGCTTATGTCTTATGAAGTACAATGTTTTCTGCAATGCTGTAAGACAGTTTTTAATGTGTTAGAAGTTATATGCACAAAAACTTATGTTAGGACTTCAATGATCAAGATTGTCAGTTTACAGCTTTCTGAGTCCAGTAATGCTGAAATAGTGTTTCTGTTGAAATGAAGTGAAATCAAGCCCAAATCTGCTCAAAAGCTTTTCTCTCTATTAGAGAAAGCTGTTTCATTCAATATTCAGTGCAAATCTTGCCAAACTGAAACAAGCGTATGCCTTATGAAGTACAATGTTTTCTGCAATGCTGTAAGACAGTTTTTAATGTGTTAGAAGTTATATGCACAAAAACTAATGTTAGGACTGCAATGATCAAGATTGTCAGTTTACAGCTTTCTGAGTCCAGTAATGCTGAAATAGTGTTTCTGTTGAAATGAAGTGAAATCAAGCCCAAATCTGCTCAAAAGCTTTTCTCTCTATTAGATAAAGCTGTTTCATTCAGTATTCAGTGCAAATCTTGCCAAACTGAAACAAGCTTATGTCTTATGAAGTACAATGTTTTCTGCAATGCTGTAAGACAGTTTTTAATGTGTTAGAAGTTATATGCACAAAAACTTATGTTAGGACTTCAATGATCAAGATTGTCAGTTTACAGCTTTCTGAGTCCAGTAATGCTGAAATAGTGTTTCTGTTGAAATGAAGTGAAATCAAGCCCAAATCTGCTCAAAAGCTTTTCTCTCTATTAGAGAAAGCTGTTTCATTCAATATTCAGTGCAAATCTTGCCAAACTGAAACAAGCTTATGCCTTATGAAGTACAATGTTTTCTGCAATGCTGTAAGACAGTTTTTAATGTGTTAGAAGTTATATGCACAAAAACTAATGTTAGGACTTCAATGATCAAGATTGTCAGTTTACAGCTTTCTGAGTCCAGTAATGCTGAAATAGTGTTTCTGTTCAAATGAAGTGAAATCAAGCCCAAATCTGCTCAAAAGCTTTTCTCTCTATTAGATAAAGCTGTTTCATTCAGTATTCAGTGCAAATCTTGCCAAACTGAAACAAGCTTATGCCTTATGAAGTACAATGTTTTCTGCAATGCTGTAAGACAGTTTTTAATGTGTTAGAAGTTATATGCACAAAAACTTATGTTAGGACTTCAATGATCAAGATTGTCAGTTTACAGCTTTCTGAGTCCAGTAATGCTGAAATAGTGTTTCTGTTCAAATGAAGTGAAATCAAGCCCAAATCTGCTCAAAAGCTTTTCTCTCTATTAGATAAAGCTGTTTCATTCAGTATTCAGTGCAAATCTTGCCAAACTGAAACAAGCTTATGCCTTATGAAGTACAATGTTTTCTGCAATGCTGTAAGACAGTTTTTAATGTGTTAGAAGTTATATGCACAAAAACTAATGTTAGGACTTCAATGATCAAGATTGTCAGTTTACAGCTTTCTGAGTCCAGTAATGCTGAAATAGTGTTTCTGTTCAAATGAAGTGAAATCAAGCCCAAATCTGCTCAAAAGCTTTTCTCTCTATTAGATAAAGCTGTTTCATTCAGTATTCAGTGCAAATCTTGCCAAACTGAAACAAGCTTATGCCTTATGAAGTACAATGTTTTCTGCAATGCTGTAAGACAGTTTTTAATGTGTTAGAAGTTATATACACAAAAACTAATGTTAGGACTGCAATGATCAAGATTGTCAGTTTACAGCTTTCTGAGTCCAGTAATGTTGAAATAGTGTTTCTGTTCAAATGAAGTGAAATCAAGCCCAAATCTGCTCAAAAGCTTTTCTCTCTATTAGAGAAAGCTGTTTCATTCAATATTCAGTGCAAATCTTGCCAAACTGAAACAAGCGTATGCCTTATGAAGTACAATGTTTTCTGCAATGCTGTAAGACAGTTTTTAATGTGTTAGAAGTTATATGCACAAAAACTAATGTTAGGACTGCAATGATCAAGATTGTCAGTTTACAGCTTTCTGAGTCCAGTAATGTTGAAATAGTGTTTCTGTTCAAATGAAGTGAAATCAAGCCCAAATCTGCTCAAAAGCTTTTCTCTCTATTAGAGAAAGCTGTTTCATTCAATATTCAGTGCAAATCTTGCCAAACTGAAACAAGCTTATGCCTTATGAAGTACAATGTTTTCTGCAATGCTGTAAGACAGTTTTTAATGTGTTAGAAGTTATATGCACAAAAACTAATGTTAGGACTTCAATGATCAAGATTGTCAGTTTACAGCTTTCTGAGTCCAGTAATGCTGAAATAGTGTTTCTGTTCAAATGAAGTGAAATCAAGCCCAAATCTGCTCAAAAGCTTTTCTCTCTATTAGATAAAGCTGTTTCATTCAGTATTCAGTGCAAATCTTGCCAAACTGAAACAAGCTTATGTCTTATGAAGTACAATGTTTTCTGCAATGCTGTAAGACAGTTTTTAATGTGTTAGAAGTTATATGCACAAAAACTTATGTTAGGACTTCAATGATCAAGATTGTCAGTTTACAGCTTTCTGAGTCCAGTAATGCTGAAATAGTGTTTCTGTTGAAATGAAGTGAAATCAAGCCCAAATCTGCTCAAAAGCTTTTCTCTCTATTAGATAAAGCTGTTTCATTCAGTATTCAGTGCAAATCTTGCCAAACTGAAACAAGCTTATGCCTTATGAAGTACAATGTTTTCTGCAATGCTGTAAGACAGTTTTTAATGTGTTAGAAGTTATATGCACAAAAACTTATGTTAGGACTTCAATGATCAAGATTGTCAGTTTACAGCTTTCTGAGTCCAGTAATGCTGAAATAGTGTTTCTGTTCAAATGAAGTGAAATCAAGCCCAAATCTGCTCAAAAGCTTTTCTCTCTAATAGAGAATGCGGTTTCATTGAGTATTCAGTGCAAATCTTGCCAAACTGAAACAAGCTTATGTCTTATGAAATGAAATGTTTTTTTGCAATGCTGTAAGACAGTTTTTAATGTGTTAGAAGTTATATGCACAAAAACTAATGTTAGGACTTCAATGATCAAGATTGTCAGTTTACAGCTTTCTGAGTCCAGTAATGCTGAAATAGTGTTTCTGTTGAAATGAAGTGAAATCAAGCCCAAGTCTGCTCAAAAGCTTTTCTCTCTATTAGATAAAGCTGTTTCATTCAGTATTCAGTGCAAATCTTGCCAAACTGAAACAAGCTTATGCCTTATGAAGTACAATGTTTTCTGCAATGCTGTAAGACAGTTTGTAATTTGTTAGAAGTTATATGCACAAAAACTTATGTTAGGACTTCAATGATCAAGATTGTCAGTTTACAGCTTTCTGAGTACAGTAATGCTGAAATAGTGTTTCTGTTCAAATGAAGTGAAATCAAGCCCAAATCTGCTCAAAAGCTTTTCTCTCTATTAGAGAAAGCTGTTTCATTCAGTATTCAGTGCAAATCTTGCCAAACTGAAACATGCTTATGTCTTATGAAATAAAATGTTTTCTGCAATGCTGTAAGACAGTTTTTAATGTGTTAGAAGTTATATACACAAAAACTAATGTTAGGACTGCAATGATCAAGATTGTCAGTTTACAGCTTTCTGAGTCCAGTAATGTTGAAATAGTGTTTCTGTTCAAATGAAGTGAAATCAAGCCCAAATCTGCTCAAAAGCTTTTCTCTCTATTAGAGAAAGCTGTTTCATTCAATATTCAGTGCAAATCTTGCCAAACTGAAACAAGCGTATGCCTTATGAAGTACAATGTTTTCTGCAATGCTGTAAGACATTTTTTAATGTGTTAGAAGTTATATGCAAAAAAAAAAAACTAATGTTAGGACTGCAATGATCAAGATTGTCAGTTTACAGCTTTCTGAGTCCAGTAATGTTGAAATAGTGTTTCTGTTCAAATGAAGTGAAATCAAGCCCAAATCTGCTCAAAAGCTTTTCTCTCTATTAGATAAAGCTGTTTCATTCAGTATTCAGTGCAAATCTTGCCAAACTGAAACAAGCTTATGTCTTATGAAGTACAATGTTTTCTGCAATGCTGTAAGACAGTTTTTAATGTGTTAGAAGTTATATGCACAAAAACTTATGTTAGGACTTCAATGATCAAGATTGTCAGTTTACAGCTTTCTGAGTCCAGTAATGCTGAAATAGTGTTTCTGTTCAAATGAAGTGAAATCAAGCCCAAATCTGCTCAAAAGCTTTTCTCTCTATTAGAGAAAGCTGTTTCATTCAATATTCAGTGCAAATCTTGCCAAACTGAAACAAGCGTATGCCTTATGAAGTACAATGTTTTCTGCAATGCTGTAAGACAGTTTTTAATGTGTTAGAAGTTATATGCACAAAAACTAATGTTAGGACTGCAATGATCAAGATTGTCAGTTTACAGCTTTCTGAGTCCAGTAATGCTGAAATAGTGTTTCTGTTGAAATGAAGTGAAATCAAGCCCAAATCTGCTCAAAAGCTTTTCTCTCTATTAGAGAAAGCTGTTTCATTCAATATTCAGTGCAAATCTTGCCAAACTGAAACAAGCTTATGCCTTATGAAGTACAATGTTTTCTGCAATGCTGTAAGACAGTTTTTAATGTGTTAGAAGTTATATGCACAAAAACTAATGTTAGGACTTCAATGATCAAGATTGTCAGTTTACAGCTTTCTGAGTCCAGTAATGCTGAAATAGTGTTTCTGTTCAAATGAAGTGAAATCAAGCCCAAATCTGCTCAAAAGCTTTTCTCTCTATTAGATAAAGCTGTTTCATTCAGTATTCAGTGCAAATCTTGCCAAACTGAAACAAGCTTATGCCTTATGAAGTACAATGTTTTCTGCAATGCTGTAAGACAGTTTTTAATGTGTTAGAAGTTATATGCACAAAAACTTATGTTAGGACTTCAATGATCAAGATTGTCAGTTTACAGCTTTCTGAGTCCAGTAATGCTGAAATAGTGTTTCTGTTCAAATGAAGTGAAATCAAGCCCAAATCTGCTCAAAAGCTTTTCTCTCTATTAGATAAAGCTGTTTCATTCAGTATTCAGTGCAAATCTTGCCAAACTGAAACAAGCTTATGCCTTATGAAGTACAATGTTTTCTGCAATGCTGTAAGACAGTTTGTAATTTGTTAGAAGTTATATGCACAAAAACTTATGTTAGGACTTCAATGATCAAGATTGTCAGTTTACAGCTTTCTGAGTACAGTAATGCTGAAATAGTGTTTCTGTTCAAATGAAGTGAAATCAAGCCCAAATCTGCTCAAAAGCTTTTCTCTCTATTAGAGAAAGCTGTTTCATTCAGTATTCAGTGCAAATCTTGCCAAACTGAAACATGCTTATGTCTTATGAAATAAAATGTTTTCTGCAATGCTGTAAGACAGTTTTTAATGTGTTAGAAGTTATATACACAAAAACTAATGTTAGGACTGCAATGATCAAGATTGTCAGTTTACAGCTTTCTGAGTCCAGTAATGCTGAAATAGTGCCTCTGTTCAAATGAAGTGAAATCTAGCCCAAATCTGCTCAAAAGCTTTTCTCTCTATTAGAGAAAGCTGTTTCATTCAGTATTCAGTGCAAGTCTTGCCAAACTGAAAGATGCTTATGCCTTATGAAATACAATGTTTTCTGCAATGCTGTAAGAAAGTTTTTAATGTGTTAGAAGTTATACGCACAAAAACTTATGTTAGGACTTCAATGATCAAGATTGTCAGTTTACAGCTTTCTGAGTCCAGTAATGCTGAAATAGTGCCTCTGTTCAAATGAAGTGAAATCTAGCCCAAATCTGCTCAAAAGCTTGTCTCTCTAATAGAGAAAGCTGTTTCATTCAGTATTCAGTGCAAATCTTGCCAAACTGAAAGATGCTTATGCCATATGAAATACAATGTTTGCTGCAATGCTGTAAGACAGTTTTTAATGTGTTAGAAGTTATATGCACAAAAACTTATGTTAGGACTTCAATGATCAAGATTGTCAGTTTACAGCTTTCTGAGTCCAGTAATGCTGAAATAGTGTTTCTGTTGAAATGAAGTGAAATCAAGCCCAAATCTGCTCAAAAGCTTTTCTCTCTATTAGAGAAAGCTGTTTCATTCAATATTCAGTGCAAATCTTGCCAAACTGAAACAAGCTTATGCCTTATGAAGTACAATGTTTTCTGCAATGCTGTAAGACAGTTTTTAATGTGTTAGAAGTTATATGCACAAAAACTAATGTTAGGACTTCAATGATCAAGATTGTCAGTTTACAGCTTTCTGAGTCCAGTAATGCTGAAATAGTGTTTCTGTTCAAATGAAGTGAAATCAAGCCCAAATCTGCTCAAAAGCTTTTCTCTCTATTAGATAAAGCTGTTTCATTCAGTATTCAGTGCAAATCTTGCCAAACTGAAACAAGCTTATGCCTTATGAAGTACAATGTTTTCTGCAATGCTGTAAGACAGTTTTTAATGTGTTAGAAGTTATATGCACAAAAACTTATGTTAGGACTTCAATGATCAAGATTGTCAGTTTACAGCTTTCTGAGTCCAGTAATGCTGAAATAGTGTTTCTGTTCAAATGAAGTGAAATCAAGCCCAAATCTGCTCAAAAGCTTTTCTCTCTAATAGAGAATGCGGTTTCATTGAGTATTCAGTGCAAATCTTGCCAAACTGAAACAAGCTTATGTCTTATGAAATGAAATGTTTTTTTGCAATGCTGTAAGACAGTTTTTAATGTGTTAGAAGTTATATGCACAAAAACTAATGTTAGGACTTCAATGATCAAGATTGTCAGTTTACAGCTTTCTGAGTCCAGTAATGCTGAAATAGTGTTTCTGTTGAAATGAAGTGAAATCAAGCCCAAATCTGCTCAAAAGCTTTTCTCTCTATTAGATAAAGCTGTTTCATTCAGTATTCAGTGCAAATCTTGCCAAACTGAAACAAGCTTATGTCTTATGAAGTACAATGTTTTCTGCAATGCTGTAAGACAGCTTTTAATGTGTTAGAAGTTATATGCACAAAAACTTATGTTAGGACTTCAATGATCAAGATTGTCAGTTTACAGCTTTCTGAGTCCAGTAATGCTGAAATAGTGTTTCTGTTGAAATGAAGTGAAATCAAGCCCAAATCTGCTCAAAAGCTTTTCTCTCTATTAGATAAAGCTGTTTCATTCAGTATTCAGTGCAAATCTTGCCAAACTGAAAAAAGCTTATGCCTTATGAAGTACAATGTTTTCTGCAATGCTGTAAGACAGTTTTTAATGTGTTAGAAGTTATATGCACAAAAACTAATGTTAGGACTTCAATGATCAAGATTGTCAGTTTACAGCTTTCTGAGTCCAGTAATGCTGAAATAGTGTTTCTGTTCAAATGAAGTGAAATCAAGCCCAAATCTGCTCAAAAGCTTTTCTCTCTATTAGAGAAAGCTGTTTCATTCAGTATTCAGTGCAAATCTTGCCAAACTGAAACATGCTTATGTCTTATGAAATAAAATGTTTTCTGCAATGCTGTAAGACAGTTTTTAATGTGTTAGAAGTTATATACACAAAAACTAATGTTAGGACTGCAATGATCAAGATTGTCAGTTTACAGCTTTCTGAGTCCAGTAATGTTGAAATAGTGTTTCTGTTCAAATGAAGTGAAATCAAGCCCAAATCTGCTCAAAAGCTTTTCTCTCTATTAGAGAAAGCTGTTTCATTCAATATTCAGTGCAAATCTTGCCAAACTGAAACAAGCGTATGCCTTATGAAGTACAATGTTTTCTGCAATGCTGTAAGACAGTTTTTAATGTGTTAGAAGTTATATGCACAAAAACTAATGTTAGGACTGCAATGATCAAGATTGTCAGTTTACAGCTTTCTGAGTCCAGTAATGTTGAAATAGTGTTTCTGTTCAAATGAAGTGAAATCAAGCCCAAATCTGCTCAAAAGCTTTTCTCTCTATTAGAGAAAGCTGTTTCATTCAATATTCAGTGCAAATCTTGCCAAACTGAAACAAGCTTATGCCTTATGAAGTACAATGTTTTCTGCAATGCTGTAAGACAGTTTTTAATGTGTTAGAAGTTATATGCACAAAAACTTATGTTAGGACTTCAATGATCAAGATTGTCAGTTTACAGCTTTCTGAGTCCAGTAATGCTGAAATAGTGTTTCTGTTGAAATGAAGTGAAATCAAGCCCAAATCTGCTCAAAAGCTTTTCTCTCTATTAGATAAAGCTGTTTCATTCAGTATTCAGTGCAAATCTTGCCAAACTGAAACAAGCTTATGTCTTATGAAGTACAATGTTTTCTGCAATGCTGTAAGACAGTTTTTAATGTGTTAGAAGTTATATGCACAAAAACTAATGTTAGGACTTCAATGATCAAGATTGTCAGTTTACAGCTTTCTGAGTCCAGTAATGCTGAAATAGTGTTTCTGTTGAAATGAAGTGAAATCAAGCCCAAATCTGCTCAAAAGCTTTTCTCTCTATTAGATAAAGCTGTTTCATTCAGTATTCAGTGCAAATCTTGCCAAACTGAAACAAGCTTATGTCTTATGAAGTACAATGTTTTCTGCAATGCTGTAAGACAGTTTTTAATGTGTTAGAAGTTATATGCACAAAAACTTATGTTAGGACTTCAATGATCAAGATTGTCAGTTTACAGCTTTCTGAGTCCAGTAATGCTGAAATAGTGTTTCTGTTGAAATGAAGTGAAATCAAGCCCAAATCTGCTCAAAAGCTTTACTCTCTATTAGAGAAAGCTGTTTCATTCAATATTCAGTGCAAATCTTGCCAAACTGAAACAAGCTTATGCCTTATGAAGTACAATGTTTTCTGCAATGCTGTAAGACAGTTTTTAATGTGTTAGAAGTTATATGCACAAAAACTAATGTTAGGACTTCAATGATCAAGATTGTCAGTTTACAGCTTTCTGAGTCCAGTAATGCTGAAATAGTGTTTCTGTTGAAATGAAGTGAAATCAAGCCCAAATCTGCTCAAAAGCTTTTCTCTCTATTAGAGAAAGCTGTTTCATTCAATATTCAGTGCAAATCTTGCCAAACTGAAACAAGCTTATGCCTTATGAAGTACAATGTTTTCTGCAATGCTGTAAGACAGTTTTTAATGTGTTAGAAGTTATATGCACAAAAACTTATGTTAGGACTTCAATGATCAAGATTGTCAGTTTACAGCTTTCTGAGTCCAGTAATGCTGAAATAGTGTTTCTGTTGAAATGAAGTGAAATCAAGCCCAAATCTGCTCAAAAGCTTTTCTCTCTATTAGATAAAGCTGTTTCATTCAGTATTCAGTGCAAATCTTGCCAAACTGAAACAAGCTTATGCCTTATGAAGTACAATGTTTTCTGCAATGCTGTAAGACAGTTTTTAATGTGTTAGAAGTTATATGCACAAAAACTTATGTTAGGACTTCAATGATCAAGATTGACAGTTTACAGCTTTCTGAGTCCAGTAATGCTGAAATAGTGTTTCTGTTCAAATGAAGTGAAATCAAGCCCAAATCTGCTCAAAAGCTTTTCTCTCTAATAGAGAATGCGGTTTCATTGAGTATTCAGTGCAAATCTTGCCAAACTGAAACAAGCTTATGTCTTATGAAATGAAATGTTTTTTTGCAATGCTGTAAGACAGTTTTTAATGTGTTAGAAGTTATATGCACAAAAACTAATGTTAGGACTTCAATGATCAAGATTGTCAGTTTACAGCTTTCTGAGTCCAGTAATGCTGAAATAGTGTTTCTGTTGAAATGAAGTGAAATCAAGCCCAAGTCTGCTCAAAAGCTTTTCTCTCTATTAGATAAAGCTGTTTCATTCAGTATTCAGTGCAAATCTTGCCAAACTGAAACAAGCTTATGCCTTATGAAGTACAATGTTTTCTGCAATGCTGTAAGACAGTTTTTAATGTGTTAGAAGTTATATGCACAAAAACTTATGTTAGGACTTCAATGATCAAGATTGTCAGTTTACAGCTTTCTGAGTCCAGTAATGCTGAAATAGTGTTTCTGTTCAAATGAAGTGAAATCAAGCCCAAATCTGCTCAAAAGCTTTTCTCTCTATTAGAGAAAGCTGTTTCATTCAGTATTCAGTGCAAATCTTGCCAAACTGAAACATGCTTATGTCTTATGAAATAAAATGTTTTCTGCAATGCTGTAAGACAGTTTTTAATGTGTTAGAAGTTATATACACAAAAACTAATGTTAGGACTGCAATGATCAAGATTGTCAGTTTACAGCTTTCTGAGTCCAGTAATGTTGAAATAGTGTTTCTGTTCAAATGAAGTGAAATCAAGCCCAAATCTGCTCAAAAGCTTTTCTCTCTATTAGAGAAAGCTGTTTCATTCAATATTCAGTGCAAATCTTGCCAAACTGAAACAAGCGTATGCCTTATGAAGTACAATGTTTTCTGCAATGCTGTAAGACAGTTTTTAATGTGTTAGAAGTTATATGCACAAAAACTAATGTTAGGACTGCAATGATCAAGATTGTCAGTTTACAGCTTTCTGAGTCCAGTAATGTTGAAATAGTGTTTCTGTTCAAATGAAGTGAAATCAAGCCCAAATCTGCTCAAAAGCTTTTCTCTCTATTAGATAAAGCTGTTTCATTCAGTATTCAGTGCAAATCTTGCCAAACTGAAACAAGCTTATGTCTTATGAAGTACAATGTTTTCTGCAATGCTGTAAGACAGTTTTTAATGTGTTAGAAGTTATATGCACAAAAACTTATGTTAGGACTTCAATGATCAAGATTGTCAGTTTACAGCTTTCTGAGTCCAGTAATGCTGAAATAGTGTTTCTGTTGAAATGAAGTGAAATCAAGCCCAAATCTGCTCAAAAGCTTTTCTCTCTATTAGATAAAGCTGTTTCATTCAGTATTCAGTGCAAATCTTGCCAAACTGAAACAAGCTTATGTCTTATGAAGTACAATGTTTTCTGCAATGCTGTAAGACAGTTTTTAATGTGTTAGAAGTTATATGCACAAAAACTAATGTTAGGACTTCAATGATCAAGATTGTCAGTTTACAGCTTTCTGAGTCCAGTAATGCTGAAATAGTGTTTCTGTTGAAATGAAGTGAAATCAAGCCCAAATCTGCTCAAAAGCTTTTCTCTCTATTAGATAAAGCTGTTTCATTCAGTATTCAGTGCAAATCTTGCCAAACTGAAACAAGCTTATGCCTTATAAAGTACAATGTTTTCTGCAATGCTGTAAGACAGTTTTTAATGTGTTAGAAGTTATATGCACAAAAACTTATGTTAGGACTTCAATGATCAAGATTGTCAGTTTACAGCTTTCTGAGTCCAGTAATGCTGAAATAGTGTTTCTGTTGAAATGAAGTGAAATCAAGCCCAAATCTGCTCAAAAGCTTTTCTCTCTATTAGATAAAGCTGTTTCATTCAGTATTCAGTGCAAATCTTGCCAAACTGAAACAAGCTTATGTCTTATGAAGTACAATGTTTTCTGCAATGCTGTAAGACAGTTTTTAATGTGTTAGAAGTTATATGCACAAAAACTAATGTTAGGACTTCAATGATCAAGATTGTCAGTTTACAGCTTTCTGAGTCCAGTAATGCTGAAATAGTGTTTCTGTTGAAATGAAGTGAAATCAAGCCCAAATCTGCTCAAAAGCTTTTCTCTCTATTAGATAAAGCTGTTTCATTCAGTATTCAGTGCAAATCTTGCCAAACTGAAACAAGCTTATGCCTTATAAAGTACAATGTTTTCTGCAATGCTGTAAGACAGTTTTTAATGTGTTAGAAGTTATATGCACAAAAACTTATGTTAGGACTTCAATGATCAAGATTGTCAGTTTACAGCTTTCTGAGTCCAGTAATGCTGAAATAGTGTTTCTGTTCAAATGAAGTGAAATCAAGCCCAAATCTGCTCAAAAGCTTTTCTCTCTAATAGAGAATGCGGTTTCATTGAGTATTCAGTGCAAATCTTGCCAAACTGAAACAAGCTTATGTCTTATGAAATGAAATGTTTTTTGCAATGCTGTAAGACAGTTTTTAATGTGTTAGAAGTTATATGCACAAAAACTAATGTTAGGACTTCAATGATCAAGATTGTCAGTTTACAGCTTTCTGAGTCCAGTAATGCTGAAATAGTGTTTCTGTTGAAATGAAGTGAAATCAAGCCCAAGTCTGCTCAAAAGCTTTTCTCTCTATTAGATAAAGCTGTTTCATTCAGTATTCAGTGCAAATCTTGCCAAACTGAAACAAGCTTATGCCTTATGAAGTACAATGTTTTCTGCAATGCTGTAAGACAGTTTTTAATGTGTTAGAAGTTATATGCACAAAAACTTATGTTAGGACTTCAATGATCAAGATTGTCAGTTTACAGCTTTCTGAGTCCAGTAATGCTGAAATAGTGTTTCTGTTCAAATGAAGTGAAATCAAGCCCAAATCTGCTCAAAAGCTTTTCTCTCTAATAGAGAATGCGGTTTCATTGAGTATTCAGTGCAAATCTTGCCAAACTGAAACAAGCTTATGTCTTATGAAATGAAATGTTTTTTTGCAATGCTGTAAGACAGTTTTTAATGTGTTAGAAGTTATATGCACAAAAACTAATGTTAGGACTTCAATGATCAAGATTGTCAGTTTACAGCTTTCTGAGTCCAGTAATGCTGAAATAGTGTTTCTGTTGAAATGAAGTGAAATCAAGCCCAAGTCTGCTCAAAAGCTTTTCTCTCTATTAGATAAAGCTGTTTCATTCAGTATTCAGTGCAAATCTTGCCAAACTGAAACAAGCTTATGCCTTATGAAGTACAATGTTTTCTGCAATGCTGTAAGACAGTTTGTAATTTGTTAGAAGTTATATGCACAAAAACTTATGTTAGGACTTCAATGATCAAGATTGTCAGTTTACAGCTTTCTGAGTACAGTAATGCTGAAATAGTGTTTCTGTTCAAATGAAGTGAAATCAAGCCCAAATCTGCTCAAAAGCTTTTCTCTCTATTAGAGAAAGCTGTTTCATTCAATATTCAGTGCAAATCTTGCCAAACTGAAACAAGCGTATGCCTTATGAAGTACAATGTTTTCTGCAATGCTGTAAGACAGTTTTTAATGTGTTAGAAGTTATATGCACAAAAACTAATGTTAGGACTGCAATGATCAAGATTGTCAGTTTACAGCTTTCTGAGTCCAGTAATGCTGAAATAGTGTTTCTGTTGAAATGAAGTGAAATCAAGCCCAAATCTGCTCAAAAGCTTTTCTCTCTATTAGATAAAGCTGTTTCATTCAGTATTCAGTGCAAATCTTGCCAAACTGAAACAAGCTTATGTCTTATGAAGTACAATGTTTTCTGCAATGCTGTAAGACAGTTTTTAATGTGTTAGAAGTTATATGCACAAAAACTTATGTTAGGACTTCAATGATCAAGATTGTCAGTTTACAGCTTTCTGAGTCCAGTAATGCTGAAATAGTGTTTCTGTTGAAATGAAGTGAAATCAAGCCCAAATCTGCTCAAAAGCTTTTCTCTCTATTAGAGAAAGCTGTTTCATTCAATATTCAGTGCAAATCTTGCCAAACTGAAACAAGCTTATGCCTTATGAAGTACAATGTTTTCTGCAATGCTGTAAGACAGTTTTTAATGTGTTAGAAGTTATATGCACAAAAACTAATGTTAGGACTTCAATTATCAAGATTGTCAGTTTACAGCTTTCTGAGTCCAGTAATGCTGAAATAGTGTTTCTGTTCAAATGAAGTGAAATCAAGCCCAAATCTGCTCAAAAGCTTTTCTCTCTATTAGATAAAGCTGTTTCATTCAGTATTCAGTGCAAATCTTGCCAAACTGAAACAAGCTTATGCCTTATGAAGTACAATGTTTTCTGCAATGCTGTAAGACAGTTTTTAATGTGTTAGAAGTTATATGCACAAAAACTTATGTTAGGACTTCAATGATCAAGATTGTCAGTTTACAGCTTTCTGAGTCCAGTAATGCTGAAATAGTGTTTCTGTTCAAATGAAGTGAAATCAAGCCCAAATCTGCTCAAAAGCTTTTCTCTCTATTAGATAAAGCTGTTTCATTCAGTATTCAGTGCAAATCTTGCCAAACTGAAACAAGCTCATGCCTTATGAAGTACAATGTTTTCTGCAATGCTGTAAGACAGTTTTTAATGTGTTAGAAGTTATATGCACAAAAACTAATGTTAGGACTTCAATGATCAAGATTGTCAGTTTACAGCTTTCTGAGTCCAGTAATGCTGAAATAGTGTTTCTGTTCAAATGAAGTGAAATCAAGCCCAAATCTGCTCAAAAGCTTTTCTCTCTATTAGATAAAGCTGTTTCATTCAGTATTCAGTGCAAATCTTGCCAAACTGAAACAAGCTTATGCCTTATGAAGTACAATGTTTTCTGCAATGCTGTAAGACAGTTTTTAATGTGTTAGAAGTTATATGCACAAAAACTTATGTTAGGACTTCAATGATCAAGATTGTCAGTTTACAGCTTTCTGAGTCCAGTAATGCTGAAATAGTGTTTCTGTTCAAATGAAGTGAAATCAAGCCCAAATCTGCTCAAAAGCTTTTCTCTCTATTAGATAAAGCTGTTTCATTCAGTATTCAGTGCAAATCTTGCCAAACTGAAACAAGCTTATGCCTTATGAAGTACAATGTTTTCTGCAATGCTGTAAGACAGTTTGTAATTTGTTAGAAGTTATATGCACAAAAACTTATGTTAGGACTTCAATGATCAAGATTGTCAGTTTACAGCTTTCTGAGTACAGTAATGCTGAAATAGTGTTTCTGTTCAAATGAAGTGAAATCAAGCCCAAATCTGCTCAAAAGCTTTTCTCTCTATTAGAGAAAGCTGTTTCATTCAGTATTCAGTGCAAATCTTGCCAAACTGAAACATGCTTATGTCTTATGAAATAAAATGTTTTCTGCAATGCTGTAAGACAGTTTTTAATGTGTTAGAAGTTATATACACAAAAACTAATGTTAGGACTGCAATGATCAAGATTGTCAGTTTACAGCTTTCTGAGTCCAGTAATGCTGAAATAGTGCCTCTGTTCAAATGAAGTGAAATCTAGCCCAAATCTGCTCAAAAGCTTTTCTCTCTATTAGAGAAAGCTGTTTCATTCAGTATTCAGTGCAAGTCTTGCCAAACTGAAAGATGCTTATGCCTTATGAAATACAATGTTTTCTGCAATGCTGTAAGAAAGTTTTTAATGTGTTAGAAGTTATACGCACAAAAACTTATGTTAGGACTTCAATGATCAAGATTGTCAGTTTACAGCTTTCTGAGTCCAGTAATGCTGAAATAGTGCCTCTGTTCAAATGAAGTGAAATCTAGCCCAAATCTGCTCAAAAGCTTGTCTCTCTAATAGAGAAAGCTGTTTCATTCAGTATTCAGTGCAAATCTTGCCAAACTGAAAGATGCTTATGCCATATGAAATACAATGTTTGCTGCAATGCTGTAAGACAGTTTTTAATGTGTTAGAAGTTATATGCACAAAAACTTATGTTAGGACTTCAATGATCAAGATTGTCAGTTTACAGCTTTCTGAGTCCAGTAATGCTGAAATAGTGTTTCTGTTGAAATGAAGTGAAATCAAGCCCAAATCTGCTCAAAAGCTTTTCTCTCTATTAGAGAAAGCTGTTTCATTCAATATTCAGTGCAAATCTTGCCAAACTGAAACAAGCTTATGCCTTATGAAGTACAATGTTTTCTGCAATGCTGTAAGACAGTTTTTAATGTGTTAGAAGTTATATGCACAAAAACTAATGTTAGGACTTCAATGATCAAGATTGTCAGTTTACAGCTTTCTGAGTCCAGTAATGCTGAAATAGTGTTTCTGTTCAAATGAAGTGAAATCAAGCCCAAATCTGCTCAAAAGCTTTTCTCTCTATTAGATAAAGCTGTTTCATTCAGTATTCAGTGCAAATCTTGCCAAACTGAAACAAGCTTATGCCTTATGAAGTACAATGTTTTCTGCAATGCTGTAAGACAGTTTTTAATGTGTTAGAAGTTATATGCACAAAAACTTATGTTAGGACTTCAATGATCAAGATTGTCAGTTTACAGCTTTCTGAGTCCAGTAATGCTGAAATAGTGTTTCTGTTCAAATGAAGTGAAATCAAGCCCAAATCTGCTCAAAAGCTTTTCTCTCTAATAGAGAATGCGGTTTCATTGAGTATTCAGTGCAAATCTTGCCAAACTGAAACAAGCTTATGTCTTATGAAATGAAATGTTTTTTTGCAATGCTGTAAGACAGTTTTTAATGTGTTAGAAGTTATATGCACAAAAACTAATGTTAGGACTTCAATGATCAAGATTGTCAGTTTACAGCTTTCTGAGTCCAGTAATGCTGAAATAGTGTTTCTGTTGAAATGAAGTGAAATCAAGCCCAAATCTGCTCAAAAGCTTTTCTCTCTATTAGATAAAGCTGTTTCATTCAGTATTCAGTGCAAATCTTGCCAAACTGAAACAAGCTTATGTCTTATGAAGTACAATGTTTTCTGCAATGCTGTAAGACAGCTTTTAATGTGTTAGAAGTTATATGCACAAAAACTTATGTTAGGACTTCAATGATCAAGATTGTCAGTTTACAGCTTTCTGAGTCCAGTAATGCTGAAATAGTGTTTCTGTTGAAATGAAGTGAAATCAAGCCCAAATCTGCTCAAAAGCTTTTCTCTCTATTAGATAAAGCTGTTTCATTCAGTATTCAGTGCAAATCTTGCCAAACTGAAACAAGCTTATGCCTTATGAAGTACAATGTTTTCTGCAATGCTGTAAGACAGTTTTTAATGTGTTAGAAGTTATATGCACAAAAACTAATGTTAGGACTTCAATGATCAAGATTGTCAGTTTACAGCTTTCTGAGTCCAGTAATGCTGAAATAGTGTTTCTGTTCAAATGAAGTGAAATCAAGCCCAAATCTGCTCAAAAGCTTTTCTCTCTATTAGAGAAAGCTGTTTCATTCAGTATTCAGTGCAAATCTTGCCAAACTGAAACATGCTTATGTCTTATGAAATAAAATGTTTTCTGCAATGCTGTAAGACAGTTTTTAATGTGTTAGAAGTTATATACACAAAAACTAATGTTAGGACTGCAATGATCAAGATTGTCAGTTTACAGCTTTCTGAGTCCAGTAATGTTGAAATAGTGTTTCTGTTCAAATGAAGTGAAATCAAGCCCAAATCTGCTCAAAAGCTTTTCTCTCTATTAGAGAAAGCTGTTTCATTCAATATTCAGTGCAAATCTTGCCAAACTGAAACAAGCGTATGCCTTATGAAGTACAATGTTTTCTGCAATGCTGTAAGACAGTTTTTAATGTGTTAGAAGTTATATGCCCAAAAACTAATGTTAGGACTGCAATGATCAAGATTGTCAGTTTACAGCTTTCTGAGTCCAGTAATGTTGAAATAGTGTTTCTGTTCAAATGAAGTGAAATCAAGCCCAAATCTGCTCAAAAGCTTTTCTCTCTATTAGAGAAAGCTGTTTCATTCAATATTCAGTGCAAATCTTGCCAAACTGAAACAAGCTTATGCCTTATGAAGTACAATGTTTTCTGCAATGCTGTAAGACAGTTTTTAATGTGTTAGAAGTTATATGCACAAAAACTTATGTTAGGACTTCAATGATCAAGATTGTCAGTTTACAGCTTTCTGAGTCCAGTAATGCTGAAATAGTGTTTCTGTTGAAATGAAGTGAAATCAAGCCCAAATCTGCTCAAAAGCTTTTCTCTCTATTAGATAAAGCTGTTTCATTCAGTATTCAGTGCAAATCTTGCCAAACTGAAACAAGCTTATGTCTTATGAAGTACAATGTTTTCTGCAATGCTGTAAGACAGTTTTTAATGTGTTAGAAGTTATATGCACAAAAACTAATGTTAGGACTTCAATGATCAAGATTGTCAGTTTACAGCTTTCTGAGTCCAGTAATGCTGAAATAGTGTTTCTGTTGAAATGAAGTGAAATCAAGCCCAAATCTGCTCAAAAGCTTTTCTCTCTATTAGATAAAGCTGTTTCATTCAGTATTCAGTGCAAATCTTGCCAAACTGAAACAAGCTTATGTCTTATGAAGTACAATGTTTTCTGCAATGCTGTAAGACAGTTTTTAATGTGTTAGAAGTTATATGCACAAAAACTTATGTTAGGACTTCAATGATCAAGATTGTCAGTTTACAGCTTTCTGAGTCCAGTAATGCTGAAATAGTGTTTCTGTTGAAATGAAGTGAAATCAAGCCCAAATCTGCTCAAAAGCTTTACTCTCTATTAGAGAAAGCTGTTTCATTCAATATTCAGTGCAAATCTTGCCAAACTGAAACAAGCTTATGCCTTATGAAGTACAATGTTTTCTGCAATGCTGTAAGACAGTTTTTAATGTGTTAGAAGTTATATGCACAAAAACTAATGTTAGGACTTCAATGATCAAGATTGTCAGTTTACAGCTTTCTGAGTCCAGTAATGCTGAAATAGTGTTTCTGTTGAAATGAAGTGAAATCAAGCCCAAATCTGCTCAAAAGCTTTTCTCTCTATTAGAGAAAGCTGTTTCATTCAATATTCAGTGCAAATCTTGCCAAACTGAAACAAGCTTATGCCTTATGAAGTACAATGTTTTCTGCAATGCTGTAAGACAGTTTTTAATGTGTTAGAAGTTATATGCACAAAAACTTATGTTAGGACTTCAATGATCAAGATTGTCAGTTTACAGCTTTCTGAGTCCAGTAATGCTGAAATAGTGTTTCTGTTGAAATGAAGTGAAATCAAGCCCAAATCTGCTCAAAAGCTTTTCTCTCTATTAGATAAAGCTGTTTCATTCAGTATTCAGTGCAAATCTTGCCAAACTGAAACAAGCTTATGCCTTATGAAGTACAATGTTTTCTGCAATGCTGTAAGACAGTTTTTAATGTGTTAGAAGTTATATGCACAAAAACTTATGTTAGGACTTCAATGATCAAGATTGTCAGTTTACAGCTTTCTGAGTCCAGTAATGCTGAAATAGTGTTTCTGTTCAAATGAAGTGAAATCAAGCCCAAATCTGCTCAAAAGCTTTTCTCTCTAATAGAGAATGCGGTTTCATTGAGTATTCAGTGCAAATCTTGCCAAACTGAAACAAGCTTATGTCTTATGAAATGAAATGTTTTTTTGCAATGCTGTAAGACAGTTTTTAATGTGTTAGAAGTTATATGCACAAAAACTAATGTTAGGACTTCAATGATCAAGATTGTCAGTTTACAGCTTTCTGAGTCCAGTAATGCTGAAATAGTGTTTCTGTTGAAATGAAGTGAAATCAAGCCCAAATCTGCTCAAAAGCTTTTCTCTCTATTAGATAAAGCTGTTTCATTCAGTATTCAGTGCAAATCTTGCCAAACTGAAACAAGCTTATGTCTTATGAAGTACAATGTTTTCTGCAATGCTGTAAGACAGTTTTTAATGTGTTAGAAGTTATATGCACAAAAACTAATGTTAGGACTTCAATGATCAAGATTGTCAGTTTACAGCTTTCTGAGTCCAGTAATGCTGAAATAGTGTTTCTGTTGAAATGAAGTGAAATCAAGCCCAAATCTGCTCAAAAGCTTTTCTCTCTATTAGATAAAGCTGTTTCATTCAGTATTCAGTGCAAATCTTGCCAAACTGAAACAAGCTTATGCCTTATAAAGTACAATGTTTTCTGCAATGCTGTAAGACAGTTTTTAATGTGTTAGAAGTTATATGCACAAAAACTAATGTTAGGACTTCAATGATCAAGATTGTCAGTTTACAGCTTTCTGAGTCCAGTAATGCTGAAATAGTGTTTCTGTTCAAATAAAGTGAAATCAAGCCCAAATCTGCTCAAAAGCTTTTCTCTCTAATAGAGAATGCGGTTTCATTGAGTATTCAGTGCAAATCTTGCCAAACTGAAACAAGCTTATGTCTTATGAAATGAAATGTTTTTTGCAATGCTGTAAGACAGTTTTTAATGTGTTAGAAGTTATATGCACAAAAACTAATGTTAGGACTTCAATGATCAAGATTGTCAGTTTACAGCTTTCTGAGTCCAGTAATGCTGAAATAGTGTTTCTGTTGAAATGAAGTGAAATCAAGCCCAAGTCTGCTCAAAAGCTTTTCTCTCTATTAGATAAAGCTGTTTCATTCAGTATTCAGTGCAAATCTTGCCAAACTGAAACAAGCTTATGCCTTATGAAGTACAATGTTTTCTGCAATGCTGTAAGACAGTTTTTAATGTGTTAGAAGTTATATGCACAAAAACTTATGTTAGGACTTCAATGATCAAGATTGTCAGTTTACAGCTTTCTGAGTCCAGTAATGCTGAAATAGTGTTTCTGTTCAAATGAAGTGAAATCAAGCCCAAATCTGCTCAAAAGCTTTTCTCTCTATTAGAGAAAGCTGTTTCATTCAGTATTCAGTGCAAATCTTGCCAAACTGAAACATGCTTATGTCTTATGAAATAAAATGTTTTCTGCAATGCTGTAAGACAGTTTTTAATGTGTTAGAAGTTATATACACAAAAACTAATGTTAGGACTGCAATGATCAAGATTGTCAGTTTACAGCTTTCTGAGTCCAGTAATGTTGAAATAGTGTTTCTGTTCAAATTAAGTGAAATCAAGCCCAAATCTGCTCAAAAGCTTTTCTCTCTATTAGAGAAAGCTGTTTCATTCAATATTCAGTGCAAATCTTGCCAAACTGAAACAAGCGTATGCCTTAATGAAGTACAATGTTTTCTGCAATGCTGTAAGACAGTTTTTAATGTGTTAGAAGTTATATGCACAAAAACTAATGTTAGGACTGCAATGATCAAGATTGTCAGTTTACAGCTTTCTGAGTCCAGTAATGTTGAAATAGTGTTTCTGTTCAAATGAAGTGAAATCAAGCCCAAATCTGCTCAAAAGCTTTTCTCTCTATTAGATAAAGCTGTTTCATTCAGTATTCAGTGCAAATCTTGCCAAACTGAAACAAGCTTATGTCTTATGAAGTACAATGTTTTCTGCAATGCTGTAAGACAGTTTTTAATGTGTTAGAAGTTATATGCACAAAAACTAATGTTAGGACTTCAATGATCAAGATTGTCAGTTTACAGCTTTCTGAGTCCAGTAATGCTGAAATAGTGTTTCTGTTGAAATGAAGTGAAATCAAGCCCAAATCTGCTCAAAAGCTTTTCTCTCTATTAGATAAAGCTGTTTCATTCAGTATTCAGTGCAAATCTTGCCAAACTGAAACAAGCATATGTCTTATGAAGTACAATGTTTTCTGCAATGCTGTAAGACAGTTTTTAATGTGTTAGAAGTTATATGCACAAAAACTAATGTTAGGACTTCAATGATCAAGATTGTCAGTTTACAGCTTTCTGAGTCCAGTAATGCTGAAATAGTGTTTCTGTTGAAATGAAGTGAAATCAAGCCCAAATCTGCTCAAAAGCTTTTCTCTCTATTAGATAAAGCTGTTTCATTCAGTATTCAGTGCAAATCTTGCCAAACTGAAACAAGCTTATGCCTTATAAAGTACAATGTTTTCTGCAATGCTGTAAGACAGTTTTTAATGTGTTAGAAGTTATATGCACAAAAACTAATGTTAGGACTTCAATGATCAAGATTGTCAGTTTACAGCTTTCTGAGTCCAGTAATGCTGAAATAGTGTTTCTGTTCAAATAAAGTGAAATCAAGCCCAAATCTGCTCAAAAGCTTTTCTCTCTAATAGAGAATGCGGTTTCATTGAGTATTCAGTGCAAATCTTGCCAAACTGAAACAAGCTTATGTCTTATGAAATGAAATGTTTTTTGCAATGCTGTAAGACAGTTTTTAATGTGTTAGAAGTTATATGCACAAAAACTAATGTTAGGACTTCAATGATCAAGATTGTCAGTTTACAGCTTTCTGAGTCCAGTAATGCTGAAATAGTGTTTCTGTTGAAATGAAGTGAAATCAAGCCCAAGTCTGCTCAAAAGCTTTTCTCTCTATTAGATAAAGCTGTTTCATTCAGTATTCAGTGCAAATCTTGCCAAACTGAAACAAGCTTATGCCTTATGAAGTACAATGTTTTCTGCAATGCTGTAAGACAGTTTTTAATGTGTTAGAAGTTATATGCACAAAAACTTATGTTAGGACTTCAATGATCAAGATTGTCAGTTTACAGCTTTCTGAGTCCAGTAATGCTGAAATAGTGTTTCTGTTCAAATGAAGTGAAATCAAGCCCAAATCTGCTCAAAAGCTTTTCTCTCTATTAGAGAAAGCTGTTTCATTCAGTATTCAGTGCAAATCTTGCCAAACTGAAACATGCTTATGTCTTATGAAATAAAATGTTTTCTGCAATGCTGTAAGACAGTTTTTAATGTGTTAGAAGTTATATACACAAAAACTAATGTTAGGACTGCAATGATCAAGATTGTCAGTTTACAGCTTTCTGAGTCCAGTAATGTTGAAATAGTGTTTCTGTTCAAATTAAGTGAAATCAAGCCCAAATCTGCTCAAAAGCTTTTCTCTCTATTAGATAAAGCTGTTTCATTCAGTATTCAGTGTAAATCTTGCCAACCTGAAACAAGCTTATGCCTTATGAAGTACAATGTTTTCTGCAATGCTGTAAGACAGTTTTTAATGTGTTAGAAGTTATATGCACAAAAACTAATGTTAGGACTTCAATGATCAAGATTGTCAGTTTACAGCTTTCTGAGTCCAGTAATGCTGAAATAGTGTTTCTGTTCAAATGAAGTGAAATCAAGCCCAAATCTGCTCAAAAGCTTTTCTCTCTATTAGAGAAAGCTGTATCATTCAGTATTCAGTGCAAATCTTGCCAAACTGAAACATGCTTATGTCTTATGAAATAAAATGTGTTCTGCAATGCTGTAAGACAGTTTTTAATGTGTTAGAAGTTATATACACAAAAACTAATGTTAGGACTGCAATGATCAAGATTGTCAGTTTACAGCTTTCTGAGTCCAGTAATGTTGAAATAGTGTTTCTGTTCAAATGAAGTGAAATCAAGCCCAAATCTGCTCAAAAGCTTTTCTCTCTATTAGAGAAAGCTGTTTCATTCAATATTCAGTGCAAATCTTGCCAAACTGAAACAAGCTTATGCCTTATGAAGTACAATGTTTTCTGCAATGCTGTAAGACAGTTTTTAATGTGTTAGAAGTTATTTGCACAAAAACTAATGTTAGGACTTCAATGATCAAGATTGTCAGTTTACAGCTTTCTGAGTCCAGTAATGCTGAAATAGTGTTTCTGTTCAAATGAAGTGAAATCAAGCCCAAATCTGCTCAAAAGCTTTTCTCTCTATTAGATAAAGCTGTTTCATTCAGTATTCAGTGCAAATCTTGCCAAACTGAAACAAGCTTATGCCTTATGAAGTACAATGTTTTCTGCAATGCTGTAAGACAGTTTTTAATGTGTTAGAAGTTATATGCACAAAAACTTATGTTAGGACTTCAATGATCAAGATTGTCAGTTTACAGCTTTCTGAGTCCAGTAATGCTGAAATAGTGTTTCTGTTCAAATGAAGTGAAATCAAGCCCAAATCTGCTCAAAAGCTTTTCTCTCTAATAGAGAATGCGGTTTCATTGAGTATTCAGTGCAAATCTTGCCAAACTGAAACAAGCTTATGTCTTATGAAATGAAATGTTTTTTTGCAATGCTGTAAGACAGTTTTTAATGTGTTAGAAGTTATATGCACAAAAACTAATGTTAGGACTTCAATGATCAAGATTGTCAGTTTACAGCTTTCTGAGTCCAGTAATGCTGAAATAGTGTTTCTGTTGAAATGAAGTGAAATCAAGCCCAAATCTGCTCAAAAGCTTTTCTCTCTATTAGATAAAGCTGTTTCATTCAGTATTCAGTGCAAATCTTGCCAAACTGAAACAAGCTTATGTCTTATGAAGTACAATGTTTTCTGCAATGCTGTAAGACAGCTTTTAATGTGTTAGAAGTTATATGCACAAAAACTTATGTTAGGACTTCAATGATCAAGATTGTCAGTTTACAGCTTTCTGAGTCCAGTAATGCTGAAATAGTGTTTCTGTTGAAATGAAGTGAAATCAAGCCCAAATCTGCTCAAAAGCTTTTCTCTCTATTAGATAAAGCTGTTTCATTCAGTATTCAGTGCAAATCTTGCCAAACTGAAACAAGCTTATGCCTTATAAAGTACAATGTTTTCTGCAATGCTGTAAGACAGTTTTTAATGTGTTAGAAGTTATATGCACAAAAACTAATGTTAGGACTTCAATGATCAAGATTGTCAGTTTACAGCTTTCTGAGTCCAGTAATGCTGAAATAGTGTTTCTGTTCAAATAAAGTGAAATCAAGCCCAAATCTGCTCAAAAGCTTTTCTCTCTAATAGAGAATGCGGTTTCATTGAGTATTCAGTGCAAATCTTGCCAAACTGAAACAAGCTTATGTCTTATGAAATGAAATGTTTTTTGCAATGCTGTAAGACAGTTTTTAATGTGTTAGAAGTTATATGCACAAAAACTAATGTTAGGACTTCAATGATCAAGATTGTCAGTTTACAGCTTTCTGAGTCCAGTAATGCTGAAATAGTGTTTCTGTTGAAATGAAGTGAAATCAAGCCCAAGTCTGCTCAAAAGCTTTTCTCTCTATTAGATAAAGCTGTTTCATTCAGTATTCAGTGCAAATCTTGCCAAACTGAAACAAGCTTATGCCTTATGAAGTACAATGTTTTCTGCAATGCTGTAAGACAGTTTTTAATGTGTTAGAAGTTATATGCACAAAAACTTATGTTAGGACTTCAATGATCAAGATTGTCAGTTTACAGCTTTCTGAGTCCAGTAATGCTGAAATAGTGTTTCTGTTCAAATGAAGTGAAATCAAGCCCAAATCTGCTCAAAAGCTTTTCTCTCTATTAGAGAAAGCTGTTTCATTCAGTATTCAGTGCAAATCTTGCCAAACTGAAACATGCTTATGTCTTATGAAATAAAATGTTTTCTGCAATGCTGTAAGACAGTTTTTAATGTGTTAGAAGTTATATACACAAAAACTAATGTTAGGACTGCAATGATCAAGATTGTCAGTTTACAGCTTTCTGAGTCCAGTAATGTTGAAATAGTGTTTCTGTTCAAATTAAGTGAAATCAAGCCCAAATCTGCTCAAAAGCTTTTCTCTCTATTAGAGAAAGCTGTTTCATTCAATATTCAGTGCAAATCTTGCCAAACTGAAACAAGCGTATGCCTTAATGAAGTACAATGTTTTCTGCAATGCTGTAAGACAGTTTTTAATGTGTTAGAAGTTATATGCACAAAAACTAATGTTAGGACTGCAATGATCAAGATTGTCAGTTTACAGCTTTCTGAGTCCAGTAATGTTGAAATAGTGTTTCTGTTCAAATGAAGTGAAATCAAGCCCAAATCTGCTCAAAAGCTTTTCTCTCTATTAGATAAAGCTGTTTCATTCAGTATTCAGTGCAAATCTTGCCAAACTGAAACAAGCTTATGTCTTATGAAGTACAATGTTTTCTGCAATGCTGTAAGACAGTTTTTAATGTGTTAGAAGTTATATGCACAAAAACTAATGTTAGGACTTCAATGATCAAGATTGTCAGTTTACAGCTTTCTGAGTCCAGTAATGCTGAAATAGTGTTTCTGTTGAAATGAAGTGAAATCAAGCCCAAATCTGCTCAAAAGCTTTTCTCTCTATTAGATAAAGCTGTTTCATTCAGTATTCAGTGCAAATCTTGCCAAACTGAAACAAGCATATGTCTTATGAAGTACAATGTTTTCTGCAATGCTGTAAGACAGTTTTTAATGTGTTAGAAGTTATATGCACAAAAACTAATGTTAGGACTTCAATGATCAAGATTGTCAGTTTACAGCTTTCTGAGTCCAGTAATGCTGAAATAGTGTTTCTGTTGAAATGAAGTGAAATCAAGCCCAAATCTGCTCAAAAGCTTTTCTCTCTATTAGATAAAGCTGTTTCATTCAGTATTCAGTGCAAATCTTGCCAAACTGAAACAAGCTTATGCCTTATAAAGTACAATGTTTTCTGCAATGCTGTAAGACAGTTTTTAATGTGTTAGAAGTTATATGCACAAAAACTAATGTTAGGACTTCAATGATCAAGATTGTCAGTTTACAGCTTTCTGAGTCCAGTAATGCTGAAATAGTGTTTCTGTTCAAATAAAGTGAAATCAAGCCCAAATCTGCTCAAAAGCTTTTCTCTCTAATAGAGAATGCGGTTTCATTGAGTATTCAGTGCAAATCTTGCCAAACTGAAACAAGCTTATGTCTTATGAAATGAAATGTTTTTTGCAATGCTGTAAGACAGTTTTTAATGTGTTAGAAGTTATATGCACAAAAACTAATGTTAGGACTTCAATGATCAAGATTGTCAGTTTACAGCTTTCTGAGTCCAGTAATGCTGAAATAGTGTTTCTGTTGAAATGAAGTGAAATCAAGCCCAAGTCTGCTCAAAAGCTTTTCTCTCTATTAGATAAAGCTGTTTCATTCAGTATTCAGTGCAAATCTTGCCAAACTGAAACAAGCTTATGCCTTATGAAGTACAATGTTTTCTGCAATGCTGTAAGACAGTTTTTAATGTGTTAGAAGTTATATGCACAAAAACTTATGTTAGGACTTCAATGATCAAGATTGTCAGTTTACAGCTTTCTGAGTCCAGTAATGCTGAAATAGTGTTTCTGTTCAAATGAAGTGAAATCAAGCCCAAATCTGCTCAAAAGCTTTTCTCTCTATTAGAGAAAGCTGTTTCATTCAGTATTCAGTGCAAATCTTGCCAAACTGAAACATGCTTATGTCTTATGAAATAAAATGTTTTCTGCAATGCTGTAAGACAGTTTTTAATGTGTTAGAAGTTATATACACAAAAACTAATGTTAGGACTGCAATGATCAAGATTGTCAGTTTACAGCTTTCTGAGTCCAGTAATGTTGAAATAGTGTTTCTGTTCAAATTAAGTGAAATCAAGCCCAAATCTGCTCAAAAGCTTTTCTCTCTATTAGAGAAAGCTGTTTCATTCAATATTCAGTGCAAATCTTGCCAAACTGAAACAAGCGTATGCCTTAATGAAGTACAATGTTTTCTGCAATGCTGTAAGACAGTTTTTAATGTGTTAGAAGTTATATGCACAAAAACTAATGTTAGGACTGCAATGATCAAGATTGTCAGTTTACAGCTTTCTGAGTCCAGTAATGTTGAAATAGTGTTTCTGTTCAAATGAAGTGAAATCAAGCCCAAATCTGCTCAAAAGCTTTTCTCTCTATTAGATAAAGCTGTTTCATTCAGTATTCAGTGCAAATCTTGCCAAACTGAAACAAGCTTATGTCTTATGAAGTACAATGTTTTCTGCAATGCTGTAAGACAGTTTTTAATGTGTTAGAAGTTATATGCACAAAAACTAATGTTAGGACTTCAATGATCAAGATTGTCAGTTTACAGCTTTCTGAGTCCAGTAATGCTGAAATAGTGTTTCTGTTCAAATGAAGTGAAATCAAGCCCAAATCTGCTCAAAAGCTTTTCTCTCTAATAGAGAATGCGGTTTCATTGAGTATTCAGTGCAAATCTTGCCAAACTGAAACAAGCTTATGTCTTATGAAATGAAATGTTTTTTGCAATGCTGTAAGACAGTTTTTAATGTGTTAGAAGTTATATGCACAAAAACTAATGTTAGGACTTCAATGATCAAGATTGTCAGTTTACAGCTTTCTGAGTCCAGTAATGCTGAAATAGTGTTTCTGTTGAAATGAAGTGAAATCAAGCCCAAGTCTGCTCAAAAGCTTTTCTCTCTATTAGATAAAGCTGTTTCATTCAGTATTCAGTGCAAATCTTGCCAAACTGAAACAAGCTTATGCCTTATGAAGTACAATGTTTTCTGCAATGCTGTAAGACAGTTTTTAATGTGTTAGAAGTTATATGCACAAAAACTTATGTTAGGACTTCAATGATCAAGATTGTCAGTTTACAGCTTTCTGAGTCCAGTAATGCTGAAATAGTGTTTCTGTTCAAATGAAGTGAAATCAAGCCCAAATCTGCTCAAAAGCTTTTCTCTCTATTAGAGAAAGCTGTTTCATTCAGTATTCAGTGCAAATCTTGCCAAACTGAAACATGCTTATGTCTTATGAAATAAAATGTTTTCTGCAATGCTGTAAGACAGTTTTTAATGTGTTAGAAGTTATATACACAAAAACTAATGTTAGGACTGCAATGATCAAGATTGTCAGTTTACAGCTTTCTGAGTCCAGTAATGTTGAAATAGTGTTTCTGTTCAAATTAAGTGAAATCAAGCCCAAATCTGCTCAAAAGCTTTTCTCTCTATTAGATAAAGCTGTTTCATTCAGTATTCAGTGTAAATCTTGCCAACCTGAAACAAGCTTATGCCTTATGAAGTACAATGTTTTCTGCAATGCTGTAAGACAGTTTTTAATGTGTTAGAAGTTATATGCACAAAAACTAATGTTAGGACTTCAATGATCAAGATTGTCAGTTTACAGCTTTCTGAGTCCAGTAATGCTGAAATAGTGTTTCTGTTGAAATGAAGTGAAATCAAGCCCAAATCTGCTCAAAAGCTTTTCTCTCTATTAGATAAAGCTGTTTCATTCAGTATTCAGTGCAAATCTTGCCAAACTGAAACAAGCTTATGCCTTATGAAGTACAATGTTTTCTGCAATGCTGTAAGACAGTTTTTAATGTGTTAGAAGTTATATGCACAAAAACTTATGTTAGGACTTCAATGATCAAGATTGTCAGTTTACAGCTTTCTGAGTCCAGTAATGCTGAAATAGTGTTTCTGTTCAAATGAAGTGAAATCAAGCCCAAATCTGCTCAAAAGCTTTTCTCTCTAATAGAGAATGCGGTTTCATTGAGTATTCAGTGCAAATCTTGCCAAACTGAAACAAGCTTATGTCTTATGAAATGAAATGTTTTTTTGCAATGCTGTAAGACAGTTTTTAATGTGTTAGAAGTTATATGCACAAAAACTAATGTTAGGACTTCAATGATCAAGATTGTCAGTTTACAGCTTTCTGAGTCCAGTAATGCTGAAATAGTGTTTCTGTTGAAATGAAGTGAAATCAAGCCCAAATCTGCTCAAAAGCTTTTCTCTCTATTAGATAAAGCTGTTTCATTCAGTATTCAGTGCAAATCTTGCCAAACTGAAACAAGCTTATGTCTTATGAAGTACAATGTTTTCTGCAATGCTGTAAGACAGTTTTTAATGTGTTAGAAGTTATATGCACAAAAACTAATGTTAGGACTTCAATGATCAAGATTGTCAGTTTACAGCTTTCTGAGTCCAGTAATGCTGAAATAGTGTTTCTGTTGAAATGAAGTGAAATCAAGCCCAAATCTGCTCAAAAGCTTTTCTCTCTATTAGATAAAGCTGTTTCATTCAGTATTCAGTGCAAATCTTGCCAAACTGAAACAAGCTTATGCCTTATAAAGTACAATGTTTTCTGCAATGCTGTAAGACAGTTTTTAATGTGTTAGAAGTTATATGCACAAAAACTAATGTTAGGACTTCAATGATCAAGATTGTCAGTTTACAGCTTTCTGAGTCCAGTAATGCTGAAATAGTGTTTCTGTTCAAATAAAGTGAAATCAAGCCCAAATCTGCTCAAAAGCTTTTCTCTCTAATAGAGAATGCGGTTTCATTGAGTATTCAGTGCAAATCTTGCCAAACTGAAACAAGCTTATGTCTTATGAAATGAAATGTTTTCTGCAATGCTGTAAGACAGTTTTTAATGTGTTAGAAGTTATATGCACAAAAACTTATGTTAGGACTTCAATGATCAAGATTGTCAGTTTACAGCTTTCTGAGTCCAGTAATGCTGAAATAGTGTTTCTGTTCAAATAAAGTGAAATCAAGCCCAAATCTGCTCAAAAGCTTTTCTCTCTAATAGAGAATGCGGTTTCATTGAGTATTCAGTGCAAATCTTGCCAAACTGAAACAAGCTTATGTCTTATGAAATGAAATGTTTTTTGCAATGCTGTAAGACAGTTTTTAATGTGTTAGAAGTTATATGCACAAAAACTAATGTTAGGACTTCAATGATCAAGATTGTCAGTTTACAGCTTTCTGAGTCCAGTAATGCTGAAATAGTGTTTCTGTTGAAATGAAGTGAAATCAAGCCCAAGTCTGCTCAAAAGCTTTTCTCTCTATTAGATAAAGCTGTTTCATTCAGTATTCAGTGCAAATCTTGCCAAACTGAAACAAGCTTATGCCTTATGAAGTACAATGTTTTCTGCAATGCTGTAAGACAGTTTTTAATGTGTTAGAAGTTATATGCACAAAAACTTATGTTAGGACTTCAATGATCAAGATTGTCAGTTTACAGCTTTCTGAGTCCAGTAATGCTGAAATAGTGTTTCTGTTCAAATGAAGTGAAATCAAGCCCAAATCTGCTCAAAAGCTTTTCTCTCTATTAGAGAAAGCTGTTTCATTCAGTATTCAGTGCAAATCTTGCCAAACTGAAACATGCTTATGTCTTATGAAATAAAATGTTTTCTGCAATGCTGTAAGACAGTTTTTAATGTGTTAGAAGTTATATACACAAAAACTAATGTTAGGACTGCAATGATCAAGATTGTCAGTTTACAGCTTTCTGAGTCCAGTAATGTTGAAATAGTGTTTCTGTTCAAATTAAGTGAAATCAAGCCCAAATCTGCTCAAAAGCTTTTCTCTCTATTAGAGAAAGCTGTTTCATTCAATATTCAGTGCAAATCTTGCCAAACTGAAACAAGCGTATGCCTTAATGAAGTACAATGTTTTCTGCAATGCTGTAAGACAGTTTTTAATGTGTTAGAAGTTATATGCACAAAAACTAATGTTAGGACTGCAATGATCAAGATTGTCAGTTTACAGCTTTCTGAGTCCAGTAATGTTGAAATAGTGTTTCTGTTCAAATGAAGTGAAATCAAGCCCAAATCTGCTCAAAAGCTTTTCTCTCTATTAGATAAAGCTGTTTCATTCAGTATTCAGTGCAAATCTTGCCAAACTGAAACAAGCTTATGTCTTATGAAGTACAATGTTTTCTGCAATGCTGTAAGACAGTTTTTAATGTGTTAGAAGTTATATGCACAAAAACTAATGTTAGGACTTCAATGATCAAGATTGTCAGTTTACAGCTTTCTGAGTCCAGTAATGCTGAAATAGTGTTTCTGTTGAAATGAAGTGAAATCAAGCCCAAATCTGCTCAAAAGCTTTTCTCTCTATTAGATAAAGCTGTTTCATTCAGTATTCAGTGCAAATCTTGCCAAACTGAAACAAGCTTATGCCTTATAAAGTACAATGTTTTCTGCAATGCTGTAAGACAGTTTTTAATGTGTTAGAAGTTATATGCACAAAAACTAATGTTAGGACTTCAATGATCAAGATTGTCAGTTTACAGCTTTCTGAGTCCAGTAATGCTGAAATAGTGTTTCTGTTGAAATGAAGTGAAATCAAGCCCAAGTCTGCTCAAAAGCTTTTCTCTCTATTAGATAAAGCTGTTTCATTCAGTATTCAGTGCAAATCTTGCCAAACTGAAACAAGCTTATGCCTTATGAAGTACAATGTTTTCTGCAATGCTGTAAGACAGTTTTTAATGTGTTAGAAGTTATATGCACAAAAACTTATGTTAGGACTTCAATGATCAAGATTGTCAGTTTACAGCTTTCTGAGTCCAGTAATGCTGAAATAGTGTTTCTGTTCAAATGAAGTGAAATCAAGCCCAAATCTGCTCAAAAGCTTTTCTCTCTATTAGAGAAAGCTGTTTCATTCAGTATTCAGTGCAAATCTTGCCAAACTGAAACATGCTTATGTCTTATGAAATAAAATGTTTTCTGCAATGCTGTAAGACAGTTTTTAATGTGTTAGAAGTTATTTGCACAAAAACTAATGTTAGGACTTCAATGATCAAGATTGTCAGTTAACAGCTTTCTGAGTCCAGTAATGCTGAAATAGTGTTCCTGTTGAAATGAAGTGAAATCAAGCCCAAATCTGCTCAAAAGCTTTTCTCTCTATTAGATAAAGCTGTTTCATTCAGTATTCAGTGCAAATCTTGCCAAACTGAAACAAGCTTATGTCTTATGAAGTACAATGTTTTCTGCAATGCTGTAAGACAGTTTTTAATGTGTTAGAAGTTATATGCACAAAAACTAATGTTAGGACTTCAATGATCAAGATTGTCAGTTTACAGCTTTCTGAGTCCAGTAATGCTGAAATAGTGTTTCTGTTGAAATGAAGTGAAATCAAGCCCAAATCTGCTCAAAAGCTTTTCTCTCTATTAGATAAAGCTGTTTCATTCAGTATTCAGTGCAAATCTTGCCAAACTGAAACAAGCTTATGTCTTATGAAGTACAATGTTTTCTGCAATGCTGTAAGACAGTTTTTAATGTGTTAGAAGTTATATGCACAAAAACTTATGTTAGGACTTCAATGATCAAGATTGTCAGTTTACAGCTTTCTGAGTCCAGTAATGCTGAAATAGTGTTTCTGTTGAAATGAAGTGAAATCAAGCCCAAATCTGCTCAAAAGCTTTTCTCTCTATTAGATAAAGCTGTTTCATTCAGTATTCAGTGCAAATCTTGCCAAACTGAAACAAGCTTATGTCTTATGAAGTACAATGTTTTCTGCAATGCTGTAAGACAGTTTTTAATGTGTTAGAAGTTATATGCACAAAAACTAATGTTAGGACTTCAATGATCAAGATTGTCAGTTTACAGCTTTCTGAGTCCAGTAATGCTGAAATAGTGTTTCTGTTGAAATGAAGTGAAATCAAGCCCAAATCTGCTCAAAAGCTTTTCTCTCTATTAGATAAAGCTGTTTCATTCAGTATTCAGTGCAAATCTTGCCAAACTGAAACAAGCTTATGTCTTATGAAGTACAATGTTTTCTGCAATGCTGTAAGACAGTTTTAATGTGTTAGAAGTTATATGCACAAAAACTTATGTTAGGACTTCAATGATCAAGATTGTCAGTTTACAGCTTTCTGAGTCCAGTAATGCTGAAATAGTGTTTCTGTTGAAATGAAGTGAAATCAAGCCCAAATCTGCTCAAAAGCTTTTCTCTCTATTAGATAAAGCTGTTTCATTCAGTATTCAGTGCAAATCTTGCCAAACTGAAACAAGCTTATGTCTTATGAAGTACAATGTTTTCTGCAATGCTGTAAGACAGTTTTTAATGTGTTAGAAGTTATATGCACAAAAACTAATGTTAGGACTTCAATGATCAAGATTGTCAGTTTACAGCTTTCTGAGTCCAGTAATGCTGAAATAGTGTTTCTGTTGAAATGAAGTGAAATCAAGCCCAAATCTGCTCAAAAGCTTTTCTCTCTATTAGATAAAGCTGTTTCATTCAGTATTCAGTGCAAATCTTGCCAAACTGAAACAAGCTTATGTCTTATGAAGTACAATGTTTTCTGCAATGCTGTAAGACAGCTTTTAATGTGTTAGAAGTTATATGCACAAAAACTTATGTTAGGACTTCAATGATCAAGATTGTCAGTTTACAGCTTTCTGAGTCCAGTAATGCTGAAATAGTGTTTCTGTTGAAATGAAGTGAAATCAAGCCCAAATCTGCTCAAAAGCTTTTCTCTCTATTAGATAAAGCTGTTTCATTCAGTATTCAGTGCAAATCTTGCCAAACTGAAACAAGCTTATGCCTTATGAAGTACAATGTTTTCTGCAATGCTGTAAGACAGTTTTTAATGTGTTAGAAGTTATATGCACAAAAACTAATGTTAGGACTTCAATGATCAAGATTGTCAGTTTACAGCTTTCTGAGTCCAGTAATGCTGAAATAGTGTTTCTGTTCAAATGAAGTGAAATCAAGCCCAAATCTGCTCAAAAGCTTTTCTCTCTATTAGAGAAAGCTGTATCATTCAGTATTCAGTGCAAATCTCGCCAAACTGAAACATGCTTATGTCTTATGAAATAAAATGTTTTCTGCAATGCTGTAAGACAGTTTTTAATGTGTTAGAAGTTATATACACAAAAACTAATGTTAGGACTGCAATGATCAAGATTGTCAGTTTACAGCTTTCTGAGTCCAGTAATGCTGAAATAGTGTTTCTGTTGAAATGAAGTGAAATCAAGCCCAAATCTGCTCAAAAGCTTTTCTCTCTATTAGATAAAGCTGTTTCATTCAGTATTCAGTGCAAATCTTGCCAAACTGAAACAAGCTTATGCCTTATGAAGTACAATGTTTTCTGCAATGCTGTAAGACAGTTTTTAATGTGTTAGAAGTTATATGCACAAAAACTAATGTTAGGACTGCAATGATCAAGATTGTCAGTTTACAGCTTTCTGAGTCCAGTAATGTTGAAATAGTGTTTCTGTTCAAATGAAGTGAAATCAAGCCCAAATCTGCTCAAAAGCTTTTCTCTCTATTAGAGAAAGCTGTATCATTCAGTATTCAGTGCAAATCTTGCCAAACTGAAACATGCTTATGTCTTATGAAATAAAATGTGTTCTGCAATGCTGTAAGACAGTTTTTAATGTGTTAGAAGTTATATACACAAAAACTAATGTTAGGACTGCAATGATCAAGATTGTCAGTTTACAGCTTTCTGAGTCCAGTAATGTTGAAATAGTGTTTCTGTTCAAATGAAGTGAAATCAAGCCCAAATCTGCTCAAAAGCTTTTCTCTCTATTAGAGAAAGCTGTTTCATTCAATATTCAGTGCAAATCTTGCCAAACTGAAACAAGCTTATGCCTTATGAAGTACAATGTTTTCTGCAATGCTGTAAGACAGTTTTTAATGTGTTAGAAGTTATTTGCACAAAAACTTATGTTAGGACTTCAATGATCAAGATTGTCAGTTTACAGCTTTCTGAGTCCAGTAATGTTGAAATAGTGTTTCTGTTCAAATGAAGTGAAATCAAGCCCAAATCTGCTCAAAAGCTTTTCTCTCTATTAGAGAAAGCTGTTTCATTCAATATTCAGTGCAAATCTTGCCAAACTGAAACAAGCTTATGCCTTATGAAGTACAATGTTTTCTGCAATGCTGTAAGACAGTTTTTAATGTGTTAGAAGTTATTTGCACAAAAACTTATGTTAGGACTTCAATGATCAAGATTGTCAGTTAACAGCTTTCTGAGTCCAGTAATGCTGAAATAGTGTTCCTGTTGAAATGAAGTGAAATCAAGCCCAAATCTGCTCAAAAGCTTTTCTCTCTATTAGATAAAGCTGTTTCATTCAGTATTCAGTGCAAATCTTGCCAAACTGAAACAAGCTTATGTCTTATGAAGTACAATGTTTTCTGCAATGCTGTAAGACAGTTTTTAATGTGTTAGAAGTTATATGCACAAAAACTAATGTTAGGACTTCAATGATCAAGATTGTCAGTTTACAGCTTTCTGAGTCCAGTAATGCTGAAATAGTGTTTCTGTTGAAATGAAGTGAAATCAAGCCCAAATCTGCTCAAAAGCTTTTCTCTCTATTAGATAAAGCTGTTTCATTCAGTATTCAGTGCAAATCTTGCCAAACTGAAACAAGCTTATGTCTTATGAAGTACAATGTTTTCTGCAATGCTGTAAGACAGTTTTTAATGTGTTAGAAGTTATATGCACAAAAACTTATGTTAGGACTTCAATGATCAAGATTGTCAGTTTACAGCTTTCTGAGTCCAGTAATGCTGAAATAGTGTTTCTGTTGAAATGAAGTGAAATCAAGCCCAAATCTGCTCAAAAGCTTTTCTCTCTATTAGATAAAGCTGTTTCATTCAGTATTCAGTGCAAATCTTGCCAAACTGAAACAAGCTTATGTCTTATGAAGTACAATGTTTTCTGCAATGCTGTAAGACAGCTTTTAATGTGTTAGAAGTTATATGCACAAAAACTTATGTTAGGACTGCAATGATCAAGATTGTCAGTTTACAGCTTTCTGAGTCCAGTAATGTTGAAATAGTGTTTCTGTTCAAATTAAGTGAAATCAAGCCCAAATCTGCTCAAAAGCTTTTCTCTCTATTAGATAAAGCTGTTTCATTCAGTATTCAGTGTAAATCTTGCCAACCTGAAACAAGCTTATGCCTTATGAAGTACAATGTTTTCTGCAATGCTGTAAGACAGTTTTTAATGTGTTAGAAGTTATATGCACAAAAACTAATGTTAGGACTTCAATGATCAAGATTGTCAGTTTACAGCTTTCTGAGTCCAGTAATGCTGAAATAGTGTTTCTGTTCAAATGAAGTGAAATCAAGCCCAAATCTGCTCAAAAGCTTTTCTCTCTATTAGAGAAAGCTGTATCATTCAGTATTCAGTGCAAATCTTGCCAAACTGAAACATGCTTATGTCTTATGAAATAAAATGTGTTCTGCAATGCTGTAAGACAGTTTTTAATGTGTTAGAAGTTATATACACAAAAACTAATGTTAGGACTGCAATGATCAAGATTGTCAGTTTACAGCTTTCTGAGTCCAGTAATGTTGAAATAGTGTTTCTGTTCAAATGAAGTGAAATCAAGCCCAAATCTGCTCAAAAGCTTTTCTCTCTATTAGAGAAAGCTGTTTCATTCAATATTCAGTGCAAATCTTGCCAAACTGAAACAAGCTTATGCCTTATGAAGTACAATGTTTTCTGCAATGCTGTAAGACAGTTTTTAATGTGTTAGAAGTTATTTGCACAAAAACTAATGTTAGGACTTCAATGATCAAGATTGTCAGTTTACAGCTTTCTGAGTCCAGTAATGCTGAAATAGTGTTTCTGTTCAAATGAAGTGAAATCAAGCCCAAATCTGCTCAAAAGCTTTTCTCTCTATTAGATAAAGCTGTTTCATTCAGTATTCAGTGCAAATCTTGCCAAACTGAAACAAGCTTATGCCTTATGAAGTACAATGTTTTCTGCAATGCTGTAAGACAGTTTTTAATGTGTTAGAAGTTATATGCACAAAAACTTATGTTAGGACTTCAATGATCAAGATTGTCAGTTTACAGCTTTCTGAGTCCAGTAATGCTGAAATAGTGTTTCTGTTCAAATGAAGTGAAATCAAGCCCAAATCTGCTCAAAAGCTTTTCTCTCTAATAGAGAATGCGGTTTCATTGAGTATTCAGTGCAAATCTTGCCAAACTGAAACAAGCTTATGTCTTATGAAATGAAATGTTTTTTTGCAATGCTGTAAGACAGTTTTTAATGTGTTAGAAGTTATATGCACAAAAACTAATGTTAGGACTTCAATGATCAAGATTGTCAGTTTACAGCTTTCTGAGTCCAGTAATGCTGAAATAGTGTTTCTGTTGAAATGAAGTGAAATCAAGCCCAAATCTGCTCAAAAGCTTTTCTCTCTATTAGATAAAGCTGTTTCATTCAGTATTCAGTGCAAATCTTGCCAAACTGAAACAAGCTTATGTCTTATGAAGTACAATGTTTTCTGCAATGCTGTAAGACAGCTTTTAATGTGTTAGAAGTTATATGCACAAAAACTTATGTTAGGACTTCAATGATCAAGATTGTCAGTTTACAGCTTTCTGAGTCCAGTAATGCTGAAATAGTGTTTCTGTTGAAATGAAGTGAAATCAAGCCCAAATCTGCTCAAAAGCTTTTCTCTCTATTAGATAAAGCTGTTTCATTCAGTATTCAGTGCAAATCTTGCCAAACTGAAACAAGCTTATGCCTTATGAAGTACAATGTTTTCTGCAATGCTGTAAGACAGTTTTTAATGTGTTAGAAGTTATATGCACAAAAACTAATGTTAGGACTTCAATGATCAAGATTGTCAGTTTACAGCTTTCTGAGTCCAGTAATGCTGAAATAGTGTTTCTGTTCAAATGAAGTGAAATCAAGCCCAAATCTGCTCAAAAGCTTTTCTCTCTATTAGAGAAAGCTGTTTCATTCAGTATTCAGTGCAAATCTTGCCAAACTGAAACATGCTTATGTCTTATGAAATAAAATGTTTTCTGCAATGCTGTAAGACAGTTTTTAATGTGTTAGAAGTTATATACACAAAAACTAATGTTAGGACTGCAATGATCAAGATTGTCAGTTTACAGCTTTCTGAGTCCAGTAATGTTGAAATAGTGTTTCTGTTCAAATGAAGTGAAATCAAGCCCAAATCTGCTCAAAAGCTTTTCTCTCTATTAGAGAAAGCTGTTTCATTCAATATTCAGTGCAAATCTTGCCAAACTGAAACAAGCGTATGCCTTATGAAGTACAATGTTTTCTGCAATGCTGTAAGACAGTTTTTAATGTGTTAGAAGTTATATGCACAAAAACTAATGTTAGGACTGCAATGATCAAGATTGTCAGTTTACAGCTTTCTGAGTCCAGTAATGTTGAAATAGTGTTTCTGTTCAAATGAAGTGAAATCAAGCCCAAATCTGCTCAAAAGCTTTTCTCTCTATTAGAGAAAGCTGTTTCATTCAATATTCAGTGCAAATCTTGCCAAACTGAAACAAGCTTATGCCTTATGAAGTACAATGTTTTCTGCAATGCTGTAAGACAGTTTTTAATGTGTTAGAAGTTATATGCACAAAAACTTATGTTAGGACTTCAATGATCAAGATTGTCAGTTTACAGCTTTCTGAGTCCAGTAATGCTGAAATAGTGTTTCTGTTGAAATGAAGTGAAATCAAGCCCAAATCTGCTCAAAAGCTTTTCTCTCTATTAGATAAAGCTGTTTCATTCAGTATTCAGTGCAAATCTTGCCAAACTGAAACAAGCTTATGTCTTATGAAGTACAATGTTTTCTGCAATGCTGTAAGACAGTTTTTAATGTGTTAGAAGTTATATGCACAAAAACTAATGTTAGGACTTCAATGATCAAGATTGTCAGTTTACAGCTTTCTGAGTCCAGTAATGCTGAAATAGTGTTTCTGTTGAAATGAAGTGAAATCAAGCCCAAATCTGCTCAAAAGCTTTTCTCTCTATTAGATAAAGCTGTTTCATTCAGTATTCAGTGCAAATCTTGCCAAACTGAAACAAGCTTATGTCTTATGAAGTACAATGTTTTCTGCAATGCTGTAAGACAGTTTTTAATGTGTTAGAAGTTATATGCACAAAAACTTATGTTAGGACTTCAATGATCAAGATTGTCAGTTTACAGCTTTCTGAGTCCAGTAATGCTGAAATAGTGTTTCTGTTGAAATGAAGTGAAATCAAGCCCAAATCTGCTCAAAAGCTTTACTCTCTATTAGAGAAAGCTGTTTCATTCAATATTCAGTGCAAATCTTGCCAAACTGAAACAAGCTTATGCCTTATGAAGTACAATGTTTTCTGCAATGCTGTAAGACAGTTTTTAATGTGTTAGAAGTTATATGCACAAAAACTAATGTTAGGACTTCAATGATCAAGATTGTCAGTTTACAGCTTTCTGAGTCCAGTAATGCTGAAATAGTGTTTCTGTTGAAATGAAGTGAAATCAAGCCCAAATCTGCTCAAAAGCTTTTCTCTCTATTAGAGAAAGCTGTTTCATTCAATATTCAGTGCAAATCTTGCCAAACTGAAACAAGCTTATGCCTTATGAAGTACAATGTTTTCTGCAATGCTGTAAGACAGTTTTTAATGTGTTAGAAGTTATATGCACAAAAACTTATGTTAGGACTTCAATGATCAAGATTGTCAGTTTACAGCTTTCTGAGTCCAGTAATGCTGAAATAGTGTTTCTGTTGAAATGAAGTGAAATCAAGCCCAAATCTGCTCAAAAGCTTTTCTCTCTATTAGATAAAGCTGTTTCATTCAGTATTCAGTGCAAATCTTGCCAAACTGAAACAAGCTTATGCCTTATGAAGTACAATGTTTTCTGCAATGCTGTAAGACAGTTTTTAATGTGTTAGAAGTTATATGCACAAAAACTTATGTTAGGACTTCAATGATCAAGATTGTCAGTTTACAGCTTTCTGAGTCCAGTAATGCTGAAATAGTGTTTCTGTTCAAATGAAGTGAAATCAAGCCCAAATCTGCTCAAAAGCTTTTCTCTCTATTAGATAAAGCTGTTTCATTCAGTATTCAGTGCAAATCTTGCCAAACTGAAACAAGCTTATGTCTTATGAAATGAAATGTTTTTTTGCAATGCTGTAAGACAGTTTTTAATGTGTTAGAAGTTATATGCACAAAAACTAATGTTAGGACTTCAATGATCAAGATTGTCAGTTTACAGCTTTCTGAGTCCAGTAATGCTGAAATAGTGTTTCTGTTGAAATGAAGTGAAATCAAGCCCAAATCTGCTCAAAAGCTTTTCTCTCTATTAGATAAAGCTGTTTCATTCAGTATTCAGTGCAAATCTTGCCAAACTGAAACAAGCTTATGTCTTATGAAGTACAATGTTTTCTGCAATGCTGTAAGACAGTTTTTAATGTGTTAGAAGTTATATGCACAAAAACTAATGTTAGGACTTCAATGATCAAGATTGTCAGTTTACAGCTTTCTGAGTCCAGTAATGCTGAAATAGTGTTTCTGTTGAAATGAAGTGAAATCAAGCCCAAATCTGCTCAAAAGCTTTTCTCTCTATTAGATAAAGCTGTTTCATTCAGTATTCAGTGCAAATCTTGCCAAACTGAAACAAGCTTATGCCTTATAAAGTACAATGTTTTCTGCAATGCTGTAAGACAGTTTTTAATGTGTTAGAAGTTATATGCACAAAAACTAATGTTAGGACTTCAATGATCAAGATTGTCAGTTTACAGCTTTCTGAGTCCAGTAATGCTGAAATAGTGTTTCTGTTCAAATAAAGTGAAATCAAGCCCAAATCTGCTCAAAAGCTTTTCTCTCTAATAGAGAATGCGGTTTCATTGAGTATTCAGTGCAAATCTTGCCAAACTGAAACAAGCTTATGTCTTATGAAATGAAATGTTTTTTGCAATGCTGTAAGACAGTTTTTAATGTGTTAGAAGTTATATGCACAAAAACTAATGTTAGGACTTCAATGATCAAGATTGTCAGTTTACAGCTTTCTGAGTCCAGTAATGCTGAAATAGTGTTTCTGTTGAAATGAAGTGAAATCAAGCCCAAGTCTGCTCAAAAGCTTTTCTCTCTATTAGATAAAGCTGTTTCATTCAGTATTCAGTGCAAATCTTGCCAAACTGAAACAAGCTTATGCCTTATGAAGTACAATGTTTTCTGCAATGCTGTAAGACAGTTTTTAATGTGTTAGAAGTTATATGCACAAAAACTTATGTTAGGACTTCAATGATCAAGATTGTCAGTTTACAGCTTTCTGAGTCCAGTAATGCTGAAATAGTGTTTCTGTTCAAATGAAGTGAAATCAAGCCCAAATCTGCTCAAAAGCTTTTCTCTCTATTAGAGAAAGCTGTTTCATTCAGTATTCAGTGCAAATCTTGCCAAACTGAAACATGCTTATGTCTTATGAAATAAAATGTTTTCTGCAATGCTGTAAGACAGTTTTTAATGTGTTAGAAGTTATATACACAAAAACTAATGTTAGGACTGCAATGATCAAGATTGTCAGTTTACAGCTTTCTGAGTCCAGTAATGTTGAAATAGTGTTTCTGTTCAAATTAAGTGAAATCAAGCCCAAATCTGCTCAAAAGCTTTTCTCTCTATTAGAGAAAGCTGTTTCATTCAATATTCAGTGCAAATCTTGCCAAACTGAAACAAGCGTATGCCTTAATGAAGTACAATGTTTTCTGCAATGCTGTAAGACAGTTTTTAATGTGTTAGAAGTTATATGCACAAAAACTAATGTTAGGACTGCAATGATCAAGATTGTCAGTTTACAGCTTTCTGAGTCCAGTAATGTTGAAATAGTGTTTCTGTTCAAATGAAGTGAAATCAAGCCCAAATCTGCTCAAAAGCTTTTCTCTCTATTAGATAAAGCTGTTTCATTCAGTATTCAGTGCAAATCTTGCCAAACTGAAACAAGCTTATGTCTTATGAAGTACAATGTTTTCTGCAATGCTGTAAGACAGTTTTTAATGTGTTAGAAGTTATATGCACAAAAACTAATGTTAGGACTTCAATGATCAAGATTGTCAGTTTACAGCTTTCTGAGTCCAGTAATGCTGAAATAGTGTTTCTGTTGAAATGAAGTGAAATCAAGCCCAAATCTGCTCAAAAGCTTTTCTCTCTATTAGATAAAGCTGTTTCATTCAGTATTCAGTGCAAATCTTGCCAAACTGAAACAAGCATATGTCTTATGAAGTACAATGTTTTCTGCAATGCTGTAAGACAGTTTTTAATGTGTTAGAAGTTATATGCACAAAAACTAATGTTAGGACTTCAATGATCAAGATTGTCAGTTTACAGCTTTCTGAGTCCAGTAATGCTGAAATAGTGTTTCTGTTGAAATGAAGTGAAATCAAGCCCAAATCTGCTCAAAAGCTTTTCTCTCTATTAGATAAAGCTGTTTCATTCAGTATTCAGTGCAAATCTTGCCAAACTGAAACAAGCTTATGCCTTATAAAGTACAATGTTTTCTGCAATGCTGTAAGACAGTTTTTAATGTGTTAGAAGTTATATGCACAAAAACTAATGTTAGGACTTCAATGATCAAGATTGTCAGTTTACAGCTTTCTGAGTCCAGTAATGCTGAAATAGTGTTTCTGTTCAAATAAAGTGAAATCAAGCCCAAATCTGCTCAAAAGCTTTTCTCTCTAATAGAGAATGCGGTTTCATTGAGTATTCAGTGCAAATCTTGCCAAACTGAAACAAGCTTACGTCTTATGAAATGAAATGTTTTTTGCAATGCTGTAAGACAGTTTTTAATGTGTTAGAAGTTATATGCACAAAAACTAATGTTAGGACTTCAATGATCAAGATTGTCAGTTTACAGCTTTCTGAGTCCAGTAATGCTGAAATAGTGTTTCTGTTGAAATGAAGTGAAATCAAGCCCAAGTCTGCTCAAAAGCTTTTCTCTCTATTAGATAAAGCTGTTTCATTCAGTATTCAGTGCAAATCTTGCCAAACTGAAACAAGCTTATGCCTTATGAAGTACAATGTTTTCTGCAATGCTGTAAGACAGTTTTTAATGTGTTAGAAGTTATATGCACAAAAACTTATGTTAGGACTTCAATGATCAAGATTGTCAGTTTACAGCTTTCTGAGTCCAGTAATGCTGAAATAGTGTTTCTGTTCAAATGAAGTGAAATCAAGCCCAAATCTGCTCAAAAGCTTTTCTCTCTATTAGAGAAAGCTGTTTCATTCAGTATTCAGTGCAAATCTTGCCAAACTGAAACATGCTTATGTCTTATGAAATAAAATGTTTTCTGCAATGCTGTAAGACAGTTTTTAATGTGTTAGAAGTTATATACACAAAAACTAATGTTAGGACTGCAATGATCAAGATTGTCAGTTTACAGCTTTCTGAGTCCAGTAATGTTGAAATAGTGTTTCTGTTCAAATTAAGTGAAATCAAGCCCAAATCTGCTCAAAAGCTTTTCTCTCTATTAGATAAAGCTGTTTCATTCAGTATTCAGTGTAAATCTTGCCAACCTGAAACAAGCTTATGCCTTATGAAGTACAATGTTTTCTGCAATGCTGTAAGACAGTTTTTAATGTGTTAGAAGTTATATGCACAAAAACTAATGTTAGGACTTCAATGATCAAGATTGTCAGTTTACAGCTTTCTGAGTCCAGTAATGCTGAAATAGTGTTTCTGTTCAAATGAAGTGAAATCAAGCCCAAATCTGCTCAAAAGCTTTTCTCTCTATTAGAGAAAGCTGTATCATTCAGTATTCAGTGCAAATCTTGCCAAACTGAAACATGCTTATGTCTTATGAAATAAAATGTGTTCTGCAATGCTGTAAGACAGTTTTTAATGTGTTAGAAGTTATATACACAAAAACTAATGTTAGGACTGCAATGATCAAGATTGTCAGTTTACAGCTTTCTGAGTCCAGTAATGTTGAAATAGTGTTTCTGTTCAAATGAAGTGAAATCAAGCCCAAATCTGCTCAAAAGCTTTTCTCTCTATTAGAGAAAGCTGTTTCATTCAATATTCAGTGCAAATCTTGCCAAACTGAAACAAGCTTATGCCTTATGAAGTACAATGTTTTCTGCAATGCTGTAAGACAGTTTTTAATGTGTTAGAAGTTATTTGCACAAAAACTTATGTTAGGACTTCAATGATCAAGATTGTCAGTTTACAGCTTTCTGAGTCCAGTAATGTTGAAATAGTGTTTCTGTTCAAATGAAGTGAAATCAAGCCCAAATCTGCTCAAAAGCTTTTCTCTCTATTAGAGAAAGCTGTTTCATTCAATATTCAGTGCAAATCTTGCCAAACTGAAACAAGCTTATGCCTTATGAAGTACAATGTTTTCTGCAATGCTGTAAGACAGTTTTTAATGTGTTAGAAGTTATTTGCACAAAAACTTATGTTAGGACTTCAATGATCAAGATTGTCAGTTAACAGCTTTCTGAGTCCAGTAATGCTGAAATAGTGTTCCTGTTGAAATGAAGTGAAATCAAGCCCAAATCTGCTCAAAAGCTTTTCTCTCTATTAGATAAAGCTGTTTCATTCAGTATTCAGTGCAAATCTTGCCAAACTGAAACAAGCTTATGTCTTATGAAGTACAATGTTTTCTGCAATGCTGTAAGACAGTTTTTAATGTGTTAGAAGTTATATGCACAAAAACTAATGGTAGGACTTCAATGATCAAGATTGTCAGTTTACAGCTTTCTGAGTCCAGTAATGCTGAAATAGTGTTTCTGTTGAAATGAAGTGAAATCAAGCCCAAATCTGCTCAAAAGCTTTTCTCTCTATTAGATAAAGCTGTTTCATTCAGTATTCAGTGCAAATCTTGCCAAACTGAAACAAGCTTATGTCTTATGAAGTACAATGTTTTCTGCAATGCTGTAAGACAGTTTTTAATGTGTTAGAAGTTATATGCACAAAAACTTATGTTAGGACTTCAATGATCAAGATTGTCAGTTTACAGCTTTCTGAGTCCAGTAATGCTGAAATAGTGTTTCTGTTGAAATGAAGTGAAATCAAGCCCAAATCTGCTCAAAAGCTTTTCTCTCTATTAGATAAAGCTGTTTCATTCAGTATTCAGTGCAAATCTTGCCAAACTGAAACAAGCTTATGTCTTATGAAGTACAATGTTTTCTGCAATGCTGTAAGACAGTTTTTAATGTGTTAGAAGTTATATGCACAAAAACTAATGTTAGGACTTCAATGATCAAGATTGTCAGTTTACAGCTTTCTGAGTCCAGTAATGCTGAAATAGTGTTTCTGTTGAAATGAAGTGAAATCAAGCCCAAATCTGCTCAAAAGCTTTTCTCTCTATTAGATAAAGCTGTTTCATTCAGTATTCAGTGCAAATCTTGCCAAACTGAAACAAGCTTATGTCTTATGAAGTACAATGTTTTCTGCAATGCTGTAAGACAGTTTTTAATGTGTTAGAAGTTATATGCACAAAAACTTATGTTAGGACTTCAATGATCAAGATTGTCAGTTTACAGCTTTCTGAGTCCAGTAATGCTGAAATAGTGTTTCTGTTGAAATGAAGTGAAATCAAGCCCAAATCTGCTCAAAAGCTTTTCTCTCTATTAGATAAAGCTGTTTCATTCAGTATTCAGTGCAAATCTTGCCAAACTGAAACAAGCTTATGTCTTATGAAGTACAATGTTTTCTGCAATGCTGTAAGACAGTTTTTAATGTGTTAGAAGTTATATGCACAAAAACTAATGTTAGGACTTCAATGATCAAGATTGTCAGTTTACAGCTTTCTGAGTCCAGTAATGCTGAAATAGTGTTTCTGTTGAAATGAAGTGAAATCAAGCCCAAATCTGCTCAAAAGCTTTTCTCTCTATTAGATAAAGCTGTTTCATTCAGTATTCAGTGCAAATCTTGCCAAACTGAAACAAGCTTATGTCTTATGAAGTACAATGTTTTCTGCAATGCTGTAAGACAGCTTTTAATGTGTTAGAAGTTATATGCACAAAAACTTATGTTAGGACTTCAATGATCAAGATTGTCAGTTTACAGCTTTCTGAGTCCAGTAATGCTGAAATAGTGTTTCTGTTGAAATGAAGTGAAATCAAGCCCAAATCTGCTCAAAAGCTTTTCTCTCTATTAGATAAAGCTGTTTCATTCAGTATTCAGTGCAAATCTTGCCAAACTGAAACAAGCTTATGCCTTATGAAGTACAATGTTTTCTGCAATGCTGTAAGACAGTTTTTAATGTGTTAGAAGTTATATGCACAAAAACTAATGTTAGGACTTCAATGATCAAGATTGTCAGTTTACAGCTTTCTGAGTCCAGTAATGCTGAAATAGTGTTTCTGTTCAAATGAAGTGAAATCAAGCCCAAATCTGCTCAAAAGCTTTTCTCTCTATTAGAGAAAGCTGTATCATTCAGTATTCAGTGCAAATCTCGCCAAACTGAAACATGCTTATGTCTTATGAAATAAAATGTTTTCTGCAATGCTGTAAGACAGTTTTTAATGTGTTAGAAGTTATATACACAAAAACTAATGTTAGGACTGCAATGATCAAGATTGTCAGTTTACAGCTTTCTGAGTCCAGTAATGCTGAAATAGTGTTTCTGTTGAAATGAAGTGAAATCAAGCCCAAATCTGCTCAAAAGCTTTTCTCTCTATTAGATAAAGCTGTTTCATTCAGTATTCAGTGCAAATCTTGCCAAACTGAAACAAGCTTATGCCTTATGAAGTACAATGTTTTCTGCAATGCTGTAAGACAGTTTTTAATGTGTTAGAAGTTATATGCACAAAAACTAATGTTAGGACTGCAATGATCAAGATTGTCAGTTTACAGCTTTCTGAGTCCAGTAATGTTGAAATAGTGTTTCTGTTCAAATGAAGTGAAATCAAGCCCAAATCTGCTCAAAAGCTTTTCTCTCTATTAGAGAAAGCTGTATCATTCAGTATTCAGTGCAAATCTTGCCAAACTGAAACATGCTTATGTCTTATGAAATAAAATGTGTTCTGCAATGCTGTAAGACAGTTTTTAATGTGTTAGAAGTTATATACACAAAAACTAATGTTAGGACTGCAATGATCAAGATTGTCAGTTTACAGCTTTCTGAGTCCAGTAATGTTGAAATAGTGTTTCTGTTCAAATGAAGTGAAATCAAGCCCAAATCTGCTCAAAAGCTTTTCTCTCTATTAGAGAAAGCTGTTTCATTCAATATTCAGTGCAAATCTTGCCAAACTGAAACAAGCTTATGCCTTATGAAGTACAATGTTTTCTGCAATGCTGTAAGACAGTTTTTAATGTGTTAGAAGTTATTTGCACAAAAACTTATGTTAGGACTTCAATGATCAAGATTGTCAGTTTACAGCTTTCTGAGTCCAGTAATGTTGAAATAGTGTTTCTGTTCAAATGAAGTGAAATCAAGCCCAAATCTGCTCAAAAGCTTTTCTCTCTATTAGAGAAAGCTGTTTCATTCAATATTCAGTGCAAATCTTGCCAAACTGAAACAAGCTTATGCCTTATGAAGTACAATGTTTTCTGCAATGCTGTAAGACAGTTTTTAATGTGTTAGAAGTTATTTGCACAAAAACTTATGTTAGGACTTCAATGATCAAGATTGTCAGTTAACAGCTTTCTGAGTCCAGTAATGCTGAAATAGTGTTCCTGTTGAAATGAAGTGAAATCAAGCCCAAATCTGCTCAAAAGCTTTTCTCTCTATTAGATAAAGCTGTTTCATTCAGTATTCAGTGCAAATCTTGCCAAACTGAAACAAGCTTATGTCTTATGAAGTACAATGTTTTCTGCAATGCTGTAAGACAGTTTTTAATGTGTTAGAAGTTATATGCACAAAAACTAATGTTAGGACTTCAATGATCAAGATTGTCAGTTTACAGCTTTCTGAGTCCAGTAATGCTGAAATAGTGTTTCTGTTGAAATGAAGTGAAATCAAGCCCAAATCTGCTCAAAAGCTTTTCTCTCTATTAGATAAAGCTGTTTCATTCAGTATTCAGTGCAAATCTTGCCAAACTGAAACAAGCTTATGTCTTATGAAGTACAATGTTTTCTGCAATGCTGTAAGACAGTTTTTAATGTGTTAGAAGTTATATGCACAAAAACTTATGTTAGGACTTCAATGATCAAGATTGTCAGTTTACAGCTTTCTGAGTCCAGTAATGCTGAAATAGTGTTTCTGTTGAAATGAAGTGAAATCAAGCCCAAATCTGCTCAAAAGCTTTTCTCTCTATTAGATAAAGCTGTTTCATTCAGTATTCAGTGCAAATCTTGCCAAACTGAAACAAGCTTATGTCTTATGAAGTACAATGTTTTCTGCAATGCTGTAAGACAGTTTTTAATGTGTTAGAAGTTATATGCACAAAAACTAATGTTAGGACTTCAATGATCAAGATTGTCAGTTTACAGCTTTCTGAGTCCAGTAATGCTGAAATAGTGTTTCTGTTGAAATGAAGTGAAATCAAGCCCAAATCTGCTCAAAAGCTTTTCTCTCTATTAGATAAAGCTGTTTCATTCAGTATTCAGTGCAAATCTTGCCAAACTGAAACAAGCTTATGTCTTATGAAGTACAATGTTTTCTGCAATGCTGTAAGACAGTTTTTAATGTGTTAGAAGTTATATGCACAAAAACTTATGTTAGGACTTCAATGATCAAGATTGTCAGTTTACAGCTTTCTGAGTCCAGTAATGCTGAAATAGTGTTTCTGTTGAAATGAAGTGAAATCAAGCCCAAATCTGCTCAAAAGCTTTTCTCTCTATTAGATAAAGCTGTTTCATTCAGTATTCAGTGCAAATCTTGCCAAACTGAAACAAGCTTATGTCTTATGAAGTACAATGTTTTCTGCAATGCTGTAAGACAGTTTTTAATGTGTTAGAAGTTATATGCACAAAAACTAATGTTAGGACTTCAATGATCAAGATTGTCAGTTTACAGCTTTCTGAGTCCAGTAATGCTGAAATAGTGTTTCTGTTGAAATGAAGTGAAATCAAGCCCAAATCTGCTCAAAAGCTTTTCTCTCTATTAGATAAAGCTGTTTCATTCAGTATTCAGTGCAAATCTTGCCAAACTGAAACAAGCTTATGTCTTATGAAGTACAATGTTTTCTGCAATGCTGTAAGACAGCTTTTAATGTGTTAGAAGTTATATGCACAAAAACTTATGTTAGGACTTCAATGATCAAGATTGTCAGTTTACAGCTTTCTGAGTCCAGTAATGCTGAAATAGTGTTTCTGTTGAAATGAAGTGAAATCAAGCCCAAATCTGCTCAAAAGCTTTTCTCTCTATTAGATAAAGCTGTTTCATTCAGTATTCAGTGCAAATCTTGCCAAACTGAAACAAGCTTATGCCTTATGAAGTACAATGTTTTCTGCAATGCTGTAAGACAGTTTTTAATGTGTTAGAAGTTATATGCACAAAAACTAATGTTAGGACTTCAATGATCAAGATTGTCAGTTTACAGCTTTCTGAGTCCAGTAATGCTGAAATAGTGTTTCTGTTCAAATGAAGTGAAATCAAGCCCAAATCTGCTCAAAAGCTTTTCTCTCTATTAGAGAAAGCTGTATCATTCAGTATTCAGTGCAAATCTCGCCAAACTGAAACATGCTTATGTCTTATGAAATAAAATGTTTTCTGCAATGCTGTAAGACAGTTTTTAATGTGTTAGAAGTTATATACACAAAAACTAATGTTAGGACTGCAATGATCAAGATTGTCAGTTTACAGCTTTCTGAGTCCAGTCATGCTGAAATAGTGTTTCTGTTGAAATGAAGTGAAATCAAGCCCAAATCTGCTCAAAAGCTTTTCTCTCTATTAGATAAAGCTGTTTCATTCAGTATTCAGTGCAAATCTTGCCAAACTGAAACAAGCTTATGCCTTATGAAGTACAATGTTTTCTGCAATGCTGTAAGACAGTTTTTAATGTGTTAGAAGTTATATGCACAAAAACTAATGTTAGGACTGCAATGATCAAGATTGTCAGTTTACAGCTTTCTGAGTCCAGTAATGTTGAAATAGTGTTTCTGTTCAAATGAAGTGAAATCAAGCCCAAATCTGCTCAAAAGCTTTTCTCTCTATTAGAGAAAGCTGTTTCATTCAATATTCAGTGCAAATCTTGCCAAACTGAAACAAGCTTATGCCTTATGAAGTACAATGTTTTCTGCAATGCTGTAAGACAGTTTTTAATGTGTTAGAAGTTATTTGCACAAAAACTTATGTTAGGACTTCAATGATCAAGATTGTCAGTTTACAGCTTTCTGAGTCCAGTAATGCTGAAATAGTGTTCCTGTTGAAATGAAGTGAAATCAAGCCCAAATCTGCTCAAAAGCTTTTCTCTCTATTAGATAAAGCTGTTTCATTCAGTATTCAGTGCAAATCTTGCCAAACTGAAACAAGCTTATGCCTTATGAAGTACAATGTTTTCTGCAATGCTGTAAGACAGTTTTTAATGTGTTAAAAGTTATATGCACAAAAACTTATGTTAGGACTTCAATGATCAAGATTGTCAGTTTACAGCTTTCTGAGTCCAGTAATGCTGAAATAGTGTTTCTGTTCAAATGAAGTGAAATCAAGCCCAAATCTGCTCAAAAGCTTTTCTCTCTAATAGAGAATGCGGTTTCATTGAGTATTCAGTGCAAATCTTGCCAAACTGAAAAAAGCTTATGCCTTATGAAGTACAATGTTTTCTGCAATGCTATAAGACAGTTTTTAATGTGTTAGAAGTTATATGCACAAAAACTAATGTTAGGACTGCAATGATCAAGATTGTCAGTTTACAGCTTTCTGAGTCCAGTAATGTTGAAATAGTGTTTCTGTTCAAATGAAGTGAAATCAAGCCCAAATCTGCTCAAAAGCTTTTCTCTCTATTAGAGAAAGCTGTTTCATTCAATATTCCGTGCAAATCTTGCCAAACTGAAACAAGCTTATGTCTTATGAAGTACAATGTTTTCTGCAATGCTGTAAGACAGTTTTTAATGTGTTAGAAGTTATATGCACAAAATCTTATGTTAGGACTTCAATGATCAAGATTGTCAGTTTACAGCTTTCTGAGTCCAGTAATGCTGAAATAGTGTTTCTGTTGAAATGAAGTGAAATCAAAGCCCAAATCTGCTCAAAAGCTTTTCTCTCTATTAGAGAAAGCTGTTTCATTCAATATTCAGTGCAAATCTTGCCAAACTGAAACAAGCTTATGCCTTATGAAGTACAATGTTTTCTGCAATGCTGTAAGACAGTTTTTAATGTGTTAGAAGTTATATGCACAAAAACTAATGTTAGGACTGCAATGATCAAGATTGTCAGTTTACAGCTTTCTGAGTCCAGTAATGTTGAAATAGTGTTTCTGTTCAAATGAAGTGAAATCAAGCCCAAATCTGCTCAAAAGCTTTTCTCTCTATTAGATAAAGCTGTTTCATTCAGTATTCAGTGCAAATCTTGCCAAACTGAAACAAGCTTATGTGTTATGAAGTACAATGTTTTCTGCAATGCTGTAAGACAGTTTTTAATGTGTTAGAAGTTATATGCACAAAAACTTATGTTAGGACTTCAATGATCAAGATTGTCAGTTTACAGCTTTCTGAGTCCAGTAATGCTGAAATAGTGTTTCTGTTGAAATGAAGTGAAATCAAGCCCAAATCTGCTCAGAAGCTTTTCTCTCTATTAGATAAAGCTGTTTCATTCAGTATTCAGTGCAAATCTTGCCAAACTGAAACAAGCTTATGTCTTATGAAGTACAATGTTTTCTGCAATGCTGTAAGACAGCTTTTAATGTGTTAGAAGTTATATGCACAAAAACTTATGTTAGGACTTCAATGATCAAGATTGTCAGTTTACAGCTTTCTGAGTCCAGTAATGCTGAAATAGTGTTTCTGTTGAAATGAAGTGAAATCAAGCCCAAATCTGCTCAAAAGCTTTTCTCTCTATTAGATAAAGCTGTTTCATTCAGTATTCAGTGCAAATCTTGCCAAACTGAAACAAGCTTATGCCTTATGAAGTACAATGTTTTCTGCAATGCTGTAAGACAGTTTTTAATGTGTTAGAAGTTATATGCACAAAAACTAATGTTAGGACTGCAATGATCAAGATTGTCAGTTTACAGCTTTCTGAGTCCAGTAATGTTGAAATAGTGTTTCTGTTCAAATGAAGTGAAATCAAGCCCAAATCTGCTCAAAAGCTTTTCTCTCTATTAGAGAAAGCTGTTTCATTCAATATTCAGTGCAAATCTTGCCAAACTGAAACAAGCTTATGTCTTATGAAGTACAATGTTTTCTGCAATGCTGTAAGACAGTTTTTAATGTGTTAGAATTTATATGCACAAAATCTTATGTTAGGACTTCAATGATCAAGATTGTCAGTTTACAGTTTTCTGAGTCCAGTAATGCTGAAATAGTGTTTCTGTTGAAATGAAGTGAAATCAAGCCCAAATCTGCTCAAAAGCTTTTCTCTCTATTAGAGAAAGCTGTTTCATTCAATATTCAGTGCAAATCTTGCCAAACTGAAACAAGCTTATGCCTTATGAAGTACAATGTTTTCTGCAATGCTGTAAGACAGTTTTTAATGTGTTAGAAGTTATTTGCACAAAAACTTATGTTAGGACTTCAATGATCAAGATTGTCAGTTTACAGCTTTCTGAGTCCAGTAATGCTGAAATAGTGTTCCTGTTGAAATGAAGTGAAATCAAGCCCAAATCTGCTCAAAAGCTTTTCTCTCTATTAGATAAAGCTGTTTCATTCAGTATTCAGTGCAAATCTTGCCAAACTGAAACAAGCTTATGTCTTATGAAGTACAATGTTTTCTGCAATGCTGTAAGACAGTTTTTAATGTGTTAGAAGTTATATGCACAAAAACTAATGTTAGGACTTCAATGATCAAGATTGTCAGTTTACAGCTTTCTGAGTCCAGTAATGCTGAAATAGTGTTTCTGTTGAAATGAAGTGAAATCAAGCCCAAATCTGCTCAAAAGCTTTTCTCTCTATTAGATAAAGCTGTTTCATTCAGTATTCAGTGCAAATCTTGCCAAACTGAAACAAGCTTATGTCTTATGAAGTACAATGTTTTCTGCAATGCTGTAAGACAGCTTTTAATGTGTTAGAAGTTATATGCACAAAAACTTATGTTAGGACTTCAATGATCAAGATTGTCAGTTTACAGCTTTGTGAGTCCAGTAATGCTGAAATAGTGTTTCTGTTGAAATGAAGTGAAATCAAGCCCAAATCTGCTCAAAAGCTTTTCTCTCTATTAGATAAAGCTGTTTCATTCAGTATTCAGTGCAAATCTTGCCAAACTGAAACAAGCTTATGCCTTATGAAGTACAATGTTTTCTGCAATGCTGTAAGACAGTTTTTAATGTGTTAGAAGTTATATGCACAAAAACTAATGTTAGGACTTCAATGATCAAGATTGTCAGTTTACAGCTTTCTGAGTCCAGTAATGCTGAAATAGTGTTTCTGTTCAAATGAAGTAAAATCAAGCCCAAATCTGCTCAAAAGCTTTTCTCTCTATTAGAGAAAGCTGTATCATTCAGTATTCAGTGCAAATCTCGCCAAACTGAAACATGCTTATGTCTTATGAAATAAAATGTTTTCTGCAATGCTGTAAGACAGTTTTTAATGTGTTAGAAGTTATATACACAAAAACTAATGTTAGGACTGCAATGATCAAGATTGTCAGTTTACAGCTTTCTGAGTCCAGTAATGCTGAAATAGTGTTTCTGTTGAAATGAAGTGAAATCAAGCCCAAATCTGCTCAAAAGCTTTTCTCTCTATTAGATAAAGCTGTTTCATTCAGTATTCAGTGCAAATCTTGCCAAACTGAAACAAGCTTATGCCTTATGAAGTACAATGTTTTCTGCAATGCTGTAAGACAGTTTTTAATGTGTTAGAAGTTATATGCACAAAAACTAATGTTAGGACTGCAATGATCAAGATTGTCAGTTTACAGCTTTCTGAGTCCAGTAATGTTGAAATAGTGTTTCTGTTCAAATGAAGTGAAATCAAGCCCAAATCTGCTCAAAAGCTTTTCTCTCTATTAGAGAAAGCTGTTTCATTCAATATTCAGTGCAAATCTTGCCAAACTGAAACAAGCTTATGCCTTATGAAGTACAATGTTTTCTGCAATGCTGTAAGACAGTTTTTAATGTGTTAGAAGTTATTTGCACAAAAACTTATGTTAGGACTTCAATGATCAAGATTGTCAGTTTACAGCTTTCTGAGTCCAGTAATGCTGAAATAGTGTTCCTGTTGAAATGAAGTGAAATCAAGCCCAAATCTGCTCAAAAGCTTTTCTCTCTATTAGATAAAGCTGTTTCATTCAGTATTCAGTGCAAATCTTGCCAAACTGAAACAAGCTTATGTCTTATGAAGTACAATGTTTTCTGCAATGCTGTAAGACAGTTTTTAATGTGTTAGAAGTTATATGCACAAAAACTAATGTTAGGACTTCAATGATCAAGATTGTCAGTTTACAGCTTTCTGAGTCCAGTAATGCTGAAATAGTGTTTCTGTTGAAATGAAGTGAAATCAAGCCCAAATCTGCTCAAAAGCCTTTCTCTCTATTAGATAAAGCTGTTTCATTCAGTATTCAGTGCAAATCTTGCCAAACTGAAACAAGCTTATGTCTTATGAAGTACAATGTTTTCTGCAATGCTGTAAGACAGTTTTTAATGTGTTAGAAGTTATATGCACAAAAACTTATGTTAGGACTTCAATGATCAAGATTGTCAGTTTACAGCTTTCTGAGTCCAGTAATGCTGAAATAGTGTTTCTGTTGAAATGAAGTGAAATCAAGCCCAAATCTGCTCAAAAGCTTTTCTCTCTATTAGATAAAGCTGTTTCATTCAGTATTCAGTGCAAATCTTGCCAAACTGAAACAAGCTTATGTCTTATGAAGTACAATGTTTTCTGCAATGCTGTAAGACAGTTTTTAATGTGTTAGAAGTTATATGCACAAAAACTAATGTTAGGACTTCAATGATCAAGATTGTCAGTTTACAGCTTTCTGAGTCCAGTAATGCTGAAATAGTGTTTCTGTTGAAATGAAGTGAAATCAAGCCCAAATCTGCTCAAAAGCTTTTCTCTCTATTAGATAAAGCTGTTTCATTCAGTATTCAGTGCAAATCTTGCCAAACTGAAACAAGCTTATGTCTTATGAAGTACAATGTTTTCTGCAATGCTGTAAGACAGTTTTTAATGTGTTAGAAGTTATATGCACAAAAACTTATGTTAGGACTTCAATGATCAAGATTGTCAGTTTACAGCTTTCTGAGTCCAGTAATGCTGAAATAGTGTTTCTGTTGAAATGAAGTGAAATCAAGCCCAAATCTGCTCAAAAGCTTTTCTCTCTATTAGATAAAGCTGTTTCATTCAGTATTCAGTGCAAATCTTGCCAAACTGAAACAAGCTTATGTCTTATGAAGTACAATGTTTTCTGCAATGCTGTAAGACAGTTTTTAATGTGTTAGAAGTTATATGCACAAAAACTAATGTTAGGACTTCAATGATCAAGATTGTCAGTTTACAGCTTTCTGAGTCCAGTAATGCTGAAATAGTGTTTCTGTTGAAATGAAGTGAAATCAAGCCCAAATCTGCTCAAAAGCTTTTCTCTCTATTAGATAAAGCTGTTTCATTCAGTATTCAGTGCAAATCTTGCCAAACTGAAACAAGCTTATGTCTTATGAAGTACAATGTTTTCTGCAATGCTGTAAGACAGTTTTTAATGTGTTAGAAGTTATATGCACAAAAACTTATGTTAGGACTTCAATGATCAAGATTGTCAGTTTACAGCTTTCTGAGTCCAGTAATGCTGAAATAGTGTTTCTGTTGAAATGAAGTGAAATCAAGCCCAAATCTGCTCAAAAGCTTTTCTCTCTATTAGATAAAGCTGTTTCATTCAGTATTCAGTGCAAATCTTGCCAAACTGAAACAAGCTTATGTCTTATGAAGTACAATGTTTTCTGCAATGCTGTAAGACAGTTTTTAATGTGTTAGAAGTTATATGCACAAAAACTTATGTTAGAACTTCAATGATCAAGACTGTCAGTTTACAGCTTTCTGAGTCCAGTAATGCTGAAATAGTGTTTCTGTTGAAATGAAGTGAAATCAAGCCCAAATCTGCTCAAAAGCTTTTCTCTCTATTAGATAAAGCTGTTTCATTCAGTATTCAGTGCAAATCTTGCCAAACTGAAACAAGCTTATGCCTTATGAAGTACAATGTTTTCTGCAATGCTGTAAGACAGTTTTTAATGTGTTAGAAGTTATATGCACAAAAACTTATGTTAGGACTTCAATGATCAAGATTGTCAGTTTACAGCTTTCTGAGTCCAGTAATGCTGAAATAGTGTTTCTGTTCAAATGAAGTGAAATCAAGCCCAAATCTGCTCAAAAGCTTTTCTCTCTAATAGAGAATGCGGTTTCATGAGTATTTAGTGCAAATCTTGCCAAACTGAAACAAGCTTACGTCTTATGAAATGAAATGTTTTTTGCAATGCTGTAAGACAGTTTTTAATGTGTTAGAAGTTATATACACAAAAACTAATGTTAGAACTTCAATGATCAAGATTGGCAGTTTACAGCTTTCTGAGTCCAGTAATGTTGAAATAGTGTTTCTGTTCAAATGAAGTGAAATCAAGCCCAAATCTGCTCAAAAGCTTTTCTCTCTATTAGAGAAAGCTGTTTCATTCAATATTCAGTGCAAATCTTGCCAAACTGAAACAAGCTTATGCCTTATGAAGTACAATGTTTTCTGCAATGCTGTAAGACAGTTTTTAATGTGTTAGAAGTTATATGCACAAAATCTTATGTTAGGACTTCAATGATCAAGATTGTCAGTTTACAGCTTTCTGAGTCCAGTAATGCTGAAATAGTGTTTCTGTTGAAATGAAGTGAAATCAAGCCCAAATCTGCTCAAAAGCTTTTCTCTCTATTAGATAAAGCTGTTTCATTCAGTATTCAGTGCAAATCTTGCCAAACTGAAACAAGCTTATGTCTTATGAAGTACAATGTTTTCTGCAATGCTGTAAGACAGTTTTTAATGTGTTAGAAGTTATATGCACAAAAACTAATGTTAGGACTTCAATGATCAAGATTGTCAGTTTACAGCTTTCTGAGTCCAGTAATGCTGAAATAGTGTTTCTGTTGAAATGAAGTGAAATCAAGCCCAAGTCTGCTCAAAAGCTTTTCTCTCTATTAGATAAAGCTGTTTCATTCAGTATTCAGTGCAAATCTTGCCAAACTGAAACAAGCTTATGCCTTATGAAGTACAATGTTTTCTGCAATGCTGTAAGACAGTTTTTAATGTGTTAGAAGTTATATGCACAAAAACTTATGTTAGGACTTCAATGATCAAGATTGTCAGTTTACAGCTTTCTGAGTCCAGTAATGCTGAAATAGTGTTTCTGTTCAAATGAAGTGAAATCAAGCCCAAATCTGCTCAAAAGCTTTTCTCTCTATTAGAGAAAGCTGTTTCATTCAGTATTCAGTGCAAATCTTGCCAAACTGAAACATGCTTATGTCTTATGAAATAAAATGTTTTCTGCAATGCTGTAAGACAGTTTTTAATGTGTTAGAAGTTATATACACAAAATCTAATGTTAGGACTGCAATGATCAAGATTGTCAGTTTACAGCTTTCTGAGTCCAGTAATGTTGAAATAGTGTTTCTGTTCAAATGAAGTGAAATCAAGCCCAAATCTGCTCAAAAGCTTTTCTCTCTATTAGAGAATGCTGTTTCATTCAATATTCAGTGCAAATCTTGCCAAACTGAAACAAGCGTATGCCTTATGAAGTACAATGTTTTCTGCAATGCTGTAAGACAGTTTTTAATGTGTTAGAAGTTATATGCACAAAAACTAATGTTAGGACTGCAATGATCAAGATTGTCAGTTTACAGCTTTCTGAGTCCAGTAATGTTGAAATAGTGTTTCTGTTCAAATGAAGTGAAATCAAGCCCAAATCTGCTCAAAAGCTTTTCTCTCTATTAGATAAAGCTGTTTCATTCAGTATTCAGTGCAAATCTTGCCAAACTGAAACAAGCTTATGTCTTATGAAGTACAATGTTTTCTGCAATGCTGTAAGACAGTTTTTAATGTGTTAGAAGTTATATGCACAAAAACTAATGTTAGGACTTCAATGATCAAGATTGTCAGTTTACAGCTTTCTGAGTCCAGTAATGCTGAAATAGTGTTTCTGTTGAAATGAAGTGAAATCAAGCCCAAGTCTGCTCAAAAGCTTTTCTCTCTATTAGATAAAGCTGTTTCATTCAGTATTCAGTGCAAATCTTGCCAAACTGAAACAAGCTTATGCCTTATGAAGTACAATGTTTTCTGCAATGCTGTAAGACAGTTTTTAATGTGTTAGAAGTTATATGCACAAAAACTTATGTTAGGACTTCAATGATCAAGATTGTCAGTTTACAGCTTTCTGAGTCCAGTAATGCTGAAATAGTGTTTCTGTTCAAATGAAGTGAAATCAAGCCCAAATCTGCTCAAAAGCTTTTCTCTCTATTAGAGAAAGCTGTTTCATTCAGTATTCAGTGCAAATCTTGCCAAACTGAAACATGCTTATGTCTTATGAAATAAAATGTTTTCTGCAATGCTGTAAGACAGTTTTTAATGTGTTAGAAGTTATATACACAAAATCTAATGTTAGGACTGCAATGATCAAGATTGTCAGTTTACAGCTTTCTGAGTCCAGTAATGTTGAAATAGTGTTTCTGTTCAAATGAAGTGAAATCAAGCCCAAATCTGCTCAAAAGCTTTTCTCTCTATTAGAGAATGCTGTTTCATTCAATATTCAGTGCAAATCTTGCCAAACTGAAACAAGCGTATGCCTTATGAAGTACAATGTTTTCTGCAATGCTGTAAGACAGTTTTTAATGTGTTAGAAGTTATATGCACAAAAACTAATGTTAGGACTGCAATGATCAAGATTGTCAGTTTACAGGTTTCTGAGTCCAGTAATGTTGAAATAGTGTTTCTGTTCAAATGAAGTGAAATCAAGCCCAAATCTGCTCAAAAGCTTTTCTCTCTATTAGATAAAGCTGTTTCATTCAGTATTCAGTGCAAATCTTGCCAAACTGAAACAAGCTTATGTCTTATGAAGTACAATGTTTTCTGCAATGCTGTAAGACAGTTTTTAATGTGTTAGAAGTTATATGCACAAAAACTTATGTTAGGACTTCAATGATCAAGATTGTCAGTTTACAGCTTTCTGAGTCCAGTAATGCTGAAATAGTGTTTCTGTTGAAATGAAGTGAAATCAAGCCCAAATCTGCTCAAAAGCTTTTCTCTCTATTAGATAAAGCTGTTTCATTCAGTATTCAGTGCAAATCTTGCCAAACTGAAACAAGCTTATGTCTTATGAAGTACAATGTTTTCTGCAATGCTGTAAGACAGCTTTTAATGTGTTAGAAGTTATATGCACAAAAACTTATGTTAGGACTTCAATGATCAAGATTGTCAGTTTACAGCTTTCTGAGTCCAGTAATGCTGAAATAGTGTTTCTGTTGAAATGAAGTGAAATCAAGCCCAAATCTGCTCAAAAGCTTTTCTCTCTATTAGATAAAGCTGTTTCATTCAGTATTCAGTGCAAATCTTGCCAAACTGAAACAAGCTTATGCCTTATGAAGTACAATGTTTTCTGCAATGCTGTAAGACAGTTTTTAATGTGTTAGAAGTTGTATGCACAAAAACTAATGTTAGGACTGCAATGATCAAGATTGTCAGTTTACAGCTTTCTGAGTCCAGTAATGTTGAAATAGTGTTTCTGTTCAAATGAAGTGAAATCAAGCCCAAATCTGCTCAAAAGCTTTTCTCTCTATTAGAGAAAGCTGTTTCATTCAATATTCAGTGCAAATCTTGCCAAACTGAAACAAGCTTATGTCTTATGAAGTACAATGTTTTCTGCAATGCTGTAAGACAGTTTTTAATGTGTTAGAATTTATATGCACAAAATCTTATGTTAGGACTTCAATGATCAAGATTGTCAGTTTACAGTTTTCTGAGTCCAGTAATGCTGAAATAGTGTTTCTGTTGAAATGAAGTGAAATCAAGCCCAAATCTGCTCAAAAGCTTTTCTCTCTATTAGAGAAAGCTGTTTCATTCAATATTCAGTGCAAATCTTGCCAAACTGAAACAAGCTTATGCCTTATGAAGTACAATGTTTTCTGCAATGCTGTAAGACAGTTTTTAATGTGTTAGAAGTTATATACACAAAAACTTATGTTAGGACTTCAATGATCAAGATTGTCAGTTTACAGCTTTCTGAGTCCAGTAATGCTGAAATAGTGTTTCTGTTGAAATGAAGTGAAATCAAGCCCAAATCTGCTCAAAAGCTTTTCTCTCTATTAGAGAAAGCTGTTTCATTCAATATTCAGTGCAAATCTTGCCAAACTGAAACAAGCTTATGCCTTATGAAGTACAATGTTTTCTGCAATGCTGTAAGACAGTTTTTAATGTGTTAGAAGTTATATGCACAAAAACTAATGTTAGGACTTCAATGATCAAGATTGTCAGTTTACAGCTTTCTGAGTCCAGTAATGCTGAAATAGTGTTTCTGTTGAAATGAAGTGAAATCAAGCCCAAATCTGCTCAGAAGCTTTTCTCTCTATTAGATAAAGCTGTTTCATTCAGTATTCAGTGCAAATCTTGCCAAACTGAAACAAGCTTATGTCTTATGAAGTACAATGTTTTCTGCAATGCTGTAAGACAGCTTTTAATGTGTTAGAAGTTATATGCACAAAAACTTATGTTAGGACTTCAATGATCAAGATTGTCAGTTTACAGCTTTCTGAGTCCAGTAATGCTGAAATAGTGTTTCTGTTGAAATGAAGTGAAATCAAGCCCAAATCTGCTCAAAAGCTTTTCTCTCTATTAGATAAAGCTGTTTCATTCAGTATTCAGTGAAAATCTTGCCAAACTGAAACAAGCTTATGCCTTATGAAGTACAATGTTTTCTGCAATGCTGTAAGACAGTTTTTAATGTGTTAGAAGTTATATGCACAAAAACTAATGTTAGGACTGCAATGATCAAGATTGTCAGTTTACAGCTTTCTGAGTCCAGTAATGTTGAAATAGTGTTTCTGTTCAAATGAAGTGAAATCAAGCCCAAATCTGCTCAAAAGCTTTTCTCTCTATTAGAGAAAGCTGTTTCATTCAATATTTAGTGCAAATCTTGCCAAACTGAAACAAGCTTATGTCTTATGAAGTACAATGTTTTCTGCAATGCTGTAAGACAGTTTTTAATGTGTTAGAATTTATATGCACAAAATCTTATGTTAGGACTTCAATGATCAAGATTGTCAGTTTACAGTTTTCTGAGTCCAGTAATGCTGAAATAGTGTTTCTGTTGAAATGAAGTGAAATCAAGCCCAAATCTGCTCAAAAGCTTTTCTCTCTATTAGATAAAGCTGTTTCATTCAGTATTCAGTGCAAATCTTGCCAAACTGAAACAAGCTTATGCCTTATGAAGTACAATGTTTTCTGCAATGCTGTAAGACAGTTTTTAATGTGTTAGAAGTTATATGCACAAAAACTAATGTTAGGACTTCAATGATCAAGATTGTCAGTTTACAGCTTTCTGAGTCCAGTAATGTTGAAATAGTGTTTCTGTTCAAATGAAGTGAAATCAAGCCCAAGTCTGCTCAAAAGCTTTTCTCTCTATTAGATAAAGCTGTTTCATTCAGTATTCAGTGCAAATCTTGCCAAACTGAAACAAGCTTATGCCTTATGAAGTACAATGTTTTCTGCAATGCTGTAAGACAGTTTTTAATGTGTTAGAAGTTATATGCACAAAATCTTATGTTAGGACTTCAATGATCAAGATTGTCAGTTTACAGCTTTCTGAGTCCAGTAATGCTGAAATAGTGTTTCTGTTGAAATGAAGTGAAATCAAGCCCAAATCTGCTCAAAAGCTTTTCTCTCTATTAGATAAAGCTGTTTCATTCAGTATTCAGTGCAAATCTTGCCAAACTGAAACAAGCTTATGTCTTATGAAGTACAATGTTTTCTGCAATGCTGTAAGACAGTTTTTAATGTGTTAGAAGTTATATGCACAAAAACTAATGTTAGGACTTCAATGATCAAGATTGTCAGTTTACAGCTTTCTGAGTCCAGTAATGCTGAAATAGTGTTTCTGTTGAAATGAAGTGAAATCAAGCCCAAATCTGCTCAAAAGCTTTTCTCTCTATTAGATAAAGCTGTTTCATTCAGTATTCAGTGCAAATCTTGCCAAACTGAAACAAGCTTATGCCTTATGAAGTACAATGTTTTCTGCAATGCTGTAAGACAGTTTTTAATGTGTTAAAAGTTATATGCACAAAAACTTATGTTAGGACTTCAATGATCAAGATTGTCAGTTTACAGCTTTCTGAGTCCAGTAATGCTGAAATAGTGTTTCTGTTCAAATGAAGTGAAATCAAGCCCAAATCTGCTCAAAAGCTTTTCTCTCTAATAGAGAATGCGGTTTCATTCAGTATTCAGTGCAAATCTTGCCAAACTGAAACAAGCTTATGTCTTATGAAGTACAATGTTTTCTGCAATGCTGTAAGACAGTTTTTAATGTGTTAGAAGTTATATGCACAAAAACTAATGTTAGGACTTCAATGATCAAGATTGGCAGTTTACAGCTTTCTGAGTCCAGTAATGTTGAAATAGTGTTTCTGTTCAAATGAAGTGAAATCAAGCCCAAATCTGCTCAAAAGCTTTTCTCTCTATTAGAGAAAGCTGTTTCATTCAATATTCAGTGCAAATCTTGCCAAACTGAAACAAGCTTATGCCTTATGAAGTACAATGTTTTCTGCAATGCTATAAGACAGTTTTTAATGTGTTAGAAGTTATATGCACAAAAACTAATGTTAGGACTGCAATGATCAAGATTGTCAGTTTACAGCTTTCTGAGTGCAGTAATGTTGAAATAGTGTTTCTGTTCAAATGAAGTGAAATCAAGCCCAAATCTGCTCAAAAGCTTTTCTCTCTATTAGAGAAAGCTGTTTCATTCAATATTCCGTGCAAATCTTGCCAAACTGAAACAAGCTTATGTCTTATGAAGTACAATGTTTTCTGCAATGCTGTAAGACAGTTTTTAATGTGTTAGAAGTTATATGCACAAAATCTTATGTTAGGACTTCAATGATCAAGATTGTCAGTTTACAGCTTTCTGAGTCCAGTAATGCTGAAATAGTGTTTCTGTTGAAATGAAGTGAAATCAAGCCCAAATCTGCTCAAAAGCTTTTCTCTCTATTAGAGAAAGCTGTTTCATTCAATATTCAGTGCAAATCTTGCCAAACTGAAACAAGCTTATGCCTTATGAAGTACAATGTTTTCTGCAATGCTGTAAGACAGTTTTTAATGTGTTAGAAGTTATATGCACAAAAACTAATGTTAGGACTGCAATGATCAAGATTGTCAGTTTACAGCTTTCTGAGTCCAGTAATGTTGAAATAGTGTTTCTGTTCAAATGAAGTGAAATCAAGCCCAAATCTGCTCAAAAGCTTTTCTCTCTATTAGATAAAGCTGTTTCATTCAGTATTCAGTGCAAATCTTGCCAAACTGAAACAAGCTTATGTGTTATGAAGTACAATGTTTTCTGCAATGCTGTAAGACAGTTTTTAATGTGTTAGAAGTTATATGCACAAAAACTTATGTTAGGACTTCAATGATCAAGATTGTCAGTTTACAGCTTTCTGAGTCCAGTAATGCTGAAATAGTGTTTCTGTTGAAATGAAGTGAAATCAAGCCCAAATCTGCTCAGAAGCTTTTCTCTCTATTAGATAAAGCTGTTTCATTCAGTATTCAGTGCAAATCTTGCCAAACTGAAACAAGCTTATGTCTTATGAAGTACAATGTTTTCTGCAATGCTGTAAGACAGCTTTTAATGTGTTAGAAGTTATATGCACAAAAACTTATGTTAGGACTTCAATGATCAAGATTGTCAGTTTACAGCTTTCTGAGTCCAGTAATGCTGAAATAGTGTTTCTGTTGAAATGAAGTGAAATCAAGCCCAAATCTGCTCAAAAGCTTTTCTCTCTATTAGATAAAGCTGTTTCATTCAGTATTCAGTGCAAATCTTGCCAAACTGAAACAAGCTTATGCCTTATGAAGTACAATGTTTTCTGCAATGCTGTAAGACAGTTTTTAATGTGTTAGAAGTTATATGCACAAAAACTAATGTTAGGACTGCAATGATCAAGATTGTCAGTTTACAGCTTTCTGAGTCCAGTAATGTTGAAATAGTGTTTCTGTTCAAATGAAGTGAAATCAAGCCCAAATCTGCTCAAAAGCTTTTCTCTCTATTAGAGAAAGCTGTTTCATTCAATATTCAGTGCAAATCTTGCCAAACTGAAACAAGCTTATGTCTTATGAAGTACAATGTTTTCTGCAATGCTGTAAGACAGTTTTTAATGTGTTAGAATTTATATGCACAAAATCTTATGTTAGGACTTCAATGATCAAGATTGTCAGTTTACAGTTTTCTGAGTCCAGTAATGCTGAAATAGTGTTTCTGTTGAAATGAAGTGAAATCAAGCCCAAATCTGCTCAAAAGCTTTTCTCTCTATTAGATAAAGCTGTTTCATTCAGTATTCAGTGCAAATCTTGCCAAACTGAAACAAGCTTATGCCTTATGAAGTACAATGTTTTCTGCAATGCTGTAAGACAGTTTTTAATGTGTTAGAAGTTATATGCACAAAAACTAATGTTAGGACTTCAATGATCAAGATTGTCAGTTTACAGCTTTCTGAGTCCAGTAATGTTGAAATAGTGTTTCTGTTCAAATGAAGTGAAATCAAGCCCAAGTCTGCTCAAAAGCTTTTCTCTCTATTAGATAAAGCTGTTTCATTCAGTATTCAGTGCAAATCTTGCCAAACTGAAACAAGCTTATGCCTTATGAAGTACAATGTTTACTGCAATGCTGTAAGACAGTTTTTAATGTGTTAGAAGTTATATGCACAAAATCTTATGTTAGGACTTCAATGATCAAGATTGTCAGTTTACAGCTTTCTGAGTCCAGTAATGCTGAAATAGTGTTTCTGTTGAAATGAAGTGAAATCAAGCCCAAATCTGCTCAAAAGCTTTTCTCTCTATTAGATAAAGCTGTTTCATTCAGTATTCAGTGCAAATCTTGCCAAACTAAAACAAGCTTATGTCTTATGAAGTACAATGTTTTCTGCAATGCTGTAAGACAGTTTTTAATGTGTTAGAAGTTATATGCACAATAACTAATGTTAGGACTTCAATGATCAAGATTGTCAGTTTACAGCTTTCTGAGTCCAGTAATGCTGAAATAGTGTTTCTGTTGAAATGAAGTGAAATCAAGCCCAAATCTGCTCAAAAGCTTTTCTCTCTATTAGATAAAGCTGTTTCATTCAGTATTCAGTGCAAATCTTGCCAAACTGAAACAAGCTTATGCCTTATGAAGTACAATGTTTTCTGCAATGCTGTAAGACAGTTTTTAATGTGTTAGAAGTTATATGCACAAAAACTAATGTTAGGACTTCAATGATCAAGATTGTCAGTTTACAGCTTTCTGAGTCCAGTAATGCTGAAATAGTGTTTCTGTTCAAATGAAGTGAAATCAAGCCCAAATCTGCTCAAAAGCTTTTCTCTCTATTAGAGAAAGCTGTATCATTCAGTATTCAGTGCAAATCTCGCCAAACTGAAACATGCTTATGTCTTATGAAATAAAATGTTTTCTGCAATGCTGTAAGACAGTTTTTAATGTGTTAGAAGTTATATACACAAAAACTAATGTTAGGACTGCAATGATCAAGATTGTCAGTTTACAGCTTTCTGAGTCCAGTAATGCTGAAATAGTGTTTCTGTTGAAATGAAGTGAAATCAAGCCCAAATCTGCTCAAAAGCTTTTCTCTCTATTAGATAAAGCTGTTTCATTCAGTATTCAGTGCAAATCTTGCCAAACTGAAACAAGCTTATGCCTTATGAAGTACAATGTTTTCTGCAATGCTGTAAGACAGTTTTTAATGTGTTAGAAGTTATATGCACAAAAACTAATGTTAGGACTGCAATGATCAAGATTGTCAGTTTACAGCTTTCTGAGTCCAGTAATGTTGAAATAGTGTTTCTGTTCAAATGAAGTGAAATCAAGCCCAAATCTGCTCAAAAGCTTTTCTCTCTATTAGAGAAAGCTGTTTCATTCAATATTCAGTGCAAATCTTGCCAAACTGAAACAAGCTTATGCCTTATGAAGTACAATGTTTTCTGCAATGCTGTAAGACAGTTTTTAATGTGTTAGAAGTTATTTGCACAAAAACTTATGTTAGGACTTCAATGATCAAGATTGTCAGTTTACAGCTTTCTGAGTCCAGTAATGCTGAAATAGTGTTCCTGTTGAAATGAAGTGAAATCAAGCCCAAATCTGCTCAAAAGCTTTTCTCTCTATTAGATAAAGCTGTTTCATTCAGTATTCAGTGCAAATCTTGCCAAACTGAAACAAGCTTATGTCTTATGAAGTACAATGTTTTCTGCAATGCTGTAAGACAGTTTTTAATGTGTTAGAAGTTATATGCACAAAAACTAATGTTAGGACTTCAATGATCAAGATTGTCAGTTTACAGCTTTCTGAGTCCAGTAATGCTGAAATAGTGTTTCTGTTGAAATGAAGTGAAATCAAGCCCAAATCTGCTCAAAAGCCTTTCTCTCTATTAGATAAAGCTGTTTCATTCAGTATTCAGTGCAAATCTTGCCAAACTGAAACAAGCTTATGTCTTATGAAGTACAATGTTTTCTGCAATGCTGTAAGACAGTTTTTAATGTGTTAGAAGTTATATGCACAAAAACTTATGTTAGGACTTCAATGATCAAGATTGTCAGTTTACAGCTTTCTGAGTCCAGTAATGCTGAAATAGTGTTTCTGTTGAAATGAAGTGAAATCAAGCCCAAATCTGCTCAAAAGCTTTTCTCTCTATTAGATAAAGCTGTTTCATTCAGTATTCAGTGCAAATCTTGCCAAACTGAAACAAGCTTATGTCTTATGAAGTACAATGTTTTCTGCAATGCTGTAAGACAGTTTTTAATGTGTTAGAAGTTATATGCACAAAAACTAATGTTAGGACTTCAATGATCAAGATTGTCAGTTTACAGCTTTCTGAGTCCAGTAATGCTGAAATAGTGTTTCTGTTGAAATGAAGTGAAATCAAGCCCAAATCTGCTCAAAAGCTTTTCTCTCTATTAGATAAAGCTGTTTCATTCAGTATTCAGTGCAAATCTTGCCAAACTGAAACAAGCTTATGTCTTATGAAGTACAATGTTTTCTGCAATGCTGTAAGACAGTTTTTAATGTGTTAGAAGTTATATGCACAAAAACTTATGTTAGGACTTCAATGATCAAGATTGTCAGTTTACAGCTTTCTGAGTCCAGTAATGCTGAAATAGTGTTTCTGTTGAAATGAAGTGAAATCAAGCCCAAATCTGCTCAAAAGCTTTTCTCTCTATTAGATAAAGCTGTTTCATTCAGTATTCAGTGCAAATCTTGCCAAACTGAAACAAGCTTATGTCTTATGAAGTACAATGTTTTCTGCAATGCTGTAAGACAGTTTTTAATGTGTTAGAAGTTATATGCACAAAAACTAATGTTAGGACTTCAATGATCAAGATTGTCAGTTTACAGCTTTCTGAGTCCAGTAATGCTGAAATAGTGTTTCTGTTGAAATGAAGTGAAATCAAGCCCAAATCTGCTCAAAAGCTTTTCTCTCTATTAGATAAAGCTGTTTCATTCAGTATTCAGTGCAAATCTTGCCAAACTGAAACAAGCTTATGTCTTATGAAGTACAATGTTTTCTGCAATGCTGTAAGACAGCTTTTAATGTGTTAGAAGTTATATGCACAAAAACTTATGTTAGGACTTCAATGATCAAGATTGTCAGTTTACAGCTTTCTGAGTCCAGTAATGCTGAAATAGTGTTTCTGTTGAAATGAAGTGAAATCAAGCCCAAATCTGCTCAAAAGCTTTTCTCTCTATTAGATAAAGCTGTTTCATTCAGTATTCAGTGCAAATCTTGCCAAACTGAAACAAGCTTATGTCTTATGAAGTACAATGTTTTCTGCAATGCTGTAAGACAGTTTTTAATGTGTTAGAAGTTATATGCACAAAAACTTATGTTAGAACTTCAATGATCAAGACTGTCAGTTTACAGCTTTCTGAGTCCAGTAATGCTGAAATAGTGTTTCTGTTGAAATGAAGTGAAATCAAGCCCAAATCTGCTCAAAAGCTTTTCTCTCTATTAGATAAAGCTGTTTCATTCAGTATTCAGTGCAAATCTTGCCAAACTGAAACAAGCTTATGCCTTATGAAGTACAATGTTTTCTGCAATGCTGTAAGACAGTTTTTAATGTGTTAGAAGTTATATGCACAAAAACTTATGTTAGGACTTCAATGATCAAGATTGTCAGTTTACAGCTTTCTGAGTCCAGTAATGCTGAAATAGTGTTTCTGTTCAAATGAAGTGAAATCAAGCCCAAATCTGCTCAAAAGCTTTTCTCTCTAATAGAGAATGCGGTTTCATGAGTATTTAGTGCAAATCTTGCCAAACTGAAACAAGCTTACGTCTTATGAAATGAAATGTTTTTTGCAATGCTGTAAGACAGTTTTTAATGTGTTAGAAGTTATATACACAAAAACTAATGTTAGAACTTCAATGATCAAGATTGGCAGTTTACAGCTTTCTGAGTCCAGTAATGTTGAAATAGTGTTTCTGTTCAAATGAAGTGAAATCAAGCCCAAATCTGCTCAAAAGCTTTTCTCTCTATTAGAGAAAGCTGTTTCATTCAATATTCAGTGCAAATCTTGCCAAACTGAAACAAGCTTATGCCTTATGAAGTACAATGTTTTCTGCAATGCTGTAAGACAGTTTTTAATGTGTTAGAAGTTATATGCACAAAATCTTATGTTAGGACTTCAATGATCAAGATTGTCAGTTTACAGCTTTCTGAGTCCAGTAATGCTGAAATAGTGTTTCTGTTGAAATGAAGTGAAATCAAGCCCAAATCTGCTCAAAAGCTTTTCTCTCTATTAGATAAAGCTGTTTCATTCAGTATTCAGTGCAAATCTTGCCAAACTGAAACAAGCTTATGTCTTATGAAGTACAATGTTTTCTGCAATGCTGTAAGACAGTTTTTAATGTGTTAGAAGTTATATGCACAAAAACTAATGTTAGGACTTCAATGATCAAGATTGTCAGTTTACAGCTTTCTGAGTCCAGTAATGCTGAAATAGTGTTTCTGTTGAAATGAAGTGAAATCAAGCCCAAGTCTGCTCAAAAGCTTTTCTCTCTATTAGATAAAGCTGTTTCATTCAGTATTCAGTGCAAATCTTGCCAAACTGAAACAAGCTTATGCCTTATGAAGTACAATGTTTTCTGCAATGCTGTAAGACAGTTTTTAATGTGTTAGAAGTTATATGCACAAAAACTTATGTTAGGACTTCAATGATCAAGATTGTCAGTTTACAGCTTTCTGAGTCCAGTAATGCTGAAATAGTGTTTCTGTTCAAATGAAGTGAAATCAAGCCCAAATCTGCTCAAAAGCTTTTCTCTCTATTAGAGAAAGCTGTTTCATTCAGTATTCAGTGCAAATCTTGCCAAACTGAAACATGCTTATGTCTTATGAAATAAAATGTTTTCTGCAATGCTGTAAGACAGTTTTTAATGTGTTAGAAGTTATATACACAAAATCTAATGTTAGGACTGCAATGATCAAGATTGTCAGTTTACAGCTTTCTGAGTCCAGTAATGTTGAAATAGTGTTTCTGTTCAAATGAAGTGAAATCAAGCCCAAATCTGCTCAAAAGCTTTTCTCTCTATTAGAGAATGCTGTTTCATTCAATATTCAGTGCAAATCTTGCCAAACTGAAACAAGCGTATGCCTTATGAAGTACAATGTTTTCTGCAATGCTGTAAGACAGTTTTTAATGTGTTAGAAGTTATATGCACAAAAACTAATGTTAGGACTGCAATGATCAAGATTGTCAGTTTACAGCTTTCTGAGTCCAGTAATGTTGAAATAGTGTTTCTGTTCAAATGAAGTGAAATCAAGCCCAAATCTGCTCAAAAGCTTTTCTCTCTATTAGATAAAGCTGTTTCATTCAGTATTCAGTGCAAATCTTGCCAAACTGAAACAAGCTTATGTCTTATGAAGTACAATGTTTTCTGCAATGCTGTAAGACAGTTTTTAATGTGTTAGAAGTTATATGCACAAAAACTAATGTTAGGACTTCAATGATCAAGATTGTCAGTTTACAGCTTTCTGAGTCCAGTAATGCTGAAATAGTGTTTCTGTTGAAATGAAGTGAAATCAAGCCCAAGTCTGCTCAAAAGCTTTTCTCTCTATTAGATAAAGCTGTTTCATTCAGTATTCAGTGCAAATCTTGCCAAACTGAAACAAGCTTATGCCTTATGAAGTACAATGTTTTCTGCAATGCTGTAAGACAGTTTTTAATGTGTTAGAAGTTATATGCACAAAAACTTATGTTAGGACTTCAATGATCAAGATTGTCAGTTTACAGCTTTCTGAGTCCAGTAATGCTGAAATAGTGTTTCTGTTCAAATGAAGTGAAATCAAGCCCAAATCTGCTCAAAAGCTTTTCTCTCTATTAGAGAAAGCTGTTTCATTCAGTATTCAGTGCAAATCTTGCCAAACTGAAACATGCTTATGTCTTATGAAATAAAATGTTTTCTGCAATGCTGTAAGACAGTTTTTAATGTGTTAGAAGTTATATACACAAAATCTAATGTTAGGACTGCAATGATCAAGATTGTCAGTTTACAGCTTTCTGAGTCCAGTAATGTTGAAATAGTGTTTCTGTTCAAATGAAGTGAAATCAAGCCCAAATCTGCTCAAAAGCTTTTCTCTCTATTAGAGAATGCTGTTTCATTCAATATTCAGTGCAAATCTTGCCAAACTGAAACAAGCGTATGCCTTATGAAGTACAATGTTTTCTGCAATGCTGTAAGACAGTTTTTAATGTGTTAGAAGTTATATGCACAAAAACTAATGTTAGGACTGCAATGATCAAGATTGTCAGTTTACAGCTTTCTGAGTCCAGTAATGTTGAAATAGTGTTTCTGTTCAAATGAAGTGAAATCAAGCCCAAATCTGCTCAAAAGCTTTTCTCTCTATTAGATAAAGCTGTTTCATTCAGTATTCAGTGCAAATCTTGCCAAACTGAAACAAGCTTATGTCTTATGAAGTACAATGTTTTCTGCAATGCTGTAAGACAGTTTTTAATGTGTTAGAAGTTATATGCACAAAAACTTATGTTAGGACTTCAATGATCAAGATTGTCAGTTTACAGCTTTCTGAGTCCAGTAATGCTGAAATAGTGTTTCTGTTGAAATGAAGTGAAATCAAGCCCAAATCTGCTCAAAAGCTTTTCTCTCTATTAGATAAAGCTGTTTCATTCAGTATTCAGTGCAAATCTTGCCAAACTGAAACAAGCTTATGTCTTATGAAGTACAATGTTTTCTGCAATGCTGTAAGACAGCTTTTAATGTGTTAGAAGTTATATGCACAAAAACTTATGTTAGGACTTCAATGATCAAGATTGTCAGTTTACAGCTTTCTGAGTCCAGTAATGCTGAAATAGTGTTTCTGTTGAAATGAAGTGAAATCAAGCCCAAATCTGCTCAAAAGCTTTTCTCTCTATTAGATAAAGCTGTTTCATTCAGTATTCAGTGCAAATCTTGCCAAACTGAAACAAGCTTATGCCTTATGAAGTACAATGTTTTCTGCAATGCTGTAAGACAGTTTTTAATGTGTTAGAAGTTGTATGCACAAAAACTAATGTTAGGACTGCAATGATCAAGATTGTCAGTTTACAGCTTTCTGAGTCCAGTAATGTTGAAATAGTGTTTCTGTTCAAATGAAGTGAAATCAAGCCCAAATCTGCTCAAAAGCTTTTCTCTCTATTAGAGAAAGCTGTTTCATTCAATATTCAGTGCAAATCTTGCCAAACTGAAACAAGCTTATGTCTTATGAAGTACAATGTTTTCTGCAATGCTGTAAGACAGTTTTTAATGTGTTAGAATTTATATGCACAAAATCTTATGTTAGGACTTCAATGATCAAGATTGTCAGTTTACAGTTTTCTGAGTCCAGTAATGCTGAAATAGTGTTTCTGTTGAAATGAAGTGAAATCAAGCCCAAATCTGCTCAAAAGCTTTTCTCTCTATTAGAGAAAGCTGTTTCATTCAATATTCAGTGCAAATCTTGCCAAACTGAAACAAGCTTATGCCTTATGAAGTACAATGTTTTCTGCAATGCTGTAAGACAGTTTTTAATGTGTTAGAAGTTATATACACAAAAACTTATGTTAGGACTTCAATGATCAAGATTGTCAGTTTACAGCTTTCTGAGTCCAGTAATGCTGAAATAGTGTTTCTGTTGAAATGAAGTGAAATCAAGCCCAAATCTGCTCAAAAGCTTTTCTCTCTATTAGAGAAAGCTGTTTCATTCAATATTCAGTGCAAATCTTGCCAAACTGAAACAAGCTTATGCCTTATGAAGTACAATGTTTTCTGCAATGCTGTAAGACAGTTTTTAATGTGTTAGAAGTTATATGCACAAAAACTAATGTTAGGACTGCAATGATCAAGATTGTCAGTTTACAGCTTTCTGAGTCCAGTAATGTTGAAATAGTGTTTCTGTTCAAATGAAGTGAAATCAAGCCCAAATCTGCTCAAAAGCTTTTCTCTCTATTAGATAAAGCTGTTTCATTCAGTATTCAGTGCAAATCTTGCCAAACTGAAACAAGCTTATGTGTTATGAAGTACAATGTTTTCTGCAATGCTGTAAGACAGTTTTTAATGTGTTAGAAGTTATATGCACAAAAACTTATGTTAGGACTTCAATGATCAAGATTGTCAGTTTACAGCTTTCTGAGTCCAGTAATGCTGAAATAGTGTTTCTGTTGAAATGAAGTGAAATCAAGCCCAAATCTGCTCAGAAGCTTTTCTCTCTATTAGATAAAGCTGTTTCATTCAGTATTCAGTGCAAATCTTGCCAAACTGAAACAAGCTTATGTCTTATGAAGTACAATGTTTTCTGCAATGCTGTAAGACAGCTTTTAATGTGTTAGAAGTTATATGCACAAAAACTTATGTTAGGACTTCAATGATCAAGATTGTCAGTTTACAGCTTTCTGAGTCCAGTAATGCTGAAATAGTGTTTCTGTTGAAATGAAGTGAAATCAAGCCCAAATCTGCTCAAAAGCTTTTCTCTCTATTAGATAAAGCTGTTTCATTCAGTATTCAGTGAAAATCTTGCCAAACTGAAACAAGCTTATGCCTTATGAAGTACAATGTTTTCTGCAATGCTGTAAGACAGTTTTTAATGTGTTAGAAGTTATATGCACAAAAACTAATGTTAGGACTGCAATGATCAAGATTGTCAGTTTACAGCTTTCTGAGTCCAGTAATGTTGAAATAGTGTTTCTGTTCAAATGAAGTGAAATCAAGCCCAAATCTGCTCAAAAGCTTTTCTCTCTATTAGAGAAAGCTGTTTCATTCAATATTTAGTGCAAATCTTGCCAAACTGAAACAAGCTTATGTCTTATGAAGTACAATGTTTTCTGCAATGCTGTAAGACAGTTTTTAATGTGTTAGAATTTATATGCACAAAATCTTATGTTAGGACTTCAATGATCAAGATTGTCAGTTTACAGTTTTCTGAGTCCAGTAATGCTGAAATAGTGTTTCTGTTGAAATGAAGTGAAATCAAGCCCAAATCTGCTCAAAAGCTTTTCTCTCTATTAGATAAAGCTGTTTCATTCAGTATTCAGTGCAAATCTTGCCAAACTGAAACAAGCTTATGCCTTATGAAGTACAATGTTTTCTGCAATGCTGTAAGACAGTTTTTAATGTGTTAGAAGTTATATGCACAAAAACTAATGTTAGGACTTCAATGATCAAGATTGTCAGTTTACAGCTTTCTGAGTCCAGTAATGTTGAAATAGTGTTTCTGTTCAAATGAAGTGAAATCAAGCCCAAGTCTGCTCAAAAGCTTTTCTCTCTATTAGATAAAGCTGTTTCATTCAGTATTCAGTGCAAATCTTGCCAAACTGAAACAAGCTTATGCCTTATGAAGTACAATGTTTTCTGCAATGCTGTAAGACAGTTTTTAATGTGTTAGAAGTTATATGCACAAAATCTTATGTTAGGACTTCAATGATCAAGATTGTCAGTTTACAGCTTTCTGAGTCCAGTAATGCTGAAATAGTGTTTCTGTTGAAATGAAGTGAAATCAAGCCCAAATCTGCTCAAAAGCTTTTCTCTCTATTAGATAAAGCTGTTTCATTCAGTATTCAGTGCAAATCTTGCCAAACTGAAACAAGCTTATGTCTTATGAAGTACAATGTTTTCTGCAATGCTGTAAGACAGTTTTTAATGTGTTAGAAGTTATATGCACAAAAACTAATGTTAGGACTTCAATGATCAAGATTGTCAGTTTACAGCTTTCTGAGTCCAGTAATGCTGAAATAGTGTTTCTGTTGAAATGAAGTGAAATCAAGCCCAAATCTGCTCAAAAGCTTTTCTCTCTATTAGATAAAGCTGTTTCATTCAGTATTCAGTGCAAATCTTGCCAAACTGAAACAAGCTTATGCCTTATGAAGTACAATGTTTTCTGCAATGCTGTAAGACAGTTTTTAATGTGTTAAAAGTTATATGCACAAAAACTTATGTTAGGACTTCAATGATCAAGATTGTCAGTTTACAGCTTTCTGAGTCCAGTAATGCTGAAATAGTGTTTCTGTTCAAATGAAGTGAAATCAAGCCCAAATCTGCTCAAAAGCTTTTCTCTCTAATAGAGAATGCGGTTTCATTGAGTATTCAGTGCAAATCTTGCCAAACTGAAACAAGCTTATGTCTTATGAAATGAAATGTTTTTTGCAATGCTGTCAGACAGTTTTTTATGTGTTAGAAGTTATATACACAAAAACTAATGTTAGAACTTCAATGATCAAGATTGGCAGTTTACAGCTTTCTGAGTCCAGTAATGTTGAAATAGTGTTTCTGTTCAAATGAAGTGAAATCAAGCCCAAATCTGCTCAAAAGCTTTTCTCTCTATTAGAGAAAGCTGTTTCATTCAATATTCAGTGCAAATCTTGCCAAACTGAAACAAGCTTATGCCTTATGAAGTACAATGTTTTCTGCAATGCTATAAGACAGTTTTTAATGTGTTAGAAGTTATATGCACAAAAACTAATGTTAGGACTGCAATGATCAAGATTGTCAGTTTACAGCTTTCTGAGTGCAGTAATGTTGAAATAGTGTTTCTGTTCAAATGAAGTGAAATCAAGCCCAAATCTGCTCAAAAGCTTTTCTCTCTATTAGAGAAAGCTGTTTCATTCAATATTCCGTGCAAATCTTGCCAAACTGAAACAAGCTTATGTCTTATGAAGTACAATGTTTTCTGCAATGCTGTAAGACAGTTTTTAATGTGTTAGAAGTTATATGCACAAAATCTTATGTTAGGACTTCAATGATCAAGATTGTCAGTTTACAGCTTTCTGAGTCCAGTAATGCTGAAATAGTGTTTCTGTTGAAATGAAGTGAAATCAAGCCCAAATCTGCTCAAAAGCTTTTCTCTCTATTAGAGAAAGCTGTTTCATTCAATATTCAGTGCAAATCTTGCCAAACTGAAACAAGCTTATGCCTTATGAAGTACAATGTTTTCTGCAATGCTGTAAGACAGTTTTTAATGTGTTAGAAGTTATATGCACAAAAACTAATGTTAGGACTGCAATGATCAAGATTGTCAGTTTACAGCTTTCTGAGTCCAGTAATGTTGAAATAGTGTTTCTGTTCAAATGAAGTGAAATCAAGCCCAAATCTGCTCAAAAGCTTTTCTCTCTATTAGATAAAGCTGTTTCATTCAGTATTCAGTGCAAATCTTGCCAAACTGAAACAAGCTTATGTGTTATGAAGTACAATGTTTTCTGCAATGCTGTAAGACAGTTTTTAATGTGTTAGAAGTTATATGCACAAAAACTTATGTTAGGACTTCAATGATCAAGATTGTCAGTTTACAGCTTTCTGAGTCCAGTAATGCTGAAATAGTGTTTCTGTTGAAATGAAGTGAAATCAAGCCCAAATCTGCTCAGAAGCTTTTCTCTCTATTAGATAAAGCTGTTTCATTCAGTATTCAGTGCAAATCTTGCCAAACTGAAACAAGCTTATGTCTTATGAAGTACAATGTTTTCTGCAATGCTGTAAGACAGCTTTTAATGTGTTAGAAGTTATATGCACAAAAACTTATGTTAGGACTTCAATGATCAAGATTGTCAGTTTACAGCTTTCTGAGTCCAGTAATGCTGAAATAGTGTTTCTGTTGAAATGAAGTGAAATCAAGCCCAAATCTGCTCAAAAGCTTTTCTCTCTATTAGATAAAGCTGTTTCATTCAGTATTCAGTGCAAATCTTGCCAAACTGAAACAAGCTTATGCCTTATGAAGTACAATGTTTTCTGCAATGCTGTAAGACAGTTTTTAATGTGTTAGAAGTTATATGCACAAAAACTAATGTTAGGACTGCAATGATCAAGATTGTCAGTTTACAGCTTTCTGAGTCCAGTAATGTTGAAATAGTGTTTCTGTTCAAATGAAGTGAAATCAAGCCCAAATCTGCTCAAAAGCTTTTCTCTCTATTAGAGAAAGCTGTTTCATTCAATATTCAGTGCAAATCTTGCCAAACTGAAACAAGCTTATGTCTTATGAAGTACAATGTTTTCTGCAATGCTGTAAGACAGTTTTTAATGTGTTAGAATTTATATGCACAAAATCTTATGTTAGGACTTCAATGATCAAGATTGTCAGTTTACAGTTTTCTGAGTCCAGTAATGCTGAAATAGTGTTTCTGTTGAAATGAAGTGAAATCAAGCCCAAATCTGCTCAAAAGCTTTTCTCTCTATTAGATAAAGCTGTTTCATTCAGTATTCAGTGCAAATCTTGCCAAACTGAAACAAGCTTATGCCTTATGAAGTACAATGTTTTCTGCAATGCTGTAAGACAGTTTTTAATGTGTTAGAAGTTATATGCACAAAAACTAATGTTAGGACTTCAATGATCAAGATTGTCAGTTTACAGCTTTCTGAGTCCAGTAATGTTGAAATAGTGTTTCTGTTCAAATGAAGTGAAATCAAGCCCAAGTCTGCTCAAAAGCTTTTCTCTCTATTAGATAAAGCTGTTTCATTCAGTATTCAGTGCAAATCTTGCCAAACTGAAACAAGCTTATGCCTTATGAAGTACAATGTTTACTGCAATGCTGTAAGACAGTTTTTAATGTGTTAGAAGTTATATGCACAAAATCTTATGTTAGGACTTCAATGATCAAGATTGTCAGTTTACAGCTTTCTGAGTCCAGTAATGCTGAAATAGTGTTTCTGTTGAAATGAAGTGAAATCAAGCCCAAATCTGCTCAAAAGCTTTTCTCTCTATTAGATAAAGCTGTTTCATTCAGTATTCAGTGCAAATCTTGCCAAACTAAAACAAGCTTATGTCTTATGAAGTACAATGTTTTCTGCAATGCTGTAAGACAGTTTTTAATGTGTTAGAAGTTATATGCACAATAACTAATGTTAGGACTTCAATGATCAAGATTGTCAGTTTACAGCTTTCTGAGTCCAGTAATGCTGAAATAGTGTTTCTGTTGAAATGAAGTGAAATCAAGCCCAAATCTGCTCAAAAGCTTTTCTCTCTATTAGATAAAGCTGTTTCATTCAGTATTCAGTGCAAATCTTGCCAAACTGAAACAAGCTTATGCCTTATGAAGTACAATGTTTTCTGCAATGCTGTAAGACAGTTTTTAATGTGTTAGAAGTTATATGCACAAAAACTAATGTTAGGACTTCAATGATCAAGATTGTCAGTTTACAGCTTTCTGAGTCCAGTAATGCTGAAATAGTGTTTCTGTTCAAATGAAGTGAAATCAAGCCCAAATCTGCTCAAAAGCTTTTCTCTCTATTAGAGAAAGCTGTATCATTCAGTATTCAGTGCAAATCTTGCCAAACTGAAACATGCTTATGTCTTATGAAATAAAATGTTTTCTGCAATGCTGTAAGACAGTTTTTAATGTGTTAGAAGTTATATACACAAAAACTAATGTTAGGACTGCAATGATCAAGATTGTCAGTTTACAGCTTTCTGAGTCCAGTAATGTTGAAATAGTGTTTCTGTTCAAATGAAGTGAAATCAAGCCCAAATCTGCTCAAAAGCTTTTCTCTCTATTAGATAAAGCTGTTTCATTCAGTATTCAGTGCAAATCTTGCCAAACTGAAACAAGCTTATGCCTTATGAAGTACAATGTTTTCTGCAATGCTGTAAGACAGTTTTTAATGTGTTAGAAGTTATATGCACAAAAACTAATGTTAGGACTGCAATGATCAAGATTGTCAGTTTACAGCTTTCTGAGTCCAGTAATGTTGAAATAGTGTTTCTGTTCAAATGAAGTGAAATCAAGCCCAAGTCTGCTCAAAAGCTTTTCTCTCTATTAGATAAAGCTGTTTCATTCAGTATTCAGTGCAAATCTTGCCAAACTGAAACAAGCTTATGCCTTATGAAGTACAATGTTTACTGCAATGCTGTAAGACAGTTTTTAATGTGTTAGAAGTTATATGCACAAAATCTTATGTTAGGACTTCAATGATCAAGATTGTCAGTTTACAGCTTTCTGAGTCCAGTAATGCTGAAATAGTGTTTCTGTTGAAATGAAGTGAAATCAAGCCCAAATCTGCTCAAAAGCTTTTCTCTCTATTAGATAAAGCTGTTTCATTCAGTATTCAGTGCAAATCTTGCCAAACTAAAACAAGCTTATGTCTTATGAAGTACAATGTTTTCTGCAATGCTGTAAGACAGTTTTTAATGTGTTAGAAGTTATATGCACAATAACTAATGTTAGGACTTCAATGATCAAGATTGTCAGTTTACAGCTTTCTGAGTCCAGTAATGCTGAAATAGTGTTTCTGTTGAAATGAAGTGAAATCAAGCCCAAATCTGCTCAAAAGCTTTTCTCTCTATTAGATAAAGCTGTTTCATTCAGTATTCAGTGCAAATCTTGCCAAACTGAAACAAGCTTATGCCTTATGAAGTACAATGTTTTCTGCAATGCTGTAAGACAGTTTTTAATGTGTTAGAAGTTATATGCACAAAAACTAATGTTAGGACTTCAATGATCAAGATTGTCAGTTTACAGCTTTCTGAGTCCAGTAATGCTGAAATAGTGTTTCTGTTCAAATGAAGTGAAATCAAGCCCAAATCTGCTCAAAAGCTTTTCTCTCTATTAGAGAAAGCTGTATCATTCAGTATTCAGTGCAAATCTTGCCAAACTGAAACATGCTTATGTCTTATGAAATAAAATGTTTTCTGCAATGCTGTAAGACAGTTTTTAATGTGTTAGAAGTTATATACACAAAAACTAATGTTAGGACTGCAATGATCAAGATTGTCAGTTTACAGCTTTCTGAGTCCAGTAATGTTGAAATAGTGTTTCTGTTCAAATGAAGTGAAATCAAGCCCAAATCTGCTCAAAAGCTTTTCTCTCTATTAGAGAAAGCTGTTTCATTCAATATTCAGTGCAAATCTTGCCAAACTGAAACAAGCGTATGCCTTATGAAGTACAATGTTTTCTGCAATGCTGTAAGACAGTTTTTAATGTGTTAGAAGTTATATGCACAAAAACTAATGTTAGGACTGCAATGATCAAGATTGTCAGTTTACAGCTTTCTGAGTCCAGTAATGTTGAAATAGTGTTTCTGTTCAAATGAAGTGAAATCAAGCCCAAATCTGCTCAAAAGCTTTTCTCTCTATTAGAGAAAGCTGTTTCATTCAATATTCAGTGCAAATCTTGCCAAACTGAAACAAGCTTATGCCTTATGAAGTGCAATGTTTTCTGCAATGCTGTAAGACAGTTTTTAATGTGTTAGAAGTTATTTGCACAAAAACTTATGTTAGGACTTCAATGATCAAGATTGTCAGTTTACAGCTTTCTGAGTCCAGTAATGCTGAAATAGTGTTCCTGTTGAAATGAAGTGAAATCAAGCCCAAATCTGCTCAAAAGCTTTTCTCTCTATTAGATAAAGCTGTTTCATTCAGTATTCAGTGCAAATCTTGCCAAACTGAAACAAGCTTATGTCTTATGAAGTACAATGTTTTCTGCAATGCTGTAAGACAGTTTTTAATGTGTTAGAAGTTATATGCACAAAAACTAATGTTAGGACTTCAATGATCAAGATTGTCAGTTTACAGCTTTCTGAGTCCAGTAATGCTGAAATAGTGTTTCTGTTGAAATGAAGTGAAATCAAGCCCAAATCTGCTCAAAAGCCTTTCTCTCTATTAGATAAAGCTGTTTCATTCAGTATTCAGTGCAAATCTTGCCAAACTGAAACAAGCTTATGTCTTATGAAGTACAATGTTTTCTGCAATGCTGTAAGACAGTTTTTAATGTGTTAGAAGTTATATGCACAAAAACTTATGTTAGGACTTCAATGATCAAGATTGTCAGTTTACAGCTTTCTGAGTCCAGTAATGCTGAAATAGTGTTTCTGTTGAAATGAAGTGAAATCAAGCCCAAATCTGCTCAAAAGCTTTTCTCTCTATTAGATAAAGCTGTTTCATTCAGTATTCAGTGCAAATCTTGCCAAACTGAAACAAGCTTATGTCTTATGAAGTACAATGTTTTCTGCAATGCTGTAAGACAGCTTTAAATGTGTTAGAAGTTATATGCACAAAAACTTATGTTAGGACTTCAATGATCAAGATTGTCAGTTTACAGCTTTCTGAGTCCAGTAATGCTGAAATAGTGTTTCTGTTGAAATGAAGTGAAATCAAGCCCAAATCTGCTCAAAAGCTTTTCTCTCTATTAGATAAAGCTGTTTCATTCAGTATTCAGTGCAAATCTTGCCAAACTGAAACAAGCTTATGTCTTATGAAGTACAATGTTTTCTGCAATGCTGTAAGACAGTTTTTAATGTGTTAGAAGTTATATGCACAAAAACTTATGTTAGAACTTCAATGATCAAGACTGTCAGTTTACAGCTTTCTGAGTCCAGTAATGCTGAAATAGTGTTTCTGTTGAAATGAAGTGAAATCAAGCCCAAATCTGCTCAAAAGCTTTTCTCTCTATTAGATAAAGCTGTTTCATTCAGTATTCAGTGCAAATCTTGCCAAACTGAAACAAGCTTATGCCTTATGAAGTACAATGTTTTCTGCAATGCTGTAAGACAGTTTTTAATGTGTTAGAAGTTATATGCACAAAAACTTATGTTAGGACTTCAATGATCAAGATTGTCAGTTTACAGCTTTCTGAGTCCAGTAATGCTGGAATAGTGTTTCTGTTCAAATGAAGTGAAATCAAGCCCAAATCTGCTCAAAAGCTTTTCTCTCTAATAGAGAATGCGGTTTCATGAGTATTTAGTGCAAATCTTGCCAAACTGAAACAAGCTTACGTCTTATGAAATGAAATGTTTTTTGCAATGCTGTAAGACAGTTTTTAATGTGTTAGAAGTTATATACACAAAAACTAATGTTAGAACTTCAATGATCAAGATTGGCAGTTTACAGCTTTCTGAGTCCAGTAATGTTGAAATAGTGTTTCTGTTCAAATGAAGTGAAATCAAGCCCAAATCTGCTCAAAAGCTTTTCTCTCTATTAGAGAAAGCTGTTTCATTCAATATTCAGTGCAAATCTTGCCAAACTGAAACAAGCTTATGCCTTATGAAGTACAATGTTTTCTGCAATGCTGTAAGACAGTTTTTAATGTGTTAGAAGTTATATGCACAAAATCTTATGTTAGGACTTCAATGATCAAGATTGTCAGTTTACAGCTTTCTGAGTCCAGTAATGCTGAAATAGTGTTTCTGTTGAAATGAAGTGAAATCAAGCCCAAATCTGCTCAAAAGCTTTTCTCTCTATTAGATAAAGCTGTTTCATTCAGTATTCAGTGCAAATCTTGCCAAACTGAAACAAGCTTATGTCTTATGAAGTACAATGTTTTCTGCAATGCTGTAAGACAGTTTTTAATGTGTTAGAAGTTATATACACAAAAACTAATGTTAGGACTTCAATGATCAAGATTGTCAGTTTACAGCTTTCTGAGTCCAGTAATGCTGAAATAGTGTTTCTGTTGAAATGAAGTGAAATCAAGCCCAAGTCTGCTCAAAAGCTTTTCTCTCTATTAGATAAAGCTGTTTCATTCAGTATTCAGTGCAAATCTTGCCAAACTGAAACAAGCTTATGCCTTATGAAGTACAATGTTTTCTGCAATGCTGTAAGACAGTTTTTAATGTGTTAGAAGTTATATGCACAAAAACTTATGTTAGGACTTCAATGATCAAGATTGTCAGTTTACAGCTTTCTGAGTCCAGTAATGCTGAAATAGTGTTTCTGTTCAAATGAAGTGAAATCAAGCCCAAATCTGCTCAAAAGCTTTTCTCTCTATTAGAGAAAGCTGTTTCATTCAGTATTCAGTGCAAATCTTGCCAAACTGAAACATGCTTATGTCTTATGAAATAAAATGTTTTCTGCAATGCTGTAAGACAGTTTTTAATGTGTTAGAAGTTATATACACAAAATCTAATGTTAGGACTGCAATGATCAAGATTGTCAGTTTACAGCTTTCTGAGTCCAGTAATGTTGAAATAGTGTTTCTGTTCAAATGAAGTGAAATCAAGCCCAAATCTGCTCAAAAGCTTTTCTCTCTATTAGAGAATGCTGTTTCATTCAATATTCAGTGCAAATCTTGCCAAACTGAAACAAGCGTATGCCTTATGAAGTACAATGTTTTCTGCAATGCTGTAAGACAGTTTTTAATGTGTTAGAAGTTATATGCACAAAAACTAATGTTAGGACTGCAATGATCAAGATTGTCAGTTTACAGCTTTCTGAGTCCAGTAATGTTGAAATAGTGTTTCTGTTCAAATGAAGTGAAATCAAGCCCAAATCTGCTCAAAAGCTTTTCTCTCTATTAGATAAAGCTGTTTCATTCAGTATTCAGTGCAAATCTTGCCAAACTGAAACAAGCTTATGTCTTATGAAGTACAATGTTTTCTGCAATGCTGTAAGACAGTTTTTAATGTGTTAGAAGTTATATGCACAAAAACTAATGTTAGGACTTCAATGATCAAGATTGTCAGTTTACAGCTTTCTGAGTCCAGTAATGCTGAAATAGTGTTTCTGTTGAAATGAAGTGAAATCAAGCCCAAGTCTGCTCAAAAGCTTTTCTCTCTATTAGATAAAGCTGTTTCATTCAGTATTCAGTGCAAATCTTGCCAAACTGAAACAAGCTTATGCCTTATGAAGTACAATGTTTTCTGCAATGCTGTAAGACAGTTTTTAATGTGTTAGAAGTTATATGCACAAAAACTTATGTTAGGACTTCAATGATCAAGATTGTCAGTTTACAGCTTTCTGAGTCCAGTAATGCTGAAATAGTGTTTCTGTTCAAATGAAGTGAAATCAAGCCCAAATCTGCTCAAAAGCTTTTCTCTCTATTAGAGAAAGCTGTTTCATTCAGTATTCAGTGCAAATCTTGCCAAACTGAAACATGCTTATGTCTTATGAAATAAAATGTTTTCTGCAATGCTGTAAGACAGTTTTTAATGTGTTAGAAGTTATATACACAAAATCTAATGTTAGGACTGCAATGATCAAGATTGTCAGTTTACAGCTTTCTGAGTCCAGTAATGTTGAAATAGTGTTTCTGTTCAAATGAAGTGAAATCAAGCCCAAATCTGCTCAAAAGCTTTTCTCTCTATTAGAGAATGCTGTTTCATTCAATATTCAGTGCAAATCTTGCCAAACTGAAACAAGCGTATGCCTTATGAAGTACAATGTTTTCTGCAATGCTGTAAGACAGTTTTTAATGTGTTAGAAGTTATATGCACAAAAACTAATGTTAGGACTGCAATGATCAAGATTGTCAGTTTACAGCTTTCTGAGTCCAGTAATGTTGAAATAGTGTTTCTGTTCAAATGAAGTGAAATCAAGCCCAAATCTGCTCAAAAGCTTTTCTCTCTATTAGATAAAGCTGTTTCATTCAGTATTCAGTGCAAATCTTGCCAAACTGAAACAAGCTTATGTCTTATGAAGTACAATGTTTTCTGCAATGCTGTAAGACAGTTTTTAATGTGTTAGAAGTTATATGCACAAAAACTTATGTTAGGACTTCAATGATCAAGATTGTCAGTTTACAGCTTTCTGAGTCCAGTAATGCTGAAATAGTGTTTCTGTTGAAATGAAGTGAAATCAAGCCCAAATCTGCTCAAAAGCTTTTCTCTCTATTAGATAAAGCTGTTTCATTCAGTATTCAGTGCAAATCTTGCCAAACTGAAACAAGCTTATGTCTTATGAAGTACAATGTTTTCTGCAATGCTGTAAGACAGCTTTTAATGTGTTAGAAGTTATATGCACAAAAACTTATGTTAGGACTTCAATGATCAAGATTGTCAGTTTACAGCTTTCTGAGTCCAGTAATGCTGAAATAGTGTTTCTGTTGAAATGAAGTGAAATCAAGCCCAAATCTGCTCAAAAGCTTTTCTCTCTATTAGATAAAGCTGTTTCATTCAGTATTCAGTGCAAATCTTGCCAAACTGAAACAAGCTTATGCCTTATGAAGTACAATGTTTTCTGCAATGCTGTAAGACAGTTTTTAATGTGTTAGAAGTTGTATGCACAAAAACTAATGTTAGGACTGCAATGATCAAGATTGTCAGTTTACAGCTTTCTGAGTCCAGTAATGTTGAAATAGTGTTTCTGTTCAAATGAAGTGAAATCAAGCCCAAATCTGCTCAAAAGCTTTTCTCTCTATTAGAGAAAGCTGTTTCATTCAATATTCAGTGCAAATCTTGCCAAACTGAAACAAGCTTATGTCTTATGAAGTACAATGTTTTCTGCAATGCTGTAAGACAGTTTTTAATGTGTTAGAATTTATATGCACAAAATCTTATGTTAGGACTTCAATGATCAAGATTGTCAGTTTACAGTTTTCTGAGTCCAGTAATGCTGAAATAGTGTTTCTGTTGAAATGAAGTGAAATCAAGCCCAAATCTGCTCAAAAGCTTTTCTCTCTATTAGATAAAGCTGTTTCATTCAGTATTCAGTGCAAATCTTGCCAAACTGAAACAAGCTTATGCCTTATGAAGTACAATGTTTTCTGCAATGCTGTAAGACAGTTTTTAATGTGTTAGAAGTTATATACACAAAAACTTATGTTAGGACTTCAATGATCAAGATTGTCAGTTTACAGCTTTCTGAGTCCAGTAATGCTGAAATAGTGTTTCTGTTGAAATGAAGTGAAATCAAGCCCAAATCTGCTCAAAAGCTTTTCTCTCTATTAGAGAAAGCTGTTTCATTCAATATTCAGTGCAAATCTTGCCAAACTGAAACAAGCTTATGCCTTATGAAGTACAATGTTTGCTGCAATGCTGTAAGACAGTTTTTAATGTGTTAGAAGTTATATGCACAAAAACTAATGTTAGGACTGCAATGATCAAGATTGTCAGTTTACAGCTTTCTGAGTCCAGTAATGTTGAAATAGTGTTTCTGTTCAAATGAAGTGAAATCAAGCCCAAATCTGCTCAAAAGCTTTTCTCTCTATTAGATAAAGCTGTTTCATTCAGTATTCAGTGCAAATCTTGCCAAACTGAAACAAGCTTATGTGTTATGAAGTACAATGTTTTCTGCAATGCTGTAAGACAGTTTTTAATGTGTTAGAAGTTATATGCACAAAAACTTATGTTAGGACTTCAATGATCAAGATTGTCAGTTTACAGCTTTCTGAGTCCAGTAATGCTGAAATAGTGTTTCTGTTGAAATGAAGTGAAATCAAGCCCAAATCTGCTCAGAAGCTTTTCTCTCTATTAGATAAAGCTGTTTCATTCAGTATTCAGTGCAAATCTTGCCAAACTGAAACAAGCTTATGTCTTATGAAGTACAATGTTTTCTGCAATGCTGTAAGACAGCTTTTAATGTGTTAGAAGTTATATGCACAAAAACTTATGTTAGGACTTCAATGATCAAGATTGTCAGTTTACAGCTTTCTGAGTCCAGTAATGCTGAAATAGTGTTTCTGTTGAAATGAAGTGAAATCAAGCCCAAATCTGCTCAAAAGCTTTTCTCTCTATTAGATAAAGCTGTTTCATTCAGTATTCAGTGAAAATCTTGCCAAACTGAAACAAGCTTATGCCTTATGAAGTACAATGTTTTCTGCAATGCTGTAAGACAGTTTTTAATGTGTTAGAAGTTATATGCACAAAAACTAATGTTAGGACTGCAATGATCAAGATTGTCAGTTTACAGCTTTCTGAGTCCAGTAATGTTGAAATAGTGTTTCTGTTCAAATGAAGTGAAATCAAGCCCAAATCTGCTCAAAAGCTTTTCTCTCTATTAGAGAAAGCTGTTTCATTCAATATTTAGTGCAAATCTTGCCAAACTGAAACAAGCTTATGTCTTATGAAGTACAATGTTTTCTGCAATGCTGTAAGACAGTTTTTAATGTGTTAGAATTTATATGCACAAAATCTTATGTTAGGACTTCAATGATCAAGATTGTCAGTTTACAGTTTTCTGAGTCCAGTAATGCTGAAATAGTGTTTCTGTTGAAATGAAGTGAAATCAAGCCCAAATCTGCTCAAAAGCTTTTCTCTCTATTAGATAAAGCTGTTTCATTCAGTATTCAGTGCAAATCTTGCCAAACTGAAACAAGCTTATGCCTTATGAAGTACAATGTTTTCTGCAATGCTGTAAGACAGTTTTTAATGTGTTAGAAGTTATATGCACAAAAACTAATGTTAGGACTTCAATGATCAAGATTGTCAGTTTACAGCTTTCTGAGTCCAGTAATGTTGAAATAGTGTTTCTGTTCAAATGAAGTGAAATCAAGCCCAAGTCTGCTCAAAAGCTTTTCTCTCTATTAGATAAAGCTGTTTCATTCAGTATTCAGTGCAAATCTTGCCAAACTGAAACAAGCTTATGCCTTATGAAGTACAATGTTTTCTGCAATGCTGTAAGACAGTTTTTAATGTGTTAGAAGTTATATGCACAAAATCTTATGTTAGGACTTCAATGATCAAGATTGTCAGTTTACAGCTTTCTGAGTCCAGTAATGCTGAAATAGTGTTTCTGTTGAAATGAAGTGAAATCAAGCCCAAATCTGCTCAAAAGCTTTTCTCTCTATTAGATAAAGCTGTTTCATTCAGTATTCAGTGCAAATCTTGCCAAACTGAAACAAGCTTATGTCTTATGAAGTACAATGTTTTCTGCAATGCTGTAAGACAGTTTTTAATGTGTTAGAAGTTATATGCACAAAAACTAATGTTAGGACTTCAATGATCAAGATTGTCAGTTTACAGCTTTCTGAGTCCAGTAATGCTGAAATAGTGTTTCTGTTGAAATGAAGTGAAATCAAGCCCAAATCTGCTCAAAAGCTTTTCTCTCTATTAGATAAAGCTGTTTCATTCAGTATTCAGTGCAAATCTTGCCAAACTGAAACAAGCTTATGCCTTATGAAGTACAATGTTTTCTGCAATGCTGTAAGACAGTTTTTAATGTGTTAAAAGTTATATGCACAAAAACTTATGTTAGGACTTCAATGATCAAGATTGTCAGTTTACAGCTTTCTGAGTCCAGTAATGCTGAAATAGTGTTTCTGTTCAAATGAAGTGAAATCAAGCCCAAATCTGCTCAAAAGCTTTTCTCTCTAATAGAGAATGCGGTTTCATTGAGTATTCAGTGCAAATCTTGCCAAACTGAAACAAGCTTATGTCTTATGAAATGAAATGTTTTTTGCAATGCTGTCAGACAGTTTTTTATGTGTTAGAAGTTATATACACAAAAACTAATGTTAGAACTTCAATGATCAAGATTGGCAGTTTACAGCTTTCTGAGTCCAGTAATGTTGAAATAGTGTTTCTGTTCAAATGAAGTGAAATCAAGCCCAAATCTGCTCAAAAGCTTTTCTCTCTATTAGAGAAAGCTGTTTCATTCAATATTCAGTGCAAATCTTGCCAAACTGAAACAAGCTTATGCCTTATGAAGTACAATGTTTTCTGCAATGCTATAAGACAGTTTTTAATGTGTTAGAAGTTATATGCACAAAAACTAATGTTAGGACTGCAATGATCAAGATTGTCAGTTTACAGCTTTCTGAGTGCAGTAATGTTGAAATAGTGTTTCTGTTCAAATGAAGTGAAATCAAGCCCAAATCTGCTCAAAAGCTTTTCTCTCTATTAGAGAAAGCTGTTTCATTCAATATTCCGTGCAAATCTTGCCAAACTGAAACAAGCTTATGTCTTATGAAGTACAATGTTTTCTGCAATGCTGTAAGACAGTTTTTAATGTGTTAGAAGTTATATGCACAAAATCTTATGTTAGGACTTCAATGATCAAGATTGTCAGTTTACAGCTTTCTGAGTCCAGTAATGCTGAAATAGTGTTTCTGTTGAAATGAAGTGAAATCAAGCCCAAATCTGCTCAAAAGCTTTTCTCTCTATTAGAGAAAGCTGTTTCATTCAATATTCAGTGCAAATCTTGCCAAACTGAAACAAGCTTTATGCCTTATGAAGTACAATGTTTTCTGCAATGCTGTAAGACAGTTTTTAATGTGTTAGAAGTTATATGCACAAAAACTAATGTTAGGACTGCAATGATCAAGATTGTCAGTTTACAGCTTTCTGAGTCCAGTAATGTTGAAATAGTGTTTCTGTTCAAATGAAGTGAAATCAAGCCCAAATCTGCTCAAAAGCTTTTCTCTCTATTAGATAAAGCTGTTTCATTCAGTATTCAGTGCAAATCTTGCCAAACTGAAACAAGCTTATGTGTTATGAAGTACAATGTTTTCTGCAATGCTGTAAGACAGTTTTTAATGTGTTAGAAGTTATATGCACAAAAACTTATGTTAGGACTTCAATGATCAAGATTGTCAGTTTACAGCTTTCTGAGTCCAGTAATGCTGAAATAGTGTTTCTGTTGAAATGAAGTGAAATCAAGCCCAAATCTGCGCAGAAGCTTTTCTCTCTATTAGATAAAGCTGTTTCATTCAGTATTCAGTGCAAATCTTGCCAAACTGAAACAAGCTTATGTCTTATGAAGTACAATGTTTTCTGCAATGCTGTAAGACAGCTTTTAATGTGTTAGAAGTTATATGCACAAAAACTTATGTTAGGACTTCAATGATCAAGATTGTCAGTTTACAGCTTTCTGAGTCCAGTAATGCTGAAATAGTGTTTCTGTTGAAATGAAGTGAAATCAAGCCCAAATCTGCTCAAAAGCTTTTCTCTCTATTAGATAAAGCTGTTTCATTCAGTATTCAGTGCAAATCTTGCCAAACTGAAACAAGCTTATGCCTTATGAAGTACAATGTTTTCTGCAATGCTGTAAGACAGTTTTTAATGTGTTAGAAGTTATATGCACAAAAACTAATGTTAGGACTGCAATGATCAAGATTGTCAGTTTACAGCTTTCTGAGTCCAGTAATGTTGAAATAGTGTTTCTGTTCAAATGAAGTGAAATCAAGCCCAAATCTGCTCAAAAGCTTTTCTCTCTATTAGAGAAAGCTGTTTCATTCAATATTCAGTGCAAATCTTGCCAAACTGAAACAAGCTTATGTCTTATGAAGTACAATGTTTTCTGCAATGCTGTAAGACAGTTTTTAATGTGTTAGAATTTATATGCACAAAATCTTATGTTAGGACTTCAATGATCAAGATTGTCAGTTTACAGTTTTCTGAGTCCAGTAATGCTGAAATAGTGTTTCTGTTGAAATGAAGTGAAATCAAGCCCAAATCTGCTCAAAAGCTTTTCTCTCTATTAGATAAAGCTGTTTCATTCAGTATTCAGTGCAAATCTTGCCAAACTGAAACAAGCTTATGCCTTATGAAGTACAATGTTTTCTGCAATGCTGTAAGACAGTTTTTAATGTGTTAGAAGTTATATACACAAAAACTTATGTTAGGACTTCAATGATCAAGATTGTCAGTTTACAGCTTTCTGAGTCCAGTAATGCTGAAATAGTGTTTCTGTTGAAATGAAGTGAAATCAAGCCCAAATCTGCTCAAAAGCTTTTCTCTCTATTAGAGAAAGCTGTTTCATTCAATATTCAGTGCAAATCTTGCCAAACTGAAACAAGCTTATGCCTTATGAAGTACAATGTTTGCTGCAATGCTGTAAGACAGTTTTTAATGTGTTAGAAGTTATATGCACAAAAACTAATGTTAGGACTGCAATGATCAAGATTGTCAGTTTACAGCTTTCTGAGTCCAGTAATGTTGAAATAGTGTTTCTGTTCAAATGAAGTGAAATCAAGCCCAAATCTGCTCAAAAGCTTTTCTCTCTATTAGATAAAGCTGTTTCATTCAGTATTCAGTGCAAATCTTGCCAAACTGAAACAAGCTTATGTGTTATGAAGTACAATGTTTTCTGCAATGCTGTAAGACAGTTTTTAATGTGTTAGAAGTTATATGCACAAAAACTTATGTTAGGACTTCAATGATCAAGATTGTCAGTTTACAGCTTTCTGAGTCCAGTAATGCTGAAATAGTGTTTCTGTTGAAATGAAGTGAAATCAAGCCCAAATCTGCTCAGAAGCTTTTCTCTCTATTAGATAAAGCTGTTTCATTCAGTATTCAGTGCAAATCTTGCCAAACTGAAACAAGCTTATGTCTTATGAAGTACAATGTTTTCTGCAATGCTGTAAGACAGCTTTTAATGTGTTAGAAGTTATATGCACAAAAACTTATGTTAGGACTTCAATGATCAAGATTGTCAGTTTACAGCTTTCTGAGTCCAGTAATGCTGAAATAGTGTTTCTGTTGAAATGAAGTGAAATCAAGCCCAAATCTGCTCAAAAGCTTTTCTCTCTATTAGATAAAGCTGTTTCATTCAGTATTCAGTAAAAATCTTGCCAAACTGAAACAAGCTTATGCCTTATGAAGTACAATGTTTTCTGCAATGCTGTAAGACAGTTTTTAATGTGTTAGAAGTTATATGCACAAAAACTAATGTTAGGACTGCAATGATCAAGATTGTCAGTTTACAGCTTTCTGAGTCCAGTAATGTTGAAATAGTGTTTCTGTTCAAATGAAGTGAAATCAAGCCCAAATCTGCTCAAAAGCTTTTCTCTCTATTAGAGAAAGCTGTTTCATTCAATATTTAGTGCAAATCTTGCCAAACTGAAACAAGCTTATGTCTTATGAAGTACAATGTTTTCTGCAATGCTGTAAGACAGTTTTTAATGTGTTAGAATTTATATGCACAAAATCTTATGTTAGGACTTCAATGATCAAGATTGTCAGTTTACAGTTTTCTGAGTCCAGTAATGCTGAAATAGTGTTTCTGTTGAAATGAAGTGAAATCAAGCCCAAATCTGCTCAAAAGCTTTTCTCTCTATTAGATAAAGCTGTTTCATTCAGTATTCAGTGCAAATCTTGCCAAACTGAAACAAGCTTATGCCTTATGAAGTACAATGTTTTCTGCAATGCTGTAAGACAGTTTTTAATGTGTTAGAAGTTATATGCACAAAAACTAATGTTAGGACTTCAATGATCAAGATTGTCAGTTTACAGCTTTCTGAGTCCAGTAATGTTGAAATAGTGTTTCTGTTCAAATGAAGTGAAATCAAGCCCAAGTCTGCTCAAAAGCTTTTCTCTCTATTAGATAAAGCTGTTTCATTCAGTATTCAGTGCAAATCTTGCCAAACTGAAACAAGCTTATGCCTTATGAAGTACAATGTTTTCTGCAATGCTGTAAGACAGTTTTTAATGTGTTAGAAGTTATATGCACAAAATCTTATGTTAGGACTTCAATGATCAAGATTGTCAGTTTACAGCTTTCTGAGTCCAGTAATGCTGAAATAGTGTTTCTGTTCAAATGAAGTGAAATCAAGCCCAAATCTGCTCAAAAGCTTTTCTCTCTATTAGATAAAGCTGTTTCATTCAGTATTCAGTGCAAATCTTGCCAAACTGAAACAAGCTTATGTCTTATGAAGTACAATGTTTTCTGCAATGCTGTAAGACAGTTTTTAATGTGTTAGAAGTTATATGCACAAAAACTAATGTTAGGACTTCAATGATCAAGATTGTCAGTTTACAGCTTTCTGAGTCCAGTAATGCTGAAATAGTGTTTCTGTTGAAATGAAGTGAAATCAAGCCCAAATCTGCTCAAAAGCTTTTCTCTCTATTAGATAAAGCTGTTTCATTCAGTATTCAGTGCAAATCTTGCCAAACTGAAACAAGCTTATGCCTTATGAAGTACAATGTTTTCTGCAATGCTGTAAGACAGTTTTTAATGTGTTAAAAGTTATATGCACAAAAACTTATGTTAGGACTTCAATGATCAAGATTGTCAGTTTACAGCTTTCTGAGTCCAGTAATGCTGAAATAGTGTTTCTGTTCAAATGAAGTGAAATCAAGCCCAAATCTGCTCAAAAGCTTTTCTCTCTAATAGAGAATGCGGTTTCATTGAGTATTCAGTGCAAATCTTGCCAAACTGAAACAAGCTTATGTCTTATGAAATGAAATGTTTTTTGCAATGCTGTCAGACAGTTTTTTATGTGTTAGAAGTTATATACACAAAAACTAATGTTAGAACTTCAATGATCAAGATTGGCAGTTTACAGCTTTCTGAGTCCAGTAATGTTGAAATAGTGTTTCTGTTCAAATGAAGTGAAATCAAGCCCAAATCTGCTCAAAAGCTTTTCTCTCTATTAGAGAAAGCTGTTTCATTCAATATTCAGTGCAAATCTTGCCAAACTGAAACAAGCTTATGCCTTATGAAGTACAATGTTTTCTGCAATGCTATAAGACAGTTTTTAATGTGTTAGAAGTTATATGCACAAAAACTAATGTTAGGACTGCAATGATCAAGATTGTCAGTTTACAGCTTTCTGAGTGCAGTAATGTTGAAATAGTGTTTCTGTTCAAATGAAGTGAAATCAAGCCCAAATCTGCTCAAAAGCTTTTCTCTCTATTAGAGAAAGCTGTTTCATTCAATATTCCGTGCAAATCTTGCCAAACTGAAACAAGCTTATGTCTTATGAAGTACAATGTTTTCTGCAATGCTGTAAGACAGCTTTTAATGTGTTAGAAGTTATATGCACAAAAACTTATGTTAGGACTTCAATGATCAAGATTGTCAGTTTACAGCTTTCTGAGTCCAGTAATGCTGAAATAGTGTTTCTGTTGAAATGAAGTGAAATCAAGCCCAAATCTGCTCAAAAGCTTTTCTCTCTATTAGATAAAGCTGTTTCATTCAGTATTCAGTGCAAATCTTGCCAAACTGAAACAAGCTTATGCCTTATGAAGTACAATGTTTTCTGCAATGCTGTAAGACAGTTTTTAATGTGTTAGAAGTTATATGCACAAAAACTAATGTTAGGACTGCAATGATCAAGATTGTCAGTTTACAGCTTTCTGAGTCCAGTAATGTTGAAATAGTGTTTCTGTTCAAATGAAGTGAAATCAAGCCCAAATCTGCTCAAAAGCTTTTCTCTCTATTAGAGAAAGCTGTTTCATTCAATATTCAGTGCAAATCTTGCCAAACTGAAACAAGCTTATGTCTTATGAAGTACAATGTTTTCTGCAATGCTGTAAGACAGTTTTTAATGTGTTAGAATTTATATGCACAAAATCTTATGTTAGGACTTCAATGATCAAGATTGTCAGTTTACAGTTTTCTGAGTCCAGTAATGCTGAAATAGTGTTTCTGTTGAAATGAAGTGAAATCAAGCCCAAATCTGCTCAAAAGCTTTTCTCTCTATTAGATAAAGCTGTTTCATTCAGTATTCAGTGCAAATCTTGCCAAACTGAAACAAGCTTATGCCTTATGAAGTACAATGTTTTCTGCAATGCTGTAAGACAGTTTTTAATGTGTTAGAAGTTATATACACAAAAACTTATGTTAGGACTTCAATGATCAAGATTGTCAGTTTACAGCTTTCTGAGTCCAGTAATGCTGAAATAGTGTTTCTGTTGAAATGAAGTGAAATCAAGCCCAAATCTGCTCAAAAGCTTTTCTCTCTATTAGAGAAAGCTGTTTCATTCAATATTCAGTGCAAATCTTGCCAAACTGAAACAAGCTTATGCCTTATGAAGTACAATGTTTGCTGCAATGCTGTAAGACAGTTTTTAATGTGTTAGAAGTTATATGCACAAAAACTAATGTTAGGACTGCAATGATCAAGATTGTCAGTTTACAGCTTTCTGAGTCCAGTAATGTTGAAATAGTGTTTCTGTTCAAATGAAGTGAAATCAAGCCCAAATCTGCTCAAAAGCTTTTCTCTCTATTAGATAAAGCTGTTTCATTCAGTATTCAGTGCAAATCTTGCCAAACTGAAACAAGCTTATGTGTTATGAAGTACAATGTTTTCTGCAATGCTGTAAGACAGTTTTTAATGTGTTAGAAGTTATATGCACAAAAACTTATGTTAGGACTTCAATGATCAAGATTGTCAGTTTACAGCTTTCTGAGTCCAGTAATGCTGAAATAGTGTTTCTGTTGAAATGAAGTGAAATCAAGCCCAAATCTGCTCAGAAGCTTTTCTCTCTATTAGATAAAGCTGTTTCATTCAGTATTCAGTGCAAATCTTGCCAAACTGAAACAAGCTTATGTCTTATGAAGTACAATGTTTTCTGCAATGCTGTAAGACAGCTTTTAATGTGTTAGAAGTTATATGCACAAAAACTTATGTTAGGACTTCAATGATCAAGATTGTCAGTTTACAGCTTTCTGAGTCCAGTAATGCTGAAATAGTGTTTCTGTTGAAATGAAGTGAAATCAAGCCCAAATCTGCTCAAAAGCTTTTCTCTCTATTAGATAAAGCTGTTTCATTCAGTATTCAGTAAAAATCTTGCCAAACTGAAACAAGCTTATGCCTTATGAAGTACAATGTTTTCTGCAATGCTGTAAGACAGTTTTTAATGTGTTAGAAGTTATATGCACAAAAACTAATGTTAGGACTGCAATGATCAAGATTGTCAGTTTACAGCTTTCTGAGTCCAGTAATGTTGAAATAGTGTTTCTGTTCAAATGAAGTGAAATCAAGCCCAAATCTGCTCAAAAGCTTTTCTCTCTATTAGAGAAAGCTGTTTCATTCAATATTTAGTGCAAATCTTGCCAAACTGAAACAAGCTTATGTCTTATGAAGTACAATGTTTTCTGCAATGCTGTAAGACAGTTTTTAATGTGTTAGAATTTATATGCACAAAATCTTATGTTAGGACTTCAATGATCAAGATTGTCAGTTTACAGTTTTCTGAGTCCAGTAATGCTGAAATAGTGTTTCTGTTGAAATGAAGTGAAATCAAGCCCAAATCTGCTCAAAAGCTTTTCTCTCTATTAGATAAAGCTGTTTCATTCAGTATTCAGTGCAAATCTTGCCAAACTGAAACAAGCTTATGCCTTATGAAGTACAATGTTTTCTGCAATGCTGTAAGACAGTTTTTAATGTGTTAGAAGTTATATGCACAAAAACTAATGTTAGGACTTCAATGATCAAGATTGTCAGTTTACAGCTTTCTGAGTCCAGTAATGTTGAAATAGTGTTTCTGTTCAAATGAAGTGAAATCAAGCCCAAGTCTGCTCAAAAGCTTTTCTCTCTATTAGATAAAGCTGTTTCATTCAGTATTCAGTGCAAATCTTGCCAAACTGAAACAAGCTTATGCCTTATGAAGTACAATGTTTTCTGCAATGCTGTAAGACAGTTTTTAATGTGTTAGAAGTTATATGCACAAAATCTTATGTTAGGACTTCAATGATCAAGATTGTCAGTTTACAGCTTTCTGAGTCCAGTAATGCTGAAATAGTGTTTCTGTTGAAATGAAGTGAAATCAAGCCCAAATCTGCTCAAAAGCTTTTCTCTCTATTAGATAAAGCTGTTTCATTCAGTATTCAGTGCAAATCTTGCCAAACTGAAACAAGCTTATGTCTTATGAAGTACAATGTTTTCTGCAATGCTGTAAGACAGTTTTTAATGTGTTAGAAGTTATATGCACAAAAACTAATGTTAGGACTTCAATGATCAAGATTGTCAGTTTACAGCTTTCTGAGTCCAGTAATGCTGAAATAGTGTTTCTGTTGAAATGAAGTGAAATCAAGCCCAAATCTGCTCAAAAGCTTTTCTCTCTATTAGATAAAGCTGTTTCATTCAGTATTCAGTGCAAATCTTGCCAAACTGAAACAAGCTTATGCCTTATGAAGTACAATGTTTTCTGCAATGCTGTAAGACAGTTTTTAATGTGTTAAAAGTTATATGCACAAAAACTTATGTTAGGACTTCAATGATCAAGATTGTCAGTTTACAGCTTTCTGAGTCCAGTAATGCTGAAATAGTGTTTCTGTTCAAATGAAGTGAAATCAAGCCCAAATCTGCTCAAAAGCTTTTCTCTCTAATAGAGAATGCGGTTTCATTGAGTATTCAGTGCAAATCTTGCCAAACTGAAACAAGCTTATGTCTTATGAAATGAAATGTTTTTTGCAATGCTGTCAGACAGTTTTTTATGTGTTAGAAGTTATATACACAAAAACTAATGTTAGAACTTCAATGATCAAGATTGGCAGTTTACAGCTTTCTGAGTCCAGTAATGTTGAAATAGTGTTTCTGTTCAAATGAAGTGAAATCAAGCCCAAATCTGCTCAAAAGCTTTTCTCTCTATTAGAGAAAGCTGTTTCATTCAATATTCAGTGCAAATCTTGCCAAACTGAAACAAGCTTATGCCTTATGAAGTACAATGTTTTCTGCAATGCTATAAGACAGTTTTTAATGTGTTAGAAGTTATATGCACAAAAACTAATGTTAGGACTGCAATGATCAAGATTGTCAGTTTACAGCTTTCTGAGTGCAGTAATGTTGAAATAGTGTTTCTGTTCAAATGAAGTGAAATCAAGCCCAAATCTGCTCAAAAGCTTTTCTCTCTATTAGAGAAAGCTGTTTCATTCAATATTCCGTGCAAATCTTGCCAAACTGAAACAAGCTTATGTCTTATGAAGTACAATGTTTTCTGCAATGCTGTAAGACAGTTTTTAATGTGTTAGAAGTTATATGCACAAAATCTTATGTTAGGACTTCAATGATCAAGATTGTCAGTTTACAGCTTTCTGAGTCCAGTAATGCTGAAATAGTGTTTCTGTTGAAATGAAGTGAAATCAAGCCCAAATCTGCTCAAAAGCTTTTCTCTCTATTAGAGAAAGCTGTTTCATTCAATATTCAGTGCAAATCTTGCCAAACTGAAACAAGCTTATGCCTTATGAAGTACAATGTTTTCTGCAATGCTGTAAGACAGTTTTTAATGTGTTAGAAGTTATATGCACAAAAACTAATGTTAGGACTGCAATGATCAAGATTGTCAGTTTACAGCTTTCTGAGTCCAGTAATGTTGAAATAGTGTTTCTGTTCAAATGAAGTGAAATCAAGCCCAAATCTGCTCAAAAGCTTTTCTCTCTATTAGATAAAGCTGTTTCATTCAGTATTCAGTGCAAATCTTGCCAAACTGAAACAAGCTTATGTGTTATGAAGTACAATGTTTTCTGCAATGCTGTAAGACAGTTTTTAATGTGTTAGAAGTTATATGCACAAAAACTTATGTTAGGACTTCAATGATCAAGATTGTCAGTTTACAGCTTTCTGAGTCCAGTAATGCTGAAATAGTGTTTCTGTTGAAATGAAGTGAAATCAAGCCCAAATCTGCTCAGAAGCTTTTCTCTCTATTAGATAAAGCTGTTTCATTCAGTATTCAGTGCAAATCTTGCCAAACTGAAACAAGCTTATGTCTTATGAAGTACAATGTTTTCTGCAATGCTGTAAGACAGCTTTTAATGTGTTAGAAGTTATATGCACAAAAACTTATGTTAGGACTTCAATGATCAAGATTGTCAGTTTACAGCTTTCTGAGTCCAGTAATGCTGAAATAGTGTTTCTGTTGAAATGAAGTGAAATCAAGCCCAAATCTGCTCAAAAGCTTTTCTCTCTATTAGATAAAGCTGTTTCATTCAGTATTCAGTGCAAATCTTGCCAAACTGAAACAAGCTTATGCCTTATGAAGTACAATGTTTTCTGCAATGCTGTAAGACAGTTTTTAATGTGTTAGAAGTTATATGCACAAAAACTAATGTTAGGACTGCAATGATCAAGATTGTCAGTTTACAGCTTTCTGAGTCCAGTAATGTTGAAATAGTGTTTCTGTTCAAATGAAGTGAAATCAAGCCCAAATCTGCTCAAAAGCTTTTCTCTCTATTAGAGAAAGCTGTTTCATTCAATATTCAGTGCAAATCTTGCCAAACTGAAACAAGCTTATGTCTTATGAAGTACAATGTTTTCTGCAATGCTGTAAGACAGTTTTTAATGTGTTAGAATTTATATGCACAAAATCTTATGTTAGGACTTCAATGATCAAGATTGTCAGTTTACAGTTTTCTGAGTCCAGTAATGCTGAAATAGTGTTTCTGTTGAAATGAAGTGAAATCAAGCCCAAATCTGCTCAAAAGCTTTTCTCTCTATTAGATAAAGCTGTTTCATTCAGTATTCAGTGCAAATCTTGCCAAACTGAAACAAGCTTATGCCTTATGAAGTACAATGTTTTCTGCAATGCTGTAAGACAGTTTTTAATGTGTTAGAAGTTATATGCACAAAAACTAATGTTAGGACTTCAATGATCAAGATTGTCAGTTTACAGCTTTCTGAGTCCAGTAATGTTGAAATAGTGTTTCTGTTCAAATGAAGTGAAATCAAGCCCAAGTCTGCTCAAAAGCTTTTCTCTCTATTAGATAAAGCTGTTTCATTCAGTATTCAGTGCAAATCTTGCCAAACTGAAACAAGCTTATGCCTTATGAAGTACAATGTTTACTGCAATGCTGTAAGACAGTTTTTAATGTGTTAGAAGTTATATGCACAAAATCTTATGTTAGGACTTCAATGATCAAGATTGTCAGTTTACAGCTTTCTGAGTCCAGTAATGCTGAAATAGTGTTTCTGTTGAAATGAAGTGAAATCAAGCCCAAATCTGCTCAAAAGCTTTTCTCTCTATTAGATAAAGCTGTTTCATTCAGTATTCAGTGCAAATCTTGCCAAACTAAAACAAGCTTATGTCTTATGAAGTACAATGTTTTCTGCAATGCTGTAAGACAGTTTTTAATGTGTTAGAAGTTATATGCACAATAACTAATGTTAGGACTTCAATGATCAAGATTGTCAGTTTACAGCTTTCTGAGTCCAGTAATGCTGAAATAGTGTTTCTGTTGAAATGAAGTGAAATCAAGCCCAAATCTGCTCAAAAGCTTTTCTCTCTATTAGATAAAGCTGTTTCATTCAGTATTCAGTGCAAATCTTGCCAAACTGAAACAAGCTTATGCCTTATGAAGTACAATGTTTTCTGCAATGCTGTAAGACAGTTTTTAATGTGTTAGAAGTTATATGCACAAAAACTAATGTTAGGACTTCAATGATCAAGATTGTCAGTTTACAGCTTTCTGAGTCCAGTAATGCTGAAATAGTGTTTCTGTTCAAATGAAGTGAAATCAAGCCCAAATCTGCTCAAAAGCTTTTCTCTCTATTAGAGAAAGCTGTATCATTCAGTATTCAGTGCAAATCTTGCCAAACTGAAACATGCTTATGTCTTATGAAATAAAATGTTTTCTGCAATGCTGTAAGACAGTTTTTAATGTGTTAGAAGTTATATACACAAAAACTAATGTTAGGACTGCAATGATCAAGATTGTCAGTTTACAGCTTTCTGAGTCCAGTAATGTTGAAATAGTGTTTCTGTTCAAATGAAGTGAAATCAAGCCCAAATCTGCTCAAAAGCTTTTCTCTCTATTAGATAAAGCTGTTTCATTCAGTATTCAGTGCAAATCTTGCCAAACTGAAACAAGCTTATGCCTTATGAAGTACAATGTTTTCTGCAATGCTGTAAGACAGTTTTTAATGTGTTAGAAGTTATATGCACAAAAACTAATGTTAGGACTGCAATGATCAAGATTGTCAGTTTACAGCTTTCTGAGTCCAGTAATGTTGAAATAGTGTTTCTGTTCAAATGAAGTGAAATCAAGCCCAAGTCTGCTCAAAAGCTTTTCTCTCTATTAGATAAAGCTGTTTCATTCAGTATTCAGTGCAAATCTTGCCAAACTGAAACAAGCTTATGCCTTATGAAGTACAATGTTTACTGCAATGCTGTAAGACAGTTTTTAATGTGTTAGAAGTTATATGCACAAAATCTTATGTTAGGACTTCAATGATCAAGATTGTCAGTTTACAGCTTTCTGAGTCCAGTAATGCTGAAATAGTGTTTCCGTTGAAATGAAGTGAAATCAAGCCCAAATCTGCTCAAAAGCTTTTCTCTCTATTAGATAAAGCTGTTTCATTCAGTATTCAGTGCAAATCTTGCCAAACTAAAACAAGCTTATGTCTTATGAAGTACAATGTTTTCTGCAATGCTGTAAGACAGTTTTTAATGTGTTAGAAGTTATATGCACAATAACTAATGTTAGGACTTCAATGATCAAGATTGTCAGTTTACAGCTTTCTGAGTCCAGTAATGCTGAAATAGTGTTTCTGTTGAAATGAAGTGAAATCAAGCCCAAATCTGCTCAAAAGCTTTTCTCTCTATTAGATAAAGCTGTTTCATTCAGTATTCAGTGCAAATCTTGCCAAACTGAAACAAGCTTATGCCTTATGAAGTACAATGTTTTCTGCAATGCTGTAAGACAGTTTTTAATGTGTTAGAAGTTATATGCACAAAAACTAATGTTAGGACTTCAATGATCAAGATTGTCAGTTTACAGCTTTCTGAGTCCAGTAATGCTGAAATAGTGTTTCTGTTCAAATGAAGTGAAATCAAGCCCAAATCTGCTCAAAAGCTTTTCTCTCTATTAGAGAAAGCTGTATCATTCAGTATTCAGTGCAAATCTTGCCAAACTGAAACATGCTTATGTCTTATGAAATAAAATGTTTTCTGCAATGCTGTAAGACAGTTTTTAATGTGTTAGAAGTTATATACACAAAAACTAATGTTAGGACTGCAATGATCAAGATTGTCAGTTTACAGCTTTCTGAGTCCAGTAATGTTGAAATAGTGTTTCTGTTCAAATGAAGTGAAATCAAGCCCAAATCTGCTCAAAAGCTTTTCTCTCTATTAGAGAAAGCTGTTTCATTCAATATTCAGTGCAAATCTTGCCAAACTGAAACAAGCGTATGCCTTATGAAGTACAATGTTTTCTGCAATGCTGTAAGACAGTTTTTAATGTGTTAGAAGTTATATGCACAAAAACTAATGTTAGGACTGCAATGATCAAGATTGTCAGTTTACAGCTTTCTGAGTCCAGTAATGTTGAAATAGTGTTTCTGTTCAAATGAAGTGAAATCAAGCCCAAATCTGCTCAAAAGCTTTTCTCTCTATTAGAGAAAGCTGTTTCATTCAATATTCAGTGCAAATCTTGCCAAACTGAAACAAGCTTATGCCTTATGAAGTACAATGTTTTCTGCAATGCTGTAAGACAGTTTTTAATGTGTTAGAAGTTATTTGCACAAAAACTTATGTTAGGACTGCAATGATCAAGATTGTCAGTTTACAGCTTTCTGAGTCCAGTAATGCTGAAATAGTGTTCCTGTTGAAATGAAGTGAAATCAAGCCCAAATCTGCTCAAAAGCTTTTCTCTCTATTAGATAAAGCTGTTTCATTCAGTATTCAGTGCAAATCTTGCCAAACTGAAACAAGCTTATGTCTTATGAAGTACAATGTTTTCTGCAATGCTGTAAGACAGTTTTTAATGTGTTAGAAGTTATATGCACAAAAACTAATGTTAGGACTTCAATGATCAAGATTGTCAGTTTACAGCTTTCTGAGTCCAGTAATGCTGAAATAGTGTTTCTGTTGAAATGAAGTGAAATCAAGCCCAAATCTGCTCAAAAGCCTTTCTCTCTATTAGATAAAGCTGTTTCATTCAGTATTCAGTGCAAATCTTGCCAAACTGAAACAAGCTTATGTCTTATGAAGTACAATGTTTTCTGCAATGCTGTAAGACAGTTTTTAATGTGTTAGAAGTTATATGCACAAAAACTTATGTTAGGACTTCAATGATCAAGATTGTCAGTTTACAGCTTTCTGAGTCCAGTAATGCTGAAATAGTGTTTCTGTTGAAATGAAGTGAAATCAAGCCCAAATCTGCTCAAAAGCTTTTCTCTCTATTAGATAAAGCTGTTTCATTCAGTATTCAGTGCAAATCTTGCCAAACTGAAACAAGCTTATGTCTTATGAAGTACAATGTTTTCTGCAATGCTGTAAGACAGCTTTAAATGTGTTAGAAGTTATATGCACAAAAACTTATGTTAGGACTTCAATGATCAAGATTGTCAGTTTACAGCTTTCTGAGTCCAGTAATGCTGAAATAGTGTTTCTGTTGAAATGAAGTGAAATCAAGCCCAAATCTGCTCAAAAGCTTTTCTCTCTATTAGATAAAGCTGTTTCATTCAGTATTCAGTGCAAATCTTGCCAAACTGAAACAAGCTTATGTCTTATGAAGTACAATGTTTTCTGCAATGCTGTAAGACAGTTTTTAATGTGTTAGAAGTTATATGCACAAAAACTTATGTTAGAACTTCAATGATCAAGACTGTCAGTTTACAGCTTTCTGAGTCCAGTAATGCTGAAATAGTGTTTCTGTTGAAATGAAGTGAAATCAAGCCCAAATCTGCTCAAAAGCTTTTCTCTCTATTAGATAAAGCTGTTTCATTCAGTATTCAGTGCAAATCTTGCCAAACTGAAACAAGCTTATGCCTTATGAAGTACAATGTTTTCTGCAATGCTGTAAGACAGTTTTTAATGTGTTAGAAGTTATATGCACAAAAACTTATGTTAGGACTTCAATGATCAAGATTGTCAGTTTACAGCTTTCTGAGTCCAGTAATGCTGGAATAGTGTTTCTGTTCAAATGAAGTGAAATCAAGCCCAAATCTGCTCAAAAGCTTTTCTCTCTAATAGAGAATGCGGTTTCATGAGTATTTAGTGCAAATCTTGCCAAACTGAAACAAGCTTACGTCTTATGAAATGAAATGTTTTTTGCAATGCTGTAAGACAGTTTTTAATGTGTTAGAAGTTATATACACAAAAACTAATGTTAGAACTTCAATGATCAAGATTGGCAGTTTACAGCTTTCTGAGTCCAGTAATGTTGAAATAGTGTTTCTGTTCAAATGAAGTGAAATCAAGCCCAAATCTGCTCAAAAGCTTTTCTCTCTATTAGAGAAAGCTGTTTCATTCAATATTCAGTGCAAATCTTGCCAAACTGAAACAAGCTTATGCCTTATGAAGTACAATGTTTTCTGCAATGCTGTAAGACAGTTTTTAATGTGTTAGAAGTTATATGCACAAAATCTTATGTTAGGACTTCAATGATCAAGATTGTCAGTTTACAGCTTTCTGAGTCCAGTAATGCTGAAATAGTGTTTCTGTTGAAATGAAGTGAAATCAAGCCCAAATCTGCTCAAAAGCTTTTCTCTCTATTAGATAAAGCTGTTTCATTCAGTATTCAGTGCAAATCTTGCCAAACTGAAACAAGCTTATGTCTTATGAAGTACAATGTTTTCTGCAATGCTGTAAGACAGTTTTTAATGTGTTAGAAGTTATATGCACAAAAACTAATGTTAGGACTTCAATGATCAAGATTGTCAGTTTACAGCTTTCTGAGTCCAGTAATGTTGAAATAGTGTTTCTGTTCAAATGAAGTGAAATCAAGCCCAAGTCTGCTCAAAAGCTTTTCTCTCTATTAGATAAAGCTGTTTCATTCAGTATTCAGTGCAAATCTTGCCAAACTGAAACAAGCTTATGCCTTATGAAGTACAATGTTTACTGCAATGCTGTAAGACAGTTTTTAATGTGTTAGAAGTTATATGCACAAAATCTTATGTTAGGACTTCAATGATCAAGATTGTCAGTTTACAGCTTTCTGAGTCCAGTAATGCTGAAATAGTGTTTCTGTTGAAATGAAGTGAAATCAAGCCCAAATCTGCTCAAAAGCTTTTCTCTCTATTAGATAAAGCTGTTTCATTCAGTATTCAGTGCAAATCTTGCCAAACTAAAACAAGCTTATGTCTTATGAAGTACAATGTTTTCTGCAATGCTGTAAGACAGTTTTTAATGTGTTAGAAGTTATATGCACAATAACTAATGTTAGGACTTCAATGATCAAGATTGTCAGTTTACAGCTTTCTGAGTCCAGTAATGCTGAAATAGTGTTTCTGTTGAAATGAAGTGAAATCAAGCCCAAATCTGCTCAAAAGCTTTTCTCTCTATTAGATAAAGCTGTTTCATTCAGTATTCAGTGCAAATCTTGCCAAACTGAAACAAGCTTATGCCTTATGAAGTACAATGTTTTCTGCAATGCTGTAAGACAGTTTTTAATGTGTTAGAAGTTATATGCACAAAAACTAATGTTAGGACTTCAATGATCAAGATTGTCAGTTTACAGCTTTCTGAGTCCAGTAATGCTGAAATAGTGTTTCTGTTCAAATGAAGTGAAATCAAGCCCAAATCTGCTCAAAAGCTTTTCTCTCTATTAGAGAAAGCTGTATCATTCAGTATTCAGTGCAAATCTTGCCAAACTGAAACATGCTTATGTCTTATGAAATAAAATGTTTTCTGCAATGCTGTAAGACAGTTTTTAATGTGTTAGAAGTTATATACACAAAAACTAATGTTAGGACTGCAATGATCAAGATTGTCAGTTTACAGCTTTCTGAGTCCAGTAATGTTGAAATAGTGTTTCTGTTCAAATGAAGTGAAATCAAGCCCAAATCTGCTCAAAAGCTTTTCTCTCTATTAGAGAAAGCTGTTTCATTCAATATTCAGTGCAAATCTTGCCAAACTGAAACAAGCGTATGCCTTATGAAGTACAATGTTTTCTGCAATGCTGTAAGACAGTTTTTAATGTGTTAGAAGTTATATGCACAAAAACTAATGTTAGGACTGCAATGATCAAGATTGTCAGTTTACAGCTTTCTGAGTCCAGTAATGTTGAAATAGTGTTTCTGTTCAAATGAAGTGAAATCAAGCCCAAATCTGCTCAAAAGCTTTTCTCTCTATTAGAGAAAGCTGTTTCATTCAATATTCAGTGCAAATCTTGCCAAACTGAAACAAGCTTATGCCTTATGAAGTACAATGTTTTCTGCAATGCTGTAAGACAGTTTTTAATGTGTTAGAAGTTATTTGCACAAAAACTTATGTTAGGACTTCAATGATCAAGATTGTCAGTTTACAGCTTTCTGAGTCCAGTAATGCTGAAATAGTGTTCCTGTTGAAATGAAGTGAAATCAAGCCCAAATCTGCTCAAAAGCTTTTCTCTCTATTAGATAAAGCTGTTTCATTCAGTATTCAGTGCAAATCTTGCCAAACTGAAACAAGCTTATGTCTTATGAAGTACAATGTTTTCTGCAATGCTGTAAGACAGTTTTTAATGTGTTAGAAGTTATATGCACAAAAACTAATGTTAGGACTTCAATGATCAAGATTGTCAGTTTACAGCTTTCTGAGTCCAGTAATGCTGAAATAGTGTTTCTGTTGAAATGAAGTGAAATCAAGCCCAAATCTGCTCAAAAGCCTTTCTCTCTATTAGATAAAGCTGTTTCATTCAGTATTCAGTGCAAATCTTGCCAAACTGAAACAAGCTTATGTCTTATGAAGTACAATGTTTTCTGCAATGCTGTAAGACAGTTTTTAATGTGTTAGAAGTTATATGCACAAAAACTTATGTTAGGACTTCAATGATCAAGATTGTCAGTTTACAGCTTTCTGAGTCCAGTAATGCTGAAATAGTGTTTCTGTTGAAATGAAGTGAAATCAAGCCCAAATCTGCTCAAAAGCTTTTCTCTCTATTAGATAAAGCTGTTTCATTCAGTATTCAGTGCAAATCTTGCCAAACTGAAACAAGCTTATGTCTTATGAAGTACAATGTTTTCTGCAATGCTGTAAGACAGCTTTAAATGTGTTAGAAGTTATATGCACAGAAACTTATGTTAGGACTTCAATGATCAAGATTGTCAGTTTACAGCTTTCTGAGTCCAGTAATGCTGAAATAGTGTTTCTGTTGAAATGAAGTGAAATCAAGCCCAAATCTGCTCAAAAGCTTTTCTCTCTATTAGATAAAGCTGTTTCATTCAGTATTCAGTGCAAATCTTGCCAAACTGAAACAAGCTTATGTCTTATGAAGTACAATGTTTTCTGCAATGCTGTAAGACAGTTTTTAATGTGTTAGAAGTTATATGCACAAAAACTTATGTTAGAACTTCAATGATCAAGACTGTCAGTTTACAGCTTTCTGAGTCCAGTAATGCTGAAATAGTGTTTCTGTTGAAATGAAGTGAAATCAAGCCCAAATCTGCTCAAAAGCTTTTCTCTCTATTAGATAAAGCTGTTTCATTCAGTATTCAGTGCAAATCTTGCCAAACTGAAACAAGCTTATGCCTTATGAAGTACAATGTTTTCTGCAATGCTGTAAGACAGTTTTTAATGTGTTAGAAGTTATATGCACAAAAACTTATGTTAGGACTTCAATGATCAAGATTGTCAGTTTACAGCTTTCTGAGTCCAGTAATGCTGGAATAGTGTTTCTGTTCAAATGAAGTGAAATCAAGCCCAAATCTGCTCAAAAGCTTTTCTCTCTAATAGAGAATGCGGTTTCATGAGTATTTAGTGCAAATCTTGCCAAACTGAAACAAGCTTACGTCTTATGAAATGAAATGTTTTTTGCAATGCTGTAAGACAGTTTTTAATGTGTTAGAAGTTATATACACAAAAACTAATGTTAGAACTTCAATGATCAAGATTGGCAGTTTACAGCTTTCTGAGTCCAGTAATGTTGAAATAGTGTTTCTGTTCAAATGAAGTGAAATCAAGCCCAAATCTGCTCAAAAGCTTTTCTCTCTATTAGAGAAAGCTGTTTCATTCAATATTCAGTGCAAATCTTGCCAAACTGAAACAAGCTTATGCCTTATGAAGTACAATGTTTTCTGCAATGCTGTAAGACAGTTTTTAATGTGTTAGAAGTTATATGCACAAAATCTTATGTTAGGACTTCAATGATCAAGATTGTCAGTTTACAGCTTTCTGAGTCCAGTAATGCTGAAATAGTGTTTCTGTTGAAATGAAGTGAAATCAAGCCCAAATCTGCTCAAAAGCTTTTCTCTCTATTAGATAAAGCTGTTTCATTCAGTATTCAGTGCAAATCTTGCCAAACTGAAACAAGCTTATGTCTTATGAAGTACAATGTTTTCTGCAATGCTGTAAGACAGTTTTTAATGTGTTAGAAGTTATATGCACAAAAACTAATGTTAGGACTTCAATGATCAAGATTGTCAGTTTACAGCTTTCTGAGTCCAGTAATGTTGAAATAGTGTTTCTGTTCAAATGAAGTGAAATCAAGCCCAAGTCTGCTCAAAAGCTTTTCTCTCTATTAGATAAAGCTGTTTCATTCAGTATTCAGTGCAAATCTTGCCAAACTGAAACAAGCTTATGCCTTATGAAGTACAATGTTTACTGCAATGCTGTAAGACAGTTTTTAATGTGTTAGAAGTTATATGCACAAAATCTTATGTTAGGACTTCAATGATCAAGATTGTCAGTTTACAGCTTTCTGAGTCCAGTAATGCTGAAATAGTGTTTCTGTTGAAATGAAGTGAAATCAAGCCCAAATCTGCTCAAAAGCTTTTCTCTCTATTAGATAAAGCTGTTTCATTCAGTATTCAGTGCAAATCTTGCCAAACTAAAACAAGCTTATGTCTTATGAAGTACAATGTTTTCTGCAATGCTGTAAGACAGTTTTTAATGTGTTAGAAGTTATATGCACAATAACTAATGTTAGGACTTCAATGATCAAGATTGTCAGTTTACAGCTTTCTGAGTCCAGTAATGCTGAAATAGTGTTTCTGTTGAAATGAAGTGAAATCAAGCCCAAATCTGCTCAAAAGCTTTTCTCTCTATTAGATAAAGCTGTTTCATTCAGTATTCAGTGCAAATCTTGCCAAACTGAAACAAGCTTATGCCTTATGAAGTACAATGTTTTCTGCAATGCTGTAAGACAGTTTTTAATGTGTTAGAAGTTATATGCACAAAAACTAATGTTAGGACTTCAATGATCAAGATTGTCAGTTTACAGCTTTCTGAGTCCAGTAATGCTGAAATAGTGTTTCTGTTCAAATGAAGTGAAATCAAGCCCAAATCTGCTCAAAAGCTTTTCTCTCTATTAGAGAAAGCTGTATCATTCAGTATTCAGTGCAAATCTTGCCAAACTGAAACATGCTTATGTCTTATGAAATAAAATGTTTTCTGCAATGCTGTAAGACAGTTTTTAATGTGTTAGAAGTTATATACACAAAAACTAATGTTAGGACTGCAATGATCAAGATTGTCAGTTTACAGCTTTCTGAGTCCAGTAATGTTGAAATAGTGTTTCTGTTCAAATGAAGTGAAATCAAGCCCAAATCTGCTCAAAAGCTTTTCTCTCTATTAGAGAAAGCTGTTTCATTCAATATTCAGTGCAAATCTTGCCAAACTGAAACAAGCATATGCCTTATGAAGTACAATGTTTTCTGCAATGCTGTAAGACAGTTTTTAATGTGTTAGAAGTTATATGCACAAAAACTAATGTTAGGACTGCAATGATCAAGATTGTCAGTTTACAGCTTTCTGAGTCCAGTAATGTTGAAATAGTGTTTCTGTTCAAATGAAGTGAAATCAAGCCCAAATCTGCTCAAAAGCTTTTCTCTCTATTAGAGAAAGCTGTTTCATTCAATATTCAGTGCAAATCTTGCCAAACTGAAACAAGCTTATGCCTTATGAAGTACAATGTTTTCTGCAATGCTGTAAGACAGTTTTTAATGTGTTAGAAGTTATTTGCACAAAAACTTATGTTAGGACTTCAATGATCAAGATTGTCAGTTTACAGCTTTCTGAGTCCAGTAATGCTGAAATAGTGTTCCTGTTGAAATGAAGTGAAATCAAGCCCAAATCTGCTCAAAAGCTTTTCTCTCTATTAGATAAAGCTGTTTCATTCAGTATTCAGTGCAAATCTTGCCAAACTGAAACAAGCTTATGTCTTATGAAGTACAATGTTTTCTGCAATGCTGTAAGACAGTTTTTAATGTGTTAGAAGTTATATGCACAAAAACTAATGTTAGGACTTCAATGATCAAGATTGTCAGTTTACAGCTTTCTGAGTCCAGTAATGCTGAAATAGTGTTTCTGTTGAAATGAAGTGAAATCAAGCCCAAATCTGCTCAAAAGCCTTTCTCTCTATTAGATAAAGCTGTTTCATTCAGTATTCAGTGCAAATCTTGCCAAACTGAAACAAGCTTATGTCTTATGAAGTACAATGTTTTCTGCAATGCTGTAAGACAGTTTTTAATGTGTTAGAAGTTATATGCACAAAAACTTATGTTAGGACTTCAATGATCAAGATTGTCAGTTTACAGCTTTCTGAGTCCAGTAATGCTGAAATAGTGTTTCTGTTGAAATGAAGTGAAATCAAGCCCAAATCTGCTCAAAAGCTTTTCTCTCTATTAGATAAAGCTGTTTCATTCAGTATTCAGTGCAAATCTTGCCAAACTGAAACAAGCTTATGTCTTATGAAGTACAATGTTTTCTGCAATGCTGTAAGACAGCTTTAAATGTGTTAGAAGTTATATGCACAAAAACTTATGTTAGGACTTCAATGATCAAGATTGTCAGTTTACAGCTTTCTGAGTCCAGTAATGCTGAAATAGTGTTTCTGTTGAAATGAAGTGAAATCAAGCCCAAATCTGCTCAAAAGCTTTTCTCTCTATTAGATAAAGCTGTTTCATTCAGTATTCAGTGCAAATCTTGCCAAACTGAAACAAGCTTATGTCTTATGAAGTACAATGTTTTCTGCAATGCTGTAAGACAGTTTTTAATGTGTTAGAAGTTATATGCACAAAAACTTATGTTAGAACTTCAATGATCAAGACTGTCAGTTTACAGCTTTCTGAGTCCAGTAATGCTGAAATAGTGTTTCTGTTGAAATGAAGTGAAATCAAGCCCAAATCTGCTCAAAAGCTTTTCTCTCTATTAGATAAAGCTGTTTCATTCAGTATTCAGTGCAAATCTTGCCAAACTGAAACAAGCTTATGCCTTATGAAGTACAATGTTTTCTGCAATGCTGTAAGACAGTTTTTAATGTGTTAGAAGTTATATGCACAAAAACTTATGTTAGGACTTCAATGATCAAGATTGTCAGTTTACAGCTTTCTGAGTCCAGTAATGCTGAAATAGTGTTTCTGTTCAAATGAAGTGAAATCAAGCCCAAATCTGCTCAAAAGCTTTTCTCTCTAATAGAGAATGCGGTTTCATGAGTATTTAGTGCAAATCTTGCCAAACTGAAACAAGCTTACGTCTTATGAAATGAAATGTTTTTTGCAATGCTGTAAGACAGTTTTTAATGTGTTAGAAGTTATATACACAAAAACTAATGTTAGAACTTCAATGATCAAGATTGGCAGTTTACAGCTTTCTGAGTCCAGTAATGTTGAAATAGTGTTTCTGTTCAAATGAAGTGAAATCAAGCCCAAATCTGCTCAAAAGCTTTTCTCTCTATTAGAGAAAGCTGTTTCATTCAATATTCAGTGCAAATCTTGCCAAACTGAAACAAGCTTATGCCTTATGAAGTACAATGTTTTCTGCAATGCTGTAAGACAGTTTTTAATGTGTTAGAAGTTATATGCACAAAATCTTATGTTAGGACTTCAATGATCAAGATTGTCAGTTTACAGCTTTCTGAGTCCAGTAATGCTGAAATAGTGTTTCTGTTGAAATGAAGTGAAATCAAGCCCAAATCTGCTCAAAAGCTTTTCTCTCTATTAGATAAAGCTGTTTCATTCAGTATTCAGTGCAAATCTTGCCAAACTGAAACAAGCTTATGTCTTATGAAGTACAATGTTTTCTGCAATGCTGTAAGACAGTTTTTAATGTGTTAGAAGTTATATGCACAAAAACTAATGTTAGGACTTCAATGATCAAGATTGTCAGTTTACAGCTTTCTGAGTCCGGTAATGCTGAAATAGTGTTTCTGTTGAAATGAAGTGAAATCAAGCCCAAGTCTGCTCAAAAGCTTTTCTCTCTATTAGATAAAGCTGTTTCATTCAGTATTCAGTGCAAATCTTGCCAAACTGAAACAAGCTTATGCCTTATGAAGTACAATGTTTTCTGCAATTCTGTAAGACAGTTTTTAATGTGTTAGAAGTTATATGCACAAAAACTTATGTTAGGACTTCAATGATCAAGATTGTCAGTTTACAGCTTTCTGAGTCCAGTAATGCTGAAATAGTGTTTCTGTTCAAATGAAGTGAAATCAAGCCCAAATCTGCTCAAAAGCTTTTCTCTCTATTAGAGAAAGCTGTTTCATTCAGTATTCAGTGCAAATCTTGCCAAACTGAAACATGCTTATGTCTTATGAAATAAAATGTTTTCTGCAATGCTGTAAGACAGTTTTTAATGTGTTAGAAGTTATATACACAAAATCTAATGTTAGGACTGCAATGATCAAGATTGTCAGTTTACAGCTTTCTGAGTCCAGTAATGTTGAAATAGTGTTTCTGTTCAAATGAAGTGAAATCAAGCCCAAATCTGCTCAAAAGCTTTTCTCTCTATTAGAGAATGCTGTTTCATTCAATATTCAGTGCAAATCTTGCCAAACTGAAACAAGCGTATGCCTTATGAAGTACAATGTTTTCTGCAATGCTGTAAGACAGTTTTTAATGTGTTAGAAGTTATATGCACAAAAACTAATGTTAGGACTGCAATGATCAAGATTGTCAGTTTACAGCTTTCTGAGTCCAGTAATGTTGAAATAGTGTTTCTGTTCAAATGAAGTGAAATCAAGCCCAAATCTGCTCAAAAGCTTTTCTCTCTATTAGATAAAGCTGTTTCATTCAGTATTCAGTGCAAATCTTGCCAAACTGAAACAAGCTTATGTCTTATGAAGTACAATGTTTTCTGCAATGCTGTAAGACAGTTTTTAATGTGTTAGAAGTTATATGCACAAAAACTAATGTTAGGACTTCAATGATCAAGATTGTCAGTTTACAGCTTTCTGAGTCCAGTAATGCTGAAATAGTGTTTCTGTTGAAATGAAGTGAAATCAAGCCCAAGTCTGCTCAAAAGCTTTTCTCTCTATTAGATAAAGCTGTTTCATTCAGTATTCAGTGCAAATCTTGCCAAACTGAAACAAGCTTATGCCTTATGAAGTACAATGTTTTCTGCAATGCTGTAAGACAGTTTTTAATGTGTTAGAAGTTATATGCACAAAAACTTATGTTAGGACTTCAATGATCAAGATTGTCAGTTTACAGCTTTCTGAGTCCAGTAATGCTGAAATAGTGTTTCTGTTCAAATGAAGTGAAATCAAGCCCAAATCTGCTCAAAAGCTTTTCTCTCTATTAGAGAATGCTGTTTCATTCAATATTCAGTGCAAATCTTGCCAAACTGAAACAAGCGTATGCCTTATGAAGTACAATGTTTTCTGCAATGCTGTAAGACAGTTTTTAATGTGTTAGAAGTTATATGCACAAAAACTAATGTTAGGACTGCAATGATCAAGATTGTCAGTTTACAGCTTTCTGAGTCCAGTAATGTTGAAATAGTGTTTCTGTTCAAATGAAGTGAAATCAAGCCCAAATCTGCTCAAAAGCTTTTCTCTCTATTAGATAAAGCTGTTTCATTCAGTATTCAGTGCAAATCTTGCCAAACTGAAACAAGCTTATGTGTTATGAAGTACAATGTTTTCTGCAATGCTGTAAGACAGTTTTTAATGTGTTAGAAGTTATATGCACAAAAACTTATGTTAGGACTTCAATGATCAAGATTGTCAGTTTACAGCTTTCTGAGTCCAGTAATGCTGAAATAGTGTTTCTGTTGAAATGAAGTGAAATCAAGCCCAAATCTGCTCAAAAGCTTTTCTCTCTATTAGATAAAGCTGTTTCATTCAGTATTCAGTGCAAATCTTGCCAAACTGAAACAAGCTTATGTCTTATGAAGTACAATGTTTTCTGCAATGCTGTAAGACAGTTTTTAATGTGTTAGAATTTATATGCACAAAATCTTATGTTAGGACTTCAATGATCAAGATTGTCAGTTTACAGCTTTCTGTGTCCAGTAATGTTGAAATAGTGTTTCTGTTCAAATGAAGTGAAATCAAGCCCAAATCTGCTCAAAAGCTTTTCTCTCTATTAGAGAAAGCTGTTTCATTCAATATTCAGTGCAAATCTTGCCAAACTGAAACAAGCTTATGTCTTATGAAGTACAATGTTTTCTGCAATGCTGTAAGACAGTTTTTAATGTGTTAGAATTTATATGCACAAAATCTTATGTTAGGACTTCAATGATCAAGATTGTCAGTTTACAGTTTTCTGAGTCCAGTAATGCTGAAATAGTGTTTCTGTTGAAATGAAGTGAAATCAAGCCCAAATCTGCTCAAAAGCTTTTCTCTCTATTAGATAAAGCTGTTTCATTCAGTATTCAGTGCAAATCTTGCCAAACTGAAACAAGCTTATGCCTTATGAAGTACAATGTTTTCTGCAATGCTGTAAGACAGTTTTTAATGTGTTAGAAGTTATATGCACAAAAACTAATGTTAGGACTGCAATGATCAAGATTGTCAGTTTACAGCTTTCTGAGTCCAGTAATGTTGAAATAGTATTTCTGTTCAAATGAAGTGAAATCAAGCCCAAATCTGCTCAAAAGCTTTTCTCTCTATTAGAGAAAGCTGTTTCATTCAATATTCAGTGCAAATCTTGCCAAACTGAAACAAGCTTATGTCTTATGAAGTAAAATGTTTTCTGCAATGCTGTAAGACAGTTTTTAATGTGTTAGAATTTATATGCACAAAATCTTATGTTAGGACTTCAATGATCAAGATTGTCAGTTTACAGTTTTCTGAGTCCAGTAATGCTGAAATAGTGTTTCTGTTGAAATGAAGTGAAATCAAGCCCAAATCTGCTCAAAAGCTTTTCTCTCTATTAGATAAAGCTGTTTCATTCAGTATTCAGTGCAAATCTTGCCAAACTGAAACAAGCTTATGCCTTATGAAGTACAATGTTTTCTGCAATGCTGTAAGACAGTTTTTAATGTGTTAGAAGTTATATGCACAAAAACTAATGTTAGGACTTCAATGATCAAGATTGTCAGTTTACAGCTTTCTGAGTCCAGTAATGTTGAAATAGTGTTTCTGTTCAAATGAAGTGAAATCAAGCCCAAGTCTGCTCAAAAGCTTTTCTCTCTATTAGATAAAGCTGTTTCATTCAGTATTCAGTGCAAATCTTGCCAAACTGAAACAAGCTTATGCCTTATGAAGTACAATGTTTACTGCAATGCTGTAAGACAGTTTTTAATGTGTTAGAAGTTATATGCACAAAATCTTATGTTAGGACTTCAATGATCAAGATTGTCAGTTTACAGCTTTCTGAGTCCAGTAATGCTGAAATAGTGTTTCTGTTGAAATGAAGTGAAATCAAGCCCAAATCTGCTCAAAAGCTTTTCTCTCTATTAGATAAAGCTGTTTCATTCAGTATTCAGTGCAAATCTTGCCAAACTAAAACAAGCTTATGTCTTATGAAGTACAATGTTTTCTGCAATGCTGTAAGACAGTTTTTAATGTGTTAGAAGTTATATGCACAATAACTAATGTTAGGACTTCAATGATCAAGATTGTCAGTTTACAGCTTTCTGAGTCCAGTAATGCTGAAATAGTGTTTCTGTTGAAATGAAGTGAAATCAAGCCCAAATCTGCTCAAAAGCTTTTCTCTCTATTAGATAAAGCTGTTTCATTCAGTATTCAGTGCAAATCTTGCCAAACTGAAACAAGCTTATGCCTTATGAAGTACAATGTTTTCTGCAATGCTGTAAGACAGTTTTTAATGTGTTAGAAGTTATATGCACAAAAACTAATGTTAGGACTTCAATGATCAAGATTGTCAGTTTACAGCTTTCTGAGTCCAGTAATGCTGAAATAGTGTTTCTGTTCAAATGAAGTGAAATCAAGCCCAAATCTGCTCAAAAGCTTTTCTCTCTATTAGAGAAAGCTGTATCATTCAGTATTCAGTGCAAATCTTGCCAAACTGAAACATGCTTATGTCTTATGAAATAAAATGTTTTCTGCAATGCTGTAAGACAGTTTTTAATGTGTTAGAAGTTATATACACAAAAACTAATGTTAGGACTGCAATGATCAAGATTGTCAGTTTACAGCTTTCTGAGTCCAGTAATGTTGAAATAGTGTTTCTGTTCAAATGAAGTGAAATCAAGCCCAAATCTGCTCAAAAGCTTTTCTCTCTATTAGAGAAAGCTGTTTCATTCAATATTCAGTGCAAATCTTGCCAAACTGAAACAAGCGTATGCCTTATGAAGTACAATGTTTTCTGCAATGCTGTAAGACAGTTTTTAATGTGTTAGAAGTTATATGCACAAAAACTAATGTTAGGACTGCAATGATCAAGATTGTCAGTTTACAGCTTTCTGAGTCCAGTAATGTTGAAATAGTGTTTCTGTTCAAATGAAGTGAAATCAAGCCCAAATCTGCTCAAAAGCTTTTCTCTCTATTAGAGAAAGCTGTTTCATTCAATATTCAGTGCAAATCTTGCCAAACTGAAACAAGCTTATGCCTTATGAAGTACAATGTTTTCTGCAATGCTGTAAGACAGTTTTTAATGTGTTAGAAGTTATTTGCACAAAAACTTATGTTAGGACTTCAATGATCAAGATTGTCAGTTTACAGCTTTCTGAGTCCAGTAATGCTGAAATAGTGTTCCTGTTGAAATGAAGTGAAATCAAGCCCAAATCTGCTCAAAAGCTTTTCTCTCTATTAGATAAAGCTGTTTCATTCAGTATTCAGTGCAAATCTTGCCAAACTGAAACAAGCTTATGTCTTATGAAGTACAATGTTTTCTGCAATGCTGTAAGACAGTTTTTAATGTGTTAGAAGTTATATGCACAAAAACTAATGTTAGGACTTCAATGATCAAGATTGTCAGTTTACAGCTTTCTGAGTCCAGTAATGCTGAAATAGTGTTTCTGTTGAAATGAAGTGAAATCAAGCCCAAATCTGCTCAAAAGCCTTTCTCTCTATTAGATAAAGCTGTTTCATTCAGTATTCAGTGCAAATCTTGCCAAACTGAAACAAGCTTATGTCTTATGAAGTACAATGTTTTCTGCAATGCTGTAAGACAGTTTTTAATGTGTTAGAAGTTATATGCACAAAAACTTATGTTAGGACTTCAATGATCAAGATTGTCAGTTTACAGCTTTCTGAGTCCAGTAATGCTGAAATAGTGTTTCTGTTGAAATGAAGTGAAATCAAGCCCAAATCTGCTCAAAAGCTTTTCTCTCTATTAGATAAAGCTGTTTCATTCAGTATTCAGTGCAAATCTTGCCAAACTGAAACAAGCTTATGTCTTATGAAGTACAATGTTTTCTGCAATGCTGTAAGACAGCTTTAAATGTGTTAGAAGTTATATGCACAAAAACTTATGTTAGGACTTCAATGATCAAGATTGTCAGTTTACAGCTTTCTGAGTCCAGTAATGCTGAAATAGTGTTTCTGTTGAAATGAAGTGAAATCAAGCCCAAATCTGCTCAAAAGCTTTTCTCTCTATTAGATAAAGCTGTTTCATTCAGTATTCAGTGCAAATCTTGCCAAACTGAAACAAGCTTATGTCTTATGAAGTACAATGTTTTCTGCAATGCTGTAAGACAGTTTTTAATGTGTTAGAAGTTATATGCACAAAAACTTATGTTAGAACTTCAATGATCAAGACTGTCAGTTTACAGCTTTCTGAGTCCAGTAATGCTGAAATAGTGTTTCTGTTGAAATGAAGTGAAATCAAGCCCAAATCTGCTCAAAAGCTTTTCTCTCTATTAGATAAAGCTGTTTCATTCAGTATTCAGTGCAAATCTTGCCAAACTGAAACAAGCTTATGCCTTATGAAGTACAATGTTTTCTGCAATGCTGTAAGACAGTTTTTAATGTGTTAGAAGTTATATGCACAAAAACTTATGTTAGGACTTCAATGATCAAGATTGTCAGTTTACAGCTTTCTGAGTCCAGTAATGCTGAAATAGTGTTTCTGTTCAAATGAAGTGAAATCAAGCCCAAATCTGCTCAAAAGCTTTTCTCTCTAATAGAGAATGCGGTTTCATGAGTATTTAGTGCAAATCTTGCCAAACTGAAACAAGCTTACGTCTTATGAAATGAAATGTTTTTTGCAATGCTGTAAGACAGTTTTTAATGTGTTAGAAGTTATATACACAAAAACTAATGTTAGAACTTCAATGATCAAGATTGGCAGTTTACAGCTTTCTGAGTCCAGTAATGTTGAAATAGTGTTTCTGTTCAAATGAAGTGAAATCAAGCCCAAATCTGCTCAAAAGCTTTTCTCTCTATTAGAGAAAGCTGTTTCATTCAATATTCAGTGCAAATCTTGCCAAACTGAAACAAGCTTATGCCTTATGAAGTACAATGTTTTCTGCAATGCTGTAAGACAGTTTTTAATGTGTTAGAAGTTATATGCACAAAATCTTATGTTAGGACTTCAATGATCAAGATTGTCAGTTTACAGCTTTCTGAGTCCAGTAATGCTGAAATAGTGTTTCTGTTGAAATGAAGTGAAATCAAGCCCAAATCTGCTCAAAAGCTTTTCTCTCTATTAGATAAAGCTGTTTCATTCAGTATTCAGTGCAAATCTTGCCAAACTGAAACAAGCTTATGTCTTATGAAGTACAATGTTTTCTGCAATGCTGTAAGACAGTTTTTAATGTGTTAGAAGTTATATGCACAAAAACTAATGTTAGGACTTCAATGATCAAGATTGTCAGTTTACAGCTTTCTGAGTCCAGTAATGCTGAAATAGTGTTTCTGTTGAAATGAAGTGAAATCAAGCCCAAGTCTGCTCAAAAGCTTTTCTCTCTATTAGATAAAGCTGTTTCATTCAGTATTCAGTGCAAATCTTGCCAAACTGAAACAAGCTTATGCCTTATGAAGTACAATGTTTTCTGCAATGCTGTAAGACAGTTTTTAATGTGTTAGAAGTTATATGCACAAAAACTTATGTTAGGACTTCAATGATCAAGATTGTCAGTTTACAGCTTTCTGAGTCCAGTAATGCTGAAATAGTGTTTCTGTTCAAATGAAGTGAAATCAAGCCCAAATCTGCTCAAAAGCTTTTCTCTCTATTAGAGAAAGCTGTTTCATTCAGTATTCAGTGCAAATCTTGCCAAACTGAAACATGCTTATGTCTTATGAAATAAAATGTTTTCTGCAATGCTGTAAGACAGTTTTTAATGTGTTAGAAGTTATATACACAAAATCTAATGTTAGGACTGCAATGATCAAGATTGTCAGTTTACAGCTTTCTGAGTCCAGTAATGTTGAAATAGTGTTTCTGTTCAAATGAAGTGAAATCAAGCCCAAATCTGCTCAAAAGCTTTTCTCTCTATTAGAGAATGCTGTTTCATTCAATATTCAGTGCAAATCTTGCCAAACTGAAACAAGCGTATGCCTTATGAAGTACAATGTTTTCTGCAATGCTGTAAGACAGTTTTTAATGTGTTAGAAGTTATATGCACAAAAACTAATGTTAGGACTGCAATGATCAAGATTGTCAGTTTACAGCTTTCTGAGTCCAGTAATGTTGAAATAGTGTTTCTGTTCAAATGAAGTGAAATCAAGCCCAAATCTGCTCAAAAGCTTTTCTCTCTATTAGATAAAGCTGTTTCATTCAGTATTCAGTGCAAATCTTGCCAAACTGAAACAAGCTTATGTCTTATGAAGTACAATGTTTTCTGCAATGCTGTAAGACAGTTTTTAATGTGTTAGAAGTTATATGCACAAAAACTAATGTTAGGACTTCAATGATCAAGATTGTCAGTTTACAGCTTTCTGAGTCCAGTAATGCTGAAATAGTGTTTCTGTTGAAATGAAGTGAAATCAAGCCCAAGTCTGCTCAAAAGCTTTTCTCTCTATTAGATAAAGCTGTTTCATTCAGTATTCAGTGCAAATCTTGCCAAACTGAAACAAGCTTATGCCTTATGAAGTACAATGTTTTCTGCAATGCTGTAAGACAGTTTTTAATGTGTTAGAAGTTATATGCACAAAAACTTATGTTAGGACTTCAATGATCAAGATTGTCAGTTTACAGCTTTCTGAGTCCAGTAATGCTGAAATAGTGTTTCTGTTCAAATGAAGTGAAATCAAGCCCAAATCTGCTCAAAAGCTTTTCTCTCTATTAGAGAATGCTGTTTCATTCAATATTCAGTGCAAATCTTGCCAAACTGAAACAAGCGTATGCCTTATGAAGTACAATGTTTTCTGCAATGCTGTAAGACAGTTTTTAATGTGTTAGAAGTTATATGCACAAAAACTAATGTTAGGACTGCAATGATCAAGATTGTCAGTTTACAGCTTTCTGAGTCCAGTAATGTTGAAATAGTGTTTCTGTTCAAATGAAGTGAAATCAAGCCCAAATCTGCTCAAAAGCTTTTCTCTCTATTAGATAAAGCTGTTTCATTCAGTATTCAGTGCAAATCTTGCCAAACTGAAACAAGCTTATGTGTTATGAAGTACAATGTTTTCTGCAATGCTGTAAGACAGTTTTTAATGTGTTAGAAGTTATATGCACAAAAACTTATGTTAGGACTTCAATGATCAAGATTGTCAGTTTACAGCTTTCTGAGTCCAGTAATGCTGAAATAGTGTTTCTGTTGAAATGAAGTGAAATCAAGCCCAAATCTGCTCAAAAGCTTTTCTCTCTATTAGATAAAGCTGTTTCATTCAGTATTCAGTGCAAATCTTGCCAAACTGAAACAAGCTTATGTCTTATGAAGTACAATGTTTTCTGCAATGCTGTAAGACAGCTTTTAATGTGTTAGAAGTTATATGCACAAAAACTTATGTTAGGACTTCAATGATCAAGATTGTCAGTTTACAGCTTTCTGAGTCCAGTAATGCTGAAATAGTGTTTCTGTTGAAATGAAGTGAAATCAAGCCCAAATCTGCTCAAAAGCTTTTCTCTCTATTAGATAAAGCTGTTTCATTCAGTATTCAGTGCAAATCTTGCCAAACTGAAACAAGCTTATGCCTTATGAAGTACAATGTTTTCTGCAATGCTGTAAGACAGTTTTTAATGTGGTAGAAGTTGTATGCACAAAAACTAATGTTAGGACTGCAATGATCAAGATTGTCAGTTTACAGCTTTCTGTGTCCAGTAATGTTGAAATAGTGTTTCTGTTCAAATGAAGTGAAATCAAGCCCAAATCTGCTCAAAAGCTTTTCTCTCTATTAGAGAAAGCTGTTTCATTCAATATTCAGTGCAAATCTTGCCAAACTGAAACAAGCTTATGTCTTATGAAGTACAATGTTTTCTGCAATGCTGTAAGACAGTTTTTAATGTGTTAGAATTTATATGCACAAAATCTTATGTTAGGACTTCAATGATCAAGATTGTCAGTTTACAGTTTTCTGAGTCCAGTAATGCTGAAATAGTGTTTCTGTTGAAATGAAGTGAAATCAAGCCCAAATCTGCTCAAAAGCTTTTCTCTCTATTAGATAAAGCTGTTTCATTCAGTATTCAGTGCAAATCTTGCCAAACTGAAACAAGCTTATGCCTTATGAAGTACAATGTTTTCTGCAATGCTGTAAGACAGTTTTTAATGTGTTAGAAGTTATATGCACAAAAACTAATGTTAGGACTTCAATGATCAAGATTGTCAGTTTACAGCTTTCTGAGTCCAGTAATGTTGAAATAGTGTTTCTGTTCAAATGAAGTGAAATCAAGCCCAAGTCTGCTCAAAAGCTTTTCTCTCTATTAGATAAAGCTGTTTCATTCAGTATTCAGTGCAAATCTTGCCAAACTGAAACAAGCTTATGCCTTATGAAGTACAATGTTTTCTGCAATGCTGTAAGACAGTTTTTAATGTGTTAGAAGTTATATGCACAAAATCTTATGTTAGGACTTCAATGATCAAGATTGTCAGTTTACAGCTTTCTGAGTCCAGTAATGCTGAAATAGTGTTTCTGTTGAAATGAAGTGAAATCAAGCCCAAATCTGCTCAAAAGCTTTTCTCTCTATTAGATAAAGCTGTTTCATTCAGTATTCAGTGCAAATCTTGCCAAACTGAAACAAGCTTATGTCTTATGAAGTACAATGTTTTCTGCAATGCTGTAAGACAGTTTTTAATGTGTTAGAAGTTATATGCACAAAAACTAATGTTAGGACTTCAATGATCAAGATTGTCAGTTTACAGCTTTCTGAGTCCAGTAATGCTGAAATAGTGTTTCTGTTGAAATGAAGTGAAATCAAGCCCAAATCTGCTCAAAAGCTTTTCTCTCTATTAGATAAAGCTGTTTCATTCAGTATTCAGTGCAAATCTTGCCAAACTGAAACAAGCTTATGTCTTATGAAGTACAATGTTTTCTGCAATGCTGTAAGACAGTTTTTAATGTGTTAGAATTTATATGCACAAAATCTTATGTTAGGACTTCAATGATCAAGATTGTCAGTTTACAGCTTTCTGTGTCCAGTAATGTTGAAATAGTGTTTCTGTTCAAATGAAGTGAAATCAAGCCCAAATCTGCTCAAAAGCTTTTCTCTCTATTAGAGAAAGCTGTTTCATTCAATATTCAGTGCAAATCTTGCCAAACTGAAACAAGCTTATGTCTTATGAAGTACAATGTTTTCTGCAATGCTGTAAGACAGTTTTTAATGTGTTAGAATTTATATGCACAAAATCTTATGTTAGGACTTCAATGATCAAGATTGTCAGTTTACAGTTTTCTGAGTCCAGTAATGCTGAAATAGTGTTTCTGTTGAAATGAAGTGAAATCAAGCCCAAATCTGCTCAAAAGCTTTTCTCTCTATTAGATAAAGCTGTTTCATTCAGTATTCAGTGCAAATCTTGCCAAACTGAAACAAGCTTATGCCTTATGAAGTACAATGTTTTCTGCAATGCTGTAAGACAGTTTTTAATGTGTTAGAAGTTATATGCACAAAAACTAATGTTAGGACTGCAATGATCAAGATTGTCAGTTTACAGCTTTCTGAGTCCAGTAATGTTGAAATAGTATTTCTGTTCAAATGAAGTGAAATCAAGCCCAAATCTGCTCAAAAGCTTTTCTCTCTATTAGAGAAAGCTGTTTCATTCAATATTCAGTGCAAATCTTGCCAAACTGAAACAAGCTTATGTCTTATGAAGTAAAATGTTTTCTGCAATGCTGTAAGACAGTTTTTAATGTGTTAGAATTTATATGCACAAAATCTTATGTTAGGACTTCAATGATCAAGATTGTCAGTTTACAGTTTTCTGAGTCCAGTAATGCTGAAATAGTGTTTCTGTTGAAATGAAGTGAAATCAAGCCCAAATCTGCTCAAAAGCTTTTCTCTCTATTAGATAAAGCTGTTTCATTCAGTATTCAGTGCAAATCTTGCCAAACTGAAACAAGCTTATGCCTTATGAAGTACAATGTTTTCTGCAATGCTGTAAGACAGTTTTTAATGTGTTAGAAGTTATATGCACAAAAACTAATGTTAGGACTTCAATGATCAAGATTGTCAGTTTACAGCTTTCTGAGTCCAGTAATGTTGAAATAGTGTTTCTGTTCAAATGAAGTGAAATCAAGCCCAAGTCTGCTCAAAAGCTTTTCTCTCTATTAGATAAAGCTGTTTCATTCAGTATTCAGTGCAAATCTTGCCAAACTGAAACAAGCTTATGCCTTATGAAGTACAATGTTTACTGCAATGCTGTAAGACAGTTTTTAATGTGTTAGAAGTTATATGCACAAAATCTTATGTTAGGACTTCAATGATCAAGATTGTCAGTTTACAGCTTTCTGAGTCCAGTAATGCTGAAATAGTGTTTCTGTTGAAATGAAGTGAAATCAAGCCCAAATCTGCTCAAAAGCTTTTCTCTCTATTAGATAAAGCTGTTTCATTCAGTATTCAGTGCAAATCTTGCCAAACTAAAACAAGCTTATGTCTTATGAAGTACAATGTTTTCTGCAATGCTGTAAGACAGTTTTTAATGTGTTAGAAGTTATATGCACAATAACTAATGTTAGGACTTCAATGATCAAGATTGTCAGTTTACAGCTTTCTGAGTCCAGTAATGCTGAAATAGTGTTTCTGTTGAAATGAAGTGAAATCAAGCCCAAATCTGCTCAAAAGCTTTTCTCTCTATTAGATAAAGCTGTTTCATTCAGTATTCAGTGCAAATCTTGCCAAACTGAAACAAGCTTATGCCTTATGAAGTACAATGTTTTCTGCAATGCTGTAAGACAGTTTTTAATGTGTTAGAAGTTATATGCACAAAAACTAATGTTAGGACTTCAATGATCAAGATTGTCAGTTTACAGCTTTCTGAGTCCAGTAATGCTGAAATAGTGTTTCTGTTCAAATGAAGTGAAATCAAGCCCAAATCTGCTCAAAAGCTTTTCTCTCTATTAGAGAAAGCTGTATCATTCAGTATTCAGTGCAAATCTTGCCAAACTGAAACATGCTTATGTCTTATGAAATAAAATGTTTTCTGCAATGCTGTAAGACAGTTTTTAATGTGTTAGAAGTTATATACACAAAAACTAATGTTAGGACTGCAATGATCAAGATTGTCAGTTTACAGCTTTCTGAGTCCAGTAATGTTGAAATAGTGTTTCTGTTCAAATGAAGTGAAATCAAGCCCAAATCTGCTCAAAAGCTTTTCTCTCTATTAGAGAAAGCTGTTTCATTCAATATTCAGTGCAAATCTTGCCAAACTGAAACAAGCGTATGCCTTATGAAGTACAATGTTTTCTGCAATGCTGTAAGACAGTTTTTAATGTGTTAGAAGTTATATGCACAAAAACTAATGTTAGGACTGCAATGATCAAGATTGTCAGTTTACAGCTTTCTGAGTCCAGTAATGTTGAAATAGTGTTTCTGTTCAAATGAAGTGAAATCAAGCCCAAATCTGCTCAAAAGCTTTTCTCTCTATTAGAGAAAGCTGTTTCATTCAATATTCAGTGCAAATCTTGCCAAACTGAAACAAGCTTATGCCTTATGAAGTACAATGTTTTCTGCAATGCTGTAAGACAGTTTTTAATGTGTTAGAAGTTATTTGCACAAAAACTTATGTTAGGACTTCAATGATCAAGATTGTCAGTTTACAGCTTTCTGAGTCCAGTAATGCTGAAATAGTGTTCCTGTTGAAATGAAGTGAAATCAAGCCCAAATCTGCTCAAAAGCTTTTCTCTCTATTAGATAAAGCTGTTTCATTCAGTATTCAGTGCAAATCTTGCCAAACTGAAACAAGCTTATGTCTTATGAAGTACAATGTTTTCTGCAATGCTGTAAGACAGTTTTTAATGTGTTAGAAGTTATATGCACAAAAACTAATGTTAGGACTTCAATGATCAAGATTGTCAGTTTACAGCTTTCTGAGTCCAGTAATGCTGAAATAGTGTTTCTGTTGAAATGAAGTGAAATCAAGCCCAAATCTGCTCAAAAGCCTTTCTCTCTATTAGATAAAGCTGTTTCATTCAGTATTCAGTGCAAATCTTGCCAAACTGAAACAAGCTTATGTCTTATGAAGTACAATGTTTTCTGCAATGCTGTAAGACAGTTTTTAATGTGTTAGAAGTTATATGCACAAAAACTTATGTTAGGACTTCAATGATCAAGATTGTCAGTTTACAGCTTTCTGAGTCCAGTAATGCTGAAATAGTGTTTCTGTTGAAATGAAGTGAAATCAAGCCCAAATCTGCTCAAAAGCTTTTCTCTCTATTAGATAAAGCTGTTTCATTCAGTATTCAGTGCAAATCTTGCCAAACTGAAACAAGCTTATGTCTTATGAAGTACAATGTTTTCTGCAATGCTGTAAGACAGCTTTAAATGTGTTAGAAGTTATATGCACAAAAACTTATGTTAGGACTTCAATGATCAAGATTGTCAGTTTACAGCTTTCTGAGTCCAGTAATGCTGAAATAGTGTTTCTGTTGAAATGAAGTGAAATCAAGCCCAAATCTGCTCAAAAGCTTTTCTCTCTATTAGATAAAGCTGTTTCATTCAGTATTCAGTGCAAATCTTGCCAAACTGAAACAAGCTTATGTCTTATGAAGTACAATGTTTTCTGCAATGCTGTAAGACAGTTTTTAATGTGTTAGAAGTTATATGCACAAAAACTTATGTTAGAACTTCAATGATCAAGACTGTCAGTTTACAGCTTTCTGAGTCCAGTAATGCTGAAATAGTGTTTCTGTTGAAATGAAGTGAAATCAAGCCCAAATCTGCTCAAAAGCTTTTCTCTCTATTAGATAAAGCTGTTTCATTCAGTATTCAGTGCAAATCTTGCCAAACTGAAACAAGCTTATGCCTTATGAAGTACAATGTTTTCTGCAATGCTGTAAGACAGTTTTTAATGTGTTAGAAGTTATATGCACAAAAACTTATGTTAGGACTTCAATGATCAAGATTGTCAGTTTACAGCTTTCTGAGTCCAGTAATGCTGAAATAGTGTTTCTGTTCAAATGAAGTGAAATCAAGCCCAAATCTGCTCAAAAGCTTTTCTCTCTAATAGAGAATGCGGTTTCATGAGTATTTAGTGCAAATCTTGCCAAACTGAAACAAGCTTACGTCTTATGAAATGAAATGTTTTTTGCAATGCTGTAAGACAGTTTTTAATGTGTTAGAAGTTATATACACAAAAACTAATGTTAGAACTTCAATGATCAAGATTGGCAGTTTACAGCTTTCTGAGTCCAGTAATGTTGAAATAGTGTTTCTGTTCAAATGAAGTGAAATCAAGCCCAAATCTGCTCAAAAGCTTTTCTCTCTATTAGAGAAAGCTGTTTCATTCAATATTCAGTGCAAATCTTGCCAAACTGAAACAAGCTTATGCCTTATGAAGTACAATGTTTTCTGCAATGCTGTAAGACAGTTTTTAATGTGTTAGAAGTTATATGCACAAAATCTTATGTTAGGACTTCAATGATCAAGATTGTCAGTTTACAGCTTTCTGAGTCCAGTAATGCTGAAATAGTGTTTCTGTTGAAATGAAGTGAAATCAAGCCCAAATCTGCTCAAAAGCTTTTCTCTCTATTAGATAAAGCTGTTTCATTCAGTATTCAGTGCAAATCTTGCCAAACTGAAACAAGCTTATGTCTTATGAAGTACAATGTTTTCTGCAATGCTGTAAGACAGTTTTTAATGTGTTAGAAGTTATATGCACAAAAACTAATGTTAGGACTTCAATGATCAAGATTGTCAGTTTACAGCTTTCTGAGTCCAGTAATGCTGAAATAGTGTTTCTGTTGAAATGAAGTGAAATCAAGCCCAAGTCTGCTCAAAAGCTTTTCTCTCTATTAGATAAAGCTGTTTCATTCAGTATTCAGTGCAAATCTTGCCAAACTGAAACAAGCTTATGCCTTATGAAGTACAATGTTTTCTGCAATGCTGTAAGACAGTTTTTAATGTGTTAGAAGTTATATGCACAAAAACTTATGTTAGGACTTCAATGATCAAGATTGTCAGTTTACAGCTTTCTGAGTCCAGTAATGCTGAAATAGTGTTTCTGTTCAAATGAAGTGAAATCAAGCCCAAATCTGCTCAAAAGCTTTTCTCTCTATTAGAGAAAGCTGTTTCATTCAGTATTCAGTGCAAATCTTGCCAAACTGAAACATGCTTATGTCTTATGAAATAAAATGTTTTCTGCAATGCTGTAAGACAGTTTTTAATGTGTTAGAAGTTATATACACAAAATCTAATATTAGGACTGCAATGATCAAGATTGTCAGTTTACAGCTTTCTGAGTCCAGTAATGTTGAAATAGTGTTTCTGTTCAAATGAAGTGAAATCAAGCCCAAATCTGCTCAAAAGCTTTTCTCTCTATTAGAGAATGCTGTTTCATTCAATATTCAGTGCAAATCTTGCCAAACTGAAACAAGCGTATGCCTTATGAAGTACAATGTTTTCTGCAATGCTGTAAGACAGTTTTTAATGTGTTAGAAGTTATATGCACAAAAACTAATGTTAGGACTGCAATGATCAAGATTGTCAGTTTACAGCTTTCTGAGTCCAGTAATGTTGAAATAGTGTTTCTGTTCAAATGAAGTGAAATCAAGCCCAAATCTGCTCAAAAGCTTTTCTCTCTATTAGATAAAGCTGTTTCATTCAGTATTCAGTGCAAATCTTGCCAAACTGAAACAAGCTTATGTCTTATGAAGTACAATGTTTTCTGCAATGCTGTAAGACAGTTTTTAATGTGTTAGAAGTTATATGCACAAAAACTAATGTTAGGACTTCAATGATCAAGATTGTCAGTTTACAGCTTTCTGAGTCCAGTAATGCTGAAATAGTGTTTCTGTTGAAATGAAGTGAAATCAAGCCCAAGTCTGCTCAAAAGCTTTTCTCTCTATTAGATAAAGCTGTTTCATTCAGTATTCAGTGCAAATCTTGCCAAACTGAAACAAGCTTATGCCTTATGAAGTACAATGTTTTCTGCAATGCTGTAAGACAGTTTTTAATGTGTTAGAAGTTATATGCACAAAAACTAATGTTAGGACTGCAATGATCAAGATTGTCAGTTTACAGCTTTCTGAGTCCAGTAATGTTGAAATAGTGTTTCTGTTCAAATGAAGTGAAATCAAGCCCAAATCTGCTCAAAAGCTTTTCTCTCTATTAGATAAAGCTGTTTCATTCAGTATTCAGTGCAAATCTTGCCAAACTGAAACAAGCTTATGTCTTATGAAGTACAATGTTTTCTGCAATGCTGTAAGACAGTTTTTAATGTGTTAGAAGTTATATGCACAAAAACTAATGTTAGGACTTCAATGATCAAGATTGTCAGTTTACAGCTTTCTGAGTCCAGTAATGCTGAAATAGTGTTTCTGTTGAAATGAAGTGAAATCAAGCCCAAGTCTGCTCAAAAGCTTTTCTCTCTATTAGATAAAGCTGTTTCATTCAGTATTCAGTGCAAATCTTGCCAAACTGAAACAAGCTTATGCCTTATGAAGTACAATGTTTTCTGCAATGCTGTAAGACAGTTTTTAATGTGTTAGAAGTTATATGCACAAAAACTTATGTTAGGACTTCAATGATCAAGATTGTCAGTTTACAGCTTTCTGAGTCCAGTAATGCTGAAATAGTGTTTCTGTTCAAATGAAGTGAAATCAAGCCCAAATCTGCTCAAAAGCTTTTCTCTCTATTAGAGAATGCTGTTTCATTCAATATTCAGTGCAAATCTTGCCAAACTGAAACAAGCGTATGCCTTATGAAGTACAATGTTTTCTGCAATGCTGTAAGACAGTTTTTAATGTGTTAGAAGTTATATGCACAAAAACTAATGTTAGGACTGCAATGATCAAGATTGTCAGTTTACAGCTTTCTGAGTCCAGTAATGTTGAAATAGTGTTTCTGTTCAAATGAAGTGAAATCAAGCCCAAATCTGCTCAAAAGCTTTTCTCTCTATTAGATAAAGCTGTTTCATTCAGTATTCAGTGCAAATCTTGCCAAACTGAAACAAGCTTATGTGTTATGAAGTACAATGTTTTCTGCAATGCTGTAAGACAGTTTTTAATGTGTTAGAAGTTATATGCACAAAAACTTATGTTAGGACTTCAATGATCAAGATTGTCAGTTTACAGCTTTCTGAGTCCAGTAATGCTGAAATAGTGTTTCTGTTCAAATGAAGTGAAATCAAGCCCAAATCTGCTCAAAAGCTTTTCTCTCTATTAGATAAAGCTGTTTCATTCAGTATTCAGTGCAAATCTTGCCAAACTGAAACAAGCTTATGTCTTATGAAGTACAATGTTTTCTGCAATGCTGTAAGACAGCTTTTAATGTGTTAGAAGTTATATGCACAAAAACTTATGTTAGGACTTCAATGATCAAGATTGTCAGTTTACAGCTTTCTGAGTCCAGTAATGCTGAAATAGTGTTTCTGTTGAAATGAAGTGAAATCAAGCCCAAATCTGCTCAAAAGCTTTTCTCTCTATTAGATAAAGCTGTTTCATTCAGTATTCAGTGCAAATCTTGCCAAACTGAAACAAGCTTATGCCTTATGAAGTACAATGTTTTCTGCAATGCTGTAAGACAGTTTTTAATGTGGTAGAAGTTGTATGCACAAAAACTAATGTTAGGACTGCAATGATCAAGATTGTCAGTTTACAGCTTTCTGTGTCCAGTAATGTTGAAATAGTGTTTCTGTTCAAATGAAGTGAAATCAAGCCCAAATCTGCTCAAAAGCTTTTCTCTCTATTAGAGAAAGCTGTTTCATTCAATATTCAGTGCAAATCTTGCCAAACTGAAACAAGCTTATGTCTTATGAAGTACAATGTTTTCTGCAATGCTGTAAGACAGTTTTTAATGTGTTAGAATTTATATGCACAAAATCTTATGTTAGGACTTCAATGATCAAGATTGTCAGTTTACAGTTTTCTGAGTCCAGTAATGCTGAAATAGTGTTTCTGTTGAAATGAAGTGAAATCAAGCCCAAATCTGCTCAAAAGCTTTTCTCTCTATTAGATAAAGCTGTTTCATTCAGTATTCAGTGCAAATCTTGCCAAACTGAAACAAGCTTATGCCTTATGAAGTACAATGTTTTCTGCAATGCTGTAAGACAGTTTTTAATGTGTTAGAAGTTATATGCACAAAAACTAATGTTAGGACTTCAATGATCAAGATTGTCAGTTTACAGCTTTCTGAGTCCAGTAATGTTGAAATAGTGTTTCTGTTCAAATGAAGTGAAATCAAGCCCAAGTCTGCTCAAAAGCTTTTCTCTCTATTAGATAAAGCTGTTTCATTCAGTATTCAGTGCAAATCTTGCCAAACTGAAACAAGCTTATGCCTTATGAAGTACAATGTTTTCTGCAATGCTGTAAGACAGTTTTTAATGTGTTAGAAGTTATATGCACAAAATCTTATGTTAGGACTTCAATGATCAAGATTGTCAGTTTACAGCTTTCTGAGTCCAGTAATGCTGAAATAGTGTTTCTGTTGAAATGAAGTGAAATCAAGCCCAAATCTGCTCAAAAGCTTTTCTCTCTATTAGATAAAGCTGTTTCATTCAGTATTCAGTGCAAATCTTGCCAAACTGAAACAAGCTTATGTCTTATGAAGTACAATGTTTTCTGCAATGCTGTAAGACAGTTTTTAATGTGTTAGAAGTTATATGCACAAAAACTAATGTTAGGACTTCAATGATCAAGATTGTCAGTTTACAGCTTTCTGAGTCCAGTAATGCTGAAATAGTGTTTCTGTTGAAATGAAGTGAAATCAAGCCCAAATCTGCTCAAAAGCTTTTCTCTCTATTAGATAAAGCTGTTTCATTCAGTATTCAGTGCAAATCTTGCCAAACTGAAACAAGCTTATGCCTTATGAAGTACAATGTTTTCTGCAATGCTGTAAGACAGTTTTTAATGTGTTAGAAGTTATATGCACAAAAACTTATGTTAGGACTTCAATGATCAAGATTGTCAGTTTACAGCTTTCTGAGTCCAGTAATGCTGAAATAGTGTTTCTGTTCAAATGAAGTGAAATCAAGCCCAAATCTGCTCAAAAGCTTTTCTCTCTAATAGAGAATGCGGTTTCATTGAGTATTCAGTGCAAATCTTGCCAAACTGAAACAAGCTTATGTCTTATGAAATGAAATGTTTTTTGCAATGCTGTAAGACAGTTTTTAATGTGTTAGAAGTTATATACACAAAAACTAATGTTAGAACTTCAATGATCAAGATTGGCAGTTTACAGCTTTCTGAGTCCAGTAATGTTGAAATAGTGTTTCTGTTCAAATGAAGTGAAATCAAGCCCAAATCTGCTCAAAAGCTTTTCTCTCTATTAGAGAAAGCTGTTTCATTCAATATTCAGTGCAAATCTTGCCAAACTGAAACAAGCTTATGCCTTATGAAGTACAATGTTTTCTGCAATGCTATAAGACAGTTTTTAATGTGTTAGAAGTTATATGCACAAAAACTAATGTTAGGACTGCAATGATCAAGATTGTCAGTTTACAGCTTTCTGAGTCCAGTAATGTTGAAATAGTGTTTCTGTTCAAATGAAGTGAAATCAAGCCCAAATCTGCTCAAAAGCTTTTCTCTCTATTAGAGAAAGCTGTTTCATTCAATATTCCGTGCAAATCTTGCCAAACTGAAACAAGCTTATGTCTTATGAAGTACAATGTTTTCTGCAATGCTGTAAGACAGTTTTTAATGTGTTAGAAGTTATATGCACAAAATCTTATGTTAGGACTTCAATGATCAAGATTGTCAGTTTACAGCTTTCTGAGTCCAGTAATGCTGAAATAGTGTTTCTGTTGAAATGAAGTGAAATCAAGCCCAAATCTGCTCAAAAGCTTTTCTCTCTATTAGAGAAAGCTGTTTCATTCAATATTCAGTGCAAATCTTGCCAAACTGAAACAAGCTTATGCCTTATGAAGTTCAATGTTTTCTGCAATGCTGTAAGACAGTTTTTAATGTGTTAGAAGTTATATGCACAAAAACTAATGTTAGGACTGCAATGATCAAGATTGTCAGTTTACAGCTTTCTGAGTCCAGTAATGTTGAAATAGTGTTTCTGTTCAAATGAAGTGAAATCAAGCCCAAATCTGCTCAAAAGCTTTTCTCTCTATTAGATAAAGCTGTTTCATTCAGTATTCAGTGCAAATCTTGCCAAACTGAAACAAGCTTATGTGTTATGAAGTACAATGTTTTCTGCAATGCTGTAAGACAGTTTTTAATGTGTTAGAAGTTATATGCACAAAAACTTATGTTAGGACTTCAATGATCAAGATTGTCAGTTTACAGCTTTCTGAGTCCAGTAATGCTGAAATAGTGTTTCTGTTGAAATGAAGTGAAATCAAGCCCAAATCTGCTCAGAAGCTTTTCTCTCTATTAGATAAAGCTGTTTCATTCAGTATTCAGTGCAAATCTTGCCAAACTGAAACAAGCTTATGTCTTATGAAGTACAATGTTTTCTGCAATGCTGTAAGACAGCTTTTAATGTGTTAGAAGTTATATGCACAAAAACTTATGTTAGGACTTCAATGATCAAGATTGTCAGTTTACAGCTTTCTGAGTCCAGTAATGCTGAAATAGTGTTTCTGTTGAAATGAAGTGAAATCAAGCCCAAATCTGCTCAAAAGCTTTTCTCTCTATTAGATAAAGCTGTTTCATTCAGTATTCAGTGCAAATCTTGCCAAACTGAAACAAGCTTATGCCTTATGAAGTACAATGTTTTCTGCAATGCTGTAAGACAGTTTTTAATGTGTTAGAAGTTATATGCACAAAAACTAATGTTAGGACTGCAATGATCAAGATTGTCAGTTTACAGCTTTCTGAGTCCAGTAATGTTGAAATAGTGTTTCTGTTCAAATGAAGTGAAATCAAGCCCAAATCTGCTCAAAAGCTTTTCTCTCTATTAGAGAAAGCTGTTTCATTCAATATTCAGTGCAAATCTTGCCAAACTGAAACAAGCTTATGCCTTATGAAGTACAATGTTTTCTGCAATGCTGTAAGACAGTTTTTAATGTGTTAGAAGTTATTTGCACAAAAACTTATGTTAGGACTTCAATGATCAAGATTGTCAGTTTACAGCTTTCTGAGTCCAGTAATGCTGAAATAGTGTTCCTGTTGAAATGAAGTGAAATCAAGCCCAAATCTGCTCAAAAGCTTTTCTCTCTATTAGATAAAGCTGTTTCATTCAGTATTCAGTGCAAATCTTGCCAAACTGAAACAAGCTTATGTCTTATGAAGTACAATGTTTTCTGCAATGCTGTAAGACAGTTTTTAATGTGTTAGAAGTTATATGCACAAAAACTAATGTTAGGACTTCAATGATCAAGATTGTCAGTTTACAGCTTTCTGAGTCCAGTAATGCTGAAATAGTGTTTCTGTTGAAATGAAGTGAAATCAAGCCCAAATCTGCTCAAAAGCCTTTCTCTCTATTAGATAAAGCTGTTTCATTCAGTATTCAGTGCAAATCTTGCCAAACTGAAACAAGCTTATGTCTTATGAAGTACAATGTTTTCTGCAATGCTGTAAGACAGTTTTTAATGTGTTAGAAGTTATATGCACAAAAACTTATGTTAGGACTTCAATGATCAAGATTGTCAGTTTACAGCTTTCTGAGTCCAGTAATGCTGAAATAGTGTTTCTGTTGAAATGAAGTGAAATCAAGCCCAAATCTGCTCAAAAGCTTTTCTCTCTATTAGATAAAGCTGTTTCATTCAGTATTCAGTGCAAATCTTGCCAAACTGAAACAAGCTTATGTCTTATGAAGTACAATGTTTTCTGCAATGCTGTAAGACAGCTTTAAATGTGTTAGAAGTTATATGCACAAAAACTTATGTTAGGACTTCAATGATCAAGATTGTCAGTTTACAGCTTTCTGAGTCCAGTAATGCTGAAATAGTGTTTCTGTTGAAATGAAGTGAAATCAAGCCCAAATCTGCTCAAAAGCTTTTCTCTCTATTAGATAAAGCTGTTTCATTCAGTATTCAGTGCAAATCTTGCCAAACTGAAACAAGCTTATGTCTTATGAAGTACAATGTTTTCTGCAATGCTGTAAGACAGTTTTTAATGTGTTAGAAGTTATATGCACAAAAACTTATGTTAGAACTTCAATGATCAAGACTGTCAGTTTACAGCTTTCTGAGTCCAGTAATGCTGAAATAGTGTTTCTGTTGAAATGAAGTGAAATCAAGCCCAAATCTGCTCAAAAGCTTTTCTCTCTATTAGATAAAGCTGTTTCATTCAGTATTCAGTGCAAATCTTGCCAAACTGAAACAAGCTTATGCCTTATGAAGTACAATGTTTTCTGCAATGCTGTAAGACAGTTTTTAATGTGTTAGAAGTTATATGCACAAAAACTTATGTTAGGACTTCAATGATCAAGATTGTCAGTTTACAGCTTTCTGAGTCCAGTAATGCTGAAATAGTGTTTCTGTTCAAATGAAGTGAAATCAAGCCCAAATCTGCTCAAAAGCTTTTCTCTCTAATAGAGAATGCGGTTTCATGAGTATTTAGTGCAAATCTTGCCAAACTGAAACAAGCTTACGTCTTATGAAATGAAATGTTTTTTGCAATGCTGTAAGACAGTTTTTAATGTGTTAGAAGTTATATACACAAAAACTAATGTTAGAACTTCAATGATCAAGATTGGCAGTTTACAGCTTTCTGAGTCCAGTAATGTTGAAATAGTGTTTCTGTTCAAATGAAGTGAAATCAAGCCCAAATCTGCTCAAAAGCTTTTCTCTCTATTAGAGAAAGCTGTTTCATTCAATATTCAGTGCAAATCTTGCCAAACTGAAACAAGCTTATGCCTTATGAAGTACAATGTTTTCTGCAATGCTGTAAGACAGTTTTTAATGTGTTAGAAGTTATATGCACAAAATCTTATGTTAGGACTTCAATGATCAAGATTGTCAGTTTACAGCTTTCTGAGTCCAGTAATGCTGAAATAGTGTTTCTGTTGAAATGAAGTGAAATCAAGCCCAAATCTGCTCAAAAGCTTTTCTCTCTATTAGATAAAGCTGTTTCATTCAGTATTCAGTGCAAATCTTGCCAAACTGAAACAAGCTTATGTCTTATGAAGTACAATGTTTTCTGCAATGCTGTAAGACAGTTTTTAATGTGTTAGAAGTTATATGCACAAAAACTAATGTTAGGACTTCAATGATCAAGATTGTCAGTTTACAGCTTTCTGAGTCCAGTAATGCTGAAATAGTGTTTCTGTTGAAATGAAGTGAAATCAAGCCCAAGTCTGCTCAAAAGCTTTTCTCTCTATTAGATAAAGCTGTTTCATTCAGTATTCAGTGCAAATCTTGCCAAACTGAAACAAGCTTATGCCTTATGAAGTACAATGTTTTCTGCAATGCTGTAAGACAGTTTTTAATGTGTTAGAAGTTATATGCACAAAAACTTATGTTAGGACTTCAATGATCAAGATTGTCAGTTTACAGCTTTCTGAGTCCAGTAATGCTGAAATAGTGTTTCTGTTCAAATGAAGTGAAATCAAGCCCAAATCTGCTCAAAAGCTTTTCTCTCTATTAGAGAAAGCTGTTTCATTCAGTATTCAGTGCAAATCTTGCCAAACTGAAACATGCTTATGTCTTATGAAATAAAATGTTTTCTGCAATGCTGTAAGACAGTTTTTAATGTGTTAGAAGTTATATACACAAAATCTAATGTTAGGACTGCAATGATCAAGATTGTCAGTTTACAGCTTTCTGAGTCCAGTAATGTTGAAATAGTGTTTCTGTTCAAATGAAGTGAAATCAAGCCCAAATCTGCTCAAAAGCTTTTCTCTCTATTAGAGAATGCTGTTTCATTCAATATTCAGTGCAAATCTTGCCAAACTGAAACAAGCGTATGCCTTATGAAGTACAATGTTTTCTGCAATGCTGTAAGACAGTTTTTAATGTGTTAGAAGTTATATGCACAAAAACTAATGTTAGGACTGCAATGATCAAGATTGTCAGTTTACAGCTTTCTGAGTCCAGTAATGTTGAAATAGTGTTTCTGTTCAAATGAAGTGAAATCAAGCCCAAATCTGCTCAAAAGCTTTTCTCTCTATTAGATAAAGCTGTTTCATTCAGTATTCAGTGCAAATCTTGCCAAACTGAAACAAGCTTATGTCTTATGAAGTACAATGTTTTCTGCAATGCTGTAAGACAGTTTTTAATGTGTTAGAAGTTATATGCACAAAAACTAATGTTAGGACTTCAATGATCAAGATTGTCAGTTTACAGCTTTCTGAGTCCAGTAATGCTGAAATAGTGTTTCTGTTGAAATGAAGTGAAATCAAGCCCAAGTCTGCTCAAAAGCTTTTCTCTCTATTAGATAAAGCTGTTTCATTCAGTATTCAGTGCAAATCTTGCCAAACTGAAACAAGCTTATGCCTTATGAAGTACAATGTTTTCTGCAATGCTGTAAGACAGTTTTTAATGTGTTAGAAGTTATATGCACAAAAACTTATGTTAGGACTTCAATGATCAAGATTGTCAGTTTACAGCTTTCTGAGTCCAGTAATGCTGAAATAGTGTTTCTGTTCAAATGAAGTGAAATCAAGCCCAAATCTGCTCAAAAGCTTTTCTCTCTATTAGAGAATGCTGTTTCATTCAATATTCAGTGCAAATCTTGCCAAACTGAAACAAGCGTATGCCTTATGAAGTACAATGTTTTCTGCAATGCTGTAAGACAGTTTTTAATGTGTTAGAAGTTATATGCACAAAAACTAATGTTAGGACTGCAATGATCAAGATTGTCAGTTTACAGCTTTCTGAGTCCAGTAATGTTGAAATAGTGTTTCTGTTCAAATGAAGTGAAATCAAGCCCAAATCTGCTCAAAAGCTTTTCTCTCTATTAGATAAAGCTGTTTCATTCAGTATTCAGTGCAAATCTTGCCAAACTGAAACAAGCTTATGTGTTATGAAGTACAATGTTTTCTGCAATGCTGTAAGACAGTTTTTAATGTGTTAGAAGTTATATGCACAAAAACTTATGTTAGGACTTCAATGATCAAGATTGTCAGTTTACAGCTTTCTGAGTCCAGTAATGCTGAAATAGTGTTTCTGTTGAAATGAAGTGAAATCAAGCCCAAATCTGCTCAAAAGCTTTTCTCTCTATTAGATAAAGCTGTTTCATTCAGTATTCAGTGCAAATCTTGCCAAACTGAAACAAGCTTATGTCTTATGAAGTACAATGTTTTCTGCAATGCTGTAAGACAGCTTTTAATGTGTTAGAAGTTATATGCACAAAAACTTATGTTAGGACTTCAATGATCAAGATTGTCAGTTTACAGCTTTCTGAGTCCAGTAATGCTGAAATAGTGTTTCTGTTGAAATGAAGTGAAATCAAGCCCAAATCTGCTCAAAAGCTTTTCTCTCTATTAGATAAAGCTGTTTCATTCAGTATTCAGTGCAAATCTTGCCAAACTGAAACAAGCTTATGCCTTATGAAGTACAATGTTTTCTGCAATGCTGTAAGACAGTTTTTAATGTGGTAGAAGTTGTATGCACAAAAACTAATGTTAGGACTGCAATGATCAAGATTGTCAGTTTACAGCTTTCTGTGTCCAGTAATGTTGAAATAGTGTTTCTGTTCAAATGAAGTGAAATCAAGCCCAAATCTGCTCAAAAGCTTTTCTCTCTATTAGAGAAAGCTGTTTCATTCAATATTCAGTGCAAATCTTGCCAAACTGAAACAAGCTTATGTCTTATGAAGTACAATGTTTTCTGCAATGCTGTAAGACAGTTTTTAATGTGTTAGAATTTATATGCACAAAATCTTATGTTAGGACTTCAATGATCAAGATTGTCAGTTTACAGTTTTCTGAGTCCAGTAATGCTGAAATAGTGTTTCTGTTGAAATGAAGTGAAATCAAGCCCAAATCTGCTCAAAAGCTTTTCTCTCTATTAGATAAAGCTGTTTCATTCAGTATTCAGTGCAAATCTTGCCAAACTGAAACAAGCTTATGCCTTATGAAGTACAATGTTTTCTGCAATGCTGTAAGACAGTTTTTAATGTGTTAGAAGTTATATGCACAAAAACTAATGTTAGGACTTCAATGATCAAGATTGTCAGTTTACAGCTTTCTGAGTCCAGTAATGTTGAAATAGTGTTTCTGTTCAAATGAAGTGAAATCAAGCCCAAGTCTGCTCAAAAGCTTTTCTCTCTATTAGATAAAGCTGTTTCATTCAGTATTCAGTGCAAATCTTGCCAAACTGAAACAAGCTTATGCCTTATGAAGTACAATGTTTTCTGCAATGCTGTAAGACAGTTTTTAATGTGTTAGAAGTTATATGCACAAAATCTTATGTTAGGACTTCAATGATCAAGATTGTCAGTTTACAGCTTTCTGAGTCCAGTAATGCTGAAATAGTGTTTCTGTTGAAATGAAGTGAAATCAAGCCCAAATCTGCTCAAAAGCTTTTCTCTCTATTAGATAAAGCTGTTTCATTCAGTATTCAGTGCAAATCTTGCCAAACTGAAACAAGCTTATGTCTTATGAAGTACAATGTTTTCTGCAATGCTGTAAGACAGTTTTTAATGTGTTAGAAGTTATATGCACAAAAACTAATGTTAGGACTTCAATGATCAAGATTGTCAGTTTACAGCTTTCTGAGTCCAGTAATGCTGAAATAGTGTTTCTGTTGAAATGAAGTGAAATCAAGCCCAAATCTGCTCAAAAGCTTTTCTCTCTATTAGATAAAGCTGTTTCATTCAGTATTCAGTGCAAATCTTGCCAAACTGAAACAAGCTTATGCCTTATGAAGTACAATGTTTTCTGCAATGCTGTAAGACAGTTTTTAATGTGTTAGAAGTTATATGCACAAAAACTTATGTTAGGACTTCAATGATCAAGATTGTCAGTTTACAGCTTTCTGAGTCCAGTAATGCTGAAATAGTGTTTCTGTTCAAATGAAGTGAAATCAAGCCCAAATCTGCTCAAAAGCTTTTCTCTCTAATAGAGAATGCGGTTTCATTGAGTATTCAGTGCAAATCTTGCCAAACTGAAACAAGCTTATGTCTTATGAAATGAAATGTTTTTTGCAATGCTGTAAGACAGTTTTTAATGTGTTAGAAGTTATATACACAAAAACTAATGTTAGAACTTCAATGATCAAGATTGGCAGTTTACAGCTTTCTGAGTCCAGTAATGTTGAAATAGTGTTTCTGTTCAAATGAAGTGAAATCAAGCCCAAATCTGCTCAAAAGCTTTTCTCTCTATTAGAGAAAGCTGTTTCATTCAATATTCAGTGCAAATCTTGCCAAACTGAAACAAGCTTATGCCTTATGAAGTACAATGTTTTCTGCAATGCTATAAGACAGTTTTTAATGTGTTAGAAGTTATATGCACAAAAACTAATGTTAGGACTGCAATGATCAAGATTGTCAGTTTACAGCTTTCTGAGTCCAGTAATGTTGAAATAGTGTTTCTGTTCAAATGAAGTGAAATCAAGCCCAAATCTGCTCAAAAGCTTTTCTCTCTATTAGAGAAAGCTGTTTCATTCAATATTCCGTGCAAATCTTGCCAAACTGAAACAAGCTTATGTCTTATGAAGTACAATGTTTTCTGCAATGCTGTAAGACAGTTTTTAATGTGTTAGAAGTTATATGCACAAAATCTTATGTTAGGACTTCAATGATCAAGATTGTCAGTTTACAGCTTTCTGAGTCCAGTAATGCTGAAATAGTGTTTCTGTTGAAATGAAGTGAAATCAAGCCCAAATCTGCTCAAAAGCTTTTCTCTCTATTAGAGAAAGCTGTTTCATTCAATATTCAGTGCAAATCTTGCCAAACTGAAACAAGCTTATGCCTTATGAAGTTCAATGTTTTCTGCAATGCTGTAAGACAGTTTTTAATGTGTTAGAAGTTATATGCACAAAAACTAATGTTAGGACTGCAATGATCAAGATTGTCAGTTTACAGCTTTCTGAGTCCAGTAATGTTGAAATAGTGTTTCTGTTCAAATGAAGTGAAATCAAGCCCAAATCTGCTCAAAAGCTTTTCTCTCTATTAGATAAAGCTGTTTCATTCAGTATTCAGTGCAAATCTTGCCAAACTGAAACAAGCTTATGTGTTATGAAGTACAATGTTTTCTGCAATGCTGTAAGACAGTTTTTAATGTGTTAGAAGTTATATGCACAAAAACTTATGTTAGGACTTCAATGATCAAGATTGTCAGTTTACAGCTTTCTGAGTCCAGTAATGCTGAAATAGTGTTTCTGTTGAAATGAAGTGAAATCAAGCCCAAATCTGCTCAGAAGCTTTTCTCTCTATTAGATAAAGCTGTTTCATTCAGTATTCAGTGCAAATCTTGCCAAACTGAAACAAGCTTATGTCTTATGAAGTACAATGTTTTCTGCAATGCTGTAAGACAGCTTTTAATGTGTTAGAAGTTATATGCACAAAAACTTATGTTAGGACTTCAATGATCAAGATTGTCAGTTTACAGCTTTCTGAGTCCAGTAATGCTGAAATAGTGTTTCTGTTGAAATGAAGTGAAATCAAGCCCAAATCTGCTCAAAAGCTTTTCTCTCTATTAGATAAAGCTGTTTCATTCAGTATTCAGTGCAAATCTTGCCAAACTGAAACAAGCTTATGCCTTATGAAGTACAATGTTTTCTGCAATGCTGTAAGACAGTTTTTAATGTGTTAGAAGTTATATGCACAAAAACTAATGTTAGGACTGCAATGATCAAGATTGTCAGTTTACAGCTTTCTGAGTCCAGTAATGTTGAAATAGTGTTTCTGTTCAAATGAAGTGAAATCAAGCCCAAATCTGCTCAAAAGCTTTTCTCTCTATTAGAGAAAGCTGTTTCATTCAATATTTAGTGCAAATCTTGCCAAACTGAAACAAGCTTATGTCTTATGAAGTACAATGTTTTCTGCAATGCTGTAAGACAGTTTTTAATGTGTTAGAATTTATATGCACAAAATCTTATGTTAGGACTTCAATGATCAAGATTGTCAGTTTACAGTTTTCTGAGTCCAGTAATGCTGAAATAGTGTTTCTGTTGAAATGAAGTGAAATCAAGCCCAAATCTGCTCAAAAGCTTTTCTCTCTATTAGATAAAGCTGTTTCATTCAGTATTCAGTGCAAATCTTGCCAAACTGAAACAAGCTTATGCCTTATGAAGTACAATGTTTTCTGCAATGCTGTAAGACAGTTTTTAATGTGTTAGAAGTTATATGCACAAAAACTAATGTTAGGACTTCAATGATCAAGATTGTCAGTTTACAGCTTTCTGAGTCCAGTAATGTTGAAATAGTGTTTCTGTTCAAATGAAGTGAAATCAAGCCCAAGTCTGCTCAAAAGCTTTTCTCTCTATTAGATAAAGCTGTTTCATTCAGTATTCAGTGCAAATCTTGCCAAACTGAAACAAGCTTATGCCTTATGAAGTACAATGTTTACTGCAATGCTGTAAGACAGTTTTTAATGTGTTAGAAGTTATATGCACAAAATCTTATGTTAGGACTTCAATGATCAAGATTGTCAGTTTACAGCTTTCTGAGTCCAGTAATGCTGAAATAGTGTTTCTGTTGAAATGAAGTGAAATCAAGCCCAAATCTGCTCAAAAGCTTTTCTCTCTATTAGATAAAGCTGTTTCATTCAGTATTCAGTGCAAATCTTGCCAAACTAAAACAAGCTTATGTCTTATGAAGTACAATGTTTTCTGCAATGCTGTAAGACAGTTTTTAATGTGTTAGAAGTTATATGCACAATAACTAATGTTAGGACTTCAATGATCAAGATTGTCAGTTTACAGCTTTCTGAGTCCAGTAATGCTGAAATAGTGTTTCTGTTGAAATGAAGTGAAATCAAGCCCAAATCTGCTCAAAAGCTTTTCTCTCTATTAGATAAAGCTGTTTCATTCAGTATTCAGTGCAAATCTTGCCAAACTGAAACAAGCTTATGCCTTATGAAGTACAATGTTTTCTGCAATGCTGTAAGACAGTTTTTAATGTGTTAGAAGTTATATGCACAAAAACTTATGTTAGGACTTCAATGATCAAGATTGTCAGTTTACAGCTTTCTGAGTCCAGTAATGCTGAAATAGTGTTTCTGTTCAAATGAAGTGAAATCAAGCCCAAATCTGCTCAAAAGCTTTTCTCTCTATTAGATAAAGCTGTTTCATTCAGTATTCAGTGCAAATCTTGCCAAACTGAAACAAGCTTATGTCTTATGAAGTACAATGTTTTCTGCAATGCTGTAAGACAGTTTTTAATGTGTTAGAAGGTATATACACAAAAACTAATGTTAGAACTTCAATGATCAAGATTGGCAGTTTACAGCTTTCTGAGTCCAGTAATGTTGAAATAGTGTTTCTGTTCAAATGAAGTGAAATCAAACCCAAATCTGCTCAAAAGCTTTTCTCTCTATTAGAGAAAGCTGTTTCATTCAATATTCAGTGCAAATCTTGCCAAACTGAAACAAGCTTATGCCTTATGAAGTACAATGTTTTCTGCAATGCTATAAGACAGTTTTTAATGTGTTAGAAGTTATATGCACAAAAACTAATGTTAGGACTGCAATGATCAAGATTGTCAGTTTACAGCTTTCTGAGTCCAGTAATGTTGAAATAGTGTTTCTGTTCAAATGAAGTGAAATCAAGCCCAAATCTGCTCAAAAGCTTTTCTCTCTATTAGAGAAAGCTGTTTCATTCAATATTCAGTGCAAATCTTGCCAAACTGAAACAAGCTTATCTCTTATGAAGTACAATGTTTTCTGCAATGCTGTAAGACAGTTTTTAATGTGTTAGAAGTTATAAGCACAAAATCTTATGTTAGGACTTCAATGATCAAGATTGTCAGTTTACAGCTTTCTGAGTCCAGTAATGCTGAAATAGTGTTTCTGTTGAAATGAAGTGAAATCAAGCCCAAATCTGCTCAAAAGCTTTTCTCTCTATTAGAGAAAGCTGTTTCATTCAATATTCAGTGCAAATCTTGCCAAACTGAAACAAGCTTATGCCTTATGAAGTACAATGTTTTCTGCAATGCTGTAAGACAGTTTTTAATGTGTTAGAAGTTATATGCACAAAAACTTATGTTAGGACTTCAATGATCAAGATTGTCAGTTTACAGCTTTCTGAGTCCAGTAATGCTGAAATAGTGTTTCTGTTGAAATGAAGTGAAATCAAGCCCAAATCTGCTCAAAAGCTTTTCTCTCTATTAGATAAAGCTGTTTCATTCAGTATTCAGTGCAAATCTTGCCAAACTGAAACAAGCTTATGTCTTATGAAGTACAATGTTTTCTGCAATGCTGTAAGACAGTTTTTAATGTGTTAGAAGTTATATGCACAAAAACTTATGTTAGGACTTCAATGATCAAGATTGTCAGTTTACAGCTTTCTGAGTCCAGTAATGCTGAAATAGTGTTTCTGTTGAAATGAAGTGAAATCAAGCCCAAATCTGCTCAAAAGCTTTTCTCTCTATTAGATAAAGCTGTTTCATTCAGTATTCAGTGCAAATCTTGCCAAACTGAAACAAGCTTATGTCTTATGAAGTACAATGTTTTCTGCAATGCTGTAAGACAGTTTTTAATGTGTTAGAAGTTATATGCACAAAAACTAATGTTAGGACTTCAATGATCAAGATTGTCAGTTTACAGCTTTCTGAGTCCAGTAATGCTGAAATAGTGTTTCTGTTGAAATGAAGTGAAATCAAGCCCAAATCTGCTCAAAAGCTTTTCTCTCTATTAGATAAAGCTGTTTCATTCAGTATTCAGTGCAAATCTTGCCAAACTGAAACAAGCTTATGTCTTATGAAGTACAATGTTTTCTGCAATGCTGTAAGACAGCTTTTAATGTGTTAGAAGTTATATGCACAAAAACTTATGTTAGGACTTCAATGATCAAGATTGTCAGTTTACAGCTTTCTGAGTCCAGTAATGCTGAAATAGTGTTTCTGTTGAAATGAAGTGAAATCAAGCCCAAATCTGCTCAAAAGCTTTTCTCTCTATTAGATAAAGCTGTTTCATTCAGTATTCAGTGCAAATCTTGCCAAACTGAAACAAGCTTATGCCTTATGAAGTACAATGTTTTCTGCAATGCTGTAAGACAGTTTTTAATGTGTTAGAAGTTATATACACAAAAACTAATGTTAGGACTTCAATGATCAAGATTGTCAGTTTACAGCTTTCTGAGTCCAGTAATGTTGAAATAGTGTTTCTGTTCAAATGAAGTGAAATCAAGCCCAAATCTGCTCAAAAGCTTTTCTCTCTAATAGAGAATGCGGTTTCATGAGTATTTAGTGCAAATCTTGCCAAACTGAAACAAGCTTATGTCTTATGAAATGAAATGTTTTTTGCAATGCTGTAAGACAGTTTTTAATGTGTTAGAAGTTATATACACAAAAACTAATGTTAGAACTTCAATGATCAAGATTGGCAGTTTACAGCTTTCTGAGTCCAGTAATGTTGAAATAGTGTTTCTGTTCAAATGAAGTGAAATCAAGCCCAAATCTGCTCAAAAGCTTTTCTCTCTATTAGAGAAAGCTGTTTCATTCAATATTCAGTGCAAATCTTGCCAAACTGAAACAAGCTTATGCCTTATGAAGTACAATGTTTTCTGCAATGCTGTAAGACAGCTTTTAATGTGTTAGAAGTTATATGCACAAAAACTTATGTTAGGACTTCAATGATCAAGATTGTCAGTTTACAGCTTTCTGAGTCCAGTAATGCTGAAATAGTGTTTCTGTTGAAATGAAGTGAAATCAAGCCCAAATCTGCTCAAAAGCTTTTCTCTCTATTAGATAAAGCTGTTTCATTCAGTATTCAGTGCAAATCTTGCCAAACTGAAACAAGCTTATGCCTTATGAAGTACAATGTTTTCTGCAATGCTGTAAGACAGTTTTTAATGTGTTAGAAGTTATATACACAAAAACTAATGTTAGGACTTCAATGATCAAGATTGTCAGTTTACAGCTTTCTGAGTCCAGTAATGTTGAAATAGTGTTTCTGTTCAAATGAAGTGAAATCAAGCCCAAATCTGCTCAAAAGCTTTTCTCTCTAATAGAGAATGCGGTTTCATGAGTATTTAGTGCAAATCTTGCCAAACTGAAACAAGCTTATGTCTTATGAAATGAAATGTTTTTTGCAATGCTGTAAGACAGTTTTTAATGTGTTAGAAGTTATATACACAAAAACTAATGTTAGAACTTCAATGATCAAGATTGGCAGTTTACAGCTTTCTGAGTCCAGTAATGTTGAAATAGTGTTTCTGTTGAAATGAAGTGAAATCAAGCCCAAATCTGCTCAAAAGCTTTTCTCTCTATTAGAGAAAGCTGTTTCATTCAATATTCAGTGCAAATCTTGCCAAACTGAAACAAGCTTATGCCTTATGAAGTACAATGTTTTCTGCAATGCTGTAAGACAGTTTTTAATGTGTTAGAAGTTATATGCACAAAAACTTATGTTAGGACTTCAATGATCAAGATTGTCAGTTTACAGCTTTCTGAGTCCAGTAATGCTGAAATAGTGTTTCTGTTGAAATGAAGTGAAATCAAGCCCAAATCTGCTCAAAAGCTTTTCTCTCTATTAGATAAAGCTGTTTCATTCAGTATTCAGTGCAAATCTTGCCAAACTGAAACAAGCTTATGTCTTATGAAGTACAATGTTTTCTGCAATGCTGTAAGACAGTTTTTAATGTGTTAGAAGTTATATGCACAAAAACTTATGTTAGGACTTCAATGATCAAGATTGTCAGTTTACAGCTTTCTGAGTCCAGTAATGCTGAAATAGTGTTTCTGTTGAAATGAAGTGAAATCAAGCCCAAATCTGCTCAAAAGCTTTTCTCTCTATTAGATAAAGCTGTTTCATTCAGTATTCAGTGCAAATCTTGCCAAACTGAAACAAGCTTATGTCTTATGAAGTACAATGTTTTCTGCAATGCTGTAAGACAGTTTTTAATGTGTTAGAAGTTATATGCACAAAAACTAATGTTAGGACTTCAATGATCAAGATTGTCAGTTTACAGCTTTCTGAGTCCAGTAATGCTGAAATAGTGTTTCTGTTGAAATGAAGTGAAATCAAGCCCAAATCTGCTCAAAAGCTTTTCTCTCTATTAGATAAAGCTGTTTCATTCAGTATTCAGTGCAAATCTTGCCAAACTGAAACAAGCTTATGTCTTATGAAGTACAATGTTTTCTGCAATGCTGTAAGACAGCTTTTAATGTGTTAGAAGTTATATGCACAAAAACTTATGTTAGGACTTCAATGATCAAGATTGTCAGTTTACAGCTTTCTGAGTCCAGTAATGCTGAAATAGTGTTTCTGTTGAAATGAAGTGAAATCAAGCCCAAATCTGCTCAAAAGCTTTTCTCTCTATTAGATAAAGCTGTTTCATTCAGTATTCAGTGCAAATCTTGCCAAACTGAAACAAGCTTATGCCTTATGAAGTACAATGTTTTCTGCAATGCTGTAAGACAGTTTTTAATGTGTTAGAAGTTATATACACAAAAACTAATGTTAGGACTTCAATGATCAAGATTGTCAGTTTACAGCTTTCTGAGTCCAGTAATGTTGAAATAGTGTTTCTGTTCAAATGAAGTGAAATCAAGCCCAAATCTGCTCAAAAGCTTTTCTCTCTAATAGAGAATGCGGTTTCATGAGTATTTAGTGCAAATCTTGCCAAACTGAAACAAGCTTATGTCTTATGAAATAAAATGTTTTCTGCAATGCTGTAAGACAGTTTTTAATGTGTTAGAAGTTATATACACAAAATCTAATGTTAGGACTGCAATGATCAAGATTGTCAGTTTACAGCTTTCTGAGTCCAGTAATGTTGAAATAGTGTTTCTGTTGAAATGAAGTGAAATCAAGCCCAAATCTGCTCAGAAGCTTTTCTCTCTATTAGATAAAGCTGTTTCATTCAGTATTCAGTGCAAATCTTGCCAAACTGAAACAAGCTTATGTCTTATGAAGTACAATGTTTTCTGCAATGCTGTAAGACAGCTTTTAATGTGTTAGAAGTTATATGCACAAAAACTTATGTTAGGACTTCAATGATCAAGATTGTCAGTTTACAGCTTTCTGAGTCCAGTAATGCTGAAATAGTGTTTCTGTTGAAATGAAGTGAAATCAAGCCCAAATCTGCTCAAAAGCTTTTCTCTCTATTAGATAAAGCTGTTTCATTCAGTATTCAGTGCAAATCTTGCCAAACTGAAACAAGCTTATGCCTTATGAAGTACAATGTTTTCTGCAATGCTGTAAGACAGTTTTTAATGTGTTAGAAGTTATATGCACAAATACTAATGTTAGGACTGCAATGATCAAGATTGTCAGTTTACAGCTTTCTGAGTCCAGTAATGTTGAAATAGTGTTTCTGTTCAAATGAAGTGAAATCAAGCCCAAATCTGCTCAAAAGCTTTTCTCTCTATTAGAGAAAGCTGTTTCATTCAATATTCAGTGCAAATCTTGCCAAACTGAAACAAGCTTATGTCTTATGAAGTACAATGTTTTCTGCAATGCTGTAAGACAGTTTTTAATGTGTTAGAATTTATATGCACAAAATCTTATGTTAGGACTTCAATGATCAAGATTGTCAGTTTACAGTTTTCTGAGTCCAGTAATGCTGAAATAGTGTTTCTGTTGAAATGAAGTGAAATCAAGCCCAAATCTGCTCAAAAGCTTTTCTCTCTATTAGATAAAGCTGTTTCATTCAGTATTCAGTGCAAATCTTGCCAAACTGAAACAAGCTTATGCCTTATGAAGTACAATGTTTTCTGCAATGCTGTAAGACAGTTTTTAATGTGTTAGAAGTTATATGCACAAAAACTAATGTTAGGACTTCAATGATCAAGATTGTCAGTTTACAGCTTTCTGAGTCCAGTAATGTTGAAATAGTGTTTCTGTTCAAATGAAGTGAAATCAAGCCCAAGTCTGCTCAAAAGCTTTTCTCTCTATTAGATAAAGCTGTTTCATTCAGTATTCAGTGCAAATCTTGCCAAACTGAAACAAGCTTATGCCTTATGAAGTACAATGTTTACTGCAATGCTGTAAGACAGTTTTTAATGTGTTAGAAGTTATATGCACAAAATCTTATGTTAGGACTTCAATGATCAAGATTGTCAGTTTACAGCTTTCTGAGTCCAGTAATGCTGAAATAGTGTTTCTGTTGAAATGAAGTGAAATCAAGCCCAAATCTGCTCAAAAGCTTTTCTCTCTATTAGATAAAGCTGTTTCATTCAGTATTCAGTGCAAATCTTGCCAAACTAAAACAAGCTTATGTCTTATGAAGTACAATGTTTTCTGCAATGCTGTAAGAAGTTTTTAATGTGTTAGAAGTTATATGCACAATAACTAATGTTAGGACTTCAATGATCAAGATTGTCAGTTTACAGCTTTCTGAGTCCAGTAATGCTGAAATAGTGTTTCTGTTGAAATGAAGTGAAATCAAGCCCAAATCTGCTCAAAAGCTTTTCTCTCTATTAGATAAAGCTGTTTCATTCAGTATTCAGTGCAAATCTTGCCAAACTGAAACAAGCTTATGCCTTATGAAGTACAATGTTTTCTGCAATGCTGTAAGACAGTTTTTAATGTGTTAGAAGTTATATGCACAAAAACTTATGTTAGGACTTCAATGATCAAGATTGTCAGTTTACAGCTTTCTGAGTCCAGTAATGCTGAAATAGTGTTTCTGTTCAAATGAAGTGAAATCAAGCCCAAATCTGCTCAAAAGCTTTTCTCTCTATTAGATAAAGCTGTTTCATTCAGTATTCAGTGCAAATCTTGCCAAACTGAAACAAGCTTATGTCTTATGAAGTACAATGTTTTCTGCAATGCTGTAAGACAGTTTTTAATGTGTTAGAAGGTATATACACAAAAACTAATGTTAGAACTTCAATGATCAAGATTGGCAGTTTACAGCTTTCTGAGTCCAGTAATGTTGAAATAGTGTTTCTGTTCAAATGAAGTGAAATCAAACCCAAATCTGCTCAAAAGCTTTTCTCTCTATTAGAGAAAGCTGTTTCATTCAATATTCAGTGCAAATCTTGCCAAACTGAAACAAGCTTATGCCTTATGAAGTACAATGTTTTCTGCAATGCTATAAGACAGTTTTTAATGTGTTAGAAGTTATATGCACAAAAACTAATGTTAGGACTGCAATGATCAAGATTGTCAGTTTACAGCTTTCTGAGTCCAGTAATGTTGAAATAGTGTTTCTGTTCAAATGAAGTGAAATCAAGCCCAAATCTGCTCAAAAGCTTTTCTCTCTATTAGAGAAAGCTGTTTCATTCAATATTCAGTGCAAATCTTGCCAAACTGAAACAAGCTTATCTCTTATGAAGTACAATGTTTTCTGCAATGCTGTAAGACAGTTTTTAATGTGTTAGAAGTTATAAGCACAAAATCTTATGTTAGGACTTCAATGATCAAGATTGTCAGTTTACAGCTTTCTGAGTCCAGTAATGCTGAAATAGTGTTTCTGTTGAAATGAAGTGAAATCAAGCCCAAATCTGCTCAAAAGCTTTTCTCTCTATTAGAGAAAGCTGTTTCATTCAATATTCAGTGCAAATCTTGCCAAACTGAAACAAGCTTATGCCTTATGAAGTACAATGTTTTCTGCAATGCTGTAAGACAGTTTTTAATGTGTTAGAAGTTATATGCACAAAAACTTATGTTAGGACTTCAATGATCAAGATTGTCAGTTTACAGCTTTCTGAGTCCAGTAATGCTGAAATAGTGTTTCTGTTGAAATGAAGTGAAATCAAGCCCAAATCTGCTCAAAAGCTTTTCTCTCTATTAGATAAAGCTGTTTCATTCAGTATTCAGTGCAAATCTTGCCAAACTGAAACAAGCTTATGTCTTATGAAGTACAATGTTTTCTGCAATGCTGTAAGACAGTTTTTAATGTGTTAGAAGTTATATGCACAAAAACTTATGTTAGGACTTCAATGATCAAGATTGTCAGTTTACAGCTTTCTGAGTCCAGTAATGCTGAAATAGTGTTTCTGTTGAAATGAAGTGAAATCAAGCCCAAATCTGCTCAAAAGCTTTTCTCTCTATTAGATAAAGCTGTTTCATTCAGTATTCAGTGCAAATCTTGCCAAACTGAAACAAGCTTATGTCTTATGAAGTACAATGTTTTCTGCAATGCTGTAAGACAGTTTTTAATGTGTTAGAAGTTATATGCACAAAAACTAATGTTAGGACTTCAATGATCAAGATTGTCAGTTTACAGCTTTCTGAGTCCAGTAATGCTGAAATAGTGTTTCTGTTGAAATGAAGTGAAATCAAGCCCAAATCTGCTCAAAAGCTTTTCTCTCTATTAGATAAAGCTGTTTCATTCAGTATTCAGTGCAAATCTTGCCAAACTGAAACAAGCTTATGTCTTATGAAGTACAATGTTTTCTGCAATGCTGTAAGACAGCTTTTAATGTGTTAGAAGTTATATGCACAAAAACTTATGTTAGGACTTCAATGATCAAGATTGTCAGTTTACAGCTTTCTGAGTCCAGTAATGCTGAAATAGTGTTTCTGTTGAAATGAAGTGAAATCAAGCCCAAATCTGCTCAAAAGCTTTTCTCTCTATTAGATAAAGCTGTTTCATTCAGTATTCAGTGCAAATCTTGCCAAACTGAAACAAGCTTATGCCTTATGAAGTACAATGTTTTCTGCAATGCTGTAAGACAGTTTTTAATGTGTTAGAAGTTATATGCACAAAAACTAATGTTAGGACTTCAATGATCAAGATTGTCAGTTTACAGCTTTCTGAGTCCAGTAATGTTGAAATAGTGTTTCTGTTGAAATGAAGTGAAATCAAGCCCAAGTCTGCTCAAAAGCTTTTCTCTCTATTAGATAAAGCTGTTTCATTCAGTATTCAGTGCAAATCTTGCCAAACTGAAACAAGCTTATGCCTTATGAAGTACAATGTTTTCTGCAATGCTGTAAGACAGTTTTTAATGTGTTAGAAGTTATATGCACAAAAACTTATGTTAGGACTTCAATGATCAAGATTGTCAGTTTACAGCTTTCTGAGTCCAGTAATGCTGAAATAGTGTTTCTGTTCAAATGAAGTGAAATCAAGCCCAAATCTGCTCAAAAGCTTTTCTCTCTATTAGAGAAAGCTGTTTCATTCAGTATTCAGTGCAAATCTTGCCAAACTGAAACATGCTTATGTCTTATGAAATAAAATGTTTTCTGCAATGCTGTAAGACAGTTTTTAATGTGTTAGAAGTTATATACACAAAATCTAATGTTAGGACTGCAATGATCAAGATTGTCAGTTTACAGCTTTCTGAGTCCAGTAATGTTGAAATAGTGTTTCTGTTCAAATGAAGTGAAATCAAGCCCAAATCTGCTCAAAAGCTTTTCTCTCTATTAGAGAATGCTGTTTCATTCAATATTCAGTGCAAATCTTGCCAAACTGAAACAAGCGTATGCCTTATGAAGTACAATGTTTTCTGCAATGCTGTAAGACAGTTTTTAATGTGTTAGAAGTTATATGCACAAAAACTAATGTTAGGACTGCAATGATCAAGATTGTCAGTTTACAGCTTTCTGAGTCCAGTAATGTTGAAATAGTGTTTCTGTTCAAATGAAGTGAAATCAAGCCCAAATCTGCTCAAAAGCTTTTCTCTCTATTAGATAAAGCTGTTTCATTCAGTATTCAGTGCAAATCTTGCCAAACTGAAACAAGCTTATGTGTTATGAAGTACAATGTTTTCTGCAATGCTGTAAGACAGTTTTTAATGTGTTAGAAGTTATATGCACAAAAACTTATGTTAGGACTTCAATGATCAAGATTGTCAGTTTACAGCTTTCTGAGTCCAGTAATGCTGAAATAGTGTTTCTGTTGAAATGAAGTGAAATCAAGCCCAAATCTGCTCAAAAGCTTTTCTTTCTATTAGATAAAGCTGTTTCATTCAGTATTCAGTGCAAATCTTGCCAAACTGAAACAAGCTTATGTCTTATGAAGTACAATGTTTTCTGCAATGCTGTAAGACAGCTTTTAATGTGTTAGAAGTTATATGCACAAAAACTTATGTTAGGACTTCAATGATCAAGATTGTCAGTTTACAGCTTTCTGAGTCCAGTAATGCTGAAATAGTGTTTCTGTTGAAATGAAGTGAAATCAAGCCCAAATCTGCTCAAAAGCTTTTCTCTCTATTAGATAAAGCTGTTTCATTCAGTATTCAGTGCAAATCTTGCCAAACTGAAACAAGCTTATGCCTTATGAAGTACAATGTTTTCTGCAATGCTGTAAGACAGTTTTTAATGTGTTAGAAGTTATATGCACAAAAACTAATGTTAGGACTGCAATGATCAAGATTGTCAGTTTACAGCTTTCTGAGTCCAGTAATGTTGAAATAGTGTTTCTGTTCAAATGAAGTGAAATCAAGCCCAAATCTGCTCAAAAGCTTTTCTCTCTATTAGAGAAAGCTGTTTCATTCAATATTCAGTGCAAATCTTGCCAAACTGAAACAAGCTTATGTCTTATGAAGTACAATGTTTTCTGCAATGCTGTAAGACAGTTTTTAATGTGTTAGAATTTATATGCACAAAATCTTATGTTAGGACTTCAATGATCAAGATTGTCAGTTTACAGTTTTCTGAGTCCAGTAATGCTGAAATAGTGTTTCTGTTGAAATGAAGTGAAATCAAGCCCAAATCTGCTCAAAAGCTTTTCTCTCTATTAGATAAAGCTGTTTCATTCAGTATTCAGTGCAAATCTTGCCAAACTGAAACAAGCTTATGCCTTATGAAGTACAATGTTTTCTGCAATGCTGTAAGACAGTTTTTAATGTGTTAGAAGTTATATGCACAAAATCTTATGTTAGGACTTCAATGATCAAGATTGTCAGTTTACAGCTTTCTGAGTCCAGTAATGCTGAAATAGTGTTTCTGTTGAAATGAAGTGAAATCAAGCCCAAATCTGCTCAAAAGCTTTTCTCTCTATTAGATAAAGCTGTTTCATTCAGTATTCAGTGCAAATCTTGCCAAACTGAAACAAGCTTATGTCTTATGAAGTACAATGTTTTCTGCAATGCTGTAAGACAGTTTTTAATGTGTTAGAAGTTATATGCACAAAAACTAATGTTAGGACTTCAATGATCAAGATTGTCAGTTTACAGCTTTCTGAGTCCAGTAATGCTGAAATAGTGTTTCTGTTGAAATGAAGTGAAATCAAGCCCAAATCTGCTCAAAAGCTTTTCTCTCTATTAGATAAAGCTGTTTCATTCAGTATTCAGTGCAAATCTTGCCAAACTGAAACAAGCTTATGCCTTATGAAGTACAATGTTTTCTGCAATGCTGTAAGACAGTTTTTAATGTGTTAGAAGTTATATGCACAAAAACTTATGTTAGGACTTCAATGATCAAGATTGTCAGTTTACAGCTTTCTGAGTCCAGTAATGCTGAAATAGTGTTTCTGTTCAAATGAAGTGAAATCAAGCCCAAATCTGCTCAAAAGCTTTTCTCTCTAATAGAGAAAGCTGTTTCATTCAATATTCAGTGCAAATCTTGCCAAACTGAAACAAGCTTATGCCTTATGAAGTACAATGTTTTCTGCAATGCTGTAAGACAGTTTTTAATGTGTTAGAAGTTATATGCACAAAAACTTATGTTAGGACTTCAATGATCAAGATTGTCAGTTTACAGCTTTCTGAGTCCAGTAATGCTGAAATAGTGTTTCTGTTGAAATGAAGTGAAATCAAGCCCAAATCTGCTCAAAAGCTTTTCTCTCTATTAGATAAAGCTGTTTCATTCAGTATTCAGTGCAAATCTTGCCAAACTGAAACAAGCTTATGTCTTATGAAGTACAATGTTTTCTGCAATGCTGTAAGACAGTTTTTAATGTGTTAGAAGTTATATGCACAAAAACTTATGTTAGGACTTCAATGATCAAGATTGTCAGTTTACAGCTTTCTGAGTCCAGTAATGCTGAAATAGTGTTTCTGTTGAAATGAAGTGAAATCAAGCCCAAATCTGCTCAAAAGCTTTTCTCTCTATTAGATAAAGCTGTTTCATTCAGTATTCAGTGCAAATCTTGCCAAACTGAAACAAGCTTATGTCTTATGAAGTACAATGTTTTCTGCAATGCTGTAAGACAGTTTTTAATGTGTTAGAAGTTATATGCACAAAAACTAATGTTAGGACTTCAATGATCAAGATTGTCAGTTTACAGCTTTCTGAGTCCAGTAATGCTGAAATAGTGTTTCTGTTGAAATGAAGTGAAATCAAGCCCAAATCTGCTCAAAAGCTTTTCTCTCTATTAGATAAAGCTGTTTCATTCAGTATTCAGTGCAAATCTTGCCAAACTGAAACAAGCTTATGCCTTATGAAGTACAATGTTTTCTGCAATGCTGTAAGACAGTTTTTAATGTGTTAGAAGTTATATGCACAAAAACTAATGTTAGGACTTCAATGATCAAGATTGTCAGTTTACAGCTTTCTGAGTCCAGTAATGCTGAAATAGTGTTTCTGTTGAAATGAAGTGAAATCAAGCCCAAATCTGCTCAAAAGCTTTTCTCTCTATTAGATAAAGCTGTTTCATTCAGTATTCAGTGCAAATCTTGCCAAACTGAAACAAGCTTATGTCTTATGAAGTACAATGTTTTCTGCAATGCTGTAAGACAGTTTTTAATGTGTTAGAAGTTATATGCACAAAAACTAATGTTAGGACTTCAATGATCAAGATTGTCAGTTTACAGCTTTCTGAGTCCAGTAATGCTGAAATAGTGTTTCTGTTGAAATGAAGTGAAATCAAGCCCAAATCTGCTCAAAAGCTTTTCTCTCTATTAGATAAAGCTGTTTCATTCAGTATTCAGTGCAAATCTTGCCAAACTGAAACAAGCTTATGTCTTATGAAGTACAATGTTTTCTGCAATGCTGTAAGACAGCTTTTAATGTGTTAGAAGTTATATGCACAAAAACTTATGTTAGGACTTCAATGATCAAGATTGTCAGTTTACAGCTTTCTGAGTTCAGTAATGCTGAAATAGTGTTTCTGTTGAAATGAAGTGAAATCAAGCCCAAATCTGCTCAAAAGCTTTTCTCTCTATTAGATAAAGCTGTTTCATTCAGTATTCAGTGCAAATCTTGCCAAACTGAAACAAGCTTATGTCTTATGAAGTACAATGTTTTCTGCAATGCTGTAAGACAGTTTTTAATGTGTTAGAAGTTATATGCACAAAAACTTATGTTAGAACTTCAATGATCAAGACTGTCAGTTTACAGCTTTCTGAGTCCAGTAATGCTGAAATAGTGTTTCTGTTGAAATGAAGTGAAATCAAGCCCAAATATGCTCAAAAGCTTTTCTCTCTATTAGATAAAGCTGTTTCATTCAGTATTCAGTGCAAATCTTGCCAAACTGAAACAAGCTTATGCCTTATGAAGTACAATGTTTTCTGCAATGCTGTAAGACAGTTTTTAATGTGTTAGAAGTTAGATGCACAAAAACTTATGTTAGGACTTCAATGATCAAGATTGTCAGTTTACAGCTTTCTGAGTCCAGTAATGCTGAAATAGTGTTTCTGTTCAAATGAAGTGAAATCAAGCCCAAATCTGCTCAAAAGCTTTTCTCTCTAATAGAGAATGCGGTTTCATGAGTATTTAGTGCAAATCTTGCCAAACTGAAACAAGCTTATGTCTTATGAAATGAAATGTTTTTTGCAATGCTGTAAGACAGTTTTTAATGTGTTAGAAGTTATATGCACAAAAACTTATGTTAGGACTTCAATGATCAAGATTGTCAGTTTACAGCTTTCTGAGTCCAGTAATGCTGAAATAGTGTTTCTGTTGAAATGAAGTGAAATCAAGCCCAAATCTGCTCAAAAGCTTTTCTCTCTATTAGATAAAGCTGTTTCATTCAGTATTCAGTGCAAATCTTGCCAAACTGAAACAAGCTTATGTCTTATGAAGTACAATGTTTTCTGCAATGCTGTAAGACAGTTTTTAATGTGTTAGAAGTTATATGCACAAAAACTAATGTTAGGACTTCAATGATCAAGATTGTCAGTTTACAGCTTTCTGAGTCCAGTAATGCTGAAATAGTGTTTCTGTTGAAATGAAGTGAAATCAAGCCCAAATCTGCTCAAAAGCTTTTCTCTCTATTAGATAAAGCTGTTTCATTCAGTATTCAGTGCAAATCTTGCCAAACTGAAACAAGCTTATGTCTTATGAAGTACAATGTTTTCTGCAATGCTGTAAGACAGCTTTTAATGTGTTAGAAGTTATATGCACAAAAACTTATGTTAGGACTTCAATGATCAAGATTGTCAGTTTACAGCTTTCTGAGTCCAGTAATGCTGAAATAGTGTTTCTGTTGAAATGAAGTGAAATCAAGCCCAAATCTGCTCAAAAGCTTTTCTCTCTATTAGATAAAGCTGTTTCATTCAGTATTCAGTGCAAATCTTGCCAAACTGAAACAAGCTTATGCCTTATGAAGTACAATGTTTACTGCAATGCTGTAAGACAGTTTTTAATGTGTTAGAAGTTATATGCACAAAATCTTATGTTAGGACTTCAATGATCAAGATTGTCAGTTTACAGCTTTCTGAGTCCAGTAATGCTGAAATAGTGTTTCTGTTGAAATGAAGTGAAATCAAGCCCAAATCTGCTCAAAAGCTTTTCTCTCTATTAGATAAAGCTGTTTCATTCAGTATTCAGTGCAAATCTTGCCAAACTAAAACAAGCTTATGTCTTATGAAGTACAATGTTTTCTGCAATGCTGTAAGAAGTTTTTAATGTGTTAGAAGTTATATGCACAATAACTAATGTTAGGACTTCAATGATCAAGATTGTCAGTTTACAGCTTTCTGAGTCCAGTAATGCTGAAATAGTGTTTCTGTTGAAATGAAGTGAAATCAAGCCCAAATCTGCTCAAAAGCTTTTCTCTCTATTAGATAAAGCTGTTTCATTCAGTATTCAGTGCAAATCTTGCCAAACTGAAACAAGCTTATGCCTTATGAAGTACAATGTTTTCTGCAATGCTGTAAGACAGTTTTTAATGTGTTAGAAGTTATATGCACAAAAACTTATGTTAGGACTTCAATGATCAAGATTGTCAGTTTACAGCTTTCTGAGTCCAGTAATGCTGAAATAGTGTTTCTGTTCAAATGAAGTGAAATCAAGCCCAAATCTGCTCAAAAGCTTTTCTCTCTATTAGATAAAGCTGTTTCATTCAGTATTCAGTGCAAATCTTGCCAAACTGAAACAAGCTTATGTCTTATGAAGTACAATGTTTTCTGCAATGCTGTAAGACAGTTTTTAATGTGTTAGAAGGTATATACACAAAAACTAATGTTAGAACTTCAATGATCAAGATTGGCAGTTTACAGCTTTCTGAGTCCAGTAATGTTGAAATAGTGTTTCTGTTCAAATGAAGTGAAATCAAACCCAAATCTGCTCAAAAGCTTTTCTCTCTATTAGAGAAAGCTGTTTCATTCAATATTCAGTGCAAATCTTGCCAAACTGAAACAAGCTTATGCCTTATGAAGTACAATGTTTTCTGCAATGCTATAAGACAGTTTTTAATGTGTTAGAAGTTATATGCACAAAAACTAATGTTAGGACTGCAATGATCAAGATTGTCAGTTTACAGCTTTCTGAGTCCAGTAATGTTGAAATAGTGTTTCTGTTCAAATGAAGTGAAATCAAGCCCAAATCTGCTCAAAAGCTTTTCTCTCTATTAGAGAAAGCTGTTTCATTCAATATTCAGTGCAAATCTTGCCAAACTGAAACAAGCTTATCTCTTATGAAGTACAATGTTTTCTGCAATGCTGTAAGACAGTTTTTAATGTGTTAGAAGTTATAAGCACAAAATCTTATGTTAGGACTTCAATGATCAAGATTGTCAGTTTACAGCTTTCTGAGTCCAGTAATGCTGAAATAGTGTTTCTGTTGAAATGAAGTGAAATCAAGCCCAAATCTGCTCAAAAGCTTTTCTCTCTATTAGAGAAAGCTGTTTCATTCAATATTCAGTGCAAATCTTGCCAAACTGAAACAAGCTTATGCCTTATGAAGTACAATGTTTTCTGCAATGCTGTAAGACTTAGTTTTTAATGTGTTAGAAGTTATATGCACAAAAACTTATGTTAGGACTTCAATGATCAAGATTGTCAGTTTACAGCTTTCTGAGTCCAGTAATGCTGAAATAGTGTTTCTGTTGAAATGAAGTGAAATCAAGCCCAAATCTGCTCAAAAGCTTTTCTCTCTATTAGATAAAGCTGTTTCATTCAGTATTCAGTGCAAATCTTGCCAAACTGAAACAAGCTTATGTCTTATGAAGTACAATGTTTTCTGCAATGCTGTAAGACAGTTTTTAATGTGTTAGAAGTTATATGCACAAAAACTTATGTTAGGACTTCAATGATCAAGATTGTCAGTTTACAGCTTTCTGAGTCCAGTAATGCTGAAATAGTGTTTCTGTTGAAATGAAGTGAAATCAAGCCCAAATCTGCTCAAAAGCTTTTCTCTCTATTAGATAAAGCTGTTTCATTCAGTATTCAGTGCAAATCTTGCCAAACTGAAACAAGCTTATGTCTTATGAAGTAAAATGTTTTCTGCAATGCTGTAAGACAGTTTTTAATGTGTTAGAAGTTATATGCACAAAAACTAATGTTAGGACTTCAATGATCAAGATTGTCAGTTTACAGCTTTCTGAGTCCAGTAATGCTGAAATAGTGTTTCTGTTGAAATGAAGTGAAATCAAGCCCAAATCTGCTCAAAAGCTTTTCTCTCTATTAGATAAAGCTGTTTCATTCAGTATTCAGTGCAAATCTTGCCAAACTGAAACAAGCTTATGTCTTATGAAGTACAATGTTTTCTGCAATGCTGTAAGACAGCTTTTAATGTGTTAGAAGTTATATGCACAAAAACTTATGTTAGGACTTCAATGATCAAGATTGTCAGTTTACAGCTTTCTGAGTCCAGTAATGCTGAAATAGTGTTTCTGTTGAAATGAAGTGAAATCAAGCCCAAATCTGCTCAAAAGCTTTTCTCTCTATTAGATAAAGCTGTTTCATTCAGTATTCAGTGCAAATCTTGCCAAACTGAAACAAGCTTATGCCTTATGAAGTACAATGTTTTCTGCAATGCTGTAAGACAGTTTTTAATGTGTTAGAAGTTATATGCACAAAAACTAATGTTAGGACTTCAATGATCAAGATTGTCAGTTTACAGCTTTCTGAGTCCAGTAATGTTGAAATAGTGTTTCTGTTGAAATGAAGTGAAATCAAGCCCAAGTCTGCTCAAAAGCTTTTCTCTCTATTAGATAAAGCTGTTTCATTCAGTATTCAGTGCAAATCTTGCCAAACTGAAACAAGCTTATGCCTTATGAAGTACAATGTTTTCTGCAATGCTGTAAGACAGTTTTTAATGTGTTAGAAGTTATATGCACAAAAACTTATGTTAGGACTTCAATGATCAAGATTGTCAGTTTACAGCTTTCTGAGTCCAGTAATGCTGAAATAGTGTTTCTGTTCAAATGAAGTGAAATCAAGCCCAAATCTGCTCAAAAGCTTTTCTCTCTATTAGAGAAAGCTGTTTCATTCAGTATTCAGTGCAAATCTTGCCAAACTGAAACATGCTTATGTCTTATGAAATAAAATGTTTTCTGCAATGCTGTAAGACAGTTTTTAATGTGTTAGAAGTTATATACACAAAATCTAATGTTAGGACTGCAATGATCAAGATTGTCAGTTTACAGCTTTCTGAGTCCAGTAATGTTGAAATAGTGTTTCTGTTCAAATGAAGTGAAATCAAGCCCAAATCTGCTCAAAAGCTTTTCTCTCTATTAGAGAATGCTGTTTCATTCAATATTCAGTGCAAATCTTGCCAAACTGAAACAAGCGTATGCCTTATGAAGTACAATGTTTTCTGCAATGCTGTAAGACAGTTTTTAATGTGTTAGAAGTTATATGCACAAAAACTAATGTTAGGACTGCAATGATCAAGATTGTCAGTTTACAGCTTTCTGAGTCCAGTAATGTTGAAATAGTGTTTCTGTTCAAATGAAGTGAAATCAAGCCCAAATCTGCTCAAAAGCTTTTCTCTCTATTAGATAAAGCTGTTTCATTCAGTATTCAGTGCAAATCTTGCCAAACTGAAACAAGCTTATGTGTTATGAAGTACAATGTTTTCTGCAATGCTGTAAGACAGTTTTTAATGTGTTAGAAGTTATATGCACAAAAACTTATGTTAGGACTTCAATGATCAAGATTGTCAGTTTACAGCTTTCTGAGTCCAGTAATGCTGAAATAGTGTTTCTGTTGAAATGAAGTGAAATCAAGCCCAAATCTGCTCAAAAGCTTTTCTTTCTATTAGATAAAGCTGTTTCATTCAGTATTCAGTGCAAATCTTGCCAAACTGAAACAAGCTTATGTCTTATGAAGTACAATGTTTTCTGCAATGCTGTAAGACAGCTTTTAATGTGTTAGAAGTTATATGCACAAAAACTTATGTTAGGACTTCAATGATCAAGATTGTCAGTTTACAGCTTTCTGAGTCCAGTAATGCTGAAATAGTGTTTCTGTTGAAATGAAGTGAAATCAAGCCCAAATCTGCTCAAAAGCTTTTCTCTCTATTAGATAAAGCTGTTTCATTCAGTATTCAGTGCAAATCTTGCCAAACTGAAACAAGCTTATGCCTTATGAAGTACAATGTTTTCTGCAATGCTGTAAGACAGTTTTTAATGTGTTAGAAGTTATATGCACAAAAACTAATGTTAGGACTGCAATGATCAAGATTGTCAGTTTACAGCTTTCTGAGTCCAGTAATGTTGAAATAGTGTTTCTGTTCAAATGAAGTGAAATCAAGCCCAAATCTGCTCAAAAGCTTTTCTCTCTATTAGAGAAAGCTGTTTCATTCAATATTCAGTGCAAATCTTGCCAAACTGAAACAAGCTTATGTCTTATGAAGTACAATGTTTTCTGCAATGCTGTAAGACAGTTTTTAATGTGTTAGAATTTATATGCACAAAATCTTATGTTAGGACTTCAATGATCAAGATTGTCAGTTTACAGTTTTCTGAGTCCAGTAATGCTGAAATAGTGTTTCTGTTGAAATGAAGTGAAATCAAGCCCAAATCTGCTCAAAAGCTTTTCTCTCTATTAGATAAAGCTGTTTCATTCAGTATTCAGTGCAAATCTTGCCAAACTGAAACAAGCTTATGCCTTATGAAGTACAATGTTTTCTGCAATGCTGTAAGACAGTTTTTAATGTGTTAGAAGTTATATGCACAAAATCTTATGTTAGGACTTCAATGATCAAGATTGTCAGTTTACAGCTTTCTGAGTCCAGTAATGCTGAAATAGTGTTTCTGTTGAAATGAAGTGAAATCAAGCCCAAATCTGCTCAAAAGCTTTTCTCTCTATTAGATAAAGCTGTTTCATTCAGTATTCAGTGCAAATCTTGCCAAACTGAAACAAGCTTATGTCTTATGAAGTACAATGTTTTCTGCAATGCTGTAAGACAGTTTTTAATGTGTTAGAAGTTATATGCACAAAAACTAATGTTAGGACTTCAATGATCAAGATTGTCAGTTTACAGCTTTCTGAGTCCAGTAATGCTGAAATAGTGTTTCTGTTGAAATGAAGTGAAATCAAGCCCAAATCTGCTCAAAAGCTTTTCTCTCTATTAGATAAAGCTGTTTCATTCAGTATTCAGTGCAAATCTTGCCAAACTGAAACAAGCTTATGCCTTATGAAGTACAATGTTTTCTGCAATGCTGTAAGACAGTTTTTAATGTGTTAGAAGTTATATGCACAAAAACTTATGTTAGGACTTCAATGATCAAGATTGTCAGTTTACAGCTTTCTGAGTCCAGTAATGCTGAAATAGTGTTTCTGTTCAAATGAAGTGAAATCAAGCCCAAATCTGCTCAAAAGCTTTTCTCTCTAATAGAGAAAGCTGTTTCATTCAATATTCAGTGCAAATCTTGCCAAACTGAAACAAGCTTATGCCTTATGAAGTACAATGTTTTCTGCAATGCTGTAAGACAGTTTTTAATGTGTTAGAAGTTATATGCACAAAAACTTATGTTAGGACTTCAATGATCAAGATTGTCAGTTTACAGCTTTCTGAGTCCAGTAATGCTGAAATAGTGTTTCTGTTGAAATGAAGTGAAATCAAGCCCAAATCTGCTCAAAAGCTTTTCTCTCTATTAGATAAAGCTGTTTCATTCAGTATTCAGTGCAAATCTTGCCAAACTGAAACAAGCTTATGTCTTATGAAGTACAATGTTTTCTGCAATGCTGTAAGACAGTTTTTAATGTGTTAGAAGTTATATGCACAAAAACTTATGTTAGGACTTCAATGATCAAGATTGTCAGTTTACAGCTTTCTGAGTCCAGTAATGCTGAAATAGTGTTTCTGTTGAAATGAAGTGAAATCAAGCCCAAATCTGCTCAAAAGCTTTTCTCTCTATTAGATAAAGCTGTTTCATTCAGTATTCAGTGCAAATCTTGCCAAACTGAAACAAGCTTATGTCTTATGAAGTACAATGTTTTCTGCAATGCTGTAAGACAGTTTTTAATGTGTTAGAAGTTATATGCACAAAAACTAATGTTAGGACTTCAATGATCAAGATTGTCAGTTTACAGCTTTCTGAGTCCAGTAATGCTGAAATAGTGTTTCTGTTGAAATGAAGTGAAATCAAGCCCAAATCTGCTCAAAAGCTTTTCTCTCTATTAGATAAAGCTGTTTCATTCAGTATTCAGTGCAAATCTTGCCAAACTGAAACAAGCTTATGCCTTATGAAGTACAATGTTTTCTGCAATGCTGTAAGACAGTTTTTAATGTGTTAGAAGTTATATGCACAAAAACTAATGTTAGGACTTCAATGATCAAGATTGTCAGTTTACAGCTTTCTGAGTCCAGTAATGCTGAAATAGTGTTTCTGTTGAAATGAAGTGAAATCAAGCCCAAATCTGCTCAAAAGCTTTTCTCTCTATTAGATAAAGCTGTTTCATTCAGTATTCAGTGCAAATCTTGCCAAACTGAAACAAGCTTATGTCTTATGAAGTACAATGTTTTCTGCAATGCTGTAAGACAGTTTTTAATGTGTTAGAAGTTATATGCACAAAAACTAATGTTAGGACTTCAATGATCAAGATTGTCAGTTTACAGCTTTCTGAGTCCAGTAATGCTGAAATAGTGTTTCTGTTGAAATGAAGTGAAATCAAGCCCAAATCTGCTCAAAAGCTTTTCTCTCTATTAGATAAAGCTGTTTCATTCAGTATTCAGTGCAAATCTTGCCAAACTGAAACAAGCTTATGTCTTATGAAGTACAATGTTTTCTGCAATGCTGTAAGACAGCTTTTAATGTGTTAGAAGTTATATGCACAAAAACTTATGTTAGGACTTCAATGATCAAGATTGTCAGTTTACAGCTTTCTGAGTTCAGTAATGCTGAAATAGTGTTTCTGTTGAAATGAAGTGAAATCAAGCCCAAATCTGCTCAAAAGCTTTTCTCTCTATTAGATAAAGCTGTTTCATTCAGTATTCAGTGCAAATCTTGCCAAACTGAAACAAGCTTATGTCTTATGAAGTACAATGTTTTCTGCAATGCTGTAAGACAGTTTTTAATGTGTTAGAAGTTATATGCACAAAAACTTATGTTAGAACTTCAATGATCAAGACTGTCAGTTTACAGCTTTCTGAGTCCAGTAATGCTGAAATAGTGTTTCTGTTGAAATGAAGTGAAATCAAGCCCAAATATGCTCAAAAGCTTTTCTCTCTATTAGATAAAGCTGTTTCATTCAGTATTCAGTGCAAATCTTGCCAAACTGAAACAAGCTTATGCCTTATGAAGTACAATGTTTTCTGCAATGCTGTAAGACAGTTTTTAATGTGTTAGAAGTTAGATGCACAAAAACTTATGTTAGGACTTCAATGATCAAGATTGTCAGTTTACAGCTTTCTGAGTCCAGTAATGCTGAAATAGTGTTTCTGTTCAAATGAAGTGAAATCAAGCCCAAATCTGCTCAAAAGCTTTTCTCTCTAATAGAGAATGCGGTTTCATGAGTATTTAGTGCAAATCTTGCCAAACTGAAACAAGCTTATGTCTTATGAAATGAAATGTTTTTTGCAATGCTGTAAGACAGTTTTTAATGTGTTAGAAGTTATATACACAAAAACTAATGTTAGAACTTCAATGATCAAGATTGGCAGTTTACAGCTTTCTGAGTCCAGTAATGTTGAAATAGTGTTTCTGTTCAAATGAAGTGAAATCAAGCCCAAATCTGCTCAAAAGCTTTTCTCTCTATTAGAAAAAGCTGTTTCATTCAATATTCAGTGCAAATCTTGCCAAACTGAAACAAGCTTATGCCTTATGAAATACAATGTTTTCTGCAATGCTGTAAGACAGTTTTTAATGTGTTAGAAGTTATATGCACAAAATCTTATGTTAGGACTTCAATGATCAAGATTGTCAGTTTACAGCTTTCTGAGTCCAGTAATGCTGAAATAGTGTTTCTGTTGAAATGAAGTGAAATCAAGCCCAAATCTGCTCAAAAGCTTTTCTCTCTATTAGATAAAGCTGTTTCATTCAGTATTCAGTGCAAATCTTGCCAAACTGAAACAAGCTTATGTCTTATGAAGTACAATGTTTTCTGCAATGCTGTAAGACAGTTTTTAATGTGTTAGAAGTTATATGCACAAAAACTAATGTTAGGACTTCAATGATCAAGATTGTCAGTTTACAGCTTTCTGAGTCCAGTAATGCTGAAATAGTGTTTCTGTTGAAATGAAGTGAAATCAAGCCCAAATCTGCTCAAAAGCTTTTCTCTCTATTAGATAAAGCTGTTTCATTCAGTATTCAGTGCAAATCTTGCCAAACTGAAACAAGCTTATGTCTTATGAAGTACAATGTTTTCTGCAATGCTGTAAGACAGCTTTTAATGTGTTAGAAGTTATATGCACAAAAACTTATGTTAGGACTTCAATGATCAAGATTGTCAGTTTACAGCTTTCTGAGTCCAGTAATGCTGAAATAGTGTTTCTGTTGAAATGAAGTGAAATCAAGCCCAAATCTGCTCAAAAGCTTTTCTCTCTATTAGATAAAGCTGTTTCATTCAGTATTCAGTGCAAATCTTGCCAAACTGAAACAAGCTTATGCCTTATGAAGTACAATGTTTTCTGCAATGCTGTAAGACAGTTTTTAATGTGTTAGAAGTTATATACACAAAAACTAATGTTAGGACTTCAATGATCAAGATTGTCAGTTTACAGCTTTCTGAGTCCAGTAATGTTGAAATAGTGTTTCTGTTCAAATGAAGTGAAATCAAGCCCAAATCTGCTCAAAAGCTTTTCTCTCTAATAGAGAATGCGGTTTCATGAGTATTTAGTGCAAATCTTGCCAAACTGAAACAAGCTTATGTCTTATGAAATGAAATGTTTTTTGCAATGCTGTAAGACAGTTTTTAATGTGTTAGAAGTTATATACACAAAAACTAATGTTAGAACTTCAATGATCAAGATTGGCAGTTTACAGCTTTCTGAGTCCAGTAATGCTGAAATAGTGTTTCTGTTGAAATGAAGTGAAATCAAGCCCAAATCTGCTCAAAAGCTTTTCTCTCTATTAGATAAAGCTGTTTCATTCAGTATTCAGTGCAAATCTTGCCAAACTGAAACAAGCTTATGTCTTATGAAGTACAATGTTTTCTGCAATGCTGTAAGACAGTTTTTAATGTGTTAGAAGTTATATGCACAAAATCTTATGTTAGGACTTCAATGATCAAGATTGTCAGTTTACAGCTTTCTGAGTCCAGTAATGCTGAAATAGTGTTTCTGTTCAAATGAAGTGAAATCAAGCCCAAATCTGCTCAAAAGCTTTTCTCTCTATTAGATAAAGCTGTTTCATTCAGTGTTCAGTGCAAATCTTGCCAAACTGAAACAAGCTTATGTCTTATGAAGTACAATGTTTTCTGCAATGCTGTAAGACAGTTTTTAATGTGTTAGAAGTTATATGCACAAAAACTAATGTTAGGACTTCAATGATCAAGATTGTCAGTTTACAGCTTTCTGAGTCCAGTAATGTTGAAATAGTGTTTCTGTTGAAATGAAGTGAAATCAAGCCCAAGTCTGCTCAAAAGCTTTTCTCTCTATTAGATAAAGCTGTTTCATTCAGTATTCAGTGCAAATCTTGCCAAACTGAAACAAGCTTATGCCTTATGAAGTACAATGTTTTCTGCAATGCTGTAAGACAGTTTTTAATGTGTTAGAAGTTATATGCACAAAAACTTATGTTAGGACTTCAATGATCAAGATTGTCAGTTTACAGCTTTCTGAGTCCAGTAATGCTGAAATAGTGTTTCTGTTCAAATGAAGTGAAATCAAGCCCAAATCTGCTCAAAAGCTTTTCTCTCTATTAGAGAAAGCTGTTTCATTCAGTATTCAGTGCAAATCTTGCCAAACTGAAACATGCTTATGTCTTATGAAATAAAATGTTTTCTGCAATGCTGTAAGACAGTTTTTAATGTGTTAGAAGTTATATACACAAAATCTAATGTTAGGACTGCAATGATCAAGATTGTCAGTTTACAGCTTTCTGAGTCCAGTAATGTTGAAATAGTGTTTCTGTTCAAATGAAGTGAAATCAAGCCCAAATCTGCTCAAAAGCTTTTCTCTCTATTAGAGAATGCTGTTTCATTCAATATTCAGTGCAAATCTTGCCAAACTGAAACAAGCGTATGCCTTATGAAGTACAATGTTTTCTGCAATGCTGTAAGACAGTTTTTAATGTGTTAGAAGTTATATGCACAAAAACTAATGTTAGGACTGCAATGATCAAGATTGTCAGTTTACAGCTTTCTGAGTCCAGTAATGTTGAAATAGTGTTTCTGTTCAAATGAAGTGAAATCAAGCCCAAATCTGCTCAAAAGCTTTTCTCTCTATTAGATAAAGCTGTTTCATTCAGTATTCAGTGCAAATCTTGCCAAACTGAAACAAGCTTATGTGTTATGAAGTACAATGTTTTCTGCAATGCTGTAAGACAGTTTTTAATGTGTTAGAAGTTATATGCACAAAAACTTATGTTAGGACTTCAATGATCAAGATTGTCAGTTTACAGCTTTCTGAGTCCAGTAATGCTGAAATAGTGTTTCTGTTGAAATGAAGTGAAATCAAGCCCAAATCTGCTCAAAAGCTTTTCTTTCTATTAGATAAAGCTGTTTCATTCAGTATTCAGTGCAAATCTTGCCAAACTGAAACAAGCTTATGTCTTATGAAGTACAATGTTTTCTGCAATGCTGTAAGACAGCTTTTAATGTGTTAGAAGTTATATGCACAAAAACTTATGTTAGGACTTCAATGATCAAGATTGTCAGTTTACAGCTTTCTGAGTCCAGTAATGCTGAAATAGTGTTTCTGTTGAAATGAAGTGAAATCAAGCCCAAATCTGCTCAAAAGCTTTTCTCTCTATTAGATAAAGCTGTTTCATTCAGTATTCAGTGCAAATCTTGCCAAACTGAAACAAGCTTATGCCTTATGAAGTACAATGTTTTCTGCAATGCTGTAAGACAGTTTTTAATGTGTTAGAAGTTATATGCACAAAAACTAATGTTAGGACTGCAATGATCAAGATTGTCAGTTTACAGCTTTCTGAGTCCAGTAATGTTGAAATAGTGTTTCTGTTCAAATGAAGTGAAATCAAGCCCAAATCTGCTCAAAAGCTTTTCTCTCTATTAGAGAAAGCTGTTTCATTCAATATTCAGTGCAAATCTTGCCAAACTGAAACAAGCTTATGTCTTATGAAGTACAATGTTTTCTGCAATGCTGTAAGACAGTTTTTAATGTGTTAGAATTTATATGCACAAAATCTTATGTTAGGACTTCAATGATCAAGATTGTCAGTTTACAGTTTTCTGAGTCCAGTAATGCTGAAATAGTGTTTCTGTTGAAATGAAGTGAAATCAAGCCCAAATCTGCTCAAAAGCTTTTCTCTCTATTAGATAAAGCTGTTTCATTCAGTATTCAGTGCAAATCTTGCCAAACTGAAACAAGCTTATGCCTTATGAAGTACAATGTTTTCTGCAATGCTGTAAGACAGTTTTTAATGTGTTAGAAGTTATATGCACAAAAACTAATGTTAGGACTTCAATGATCAAGATTGTCAGTTTACAGCTTTCTGAGTCCAGTAATGTTGAAATAGTGTTTCTGTTCAAATGAAGTGAAATCAAGCCCAAGTCTGCTCAAAAGCTTTTCTCTCTATTAGATAAAGCTGTTTCATTCAGTATTCAGTGCAAATCTTGCCAAACTGAAACAAGCTTATGCCTTATGAAGTACAATGTTTTCTGCAATGCTGTAAGACAGTTTTTAATGTGTTAGAAGTTATATGCACAAAATCTTATGTTAGGACTTCAATGATCAAGATTGTCAGTTTACAGCTTTCTGAGTCCAGTAATGCTGAAATAGTGTTTCTGTTGAAATGAAGTGAAATCAAGCCCAAATCTGCTCAAAAGCTTTTCTCTCTATTAGATAAAGCTGTTTCATTCAGTATTCAGTGCAAATCTTGCCAAACTGAAACAAGCTTATGTCTTATGAAGTACAATGTTTTCTGCAATGCTGTAAGACAGTTTTTAATGTGTTAGAAGTTATATGCACAAAAACTTATGTTAGGACTTCAATGATCAAGATTGTCAGTTTACAGCTTTCTGAGTCCAGTAATGCTGAAATAGTGTTTCTGTTGAAATGAAGTGAAATCAAGCCCAAATCTGCTCAAAAGCTTTTCTCTCTATTAGATAAAGCTGTTTCATTCAGTATTCAGTGCAAATCTTGCCAAACTGAAACAAGCTTATGTCTTATGAAGTACAATGTTTTCTGCAATGCTGTAAGACAGTTTTTAATGTGTTAGAAGTTATATGCACAAAAACTAATGTTAGGACTTCAATGATCAAGATTGTCAGTTTACAGTTTTCTGAGTCCAGTAATGCTGAAATAGTGTTTCTGTTGAAATGAAGTGAAATCAAGCCCAAATCTGCTCAAAAGCTTTTCTCTCTATTAGATAAAGCTGTTTCATTCAGTATTCAGTGCAAATCTTGCCAAACTGAAACAAGCTTATGCCTTATGAAGTACAATGTTTTCTGCAATGCTGTAAGACAGTTTTTAATGTGTTAGAAGTTATATACACAAAAACTTATGTTAGGACTTCAATGATCAAGATTGTCAGTTTACAGCTTTCTGAGTCCAGTAATGCTGAAATAGTGTTTCTGTTGAAATGAAGTGAAATCAAGCCCAAATCTGCTCAAAAGCTTTTCTCTCTATTAGAGAAAGCTGTTTCATTCAATATTCAGTGCAAATCTTGCCAAACTGAAACAAGCTTATGCCTTATGAAGTACAATGTTTGCTGCAATGCTGTAAGACAGTTTTTAATGTGTTAGAAGTTATATGCACAAAAACTAATGTTAGGACTGCAATGATCAAGATTGTCAGTTTACAGCTTTCTGAGTCCAGTAATGTTGAAATAGTGTTTCTGTTCAAATGAAGTGAAATCAAGCCCAAATCTGCTCAAAAGCTTTTCTCTCTATTAGATAAAGCTGTTTCATTCAGTATTCAGTGCAAATCTTGCCAAACTGAAACAAGCTTATGTGTTATGAAGTACAATGTTTTCTGCAATGCTGTAAGACAGTTTTTAATGTGTTAGAAGTTATATGCACAAAAACTTATGTTAGGACTTCAATGATCAAGATTGTCAGTTTACAGCTTTCTGAGTCCAGTAATGCTGAAATAGTGTTTCTGTTGAAATGAAGTGAAATCAAGCCCAAATCTGCTCAGAAGCTTTTCTCTCTATTAGATAAAGCTGTTTCATTCAGTATTCAGTGCAAATCTTGCCAAACTGAAACAAGCTTATGTCTTATGAAGTACAATGTTTTCTGCAATGCTGTAAGACAGCTTTTAATGTGTTAGAAGTTATATGCACAAAAACTTATGTTAGGACTTCAATGATCAAGATTGTCAGTTTACAGCTTTCTGAGTCCAGTAATGCTGAAATAGTGTTTCTGTTGAAATGAAGTGAAATCAAGCCCAAATCTGCTCAAAAGCTTTTCTCTCTATTAGATAAAGCTGTTTCATTCAGTATTCAGTGAAAATCTTGCCAAACTGAAACAAGCTTATGCCTTATGAAGTACAATGTTTTCTGCAATGCTGTAAGACAGTTTTTAATGTGTTAGAAGTTATATGCACAAAAACTAATGTTAGGACTGCAATGATCAAGATTGTCAGTTTACAGCTTTCTGAGTCCAGTAATGTTGAAATAGTGTTTCTGTTCAAATGAAGTGAAATCAAGCCCAAATCTGCTCAAAAGCTTTTCTCTCTATTAGAGAAAGCTGTTTCATTCAATATTTAGTGCAAATCTTGCCAAACTGAAACAAGCTTATGTCTTATGAAGTACAATGTTTTCTGCAATGCTGTAAGACAGTTTTTAATGTGTTAGAATTTATATGCACAAAATCTTATGTTAGGACTTCAATGATCAAGATTGTCAGTTTACAGTTTTCTGAGTCCAGTAATGCTGAAATAGTGTTTCTGTTGAAATGAAGTGAAATCAAGCCCAAATCTGCTCAAAAGCTTTTCTCTCTATTAGATAAAGCTGTTTCATTCAGTATTCAGTGCAAATCTTGCCAAACTGAAACAAGCTTATGCCTTATGAAGTACAATGTTTTCTGCAATGCTGTAAGACAGTTTTTAATGTGTTAGAAGTTATATGCACAAAAACTAATGTTAGGACTTCAATGATCAAGATTGTCAGTTTACAGCTTTCTGAGTCCAGTAATGTTGAAATAGTGTTTCTGTTCAAATGAAGTGAAATCAAGCCCAAGTCTGCTCAAAAGCTTTTCTCTCTATTAGATAAAGCTGTTTCATTCAGTATTCAGTGCAAATCTTGCCAAACTGAAACAAGCTTATGCCTTATGAAGTACAATGTTTTCTGCAATGCTGTAAGACAGTTTTTAATGTGTTAGAAGTTATATGCACAAAATCTTATGTTAGGACTTCAATGATCAAGATTGTCAGTTTACAGCTTTCTGAGTCCAGTAATGCTGAAATAGTGTTTCTGTTGAAATGAAGTGAAATCAAGCCCAAATCTGCTCAAAAGCTTTTCTCTCTATTAGATAAAGCTGTTTCATTCAGTATTCAGTGCAAATCTTGCCAAACTGAAACAAGCTTATGTCTTATGAAGTACAATGTTTTCTGCAATGCTGTAAGACAGTTTTTAATGTGTTAGAAGTTATATGCACAAAAACTAATGTTAGGACTTCAATGATCAAGATTGTCAGTTTACAGCTTTCTGAGTCCAGTAATGCTGAAATAGTGTTTCTGTTGAAATGAAGTGAAATCAAGCCCAAATCTGCTCAAAAGCTTTTCTCTCTATTAGATAAAGCTGTTTCATTCAGTATTCAGTGCAAATCTTGCCAAACTGAAACAAGCTTATGCCTTATGAAGTACAATGTTTTCTGCAATGCTGTAAGACAGTTTTTAATGTGTTAAAAGTTATATGCACAAAAACTTATGTTAGGACTTCAATGATCAAGATTGTCAGTTTACAGCTTTCTGAGTCCAGTAATGCTGAAATAGTGTTTCTGTTCAAATGAAGTGAAATCAAGCCCAAATCTGCTCAAAAGCTTTTCTCTCTAATAGAGAATGCGGTTTCATTGAGTATTCAGTGCAAATCTTGCCAAACTGAAACAAGCTTATGTCTTATGAAATGAAATGTTTTTTGCAATGCTGTCAGACAGTTTTTTATGTGTTAGAAGTTATATACACAAAAACTAATGTTAGAACTTCAATGATCAAGATTGGCAGTTTACAGCTTTCTGAGTCCAGTAATGTTGAAATAGTGTTTCTGTTCAAATGAAGTGAAATCAAGCCCAAATCTGCTCAAAAGCTTTTCTCTCTATTAGAGAAAGCTGTTTCATTCAATATTCAGTGCAAATCTTGCCAAACTGAAACAAGCTTATGCCTTATGAAGTACAATGTTTTCTGCAATGCTATAAGACAGTTTTTAATGTGTTAGAAGTTATATGCACAAAAACTAATGTTAGGACTGCAATGATCAAGATTGTCAGTTTACAGCTTTCTGAGTGCAGTAATGTTGAAATAGTGTTTCTGTTCAAATGAAGTGAAATCAAGCCCAAATCTGCTCAAAAGCTTTTCTCTCTATTAGAGAAAGCTGTTTCATTCAATATTCCGTGCAAATCTTGCCAAACTGAAACAAGCTTATGTCTTATGAAGTACAATGTTTTCTGCAATGCTGTAAGACAGTTTTTAATGTGTTAGAAGTTATATGCACAAAATCTTATGTTAGGACTTCAATGATCAAGATTGTCAGTTTACAGCTTTCTGAGTCCAGTAATGCTGAAATAGTGTTTCTGTTGAAATGAAGTGAAATCAAGCCCAAATCTGCTCAAAAGCTTTTCTCTCTATTAGAGAAAGCTGTTTCATTCAATATTCAGTGCAAATCTTGCCAAACTGAAACAAGCTTATGCCTTATGAAGTACAATGTTTTCTGCAATGCTGTAAGACAGTTTTTAATGTGTTAGAAGTTATATGCACAAAAACTAATGTTAGGACTGCAATGATCAAGATTGTCAGTTTACAGCTTTCTGAGTCCAGTAATGTTGAAATAGTGTTTCTGTTCAAATGAAGTGAAATCAAGCCCAAATCTGCTCAAAAGCTTTTCTCTCTATTAGATAAAGCTGTTTCATTCAGTATTCAGTGCAAATCTTGCCAAACTGAAACAAGCTTATGTGTTATGAAGTACAATGTTTTCTGCAATGCTGTAAGACAGTTTTTAATGTGTTAGAAGTTATATGCACAAAAAGTTATGTTAGGACTTCAATGATCAAGATTGTCAGTTTACAGCTTTCTGAGTCCAGTAATGCTGAAATAGTGTTTCTGTTGAAATGAAGTGAAATCAAGCCCAAATCTGCTCAGAAGCTTTTCTCTCTATTAGATAAAGCTGTTTCATTCAGTATTCAGTGCAAATCTTGCCAAACTGAAACAAGCTTATGTCTTATGAAGTACAATGTTTTCTGCAATGCTGTAAGACAGCTTTTAATGTGTTAGAAGTTATATGCACAAAAACTTATGTTAGGACTTCAATGATCAAGATTGTCAGTTTACAGCTTTCTGAGTCCAGTAATGCTGAAATAGTGTTTCTGTTGAAATGAAGTGAAATCAAGCCCAAATCTGCTCAAAAGCTTTTCTCTCTATTAGATAAAGCTGTTTCATTCAGTATTCAGTGCAAATCTTGCCAAACTGAAACAAGCTTATGCCTTATGAAGTACAATGTTTTCTGCAATGCTGTAAGACAGTTTTTAATGTGTTAGAAGTTATATGCACAAAAACTAATGTTAGGACTGCAATGATCAAGATTGTCAGTTTACAGCTTTCTGAGTCCAGTAATGTTGAAATAGTGTTTCTGTTCAAATGAAGTGAAATCAAGCCCAAATCTGCTCAAAAGCTTTTCTCTCTATTAGAGAAAGCTGTTTCATTCAATATTCAGTGCAAATCTTGCCAAACTGAAACAAGCTTATGTCTTATGAAGTACAATGTTTTCTGCAATGCTGTAAGACAGTTTTTAATGTGTTAGAATTTATATGCACAAAATCTTATGTTAGGACTTCAATGATCAAGATTGTCAGTTTACAGTTTTCTGAGTCCAGTAATGCTGAAATAGTGTTTCTGTTGAAATGAAGTGAAATCAAGCCCAAATCTGCTCAAAAGCTTTTCTCTCTATTAGATAAAGCTGTTTCATTCAGTATTCAGTGCAAATCTTGCCAAACTGAAACAAGCTTATGCCTTATGAAGTACAATGTTTTCTGCAATGCTGTAAGACAGTTTTTAATGTGTTAGAAGTTATATGCACAAAAACTAATGTTAGGACTTCAATGATCAAGATTGTCAGTTTACAGCTTTCTGAGTCCAGTAATGTTGAAATAGTGTTTCTGTTCAAATGAAGTGAAATCAAGCCCAAGTCTGCTCAAAAGCTTTTCTCTCTATTAGATAAAGCTGTTTCATTCAGTATTCAGTGCAAATCTTGCCAAACTGAAACAAGCTTATGCCTTATGAAGTACAATGTTTACTGCAATGCTGTAAGACAGTTTTTAATGTGTTAGAAGTTATATGCACAAAATCTTATGTTAGGACTTCAATGATCAAGATTGTCAGTTTACAGCTTTCTGAGTCCAGTAATGCTGAAATAGTGTTTCTGTTGAAATGAAGTGAAATCAAGCCCAAATCTGCTCAAAAGCTTTTCTCTCTATTAGATAAAGCTGTTTCATTCAGTATTCAGTGCAAATCTTGCCAAACTAAAACAAGCTTATGTCTTATGAAGTACAATGTTTTCTGCAATGCTGTAAGACAGTTTTTAATGTGTTAGAAGTTATATGCACAATAACTAATGTTAGGACTTCAATGATCAAGATTGTCAGTTTACAGCTTTCTGAGTCCAGTAATGCTGAAATAGTGTTTCTGTTGAAATGAAGTGAAATCAAGCCCAAATCTGCTCAAAAGCTTTTCTCTCTATTAGATAAAGCTGTTTCATTCAGTATTCAGTGCAAATCTTGCCAAACTGAAACAAGCTTATGCCTTATGAAGTACAATGTTTTCTGCAATGCTGTAAGACAGTTTTTAATGTGTTAGAAGTTATATGCACAAAAACTAATGTTAGGACTTCAATGATCAAGATTGTCAGTTTACAGCTTTCTGAGTCCAGTAATGCTGAAATAGTGTTTCTGTTCAAATGAAGTGAAATCAAGCCCAAATCTGCTCAAAAGCTTTTCTCTCTATTAGAGAAAGCTGTATCATTCAGTATTCAGTGCAAATCTTGCCAAACTGAAACATGCTTATGTCTTATGAAATAAAATGTTTTCTGCAATGCTGTAAGACAGTTTTTAATGTGTTAGAAGTTATATACACAAAAACTAATGTTAGGACTGCAATGATCAAGATTGTCAGTTTACAGCTTTCTGAGTCCAGTAATGTTGAAATAGTGTTTCTGTTCAAATGAAGTGAAATCAAGCCCAAATCTGCTCAAAAGCTTTTCTCTCTATTAGATAAAGCTGTTTCATTCAGTATTCAGTGCAAATCTTGCCAAACTGAAACAAGCTTATGCCTTATGAAGTACAATGTTTTCTGCAATGCTGTAAGACAGTTTTTAATGTGTTAGAAGTTATATGCACAAAAACTAATGTTAGGACTGCAATGATCAAGATTGTCAGTTTACAGCTTTCTGAGTCCAGTAATGTTGAAATAGTGTTTCTGTTCAAATGAAGTGAAATCAAGCCCAAGTCTGCTCAAAAGCTTTTCTCTCTATTAGATAAAGCTGTTTCATTCAGTATTCAGTGCAAATCTTGCCAAACTGAAACAAGCTTATGCCTTATGAAGTACAATGTTTACTGCAATGCTGTAAGACAGTTTTTAATGTGTTAGAAGTTATATGCACAAAATCTTATGTTAGGACTTCAATGATCAAGATTGTCAGTTTACAGCTTTCTGAGTCCAGTAATGCTGAAATAGTGTTTCTGTTGAAATGAAGTGAAATCAAGCCCAAATCTGCTCAAAAGCTTTTCTCTCTATTAGATAAAGCTGTTTCATTCAGTATTCAGTGCAAATCTTGCCAAACTAAAACAAGCTTATGTCTTATGAAGTACAATGTTTTCTGCAATGCTGTAAGACAGTTTTTAATGTGTTAGAAGTTATATGCACAATAACTAATGTTAGGACTTCAATGATCAAGATTGTCAGTTTACAGCTTTCTGAGTCCAGTAATGCTGAAATAGTGTTTCTGTTGAAATGAAGTGAAATCAAGCCCAAATCTGCTCAAAAGCTTTTCTCTCTATTAGATAAAGCTGTTTCATTCAGTATTCAGTGCAAATCTTGCCAAACTGAAACAAGCTTATGCCTTATGAAGTACAATGTTTTCTGCAATGCTGTAAGACAGTTTTTAATGTGTTAGAAGTTATATGCACAAAAACTAATGTTAGGACTTCAATGATCAAGATTGTCAGTTTACAGCTTTCTGAGTCCAGTAATGCTGAAATAGTGTTTCTGTTCAAATGAAGTGAAATCAAGCCCAAATCTGCTCAAAAGCTTTTCTCTCTATTAGAGAAAGCTGTATCATTCAGTATTCAGTGCAAATCTTGCCAAACTGAAACATGCTTATGTCTTATGAAATAAAATGTTTTCTGCAATGCTGTAAGACAGTTTTTAATGTGTTAGAAGTTATATACACAAAAACTAATGTTAGGACTGCAATGATCAAGATTGTCAGTTTACAGCTTTCTGAGTCCAGTAATGTTGAAATAGTGTTTCTGTTCAAATGAAGTGAAATCAAGCCCAAATCTGCTCAAAAGCTTTTCTCTCTATTAGAGAAAGCTGTTTCATTCAATATTCAGTGCAAATCTTGCCAAACTGAAACAAGCGTATGCCTTATGAAGTACAATGTTTTCTGCAATGCTGTAAGACAGTTTTTAATGTGTTAGAAGTTATATGCACAAAAACTAATGTTAGGACTGCAATGATCAAGATTGTCAGTTTACAGCTTTCTGAGTCCAGTAATGTTGAAATAGTGTTTCTGTTCAAATGAAGTGAAATCAAGCCCAAATCTGCTCAAAAGCTTTTCTCTCTATTAGAGAAAGCTGTTTCATTCAATATTCAGTGCAAATCTTGCCAAACTGAAACAAGCTTATGCCTTATGAAGTACAATGTTTTCTGCAATGCTGTAAGACAGTTTTTAATGTGTTAGAAGTTATTTGCACAAAAACTTATGTTAGGACTTCAATGATCAAGATTGTCAGTTTACAGCTTTCTGAGTCCAGTAATGCTGAAATAGTGTTCCTGTTGAAATGAAGTGAAATCAAGCCCAAATCTGCTCAAAAGCTTTTCTCTCTATTAGATAAAGCTGTTTCATTCAGTATTCAGTGCAAATCTTGCCAAACTGAAACAAGCTTATGTCTTATGAAGTACAATGTTTTCTGCAATGCTGTAAGACAGTTTTTAATGTGTTAGAAGTTATATGCACAAAAACTAATGTTAGGACTTCAATGATCAAGATTGTCAGTTTACAGCTTTCTGAGTCCAGTAATGCTGAAATAGTGTTTCTGTTGAAATGAAGTGAAATCAAGCCCAAATCTGCTCAAAAGCCTTTCTCTCTATTAGATAAAGCTGTTTCATTCAGTATTCAGTGCAAATCTTGCCAAACTGAAACAAGCTTATGTCTTATGAAGTACAATGTTTTCTGCAATGCTGTAAGACAGTTTTTAATGTGTTAGAAGTTATATGCACAAAAACTTATGTTAGGACTTCAATGATCAAGATTGTCAGTTTACAGCTTTCTGAGTCCAGTAATGCTGAAATAGTGTTTCTGTTGAAATGAAGTGAAATCAAGCCCAAATCTGCTCAAAAGCTTTTCTCTCTATTAGATAAAGCTGTTTCATTCAGTATTCAGTGCAAATCTTGCCAAACTGAAACAAGCTTATGTCTTATGAAGTACAATGTTTTCTGCAATGCTGTAAGACAGCTTTAAATGTGTTAGAAGTTATATGCACAAAAACTTATGTTAGGACTTCAATGATCAAGATTGTCAGTTTACAGCTTTCTGAGTCCAGTAATGCTGAAATAGTGTTTCTGTTGAAATGAAGTGAAATCAAGCCCAAATCTGCTCAAAAGCTTTTCTCTCTATTAGATAAAGCTGTTTCATTCAGTATTCAGTGCAAATCTTGCCAAACTGAAACAAGCTTATGTCTTATGAAGTACAATGTTTTCTGCAATGCTGTAAGACAGTTTTTAATGTGTTAGAAGTTATATGCACAAAAACTTATGTTAGAACTTCAATGATCAAGACTGTCAGTTTACAGCTTTCTGAGTCCAGTAATGCTGAAATAGTGTTTCTGTTGAAATGAAGTGAAATCAAGCCCAAATCTGCTCAAAAGCTTTTCTCTCTATTAGATAAAGCTGTTTCATTCAGTATTCAGTGCAAATCTTGCCAAACTGAAACAAGCTTATGCCTTATGAAGTACAATGTTTTCTGCAATGCTGTAAGACAGTTTTTAATGTGTTAGAAGTTATATGCACAAAAACTTATGTTAGGACTTCAATGATCAAGATTGTCAGTTTACAGCTTTCTGAGTCCAGTAATGCTGGAATAGTGTTTCTGTTCAAATGAAGTGAAATCAAGCCCAAATCTGCTCAAAAGCTTTTCTCTCTAATAGAGAATGCGGTTTCATGAGTATTTAGTGCAAATCTTGCCAAACTGAAACAAGCTTACGTCTTATGAAATGAAATGTTTTTTGCAATGCTGTAAGACAGTTTTTAATGTGTTAGAAGTTATATACACAAAAACTAATGTTAGAACTTCAATGATCAAGATTGGCAGTTTACAGCTTTCTGAGTCCAGTAATGTTGAAATAGTGTTTCTGTTCAAATGAAGTGAAATCAAGCCCAAATCTGCTCAAAAGCTTTTCTCTCTATTAGAGAAAGCTGTTTCATTCAATATTCAGTGCAAATCTTGCCAAACTGAAACAAGCTTATGCCTTATGAAGTACAATGTTTTCTGCAATGCTGTAAGACAGTTTTTAATGTGTTAGAAGTTATATGCACAAAATCTTATGTTAGGACTTCAATGATCAAGATTGTCAGTTTACAGCTTTCTGAGTCCAGTAATGCTGAAATAGTGTTTCTGTTGAAATGAAGTGAAATCAAGCCCAAATCTGCTCAAAAGCTTTTCTCTCTATTAGATAAAGCTGTTTCATTCAGTATTCAGTGCAAATCTTGCCAAACTGAAACAAGCTTATGTCTTATGAAGTACAATGTTTTCTGCAATGCTGTAAGACAGTTTTTAATGTGTTAGAAGTTATATGCACAAAAACTAATGTTAGGACTTCAATGATCAAGATTGTCAGTTTACAGCTTTCTGAGTCCAGTAATGTTGAAATAGTGTTTCTGTTCAAATGAAGTGAAATCAAGCCCAAGTCTGCTCAAAAGCTTTTCTCTCTATTAGATAAAGCTGTTTCATTCAGTATTCAGTGCAAATCTTGCCAAACTGAAACAAGCTTATGCCTTATGAAGTACAATGTTTACTGCAATGCTGTAAGACAGTTTTTAATGTGTTAGAAGTTATATGCACAAAATCTTATGTTAGGACTTCAATGATCAAGATTGTCAGTTTACAGCTTTCTGAGTCCAGTAATGCTGAAATAGTGTTTCTGTTGAAATGAAGTGAAATCAAGCCCAAATCTGCTCAAAAGCTTTTCTCTCTATTAGATAAAGCTGTTTCATTCAGTATTCAGTGCAAATCTTGCCAAACTAAAACAAGCTTATGTCTTATGAAGTACAATGTTTTCTGCAATGCTGTAAGACAGTTTTTAATGTGTTAGAAGTTATATGCACAATAACTAATGTTAGGACTTCAATGATCAAGATTGTCAGTTTACAGCTTTCTGAGTCCAGTAATGCTGAAATAGTGTTTCTGTTGAAATGAAGTGAAATCAAGCCCAAATCTGCTCAAAAGCTTTTCTCTCTATTAGATAAAGCTGTTTCATTCAGTATTCAGTGCAAATCTTGCCAAACTGAAACAAGCTTATGCCTTATGAAGTACAATGTTTTCTGCAATGCTGTAAGACAGTTTTTAATGTGTTAGAAGTTATATGCACAAAAACTAATGTTAGGACTTCAATGATCAAGATTGTCAGTTTACAGCTTTCTGAGTCCAGTAATGCTGAAATAGTGTTTCTGTTCAAATGAAGTGAAATCAAGCCCAAATCTGCTCAAAAGCTTTTCTCTCTATTAGAGAAAGCTGTATCATTCAGTATTCAGTGCAAATCTTGCCAAACTGAAACATGCTTATGTCTTATGAAATAAAATGTTTTCTGCAATGCTGTAAGACAGTTTTTAATGTGTTAGAAGTTATATACACAAAAACTAATGTTAGGACTGCAATGATCAAGATTGTCAGTTTACAGCTTTCTGAGTCCAGTAATGTTGAAATAGTGTTTCTGTTCAAATGAAGTGAAATCAAGCCCAAATCTGCTCAAAAGCTTTTCTCTCTATTAGAGAAAGCTGTTTCATTCAATATTCAGTGCAAATCTTGCCAAACTGAAACAAGCGTATGCCTTATGAAGTACAATGTTTTCTGCAATGCTGTAAGACAGTTTTTAATGTGTTAGAAGTTATATGCACAAAAACTAATGTTAGGACTGCAATGATCAAGATTGTCAGTTTACAGCTTTCTGAGTCCAGTAATGTTGAAATAGTGTTTCTGTTCAAATGAAGTGAAATCAAGCCCAAATCTGCTCAAAAGCTTTTCTCTCTATTAGAGAAAGCTGTTTCATTCAATATTCAGTGCAAATCTTGCCAAACTGAAACAAGCTTATGCCTTATGAAGTACAATGTTTTCTGCAATGCTGTAAGACAGTTTTTAATGTGTTAGAAGTTATTTGCACAAAAACTTATGTTAGGACTTCAATGATCAAGATTGTCAGTTTACAGCTTTCTGAGTCCAGTAATGCTGAAATAGTGTTCCTGTTGAAATGAAGTGAAATCAAGCCCAAATCTGCTCAAAAGCTTTTCTCTCTATTAGATAAAGCTGTTTCATTCAGTATTCAGTGCAAATCTTGCCAAACTGAAACAAGCTTATGTCTTATGAAGTACAATGTTTTCTGCAATGCTGTAAGACAGTTTTTAATGTGTTAGAAGTTATATGCACAAAAACTAATGTTAGGACTTCAATGATCAAGATTGTCAGTTTACAGCTTTCTGAGTCCAGTAATGCTGAAATAGTGTTTCTGTTGAAATGAAGTGAAATCAAGCCCAAATCTGCTCAAAAGCCTTTCTCTCTATTAGATAAAGCTGTTTCATTCAGTATTCAGTGCAAATCTTGCCAAACTGAAACAAGCTTATGTCTTATGAAGTACAATGTTTTCTGCAATGCTGTAAGACAGTTTTTAATGTGTTAGAAGTTATATGCACAAAAACTTATGTTAGGACTTCAATGATCAAGATTGTCAGTTTACAGCTTTCTGAGTCCAGTAATGCTGAAATAGTGTTTCTGTTGAAATGAAGTGAAATCAAGCCCAAATCTGCTCAAAAGCTTTTCTCTCTATTAGATAAAGCTGTTTCATTCAGTATTCAGTGCAAATCTTGCCAAACTGAAACAAGCTTATGTCTTATGAAGTACAATGTTTTCTGCAATGCTGTAAGACAGCTTTAAATGTGTTAGAAGTTATATGCACAAAAACTTATGTTAGGACTTCAATGATCAAGATTGTCAGTTTACAGCTTTCTGAGTCCAGTAATGCTGAAATAGTGTTTCTGTTGAAATGAAGTGAAATCAAGCCCAAATCTGCTCAAAAGCTTTTCTCTCTATTAGATAAAGCTGTTTCATTCAGTATTCAGTGCAAATCTTGCCAAACTGAAACAAGCTTATGTCTTATGAAGTACAATGTTTTCTGCAATGCTGTAAGACAGTTTTTAATGTGTTAGAAGTTATATGCACAAAAACTTATGTTAGAACTTCAATGATCAAGACTGTCAGTTTACAGCTTTCTGAGTCCAGTAATGCTGAAATAGTGTTTCTGTTGAAATGAAGTGAAATCAAGCCCAAATCTGCTCAAAAGCTTTTCTCTCTATTAGATAAAGCTGTTTCATTCAGTATTCAGTGCAAATCTTGCCAAACTGAAACAAGCTTATGCCTTATGAAGTACAATGTTTTCTGCAATGCTGTAAGACAGTTTTTAATGTGTTAGAAGTTATATGCACAAAAACTTATGTTAGGACTTCAATGATCAAGATTGTCAGTTTACAGCTTTCTGAGTCCAGTAATGCTGGAATAGTGTTTCTGTTCAAATGAAGTGAAATCAAGCCCAAATCTGCTCAAAAGCTTTTCTCTCTAATAGAGAATGCGGTTTCATGAGTATTTAGTGCAAATCTTGCCAAACTGAAACAAGCTTACGTCTTATGAAATGAAATGTTTTTTGCAATGCTGTAAGACAGTTTTTAATGTGTTAGAAGTTATATACACAAAAACTAATGTTAGAACTTCAATGATCAAGATTGGCAGTTTACAGCTTTCTGAGTCCAGTAATGTTGAAATAGTGTTTCTGTTCAAATGAAGTGAAATCAAGCCCAAATCTGCTCAAAAGCTTTTCTCTCTATTAGAGAAAGCTGTTTCATTCAATATTCAGTGCAAATCTTGCCAAACTGAAACAAGCTTATGCCTTATGAAGTACAATGTTTTCTGCAATGCTGTAAGACAGTTTTTAATGTGTTAGAAGTTATATGCACAAAATCTTATGTTAGGACTTCAATGATCAAGATTGTCAGTTTACAGCTTTCTGAGTCCAGTAATGCTGAAATAGTGTTTCTGTTGAAATGAAGTGAAATCAAGCCCAAATCTGCTCAAAAGCTTTTCTCTCTATTAGATAAAGCTGTTTCATTCAGTATTCAGTGCAAATCTTGCCAAACTGAAACAAGCTTATGTCTTATGAAGTACAATGTTTTCTGCAATGCTGTAAGACAGTTTTTAATGTGTTAGAAGTTATATGCACAAAAACTAATGTTAGGACTTCAATGATCAAGATTGTCAGTTTACAGCTTTCTGAGTCCAGTAATGTTGAAATAGTGTTTCTGTTCAAATGAAGTGAAATCAAGCCCAAGTCTGCTCAAAAGCTTTTCTCTCTATTAGATAAAGCTGTTTCATTCAGTATTCAGTGCAAATCTTGCCAAACTGAAACAAGCTTATGCCTTATGAAGTACAATGTTTACTGCAATGCTGTAAGACAGTTTTTAATGTGTTAGAAGTTATATGCACAAAATCTTATGTTAGGACTTCAATGATCAAGATTGTCAGTTTACAGCTTTCTGAGTCCAGTAATGCTGAAATAGTGTTTCTGTTGAAATGAAGTGAAATCAAGCCCAAATCTGCTCAAAAGCTTTTCTCTCTATTAGATAAAGCTGTTTCATTCAGTATTCAGTGCAAATCTTGCCAAACTAAAACAAGCTTATGTCTTATGAAGTACAATGTTTTCTGCAATGCTGTAAGACAGTTTTTAATGTGTTAGAAGTTATATGCACAATAACTAATGTTAGGACTTCAATGATCAAGATTGTCAGTTTACAGCTTTCTGAGTCCAGTAATGCTGAAATAGTGTTTCTGTTGAAATGAAGTGAAATCAAGCCCAAATCTGCTCAAAAGCTTTTCTCTCTATTAGATAAAGCTGTTTCATTCAGTATTCAGTGCAAATCTTGCCAAACTGAAACAAGCTTATGCCTTATGAAGTACAATGTTTTCTGCAATGCTGTAAGACAGTTTTTAATGTGTTAGAAGTTATATGCACAAAAACTAATGTTAGGACTTCAATGATCAAGATTGTCAGTTTACAGCTTTCTGAGTCCAGTAATGCTGAAATAGTGTTTCTGTTCAAATGAAGTGAAATCAAGCCCAAATCTGCTCAAAAGCTTTTCTCTCTATTAGAGAAAGCTGTATCATTCAGTATTCAGTGCAAATCTTGCCAAACTGAAACATGCTTATGTCTTATGAAATAAAATGTTTTCTGCAATGCTGTAAGACAGTTTTTAATGTGTTAGAAGTTATATACACAAAAACTAATGTTAGGACTGCAATGATCAAGATTGTCAGTTTACAGCTTTCTGAGTCCAGTAATGTTGAAATAGTGTTTCTGTTCAAATGAAGTGAAATCAAGCCCAAATCTGCTCAAAAGCTTTTCTCTCTATTAGAGAAAGCTGTTTCATTCAATATTCAGTGCAAATCTTGCCAAACTGAAACAAGCGTATGCCTTATGAAGTACAATGTTTTCTGCAATGCTGTAAGACAGTTTTTAATGTGTTAGAAGTTATATGCACAAAAACTAATGTTAGGACTGCAATGATCAAGATTGTCAGTTTACAGCTTTCTGAGTCCAGTAATGTTGAAATAGTGTTTCTGTTCAAATGAAGTGAAATCAAGCCCAAATCTGCTCAAAAGCTTTTCTCTCTATTAGAGAAAGCTGTTTCATTCAATATTCAGTGCAAATCTTGCCAAACTGAAACAAGCTTATGCCTTATGAAGTACAATGTTTTCTGCAATGCTGTAAGACAGTTTTTAATGTGTTAGAAGTTATTTGCACAAAAACTTATGTTAGGACTTCAATGATCAAGATTGTCAGTTTACAGCTTTCTGAGTCCAGTAATGCTGAAATAGTGTTCCTGTTGAAATGAAGTGAAATCAAGCCCAAATCTGCTCAAAAGCTTTTCTCTCTATTAGATAAAGCTGTTTCATTCAGTATTCAGTGCAAATCTTGCCAAACTGAAACAAGCTTATGTCTTATGAAGTACAATGTTTTCTGCAATGCTGTAAGACAGTTTTTAATGTGTTAGAAGTTATATGCACAAAAACTAATGTTAGGACTTCAATGATCAAGATTGTCAGTTTACAGCTTTCTGAGTCCAGTAATGCTGAAATAGTGTTTCTGTTGAAATGAAGTGAAATCAAGCCCAAATCTGCTCAAAAGCCTTTCTCTCTATTAGATAAAGCTGTTTCATTCAGTATTCAGTGCAAATCTTGCCAAACTGAAACAAGCTTATGTCTTATGAAGTACAATGTTTTCTGCAATGCTGTAAGACAGTTTTTAATGTGTTAGAAGTTATATGCACAAAAACTTATGTTAGGACTTCAATGATCAAGATTGTCAGTTTACAGCTTTCTGAGTCCAGTAATGCTGAAATAGTGTTTCTGTTGAAATGAAGTGAAATCAAGCCCAAATCTGCTCAAAAGCTTTTCTCTCTATTAGATAAAGCTGTTTCATTCAGTATTCAGTGCAAATCTTGCCAAACTGAAACAAGCTTATGTCTTATGAAGTACAATGTTTTCTGCAATGCTGTAAGACAGCTTTAAATGTGTTAGAAGTTATATGCACAAAAACTTATGTTAGGACTTCAATGATCAAGATTGTCAGTTTACAGCTTTCTGAGTCCAGTAATGCTGAAATAGTGTTTCTGTTGAAATGAAGTGAAATCAAGCCCAAATCTGCTCAAAAGCTTTTCTCTCTATTAGATAAAGCTGTTTCATTCAGTATTCAGTGCAAATCTTGCCAAACTGAAACAAGCTTATGTCTTATGAAGTACAATGTTTTCTGCAATGCTGTAAGACAGTTTTTAATGTGTTAGAAGTTATATGCACAAAAACTTATGTTAGAACTTCAATGATCAAGACTGTCAGTTTACAGCTTTCTGAGTCCAGTAATGCTGAAATAGTGTTTCTGTTGAAATGAAGTGAAATCAAGCCCAAATCTGCTCAAAAGCTTTTCTCTCTATTAGATAAAGCTGTTTCATTCAGTATTCAGTGCAAATCTTGCCAAACTGAAACAAGCTTATGCCTTATGAAGTACAATGTTTTCTGCAATGCTGTAAGACAGTTTTTAATGTGTTAGAAGTTATATGCACAAAAACTTATGTTAGGACTTCAATGATCAAGATTGTCAGTTTACAGCTTTCTGAGTCCAGTAATGCTGAAATAGTGTTTCTGTTCAAATGAAGTGAAATCAAGCCCAAATCTGCTCAAAAGCTTTTCTCTCTAATAGAGAATGCGGTTTCATGAGTATTTAGTGCAAATCTTGCCAAACTGAAACAAGCTTACGTCTTATGAAATGAAATGTTTTTTGCAATGCTGTAAGACAGTTTTTAATGTGTTAGAAGTTATATACACAAAAACTAATGTTAGAACTTCAATGATCAAGATTGGCAGTTTACAGCTTTCTGAGTCCAGTAATGTTGAAATAGTGTTTCTGTTCAAATGAAGTGAAATCAAGCCCAAATCTGCTCAAAAGCTTTTCTCTCTATTAGAGAAAGCTGTTTCATTCAATATTCAGTGCAAATCTTGCCAAACTGAAACAAGCTTATGCCTTATGAAGTACAATGTTTTCTGCAATGCTGTAAGACAGTTTTTAATGTGTTAGAAGTTATATGCACAAAATCTTATGTTAGGACTTCAATGATCAAGATTGTCAGTTTACAGCTTTCTGAGTCCAGTAATGCTGAAATAGTGTTTCTGTTGAAATGAAGTGAAATCAAGCCCAAATCTGCTCAAAAGCTTTTCTCTCTATTAGATAAAGCTGTTTCATTCAGTATTCAGTGCAAATCTTGCCAAACTGAAACAAGCTTATGTCTTATGAAGTACAATGTTTTCTGCAATGCTGTAAGACAGTTTTTAATGTGTTAGAAGTTATATGCACAAAAACTAATGTTAGGACTTCAATGATCAAGATTGTCAGTTTACAGCTTTCTGAGTCCAGTAATGCTGAAATAGTGTTTCTGTTGAAATGAAGTGAAATCAAGCCCAAGTCTGCTCAAAAGCTTTTCTCTCTATTAGATAAAGCTGTTTCATTCAGTATTCAGTGCAAATCTTGCCAAACTGAAACAAGCTTATGCCTTATGAAGTACAATGTTTTCTGCAATTCTGTAAGACAGTTTTTAATGTGTTAGAAGTTATATGCACAAAAACTTATGTTAGGACTTCAATGATCAAGATTGTCAGTTTACAGCTTTCTGAGTCCAGTAATGCTGAAATAGTGTTTCTGTTCAAATGAAGTGAAATCAAGCCCAAATCTGCTCAAAAGCTTTTCTCTCTATTAGAGAAAGCTGTTTCATTCAGTATTCAGTGCAAATCTTGCCAAACTGAAACATGCTTATGTCTTATGAAATAAAATGTTTTCTGCAATGCTGTAAGACAGTTTTTAATGTGTTAGAAGTTATATACACAAAATCTAATGTTAGGACTGCAATGATCAAGATTGTCAGTTTACAGCTTTCTGAGTCCAGTAATGTTGAAATAGTGTTTCTGTTCAAATGAAGTGAAATCAAGCCCAAATCTGCTCAAAAGCTTTTCTCTCTATTAGAGAATGCTGTTTCATTCAATATTCAGTGCAAATCTTGCCAAACTGAAACAAGCGTATGCCTTATGAAGTACAATGTTTTCTGCAATGCTGTAAGACAGTTTTTAATGTGTTAGAAGTTATATGCACAAAAACTAATGTTAGGACTGCAATGATCAAGATTGTCAGTTTACAGCTTTCTGAGTCCAGTAATGTTGAAATAGTGTTTCTGTTCAAATGAAGTGAAATCAAGCCCAAATCTGCTCAAAAGCTTTTCTCTCTATTAGATAAAGCTGTTTCATTCAGTATTCAGTGCAAATCTTGCCAAACTGAAACAAGCTTATGTCTTATGAAGTACAATGTTTTCTGCAATGCTGTAAGACAGTTTTTAATGTGTTAGAAGTTATATGCACAAAAACTAATGTTAGGACTTCAATGATCAAGATTGTCAGTTTACAGCTTTCTGAGTCCAGTAATGCTGAAATAGTGTTTCTGTTGAAATGAAGTGAAATCAAGCCCAAGTCTGCTCAAAAGCTTTTCTCTCTATTAGATAAAGCTGTTTCATTCAGTATTCAGTGCAAATCTTGCCAAACTGAAACAAGCTTATGCCTTATGAAGTACAATGTTTTCTGCAATGCTGTAAGACAGTTTTTAATGTGTTAGAAGTTATATGCACAAAAACTTATGTTAGGACTTCAATGATCAAGATTGTCAGTTTACAGCTTTCTGAGTCCAGTAATGCTGAAATAGTGTTTCTGTTCAAATGAAGTGAAATCAAGCCCAAATCTGCTCAAAAGCTTTTCTCTCTATTAGAGAATGCTGTTTCATTCAATATTCAGTGCAAATCTTGCCAAACTGAAACAAGCGTATGCCTTATGAAGTACAATGTTTTCTGCAATGCTGTAAGACAGTTTTTAATGTGTTAGAAGTTATATGCACAAAAACTAATGTTAGGACTGCAATGATCAAGATTGTCAGTTTACAGCTTTCTGAGTCCAGTAATGTTGAAATAGTGTTTCTGTTCAAATGAAGTGAAATCAAGCCCAAATCTGCTCAAAAGCTTTTCTCTCTATTAGATAAAGCTGTTTCATTCAGTATTCAGTGCAAATCTTGCCAAACTGAAACAAGCTTATGTGTTATGAAGTACAATGTTTTCTGCAATGCTGTAAGACAGTTTTTAATGTGTTAGAAGTTATATGCACAAAAACTTATGTTAGGACTTCAATGATCAAGATTGTCAGTTTACAGCTTTCTGAGTCCAGTAATGCTGAAATAGTGTTTCTGTTGAAATGAAGTGAAATCAAGCCCAAATCTGCTCAAAAGCTTTTCTCTCTATTAGATAAAGCTGTTTCATTCAGTATTCAGTGCAAATCTTGCCAAACTGAAACAAGCTTATGTCTTATGAAGTACAATGTTTTCTGCAATGCTGTAAGACAGTTTTTAATGTGTTAGAATTTATATGCACAAAATCTTATGTTAGGACTTCAATGATCAAGATTGTCAGTTTACAGCTTTCTGTGTCCAGTAATGTTGAAATAGTGTTTCTGTTCAAATGAAGTGAAATCAAGCCCAAATCTGCTCAAAAGCTTTTCTCTCTATTAGAGAAAGCTGTTTCATTCAATATTCAGTGCAAATCTTGCCAAACTGAAACAAGCTTATGTCTTATGAAGTACAATGTTTTCTGCAATGCTGTAAGACAGTTTTTAATGTGTTAGAATTTATATGCACAAAATCTTATGTTAGGACTTCAATGATCAAGATTGTCAGTTTACAGTTTTCTGAGTCCAGTAATGCTGAAATAGTGTTTCTGTTGAAATGAAGTGAAATCAAGCCCAAATCTGCTCAAAAGCTTTTCTCTCTATTAGATAAAGCTGTTTCATTCAGTATTCAGTGCAAATCTTGCCAAACTGAAACAAGCTTATGCCTTATGAAGTACAATGTTTTCTGCAATGCTGTAAGACAGTTTTTAATGTGTTAGAAGTTATATGCACAAAAACTAATGTTAGGACTGCAATGATCAAGATTGTCAGTTTACAGCTTTCTGAGTCCAGTAATGTTGAAATAGTGTTTCTGTTCAAATGAAGTGAAATCAAGCCCAAATCTGCTCAAAAGCTTTTCTCTCTATTAGAGAAAGCTGTTTCATTCAATATTCAGTGCAAATCTTGCCAAACTGAAACAAGCTTATGTCTTATGAAGTAAAATGTTTTCTGCAATGCTGTAAGACAGTTTTTAATGTGTTAGAATTTATATGCACAAAATCTTATGTTAGGACTTCAATGATCAAGATTGTCAGTTTACAGTTTTCTGAGTCCAGTAATGCTGAAATAGTGTTTCTGTTGAAATGAAGTGAAATCAAGCCCAAATCTGCTCAAAAGCTTTTCTCTCTATTAGATAAAGCTGTTTCATTCAGTATTCAGTGCAAATCTTGCCAAACTGAAACAAGCTTATGCCTTATGAAGTACAATGTTTTCTGCAATGCTGTAAGACAGTTTTTAATGTGTTAGAAGTTATATGCACAAAAACTAATGTTAGGACTTCAATGATCAAGATTGTCAGTTTACAGCTTTCTGAGTCCAGTAATGTTGAAATAGTGTTTCTGTTCAAATGAAGTGAAATCAAGCCCAAGTCTGCTCAAAAGCTTTTCTCTCTATTAGATAAAGCTGTTTCATTCAGTATTCAGTGCAAATCTTGCCAAACTGAAACAAGCTTATGCCTTATGAAGTACAATGTTTACTGCAATGCTGTAAGACAGTTTTTAATGTGTTAGAAGTTATATGCACAAAATCTTATGTTAGGACTTCAATGATCAAGATTGTCAGTTTACAGCTTTCTGAGTCCAGTAATGCTGAAATAGTGTTTCTGTTGAAATGAAGTGAAATCAAGCCCAAATCTGCTCAAAAGCTTTTCTCTCTATTAGATAAAGCTGTTTCATTCAGTATTCAGTGCAAATCTTGCCAAACTAAAACAAGCTTATGTCTTATGAAGTACAATGTTTTCTGCAATGCTGTAAGACAGTTTTTAATGTGTTAGAAGTTATATGCACAATAACTAATGTTAGGACTTCAATGATCAAGATTGTCAGTTTACAGCTTTCTGAGTCCAGTAATGCTGAAATAGTGTTTCTGTTGAAATGAAGTGAAATCAAGCCCAAATCTGCTCAAAAGCTTTTCTCTCTATTAGATAAAGCTGTTTCATTCAGTATTCAGTGCAAATCTTGCCAAACTGAAACAAGCTTATGCCTTATGAAGTACAATGTTTTCTGCAATGCTGTAAGACAGTTTTTAATGTGTTAGAAGTTATATGCACAAAAACTAATGTTAGGACTTCAATGATCAAGATTGTCAGTTTACAGCTTTCTGAGTCCAGTAATGCTGAAATAGTGTTTCTGTTCAAATGAAGTGAAATCAAGCCCAAATCTGCTCAAAAGCTTTTCTCTCTATTAGAGAAAGCTGTATCATTCAGTATTCAGTGCAAATCTTGCCAAACTGAAACATGCTTATGTCTTATGAAATAAAATGTTTTCTGCAATGCTGTAAGACAGTTTTTAATGTGTTAGAAGTTATATACACAAAAACTAATGTTAGGACTGCAATGATCAAGATTGTCAGTTTACAGCTTTCTGAGTCCAGTAATGTTGAAATAGTGTTTCTGTTCAAATGAAGTGAAATCAAGCCCAAATCTGCTCAAAAGCTTTTCTCTCTATTAGAGAAAGCTGTTTCATTCAATATTCAGTGCAAATCTTGCCAAACTGAAACAAGCGTATGCCTTATGAAGTACAATGTTTTCTGCAATGCTGTAAGACAGTTTTTAATGTGTTAGAAGTTATATGCACAAAAACTAATGTTAGGACTGCAATGATCAAGATTGTCAGTTTACAGCTTTCTGAGTCCAGTAATGTTGAAATAGTGTTTCTGTTCAAATGAAGTGAAATCAAGCCCAAATCTGCTCAAAAGCTTTTCTCTCTATTAGAGAAAGCTGTTTCATTCAATATTCAGTGCAAATCTTGCCAAACTGAAACAAGCTTATGCCTTATGAAGTACAATGTTTTCTGCAATGCTGTAAGACAGTTTTTAATGTGTTAGAAGTTATTTGCACAAAAACTTATGTTAGGACTTCAATGATCAAGATTGTCAGTTTACAGCTTTCTGAGTCCAGTAATGCTGAAATAGTGTTCCTGTTGAAATGAAGTGAAATCAAGCCCAAATCTGCTCAAAAGCTTTTCTCTCTATTAGATAAAGCTGTTTCATTCAGTATTCAGTGCAAATCTTGCCAAACTGAAACAAGCTTATGTCTTATGAAGTACAATGTTTTCTGCAATGCTGTAAGACAGTTTTTAATGTGTTAGAAGTTATATGCACAAAAACTAATGTTAGGACTTCAATGATCAAGATTGTCAGTTTACAGCTTTCTGAGTCCAGTAATGCTGAAATAGTGTTTCTGTTGAAATGAAGTGAAATCAAGCCCAAATCTGCTCAAAAGCCTTTCTCTCTATTAGATAAAGCTGTTTCATTCAGTATTCAGTGCAAATCTTGCCAAACTGAAACAAGCTTATGTCTTATGAAGTACAATGTTTTCTGCAATGCTGCAAGACAGTTTTTAATGTGTTAGAAGTTATATGCACAAAAACTTATGTTAGGACTTCAATGATCAAGATTGTCAGTTTACAGCTTTCTGAGTCCAGTAATGCTGAAATAGTGTTTCTGTTGAAATGAAGTGAAATCAAGCCCAAATCTGCTCAAAAGCTTTTCTCTCTATTAGATAAAGCTGTTTCATTCAGTATTCAGTGCAAATCTTGCCAAACTGAAACAAGCTTATGTCTTATGAAGTACAATGTTTTCTGCAATGCTGTAAGACAGCTTTAAATGTGTTAGAAGTTATATGCACAAAAACTTATGTTAGGACTTCAATGATCAAGATTGTCAGTTTACAGCTTTCTGAGTCCAGTAATGCTGAAATAGTGTTTCTGTTGAAATGAAGTGAAATCAAGCCCAAATCTGCTCAAAAGCTTTTCTCTCTATTAGATAAAGCTGTTTCATTCAGTATTCAGTGCAAATCTTGCCAAACTGAAACAAGCTTATGTCTTATGAAGTACAATGTTTTCTGCAATGCTGTAAGACAGTTTTTAATGTGTTAGAAGTTATATGCACAAAAACTTATGTTAGAACTTCAATGATCAAGACTGTCAGTTTACAGCTTTCTGAGTCCAGTAATGCTGAAATAGTGTTTCTGTTGAAATGAAGTGAAATCAAGCCCAAATCTGCTCAAAAGCTTTTCTCTCTATTAGATAAAGCTGTTTCATTCAGTATTCAGTGCAAATCTTGCCAAACTGAAACAAGCTTATGCCTTATGAAGTACAATGTTTTCTGCAATGCTGTAAGACAGTTTTTAATGTGTTAGAAGTTATATGCACAAAAACTTATGTTAGGACTTCAATGATCAAGATTGTCAGTTTACAGCTTTCTGAGTCCAGTAATGCTGAAATAGTGTTTCTGTTCAAATGAAGTGAAATCAAGCCCAAATCTGCTCAAAAGCTTTTCTCTCTAATAGAGAATGCGGTTTCATGAGTATTTAGTGCAAATCTTGCCAAACTGAAACAAGCTTACGTCTTATGAAATGAAATGTTTTTTGCAATGCTGTAAGACAGTTTTTAATGTGTTAGAAGTTATATACACAAAAACTAATGTTAGAACTTCAATGATCAAGATTGGCAGTTTACAGCTTTCTGAGTCCAGTAATGTTGAAATAGTGTTTCTGTTCAAATGAAGTGAAATCAAGCCCAAATCTGCTCAAAAGCTTTTCTCTCTATTAGAGAAAGCTGTTTCATTCAATATTCAGTGCAAATCTTGCCAAACTGAAACAAGCTTATGCCTTATGAAGTACAATGTTTTCTGCAATGCTGTAAGACAGTTTTTAATGTGTTAGAAGTTATATGCACAAAATCTTATGTTAGGACTTCAATGATCAAGATTGTCAGTTTACAGCTTTCTGAGTCCAGTAATGCTGAAATAGTGTTTCTGTTGAAATGAAGTGAAATCAAGCCCAAATCTGCTCAAAAGCTTTTCTCTCTATTAGATAAAGCTGTTTCATTCAGTATTCAGTGCAAATCTTGCCAAACTGAAACAAGCTTATGTCTTATGAAGTACAATGTTTTCTGCAATGCTGTAAGACAGTTTTTAATGTGTTAGAAGTTATATGCACAAAAACTAATGTTAGGACTTCAATGATCAAGATTGTCAGTTTACAGCTTTCTGAGTCCAGTAATGCTGAAATAGTGTTTCTGTTGAAATGAAGTGAAATCAAGCCCAAGTCTGCTCAAAAGCTTTTCTCTCTATTAGATAAAGCTGTTTCATTCAGTATTCAGTGCAAATCTTGCCAAACTGAAACAAGCTTATGCCTTATGAAGTACAATGTTTTCTGCAATGCTGTAAGACAGTTTTTAATGTGTTAGAAGTTATATGCACAAAAACTTATGTTAGGACTTCAATGATCAAGATTGTCAGTTTACAGCTTTCTGAGTCCAGTAATGCTGAAATAGTGTTTCTGTTCAAATGAAGTGAAATCAAGCCCAAATCTGCTCAAAAGCTTTTCTCTCTATTAGAGAAAGCTGTTTCATTCAGTATTCAGTGCAAATCTTGCCAAACTGAAACATGCTTATGTCTTATGAAATAAAATGTTTTCTGCAATGCTGTAAGACAGTTTTTAATGTGTTAGAAGTTATATACACAAAATCTAATGTTAGGACTGCAATGATCAAGATTGTCAGTTTACAGCTTTCTGAGTCCAGTAATGTTGAAATAGTGTTTCTGTTCAAATGAAGTGAAATCAAGCCCAAATCTGCTCAAAAGCTTTTCTCTCTATTAGAGAATGCTGTTTCATTCAATATTCAGTGCAAATCTTGCCAAACTGAAACAAGCGTATGCCTTATGAAGTACAATATTTTCTGCAATGCTGTAAGACAGTTTTTAATGTGTTAGAAGTTATATGCACAAAAACTAATGTTAGGACTGCAATGATCAAGATTGTCAGTTTACAGCTTTCTGAGTCCAGTAATGTTGAAATAGTGTTTCTGTTCAAATGAAGTGAAATCAAGCCCAAATCTGCTCAAAAGCTTTTCTCTCTATTAGATAAAGCTGTTTCATTCAGTATTCAGTGCAAATCTTGCCAAACTGAAACAAGCTTATGTCTTATGAAGTACAATGTTTTCTGCAATGCTGTAAGACAGTTTTTAATGTGTTAGAAGTTATATGCACAAAAACTAATGTTAGGACTTCAATGATCAAGATTGTCAGTTTACAGCTTTCTGAGTCCAGTAATGCTGAAATAGTGTTTCTGTTGAAATGAAGTGAAATCAAGCCCAAGTCTGCTCAAAAGCTTTTCTCTCTATTAGATAAAGCTGTTTCATTCAGTATTCAGTGCAAATCTTGCCAAACTGAAACAAGCTTATGCCTTATGAAGTACAATGTTTTCTGCAATGCTGTAAGACAGTTTTTAATGTGTTAGAAGTTATATGCACAAAAACTTATGTTAGGACTTCAATGATCAAGATTGTCAGTTTACAGCTTTCTGAGTCCAGTAATGCTGAAATAGTGTTTCTGTTCAAATGAAGTGAAATCAAGCCCAAATCTGCTCAAAAGCTTTTCTCTCTATTAGAGAATGCTGTTTCATTCAATATTCAGTGCAAATCTTGCCAAACTGAAACAAGCGTATGCCTTATGAAGTACAATGTTTTCTGCAATGCTGTAAGACAGTTTTTAATGTGTTAGAAGTTATATGCACAAAAACTAATGTTAGGACTGCAATGATCAAGATTGTCAGTTTACAGCTTTCTGAGTCCAGTAATGTTGAAATAGTGTTTCTGTTCAAATGAAGTGAAATCAAGCCCAAATCTGCTCAAAAGCTTTTCTCTCTATTAGATAAAGCTGTTTCATTCAGTATTCAGTGCAAATCTTGCCAAACTGAAACAAGCTTATGTGTTATGAAGTACAATGTTTTCTGCAATGCTGTAAGACAGTTTTTAATGTGTTAGAAGTTATATGCACAAAAACTTATGTTAGGACTTCAATGATCAAGATTGTCAGTTTACAGCTTTCTGAGTCCAGTAATGCTGAAATAGTGTTTCTGTTGAAATGAAGTGAAATCAAGCCCAAATCTGCTCAAAAGCTTTTCTCTCTATTAGATAAAGCTGTTTCATTCAGTATTCAGTGCAAATCTTGCCAAACTGAAACAAGCTTATGTCTTATGAAGTACAATGTTTTCTGCAATGCTGTAAGACAGCTTTTAATGTGTTAGAAGTTATATGCACAAAAACTTATGTTAGGACTTCAATGATCAAGATTGTCAGTTTACAGCTTTCTGAGTCCAGTAATGCTGAAATAGTGTTTCTGTTGAAATGAAGTGAAATCAAGCCCAAATCTGCTCAAAAGCTTTTCTCTCTATTAGATAAAGCTGTTTCATTCAGTATTCAGTGCAAATCTTGCCAAACTGAAACAAGCTTATGCCTTATGAAGTACAATGTTTTCTGCAATGCTGTAAGACAGTTTTTAATGTGGTAGAAGTTGTATGCACAAAAACTAATGTTAGGACTGCAATGATCAAGATTGTCAGTTTACAGCTTTCTGTGTCCAGTAATGTTGAAATAGTGTTTCTGTTCAAATGAAGTGAAATCAAGCCCAAATCTGCTCAAAAGCTTTTCTCTCTATTAGAGAAAGCTGTTTCATTCAATATTCAGTGCAAATCTTGCCAAACTGAAACAAGCTTATGTCTTATGAAGTACAATGTTTTCTGCAATGCTGTAAGACAGTTTTTAATGTGTTAGAATTTATATGCACAAAATCTTATGTTAGGACTTCAATGATCAAGATTGTCAGTTTACAGTTTTCTGAGTCCAGTAATGCTGAAATAGTGTTTCTGTTGAAATGAAGTGAAATCAAGCCCAAATCTGCTCAAAAGCTTTTCTCTCTATTAGATAAAGCTGTTTCATTCAGTATTCAGTGCAAATCTTGCCAAACTGAAACAAGCTTATGCCTTATGAAGTACAATGTTTTCTGCAATGCTGTAAGACAGTTTTTAATGTGTTAGAAGTTATATGCACAAAAACTAATGTTAGGACTTCAATGATCAAGATTGTCAGTTTACAGCTTTCTGAGTCCAGTAATGTTGAAATAGTGTTTCTGTTCAAATGAAGTGAAATCAAGCCCAAGTCTGCTCAAAAGCTTTTCTCTCTATTAGATAAAGCTGTTTCATTCAGTATTCAGTGCAAATCTTGCCAAACTGAAACAAGCTTATGCCTTATGAAGTACAATGTTTTCTGCAATGCTGTAAGACAGTTTTTAATGTGTTAGAAGTTATATGCACAAAATCTTATGTTAGGACTTCAATGATCAAGATTGTCAGTTTACAGCTTTCTGAGTCCAGTAATGCTGAAATAGTGTTTCTGTTGAAATGAAGTGAAATCAAGCCCAAATCTGCTCAAAAGCTTTTCTCTCTATTAGATAAAGCTGTTTCATTCAGTATTCAGTGCAAATCTTGCCAAACTGAAACAAGCTTATGTCTTATGAAGTACAATGTTTTCTGCAATGCTGTAAGACAGTTTTTAATGTGTTAGAAGTTATATGCACAAAAACTAATGTTAGGACTTCAATGATCAAGATTGTCAGTTTACAGCTTTCTGAGTCCAGTAATGCTGAAATAGTGTTTCTGTTGAAATGAAGTGAAATCAAGCCCAAATCTGCTCAAAAGCTTTTCTCTCTATTAGATAAAGCTGTTTCATTCAGTATTCAGTGCAAATCTTGCCAAACTGAAACAAGCTTATGTCTTATGAAGTACAATGTTTTCTGCAATGCTGTAAGACAGTTTTTAATGTGTTAGAAGTTATATGCACAAAAACTAATGTTAGGACTTCAATGATCAAGATTGTCAGTTTACAGCTTTCTGAGTCCAGTAATGCTGAAATAGTGTTTCTGTTGAAATGAAGTGAAATCAAGCCCAAATCTGCTCAAAAGCTTTTCTCTCTATTAGATAAAGCTGTTTCATTCAGTATTCAGTGCAAATCTTGCCAAACTGAAACAAGCTTATGCCTTATGAAGTACAATGTTTTCTGCAATGCTGTAAGACAGTTTTTAATGTGTTAGAAGTTATATGCACAAAAACTTATGTTAGGACTTCAATGATCAAGATTGTCAGTTTACAGCTTTCTGAGTCCAGTAATGCTGAAATAGTGTTTCTGTTCAAATGAAGTGAAATCAAGCCCAAATCTGCTCAAAAGCTTTTCTCTCTAATAGAGAATGCGGTTTCATTGAGTATTCAGTGCAAATCTTGCCAAACTGAAACAAGCTTATGTCTTATGAAATGAAATGTTTTTTGCAATGCTGTAAGACAGTTTTTAATGTGTTAGAAGTTATATACACAAAAACTAATGTTAGAACTTCAATGATCAAGATTGGCAGTTTACAGCTTTCTGAGTCCAGTAATGTTGAAATAGTGTTTCTGTTCAAATGAAGTGAAATCAAGCCCAAATCTGCTCAAAAGCTTTTCTCTCTATTAGAGAAAGCTGTTTCATTCAATATTCAGTGCAAATCTTGCCAAACTGAAACAAGCTTATGCCTTATGAAGTACAATGTTTTCTGCAATGCTATAAGACAGTTTTTAATGTGTTAGAAGTTATATGCACAAAAACTAATGTTAGGACTGCAATGATCAAGATTGTCAGTTTACAGCTTTCTGAGTCCAGTAATGTTGAAATAGTGTTTCTGTTCAAATGAAGTGAAATCAAGCCCAAATCTGCTCAAAAGCTTTTCTCTCTATTAGAGAAAGCTGTTTCATTCAATATTCCGTGCAAATCTTGCCAAACTGAAACAAGCTTATGTCTTATGAAGTACAATGTTTTCTGCAATGCTGTAAGACAGTTTTTAATGTGTTAGAAGTTATATGCACAAAATCTTATGTTAGGACTTCAATGATCAAGATTGTCAGTTTACAGCTTTCTGAGTCCAGTAATGCTGAAATAGTGTTTCTGTTGAAATGAAGTGAAATCAAGCCCAAATCTGCTCAAAAGCTTTTCTCTCTATTAGAGAAAGCTGTTTCATTCAATATTCAGTGCAAATCTTGCCAAACTGAAACAAGCTTATGCCTTATGAAGTTCAATGTTTTCTGCAATGCTGTAAGACAGTTTTTAATGTGTTAGAAGTTATATGCACAAAAACTAATGTTAGGACTGCAATGATCAAGATTGTCAGTTTACAGCTTTCTGAGTCCAGTAATGTTGAAATAGTGTTTCTGTTCAAATGAAGTGAAATCAAGCCCAAATCTGCTCAAAAGCTTTTCTCTCTATTAGATAAAGCTGTTTTATTCAGTATTCAGTGCAAATCTTGCCAAACTGAAACAAGCTTATGTGTTATGAAGTACAATGTTTTCTGCAATGCTGTAAGACAGTTTTTAATGTGTTAGAAGTTATATGCACAAAAACTTATGTTAGGACTTCAATGATCAAGATTGTCAGTTTACAGCTTTCTGAGTCCAGTAATGCTGAAATAGTGTTTCTGTTGAAATGAAGTGAAATCAAGCCCAAATCTGCTCAGAAGCTTTTCTCTCTATTAGATAAAGCTGTTTCATTCAGTATTCAGTGCAAATCTTGCCAAACTGAAACAAGCTTATGTCTTATGAAGTACAATGTTTTCTGCAATGCTGTAAGACAGCTTTTAATGTGTTAGAAGTTATATGCACAAAAACTTATGTTAGGACTTCAATGATCAAGATTGTCAGTTTACAGCTTTCTGAGTCCAGTAATGTTGAAATAGTGTTTCTGTTCAAATGAAGTGAAATCAAGCCCAAATCTGCTCAAAAGCTTTTCTCTCTATTAGAGAAAGCTGTTTCATTCAATATTTAGTGCAAATCTTGCCAAACTGAAACAAGCTTATGTCTTATGAAGTACAATGTTTTCTGCAATGCTGTAAGACAGTTTTTAATGTGTTAGAATTTATATGCACAAAATCTTATGTTAGGACTTCAATGATCAAGATTGTCAGTTTACAGTTTTCTGAGTCCAGTAATGCTGAAATAGTGTTTCTGTTGAAATGAAGTGAAATCAAGCCCAAATCTGCTCAAAAGCTTTTCTCTCTATTAGATAAAGCTGTTTCATTCAGTATTCAGTGCAAATCTTGCCAAACTGAAACAAGCTTATGCCTTATGAAGTACAATGTTTTCTGCAATGCTGTAAGACAGTTTTTAATGTGTTAGAAGTTATATGCACAAAAACTAATGTTAGGACTTCAATGATCAAGATTGTCAGTTTACAGCTTTCTGAGTCCAGTAATGTTGAAATAGTGTTTCTGTTCAAATGAAGTGAAATCAAGCCCAAGTCTGCTCAAAAGCTTTTCTCTCTATTAGATAAAGCTGTTTCATTCAGTATTCAGTGCAAATCTTGCCAAACTGAAACAAGCTTATGCCTTATGAAGTACAATGTTTACTGCAATGCTGTAAGACAGTTTTTAATGTGTTAGAAGTTATATGCACAAAATCTTATGTTAGGACTTCAATGATCAAGATTGTCAGTTTACAGCTTTCTGAGTCCAGTAATGCTGAAATAGTGTTTCTGTTGAAATGAAGTGAAATCAAGCCCAAATCTGCTCAAAAGCTTTTCTCTCTATTAGATAAAGCTGTTTCATTCAGTATTCAGTGCAAATCTTGCCAAACTAAAACAAGCTTATGTCTTATGAAGTACAATGTTTTCTGCAATGCTGTAAGACAGTTTTTAATGTGTTAGAAGTTATATGCACAATAACTAATGTTAGGACTTCAATGATCAAGATTGTCAGTTTACAGCTTTCTGAGTCCAGTAATGCTGAAATAGTGTTTCTGTTGAAATGAAGTGAAATCAAGCCCAAATCTGCTCAAAAGCTTTTCTCTCTATTAGATAAAGCTGTTTCATTCAGTATTCAGTGCAAATCTTGCCAAACTGAAACAAGCTTATGCCTTATGAAGTACAATGTTTTCTGCAATGCTGTAAGACAGTTTTTAATGTGTTAGAAGTTATATGCACAAAAACTTATGTTAGGACTTCAATGATCAAGATTGTCAGTTTACAGCTTTCTGAGTCCAGTAATGCTGAAATAGTGTTTCTGTTCAAATGAAGTGAAATCAAGCCCAAATCTGCTCAAAAGCTTTTCTCTCTATTAGATAAAGCTGTTTCATTCAGTATTCAGTGCAAATCTTGCCAAACTGAAACAAGCTTATGTCTTATGAAGTACAATGTTTTCTGCAATGCTGTAAGACAGTTTTTAATGTGTTAGAAGGTATATACACAAAAACTAATGTTAGAACTTCAATGATCAAGATTGGCAGTTTACAGCTTTCTGAGTCCAGTAATGTTGAAATAGTGTTTCTGTTCAAATGAAGTGAAATCAAACCCAAATCTGCTCAAAAGCTTTTCTCTCTATTAGAGAAAGCTGTTTCATTCAATATTCAGTGCAAATCTTGCCAAACTGAAACAAGCTTATGCCTTATGAAGTACAATGTTTTCTGCAATGCTATAAGACAGTTTTTAATGTGTTAGAAGTTATATGCACAAAAACTAATGTTAGGACTGCAATGATCAAGATTGTCAGTTTACAGCTTTCTGAGTCCAGTAATGTTGAAATAGTGTTTCTGTTCAAATGAAGTGAAATCAAGCCCAAATCTGCTCAAAAGCTTTTCTCTCTATTAGAGAAAGCTGTTTCATTCAATATTCAGTGCAAATCTTGCCAAACTGAAACAAGCTTATCTCTTATGAAGTACAATGTTTTCTGCAATGCTGTAAGACAGTTTTTAATGTGTTAGAAGTTATAAGCACAAAATCTTATGTTAGGACTTCAATGATCAAGATTGTCAGTTTACAGCTTTCTGAGTCCAGTAATGCTGAAATAGTGTTTCTGTTGAAATGAAGTGAAATCAAGCCCAAATCTGCTCAAAAGCTTTTCTCTCTATTAGAGAAAGCTGTTTCATTCAATATTCAGTGCAAATCTTGCCAAACTGAAACAAGCTTATGCCTTATGAAGTACAATGTTTTCTGCAATGCTGTAAGACAGTTTTTAATGTGTTAGAAGTTATATGCACAAAAACTTATGTTAGGACTTCAATGATCAAGATTGTCAGTTTACAGCTTTCTGAGTCCAGTAATGCTGAAATAGTGTTTCTGTTGAAATGAAGTGAAATCAAGCCCAAATCTGCTCAAAAGCTTTTCTCTCTATTAGATAAAGCTGTTTCATTCAGTATTCAGTGCAAATCTTGCCAAACTGAAACAAGCTTATGTCTTATGAAGTACAATGTTTTCTGCAATGCTGTAAGACAGTTTTTAATGTGTTAGAAGTTATATGCACAAAAACTTATGTTAGGACTTCAATGATCAAGATTGTCAGTTTACAGCTTTCTGAGTCCAGTAATGCTGAAATAGTGTTTCTGTTGAAATGAAGTGAAATCAAGCCCAAATCTGCTCAAAAGCTTTTCTCTCTATTAGATAAAGCTGTTTCATTCAGTATTCAGTGCAAATCTTGCCAAACTGAAACAAGCTTATGTCTTATGAAGTACAATGTTTTCTGCAATGCTGTAAGACAGTTTTTAATGTGTTAGAAGTTATATGCACAAAAACTAATGTTAGGACTTCAATGATCAAGATTGTCAGTTTACAGCTTTCTGAGTCCAGTAATGCTGAAATAGTGTTTCTGTTGAAATGAAGTGAAATCAAGCCCAAATCTGCTCAAAAGCTTTTCTCTCTATTAGATAAAGCTGTTTCATTCAGTATTCAGTGCAAATCTTGCCAAACTGAAACAAGCTTATGTCTTATGAAGTACAATGTTTTCTGCAATGCTGTAAGACAGCTTTTAATGTGTTAGAAGTTATATGCACAAAAACTTATGTTAGGACTTCAATGATCAAGATTGTCAGTTTACAGCTTTCTGAGTCCAGTAATGCTGAAATAGTGTTTCTGTTGAAATGAAGTGAAATCAAGCCCAAATCTGCTCAAAAGCTTTTCTCTCTATTAGATAAAGCTGTTTCATTCAGTATTCAGTGCAAATCTTGCCAAACTGAAACAAGCTTATGCCTTATGAAGTACAATGTTTTCTGCAATGCTGTAAGACAGTTTTTAATGTGTTAGAAGTTATATACACAAAAACTAATGTTAGGACTTCAATGATCAAGATTGTCAGTTTACAGCTTTCTGAGTCCAGTAATGTTGAAATAGTGTTTCTGTTCAAATGAAGTGAAATCAAGCCCAAATCTGCTCAAAAGCTTTTCTCTCTAATAGAGAATGCGGTTTCATGAGTATTTAGTGCAAATCTTGCCAAACTGAAACAAGCTTATGTCTTATGAAATGAAATGTTTTTTGCAATGCTGTAAGACAGTTTTTAATGTGTTAGAAGTTATATACACAAAAACTAATGTTAGAACTTCAATGATCAAGATTGGCAGTTTACAGCTTTCTGAGTCCAGTAATGTTGAAATAGTGTTTCTGTTCAAATGAAGTGAAATCAAGCCCAAATCTGCTCAAAAGCTTTTCTCTCTATTAGAGAAAGCTGTTTCATTCAATATTCAGTGCAAATCTTGCCAAACTGAAACAAGCTTATGCCTTATGAAGTACAATGTTTTCTGCAATGCTGTAAGACAGCTTTTAATGTGTTAGAAGTTATATGCACAAAAACTTATGTTAGGACTTCAATGATCAAGATTGTCAGTTTACAGCTTTCTGAGTCCAGTAATGCTGAAATAGTGTTTCTGTTGAAATGAAGTGAAATCAAGCCCAAATCTGCTCAAAAGCTTTTCTCTCTATTAGATAAAGCTGTTTCATTCAGTATTCAGTGCAAATCTTGCCAAACTGAAACAAGCTTATGCCTTATGAAGTACAATGTTTTCTGCAATGCTGTAAGACAGTTTTTAATGTGTTAGAAGTTATATACACAAAAACTAATGTTAGGACTTCAATGATCAAGATTGTCAGTTTACAGCTTTCTGAGTCCAGTAATGTTGAAATAGTGTTTCTGTTCAAATGAAGTGAAATCAAGCCCAAATCTGCTCAAAAGCTTTTCTCTCTAATAGAGAATGCGGTTTCATGAGTATTTAGTGCAAATCTTGCCAAACTGAAACAAGCTTATGTCTTATGAAATGAAATGTTTTTTGCAATGCTGTAAGACAGTTTTTAATGTGTTAGAAGTTATATACACAAAAACTAATGTTAGAACTTCAATGATCAAGATTGGCAGTTTACAGCTTTCTGAGTCCAGTAATGTTGAAATAGTGTTTCTGTTGAAATGAAGTGAAATCAAGCCCAAATCTGCTCAAAAGCTTTTCTCTCTATTAGAGAAAGCTGTTTCATTCAATATTCAGTGCAAATCTTGCCAAACTGAAACAAGCTTATGCCTTATGAAGTACAATGTTTTCTGCAATGCTGTAAGACAGTTTTTAATGTGTTAGAAGTTATATGCACAAAAACTTATGTTAGGACTTCAATGATCAAGATTGTCAGTTTACAGCTTTCTGAGTCCAGTAATGCTGAAATAGTGTTTCTGTTGAAATGAAGTGAAATCAAGCCCAAATCTGCTCAAAAGCTTTTCTCTCTATTAGATAAAGCTGTTTCATTCAGTATTCAGTGCAAATCTTGCCAAACTGAAACAAGCTTATGTCTTATGAAGTACAATGTTTTCTGCAATGCTGTAAGACAGTTTTTAATGTGTTAGAAGTTATATGCACAAAAACTTATGTTAGGACTTCAATGATCAAGATTGTCAGTTTACAGCTTTCTGAGTCCAGTAATGCTGAAATAGTGTTTCTGTTGAAATGAAGTGAAATCAAGCCCAAATCTGCTCAAAAGCTTTTCTCTCTATTAGATAAAGCTGTTTCATTCAGTATTCAGTGCAAATCTTGCCAAACTGAAACAAGCTTATGTCTTATGAAGTACAATGTTTTCTGCAATGCTGTAAGACAGTTTTTAATGTGTTAGAAGTTATATGCACAAAAACTAATGTTAGGACTTCAATGATCAAGATTGTCAGTTTACAGCTTTCTGAGTCCAGTAATGCTGAAATAGTGTTTCTGTTGAAATGAAGTGAAATCAAGCCCAAATCTGCTCAAAAGCTTTTCTCTCTATTAGATAAAGCTGTTTCATTCAGTATTCAGTGCAAATCTTGCCAAACTGAAACAAGCTTATGTCTTATGAAGTACAATGTTTTCTGCAATGCTGTAAGACAGCTTTTAATGTGTTAGAAGTTATATGCACAAAAACTTATGTTAGGACTTCAATGATCAAGATTGTCAGTTTACAGCTTTCTGAGTCCAGTAATGCTGAAATAGTGTTTCTGTTGAAATGAAGTGAAATCAAGCCCAAATCTGCTCAAAAGCTTTTCTCTCTATTAGATAAAGCTGTTTCATTCAGTATTCAGTGCAAATCTTGCCAAACTGAAACAAGCTTATGCCTTATGAAGTACAATGTTTTCTGCAATGCTGTAAGACAGTTTTTAATGTGTTAGAAGTTATATACACAAAAACTAATGTTAGGACTTCAATGATCAAGATTGTCAGTTTACAGCTTTCTGAGTCCAGTAATGTTGAAATAGTGTTTCTGTTCAAATGAAGTGAAATCAAGCCCAAATCTGCTCAAAAGCTTTTCTCTCTAATAGAGAATGCGGTTTCATGAGTATTTAGTGCAAATCTTGCCAAACTGAAACAAGCTTATGTCTTATGAAATGAAATGTTTTTTGCAATGCTGTAAGACAGTTTTTAATGTGTTAGAAGTTATATACACAAAAACTAATGTTAGAACTTCAATGATCAAGATTGGCAGTTTACAGCTTTCTGAGTCCAGTAATGTTGAAATAGTGTTTCTGTTCAAATGAAGTGAAATCAAGCCCAAATCTGCTCAAAAGCTTTTCTCTCTATTAGAGAAAGCTGTTTCATTCAATATTCAGTGCAAATCTTGCCAAACTGAAACAAGCTTATGCCTTATGAAATACAATGTTTTCTGCAATGCTGTAAGACAGTTTTTAATGTGTTAGAAGTTATATGCACAAAATCTTATGTTAGGACTTCAATGATCAAGATTGTCAGTTTACAGCTTTCTGAGTCCAGTAATGCTGAAATAGTGTTTCTGTTCAAATGAAGTGAAATCAAGCCCAAATCTGCTCAAAAGCTTTTCTCTCTATTAGATAAAGCTGTTTCATTCAGTGTTCAGTGCAAATCTTGCCAAACTGAAACAAGCTTATGTCTTATGAAGTACAATGTTTTCTGCAATGCTGTAAGACAGTTTTTAATGTGTTAGAAGTTATATGCACAAAAACTAATGTTAGGACTTCAATGATCAAGATTGTCAGTTTACAGCTTTCTGAGTCCAGTAATGCTGAAATAGTGTTTCTGTTGAAATGAAGTGAAATCAAGCCCAAGTCTGCTCAAAAGCTTTTCTCTCTATTAGATAAAGCTGTTTCATTCAGTATTCAGTGCAAATCTTGCCAAACTGAAACAAGCTTATGCCTTATGAAGTACAATGTTTTCTGCAATGCTGTAAGACAGTTTTTAATGTGTTAGAAGTTATATGCACAAAAACTTATGTTAGGACTTCAATGATCAAGATTGTCAGTTTACAGCTTTCTGAGTCCAGTAATGCTGAAATAGTGTTTCTGTTCAAATGAAGTGAAATCAAGCCCAAATCTGCTCAAAAGCTTTTCTCTCTATTAGAGAAAGCTGTTTCATTCAGTATTCAGTGCAAATCTTGCCAAACTGAAACATGCTTATGTCTTATGAAATAAAATGTTTTCTGCAATGCTGTAAGACAGTTTTTAATGTGTTAGAAGTTATATACACAAAATCTAATGTTAGGACTGCAATGATCAAGATTGTCAGTTTACAGCTTTCTGAGTCCAGTAATGTTGAAATAGTGTTTCTGTTGAAATGAAGTGAAATCAAGCCCAAATCTGCTCAGAAGCTTTTCTCTCTATTAGATAAAGCTGTTTCATTCAGTATTCAGTGCAAATCTTGCCAAACTGAAACAAGCTTATGTCTTATGAAGTACAATGTTTTCTGCAATGCTGTAAGACAGCTTTTAATGTGTTAGAAGTTATATGCACAAAAACTTATGTTAGGACTTCAATGATCAAGATTGTCAGTTTACAGCTTTCTGAGTCCAGTAATGCTGAAATAGTGTTTCTGTTGAAATGAAGTGAAATCAAGCCCAAATCTGCTCAAAAGCTTTTCTCTCTATTAGATAAAGCTGTTTCATTCAGTATTCAGTGCAAATCTTGCCAAACTGAAACAAGCTTATGCCTTATGAAGTACAATGTTTTCTGCAATGCTGTAAGACAGTTTTTAATGTGTTAGAAGTTATATGCACAAAAACTAATGTTAGGACTGCAATGATCAAGATTGTCAGTTTACAGCTTTCTGAGTCCAGTAATGTTGAAATAGTGTTTCTGTTCAAATGAAGTGAAATCAAGCCCAAATCTGCTCAAAAGCTTTTCTCTCTATTAGAGAAAGCTGTTTCATTCAATATTCAGTGCAAATCTTGCCAAACTGAAACAAGCTTATGTCTTATGAAGTACAATGTTTTCTGCAATGCTGTAAGACAGTTTTTAATGTGTTAGAATTTATATGCACAAAATCTTATGTTAGGACTTCAATGATCAAGATTGTCAGTTTACAGTTTTCTGAGTCCAGTAATGCTGAAATAGTGTTTCTGTTGAAATGAAGTGAAATCAAGCCCAAATCTGCTCAAAAGCTTTTCTCTCTATTAGATAAAGCTGTTTCATTCAGTATTCAGTGCAAATCTTGCCAAACTGAAACAAGCTTATGCCTTATGAAGTACAATGTTTTCTGCAATGCTGTAAGACAGTTTTTAATGTGTTAGAAGTTATATGCACAAAAACTAATGTTAGGACTTCAATGATCAAGATTGTCAGTTTACAGCTTTCTGAGTCCAGTAATGTTGAAATAGTGTTTCTGTTCAAATGAAGTGAAATCAAGCCCAAGTCTGCTCAAAAGCTTTTCTCTCTATTAGATAAAGCTGTTTCATTCAGTATTCAGTGCAAATCTTGCCAAACTGAAACAAGCTTATGCCTTATGAAGTACAATGTTTACTGCAATGCTGTAAGACAGTTTTTAATGTGTTAGAAGTTATATGCACAAAATCTTATGTTAGGACTTCAATGATCAAGATTGTCAGTTTACAGCTTTCTGAGTCCAGTAATGCTGAAATAGTGTTTCTGTTGAAATGAAGTGAAATCAAGCCCAAATCTGCTCAAAAGCTTTTCTCTCTATTAGATAAAGCTGTTTCATTCAGTATTCAGTGCAAATCTTGCCAAACTAAAACAAGCTTATGTCTTATGAAGTACAATGTTTTCTGCAATGCTGTAAGAAGTTTTTAATGTGTTAGAAGTTATATGCACAATAACTAATGTTAGGACTTCAATGATCAAGATTGTCAGTTTACAGCTTTCTGAGTCCAGTAATGCTGAAATAGTGTTTCTGTTGAAATGAAGTGAAATCAAGCCCAAATCTGCTCAAAAGCTTTTCTCTCTATTAGATAAAGCTGTTTCATTCAGTATTCAGTGCAAATCTTGCCAAACTGAAACAAGCTTATGCCTTATGAAGTACAATGTTTTCTGCAATGCTGTAAGACAGTTTTTAATGTGTTAGAAGTTATATGCACAAAAACTTATGTTAGGACTTCAATGATCAAGATTGTCAGTTTACAGCTTTCTGAGTCCAGTAATGCTGAAATAGTGTTTCTGTTCAAATGAAGTGAAATCAAGCCCAAATCTGCTCAAAAGCTTTTCTCTCTATTAGATAAAGCTGTTTCATTCAGTATTCAGTGCAAATCTTGCCAAACTGAAACAAGCTTATGTCTTATGAAGTACAATGTTTTCTGCAATGCTGTAAGACAGTTTTTAATGTGTTAGAAGGTATATACACAAAAACTAATGTTAGAACTTCAATGATCAAGATTGGCAGTTTACAGCTTTCTGAGTCCAGTAATGTTGAAATAGTGTTTCTGTTCAAATGAAGTGAAATCAAACCCAAATCTGCTCAAAAGCTTTTCTCTCTATTAGAGAAAGCTGTTTCATTCAATATTCAGTGCAAATCTTGCCAAACTGAAACAAGCTTATGCCTTATGAAGTACAATGTTTTCTGCAATGCTATAAGACAGTTTTTAATGTGTTAGAAGTTATATGCACAAAAACTAATGTTAGGACTGCAATGATCAAGATTGTCAGTTTACAGCTTTCTGAGTCCAGTAATGTTGAAATAGTGTTTCTGTTCAAATGAAGTGAAATCAAGCCCAAATCTGCTCAAAAGCTTTTCTCTCTATTAGAGAAAGCTGTTTCATTCAATATTCAGTGCAAATCTTGCCAAACTGAAACAAGCTTATCTCTTATGAAGTACAATGTTTTCTGCAATGCTGTAAGACAGTTTTTAATGTGTTAGAAGTTATAAGCACAAAATCTTATGTTAGGACTTCAATGATCAAGATTGTCAGTTTACAGCTTTCTGAGTCCAGTAATGCTGAAATAGTGTTTCTGTTGAAATGAAGTGAAATCAAGCCCAAATCTGCTCAAAAGCTTTTCTCTCTATTAGAGAAAGCTGTTTCATTCAATATTCAGTGCAAATCTTGCCAAACTGAAACAAGCTTATGCCTTATGAAGTACAATGTTTTCTGCAATGCTGTAAGACAGTTTTTAATGTGTTAGAAGTTATATGCACAAAAACTTATGTTAGGACTTCAATGATCAAGATTGTCAGTTTACAGCTTTCTGAGTCCAGTAATGCTGAAATAGTGTTTCTGTTGAAATGAAGTGAAATCAAGCCCAAATCTGCTCAAAAGCTTTTCTCTCTATTAGATAAAGCTGTTTCATTCAGTATTCAGTGCAAATCTTGCCAAACTGAAACAAGCTTATGTCTTATGAAGTACAATGTTTTCTGCAATGCTGTAAGACAGTTTTTAATGTGTTAGAAGTTATATGCACAAAAACTTATGTTAGGACTTCAATGATCAAGATTGTCAGTTTACAGCTTTCTGAGTCCAGTAATGCTGAAATAGTGTTTCTGTTGAAATGAAGTGAAATCAAGCCCAAATCTGCTCAAAAGCTTTTCTCTCTATTAGATAAAGCTGTTTCATTCAGTATTCAGTGCAAATCTTGCCAAACTGAAACAAGCTTATGTCTTATGAAGTACAATGTTTTCTGCAATGCTGTAAGACAGTTTTTAATGTGTTAGAAGTTATATGCACAAAAACTAATGTTAGGACTTCAATGATCAAGATTGTCAGTTTACAGCTTTCTGAGTCCAGTAATGCTGAAATAGTGTTTCTGTTGAAATGAAGTGAAATCAAGCCCAAATCTGCTCAAAAGCTTTTCTCTCTATTAGATAAAGCTGTTTCATTCAGTATTCAGTGCAAATCTTGCCAAACTGAAACAAGCTTATGTCTTATGAAGTACAATGTTTTCTGCAATGCTGTAAGACAGCTTTTAATGTGTTAGAAGTTATATGCACAAAAACTTATGTTAGGACTTCAATGATCAAGATTGTCAGTTTACAGCTTTCTGAGTCCAGTAATGCTGAAATAGTGTTTCTGTTGAAATGAAGTGAAATCAAGCCCAAATCTGCTCAAAAGCTTTTCTCTCTATTAGATAAAGCTGTTTCATTCAGTATTCAGTGCAAATCTTGCCAAACTGAAACAAGCTTATGCCTTATGAAGTACAATGTTTTCTGCAATGCTGTAAGACAGTTTTTAATGTGTTAGAAGTTATATGCACAAAAACTAATGTTAGGACTTCAATGATCAAGATTGTCAGTTTACAGCTTTCTGAGTCCAGTAATGTTGAAATAGTGTTTCTGTTGAAATGAAGTGAAATCAAGCCCAAGTCTGCTCAAAAGCTTTTCTCTCTATTAGATAAAGCTGTTTCATTCAGTATTCAGTGCAAATCTTGCCAAACTGAAACAAGCTTATGCCTTATGAAGTACAATGTTTTCTGCAATGCTGTAAGACAGTTTTTAATGTGTTAGAAGTTATATGCACAAAAACTTATGTTAGGACTTCAATGATCAAGATTGTCAGTTTACAGCTTTCTGAGTCCAGTAATGCTGAAATAGTGTTTCTGTTCAAATGAAGTGAAATCAAGCCCAAATCTGCTCAAAAGCTTTTCTCTCTATTAGAGAAAGCTGTTTCATTCAGTATTCAGTGCAAATCTTGCCAAACTGAAACATGCTTATGTCTTATGAAATAAAATGTTTTCTGCAATGCTGTAAGACAGTTTTTAATGTGTTAGAAGTTATATACACAAAATCTAATGTTAGGACTGCAATGATCAAGATTGTCAGTTTACAGCTTTCTGAGTCCAGTAATGTTGAAATAGTGTTTCTGTTCAAATGAAGTGAAATCAAGCCCAAATCTGCTCAAAAGCTTTTCTCTCTATTAGAGAATGCTGTTTCATTCAATATTCAGTGCAAATCTTGCCAAACTGAAACAAGCGTATGCCTTATGAAGTACAATGTTTTCTGCAATGCTGTAAGACAGTTTTTAATGTGTTAGAAGTTATATGCACAAAAACTAATGTTAGGACTGCAATGATCAAGATTGTCAGTTTACAGCTTTCTGAGTCCAGTAATGTTGAAATAGTGTTTCTGTTCAAATGAAGTGAAATCAAGCCCAAATCTGCTCAAAAGCTTTTCTCTCTATTAGATAAAGCTGTTTCATTCAGTATTCAGTGCAAATCTTGCCAAACTGAAACAAGCTTATGTGTTATGAAGTACAATGTTTTCTGCAATGCTGTAAGACAGTTTTTAATGTGTTAGAAGTTATATGCACAAAAACTTATGTTAGGACTTCAATGATCAAGATTGTCAGTTTACAGCTTTCTGAGTCCAGTAATGCTGAAATAGTGTTTCTGTTGAAATGAAGTGAAATCAAGCCCAAATCTGCTCAAAAGCTTTTCTTTCTATTAGATAAAGCTGTTTCATTCAGTATTCAGTGCAAATCTTGCCAAACTGAAACAAGCTTATGTCTTATGAAGTACAATGTTTTCTGCAATGCTGTAAGACAGCTTTTAATGTGTTAGAAGTTATATGCACAAAAACTTATGTTAGGACTTCAATGATCAAGATTGTCAGTTTACAGCTTTCTGAGTCCAGTAATGCTGAAATAGTGTTTCTGTTGAAATGAAGTGAAATCAAGCCCAAATCTGCTCAAAAGCTTTTCTCTCTATTAGATAAAGCTGTTTCATTCAGTATTCAGTGCAAATCTTGCCAAACTGAAACAAGCTTATGCCTTATGAAGTACAATGTTTTCTGCAATGCTGTAAGACAGTTTTTAATGTGTTAGAAGTTATATGCACAAAAACTAATGTTAGGACTGCAATGATCAAGATTGTCAGTTTACAGCTTTCTGAGTCCAGTAATGTTGAAATAGTGTTTCTGTTCAAATGAAGTGAAATCAAGCCCAAATCTGCTCAAAAGCTTTTCTCTCTATTAGAGAAAGCTGTTTCATTCAATATTCAGTGCAAATCTTGCCAAACTGAAACAAGCTTATGTCTTATGAAGTACAATGTTTTCTGCAATGCTGTAAGACAGTTTTTAATGTGTTAGAATTTATATGCACAAAATCTTATGTTAGGACTTCAATGATCAAGATTGTCAGTTTACAGTTTTCTGAGTCCAGTAATGCTGAAATAGTGTTTCTGTTGAAATGAAGTGAAATCAAGCCCAAATCTGCTCAAAAGCTTTTCTCTCTATTAGATAAAGCTGTTTCATTCAGTATTCAGTGCAAATCTTGCCAAACTGAAACAAGCTTATGCCTTATGAAGTACAATGTTTTCTGCAATGCTGTAAGACAGTTTTTAATGTGTTAGAAGTTATATGCACAAAATCTTATGTTAGGACTTCAATGATCAAGATTGTCAGTTTACAGCTTTCTGAGTCCAGTAATGCTGAAATAGTGTTTCTGTTGAAATGAAGTGAAATCAAGCCCAAATCTGCTCAAAAGCTTTTCTCTCTATTAGATAAAGCTGTTTCATTCAGTATTCAGTGCAAATCTTGCCAAACTGAAACAAGCTTATGTCTTATGAAGTACAATGTTTTCTGCAATGCTGTAAGACAGTTTTTAATGTGTTAGAAGTTATATGCACAAAAACTAATGTTAGGACTTCAATGATCAAGATTGTCAGTTTACAGCTTTCTGAGTCCAGTAATGCTGAAATAGTGTTTCTGTTGAAATGAAGTGAAATCAAGCCCAAATCTGCTCAAAAGCTTTTCTCTCTATTAGATAAAGCTGTTTCATTCAGTATTCAGTGCAAATCTTGCCAAACTGAAACAAGCTTATGCCTTATGAAGTACAATGTTTTCTGCAATGCTGTAAGACAGTTTTTAATGTGTTAGAAGTTATATGCACAAAAACTTATGTTAGGACTTCAATGATCAAGATTGTCAGTTTACAGCTTTCTGAGTCCAGTAATGCTGAAATAGTGTTTCTGTTCAAATGAAGTGAAATCAAGCCCAAATCTGCTCAAAAGCTTTTCTCTCTAATAGAGAAAGCTGTTTCATTCAATATTCAGTGCAAATCTTGCCAAACTGAAACAAGCTTATGCCTTATGAAGTACAATGTTTTCTGCAATGCTGTAAGACAGTTTTTAATGTGTTAGAAGTTATATGCACAAAAACTTATGTTAGGACTTCAATGATCAAGATTGTCAGTTTACAGCTTTCTGAGTCCAGTAATGCTGAAATAGTGTTTCTGTTGAAATGAAGTGAAATCAAGCCCAAATCTGCTCAAAAGCTTTTCTCTCTATTAGATAAAGCTGTTTCATTCAGTATTCAGTGCAAATCTTGCCAAACTGAAACAAGCTTATGTCTTATGAAGTACAATGTTTTCTGCAATGCTGTAAGACAGTTTTTAATGTGTTAGAAGTTATATGCACAAAAACTAATGTTAGGACTTCAATGATCAAGATTGTCAGTTTACAGCTTTCTGAGTCCAGTAATGCTGAAATAGTGTTTCTGTTGAAATGAAGTGAAATCAAGCCCAAATCTGCTCAAAAGCTTTTCTCTCTATTAGATAAAGCTGTTTCATTCAGTATTCAGTGCAAATCTTGCCAAACTGAAACAAGCTTATGCCTTATGAAGTACAATGTTTTCTGCAATGCTGTAAGACAGTTTTTAATGTGTTAGAAGTTATATGCACAAAAACTAATGTTAGGACTTCAATGATCAAGATTGTCAGTTTACAGCTTTCTGAGTCCAGTAATGCTGAAATAGTGTTTCTGTTGAAATGAAGTGAAATCAAGCCCAAATCTGCTCAAAAGCTTTTCTCTCTATTAGATAAAGCTGTTTCATTCAGTATTCAGTGCAAATCTTGCCAAACTGAAACAAGCTTATGTCTTATGAAGTACAATGTTTTCTGCAATGCTGTAAGACAGTTTTTAATGTGTTAGAAGTTATATGCACAAAAACTAATGTTAGGACTTCAATGATCAAGATTGTCAGTTTACAGCTTTCTGAGTCCAGTAATGCTGAAATAGTGTTTCTGTTGAAATGAAGTGAAATCAAGCCCAAATCTGCTCAAAAGCTTTTCTCTCTATTAGATAAAGCTGTTTCATTCAGTATTCAGTGCAAATCTTGCCAAACTGAAACAAGCTTATGTCTTATGAAGTACAATGTTTTCTGCAATGCTGTAAGACAGCTTTTAATGTGTTAGAAGTTATATGCACAAAAACTTATGTTAGGACTTCAATGATCAAGATTGTCAGTTTACAGCTTTCTGAGTTCAGTAATGCTGAAATAGTGTTTCTGTTGAAATGAAGTGAAATCAAGCCCAAATCTGCTCAAAAGCTTTTCTCTCTATTAGATAAAGCTGTTTCATTCAGTATTCAGTGCAAATCTTGCCAAACTGAAACAAGCTTATGTCTTATGAAGTACAATGTTTTCTGCAATGCTGTAAGACAGTTTTTAATGTGTTAGAAGTTATATGCACAAAAACTTATGTTAGAACTTCAATGATCAAGACTGTCAGTTTACAGCTTTCTGAGTCCAGTAATGCTGAAATAGTGTTTCTGTTGAAATGAAGTGAAATCAAGCCCAAATATGCTCAAAAGCTTTTCTCTCTATTAGATAAAGCTGTTTCATTCAGTATTCAGTGCAAATCTTGCCAAACTGAAACAAGCTTATGCCTTATGAAGTACAATGTTTTCTGCAATGCTGTAAGACAGTTTTTAATGTGTTAGAAGTTAGATGCACAAAAACTTATGTTAGGACTTCAATGATCAAGATTGTCAGTTTACAGCTTTCTGAGTCCAGTAATGCTGAAATAGTGTTTCTGTTCAAATGAAGTGAAATCAAGCCCAAATCTGCTCAAAAGCTTTTCTCTCTAATAGAGAATGCGGTTTCATGAGTATTTAGTGCAAATCTTGCCAAACTGAAACAAGCTTATGTCTTATGAAATGAAATGTTTTTTGCAATGCTGTAAGACAGTTTTTAATGTGTTAGAAGTTATATACACAAAAACTAATGTTAGAACTTCAATGATCAAGATTGGCAGTTTACAGCTTTCTGAGTCCAGTAATGTTGAAATAGTGTTTCTGTTCAAATGAAGTGAAATCAAGCCCAAATCTGCTCAAAAGCTTTTCTCTCTATTAGAAAAAGCTGTTTCATTCAATATTCAGTGCAAATCTTGCCAAACTGAAACAAGCTTATGCCTTATGAAATACAATGTTTTCTGCAATGCTGTAAGACAGTTTTTAATGTGTTAGAAGTTATATGCACAAAATCTTATGTTAGGACTTCAATGATCAAGATTGTCAGTTTACAGCTTTCTGAGTCCAGTAATGCTGAAATAGTGTTTCTGTTGAAATGAAGTGAAATCAAGCCCAAATCTGCTCAAAAGCTTTTCTCTCTATTAGATAAAGCTGTTTCATTCAGTATTCAGTGCAAATCTTGCCAAACTGAAACAAGCTTATGTCTTATGAAGTACAATGTTTTCTGCAATGCTGTAAGACAGTTTTTAATGTGTTAGAAGTTATATGCACAAAAACTAATGTTAGGACTTCAATGATCAAGATTGTCAGTTTACAGCTTTCTGAGTCCAGTAATGCTGAAATAGTGTTTCTGTTGAAATGAAGTGAAATCAAGCCCAAATCTGCTCAAAAGCTTTTCTCTCTATTAGATAAAGCTGTTTCATTCAGTATTCAGTGCAAATCTTGCCAAACTGAAACAAGCTTATGTCTTATGAAGTACAATGTTTTCTGCAATGCTGTAAGACAGCTTTTAATGTGTTAGAAGTTATATGCACAAAAACTTATGTTAGGACTTCAATGATCAAGATTGTCAGTTTACAGCTTTCTGAGTCCAGTAATGCTGAAATAGTGTTTCTGTTGAAATGAAGTGAAATCAAGCCCAAATCTGCTCAAAAGCTTTTCTCTCTATTAGATAAAGCTGTTTCATTCAGTATTCAGTGCAAATCTTGCCAAACTGAAACAAGCTTATGCCTTATGAAGTACAATGTTTTCTGCAATGCTGTAAGACAGTTTTTAATGTGTTAGAAGTTATATACACAAAAACTAATGTTAGGACTTCAATGATCAAGATTGTCAGTTTACAGCTTTCTGAGTCCAGTAATGTTGAAATAGTGTTTCTGTTCAAATGAAGTGAAATCAAGCCCAAATCTGCTCAAAAGCTTTTCTCTCTAATAGAGAATGCGGTTTCATGAGTATTTAGTGCAAATCTTGCCAAACTGAAACAAGCTTATGTCTTATGAAATGAAATGTTTTTTGCAATGCTGTAAGACAGTTTTTAATGTGTTAGAAGTTATATACACAAAAACTAATGTTAGAACTTCAATGATCAAGATTGGCAGTTTACAGCTTTCTGAGTCCAGTAATGCTGAAATAGTGTTTCTGTTGAAATGAAGTGAAATCAAGCCCAAATCTGCTCCAAAGCTTTTCTCTCTATTAGATAAAGCTGTTTCATTCAGTATTCAGTGCAAATCTTGCCAAACTGAAACAAGCTTATGTCTTATGAAGTACAATGTTTTCTGCAATGCTGTAAGACAGTTTTTAATGTGTTAGAAGTTATATGCACAAAATCTTATGTTAGGACTTCAATGATCAAGATTGTCAGTTTACAGCTTTCTGAGTCCAGTAATGCTGAAATAGTGTTTCTGTTCAAATGAAGTGAAATCAAGCCCAAATCTGCTCAAAAGCTTTTCTCTCTATTAGATAAAGCTGTTTCATTCAGTGTTCAGTGCAAATCTTGCCAAACTGAAACAAGCTTATGTCTTATGAAGTACAATGTTTTCTGCAATGCTGTAAGACAGTTTTTAATGTGTTAGAAGTTATATGCACAAAAACTAATGTTAGGACTTCAATGATCAAGATTGTCAGTTTACAGCTTTCTGAGTCCAGTAATGTTGAAATAGTGTTTCTGTTGAAATGAAGTGAAATCAAGCCCAAGTCTGCTCAAAAGCTTTTCTCTCTATTAGATAAAGCTGTTTCATTCAGTATTCAGTGCAAATCTTGCCAAACTGAAACAAGCTTATGCCTTATGAAGTACAATGTTTTCTGCAATGCTGTAAGACAGTTTTTAATGTGTTAGAAGTTATATGCACAAAAACTTATGTTAGGACTTCAATGATCAAGATTGTCAGTTTACAGCTTTCTGAGTCCAGTAATGCTGAAATAGTGTTTCTGTTCAAATGAAGTGAAATCAAGCCCAAATCTGCTCAAAAGCTTTTCTCTCTATTAGAGAAAGCTGTTTCATTCAGTATTCAGTGCAAATCTTGCCAAACTGAAACATGCTTATGTCTTATGAAATAAAATGTTTTCTGCAATGCTGTAAGACAGTTTTTAATGTGTTAGAAGTTATATACACAAAATCTAATGTTAGGACTGCAATGATCAAGATTGTCAGTTTACAGCTTTCTGAGTCCAGTAATGTTGAAATAGTGTTTCTGTTCAAATGAAGTGAAATCAAGCCCAAATCTGCTCAAAAGCTTTTCTCTCTATTAGAGAATGCTGTTTCATTCAATATTCAGTGCAAATCTTGCCAAACTGAAACAAGCGTATGCCTTATGAAGTACAATGTTTTCTGCAATGCTGTAAGACAGTTTTTAATGTGTTAGAAGTTATATGCACAAAAACTAATGTTAGGACTGCAATGATCAAGATTGTCAGTTTACAGCTTTCTGAGTCCAGTAATGTTGAAATAGTGTTTCTGTTCAAATGAAGTGAAATCAAGCCCAAATCTGCTCAAAAGCTTTTCTCTCTATTAGATAAAGCTGTTTCATTCAGTATTCAGTGCAAATCTTGCCAAACTGAAACAAGCTTATGTGTTATGAAGTACAATGTTTTCTGCAATGCTGTAAGACAGTTTTTAATGTGTTAGAAGTTATATGCACAAAAACTTATGTTAGGACTTCAATGATCAAGATTGTCAGTTTACAGCTTTCTGAGTCCAGTAATGCTGAAATAGTGTTTCTGTTGAAATGAAGTGAAATCAAGCCCAAATCTGCTCAAAAGCTTTTCTTTCTATTAGATAAAGCTGTTTCATTCAGTATTCAGTGCAAATCTTGCCAAACTGAAACAAGCTTATGTCTTATGAAGTACAATGTTTTCTGCAATGCTGTAAGACAGCTTTTAATGTGTTAGAAGTTATATGCACAAAAACTTATGTTAGGACTTCAATGATCAAGATTGTCAGTTTACAGCTTTCTGAGTCCAGTAATGCTGAAATAGTGTTTCTGTTGAAATGAAGTGAAATCAAGCCCAAATCTGCTCAAAAGCTTTTCTCTCTATTAGATAAAGCTGTTTCATTCAGTATTCAGTGCAAATCTTGCCAAACTGAAACAAGCTTATGCCTTATGAAGTACAATGTTTTCTGCAATGCTGTAAGACAGTTTTTAATGTGTTAGAAGTTATATGCACAAAAACTAATGTTAGGACTGCAATGATCAAGATTGTCAGTTTACAGCTTTCTGAGTCCAGTAATGTTGAAATAGTGTTTCTGTTCAAATGAAGTGAAATCAAGCCCAAATCTGCTCAAAAGCTTTTCTCTCTATTAGAGAAAGCTGTTTCATTCAATATTCAGTGCAAATCTTGCCAAACTGAAACAAGCTTATGTCTTATGAAGTACAATGTTTTCTGCAATGCTGTAAGACAGTTTTTAATGTGTTAGAATTTATATGCACAAAATCTTATGTTAGGACTTCAATGATCAAGATTGTCAGTTTACAGTTTTCTGAGTCCAGTAATGCTGAAATAGTGTTTCTGTTGAAATGAAGTGAAATCAAGCCCAAATCTGCTCAAAAGCTTTTCTCTCTATTAGATAAAGCTGTTTCATTCAGTATTCAGTGCAAATCTTGCCAAACTGAAACAAGCTTATGCCTTATGAAGTACAATGTTTTCTGCAATGCTGTAAGACAGTTTTTAATGTGTTAGAAGTTATATGCACAAAAACTAATGTTAGGACTTCAATGATCAAGATTGTCAGTTTACAGCTTTCTGAGTCCAGTAATGTTGAAATAGTGTTTCTGTTCAAATGAAGTGAAATCAAGCCCAAGTCTGCTCAAAAGCTTTTCTCTCTATTAGATAAAGCTGTTTCATTCAGTATTCAGTGCAAATCTTGCCAAACTGAAACAAGCTTATGCCTTATGAAGTACAATGTTTTCTGCAATGCTGTAAGACAGTTTTTAATGTGTTAGAAGTTATATGCACAAAATCTTATGTTAGGACTTCAATGATCAAGATTGTCAGTTTACAGCTTTCTGAGTCCAGTAATGCTGAAATAGTGTTTCTGTTGAAATGAAGTGAAATCAAGCCCAAATCTGCTCAAAAGCTTTTCTCTCTATTAGATAAAGCTGTTTCATTCAGTATTCAGTGCAAATCTTGCCAAACTGAAACAAGCTTATGTCTTATGAAGTACAATGTTTTCTGCAATGCTGTAAGACAGTTTTTAATGTGTTAGAAGTTATATGCACAAAAACTAATGTTAGGACTTCAATGATCAAGATTGTCAGTTTACAGCTTTCTGAGTCCAGTAATGCTGAAATAGTGTTTCTGTTGAAATGAAGTGAAATCAAGCCCAAATCTGCTCAAAAGCTTTTCTCTCTATTAGATAAAGCTGTTTCATTCAGTATTCAGTGCAAATCTTGCCAAACTGAAACAAGCTTATGCCTTATGAAGTACAATGTTTTCTGCAATGCTGTAAGACAGTTTTTAATGTGTTAGAAGTTATATGCACAAAAACTTATGTTAGGACTTCAATGATCAAGATTGTCAGTTTACAGCTTTCTGAGTCCAGTAATGCTGAAATAGTGTTTCTGTTCAAATGAAGTGAAATCAAGCCCAAATCTGCTCAAAAGCTTTTCTCTCTAATAGAGAAAGCTGTTTCATTCAATATTCAGTGCAAATCTTGCCAAACTGAAACAAGCTTATGCCTTATGAAGTACAATGTTTTCTGCAATGCTGTAAGACAGTTTTTAATGTGTTAGAAGTTATATGCACAAAAACTTATGTTAGGACTTCAATGATCAAGATTGTCAGTTTACAGCTTTCTGAGTCCAGTAATGCTGAAATAGTGTTTCTGTTGAAATGAAGTGAAATCAAGCCCAAATCTGCTCAAAAGCTTTTCTCTCTATTAGATAAAGCTGTTTCATTCAGTATTCAGTGCAAATCTTGCCAAACTGAAACAAGCTTATGTCTTATGAAGTACAATGTTTTCTGCAATGCTGTAAGACAGTTTTTAATGTGTTAGAAGTTATATGCACAAAAACTTATGTTAGGACTTCAATGATCAAGATTGTCAGTTTACAGCTTTCTGAGTCCAGTAATGCTGAAATAGTGTTTCTGTTGAAATGAAGTGAAATCAAGCCCAAATCTGCTCAAAAGCTTTTCTCTCTATTAGATAAAGCTGTTTCATTCAGTATTCAGTGCAAATCTTGCCAAACTGAAACAAGCTTATGTCTTATGAAGTACAATGTTTTCTGCAATGCTGTAAGACAGTTTTTAATGTGTTAGAAGTTATATGCACAAAAACTAATGTTAGGACTTCAATGATCAAGATTGTCAGTTTACAGCTTTCTGAGTCCAGTAATGCTGAAATAGTGTTTCTGTTGAAATGAAGTGAAATCAAGCCCAAATCTGCTCAAAAGCTTTTCTCTCTATTAGATAAAGCTGTTTCATTCAGTATTCAGTGCAAATCTTGCCAAACTGAAACAAGCTTATGCCTTATGAAGTACAATGTTTTCTGCAATGCTGTAAGACAGTTTTTAATGTGTTAGAAGTTATATGCACAAAAACTAATGTTAGGACTTCAATGATCAAGATTGTCAGTTTACAGCTTTCTGAGTCCAGTAATGCTGAAATAGTGTTTCTGTTGAAATGAAGTGAAATCAAGCCCAAATCTGCTCAAAAGCTTTTCTCTCTATTAGATAAAGCTGTTTCATTCAGTATTCAGTGCAAATCTTGCCAAACTGAAACAAGCTTATGTCTTATGAAGTACAATGTTTTCTGCAATGCTGTAAGACAGTTTTTAATGTGTTAGAAGTTATATGCACAAAAACTAATGTTAGGACTTCAATGATCAAGATTGTCAGTTTACAGCTTTCTGAGTCCAGTAATGCTGAAATAGTGTTTCTGTTGAAATGAAGTGAAATCAAGCCCAAATCTGCTCAAAAGCTTTTCTCTCTATTAGATAAAGCTGTTTCATTCAGTATTCAGTGCAAATCTTGCCAAACTGAAACAAGCTTATGTCTTATGAAGTACAATGTTTTCTGCAATGCTGTAAGACAGCTTTTAATGTGTTAGAAGTTATATGCACAAAAACTTATGTTAGGACTTCAATGATCAAGATTGTCAGTTTACAGCTTTCTGAGTTCAGTAATGCTGAAATAGTGTTTCTGTTGAAATGAAGTGAAATCAAGCCCAAATCTGCTCAAAAGCTTTTCTCTCTATTAGATAAAGCTGTTTCATTCAGTATTCAGTGCAAATCTTGCCAAACTGAAACAAGCTTATGTCTTATGAAGTACAATGTTTTCTGCAATGCTGTAAGACAGTTTTTAATGTGTTAGAAGTTATATGCACAAAAACTTATGTTAGAACTTCAATGATCAAGACTGTCAGTTTACAGCTTTCTGAGTCCAGTAATGCTGAAATAGTGTTTCTGTTGAAATGAAGTGAAATCAAGCCCAAATATGCTCAAAAGCTTTTCTCTCTATTAGATAAAGCTGTTTCATTCAGTATTCAGTGCAAATCTTGCCAAACTGAAACAAGCTTATGCCTTATGAAGTACAATGTTTTCTGCAATGCTGTAAGACAGTTTTTAATGTGTTAGAAGTTATATGCACAAAAACTTATGTTAGGACTTCAATGATCAAGATTGTCAGTTTACAGCTTTCTGAGTCCAGTAATGCTGAAATAGTGTTTCTGTTCAAATGAAGTGAAATCAAGCCCAAATCTGCTCAAAAGCTTTTCTCTCTAATAGAGAATGCGGTTTCATGAGTATTTAGTGCAAATCTTGCCAAACTGAAACAAGCTTATGTCTTATGAAATGAAATGTTTTTTGCAATGCTGTAAGACAGTTTTTAATGTGTTAGAAGTTATATACACAAAAACTAATGTTAGAACTTCAATGATCAAGATTGGCAGTTTACAGCTTTCTGAGTCCAGTAATGTTGAAATAGTGTTTCTGTTCAAATGAAGTGAAATCAAGCCCAAATCTGCTCAAAAGCTTTTCTCTCTATTAGAAAAAGCTGTTTCATTCAATATTCAGTGCAAATCTTGCCAAACTGAAACAAGCTTATGCCTTATGAAATACAATGTTTTCTGCAATGCTGTAAGACAGTTTTTAATGTGTTAGAAGTTATATGCACAAAATCTTATGTTAGGACTTCAATGATCAAGATTGTCAGTTTACAGCTTTCTGAGTCCAGTAATGCTGAAATAGTGTTTCTGTTCAAATGAAGTGAAATCAAGCCCAAATCTGCTCAAAAGCTTTTCTCTCTATTAGATAAAGCTGTTTCATTCAGTATTCAGTGCAAATCTTGCCAAACTGAAACAAGCTTATGCCTTATGAAGTACAATGTTTTCTGCAATGCTGTAAGACAGTTTTTAATGTGTTAGAAGTTATATGCACAAAAACTAATGTTAGGACTTCAATGATCAAGATTGTCAGTTTACAGCTTTCTGAGTCCAGTAATGTTGAAATAGTGTTTCTGTTCAAATGAAGTGAAATCAAGCCCAAGTCTGCTCAAAAGCTTTTCTCTCTATTAGATAAAGCTGTTTCATTCAGTATTCAGTGCAAATCTTGCCAAACTGAAACAAGCTTATGCCTTATGAAGTACAATGTTTACTGCAATGCTGTAAGACAGTTTTTAATGTGTTAGAAGTTATATGCACAAAATCTTATGTTAGGACTTCAATGATCAAGATTGTCAGTTTACAGCTTTCTGAGTCCAGTAATGCTGAAATAGTGTTTCTGTTGAAATGAAGTGAAATCAAGCCCAAATCTGCTCAAAAGCTTTTCTCTCTATTAGATAAAGCTGTTTCATTCAGTATTCAGTGCAAATCTTGCCAAACTAAAACAAGCTTATGTCTTATGAAGTACAATGTTTTCTGCAATGCTGTAAGACAGTTTTTAATGTGTTAGAAGTTATATGCACAATAACTAATGTTAGGACTTCAATGATCAAGATTGTCAGTTTACAGCTTTCTGAGTCCAGTAATGCTGAAATAGTGTTTCTGTTGAAATGAAGTGAAATCAAGCCCAAATCTGCTCAAAAGCTTTTCTCTCTATTAGATAAAGCTGTTTCATTCAGTATTCAGTGCAAATCTTGCCAAACTGAAACAAGCTTATGCCTTATGAAGTACAATGTTTTCTGCAATGCTGTAAGACAGTTTTTAATGTGTTAGAAGTTATATGCACAAAAACTTATGTTAGGACTTCAATGATCAAGATTGTCAGTTTACAGCTTTCTGAGTCCAGTAATGCTGAAATAGTGTTTCTGTTCAAATGAAGTGAAATCAAGCCCAAATCTGCTCAAAAGCTTTTCTCTCTATTAGATAAAGCTGTTTCATTCAGTATTCAGTGCAAATCTTGCCAAACTGAAACAAGCTTATGTCTTATGAAGTACAATGTTTTCTGCAATGCTGTAAGACAGTTTTTAATGTGTTAGAAGGTATATACACAAAAACTAATGTTAGAACTTCAATGATCAAGATTGGCAGTTTACAGCTTTCTGAGTCCAGTAATGTTGAAATAGTGTTTCTGTTCAAATGAAGTGAAATCAAACCCAAATCTGCTCAAAAGCTTTTCTCTCTATTAGAGAAAGCTGTTTCATTCAATATTCAGTGCAAATCTTGCCAAACTGAAACAAGCTTATGCCTTATGAAGTACAATGTTTTCTGCAATGCTATAAGACAGTTTTTAATGTGTTAGAAGTTATATGCACAAAAACTAATGTTAGGACTGCAATGATCAAGATTGTCAGTTTACAGCTTTCTGAGTCCAGTAATGTTGAAATAGTGTTTCTGTTCAAATGAAGTGAAATCAAGCCCAAATCTGCTCAAAAGCTTTTCTCTCTATTAGAGAAAGCTGTTTCATTCAATATTCAGTGCAAATCTTGCCAAACTGAAACAAGCTTATCTCTTATGAAGTACAATGTTTTCTGCAATGCTGTAAGACAGTTTTTAATGTGTTAGAAGTTATAAGCACAAAATCTTATGTTAGGACTTCAATGATCAAGATTGTCAGTTTACAGCTTTCTGAGTCCAGTAATGCTGAAATAGTGTTTCTGTTGAAATGAAGTGAAATCAAGCCCAAATCTGCTCAAAAGCTTTTCTCTCTATTAGAGAAAGCTGTTTCATTCAATATTCAGTGCAAATCTTGCCAAACTGAAACAAGCTTATGCCTTATGAAGTACAATGTTTTCTGCAATGCTGTAAGACAGTTTTTAATGTGTTAGAAGTTATATGCACAAAAACTTATGTTAGGACTTCAATGATCAAGATTGTCAGTTTACAGCTTTCTGAGTCCAGTAATGCTGAAATAGTGTTTCTGTTGAAATGAAGTGAAATCAAGCCCAAATCTGCTCAAAAGCTTTTCTCTCTATTAGATAAAGCTGTTTCATTCAGTATTCAGTGCAAATCTTGCCAAACTGAAACAAGCTTATGTCTTATGAAGTACAATGTTTTCTGCAATGCTGTAAGACAGTTTTTAATGTGTTAGAAGTTATATGCACAAAAACTTATGTTAGGACTTCAATGATCAAGATTGTCAGTTTACAGCTTTCTGAGTCCAGTAATGCTGAAATAGTGTTTCTGTTGAAATGAAGTGAAATCAAGCCCAAATCTGCTCAAAAGCTTTTCTCTCTATTAGATAAAGCTGTTTCATTCAGTATTCAGTGCAAATCTTGCCAAACTGAAACAAGCTTATGTCTTATGAAGTACAATGTTTTCTGCAATGCTGTAAGACAGTTTTTAATGTGTTAGAAGTTATATGCACAAAAACTAATGTTAGGACTTCAATGATCAAGATTGTCAGTTTACAGCTTTCTGAGTCCAGTAATGCTGAAATAGTGTTTCTGTTGAAATGAAGTGAAATCAAGCCCAAATCTGCTCAAAAGCTTTTCTCTCTATTAGATAAAGCTGTTTCATTCAGTATTCAGTGCAAATCTTGCCAAACTGAAACAAGCTTATGTCTTATGAAGTACAATGTTTTCTGCAATGCTGTAAGACAGCTTTTAATGTGTTAGAAGTTATATGCACAAAAACTTATGTTAGGACTTCAATGATCAAGATTGTCAGTTTACAGCTTTCTGAGTCCAGTAATGCTGAAATAGTGTTTCTGTTGAAATGAAGTGAAATCAAGCCCAAATCTGCTCAAAAGCTTTTCTCTCTATTAGATAAAGCTGTTTCATTCAGTATTCAGTGCAAATCTTGCCAAACTGAAACAAGCTTATGCCTTATGAAGTACAATGTTTTCTGCAATGCTGTAAGACAGTTTTTAATGTGTTAGAAGTTATATACACAAAAACTAATGTTAGGACTTCAATGATCAAGATTGTCAGTTTACAGCTTTCTGAGTCCAGTAATGTTGAAATAGTGTTTCTGTTCAAATGAAGTGAAATCAAGCCCAAATCTGCTCAAAAGCTTTTCTCTCTAATAGAGAATGCGGTTTCATGAGTATTTAGTGCAAATCTTGCCAAACTGAAACAAGCTTATGTCTTATGAAATGAAATGTTTTTTGCAATGCTGTAAGACAGTTTTTAATGTGTTAGAAGTTATATACACAAAAACTAATGTTAGAACTTCAATGATCAAGATTGGCAGTTTACAGCTTTCTGAGTCCAGTAATGCTGAAATAGTGTTTCTGTTGAAATGAAGTGAAATCAAGCCCAAATCTGCTCAAAAGCTTTTCTCTCTATTAGATAAACTGTTTCATTCAGTATTCAGTGCAAATCTTGCCAAACTGAAACAAGCTTATGTCTTATGAAGTACAATGTTTTCTGCAATGCTGTAAGACAGTTTTTAATGTGTTAGAAGTTATATGCACAAAATCTTATGTTAGGACTTCAATGATCAAGATTGTCAGTTTACAGCTTTCTGAGTCCAGTAATGCTGAAATAGTGTTTCTGTTCAAATGAAGTGAAATCAAGCCCAAATCTGCTCAAAAGCTTTTCTCTCTATTAGATAAAGCTGTTTCATTCAGTGTTCAGTGCAAATCTTGCCAAACTGAAACAAGCTTATGTCTTATGAAGTACAATGTTTTCTGCAATGCTGTAAGACAGTTTTTAATGTGTTAGAAGTTATATGCACAAAAACTAATGTTAGGACTTCAATGATCAAGATTGTCAGTTTACAGCTTTCTGAGTCCAGTAATGTTGAAATAGTGTTTCTGTTGAAATGAAGTGAAATCAAGCCCAAGTCTGCTCAAAAGCTTTTCTCTCTATTAGATAAAGCTGTTTCATTCAGTATTCAGTGCAAATCTTGCCAAACTGAAACAAGCTTATGCCTTATGAAGTACAATGTTTTCTGCAATGCTGTAAGACAGTTTTTAATGTGTTAGAAGTTATATGCACAAAAACTTATGTTAGGACTTCAATGATCAAGATTGTCAGTTTACAGCTTTCTGAGTCCAGTAATGCTGAAATAGTGTTTCTGTTCAAATGAAGTGAAATCAAGCCCAAATCTGCTCAAAAGCTTTTCTCTCTATTAGAGAAAGCTGTTTCATTCAGTATTCAGTGCAAATCTTGCCAAACTGAAACATGCTTATGTCTTATGAAATAAAATGTTTTCTGCAATGCTGTAAGACAGTTTTTAATGTGTTAGAAGTTATATACACAAAATCTAATGTTAGGACTGCAATGATCAAGATTGTCAGTTTACAGCTTTCTGAGTCCAGTAATGTTGAAATAGTGTTTCTGTTCAAATGAAGTGAAATCAAGCCCAAATCTGCTCAAAAGCTTTTCTCTCTATTAGAGAATGCTGTTTCATTCAATATTCAGTGCAAATCTTGCCAAACTGAAACAAGCGTATGCCTTATGAAGTACAATGTTTTCTGCAATGCTGTAAGACAGTTTTTAATGTGTTAGAAGTTATATGCACAAAAACTAATGTTAGGACTGCAATGATCAAGATTGTCAGTTTACAGCTTTCTGAGTCCAGTAATGTTGAAATAGTGTTTCTGTTCAAATGAAGTGAAATCAAGCCCAAATCTGCTCAAAAGCTTTTCTCTCTATTAGATAAAGCTGTTTCATTCAGTATTCAGTGCAAATCTTGCCAAACTGAAACAAGCTTATGTGTTATGAAGTACAATGTTTTCTGCAATGCTGTAAGACAGTTTTTAATGTGTTAGAAGTTATATGCACAAAAACTTATGTTAGGACTTCAATGATCAAGATTGTCAGTTTACAGCTTTCTGAGTCCAGTAATGCTGAAATAGTGTTTCTGTTGAAATGAAGTGAAATCAAGCCCAAATCTGCTCAAAAGCTTTTCTTTCTATTAGATAAAGCTGTTTCATTCAGTATTCAGTGCAAATCTTGCCAAACTGAAACAAGCTTATGTCTTATGAAGTACAATGTTTTCTGCAATGCTGTAAGACAGCTTTTAATGTGTTAGAAGTTATATGCACAAAAACTTATGTTAGGACTTCAATGATCAAGATTGTCAGTTTACAGCTTTCTGAGTCCAGTAATGCTGAAATAGTGTTTCTGTTGAAATGAAGTGAAATCAAGCCCAAATCTGCTCAAAAGCTTTTCTCTCTATTAGATAAAGCTGTTTCATTCAGTATTCAGTGCAAATCTTGCCAAACTGAAACAAGCTTATGCCTTATGAAGTACAATGTTTTCTGCAATGCTGTAAGACAGTTTTTAATGTGTTAGAAGTTATATGCACAAAAACTAATGTTAGGACTGCAATGATCAAGATTGTCAGTTTACAGCTTTCTGAGTCCAGTAATGTTGAAATAGTGTTTCTGTTCAAATGAAGTGAAATCAAGCCCAAATCTGCTCAAAAGCTTTTCTCTCTATTAGAGAAAGCTGTTTCATTCAATATTCAGTGCAAATCTTGCCAAACTGAAACAAGCTTATGTCTTATGAAGTACAATGTTTTCTGCAATGCTGTAAGACAGTTTTTAATGTGTTAGAATTTATATGCACAAAATCTTATGTTAGGACTTCAATGATCAAGATTGTCAGTTTACAGTTTTCTGAGTCCAGTAATGCTGAAATAGTGTTTCTGTTGAAATGAAGTGAAATCAAGCCCAAATCTGCTCAAAAGCTTTTCTCTCTATTAGATAAAGCTGTTTCATTCAGTATTCAGTGCAAATCTTGCCAAACTGAAACAAGCTTATGCCTTATGAAGTACAATGTTTTCTGCAATGCTGTAAGACAGTTTTTAATGTGTTAGAAGTTATATGCACAAAAACTAATGTTAGGACTTCAATGATCAAGATTGTCAGTTTACAGCTTTCTGAGTCCAGTAATGTTGAAATAGTGTTTCTGTTCAAATGAAGTGAAATCAAGCCCAAGTCTGCTCAAAAGCTTTTCTCTCTATTAGATAAAGCTGTTTCATTCAGTATTCAGTGCAAATCTTGCCAAACTGAAACAAGCTTATGCCTTATGAAGTACAATGTTTTCTGCAATGCTGTAAGACAGTTTTTAATGTGTTAGAAGTTATATGCACAAAATCTTATGTTAGGACTTCAATGATCAAGATTGTCAGTTTACAGCTTTCTGAGTCCAGTAATGCTGAAATAGTGTTTCTGTTGAAATGAAGTGAAATCAAGCCCAAATCTGCTCAAAAGCTTTTCTCTCTATTAGATAAAGCTGTTTCATTCAGTATTCAGTGCAAATCTTGCCAAACTGAAACAAGCTTATGTCTTATGAAGTACAATGTTTTCTGCAATGCTGTAAGACAGTTTTTAATGTGTTAGAAGTTATATGCACAAAAACTAATGTTAGGACTTCAATGATCAAGATTGTCAGTTTACAGCTTTCTGAGTCCAGTAATGCTGAAATAGTGTTTCTGTTGAAATGAAGTGAAATCAAGCCCAAATCTGCTCAAAAGCTTTTCTCTCTATTAGATAAAGCTGTTTCATTCAGTATTCAGTGCAAATCTTGCCAAACTGAAACAAGCTTATGCCTTATGAAGTACAATGTTTTCTGCAATGCTGTAAGACAGTTTTTAATGTGTTAGAAGTTATATGCACAAAAACTTATGTTAGGACTTCAATGATCAAGATTGTCAGTTTACAGCTTTCTGAGTCCAGTAACGCTGAAATAGTGTTTCTGTTCAAATGAAGTGAAATCAAGCCCAAATCTGCTCAAAAGCTTTTCTCTCTAATAGAGAAAGCTGTTTCATTCAATATTCAGTGCAAATCTTGCCAAACTGAAACAAGCTTATGCCTTATGAAGTACAATGTTTTCTGCAATGCTGTAAGACAGTTTTTAATGTGTTAGAAGTTATATGCACAAAAACTTATGTTAGGACTTCAATGATCAAGATTGTCAGTTTACAGCTTTCTGAGTCCAGTAATGCTGAAATAGTGTTTCTGTTGAAATGAAGTGAAATCAAGCCCAAATCTGCTGAAAAGCTTTTCTCTCTATTAGATAAAGCTGTTTCATTCAGTATTCAGTGCAAATCTTGCCAAACTGAAACAAGCTTATGTCTTATGAAGTACAATGTTTTCTGCAATGCTGTAAGACAGTTTTTAATGTGTTAGAAGTTATATGCACAAAAACTTATGTTAGGACTTCAATGATCAAGATTGTCAGTTTACAGCTTTCTGAGTCCAGTAATGCTGAAATAGTGTTTCTGTTGAAATGAAGTGAAATCAAGCCCAAATCTGCTCAAAAGCTTTTCTCTCTATTAGATAAAGCTGTTTCATTCAGTATTCAGTGCAAATCTTGCCAAACTGAAACAAGCTTATGTCTTATGAAGTACAATGTTTTCTGCAATGCTGTAAGACAGTTTTTAATGTGTTAGAAGTTATATGCACAAAAACTAATGTTAGGACTTCAATGATCAAGATTGTCAGTTTACAGCTTTCTGAGTCCAGTAATGCTGAAATAGTGTTTCTGTTGAAATGAAGTGAAATCAAGCCCAAATCTGCTCAAAAGCTTTTCTCTCTATTAGATAAAGCTGTTTCATTCAGTATTCAGTGCAAATCTTGCCAAACTGAAACAAGCTTATGCCTTATGAAGTACAATGTTTTCTGCAATGCTGTAAGACAGTTTTTAATGTGTTAGAAGTTATATGCACAAAAACTAATGTTAGGACTTCAATGATCAAGATTGTCAGTTTACAGCTTTCTGAGTCCAGTAATGCTGAAATAGTGTTTCTGTTGAAAAGAAGTGAAATCAAGCCCAAATCTGCTCAAAAGCTTTTCTCTCTATTAGATAAAGCTGTTTCATTCAGTATTCAGTGCAAATCTTGCCAAACTGAAACAAGCTTATGTCTTATGAAGTACAATGTTTTCTGCAATGCTGTAAGACAGTTTTTAATGTGTTAGAAGTTATATGCACAAAAACTAATGTTAGGACTTCAATGATCAAGATTGTCAGTTTACAGCTTTCTGAGTCCAGTAATGCTGAAATAGTGTTTCTGTTGAAATGAAGTGAAATCAAGCCCAAATCTGCTCAAAAGCTTTTCTCTCTATTAGATAAAGCTGTTTCATTCAGTATTCAGTGCAAATCTTGCCAAACTGAAACAAGCTTATGTCTTATGAAGTACAATGTTTTCTGCAATGCTGTAAGACAGCTTTTAATGTGTTAGAAGTTATATGCACAAAAACTTATGTTAGGACTTCAATGATCAAGATTGTCAGTTTACAGCTTTCTGAGTTCAGTAATGCTGAAATAGTGTTTCTGTTGAAATGAAGTGAAATCAAGCCCAAATCTGCCCAAAAGCTTTTCTCTCTATTAGATAAAGCTGTTTCATTCAGTATTCAGTGCAAATCTTGCCAAACTGAAACAAGCTTATGTCTTATGAAGTACAATGTTTTCTGCAATGCTGTAAGACAGTTTTTAATGTGTTAGAAGTTATATGCACAAAAACTAATGTTAGGACTTCAATGATCAAGATTGTCAGTTTACAGCTTTCTGAGTCCAGTAATGCTGAAATAGTGTTTCTGTTGAAATGAAGTGAAATCAAGCCCAAATATGCTCAAAAGCTTTTCTCTCTATTAGATAAAGCTGTTTCATTCAGTATTCAGTGCAAATCTTGCCAAACTGAAACAAGCTTATGCCTTATGAAGTACAATGTTTTCTGCAATGCTGTAAGACAGTTTTTAATGTGTTAGAAGTTATATGCACAAAAACTTATGTTAGGACTTCAATGATCAAGATTGTCAGTTTACAGCTTTCTGAGTCCAGTAACGCTGAAATAGTGTTTCTGTTCAAATGAAGTGAAATCAAGCCCAAATCTGCTCAAAAGCTTTTCTCTCTAATAGAGAAAGCTGTTTCATTCAATATTCAGTGCAAATCTTGCCAAACTGAAACAAGCTTATGCCTTATGAAGTACAATGTTTTCTGCAATGCTGTAAGACAGTTTTTAATGTGTTAGAAGTTATATGCACAAAAACTTATGTTAGGACTTCAATGATCAAGATTGTCAGTTTACAGCTTTCTGAGTCCAGTAATGCTGAAATAGTGTTTCTGTTGAAATGAAGTGAAATCAAGCCCAAATCTGCTGAAAAGCTTTTCTCTCTATTAGATAAAGCTGTTTCATTCAGTATTCAGTGCAAATCTTGCCAAACTGAAACAAGCTTATGTCTTATGAAGTACAATGTTTTCTGCAATGCTGTAAGACAGTTTTTAATGTGTTAGAAGTTATATGCACAAAAACTTATGTTAGGACTTCAATGATCAAGATTGTCAGTTTACAGCTTTCTGAGTCCAGTAATGCTGAAATAGTGTTTCTGTTGAAATGAAGTGAAATCAAGCCCAAATCTGCTCAAAAGCTTTTCTCTCTATTAGATAAAGCTGTTTCATTCAGTATTCAGTGCAAATCTTGCCAAACTGAAACAAGCTTATGTCTTATGAAGTACAATGTTTTCTGCAATGCTGTAAGACAGTTTTTAATGTGTTAGAAGTTATATGCACAAAAACTAATGTTAGGACTTCAATGATCAAGATTGTCAGTTTACAGCTTTCTGAGTCCAGTAATGCTGAAATAGTGTTTCTGTTGAAATGAAGTGAAATCAAGCCCAAATCTGCTCAAAAGCTTTTCTCTCTATTAGATAAAGCTGTTTCATTCAGTATTCAGTGCAAATCTTGCCAAACTGAAACAAGCTTATGCCTTATGAAGTACAATGTTTTCTGCAATGCTGTAAGACAGTTTTTAATGTGTTAGAAGTTATATGCACAAAAACTAATGTTAGGACTTCAATGATCAAGATTGTCAGTTTACAGCTTTCTGAGTCCAGTAATGCTGAAATAGTGTTTCTGTTGAAAAGAAGTGAAATCAAGCCCAAATCTGCTCAAAAGCTTTTCTCTCTATTAGATAAAGCTGTTTCATTCAGTATTCAGTGCAAATCTTGCCAAACTGAAACAAGCTTATGTCTTATGAAGTACAATGTTTTCTGCAATGCTGTAAGACAGTTTTTAATGTGTTAGAAGTTATATGCACAAAAACTAATGTTAGGACTTCAATGATCAAGATTGTCAGTTTACAGCTTTCTGAGTCCAGTAATGCTGAAATAGTGTTTCTGTTGAAATGAAGTGAAATCAAGCCCAAATCTGCTCAAAAGCTTTTCTCTCTATTAGATAAAGCTGTTTCATTCAGTATTCAGTGCAAATCTTGCCAAACTGAAACAAGCTTATGTCTTATGAAGTACAATGTTTTCTGCAATGCTGTAAGACAGCTTTTAATGTGTTAGAAGTTATATGCACAAAAACTTATGTTAGGACTTCAATGATCAAGATTGTCAGTTTACAGCTTTCTGAGTTCAGTAATGCTGAAATAGTGTTTCTGTTGAAATGAAGTGAAATCAAGCCCAAATCTGCCCAAAAGCTTTTCTCTCTATTAGATAAAGCTGTTTCATTCAGTATTCAGTGCAAATCTTGCCAAACTGAAACAAGCTTATGTCTTATGAAGTACAATGTTTTCTGCAATGCTGTAAGACAGTTTTTAATGTGTTAGAAGTTATATGCACAAAAACTTATGTTAGAACTTCAATGATCAAGACTGTCAGTTTACAGCTTTCTGAGTCCAGTAATGCTGAAATAGTGTTTCTGTTGAAATGAAGTGAAATCAAGCCCAAATATGCTCAAAAGCTTTTCTCTCTATTAGATAAAGCTGTTTCATTCAGTATTCAGTGCAAATCTTGCCAAACTGAAACAAGCTTATGCCTTATGAAGTACAATGTTTTCTGCAATGCTGTAAGACAGTTTTTAATGTGTTAGAAGTTATATGCACAAAAACTTATGTTAGGACTTCAATGATCAAGATTGTCAGTTTACAGCTTTCTGAGTCCAGTAATGCTGAAATAGTGTTTCTGTTCAAATGAAGTGAAATCAAGCCCAAATCTGCTCAAAAGCTTTTCTCTCTAATAGAGAATGCGGTTTCATGAGTATTTAGTGCAAATCTTGCCAAACTGAAACAAGCTTATGTCTTATGAAATGAAATGTTTTTTGCAATGCTGTAAGACAGTTTTTAATGTGTTAGAAGTTATATACACAAAAACTAATGTTAGAACTTCAATGATCAAGATTGGCAGTTTACAGCTTTCTGAGTCCAGTAATGTTGAAATAGTGTTTCTGTTCAAATGAAGTGAAATCAAGCCCAAATCTGCTCAAAAGCTTTTCTCTCTATTAGAAAAAGCTGTTTCATTCAATATTCAGTGCAAATCTTGCCAAACTGAAACAAGCTTATGCCTTATGAAATACAATGTTTTCTGCAATGCTGTAAGACAGTTTTTAATGTGTTAGAAGTTATATGCACAAAATCTTATGTTAGGACTTCAATGATCAAGATTGTCAGTTTACAGCTTTCTGAGTCCAGTAATGCTGAAATAGTGTTTCTGTTCAAATGAAGTGAAATCAAGCCCAAATCTGCTCAAAAGCTTTTCTCTCTATTAGATAAAGCTGTTTCATTCAGTGTTCAGTGCAAATCTTGCCAAACTGAAACAAGCTTATGTCTTATGAAGTACAATGTTTTCTGCAATGCTGTAAGACAGTTTTTAATGTGTTAGAAGTTATATGCACAAAAACTAATGTTAGGACTTCAATGATCAAGATTGTCAGTTTACAGCTTTCTGAGTCCAGTAATGCTGAAATAGTGTTTCTGTTGAAATGAAGTGAAATCAAGCCCAAGTCTGCTCAAAAGCTTTTCTCTCTATTAGATAAAGCTGTTTCATTCAGTATTCAGTGCAAATCTTGCCAAACTGAAACAAGCTTATGCCTTATGAAGTACAATGTTTTCTGCAATGCTGTAAGACAGTTTTTAATGTGTTAGAAGTTATATGCACAAAAACTTATGTTAGGACTTCAATGATCAAGATTGTCAGTTTACAGCTTTCTGAGTCCAGTAATGCTGAAATAGTGTTTCTGTTCAAATGAAGTGAAATCAAGCCCAAATCTGCTCAAAAGCTTTTCTCTCTATTAGAGAAAGCTGTTTCATTCAGTATTCAGTGCAAATCTTGCCAAACTGAAACATGCTTATGTCTTATGAAATAAAATGTTTTCTGCAATGCTGTAAGACAGTTTTTAATGTGTTAGAAGTTATATACACAAAATCTAATGTTAGGACTGCAATGATCAAGATTGTCAGTTTACAGCTTTCTGAGTCCAGTAATGTTGAAATAGTGTTTCTGTTCAAATGAAGTGAAATCAAGCCCAAATCTGCTCAAAAGCTTTTCTCTCTATTAGAGAATGCTGTTTCATTCAATATTCAGTGCAAATCTTGCCAAACTGAAACAAGCGTATGCCTTATGAAGTACAATGTTTTCTGCAATGCTGTAAGACAGTTTTTAATGTGTTAGAAGTTATATGCACAAAAACTAATGTTAGGACTGCAATGATCAAGATTGTCAGTTTACAGCTTTCTGAGTCCAGTAATGTTGAAATAGTGTTTCTGTTCAAATGAAGTGAAATCAAGCCCAAATCTGCTCAAAAGCTTTTCTCTCTATTAGATAAAGCTGTTTCATTCAGTATTCAGTGCAAATCTTGTCAAATTGAAACAAGCTTATGTGTTATGAAGTACAATGTTTTCTGCAATGCTGTAAGACAGTTTTTAATGTGTTAGAAGTTATATGCACAAAAACTTATGTTAGGACTTCAATGATCAAGATTGTCAGTTTACAGCTTTCTGAGTCCAGTAATGCTGAAATAGTGTTTCTGTTGAAATGAAGTGAAATCAAGCCCAAATCTGCTCAAAAGCTTTTCTTTCTATTAGATAAAGCTGTTTCATTCAGTATTCAGTGCAAATCTTGCCAAACTGAAACAAGCTTATGTCTTATGAAGTACAATGTTTTCTGCAATGCTGTAAGACAGCTTTTAATGTGTTAGAAGTTATATGCACAAAAACTTATGTTAGGACTTCAATGATCAAGATTGTCAGTTTACAGCTTTCTGAGTCCAGTAATGCTGAAATAGTGTTTCTGTTGAAATGAAGTGAAATCAAGCCCAAATCTGCTCAAAAGCTTTTCTCTCTATTAGATAAAGCTGTTTCATTCAGTATTCAGTGCAAATCTTGCCAAACTGAAACAAGCTTATGCCTTATGAAGTACAATGTTTTCTGCAATGCTGTAAGACAGTTTTTAATGTGTTAGAAGTTATATGCACAAAAACTAATGTTAGGACTGCAATGATCAAGATTGTCAGTTTACAGCTTTCTGAGTCCAGTAATGTTGAAATAGTGTTTCTGTTCAAATGAAGTGAAATCAAGCCCAAATCTGCTCAAAAGCTTTTCTCTCTATTAGAGAAAGCTGTTTCATTCAATATTCAGTGCAAATCTTGCCAAACTGAAACAAGCTTATGTCTTATGAAGTACAATGTTTTCTGCAATGCTGTAAGACAGTTTTTAATGTGTTAGAATTTATATGCACAAAATCTTATGTTAGGACTTCAATGATCAAGATTGTCAGTTTACAGTTTTCTGAGTCCAGTAATGCTGAAATAGTGTTTCTGTTGAAATGAAGTGAAATCAAGCCCAAATCTGCTCAAAAGCTTTTCTCTCTATTAGATAAAGCTGTTTCATTCAGTATTCAGTGCAAATCTTGCCAAACTGAAACAAGCTTATGCCTTATGAAGTACAATGTTTTCTGCAATGCTGTAAGACAGTTTTTAATGTGTTAGAAGTTATATGCACAAAAACTAATGTTAGGACTTCAATGATCAAGATTGTCAGTTTACAGCTTTCTGAGTCCAGTAATGTTGAAATAGTGTTTCTGTTCAAATGAAGTGAAATCAAGCCCAAGTCTGCTCAAAAGCTTTTCTCTCTATTAGATAAAGCTGTTTCATTCAGTATTCAGTGCAAATCTTGCCAAACTGAAACAAGCTTATGCCTTATGAAGTACAATGTTTTCTGCAATGCTGTAAGACAGTTTTTAATGTGTTAGAAGTTATATGCACAAAATCTTATGTTAGGACTTCAATGATCAAGATTGTCAGTTTACAGCTTTCTGAGTCCAGTAATGCTGAAATAGTGTTTCTGTTGAAATGAAGTGAAATCAAGCCCAAATCCGCTCAAAAGCTTTTCTCTCTATTAGATAAAGCTGTTTCATTCAGTATTCAGTGCAAATCTTGCCAAACTGAAACAAGCTTATGTCTTATGAAGTACAATGTTTTCTGCAATGCTGTAAGACAGTTTTTAATGTGTTAGAAGTTATATGCACAAAAACTAATGTTAGGACTTCAATGATCAAGATTGTCAGTTTACAGCTTTCTGAGTCCAGTAATGCTGAAATAGTGTTTCTGTTGAAATGAAGTGAAATCAAGCCCAAATCTGCTCAAAAGCTTTTCTCTCTATTAGATAAAGCTGTTTCATTCAGTATTCAGTGCAAATCTTGCCAAACTGAAACAAGCTTATGTCTTATGAAGTACAATGTTTTCTGCAATGCTGTAAGACAGCTTTTAATGAGTTAGAAGTTATATGCACAAAAACTTATGTTAGGACTTCAATGATCAAGATTGTCAGTTTACAGCTTTCTGAGTTCAGTAATGCTGAAATAGTGTTTCTGTTGAAATGAAGTGAAATCAAGCCCAAATCTGCTCAAAAGCTTTTCTCTCTATTAGATAAAGCTGTTTCATTCAGTATTCAGTGCAAATCTTGCCAAACTGAAACAAGCTTATGTCTTATGAAGTACAATGTTTTCTGCAATGCTGTAAGACAGTTTTTAATGTGTTAGAAGTTATATGCACAAAAACTTATGTTAGAACTTCAATGATCAAGACTGTCAGTTTACAGCTTTCTGAGTCCAGTAATGCTGAAATAGTGTTTCTGTTGAAATGAAGTGAAATCAAGCCCAAATCTGCTCAAAAGCTTTTCTCTCTATTAGATAAAGCTGTTTCATTCAGTATTCAGTGCAAATCTTGCCAAACTGAAACAAGCTTATGCCTTATGAAGTACAATGTTTTCTGCAATGCTGTAAGACAGTTTTTAATGTGTTAGAAGTTATATGCACAAAAACTTATGTTAGGACTTCAATGATCAAGATTGTCAGTTTACAGCTTTCTGAGTCCAGTAATGCTGAAATAGTGTTTCTGTTGAAATGAAGTGAAATCAAGCCCAAATCTGCTCAAAAGCTTTTCTCTCTAATAGAGAATGCGGTTTCATGAGTATTTAGTGCAAATCTTGCCAAACTGAAACAAGCTTATGTCTTATGAAATGAAATGTTTTTTGCAATGCTGTAAGACAGTTTTTAATGTGTTAGAAGTTATATACACAAAAACTAATGTTAGAACTTCAATGATCAAGATTGGCAGTTTACAGCTTTCTGAGTCCAGTAATGTTGAAATAGTGTTTCTGTTCAAATGAAGTGAAATCAAGCCCAAATCTGCTCAAAAGCTTTTCTCTCTATTAGAGAAAGCTGTTTCATTCAATATTCAGTGCAAATCTTGCCAAACTGAAACAAGCTTATGCCTTATGAAATACAATGTTTTCTGCAATGCTGTAAGACAGTTTTTAATGTGTTAGAAGTTATATGCACAAAATCTTATGTTAGGACTTCAATGATCAAGATTGTCAGTTTACAGCTTTCTGAGTCCAGTAATGCTGAAATAGTGTTTCTGTTCAAATGAAGTGAAATCAAGCCCAAATCTGCTCAAAAGCTTTTCTCTCTATTAGATAAAGCTGTTTCATTCAGTGTTCAGTGCAAATCTTGCCAAACTGAAACAAGCTTATGTCTTATGAAGTACAATGTTTTCTGCAATGCTGTAAGACAGTTTTTAATGTGTTAGAAGTTATATGCACAAAAACTAATGTTAGGACTTCAATGATCAAGATTGTCAGTTTACAGCTTTCTGAGTCCAGTAATGCTGAAATAGTGTTTCTGTTGAAATGAAGTGAAATCAAGCCCAAATCTGCTCAAAAGCTTTTCTCTCTATTAGATAAAGCTGTTTCATTCAGTATTCAGTGCAAATCTTGCCAAACTGAAACAAGCTTATGCCTTATGAAGTACAATGTTTTCTGCAATGCTGTAAGACAGTTTTTAATGTGTTAGAAGTTATATGCACAAAAACTTATGTTAGGACTTCAATGATCAAGATTGTCAGTTTACAGCTTTCTGAGTCCAGTAATGCTGAAATAGTGTTTCTGTTCAAATGAAGTGAAATCAAGCCCAAATCTGCTCAAAAGCTTTTCTCTCTAATAGAGAAAGCTGTTTCATTCAATATTCAGTGCAAATCTTGCCAAACTGAAACAAGCTTATGCCTTATGAAGTACAATGTTTTCTGCAATGCTGTAAGACAGTTTTTAATGTGTTAGAAGTTATATGCACAAAAACTTATGTTAGGACTTCAATGATCAAGATTGTCAGTTTACAGCTTTCTGAGTCCAGTAATGCTGAAATAGTGTTTCTGTTGAAATGAAGTGAAATCAAGCCCAAATCTGCTCAAAAGCTTTTCTCTCTATTAGATAAAGCTGTTTCATTCAGTATTCAGTGCAAATCTTGCCAAACTGAAACAAGCTTATGTCTTATGAAGTACAATGTTTTCTGCAATGCTGTAAGACAGTTTTTAATGTGTTAGAAGTTATATGCACAAAAACTTATGTTAGGACTTCAATGATCAAGATTGTCAGTTTACAGCTTTCTGAGTCCAGTAATGCTGAAATAGTGTTTCTGTTGAAATGAAGTGAAATCAAGCCCAAATCTGCTCAAAAGCTTTTCTCTCTATTAGATAAAGCTGTTTCATTCAGTATTCAGTGCAAATCTTGCCAAACTGAAACAAGCTTATGTCTTATGAAGTACAATGTTTTCTGCAATGCTGTAAGACAGTTTTTAATGTGTTAGAAGTTATATGCACAAAAACTAATGTTAGGACTTCAATGATCAAGATTGTCAGTTTACAGCTTTCTGAGTCCAGTAATGCTGAAATAGTGTTTCTGTTGAAATGAAGTGAAATCAAGCCCAAATCTGCTCAAAAGCTTTTCTCTCTATTAGATAAAGCTGTTTCATTCAGTATTCAGTGCAAATCTTGCCAAACTGAAACAAGCTTATGCCTTATGAAGTACAATGTTTTCTGCAATGCTGTAAGACAGTTTTTAATGTGTTAGAAGTTATATGCACAAAAACTAATGTTAGGACTTCAATGATCAAGATTGTCAGTTTACAGCTTTCTGAGTCCAGTAATGCTGAAATAGTGTTTCTGTTGAAATGAAGTGAAATCAAGCCCAAATCTGCTCAAAAGCTTTTCTCTCTATTAGATAAAGCTGTTTCATTCAGTATTCAGTGCAAATCTTGCCAAACTGAAACAAGCTTATGTCTTATGAAGTACAATGTTTTCTGCAATGCTGTAAGACAGTTTTTAATGTGTTAGAAGTTATATGCACAAAAACTAATGTTAGGACTTCAATGATCAAGATTGTCAGTTTACAGCTTTCTGAGTCCAGTAATGCTGAAATAGTGTTTCTGTTGAAATGAAGTGAAATCAAGCCCAAATCTGCTCAAAAGCTTTTCTCTCTATTAGATAAAGCTGTTTCATTCAGTATTCAGTGCAAATCTTGCCAAACTGAAACAAGCTTATGTCTTATGAAGTACAATGTTTTCTGCAATGCTGTAAGACAGCTTTTAATGTGTTAGAAGTTATATGCACAAAAACTTATGTTAGGACTTCAATGATCAAGATTGTCAGTTTACAGCTTTCTGAGTTCAGTAATGCTGAAATAGTGTTTCTGTTGAAATGAAGTGAAATCAAGCCCAAATCTGCTCAAAAGCTTTTCTCTCTATTAGATAAAGCTGTTTCATTCAGTATTCAGTGCAAATCTTGCCAAACTGAAACAAGCTTATGTCTTATGAAGTACAATGTTTTCTGCAATGCTGTAAGACAGTTTTTAATGTGTTAGAAGTTATATGCACAAAAACTTATGTTAGAACTTCAATGATCAAGACTGTCAGTTTACAGCTTTCTGAGTCCAGTAATGCTGAAATAGTGTTTCTGTTGAAATGAAGTGAAATCAAGCCCAAATATGCTCAAAAGCTTTTCTCTCTATTAGATAAAGCTGTTTCATTCAGTATTCAGTGCAAATCTTGCCAAACTGAAACAAGCTTATGCCTTATGAAGTACAATGTTTTCTGCAATGCTGTAAGACAGTTTTTAATGTGTTAGAAGTTATATGCACAAAAACTTATGTTAGGACTTCAATGATCAAGATTGTCAGTTTACAGCTTTCTGAGTCCAGTAATGCTGAAATAGTGTTTCTGTTCAAATGAAGTGAAATCAAGCCCAAATCTGCTCAAAAGCTTTTCTCTCTAATAGAGAATGCGGTTTCATGAGTATTTAGTGCAAATCTTGCCAAACTGAAACAAGCTTATGTCTTATGAAATGAAATGTTTTTTGCAATGCTGTAAGACAGTTTTTAATGTGTTAGAAGTTATATACACAAAAACTAATGTTAGAACTTCAATGATCAAGATTGGCAGTTTACAGCTTTCTGAGTCCAGTAATGTTGAAATAGTGTTTCTGTTCAAATGAAGTGAAATCAAGCCCAAATCTGCTCAAAAGCTTTTCTCTCTATTAGAAAAAGCTGTTTCATTCAATATTCAGTGCAAATCTTGCCAAACTGAAACAAGCTTATGCCTTATGAAATACAATGTTTTCTGCAATGCTGTAAGACAGTTTTTAATGTGTTAGAAGTTATATGCACAAAATCTTATGTTAGGACTTCAATGATCAAGATTGTCAGTTTACAGCTTTCTGAGTCCAGTAATGCTGAAATAGTGTTTCTGTTCAAATGAAGTGAAATCAAGCCCAAATCTGCTCAAAAGCTTTTCTCTCTATTAGATAAAGCTGTTTCATTCAGTATTCAGTGCAAATCTTGCCAAACTGAAACAAGCTTATGCCTTATGAAGTACAATGTTTTCTGCAATGCTGTAAGACAGTTTTTAATGTGTTAGAAGTTATATGCACAAAAACTAATGTTAGGACTTCAATGATCAAGATTGTCAGTTTACAGCTTTCTGAGTCCAGTAATGTTGAAATAGTGTTTCTGTTCAAATGAAGTGAAATCAAGCCCAAGTCTGCTCAAAAGCTTTTCTCTCTATTAGATAAAGCTGTTTCATTCAGTATTCAGTGCAAATCTTGCCAAACTGAAACAAGCTTATGCCTTATGAAGTACAATGTTTACTGCAATGCTGTAAGACAGTTTTTAATGTGTTAGAAGTTATATGCACAAAATCTTATGTTAGGACTTCAATGATCAAGATTGTCAGTTTACAGCTTTCTGAGTCCAGTAATGCTGAAATAGTGTTTCTGTTGAAATGAAGTGAAATCAAGCCCAAATCTGCTCAAAAGCTTTTCTCTCTATTAGAGAAAGCTGTTTCATTCAATATTCAGTGCAAATCTTGCCAAACTGAAACAAGCTTATGTCTTATGAAGTACAATGTTTTCTGCAATGCTGTAAGACAGTTTTTAATGTGTTAGAAGTTATATGCACAAAAACTAATGTTAGGACTTCAATGATCAAGATTGTCAGTTTACAGCTTTCTGAGTCCAGTAATGCTGAAATAGTGTTTCTGTTGAAATGAAGTGAAATCAAGCCCAAATCTGCTCAAAAGCTTTTCTCTCTATTAGATAAAGCTGTTTCATTCAGTATTCAGTGCAAATCTTGCCAAACTGAAACAAGCTTATGTCTTATGAATTACAATGTTTTCTGCAATGCTGTAAGACAGCTTTTAATGAGTTAGAAGTTATATGCACAAAAACTTATGTTAGGACTTCAATGATCAAGATTGTCAGTTTACAGCTTTCTGAGTTCAGTAATGCTGAAATAGTGTTTCTGTTGAAATGAAGTGAAATCAAGCCCAAATCTGCTCAAAAGCTTTTCTCTCTATTAGATAAAGCTGTTTCATTCAGTATTCAGTGCAAATCTTGCCAAACTGAAACAAGCTTATGTCTTATGAAGTACAATGTTTTCTGCAATGCTGTAAGACAGTTTTTAATGTGTTAGAAGTTATATGCACAAAAACTTATGTTAGAACTTCAATGATCAAGACTGTCAGTTTACAGCTTTCTGAGTCCAGTAATGCTGAAATAGTGTTTCTGTTGAAATGAAGTGAAATCAAGCCCAAATCTGCTCAAAAGCTTTTCTCTCTATTAGATAAAGCTGTTTCATTCAGTATTCAGTGCAAATCTTGCCAAACTGAAACAAGCTTATGCCTTATGAAGTACAATGTTTTCTGCAATGCTGTAAGACAGTTTTTAATGTGTTAGAAGTTATATGCACAAAAACTTATGTTAGGACTTCAATGATCAAGATTGTCAGTTTACAGCTTTCTGAGTCCAGTAATGCTGAAATAGTGTTTCTGTTCAAATGAAGTGAAATCAAGCCCAAATCTGCTCAAAAGCTTTTCTCTCTAATAGAGAATGCGGTTTCATGAGTATTTAGTGCAAATCTTGCCAAACTGAAACAAGCTTATGTCTTATGAAATGAAATGTTTTTTGCAATGCTGTAAGACAGTTTTTAATGTGTTAGAAGTTATATACACAAAAACTAATGTTAGAACTTCAATGATCAAGATTGGCAGTTTACAGCTTTCTGAGTCCAGTAATGTTGAAATAGTGTTTCTGTTCAAATGAAGTGAAATCAAGCCCAAATCTGCTCAAAAGCTTTTCTCTCTATTAGAGAAAGCTGTTTCATTCAATATTCAGTGCAAATCTTGCCAAACTGAAACAAGCTTATGCCTTATGAAATACAATGTTTTCTGCAATGCTGTAAGACAGTTTTTAATGTGTTAGAAGTTATATGCACAAAATCTTATGTTAGGACTTCAATGATCAAGATTGTCAGTTTACAGCTTTCTGAGTCCAGTAATGCTGAAATAGTGTTTCTGTTCAAATGAAGTGAAATCAAGCCCAAATCTGCTCAAAAGCTTTTCTCTCTATTAGATAAAGCTGTTTCATTCAGTGTTCAGTGCAAATCTTGCCAAACTGAAACAAGCTTATGTCTTATGAAGTACAATGTTTTCTGCAATGCTGTAAGACAGTTTTTAATGTGTTAGAAGTTATATGCACAAAAACTAATGTTAGGACTTCAATGATCAAGATTGTCAGTTTACAGCTTTCTGAGTCCAGTAATGCTGAAATAGTGTTTCTGTTGAAATGAAGTGAAATCAAGCCCAAATCTGCTCAAAAGCTTTTCTCTCTATTAGATAAAGCTGTTTCATTCAGTATTCAGTGCAAATCTTGCCAAACTGAAACAAGCTTATGCCTTATGAAGTACAATGTTTTCTGCAATGCTGTAAGACAGTTTTTAATGTGTTAGAAGTTATATGCACAAAAACTTATGTTAGGACTTCAATGATCAAGATTGTCAGTTTACAGCTTTCTGAGTCCAGTAATGCTGAAATAGTGTTTCTGTTCAAATGAAGTGAAATCAAGCCCAAATCTGCTCAAAAGCTTTTCTCTCTAATAGAGAAAGCTGTTTCATTCAATATTCAGTGCAAATCTTGCCAAACTGAAACAAGCTTATGCCTTATGAAGTACAATGTTTTCTGCAATGCTGTAAGACAGTTTTTAATGTGTTAGAAGTTATATGCACAAAAACTTATGTTAGGACTTCAATGATCAAGATTGTCAGTTTACAGCTTTCTGAGTCCAGTAATGCTGAAATAGTGTTTCTGTTGAAATGAAGTGAAATCAAGCCCAAATCTGCTCAAAAGCTTTTCTCTCTATTAGATAAAGCTGTTTCATTCAGTATTCAGTGCAAATCTTGCCAAACTGAAACAAGCTTATGTCTTATGAAGTACAATGTTTTCTGCAATGCTGTAAGACAGTTTTTAATGTGTTAGAAGTTATATGCACAAAAACTTATGTTAGGACTTCAATGATCAAGATTGTCAGTTTACAGCTTTCTGAGTCCAGTAATGCTGAAATAGTGTTTCTGTTGAAATGAAGTGAAATCAAGCCCAAATCTGCTCAAAAGCTTTTCTCTCTATTAGATAAAGCTGTTTCATTCAGTATTCAGTGCAAATCTTGCCAAACTGAAACAAGCTTATGTCTTATGAAGTACAATGTTTTCTGCAATGCTGTAAGACAGTTTTTAATGTGTTAGAAGTTATATGCACAAAAACTAATGTTAGGACTTCAATGATCAAGATTGTCAGTTTACAGCTTTCTGAGTCCAGTAATGCTGAAATAGTGTTTCTGTTGAAATGAAGTGAAATCAAGCCCAAATCTGCTCAAAAGCTTTTCTCTCTATTAGATAAAGCTGTTTCATTCAGTATTCAGTGCAAATCTTGCCAAACTGAAACAAGCTTATGCCTTATGAAGTACAATGTTTTCTGCAATGCTGTAAGACAGTTTTTAATGTGTTAGAAGTTATATGCACAAAAACTAATGTTAGGACTTCAATGATCAAGATTGTCAGTTTACAGCTTTCTGAGTCCAGTAATGCTGAAATAGTGTTTCTGTTGAAATGAAGTGAAATCAAGCCCAAATCTGCTCAAAAGCTTTTCTCTCTATTAGATAAAGCTGTTTCATTCAGTATTCAGTGCAAATCTTGCCAAACTGAAACAAGCTTATGTCTTATGAAGTACAATGTTTTCTGCAATGCTGTAAGACAGTTTTTAATGTGTTAGAAGTTATATGCACAAAAACTAATGTTAGGACTTCAATGATCAAGATTGTCAGTTTACAGCTTTCTGAGTCCAGTAATGCTGAAATAGTGTTTCTGTTGAAATGAAGTGAAATCAAGCCCAAATCTGCTCAAAAGCTTTTCTCTCTATTAGATAAAGCTGTTTCATTCAGTATTCAGTGCAAATCTTGCCAAACTGAAACAAGCTTATGTCTTATGAAGTACAATGTTTTCTGCAATGCTGTAAGACAGCTTTTAATGTGTTAGAAGTTATATGCACAAAAACTTATGTTAGGACTTCAATGATCAAGATTGTCAGTTTACAGCTTTCTGAGTTCAGTAATGCTGAAATAGTGTTTCTGTTGAAATGAAGTGAAATCAAGCCCAAATCTGCTCAAAAGCTTTTCTCTCTATTAGATAAAGCTGTTTCATTCAGTATTCAGTGCAAATCTTGCCAAACTGAAACAAGCTTATGTCTTATGAAGTACAATGTTTTCTGCAATGCTGTAAGACAGTTTTTAATGTGTTAGAAGTTATATGCACAAAAACTTATGTTAGAACTTCAATGATCAAGACTGTCAGTTTACAGCTTTCTGAGTCCAGTAATGCTGAAATAGTGTTTCTGTTGAAATGAAGTGAAATCAAGCCCAAATATGCTCAAAAGCTTTTCTCTCTATTAGATAAAGCTGTTTCATTCAGTATTCAGTGCAAATCTTGCCAAACTGAAACAAGCTTATGCCTTATGAAGTACAATGTTTTCTGCAATGCTGTAAGACAGTTTTTAATGTGTTAGAAGTTATATGCACAAAAACTTATGTTAGGACTTCAATGATCAAGATTGTCAGTTTACAGCTTTCTGAGTCCAGTAATGCTGAAATAGTGTTTCTGTTCAAATGAAGTGAAATCAAGCCCAAATCTGCTCAAAAGCTTTTCTCTCTAATAGAGAATGCGGTTTCATGAGTATTTAGTGCAAATCTTGCCAAACTGAAACAAGCTTATGTCTTATGAAATGAAATGTTTTTTGCAATGCTGTAAGACAGTTTTTAATGTGTTAGAAGTTATATACACAAAAACTAATGTTAGAACTTCAATGATCAAGATTGGCAGTTTACAGCTTTCTGAGTCCAGTAATGTTGAAATAGTGTTTCTGTTCAAATGAAGTGAAATCAAGCCCAAATCTGCTCAAAAGCTTTTCTCTCTATTAGAAAAAGCTGTTTCATTCAATATTCAGTGCAAATCTTGCCAAACTGAAACAAGCTTATGCCTTATGAAATACAATGTTTTCTGCAATGCTGTAAGACAGTTTTTAATGTGTTAGAAGTTATATGCACAAAATCTTATGTTAGGACTTCAATGATCAAGATTGTCAGTTTACAGCTTTCTGAGTCCAGTAATGCTGAAATAGTGTTTCTGTTCAAATGAAGTGAAATCAAGCCCAAATCTGCTCAAAAGCTTTTCTCTCTATTAGATAAAGCTGTTTCATTCAGTATTCAGTGCAAATCTTGCCAAACTGAAACAAGCTTATGCCTTATGAAGTACAATGTTTTCTGCAATGCTGTAAGACAGTTTTTAATGTGTTAGAAGTTATATGCACAAAAACTAATGTTAGGACTTCAATGATCAAGATTGTCAGTTTACAGCTTTCTGAGTCCAGTAATGTTGAAATAGTGTTTCTGTTCAAATGAAGTGAAATCAAGCCCAAGTCTGCTCAAAAGCTTTTCTCTCTATTAGATAAAGCTGTTTCATTCAGTATTCAGTGCAAATCTTGCCAAACTGAAACAAGCTTATGCCTTATGAAGTACAATGTTTACTGCAATGCTGTAAGACAGTTTTTAATGTGTTAGAAGTTATATGCACAAAATCTTATGTTAGGACTTCAATGATCAAGATTGTCAGTTTACAGCTTTCTGAGTCCAGTAATGCTGAAATAGTGTTTCTGTTGAAATGAAGTGAAATCAAGCCCAAATCTGCTCAAAAGCTTTTCTCTCTATTAGATAAAGCTGTTTCATTCAGTATTCAGTGCAAATCTTGCCAAACTAAAACAAGCTTATGTCTTATGAAGTACAATGTTTTCTGCAATGCTGTAAGACAGTTTTTAATGTGTTAGAAGTTATATGCACAATAACTAATGTTAGGACTTCAATGATCAAGATTGTCAGTTTACAGCTTTCTGAGTCCAGTAATGCTGAAATAGTGTTTCTGTTGAAATGAAGTGAAATCAAGCCCAAATCTGCTCAAAAGCTTTTCTCTCTATTAGATAAAGCTGTTTCATTCAGTATTCAGTGCAAATCTTGCCAAACTGAAACAAGCTTATGCCTTATGAAGTACAATGTTTTCTGCAATGCTGTAAGACAGTTTTTAATGTGTTAGAAGTTATATGCACAAAAACTTATGTTAGGACTTCAATGATCAAGATTGTCAGTTTACAGCTTTCTGAGTCCAGTAATGCTGAAATAGTGTTTCTGTTCAAATGAAGTGAAATCAAGCCCAAATCTGCTCAAAAGCTTTTCTCTCTATTAGATAAAGCTGTTTCATTCAGTATTCAGTGCAAATCTTGCCAAACTGAAACAAGCTTATGTCTTATGAAGTACAATGTTTTCTGCAATGCTGTAAGACAGTTTTTAATGTGTTAGAAGGTATATACACAAAAACTAATGTTAGAACTTCAATGATCAAGATTGGCAGTTTACAGCTTTCTGAGTCCAGTAATGTTGAAATAGTGTTTCTGTTCAAATGAAGTGAAATCAAACCCAAATCTGCTCAAAAGCTTTTCTCTCTATTAGAGAAAGCTGTTTCATTCAATATTCAGTGCAAATCTTGCCAAACTGAAACAAGCTTATGCCTTATGAAGTACAATGTTTTCTGCAATGCTATAAGACAGTTTTTAATGTGTTAGAAGTTATATGCACAAAAACTAATGTTAGGACTGCAATGATCAAGATTGTCAGTTTACAGCTTTCTGAGTCCAGTAATGTTGAAATAGTGTTTCTGTTCAAATGAAGTGAAATCAAGCCCAAATCTGCTCAAAAGCTTTTCTCTCTATTAGAGAAAGCTGTTTCATTCAATATTCAGTGCAAATCTTGCCAAACTGAAACAAGCTTATCTCTTATGAAGTACAATGTTTTCTGCAATGCTGTAAGACAGTTTTTAATGTGTTAGAAGTTATAAGCACAAAATCTTATGTTAGGACTTCAATGATCAAGATTGTCAGTTTACAGCTTTCTGAGTCCAGTAATGCTGAAATAGTGTTTCTGTTGAAATGAAGTGAAATCAAGCCCAAATCTGCTCAAAAGCTTTTCTCTCTATTAGAGAAAGCTGTTTCATTCAATATTCAGTGCAAATCTTGCCAAACTGAAACAAGCTTATGCCTTATGAAGTACAATGTTTTCTGCAATGCTGTAAGACAGTTTTTAATGTGTTAGAAGTTATATGCACAAAAACTTATGTTAGGACTTCAATGATCAAGATTGTCAGTTTACAGCTTTCTGAGTCCAGTAATGCTGAAATAGTGTTTCTGTTGAAATGAAGTGAAATCAAGCCCAAATCTGCTCAAAAGCTTTTCTCTCTATTAGATAAAGCTGTTTCATTCAATATTCAGTGCAAATCTTGCCAAACTGAAACAAGCTTATGCCTTATGAAGTACAATGTTTTCTGCAATGCTATAAGACAGTTTTTAATGTGTTAGAAGTTATATGCACAAAAACTAATGTTAGGACTGCAATGATCAAGATTGTCAGTTTACAGCTTTCTGAGTCCAGTAATGTTGAAATAGTGTTTCTGTTCAAATGAAGTGAAATCAAGCCCAAATCTGCTCAAAAGCTTTTCTCTCTATTAGAGAAAGCTGTTTCATTCAATATTCAGTGCAAATCTTGCCAAACTGAAACAAGCTTATCTCTTATGAAGTACAATGTTTTCTGCAATGCTGTAAGACAGTTTTTAATGTGTTAGAAGTTATAAGCACAAAATCTTATGTTAGGACTTCAATGATCAAGATTGTCAGTTTACAGCTTTCTGAGTCCAGTAATGCTGAAATAGTGTTTCTGTTGAAATGAAGTGAAATCAAGCCCAAATCTGCTCAAAAGCTTTTCTCTCTATTAGAGAAAGCTGTTTCATTCAATATTCAGTGCAAATCTTGCCAAACTGAAACAAGCTTATGCCTTATGAAGTACAATGTTTTCTGCAATGCTGTAAGACAGTTTTTAATGTGTTAGAAGTTATATGCACAAAAACTTATGTTAGGACTTCAATGATCAAGATTGTCAGTTTACAGCTTTCTGAGTCCAGTAATGCTGAAATAGTGTTTCTGTTGAAATGAAGTGAAATCAAGCCCAAATCTGCTCAAAAGCTTTTCTCTCTATTAGATAAAGCTGTTTCATTCAGTATTCAGTGCAAATCTTGCCAAACTGAAACAAGCTTATGTCTTATGAAGTACAATGTTTTCTGCAATGCTGTAAGACAGTTTTTAATGTGTTAGAAGTTATATGCACAAAAACTTATGTTAGGACTTCAATGATCAAGATTGTCAGTTTACAGCTTTCTGAGTCCAGTAATGCTGAAATAGTGTTTCTGTTGAAATGAAGTGAAATCAAGCCCAAATCTGCTCAAAAGCTTTTCTCTCTATTAGATAAAGCTGTTTCATTCAGTATTCAGTGCAAATCTTGCCAAACTGAAACAAGCTTATGTCTTATGAAGTACAATGTTTTCTGCAATGCTGTAAGACAGTTTTTAATGTGTTAGAAGTTATATGCACAAAAACTAATGTTAGGACTTCAATGATCAAGATTGTCAGTTTACAGCTTTCTGAGTCCAGTAATGCTGAAATAGTGTTTCTGTTGAAATGAAGTGAAATCAAGCCCAAATCTGCTCAAAAGCTTTTCTCTCTATTAGATAAAGCTGTTTCATTCAGTATTCAGTGCAAATCTTGCCAAACTGAAACAAGCTTATGTCTTATGAAGTACAATGTTTTCTGCAATGCTGTAAGACAGCTTTTAATGTGTTAGAAGTTATATGCACAAAAACTTATGTTAGGACTTCAATGATCAAGATTGTCAGTTTACAGCTTTCTGAGTCCAGTAATGCTGAAATAGTGTTTCTGTTGAAATGAAGTGAAATCAAGCCCAAATCTGCTCAAAAGCTTTTCTCTCTATTAGATAAAGCTGTTTCATTCAGTATTCAGTGCAAATCTTGCCAAACTGAAACAAGCTTATGCCTTATGAAGTACAATGTTTTCTGCAATGCTGTAAGACAGTTTTTAATGTGTTAGAAGTTATATACACAAAAACTAATGTTAGGACTTCAATGATCAAGATTGTCAGTTTACAGCTTTCTGAGTCCAGTAATGTTGAAATAGTGTTTCTGTTCAAATGAAGTGAAATCAAGCCCAAATCTGCTCAAAAGCTTTTCTCTCTAATAGAGAATGCGGTTTCATGAGTATTTAGTGCAAATCTTGCCAAACTGAAACAAGCTTATGTCTTATGAAATGAAATGTTTTTTGCAATGCTGTAAGACAGTTTTTAATGTGTTAGAAGTTATATACACAAAAACTAATGTTAGAACTTCAATGATCAAGATTGGCAGTTTACAGCTTTCTGAGTCCAGTAATGCTGAAATAGTGTTTCTGTTGAAATGAAGTGAAATCAAGCCCAAATCTGCTCAAAAGCTTTTCTCTCTATTAGATAAACTGTTTCATTCAGTATTCAGTGCAAATCTTGCCAAACTGAAACAAGCTTATGTCTTATGAAGTACAATGTTTTCTGCAATGCTGTAAGACAGTTTTTAATGTGTTAGAAGTTATATGCACAAAATCTTATGTTAGGACTTCAATGATCAAGATTGTCAGTTTACAGCTTTCTGAGTCCAGTAATGCTGAAATAGTGTTTCTGTTCAAATGAAGTGAAATCAAGCCCAAATCTGCTCAAAAGCTTTTCTCTCTATTAGATAAAGCTGTTTCATTCAGTGTTCAGTGCAAATCTTGCCAAACTGAAACAAGCTTATGTCTTATGAAGTACAATGTTTTCTGCAATGCTGTAAGACAGTTTTTAATGTGTTAGAAGTTATATGCACAAAAACTAATGTTAGGACTTCAATGATCAAGATTGTCAGTTTACAGCTTTCTGAGTCCAGTAATGTTGAAATAGTGTTTCTGTTGAAATGAAGTGAAATCAAGCCCAAGTCTGCTCAAAAGCTTTTCTCTCTATTAGATAAAGCTGTTTCATTCAGTATTCAGTGCAAATCTTGCCAAACTGAAACAAGCTTATGCCTTATGAAGTACAATGTTTTCTGCAATGCTGTAAGACAGTTTTTAATGTGTTAGAAGTTATATGCACAAAAACTTATGTTAGGACTTCAATGATCAAGATTGTCAGTTTACAGCTTTCTGAGTCCAGTAATGCTGAAATAGTGTTTCTGTTCAAATGAAGTGAAATCAAGCCCAAATCTGCTCAAAAGCTTTTCTCTCTATTAGAGAAAGCTGTTTCATTCAGTATTCAGTGCAAATCTTGCCAAACTGAAACATGCTTATGTCTTATGAAATAAAATGTTTTCTGCAATGCTGTAAGACAGTTTTTAATGTGTTAGAAGTTATATACACAAAATCTAATGTTAGGACTGCAATGATCAAGATTGTCAGTTTACAGCTTTCTGAGTCCAGTAATGTTGAAATAGTGTTTCTGTTCAAATGAAGTGAAATCAAGCCCAAATCTGCTCAAAAGCTTTTCTCTCTATTAGAGAATGCTGTTTCATTCAATATTCAGTGCAAATCTTGCCAAACTGAAACAAGCGTATGCCTTATGAAGTACAATGTTTTCTGCAATGCTGTAAGACAGTTTTTAATGTGTTAGAAGTTATATGCACAAAAACTAATGTTAGGACTGCAATGATCAAGATTGTCAGTTTACAGCTTTCTGAGTCCAGTAATGCTGAAATAGTGTTTCTGTTGAAATGAAGTGAAATCAAGCCCAAATCTGCTCAAAAGCTTTTCTTTCTATTAGATAAAGCTGTTTCATTCAGTATTCAGTGCAAATCTTGCCAAACTGAAACAAGCTTATGTCTTATGAAGTACAATGTTTTCTGCAATGCTGTAAGACAGTTTTTAATGTGTTAGAAGTTATATGCACAAAAACTTATGTTAGGACTTCAATGATCAAGATTGTCAGTTTACAGCTTTCTGAGTCCAGTAATGCTGAAATAGTGTTTCTGTTGAAATGAAGTGAAATCAAGCCCAAATCTGCTCAAAAGCTTTTCTCTCTATTAGATAAAGCTGTTTCATTCAGTATTCAGTGCAAATCTTGCCAAACTGAAACAAGCTTATGTCTTATGAAGTACAATGTTTTCTGCAATGCTGTAAGACAGTTTTTAATGTGTTAGAAGTTATATGCACAAAAACTTATGTTAGGACTTCAATGATCAAGATTGTCAGTTTACAGCTTTCTGAGTCCAGTAATGCTGAAATAGTGTTTCTGTTGAAATGAAGTGAAATCAAGCCCAAATCTGCTCAAAAGCTTTTCTCTCTATTAGATAAAGCTGTTTCATTCAGTATTCAGTGCAAATCTTGCCAAACTGAAACAAGCTTATGTCTTATGAAGTACAATGTTTTCTGCAATGCTGTAAGACAGTTTTTAATGTGTTAGAAGTTATATGCACAAAAACTAATGTTAGGACTTCAATGATCAAGATTGTCAGTTTACAGCTTTCTGAGTCCAGTAATGCTGAAATAGTGTTTCTGTTGAAATGAAGTGAAATCAAGCCCAAATCTGCTCAAAAGCTTTTCTCTCTATTAGATAAAGCTGTTTCATTCAGTATTCAGTGCAAATCTTGCCAAACTGAAACAAGCTTATGCCTTATGAAGTACAATGTTTTCTGCAATGCTGTAAGACAGTTTTTAATGTGTTAGAAGTTATATGCACAAAAACTAATGTTAGGACTTCAATGATCAAGATTGTCAGTTTACAGCTTTCTGAGTCCAGTAATGCTGAAATAGTGTTTCTGTTGAAATGAAGTGAAATCAAGCCCAAATCTGCTCAAAAGCTTTTCTCTCTATTAGATAAAGCTGTTTCATTCAGTATTCAGTGCAAATCTTGCCAAACTGAAACAAGCTTATGTCTTATGAAGTACAATGTTTTCTGCAATGCTGTAAGACAGTTTTTAATGTGTTAGAAGTTATATGCACAAAAACTAATGTTAGGACTTCAATGATCAAGATTGTCAGTTTACAGCTTTCTGAGTCCAGTAATGCTGAAATAGTGTTTCTGTTGAAATGAAGTGAAATCAAGCCCAAATCTGCTCAAAAGCTTTTCTCTCTATTAGATAAAGCTGTTTCATTCAGTATTCAGTGCAAATCTTGCCAAACTGAAACAAGCTTATGTCTTATGAAGTACAATGTTTTCTGCAATGCTGTAAGACAGCTTTTAATGTGTTAGAAGTTATATGCACAAAAACTTATGTTAGGACTTCAATGATCAAGATTGTCAGTTTACAGCTTTCTGAGTTCAGTAATGCTGAAATAGTGTTTCTGTTGAAATGAAGTGAAATCAAGCCCAAATCTGCTCAAAAGCTTTTCTCTCTATTAGATAAAGCTGTTTCATTCAGTATTCAGTGCAAATCTTGCCAAACTGAAACAAGCTTATGTCTTATGAAGTACAATGTTTTCTGCAATGCTGTAAGACAGTTTTTAATGTGTTAGAAGTTATATGCACAAAAACTTATGTTAGAACTTCAATGATCAAGACTGTCAGTTTACAGCTTTCTGAGTCCAGTAATGCTGAAATAGTGTTTCTGTTGAAATGAAGTGAAATCAAGCCCAAGTCTGCTCAAAAGCTTTTCTCTCTATTAGATAAAGCTGTTTCATTCAGTATTCAGTGCAAATCTTGCCAAACTGAAACAAGCTTATGCCTTATGAAGTACAATGTTTTCTGCAATGCTGTAAGACAGTTTTTAATGTGTTAGAAGTTATATGCACAAAAACTTATGTTAGGACTTCAATGATCAAGATTGTCAGTTTACAGCTTTCTGAGTCCAGTAATGCTGAAATAGTGTTTCTGTTGAAATGAAGTGAAATCAAGCCCAAATCTGCTCAAAAGCTTTTCTCTCTATTAGATAAAGCTGTTTCATTCAGTATTCAGTGCAAATCTTGCCAAACTGAAACAAGCTTATGTCTTATGAAGTACAATGTTTTCTGCAATGCTGTAAGACAGCTTTTAATGTGTTAGAAGTTATATGCACAAAAACTTATGTTAAGGACTTCAATGATCAAGATTGTCAGTTTACAGCTTTCTGAGTCCAGTAATGCTGAAATAGTGTTTCTGTTGAAATGAAGTGAAATCAAGCCCAAATCTGCTCAAAAGCTTTTCTCTCTATTAGATAAAGCTGTTTCATTCAGTATTCAGTGCAAATCTTGCCAAACTGAAACAAGCTTATGCCTTATGAAGTACAATGTTTTCTGCAATGCTGTAAGACAGTTTTTAATGTGTTAGAAGTTATATGCACAAAAACTAATGTTAGGACTGCAATGATCAAGATTGTCAGTTTACAGCTTTCTGAGTCCAGTAATGTTGAAATAGTGTTTCTGTTCAAATGAAGTGAAATCAAGCCCAAATCTGCTCAAAAGCTTTTCTCTCTATTAGAGAAAGCTGTTTCATTCAGTATTCAGTGCAAATCTTGCCAAACTGAAACAAGCTTATGTGTTATGAAGTACAATGTTTTCTGCAATGCTGTAAGACAGTTTTTAATGTGTTAGAAGTTATATGCACAAAAACTTATGTTAGGACTTCAATGATCAAGATTGTCAGTTTACAGCTTTCTGAGTCCAGTAATGCTGAAATAGTGTTTCTGTTGAAATGAAGTGAAATCAAGCCCAAATCTGCTCAAAAGCTTTTCTCTCTATTAGATAAAGCTGTTTCATTCAGTATTCAGTGCAAATCTTGCCAAACTGAAACAAGCTTATGTCTTATGAAGTACAATGTTTTCTGCAATGCTGTAAGACAGCTTTTAATGTGTTAGAAGTTATATGCACAAAAACTTATGTTAGGACTTCAATGATCAAGATTGTCAGTTTACAGCTTTCTGAGTCCAGTAATGCTGAAATAGTGTTTCTGTTGAAATGAAGTGAAATCAAGCCCAAGTCTGCTCAAAAGCTTTTCTCTCTATTAGATAAAGCTGTTTCATTCAGTATTCAGTGCAAATCTTGCCAAACTGAAACAAGCTTATGCCTTATGAAGTACAATGTTTTCTGCAATGCTGTAAGACAGTTTTTAATGTGTTAGAAGTTATATGCACAAAAACTTATGTTAGGACTTCAATGATCAAGATTGTCAGTTTACAGCTTTCTGAGTCCAGTAATGCTGAAATAGTGTTTCTGTTCAAATGAAGTGAAATCAAGCCCAAATCTGCTCAAAAGCTTTTCTCTCTATTAGAGAAAGCTGTTTCATTCAGTATTCAGTGCAAATCTTGCCAAACTGAAACATGCTTATGTCTTATGAAATAAAATGTTTTCTGCAATGCTGTAAGACAGTTTTTAATGTGTTAGAAGTTATATACACAAAATCTAATGTTAGGACTGCAATGATCAAGATTGTCAGTTTACAGCTTTCTGAGTCCAGTAATGTTGAAATAGTGTTTCTGTTCAAATGAAGTGAAATCAAGCCCAAATCTGCTCAAAAGCTTTTCTCTCTATTAGAGAATGCTGTTTCATTCAATATTCAGTGCAAATCTTGCCAAACTGAAACAAGCGTATGCCTTATGAAGTACAATGTTTTCTGCAATGCTGTAAGACAGTTTTTAATGTGTTAGAAGTTATATGCACAAAAACTAATGTTAGGACTGCAATGATCAAGATTGTCAGTTTACAGCTTTCTGAGTCCAGTAATGTTGAAATAGTGTTTCTGTTCAAATGAAGTGAAATCAAGCCCAAATCTGCTCAAAAGCTTTTCTCTCTATTAGATAAAGCTGTTTCATTCAGTATTCAGTGCAAATCTTGCCAAACTGAAACAAGCTTATGTGTTATGAAGTACAATGTTTTCTGCAATGCTGTAAGACAGTTTTTAATGTGTTAGAAGTTATATGCACAAAAACTTATGTTAGGACTTCAATGATCAAGATTGTCAGTTTACAGCTTTCTGAGTCCAGTAATGCTGAAATAGTGTTTCTGTTGAAATGAAGTGAAATCAAGCCCAAATCTGCTCAAAAGCTTTTCTTTCTATTAGATAAAGCTGTTTCATTCAGTATTCAGTGCAAATCTTGCCAAACTGAAACAAGCTTATGTCTTATGAAGTACAATGTTTTCTGCAATGCTGTAAGACAGCTTTTAATGTGTTAGAAGTTATATGCACAAAAACTTATGTTAGGACTTCAATGATCAAGATTGTCAGTTTACAGCTTTCTGAGTCCAGTAATGCTGAAATAGTGTTTCTGTTGAAATGAAGTGAAATCAAGCCCAAATCTGCTCAAAAGCTTTTCTCTCTATTAGATAAAGCTGTTTCATTCAGTATTCAGTGCAAATCTTGCCAAACTGAAACAAGCTTATGCCTTATGAAGTACAATGTTTTCTGCAATGCTGTAAGACAGTTTTTAATGTGTTAGAAGTTATATGCACAAAAACTAATGTTAGGACTGCAATGATCAAGATTGTCAGTTTACAGCTTTCTGAGTCCAGTAATGTTGAAATAGTGTTTCTGTTCAAATGAAGTGAAATCAAGCCCAAATCTGCTCAAAAGCTTTTCTCTCTATTAGAGAAAGCTGTTTCATTCAATATTCAGTGCAAATCTTGCCAAACTGAAACAAGCTTATGTCTTATGAAGTACAATGTTTTCTGCAATGCTGTAAGACAGTTTTTAATGTGTTAGAATTTATATGCACAAAATCTTATGTTAGGACTTCAATGATCAAGATTGTCAGTTTACAGTTTTCTGAGTCCAGTAATGCTGAAATAGTGTTTCTGTTGAAATGAAGTGAAATCAAGCCCAAATCTGCTCAAAAGCTTTTCTCTCTATTAGATAAAGCTGTTTCATTCAGTATTCAGTGCAAATCTTGCCAAAATGAAACAAGCTTATGCCTTATGAAGTACAATGTTTTCTGCAATGCTGTAAGACAGTTTTTAATGTGTTAGAAGTTATATGCACAAAAACTAATGTTAGGACTTCAATGATCAAGATTGTCAGTTTACAGCTTTCTGAGTCCAGTAATGTTGAAATAGTGTTTCTGTTCAAATGAAGTGAAATCAAGCCCAAGTCTGCTCAAAAGCTTTTCTCTCTATTAGATAAAGCTGTTTCATTCAGTATTCAGTGCAAATCTTGCCAAACTGAAACAAGCTTATGCCTTATGAAGTACAATGTTTTCTGCAATGCTGTAAGACAGTTTTTAATGTGTTAGAAGTTATATGCACAAAATCTTATGTTAGGACTTCAATGATCAAGATTGTCAGTTTACAGCTTTCTGAGTCCAGTAATGCTGAAATAGTGTTTCTGTTGAAATGAAGTGAAATCAAGCCCAAATCCGCTCAAAAGCTTTTCTCTCTATTAGATAAAGCTGTTTCATTCAGTATTCAGTGCAAATCTTGCCAAACTGAAACAAGCTTATGTCTTATGAAGTACAATGTTTTCTGCAATGCTGTAAGACAGTTTTTAATGTGTTAGAAGTTATATGCACAAAAACTAATGTTAGGACTTCAATGATCAAGATTGTCAGTTTACAGCTTTCTGAGTCCAGTAATGCTGAAATAGTGTTTCTGTTGAAATGAAGTGAAATCAAGCCCAAATCTGCTCAAAAGCTTTTCTCTCTATTAGATAAAGCTGTTTCATTCAGTATTCAGTGCAAATCTTGCCAAACTGAAACAAGCTTATGTCTTATGAAGTACAATGTTTTCTGCAATGCTGTAAGACAGCTTTTAATGAGTTAGAAGTTATATGCACAAAAACTTATGTTAGGACTTCAATGATCAAGATTGTCAGTTTACAGCTTTCTGAGTTCAGTAATGCTGAAATAGTGTTTCTGTTGAAATGAAGTGAAATCAAGCCCAAATCTGCTCAAAAGCTTTTCTCTCTATTAGATAAAGCTGTTTCATTCAGTATTCAGTGCAAATCTTGCCAAACTGAAACAAGCTTATGTCTTATGAAGTACAATGTTTTCTGCAATGCTGTAAGACAGTTTTTAATGTGTTAGAAGTTATATGCACAAAAACTTATGTTAGAACTTCAATGATCAAGACTGTCAGTTTACAGCTTTCTGAGTCCAGTAATGCTGAAATAGTGTTTCTGTTGAAATGAAGTGAAATCAAGCCCAAATCTGCTCAAAAGCTTTTCTCTCTATTAGATAAAGCTGTTTCATTCAGTATTCAGTGCAAATCTTGCCAAACTGAAACAAGCTTATGCCTTATGAAGTACAATGTTTTCTGCAATGCTGTAAGACAGTTTTTAATGTGTTAGAAGTTATATGCACAAAAACTTATGTTAGGACTTCAATGATCAAGATTGTCAGTTTACAGCTTTCTGAGTCCAGTAATGCTGAAATAGTGTTTCTGTTCAAATGAAGTGAAATCAAGCCCAAATCTGCTCAAAAGCTTTTCTCTCTAATAGAGAATGCGGTTTCATGAGTATTTAGTGCAAATCTTGCCAAACTGAAACAAGCTTATGTCTTATGAAATGAAATGTTTTTTGCAATGCTGTAAGACAGTTTTTAATGTGTTAGAAGTTATATACACAAAAACTAATGTTAGAACTTCAATGATCAAGATTGGCAGTTTACAGCTTTCTGAGTCCAGTAATGTTGAAATAGTGTTTCTGTTCAAATGAAGTGAAATCAAGCCCAAATCTGCTCAAAAGCTTTTCTCTCTATTAGATAAAGCTGTTTCATTCAATATTCAGTGCAAATCTTGCCAAACTGAAACAAGCTTATGTCTTATGAAGTACAATGTTTTCTGCAATGCTGTAAGACAGTTTTTAATGTGTTAGAAGTTATATGCACAAAAACTTATGTTAGAACTTCAATGATCAAGACTGTCAGTTTACAGCTTTCTGAGTCCAGTAATGCTGAAATAGTGTTTCTGTTGAAATGAAGTGAAATCAAGCCCAAATCTGCTCAAAAGCTTTTCTCTCTATTAGATAAAGCTGTTTCATTCAGTATTCAGTGCAAATCTTGCCAAACTGAAACAAGCTTATGCCTTATGAAGTACAATGTTTTCTGCAATGCTGTAAGACAGTTTTTAATGTGTTAGAAGTTATATGCACAAAAACTTATGTTAGGACTTCAATGATCAAGATTGTCAGTTTACAGCTTTCTGAGTCCAGTAATGCTGAAATAGTGTTTCTGTTGAAATGAAGTGAAATCAAGCCCAAATCTGCTCAAAAGCTTTTCTTTCTATTAGATAAAGCTGTTTCATTCAGTATTCAGTGCAAATCTTGCCAAACTGAAACAAGCTTATGTCTTATGAAGTACAATGTTTTCTGCAATGCTGTAAGACAGCTTTTAATGTGTTAGAAGTTATATGCACAAAAACTTATGTTAGGACTTCAATGATCAAGATTGTCAGTTTACAGCTTTCTGAGTCCAGTAATGCTGAAATAGTGTTTCTGTTGAAATGAAGTGAAATCAAGCCCAAATCTGCTCAAAAGCTTTTCTCTCTATTAGATAAAGCTGTTTCATTCAGTATTCAGTGCAAATCTTGCCAAACTGAAACAAGCTTATGCCTTATGAAGTACAATGTTTTCTGCAATGCTGTAAGACAGTTTTTAATGTGTTAGAAGTTATATGCACAAAAACTAATGTTAGGACTGCAATGATCAAGATTGTCAGTTTACAGCTTTCTGAGTCCAGTAATGTTGAAATAGTGTTTCTGTTCAAATGAAGTGAAATCAAGCCCAAATCTGCTCAAAAGCTTTTCTCTCTATTAGAGAAAGCTGTTTCATTCAATATTCAGTGCAAATCTTGCCAAACTGAAACAAGCTTATGTCTTATGAAGTACAATGTTTTCTGCAATGCTGTAAGACAGTTTTTAATGTGTTAGAATTTATATGCACAAAATCTTATGTTAGGACTTCAATGATCAAGATTGTCAGTTTACAGTTTTCTGAGTCCAGTAATGCTGAAATAGTGTTTCTGTTGAAATGAAGTGAAATCAAGCCCAAATCTGCTCAAAAGCTTTTCTCTCTATTAGATAAAGCTGTTTCATTCAGTATTCAGTGCAAATCTTGCCAAAATGAAACAAGCTTATGCCTTATGAAGTACAATGTTTTCTGCAATGCTGTAAGACAGTTTTTAATGTGTTAGAAGTTATATGCACAAAAACTAATGTTAGGACTTCAATGATCAAGATTGTCAGTTTACAGCTTTCTGAGTCCAGTAATGTTGAAATAGTGTTTCTGTTCAAATGAAGTGAAATCAAGCCCAAGTCTGCTCAAAAGCTTTTCTCTCTATTAGATAAAGCTGTTTCATTCAGTATTCAGTGCAAATCTTGCCAAACTGAAACAAGCTTATGCCTTATGAAGTACAATGTTTTCTGCAATGCTGTAAGACAGTTTTTAATGTGTTAGAAGTTATATGCACAAAATCTTATGTTAGGACTTCAATGATCAAGATTGTCAGTTTACAGCTTTCTGAGTCCAGTAATGCTGAAATAGTGTTTCTGTTGAAATGAAGTGAAATCAAGCCCAAATCCGCTCAAAAGCTTTTCTCTCTATTAGATAAAGCTGTTTCATTCAGTATTCAGTGCAAATCTTGCCAAACTGAAACAAGCTTATGTCTTATGAAGTACAATGTTTTCTGCAATGCTGTAAGACAGTTTTTAATGTGTTAGAAGTTATATGCACAAAAACTAATGTTAGGACTTCAATGATCAAGATTGTCAGTTTACAGCTTTCTGAGTCCAGTAATGCTGAAATAGTGTTTCTGTTGAAATGAAGTGAAATCAAGCCCAAATCTGCTCAAAAGCTTTTCTCTCTATTAGATAAAGCTGTTTCATTCAGTATTCAGTGCAAATCTTGCCAAACTGAAACAAGCTTATGTCTTATGAAGTACAATGTTTTCTGCAATGCTGTAAGACAGCTTTTAATGAGTTAGAAGTTATATGCACAAAAACTTATGTTAGGACTTCAATGATCAAGATTGTCAGTTTACAGCTTTCTGAGTTCAGTAATGCTGAAATAGTGTTTCTGTTGAAATGAAGTGAAATCAAGCCCAAATCTGCTCAAAAGCTTTTCTCTCTATTAGATAAAGCTGTTTCATTCAGTATTCAGTGCAAATCTTGCCAAACTGAAACAAGCTTATGTCTTATGAAGTACAATGTTTTCTGCAATGCTGTAAGACAGTTTTTAATGTGTTAGAAGTTATATGCACAAAAACTTATGTTAGAACTTCAATGATCAAGACTGTCAGTTTACAGCTTTCTGAGTCCAGTAATGCTGAAATAGTGTTTCTGTTGAAATGAAGTGAAATCAAGCCCAAATCTGCTCAAAAGCTTTTCTCTCTATTAGATAAAGCTGTTTCATTCAGTATTCAGTGCAAATCTTGCCAAACTGAAACAAGCTTATGCCTTATGAAGTACAATGTTTTCTGCAATGCTGTAAGACAGTTTTTAATGTGTTAGAAGTTATATGCACAAAAACTTATGTTAGGACTTCAATGATCAAGATTGTCAGTTTACAGCTTTCTGAGTCCAGTAATGCTGAAATAGTGTTTCTGTTCAAATGAAGTGAAATCAAGCCCAAATCTGCTCAAAAGCTTTTCTCTCTAATAGAGAATGCGGTTTCATGAGTATTTAGTGCAAATCTTGCCAAACTGAAACAAGCTTATGTCTTATGAAATGAAATGTTTTTTGCAATGCTGTAAGACAGTTTTTAATGTGTTAGAAGTTATATACACAAAAACTAATGTTAGAACTTCAATGATCAAGATTGGCAGTTTACAGCTTTCTGAGTCCAGTAATGTTGAAATAGTGTTTCTGTTCAAATGAAGTGAAATCAAGCCCAAATCTGCTCAAAAGCTTTTCTCTCTATTAGAGAAAGCTGTTTCATTCAATATTCAGTGCAAATCTTGCCAAACTGAAACAAGCTTATGCCTTATGAAATACAATGTTTTCTGCAATGCTGTAAGACAGTTTTTAATGTGTTAGAAGTTATATGCACAAAATCTTATGTTAGGACTTCAATGATCAAGATTGTCAGTTTACAGCTTTCTGAGTCCAGTAATGCTGAAATAGTGTTTCTGTTCAAATGAAGTGAAATCAAGCCCAAATCTGCTCAAAAGCTTTTCTCTCTATTAGATAAAGCTGTTTCATTCAGTGTTCAGTGCAAATCTTGCCAAACTGAAACAAGCTTATGTCTTATGAAGTACAATGTTTTCTGCAATGCTGTAAGACAGTTTTTAATGTGTTAGAAGTTATATGCACAAAAACTAATGTTAGGACTTCAATGATCAAGATTGTCAGTTTACAGCTTTCTGAGTCCAGTAATGCTGAAATAGTGTTTCTGTTGAAATGAAGTGAAATCAAGCCCAAGTCTGCTCAAAAGCTTTTCTCTCTATTAGATAAAGCTGTTTCATTCAGTATTCAGTGCAAATCTTGCCAAACTGAAACAAGCTTATGCCTTATGAAGTACAATGTTTTCTGCAATGCTGTAAGACAGTTTTTAATGTGTTAGAAGTTATATGCACAAAAACTTATGTTAGGACTTCAATGATCAAGATTGTCAGTTTACAGCTTTCTGAGTCCAGTAATGCTGAAATAGTGTTTCTGTTCAAATGAAGTGAAATCAAGCCCAAATCTGCTCAAAAGCTTTTCTCTCTAATAGAGAATGCGGTTTCATTGAGTATTCAGTGCAAATCTTGCCAAACTGAAACAAGCTTATGTCTTATGAAATGAAATGTTTTTTGCAATGCTGTAAGACAGTTTTTAATGTGTTAGAAGTTATATACACAAAAACTAATGTTAGAACTTCAATGATCAAGATTGGCAGTTTACAGCTTTCTGAGTCCAGTAATGTTGAAATAGTGTTTCTGTTCAAATGAAGTGAAATCAAGCCCAAATCTGCTCAAAAGCTTTTCTCTCTATTAGAGAAAGCTGTTTCATTCAATATTCAGTGCAAATCTTGCCAAACTGAAAAAAGCTTATGCCTTATGAAGTACAATGTTTTCTGCAATGCTATAAGACAGTTTTTAATGTGTTAGAAGTTATATGCACAAAAACTAATGTTAGGACTGCAATGATCAAGATTGTCAGTTTACAGCTTTCTGAGTCCAGTAATGTTGAAATAGTGTTTCTGTTCAAATGAAGTGAAATCAAGCCCAAATCTGCTCAAAAGCTTTTCTCTCTATTAGAGAAAGCTGTTTCATTCAAAATTCCGTGCAAATCTTGCCAAACTGAAACAAGCTTATGTCTTATGAAGTACAATGTTTTCTGCAATGCTGTAAGACAGTTTTTAATGTGTTAGAAGTTATATGCACAAAATCTTATGTTAGGACTTCAATGATCAAGATTGTCAGTTTACAGCTTTCTGAGTCCAGTAATGATGAAATAGTGTTTCTGTTGAAATGAAGTGAAATCAAGCCCAAATCTGCTCAAAAGCTTTTCTCTCTATTAGAGAAAGCTGTTTCATTCAATATTCAGTGCAAATCTTGCCAAACTGAAACAAGCTTATGCCTTATGAAGTACAATGTTTTCTGCAATGCTGTAAGACAGTTTTTAATGTGTTAGAAGTTATATGCACAAAAACTTATGTTAGGACTTCAATGATCAAGATTGTCAGTTTACAGCTTTCTGAGTCCAGTAATGCTGAAATAGTGTTTCTGTTGAAATGAAGTGAAATCAAGCCCAAATCTGCTCAAAAGCTTTTCTCTCTATTAGATAAAGCTGTTTCATTCAGTATTCAGTGCAAATCTTGCCAAACTGAAACAAGCTTATGTCTTATGAAGTACAATGTTTTCTGCAATGCTGTAAGACAGCTTTTAATGTGTTAGAAGTTATATGCACAAAAACTTATGTTAAGGACTTCAATGATCAAGATTGTCAGTTTACAGCTTTCTGAGTCCAGTAATGCTGAAATAGTGTTTCTGTTGAAATGAAGTGAAATCAAGCCCAAATCTGCTCAAAAGCTTTTCTCTCTATTAGATAAAGCTGTTTCATTCAGTATTCAGTGCAAATCTTGCCAAACTGAAACAAGCTTATGCCTTATGAAGTACAATGTTTTCTGCAATGCTGTAAGACAGTTTTTAATGTGTTAGAAGTTATATGCACAAAAACTAATGTTAGGACTGCAATGATCAAGATTGTCAGTTTACAGCTTTCTGAGTCCAGTAATGTTGAAATAGTGTTTCTGTTCAAATGAAGTGAAATCAAGCCCAAATCTGCTCAAAAGCTTTTCTCTCTATTAGAGAAAGCTGTTTCATTCAGTATTCAGTGCAAATCTTGCCAAACTGAAACAAGCTTATGTGTTATGAAGTACAATGTTTTCTGCAATGCTGTAAGACAGTTTTTAATGTGTTAGAAGTTATATGCACAAAAACTTATGTTAGGACTTCAATGATCAAGATTGTCAGTTTACAGCTTTCTGAGTCCAGTAATGCTGAAATAGTGTTTCTGTTGAAATGAAGTGAAATCAAGCCCAAATCTGCTCAAAAGCTTTTCTCTCTATTAGATAAAGCTGTTTCATTCAGTATTCAGTGCAAATCTTGCCAAACTGAAACAAGCTTATGTCTTATGAAGTACAATGTTTTCTGCAATGCTGTAAGACAGCTTTTAATGTGTTAGAAGTTATATGCACAAAAACTTATGTTAGGACTTCAATGATCAAGATTGTCAGTTTACAGCTTTCTGAGTCCAGTAATGCTGAAATAGTGTTTCTGTTGAAATGAAGTGAAATCAAGCCCAAGTCTGCTCAAAAGCTTTTCTCTCTATTAGATAAAGCTGTTTCATTCAGTATTCAGTGCAAATCTTGCCAAACTGAAACAAGCTTATGCCTTATGAAGTACAATGTTTTCTGCAATGCTGTAAGACAGTTTTTAATGTGTTAGAAGTTATATGCACAAAAACTTATGTTAGGACTTCAATGATCAAGATTGTCAGTTTACAGCTTTCTGAGTCCAGTAATGCTGAAATAGTGTTTCTGTTCAAATGAAGTGAAATCAAGCCCAAATCTGCTCAAAAGCTTTTCTCTCTATTAGAGAAAGCTGTTTCATTCAGTATTCAGTGCAAATCTTGCCAAACTGAAACATGCTTATGTCTTATGAAATAAAATGTTTTCTGCAATGCTGTAAGACAGTTTTTAATGTGTTAGAAGTTATATACACAAAATCTAATGTTAGGACTGCAATGATCAAGATTGTCAGTTTACAGCTTTCTGAGTCCAGTAATGTTGAAATAGTGTTTCTGTTCAAATGAAGTGAAATCAAGCCCAAATCTGCTCAAAAGCTTTTCTCTCTATTAGAGAATGCTGTTTCATTCAATATTCAGTGCAAATCTTGCCAAACTGAAACAAGCGTATGCCTTATGAAGTACAATGTTTTCTGCAATGCTGTAAGACAGTTTTTAATGTGTTAGAAGTTATATGCACAAAAACTAATGTTAGGACTGCAATGATCAAGATTGTCAGTTTACAGCTTTCTGAGTCCAGTAATGTTGAAATAGTGTTTCTGTTCAAATGAAGTGAAATCAAGCCCAAATCTGCTCAAAAGCTTTTCTCTCTATTAGATAAAGCTGTTTCATTCAGTATTCAGTGCAAATCTTGCCAAACTGAAACAAGCTTATGTGTTATGAAGTACAATGTTTTCTGCAATGCTGTAAGACAGTTTTTAATGTGTTAGAAGTTATATGCACAAAAACTTATGTTAGGACTTCAATGATCAAGATTGTCAGTTTACAGCTTTCTGAGTCCAGTAATGCTGAAATAGTGTTTCTGTTGAAATGAAGTGAAATCAAGCCCAAATCTGCTCAAAAGCTTTTCTTTCTATTAGATAAAGCTGTTTCATTCAGTATTCAGTTAAATCTTGCCAAACTGAAACAAGCTTATGTCTTATGAAGTACAATGTTTTCTGCAATGCTGTAAGACAGCTTTTAATGTGTTAGAAGTTATATGCACAAAAACTTATGTTAGGACTTCAATGATCAAGATTGTCAGTTTACAGCTTTCTGAGTCCAGTAATGCTGAAATAGTGTTTCTGTTGAAATGAAGTGAAATCAAGCCCAAATCTGCTCAAAAGCTTTTCTCTCTATTAGATAAAGCTGTTTCATTCAGTATTCAGTGCAAATCTTGCCAAACTGAAACAAGCTTATGCCTTATGAAGTACAATGTTTTCTGCAATGCTGTAAGACAGTTTTTAATGTGTTAGAAGTTATATGCACAAAAACTAATGTTAGGACTGCAATGATCAAGATTGTCAGTTTACAGCTTTCTGAGTCCAGTAATGTTGAAATAGTGTTTCTGTTCAAATGAAGTGAAATCAAGCCCAAATCTGCTCAAAAGCTTTTCTCTCTATTAGAGAAAGCTGTTTCATTCAATATTCAGTGCAAATCTTGCCAAACTGAAACAAGCTTATGTCTTATGAAGTACAATGTTTTCTGCAATGCTGTAAGACAGTTTTTAATGTGTTAGAATTTATATGCACAAAATCTTATGTTAGGACTTCAATGATCAAGATTGTCAGTTTACAGTTTTCTGAGTCCAGTAATGCTGAAATAGTGTTTCTGTTGAAATGAAGTGAAATCAAGCCCAAATCTGCTCAAAAGCTTTTCTCTCTATTAGATAAAGCTGTTTCATTCAGTATTCAGTGCAAATCTTGCCAAACTGAAACAAGCTTATGCCTTATGAAGTACAATGTTTTCTGCAATGCTGTAAGACAGTTTTTAATGTGTTAGAAGTTATATGCACAAAAACTAATGTTAGGACTTCAATGATCAAGATTGTCAGTTTACAGCTTTCTGAGTCCAGTAATGTTGAAATAGTGTTTCTGTTCAAATGAAGTGAAATCAAGCCCAAGTCTGCTCAAAAGCTTTTCTCTCTATTAGATAAAGCTGTTTCATTCAGTATTCAGTGCAAATCTTGCCAAACTGAAACAAGCTTATGCCTTATGAAGTACAATGTTTTCTGCAATGCTGTAAGACAGTTTTTAATGTGTTAGAAGTTATATGCACAAAATCTTATGTTAGGACTTCAATGATCAAGATTGTCAGTTTACAGCTTTCTGAGTCCAGTAATGCTGAAATAGTGTTTCTGTTGAAATGAAGTGAAATCAAGCCCAAATCTGCTCAAAAGCTTTTCTCTCTATTAGATAAAGCTGTTTCATTCAGTATTCAGTGCAAATCTTGCCAAACTGAAACAAGCTTATGTCTTATGAAGTACAATGTTTTCTGCAATGCTGTAAGACAGTTTTTAATGTGTTAGAAGTTATATGCACAAAAACTAATGTTAGGACTTCAATGATCAAGATTGTCAGTTTACAGCTTTCTGAGTCCAGTAATGCTGAAATAGTGTTTCTGTTGAAATGAAGTGAAATCAAGCCCAAATCTGCTCAAAAGCTTTTCTCTCTATTAGATAAAGCTGTTTCATTCAGTATTCAGTGCAAATCTTGCCAAACTGAAACAAGCTTATGCCTTATGAAGTACAATGTTTTCTGCAATGCTGTAAGACAGTTTTTAATGTGTTAGAAGTTATATGCACAAAAACTTATGTTAGGACTTCAATGATCAAGATTGTCAGTTTACAGCTTTCTGAGTCCAGTAATGCTGAAATAGTGTTTCTGTTCAAATGAAGTGAAATCAAGCCCAAATCTGCTCAAAAGCTTTTCTCTCTAATAGAGAATGCGGTTTCATTGAGTATTCAGTGCAAATCTTGCCAAACTGAAACAAGCTTATGTCTTATGAAATGAAATGTTTTTTGCAATGCTGTAAGACAGTTTTTAATGTGTTAGAAGTTATATACACAAAAACTAATGTTAGAACTTCAATGATCAAGATTGGCAGTTTACAGCTTTCTGAGTCCAGTAATGTTGAAATAGTGTTTCTGTTCAAATGAAGTGAAATCACGCCCAAATCTGCTCAAAAGCTTTTCTCTCTATTAGAGAAAGCTGTTTCATTCAATATTCAGTGCAAATCTTGCCAAACTGAAACAAGCTTATGCCTTATGAAGTACAATGTTTTCTGCAATGCTATAAGACAGTTTTTAATGTGTTAGAAGTTATATGCACAAAAACTAATGTTAGGACTGCAATGATCAAGATTGTCAGTTTACAGCTTTCTGAGTCCAGTAATGTTGAAATAGTGTTTCTGTTCAAATGAAGTGAAATCAAGCCCAAATCTGCTCAAAAGCTTTTCTCTCTATTAGAGAAAGCTGTTTCATTCAATATTCCGTGCAAATCTTGCCAAACTGAAACAAGCTTATGTCTTATGAAGTACAATGTTTTCTGCAATGCTGTAAGACAGTTTTTAATGTGTTAGAAGTTATATGCACAAAATCTTATGTTAGGACTTCAATGATCAAGATTGTCAGTTTACAGCTTTCTGAGTCCAGTAATGCTGAAATAGTGTTTCTGTTGAAATGAAGTGAAATCAAGCCCAAATCTGCTCAAAAGCTTTTCTCTCTATTAGAGAAAGCTGTTTCATTCAATATTCAGTGCAAATCTTGCCAAACTGAAACAAGCTTATGCCTTATGAAGTACAATGTTTTCTGCAATGCTGTAAGACAGTTTTTAATGTGTTAGAAGTTATATGCACAAAAACTAATGTTAGGACTGCAATGATCAAGATTGTCAGTTTACAGCTTTCTGAGTCCAGTAATGTTGAAATAGTGTTTCTGTTCAAATGAAGTGAAATCAAGCCCAAATCTGCTCAAAAGCTTTTCTCTCTATTAGATAAAGCTGTTTCATTCAGTATTCAGTGCAAATCTTGCCAAACTGAAACAAGCTTATGTGTTATGAAGTACAATGTTTTCTGCAATGCTGTAAGACAGTTTTTAATGTGTTAGAAGTTATATGCACAAAAACTTATGTTAGGACTTCAATGATCAAGATTGTCAGTTTACAGCTTTCTGAGTCCAGTAATGCTGAAATAGTGTTTCTGTTGAAATGAAGTGAAATCAAGCCCAAATCTGCTCAAAAGCTTTTCTCTCTATTAGATAAAGCTGTTTCATTCAGTATTCAGTGCAAATCTTGCCAAACTGAAACAAGCTTATGTCTTATGAAGTACAATGTTTTCTGCAATGCTGTAAGACAGCTTTTAATGTGTTAGAAGTTATATGCACAAAAACTTATGTTAAGGACTTCAATGATCAAGATTGTCAGTTTACAGCTTTCTGAGTCCAGTAATGCTGAAATAGTGTTTCTGTTGAAATGAAGTGAAATCAAGCCCAAATCTGCTCAAAAGCTTTTCTCTCTATTAGATAAAGCTGTTTCATTCAGTATTCAGTGCAAATCTTGCCAAACTGAAACAAGCTTATGCCTTATGAAGTACAATGTTTTCTGCAATGCTGTAAGACAGTTTTTAATGTGTTAGAAGTTATATGCACAAAAACTAATGTTAGGACTGCAATGATCAAGATTGTCAGTTTACAGCTTTCTGAGTCCAGTAATGTTGAAATAGTGTTTCTGTTCAAATGAAGTGAAATCAAGCCCAAATCTGCTCAAAAGCTTTTCTCTCTATTAGAGAAAGCTGTTTCATTCAGTATTCAGTGCAAATCTTGCCAAACTGAAACAAGCTTATGTGTTATGAAGTACAATGTTTTCTGCAATGCTGTAAGACAGTTTTTAATGTGTTAGAAGTTATATGCACAAAAACTTATGTTAGGACTTCAATGATCAAGATTGTCAGTTTACAGCTTTCTGAGTCCAGTAATGCTGAAATAGTGTTTCTGTTGAAATGAAGTGAAATCAAGCCCAAATCTGCTCAAAAGCTTTTCTCTCTATTAGATAAAGCTGTTTCATTCAGTATTCAGTGCAAATCTTGCCAAACTGAAACAAGCTTATGTCTTATGAAGTACAATGTTTTCTGCAATGCTGTAAGACAGCTTTTAATGTGTTAGAAGTTATATGCACAAAAACTTATGTTAGGACTTCAATGATCAAGATTGTCAGTTTACAGCTTTCTGAGTCCAGTAATGCTGAAATAGTGTTTCTGTTGAAATGAAGTGAAATCAAGCCCAAATCTGCTCAAAAGCTTTTCTCTCTATTAGATAAAGCTGTTTCATTCAGTATTCAGTGCAAATCTTGCCAAACTGAAACAAGCTTATGCCTTATGAAGTACAATGTTTTCTGCAATGCTGTAAGACAGTTTTTAATGTGTTAGAAGTTATATGCACAAAAACTAATGTTTAGGACTGCAATGATCAAGATTGTCAGTTTACAGCTTTCTGAGTCCAGTAATGTTGAAATAGTGTTTCTGTTCAAATGAAGTGAAATCAAGCCCAAATCTGCTCAAAAGCTTTTCTCTCTATTAGAGAAAGCTGTTTCATTCAATATTCAGTGCAAATCTTGCCAAACTGAAACAAGCTTATGTCTTATGAAGTACAATGTTTTCTGCAATGCTGTAAGACAGTTTTTAATGTGTTAGAATTTATATGCACAAAATCTTATGTTAGGACTTCAATGATCAAGATTGTCAGTTTACAGTTTTCTGAGTCCAGTAATGCTGAAATAGTGTTTCTGTTGAAATGAAGTGAAATCAAGCCCAAATCTGCTCAAAAGCTTTTCTCTCTATTAGATAAAGCTGTTTCATTCAGTATTCAGTGCAAATCTTGCCAAACTGAAACAAGCGTATGCCTTATGAAGTACAATGTTTTCTGCAATGCTGTAAGACAGTTTTTAATGTGTTAGAAGTTATATGCACAAAAACTAATGTTAGGACTGCAATGATCAAGATTGTCAGTTTACAGCTTTCTGAGTCCAGTAATGTTGAAATAGTGTTTCTGTTCAAATGAAGTGAAATCAAGCCCAAATCTGCTCAAAAGCTTTTCTCTCTAATAGAGAATGCGGTTTCATGAGTATTTAGTGCAAATCTTGCCAAACTGAAACAAGCTTACGTCTTATGAAATGAAATGTTTTATGCAATGCTGTAAGACAGTTTTTAATGTGTTAGAAGTTATATACACAAAAACTAATGTTAGAACTTCAATGATCAAGATTGGCAGTTTACAGCTTTCTGAGTCCAGTAATGTTGAAATAGTGTTTCTGTTCAAATGAAGTGAAATCAAGCCCAAATCTGCTCAAAAGCTTTTCTCTCTATTAGAGAAAGCTGTTTCATTCAATATTCAGTGCAAATCTTGCCAAACTGAAACAAGCTTATGCCTTATGAAGTACAATGTTTTCTGCAATGCTGTAAGACAGTTTTTAATGTGTTAGAAGTTATATGCACAAAATCTTATGTTAGGACTTCAATGATCAAGATTGTCAGTTTACAGCTTTCTGAGTCCAGTAATGCTGAAATAGTGTTTCTGTTGAAATGAAGTGAAATCAAGCCCAAATCTGCTCAAAAGCTTTTCTCTCTATTAGATAAAGCTGTTTCATTCAGTATTCAGTGCAAATCTTGCCAAACTGAAACAAGCTTATGTCTTATGAAGTACAATGTTTTCTGCAATGCTGTAAGACAGTTTTTAATGTGTTAGAAGTTATATGCACAAAAACTAATGTTAGGACTTCAATGATCAAGATTGTCAGTTTACAGCTTTCTGAGTCCAGTAATGCTGAAATAGTGTTTCTGTTGAAATGAAGTGAAATCAAGCCCAAGTCTGCTCAAAAGCTTTTCTCTCTATTAGATAAAGCTGTTTCATTCAGTATTCAGTGCAAATCTTGCCAAACTGAAACAAGCTTATGCCTTATGAAGTACAATGTTTTCTGCAATGCTGTAAGACAGTTTTTAATGTGTTAGAAGTTATATGCACAAAAACTTATGTTAGGACTTCAATGATCAAGATTGTCAGTTTACAGCTTTCTGAGTCCAGTAATGCAGAAATAGTGTTTCTGTTCAAATGAAGTGAAATCAAGCCCAAATCTGCTCAAAAGCTTTTCTCTCTATTAGAGAAAGCTGTTTCATTCAGTATTCAGTGCAAATCTTGCCAAACTGAAACATGCTTATGTCTTATGAAATAAAATGTTTTCTGCAATGCTGTAAGACAGTTTTTAATGTGTTAGAAGTTATATACACAAAATCTAATGTTAGGACTGCAATGATCAAGATTGTCAGTTTACAGCTTTCTGAGTCCAGTAATGTTGAAATAGTGTTTCTGTTCAAATGAAGTGAAATCAAGCCCAAATCTGCTCAAAAGCTTTTCTCTCTATTAGAGAATGCTGTTTCATTCAATATTCAGTGCAAATCTTGCCAAACTGAAACAAGCGTATGCCTTATGAAGTACAATGTTTTCTGCAATGCTGTAAGACAGTTTTTAATGTGTTAGAAGTTATATGCACAAAAACTAATGTTAGGACTGCAATGATCAAGATTGTCAGTTTACAGCTTTCTGAGTCCAGTAATGTTGAAATAGTGTTTCTGTTCAAATGAAGTGAAATCAAGCCCAAATCTGCTCAAAAGCGTTTCTCTCTATTAGATAAAGCTGTTTCATTCAGTATTCAGTGCAAATCTTGCCAAACTGAAACAAGCTTATGTGTTATGAAGTACAATGTTTTCTGCAATGCTGTAAGACAGTTTTTAATGTGTTAGAAGTTATATGCACAAAAACTTATGTTAGGACTTCAATGATCAAGATTGTCAGTTTACAGCTTTCTGAGTCCAGTAATGCTGAAATAGTGTTTCTGTTGAAATGAAGTGAAATCAAGCCCAAATCTGCTCAAAAGCTTTTCTCTCTATTAGATAAAGCTGTTTCATTCAGTATTCAGTGCAAATCTTGCCAAACTGAAACAAGCTTATGTCTTATGAAGTACAATGTTTTCTGCAATGCTGTAAGACAGCTTTTAATGTGTTAGAAGTTATATGCACAAAAACTTATGTTAGGACTTCAATGATCAAGATTGTCAGTTTACAGCTTTCTGAGTCCAGTAATGCTGAAATAGTGTTTCTGTTGAAATGAAGTGAAATCAAGCCCAAATCTGCTCAAAAGCTTTTCTCTCTATTAGATAAAGCTGTTTCATTCAGTATTCAGTGCAAATCTTGCCAAACTGAAACAAGCTTATGCCTTATGAAGTACAATGTTTTCTGCAATGCTGTAAGACAGTTTTTAATGTGTTAGAAGTTGTATGCACAAAAACTAATGTTAGGACTGCAATGATCAAGATTGTCAGTTTACAGCTTTCTGAGTCCAGTAATGTTGAAATAGTGTTTCTGTTCAAATGAAGTGAAATCAAGCCCAAATCTGCTCAAAAGCTTTTCTCTCTATTAGAGAAAGCTGTTTCATTCAATATTGAGTGCAAATCTTGCCAAACTGAAACAAGCTTATGTCTTATGAAGTACAATGTTTTCTGCAATGCTGTAAGACAGTTTTTAATGTGTTAGAATTTATATGCACAAAATCTTATGTTAGGACTTCAATGATCAAGATTGTCAGTTTACAGTTTTCTGAGTCCAGTAATGCTGAAATAGTGTTTCTGTTGAAATGAAGTGAAATCAAGCCCAAATCTGCTCAAAAGCTTTTCTCTCTATTAGATAAAGCTGTTTCATTCAGTATTCAGTGCAAATCTTGCCAAACTGAAACAAGCTTATGCCTTATGAAGTACAATGTTTTCTGCAATGCTGTAAGACAGTTTTTAATGTGTTAGAAGTTATATGCACAAAAACTAATGTTAGGACTTCAATGATCAAGATTGTCAGTTTACAGCTTTCTGAGTCCAGTAATGTTGAAATAGTGTTTCTGTTCAAATGAAGTGAAATCAAGCCCAAGTCTGCTCAAAAGCTTTTCTCTCTATTAGATAAAGCTGTTTCATTCAGTATTCAGTGCAAATCTTGCCAAACTGAAACAAGCTTATGCCTTATGAAGTACAATGTTTTCTGCAATGCTGTAAGACAGTTTTTAATGTGTTAGAAGTTATATGCACAAAATCTTATGTTAGGACTTCAATGATCAAGATTGTCAGTTTACAGCTTTCTGAGTCCAGTAATGCTGAAATAGTGTTTCTGTTGAAATGAAGTGAAATCAAGCCCAAATCTGCTCAAAAGCTTTTCTCTCTATTAGATAAAGCTGTTTCATTCAGTATTCAGTGCAAATCTTGCCAAACTGAAACAAGCTTATGTCTTATGAAGTACAATGTTTTCTGCAATGCTGTAAGACAGTTTTTAATGTGTTAGAAGTTATATGCACAAAAACTAATGTTAGGACTTCAATGATCAAGATTGTCAGTTTACAGCTTTCTGAGTCCAGTAATGCTGAAATAGTGTTTCTGTTGAAATGAAGTGAAATCAAGCCCAAATCTGCTCAAAAGCTTTTCTCTCTATTAGATAAAGCTGTTTCATTCAGTATTCAGTGCAAATCTTGCCAAACTGAAACAAGCTTATGCCTTATGAAGTACAATGTTTTCTGCAATGCTGTAAGACAGTTTTTAATGTGTTAGAAGTTATATGCACAAAAACTTATGTTAGGACTTCAATGATCAAGATTGTCAGTTTACAGCTTTCTGAGTCCAGTAATGCTGAAATAGTGTTTCTGTTCAAATGAAGTGAAATCAAGCCCAAATCTGCTCAAAAGCTTTTCTCTCTAATAGAGAATGCGGTTTCATTGAGTATTCAGTGCAAATCTTGCCAAACTGAAACAAGCTTATGTCTTATGAAATGAAATGTTTTTTGCAATGCTGTAAGACAGTTTTTAATGTGTTAGAAGTTATATACACAAAAACTAATGTTAGAACTTCAATGATCAAGATTGGCAGTTTACAGCTTTCTGAGTCCAGTAATGTTGAAATAGTGTTTCTGTTCAAATGAAGTGAAATCAAGCCCAAATCTGCTCAAAAGCTTTTCTCTCTATTAGAGAAAGCTGTTTCATTCAATATTCAGTGCAAATCTTGCCAAACTGAAACAAGCTTATGCCTTATGAAGTACAATGTTTTCTGCAATGCTATAAGACAGTTTTTAATGTGTTAGAAGTTATATGCACAAAAACTAATGTTAGGACTGCAATGATCAAGATTGTCAGTTTACAGCTTTCTGAGTCCAGTAATGTTGAAATAGTGTTTCTGTTCAAATGAAGTGAAATCAAGCCCAAATCTGCTCAAAAGCTTTTCTCTCTATTAGAGAAAGCTGTTTCATTCAATATTCCGTGCAAATCTTGCCAAACTGAAACAAGCTTATGTCTTATGAAGTACAATGTTTTCTGCAATGCTGTAAGACAGTTTTTAATGTGTTAGAAGTTATATGCACAAAATCTTATGTTAGGACTTCAATGATCAAGATTGTCAGTTTACAGCTTTCTGAGTCCAGTAATGCTGAAATAGTGTTTCTGTTGAAATGAAGTGAAATCAAGCCCAAATCTGCTCAAAAGCTTTTCTCTCTATTAGAGAAAGCTGTTTCATTCAATATTCAGTGCAAATCTTGCCAAACTGAAACAAGCTTATGCCTTATGAAGTACAATGTTTTCTGCAATGCTGTAAGACAGTTTTTAATGTGTTAGAAGTTATATGCACAAAAACTAATGTTAGGACTTCAATGATCAAGATTGTCAGTTTACAGCTTTCTGAGTCCAGTAATGCTGAAATAGTGTTTCTGTTGAAATGAAGTGAAATCAAGCCCAAATCTGCTCAAAAGCTTTTCTCTCTATTAGATAAAGCTGTTTCATTCAGTATTCAGTGCAAATCTTGCCAAACTGAAACAAGCTTATGTCTTATGAAGTACAATGTTTTCTGCAATGCTGTAAGACAGTTTTTAATGTGTTAGAAGTTATATGCACAATAACTAATGTTAGGACTTCAATGATCAAGATTGTCAGTTTACAGCTTTCTGAGTCCAGTAATGCTGAAATAGTGTTTCTGTTGAAATGAAGTGAAATCAAGCCCAAATCTGCTCAAAAGCTTTTCTCTCTATTAGATAAAGCTGTTTCATTCAGTATTCAGTGCAAATCTTGCCAAACTGAAACAAGCTTATGCCTTATGAAGTACAATGTTTTCTGCAATGCTGTAAGACAGTTTTTAATGTGTTAGAAGTTATATGCACAAAAACTTATGTTAGGACTTCAATGATCAAGATTGTCAGTTTACAGCTTTCTGAGTCCAGTAATGCTGAAATAGTGTTTCTGTTCAAATGAAGTGAAATCAAGCCCAAATCTGCTCAAAAGCTTTTCTCTCTATTAGATAAAGCTGTTTCATTCAGTATTCAGTGCAAATCTTGCCAAACTGAAACAAGCTTATGTCTTATGAAGTACAATGTTTTCTGCAATGCTGTAAGACAGTTTTTAATGTGTTAGAAGTTATATACACAAAAACTATTGTTAGAACTTCAATGATCAAGATTGGCAGTTTACAGCTTTCTGAGTCCAGTAATGTTGAAATAGTGTTTCTGTTCAAATGAAGTGAAATCAAGCCCAAATCTGCTCAAAAGCTTTTCTCTCTATTAGAGAAAGCTGTTTCATTCAATATTCAGTGCAAATCTTGCCAAACTGAAACAAGCTTATGCCTTATGAAGTACAATGTTTTCTGCAATGCTATAAGACAGTTTTTAATGTGTTAGAAGTTATATGCACAAAAACTAATGTTAGGACTGCAATGATCAAGATTGTCAGTTTACAGCTTTCTGAGTCCAGTAATGTTGAAATAGTGTTTCTGTTCAAATGAAGTGAAATCAAGCCCAAATCTGCTCAAAAGCTTTTCTCTCTATTAGAGAAAGCTGTTTCATTCAATATTCAGTGCAAATCTTGCCAAACTGAAACAAGCTTATCTCTTATGAAGTACAATGTTTTCTGCAATGCTGTAAGACAGTTTTTAATGTGTTAGAAGTTATAAGCACAAAATCTTATGTTAGGACTTCAATGATCAAGATTGTCAGTTTACAGCTTTCTGAGTCCAGTAATGCTGAAATAGTGTTTCTGTTGAAATGAAGTGAAATCAAGCCCAAATCTGCTCAAAAGCTTTTCTCTCTATTAGAGAAAGCTGTTTCATTCAATATTCAGTGCAAATCTTGCCAAACTGAAACAAGCTTATGCCTTATGAAGTACAATGTTTTCTGCAATGCTGTAAGACAGTTTTTAATGTTTTAGAAGTTATATGCACAAAAACTTATGTTAGGACTTCAATGATCAAGATTGTCAGTTTACAGCTTTCTGAGTCCAGTAATGCTGAAATAGTGTTTCTGTTGAAATGAAGTGAAATCAAGCCCAAATCTGCTCAAAAGCTTTTCTCTCTATTAGATAAAGCTGTTTCATTCAGTATTCAGTGCAAATCTTGCCAAACTGAAACAAGCTTATGTCTTATGAAGTACAATGTTTTCTGCAATGCTGTAAGACAGTTTTTAATGTGTTAGAAGTTATATGCACAAAAACTTATGTTAGGACTTCAATGATCAAGATTGTCAGTTTACAGCTTTCTGAGTCCAGTAATGCTGAAATAGTGTTTCTGTTGAAATGAAGTGAAATCAAGCCCAAATCTGCTCAAAAGCTTTTCTCTCTATTAGATAAAGCTGTTTCATTCAGTATTCAGTGCAAATCTTGCCAAACTGAAACAAGCTTATGTCTTATGAAGTACAATGTTTTCTGCAATGCTGTAAGACAGTTTTTAATGTGTTAGAAGTTATATGCACAAAAACTAATGTTAGGACTTCAATGATCAAGATTGTCAGTTTACAGCTTTCTGAGTCCAGTAATGCTGAAATAGTGTTTCTGTTGAAATGAAGTGAAATCAAGCCCAAATCTGCTCAAAAGCTTTTCTCTCTATTAGATAAAGCTGTTTCATTCAGTATTCAGTGCAAATCTTGCCAAACTGAAACAAGCTTATGTCTTATGAAGTACAATGTTTTCTGCAATGCTGTAAGACAGCTTTTAATGTGTTAGAAGTTATATGCACAAAAACTTATGTTAGGACTTCAATGATCAAGATTGTCAGTTTACAGCTTTCTGAGTCCAGTAATGCTGAAATAGTGTTTCTGTTGAAATGAAGTGAAATCAAGCCCAAATCTGCTCAAAAGCTTTTCTCTCTATTAGATAAAGCTGTTTCATTCAGTATTCAGTGCAAATCTTGCCAAACTGAAACAAGCTTATGCCTTATGAAGTACAATGTTTTCTGCAATGCTGTAAGACAGTTTTTAATGTGTTAGAAGTTATATGCACAAAAACTAATGTTAGGACTTCAATGATCAAGATTGTCAGTTTACAGCTTTCTGAGTCCAGTAATGCTGAAATAGTGTTTCTGTTGAAATGAAGTGAAATCAAGCCCAAATCTGCTCAAAAGCTTTTCTCTTTATTAGATAAAGCTGTTTCATTCAGTATTCAGTGCAAATCTTGCCAAACTGAAACAAGCTTATGTCTTATGAAGTACAATGTTTTCTGCAATGCTGTAAGACAGTTTTTAATGTGTTAGAAGTTATATGCACAAAAACTAATGTTAGGACTTCAATGATCAAGATTGTCAGTTTACAGCTTTCTGAGTCCAGTAATGCTGAAATAGTGTTTCTGTTGAAATGAAGTGAAATCAAGCCCAAATCTGCTCAAAAGCTTTTCTCTCTATTAGATAAAGCTGTTTCATTCAGTATTCAGTGCAAATCTTGCCAAACTGAAACAAGCTTATGTCTTATGAAGTACAATGTTTTCTGCAATGCTGTAAGACAGCTTTTAATGTGTTAGAAGTTATATGCACAAAAACTTATGTTAGGACTTCAATGATCAAGATTGTCAGTTTACAGCTTTCTGAGTCCAGTAATGCTGAAATAGTGTTTCTGTTGAAATGAAGTGAAATCAAGCCCAAATCTGCTCAAAAGCTTTTCTCTCTATTAGATAAAGCTGTTTCATTCAGTATTCAGTGCAAATCTTGCCAAACTGAAACAAGCTTATGTCTTATGAAGTACAATGTTTTCTGCAATGCTGTAAGACAGTTTTTAATGTGTTAGAAGTTATATGCACAAAAACTTATGTTAGAACTTCAATGATCAAGACTGTCAGTTTACAGCTTTCTGAGTCCAGTAATGCTGAAATAGTGTTTCTGTTGAAATGAAGTGAAATCAAGCCCAAATCTGCTCAAAAGCTTTTCTCTCTATTAGATAAAGTTGTTTCATTCAGTATTCAGTGCAAATCTTGCCAAACTGAAACAAGCTTATGCCTTATGAAGTACAATGTTTTCTGCAATGCTGTAAGACAGTTTTTAATGTGTTAGAAGTTATATGCACAAAATCTTATGTTAGGACTTCAATGATCAAGATTGTCAGTTTACAGTTTTCTGAGTCCAGTAATGCTGAAATAGTGTTTCTGTTGAAATGAAGTGAAATCAAGCCCAAATCTGCTCAAAAGCTTTTCTCTCTATTAGATAAAGCTGTTTCATTCAGTATTCAGTGCAAATCTTGCCAAACTGAAACAAGCTTATGCCTTATGAAGTACAATGTTTTCTGCAATGCTGTAAGACAGTTTTTAATGTGTTAGAAGTTATATGCACAAAAACTAATGTTAGGACTTCAATGATCAAGATTGTCAGTTTACAGCTTTCTGAGTCCAGTAATGTTGAAATAGTGTTTCTGTTCAAATGAAGTGAAATCAAGCCCAAGTCTGCTCAAAAGCTTTTCTCTCTATTAGATAAAGCTGTTTCATTCAGTATTCAGTGCAAATCTTGCCAAACTGAAACAAGCTTATGCCTTATGAAGTACAATGTTTACTGCAATGCTGTAAGACAGTTTTTAATGTGTTAGAAGTTATATGCACAAAATCTTATGTTAGGACTTCAATGATCAAGATTGTCAGTTTACAGCTTTCTGAGTCCAGTAATGCTGAAATAGTGTTTCTGTTGAAATGAAGTGAAATCAAGCCCAAATCTGCTCAAAAGCTTTTCTCTCTATTAGATAAAGCTGTTTCATTCAGTATTCAGTGCAAATCTTGCCAAACTGAAACAAGCTTATGTCTTATGAAGTACAATGTTTTCTGCAATGCTGTAAGACAGTTTTTAATGTGTTAGAAGTTATATGCACAATAACTAATGTTAGGACTTCAATGATCAAGATTGTCAGTTTACAGCTTTCTGAGTCCAGTAATGCTGAAATAGTGTTTCTGTTGAAATGAAGTGAAATCAAGCCCAAATCTGCTCAAAAGCTTTTCTCTCTATTAGATAAAGCTGTTTCATTCAGTATTCAGTGCAAATCTTGCCAAACTGAAACAAGCTTATGCCTTATGAAGTACAATGTTTTCTGCAATGCTGTAAGACAGTTTTTAATGTGTTAGAAGTTATATGCACAAAAACTTATGTTAGGACTTCAATGATCAAGATTGTCAGTTTACAGCTTTCTGAGTCCAGTAATGCTGAAATAGTGTTTCTGTTCAAATGAAGTGAAATCAAGCCCAAATCTGCTCAAAAGCTTTTCTCTCTATTAGATAAAGCTGTTTCATTCAGTATTCAGTGCAAATCTTGCCAAACTGAAACAAGCTTATGTCTTATGAAGTACAATGTTTTCTGCAATGCTGTAAGACAGTTTTTAATGTGTTAGAAGTTATATACACAAAAACTATTGTTAGAACTTCAATGATCAAGATTGGCAGTTTACAGCTTTCTGAGTCCAGTAATGTTGAAATAGTGTTTCTGTTCAAATGAAGTGAAATCAAGCCCAAATCTGCTCAAAAGCTTTTCTCTCTATTAGAGAAAGCTGTTTCATTCAATATTCAGTGCAAATCTTGCCAAACTGAAACAAGCTTATGCCTTATGAAGTACAATGTTTTCTGCAATGCTATAAGACAGTTTTTAATGTGTTAGAAGTTATATGCACAAAAACTAATGTTAGGACTGCAATGATCAAGATTGTCAGTTTACAGCTTTCTGAGTCCAGTAATGTTGAAATAGTGTTTCTGTTCAAATGAAGTGAAATCAAGCCCAAATCTGCTCAAAAGCTTTTCTCTCTATTAGAGAAAGCTGTTTCATTCAATATTCAGTGCAAATCTTGCCAAACTGAAACAAGCTTATGCCTTATGAAGTACAATGTTTTCTGCAATGCTATAAGACAGTTTTTAATGTGTTAGAAGTTATATGCACAAAAACTAATGTTAGGACTGCAATGATCAAGATTGTCAGTTTACAGCTTTCTGAGTCCAGTAATGTTGAAATAGTGTTTCTGTTCAAATGAAGTGAAATCAAGCCCAAATCTGCTCAAAAGCTTTTCTCTCTATTAGATAAAGCTGTTTCATTCAGTATTCAGTGCAAATCTTGCCAAACTGAAACAAGCTTATGTGTTATGAAGTACAATGTTTTCTGCAATGCTGTAAGACAGTTTTTAATGTGTTAGAAGTTATATGCACAAAAACTTATGTTAGGACTTCAATGATCAAGATTGTCAGTTTACAGCTTTCTGAGTGCAGTAATGCTGAATTAGTGTTTCTGTTGAAATGAAGTGAAATCAAGCCCAAATCTGCTCAGAAGCTTTTCTCTCTATTAGATAAAGCTGTTTCATTCAGTATTCAGTGCAAATCTTGCCAAACTGAAACAAGCTTATGTCTTATGAAGTACAATGTTTTCTGCAATGCTGTAAGACAGTTTTTAATGTGTTAGAAGTTATATGCACAAAAACTAATGTTAGGACTGCAATGATCAAGATTGTCAGTTTACAGCTTTCTGAGTCCAGTAATGTTGAAATAGTGTTTCTGTTCAAATGAAGTGAAATCAAGCCCAAATCTGCTCAAAAGCTTTTCTCTCTATTAGAGAAAGCTGTTTCATTCAATATTCAGTGCAAATCTTGCCAAACTGAAACAAGCTTATGTCTTATGAAGTACAATGTTTTCTGCAATGCTGTAAGACAGTTTTTAATGTGTTAGAATTTGTATGCACAAAATCTTATGTTAGGACTTCAATGATCAAGATTGTCAGTTTACAGTTTTCTGAGTCCAGTAATGCTGAAATAGTGTTTCTGTTGAAATGAAGTGAAATCAAGCCCAAATCTGCTCAAAAGCTTTTCTCTCTATTAGATAAAGCTGTTTCATTCAGTATTCAGTGCAAATCTTGCCAAACTGAAACAAGCGTATGCCTTATGAAGTACAATGTTTTCTGCAATGCTGTAAGACAGTTTTTAATGTGTTAGAAGTTATATGCACAAAAACTAATGTTAGGACTGCAATGATCAAGATTGTCAGTTTACAGCTTTCTGAGTCCAGTAATGTTGAAATAGTGTTTCTGTTCAAATGAAGTGAAATCAAGCCCAAATCTGCTCAAAAGCTTTTCTCTCTATTAGAGAAAGCTGTTTCATTCAATATTCAGTGCAAATCTTGCCAAATTGAAACAAGCTTATGCCTTATGAAGTACAATGTTTTCTGCAATGCTGTAAGACAGTTTTTAATGTGTTAGAAGTTATTTGCACAAAAACTTATGTTAGGACTTCAATGATCAAGATTGTCAGTTTACAGCTTTCTGAGTCCAGTAATGCTGAAATAGTGTTCCTGTTGAAATGAAGTGAAATCAAGCCCAAATCTGCTCAAAAGCTTTTCTCTCTATTAGATAAAGCTGTTTCATTCAGTATTCAGTGCAAATCTTGCCAAACTGAAACAAGCTTATGTCTTATGAAGTACAATGTTTTCTGCAATGCTGTAAGACAGCTTTTAATGTGTTAGAAGTTATATGCACAAAAACTTATGTTAGGACTTCAATGATCAAGATTGTCAGTTTACAGCTTTCTGAGTTCAGTAATGCTGAAATAGTGTTTCTGTTGAAATGAAGTGAAATCAAGCCCAAATCTGCTCAAAAGCTTTTCTCTCTATTAGATAAAGCTGTTTCATTCAGTATTCAGTGCAAATCTTGCCAAACTGAAACAAGCTTATGTCTTATGAAGTACAATGTTTTCTGCAATGCTGTAAGACAGTTTTTAATGTGTTAGAAGTTATATGCACAAAAACTTATGTTAGAACTTCAATGATCAAGACTGTCAGTTTACAGCTTTCTGAGTCCAGTAATGCTGAAATAGTGTTTCTGTTGAAATGAAGTGAAATCAAGCCCAAATCTGCTCAAAAGCTTTTCTCTCTATTAGATAAAGCTGTTTCATTCAGTATTCAGTGCAAATCTTTCCAAACTGAAACAAGCTTATGCCTTATGAAGTACAATGTTTTCTGCAATGCTGTAAGACAGTTTTTAATGTGTTAGAAGTTATATGCACAAAAACTTATGTTAGGACTTCAATGATCAAGATTGTCAGTTTACAGCTTTCTGAGTCCAGTAATGCTGAAATAGTGTTTCTGTTCAAATGAAGTGAAATCAAGCCCAAATCTGCTCAAAAGCTTTTCTCTCTAATAGAGAATGCGGTTTCATGAGTATTTAGTGCAAATCTTGCCAAACTGAAACAAGCTTATGTCTTATGAAATGAAATGTTTTTTGCAATGCTGTAAGACAGTTTTTAATGTGTTAGAAGTTATATACACAAAAACTAATGTTAGAACTTCAATGATCAAGATTGGCAGTTTACAGCTTTCTGAGTCCAGTAATGTTGAAATAGTGTTTCTGTTCAAATGAAGTGAAATCAAGCCCAAATCTGCTCAAAAGCTTTTCTCTCTATTAGAGAAAGCTGTTTCATTCAATATTCAGTGCAAATCTTGCCAAACTGAAACAAGCTTATGCCTTATGAAGTACAATGTTTTCTGCAATGCTGTAAGACAGTTTTTAATGTGTTAGAAGTTATATGCACAAAATCTTATGTTAGGACTTCAATGATCAAGATTGTCAGTTTACAGCTTTCTGAGTCCAGTAATGCTGAAATAGTGTTTCTGTTGAAATGAAGTGAAATCAAGCCCAAATCTGCTCAAAAGCTTTTCTCTCTATTAGATAAAGCTGTTTCATTCAGTATTCAGTGCAAATCTTGCCAAACTGAAACAAGCTTATGTCTTATGAAGTACAATGTTTTCTGCAATGCTGTAAGACAGTTTTTAATGTGTTAGAAGTTATATGCACAAAAACTAATGTTAGGACTTCAGTGATCAAGATTGTCAGTTTACAGCTTTCTGAGTCCAGTAATGCTGAAATAGTGTTTCTGTTGAAATGAAGTGAAATCAAGCCCAAGTCTGCTCAAAAGCTTTTCTCTCTATTAGATAAAGCTGTTTCATTCAGTATTCAGTGCAAATCTTGCCAAACTGAAACAAGCTTATGCCTTATGAAGTACAATGTTTTCTGCAATGCTGTAAGACAGTTTTTAATGTGTTAGAAGTTATATGCACAAAAACTTATGTTAGGACTTCAATGATCAAGATTGTCAGTTTACAGCTTTCTGAGTCCAGTAATGCTGAAATAGTGTTTCTGTTCAAATGAAGTGAAATCAAGCCCAAATCTGCTCAAAAGCTTTTCTCTCTATTAGAGAAAGCTGTTTCATTCAGTATTCAGTGCAAATCTTGCCAAACTGAAACATGCTTATGTCTTATGAAATAAAATGTTTTCTGCAATGCTGTAAGACAGTTTTTAATGTGTTAGAAGTTATATACACAAAATCTAATGTTAGGACTGCAATGATCAAGATTGTCAGTTTACAGCTTTCTGAGTCCAGTAATGTTGAAATAGTGTTTCTGTTCAAATGAAGTGAAATCAAGCCCAAATCTGCTCAAAAGCTTTTCTCTCTATTAGAGAATGCTGTTTCATTCAATATTCAGTGCAAATCTTGCCAAACTGAAACAAGCGTATGCCTTATGAAGTACAATGTTTTCTGCAATGCTGTAAGACAGTTTTTAATGTGTTAGAAGTTATATGCACAAAAACTAATGTTAGGACTGCAATGATCAAGATTGTCAGTTTACAGCTTTCTGAGTCCAGTAATGTTGAAATAGTGTTTCTGTTCAAATGAAGTGAAATCAAGCCCAAATCTGCTCAAAAGCTTTTCTCTCTATTAGATAAAGCTGTTTCATTCAGTATTCAGTGCAAATCTTGCCAAACTGAAACAAGCTTATGTGTTATGAAGTACAATGTTTTCTGCAATGCTGTAAGACAGTTTTTAATGTGTTAGAAGTTATATGCACAAAAACTTATGTTAGGACTTCAATGATCAAGATTGTCAGTTTACAGCTTTCTGAGTCCAGTAATGCTGAAATAGTGTTTCTGTTGAAATGAAGTGAAATCAAGCCCAAATCTGCTCAAAAGCTTTTCTCTCTATTAGATAAAGCTGTTTCATTCAGTATTCAGTGCAAATCTTGCCAAACTGAAACAAGCTTATGTCTTATGAAGTACAATGTTTTCTGCAATGCTGTAAGACAGCTTTTAATGTGTTAGAAGTTATATGCACAAAAACTTATGTTAGGACTTCAATGATCAAGATTGTCAGTTTACAGCTTTCTGAGTCCAGTAATGCTGAAATAGTGTTTCTGTTGAAATGAAGTGAAATCAAGCCCAAATCTGCTCAAAAGCTTTTCTCTCTATTAGATAAAGCTGTTTCATTCAGTATTCAGTGCAAATCTTGCCAAACTGAAACAAGCTTATGCCTTATGAAGTACAATGTTTTCTGCAATGCTGTAAGACAGTTTTTAATGTGTTAGAAGTTATATGCACAAAAACTAATGTTAGGACTGCAATGATCAAGATTGTCAGTTTACAGCTTTCTGAGTCCAGTAATGTTGAAATAGTGTTTCTGTTCAAATGAAGTGAAATCAAGCCCAAATCTGCTTCAAAAGCTTTTCTCTCTATTAGAGAAAGCTGTTTCATTCAATATTCAGTGCAAATCTTGCCAAACTGAAACAAGCTTATGTCTTATGAAGTACAATGTTTTCTGCAATGCTGTAAGACAGTTTTTAATGTGTTAGAATTTATATGCACAAAATCTTATGTTAGGACTTCAATGATCAAGATTGTCAGTTTACAGTTTTCTGAGTCCAGTAATGCTGAAATAGTGTTTCTGTTGAAATGAAGTGAAATCAAGCCCAAATCTGCTCAAAAGCTTTTCTCTCTATTAGATAAAGCTGTTTCATTCAGTATTCAGTGCAAATCTTGCCAAACTGAAACAAGCTTATGCCTTATGAAGTACAATGTTTTCTGCAATGCTGTAAGACAGTTTTTAATGTGTTAGAAGTTATATGCACAAAAACTAATGTTAGGACTTCAATGATCAAGATTGTCAGTTTACAGCTTTCTGAGTCCAGTAATGTTGAAATAGTGTTTCTGTTCAAATGAAGTGAAATCAAGCCCAAGTCTGCTCAAAAGCTTTTCTCTCTATTAGATAAAGCTGTTTCATTCAGTATTCAGTGCAAATCTTGCCAAACTGAAACAAGCTTATGCCTTATGAAGTACAATGTTTTCTGCAATGCTGTAAGACAGTTTTTAATGTGTTAGAAGTTATATGCACAAAATCTTATGTTAGGACTTCAATGATCAAGATTGTCAGTTTACAGCTTTCTGAGTCCAGTAATGCTGAAATAGTGTTTCTGTTGAAATGAAGTGAAATCAAGCCCAAATCTGCTCAAAAGCTTTTCTCTCTATTAGATAAAGCTGTTTCATTCAGTATTCAGTGCAAATCTTGCCAAACTGAAACAAGCTTATGTCTTATGAAGTACAATGTTTTCTGCAATATTGTAAGACAGTTTTTAATGTGTTAGAAGTTATATGCACAAAAACTAATGTTAGGACTTCAATGATCAAGATTGTCAGTTTACAGCTTTCTGAGTCCAGTAATGCTGAAATAGTGTTTCTGTTGAAATGAAGTGAAATCAAGCCCAAATCTGCTCAAAAGCTTTTCTCTCTATTAGATAAAGCTGTTTCATTCAGTATTCAGTGCAAATCTTGCCAAACTGAAACAAGCTTATGCCTTATGAAGTACAATGTTTTCTGCAATGCTGTAAGACAGTTTTTAATGTGTTAGAAGTTATATGCACAAAAACCTATGTTAGGACTTCAATGATCAAGATTGTCAGTTTACAGCTTTCTGAGTCCAGTAATGCTGAAATAGTGTTTCTGTTCAAATGAAGTGAAATCAAGCCCAAATCTGCTCAAAAGCTTTTCTCTCTAATAGAGAATGCGGTTTCATTGAGTATTCAGTGCAAATCTTGCCAAACTGAAACAAGCTTATGCCTTATGAAGTACAATGTTTTCTGCAATGCTGTAAGACAGTTTTTAATGTGTTAGAAGTTATATACACAAAAACTAATGTTAGAACTTCAATGATCAAGATTGGCAGTTTACAGCTTTCTGAGTCCAGTAATGTTGAAATAGTGTTTCTGTTCAAATGAAGTGAAATCAAGCCCAAGTCTGCTCAAAAGCTTTTCTCTCTAATAGAGAATGCGGTTTCATTGAGTATTCAGTGCAAATCTTGCCAAACTGAAACAAGCTTATGCCTTATGAAGTACAATGTTTTCTGCAATGCTGTAAGACAGTTTTTAATGTGTTAGAAGTTATATACACAAAAACTAATGTTAGAACTTCAATGATCAAGATTGGCAGTTTACAGCTTTCTGAGTCCAGTAATGTTGAAATAGTGTTTCTGTTGAAATGAAGTGAAATCAAGCCCAAATCTGCTCAAAAGCTTTTTTCTCTATTAGAGAAAGCTGTTTCATTCAATATTCAGTGCAAATCTTGCCAAACTGAAACAAGCTTATGCCTTATGAAGTACAATGTTTTCTGCAATGCTATAAGACAGTTTTTAATGTGTTAGAAGTTATATGCACAAAAACTAATGTTAGGACTGCAATGATCAAGATTGTCAGTTTACAGCTTTCTGAGTCCAGTAATGTTGAAATAGTGTTTCTGTTCAAATGAAGTGAAATCAAGCCCAAATCTGCTCAAAAGCTTTTCTCTCTATTAGATAAAGCTGTTTCATTCAGTATTCAGTGCAAATCTTGCCAAACTGAAACAAGCTTATGTGTTATGAAGTACAATGTTTTCTGCAATGCTGTAAGACAGTTTTTAATGTGTTAGAAGTTATATGCACAAAAACTTATGTTAGGACTTCAATGATCAAGATTGTCAGTTTACAGCTTTCTGAGTTCAGTAATGCTGAAATAGTGTTTCTGTTGAAATGAAGTGAAATCAAGCCCAAATCTGCTCAAAAGCTTTTCTCTCTATTAGATAAAGCTGTTTCATTCAGTATTCAGTGCAAATCTTGCCAAACTGAAACAAGCTTATGTCTTATGAAGTACAATGTTTTCTGCAATGCTGTAAGACAGTTTTTAATGTGTTAGAAGTTATATGCACAAAAACTTATGTTAGAACTTCAATGATCAAGACTGTCAGTTTACAGCTTTCTGAGTCCAGTAATGCTGAAATAGTGTTTCTGTTGAAATGAAGTGAAATCAAGCCCAAATCTGCTCAAAAGCTTTTCTCTCTATTAGATAAAGCTGTTTCATTCAGTATTCAGTGCAAATCTTGCCAAACTGAAACAAGCTTATGCCTTATGAAGTACAATGTTTTCTGCAATGCTGTAAGACAGTTTTTAATGTGTTAAAAGTTATATGCACAAAAACTTATGTTAGGACTTCAATGATCAAGATTGTCAGTTTACAGCTTTCTGAGTCCAGTAATGCTGAAATAGTGTTTCTGTTCAAATGAAGTGAAATCAAGCCCAAATCTGCTCAAAAGCTTTTCTCTCTAATAGAGAATGCGGTTTCATGAGTATTTAGTGCAAATCTTGCCAAACTGAAACAAGCTTATGTCTTATGAAATGAAATGTTTTTTGCAATGCTGTAAGACAGTTTTTAATGTGTTAGAAGTTATATACACAAAAACTAATGTTAGAACTTCAATGATCAAGATTGGCAGTTTACAGCTTTCTGAGTCCAGTAATGTTGAAATAGTGTTTCTGTTCAAATGAAGTGAAATCAAGCCCAAATCTGCTCAAAAGCTTTTCTCTCTATTAGAGAAAGCTGTTTCATTCAATATTCAGTGCAAATCTTGCCAAACTGAAACAAGCTTATGCCTTATGAAGTACAATGTTTTCTGCAATGCTGTAAGACAGTTTTTAATGTGTTAGAAGTTATATGCACAAAATCTTATGTTAGGACTTCAATGATCAAGATTGTCAGTTTACAGCTTTCTGAGTCCAGTAATGCTGAAATAGTGTTTCTGTTGAAATGAAGTGAAATCAAGCCCAAATCTGCTCAAAAGCTTTTCTCTCTATTAGATAAAGCTGTTTCATTCAGTATTCAGTGCAAATCTTGCCAAACTGAAACAAGCTTATGTCTTATGAAGTACAATGTTTTCTGCAATGCTGTAAGACAGTTTTTAATGTGTTAGAAGTTATATGCACAAAAACTAATGTTAGGACTTCAGTGATCAAGATTGTCAGTTTACAGCTTTCTGAGTCCAGTAATGCTGAAATAGTGTTTCTGTTGAAATGAAGTGAAATCAAGCCCAAGTCTGCTCAAAAGCTTTTCTCTCTATTAGATAAAGCTGTTTCATTCAGTATTCAGTGCAAATCTTGCCAAACTGAAACAAGCTTATGCCTTATGAAGTACAATGTTTTCTGCAATGCTGTAAGACAGTTTTTAATGTGTTAGAAGTTATATGCACAAAAACTTATGTTAGGACTTCAATGATCAAGATTGTCAGTTTACAGCTTTCTGAGTCCAGTAATGCTGAAATAGTGTTTCTGTTCAAATGAAGTGAAATCAAGCCCAAATCTGCTCAAAAGCTTTTCTCTCTATTAGAGAAAGCTGTTTCATTCAGTATTCAGTGCAAATCTTGCCAAACTGAAACATGCTTATGTCTTATGAAATAAAATGTTTTCTGCAATGCTGTAAGACAGTTTTTAATGTGTTAGAAGTTATATACACAAAATCTAATGTTAGGACTGCAATGATCAAGATTGTCAGTTTACAGCTTTCTGAGTCCAGTAATGTTGAAATAGTGTTTCTGTTCAAATGAAGTGAAATCAAGCCCAAATCTGCTCAAAAGCTTTTCTCTCTATTAGAGAATGCTGTTTCATTCAATATTCAGTGCAAATCTTGCCAAACTGAAACAAGCGTATGCCTTATGAAGTACAATGTTTTCTGCAATGCTGTAAGACAGTTTTTAATGTGTTAGAAGTTATATGCACAAAAACTAATGTTAGGACTGCAATGATCAAGATTGTCAGTTTACAGCTTTCTGAGTCCAGTAATGTTGAAATAGTGTTTCTGTTCAAATGAAGTGAAATCAAGCCCAAATCTGCTCAAAAGCTTTTCTCTCTATTAGATAAAGCTGTTTCATTCAGTATTCAGTGCAAATCTTGCCAAACTGAAACAAGCTTATGTGTTATGAAGTACAATGTTTTCTGCAATGCTGTAAGACAGTTTTTAATGTGTTAGAAGTTATATGCACAAAAACTTATGTTAGGACTTCAATGATCAAGATTGTCAGTTTACAGCTTTCTGAGTCCAGTAATGCTGAAATAGTGTTTCTGTTGAAATGAAGTGAAATCAAGCCCAAATCTGCTCAAAAGCTTTTCTCTCTATTAGATAAAGCTGTTTCATTCAGTATTCAGTGCAAATCTTGCCAAACTGAAACAAGCTTATGTCTTATGAAGTACAATGTTTTCTGCAATGCTGTAAGACAGTTTTTAATGTGTTAGAAGTTATATGCACAAAAACTTATGTTAGAACTTCAATGATCAAGACTGTCAGTTTACAGCTTTCTGAGTCCAGTAATGCTGAAATAGTGTTTCTGTTGAAATGAAGTGAAATCAAGCCCAAATCTGCTCAAAAGCTTTTCTCTCTATTAGATAAAGCTGTTTCATTCAGTATTCAGTGCAAATCTTGCCAAACTGAAACAAGCTTATGCCTTATGAAGTACAATGTTTTCTGCAATGCTGTAAGACAGTTTTTAATGTGTTAGAAGTTATATGCACAAAAACTTATGTTAGGACTTCAATGATCAAGATTGTCAGTTTACAGCTTTCTGAGTCCAGTAATGCTGAAATAGTGTTTCTGTTCAAATGAAGTGAAATCAAGCCCAAATCTGCTCAAAAGCTTTTCTCTCTAATAGAGAATGCGGTTTCATGAGTATTTAGTGCAAATCTTGCCAAACTGAAACAAGCTTATGTCTTATGAAATGAAATGTTTTTTGCAATGCTGTAAGACAGTTTTTAATGTGTTAGAAGTTATATACACAAAAACTAATGTTAGAACTTCAATGATCAAGATTGGCAGTTTACAGCTTTCTGAGTCCAGTAATGTTGAAATAGTGTTTCTGTTCAAATGAAGTGAAATCAAGCCCAAATCTGCTCAAAAGCTTTTCTCTCTATTAGAGAAAGCTGTTTCATTCAATATTCAGTGCAAATCTTGCCAAACTGAAACAAGCTTATGCCTTATGAAGTACAATGTTTTCTGCAATGCTGTAAGACAGTTTTTAATGTGTTAGAAGTTATATGCACAAAATCTTATTTTAGGACTTCAATGATCAAGATTGTCAGTTTACAGCTTTCTGAGTCCAGTAATGCTGAAATAGTGTTTCTGTTGAAATGAAGTGAAATCAAGCCCAAATCTGCTCAAAAGCTTTTCTCTCTATTAGATAAAGCTGTTTCATTCAGTATTCAGTGCAAATCTTGCCAAACTGAAACAAGCTTATGTCTTATGAAGTACAATGTTTTCTGCAATGCTGTAAGACAGTTTTTAATGTGTTAGAAGTTATATGCACAAAAACTAATGTTAGGACTTCAGTGATCAAGATTGTCAGTTTACAGCTTTCTGAGTCCAGTAATGCTGAAATAGTGTTTCTGTTGAAATGAAGTGAAATCAAGCCCAAGTCTGCTCAAAAGCTTTTCTCTCTATTAGATAAAGCTGTTTCATTCAGTATTCAGTGCAAATCTTGCCAAACTGAAACAAGCTTATGCCTTATGAAGTACAATGTTTTCTGCAATGCTGTAAGACAGTTTTTAATGTGTTAGAAGTTATATGCACAAAAACTTATGTTAGGACTTCAATGATCAAGATTGTCAGTTTACAGCTTTCTGAGTCCAGTAATGCTGAAATAGTGTTTCTGTTCAAATGAAGTGAAATCAAGCCCAAATCTGCTCAAAAGCTTTTCTCTCTATTAGAGAAAGCTGTTTCATTCAGTATTCAGTGCAAATCTTGCCAAACTGAAACAAGCTTATGTCTTATGAAATGAAATGTTTTTTGCAATGCTGTAAGACAGTTTTTAATGTGTTAGAAGTTATATACACAAAAACTAATGTTAGAACTTCAATGATCAAGATTGGCAGTTTACAGCTTTCTGAGTCCAGTAATGTTGAAATAGTGTTTCTGTTCAAATGAAGTGAAATCAAGCCCAAATCTGCTCAAAAGCTTTTCTCTCTATTAGAGAAAGCTGTTTCATTCAATATTCAGTGCAAATCTTGCCAAACTGAAACAAGCTTATGCCTTATGAAGTACAATGTTTTCTGCAATGCTGTAAGACAGTTTTTAATGTGTTAGAAGTTATATGCACAAAATCTTATTTTAGGACTTCAATGATCAAGATTGTCAGTTTACAGCTTTCTGAGTCCAGTAATGCTGAAATAGTGTTTCTGTTGAAATGAAGTGAAATCAAGCCCAAATCTGCTCAAAAGCTTTTCTCTCTATTAGATAAAGCTGTTTCATTCAGTATTCAGTGCAAATCTTGCCAAACTGAAACAAGCTTATGTCTTATGAAGTACAATGTTTTCTGCAATGCTGTAAGACAGTTTTTAATGTGTTAGAAGTTATATGCACAAAAACTAATGTTAGGACTTCAGTGATCAAGATTGTCAGTTTACAGCTTTCTGAGTCCAGTAATGCTGAAATAGTGTTTCTGTTGAAATGAAGTGAAATCAAGCCCAAGTCTGCTCAAAAGCTTTTCTCTCTATTAGATAAAGCTGTTTCATTCAGTATTCAGTGCAAATCTTGCCAAACTGAAACAAGCTTATGCCTTATGAAGTACAATGTTTTCTGCAATGCTGTAAGACAGTTTTTAATGTGTTAGAAGTTATATGCACAAAAACTTATGTTAGGACTTCAATGATCAAGATTGTCAGTTTACAGCTTTCTGAGTCCAGTAATGCTGAAATAGTGTTTCTGTTCAAATGAAGTGAAATCAAGCCCAAATCTGCTCAAAAGCTTTTCTCTCTATTAGAGAAAGCTGTTTCATTCAGTATTCAGTGCAAATCTTGCCAAACTGAAACATGCTTATGTCTTATGAAATAAAATGTTTTCTGCAATGCTGTAAGACAGTTTTTAATGTATTAGAAGTTATATACACAAAATCTAATGTTAGGACTGCAATGATCAAGATTGTCAGTTTACAGCTTTCTGAGTCCAGTAATGTTGAAATAGTGTTTCTGTTCAAATGAAGTGAAATCAAGCCCAAATCTGCTCAAAAGCTTTTCTCTCTATTAGAGAATGCTGTTTCATTCAATATTCAGTGCAAATCTTGCCAAACTGAAACAAGCGTATGCCTTATGAAGTACAATGTTTTCTGCAATGCTGTAAGACAGTTTTTAATGTGTTAGAAGTTATATGCACAAAAACTAATGTTAGGACTGCAATGATCAAGATTGTCAGTTTACAGCTTTCTGAGTCCAGTAATGTTGAAATAGTGTTTCTGTTCAAATGAAGTGAAATCAAGCCCAAATCTGCTCAAAAGCTTTTCTCTCTATTAGATAAAGCTGTTTCATTCAGTATTCAGTGCAAATCTTGCCAAACTGAAACAAGCTTATGTGTTATGAAGTACAATGTTTTCTGCAATGCTGTAAGACAGTTTTTAATGTGTTAGAAGTTATATGCACAAAAACTTATGTTAGGACTTCAATGATCAAGATTGTCAGTTTACAGCTTTCTGAGTCCAGTAATGCTGAAATAGTGTTTCTGTTGAAATGAAGTGAAATCAAGCCCAAATCTGCTCAAAAGCTTTTCTCTCTATTAGATAAAGCTGTTTCATTCAGTATTCAGTGCAAATCTTGCCAAACTGAAACAAGCTTATGTCTTATGAAGTACAATGTTTTCTGCAATGCTGTAAGACAGCTTTTAATGTGTTAGAAGTTATATGCACAAAAACTTATGTTAGGACTTCAATGATCAAGATTGTCAGTTTACAGCTTTCTGAGTCCAGTAATGCTGAAATAGTGTTTCTGTTGAAATGAAGTGAAATCAAGCCCAAATCTGCTCAAAAGCTTTTCTCTCTATTAGATAAAGCTGTTTCATTCAGTATTCAGTGCAAATCTTGCCAAACTGAAACAAGCTTATGCCTTATGAAGTACAATGTTTTCTGCAATGCTGTAAGACAGTTTTTAATGTGTTAGAAGTTATATGCACAAAAACTAATGTTAGGACTTCAATGATCAAGATTGTCAGTTTACAGCTTTCTGAGTCCAGTAATGTTGAAATAGTGTTTCTGTTCAAATGAAGTGAAATCAAGCCCAAGTCTGCTCAAAAGCTTTTCTCTCTATTAGATAAAGCTGTTTCATTCAGTATTCAGTGCAAATCTTGCCAAACTGAAACAAGCTTATGCCTTATGAAGTACAATGTTTTCTGCAATGCTGTAAGACAGTTTTTAATGTGTTAGAAGTTATATGCACAAAATCTTATGTTAGGACTTCAATGATCAAGATTGTCAGTTTACAGCTTTCTGAGTCCAGTAATGCTGAAATAGTGTTTCTGTTGAAATGAAGTGAAATCAAGCCCAAATCTGCTCAAAAGCTTTTCTCTCTATTAGATAAAGCTGTTTCATTCAGTATTCAGTGCAAATCTTGCCAAACTGAAACAAGCTTATGTCTTATGAAGTACAATGTTTTCTGCAATATTGTAAGACAGTTTTTAATGTGTTAGAAGTTATATGCACAAAAACTAATGTTAGGACTTCAATGATCAAGATTGTCAGTTTACAGCTTTCTGAGTCCAGTAATGCTGAAATAGTGTTTCTGTTGAAATGAAGTGAAATCAAGCCCAAATCTGCTCAAAAGCTTTTCTCTCTATTAGATAAAGCTGTTTCATTCAGTATTCAGTGCAAATCTTGCCAAACTGAAACAAGCTTATGCCTTATGAAGTACAATGTTTTCTGCAATGCTGTAAGACAGTTTTTAATGTGTTAGAAGTTATATGCACAAAAACCTATGTTAGGACTTCAATGATCAAGATTGTCAGTTTACAGCTTTCTGAGTCCAGTAATGCTGAAATAGTGTTTCTGTTCAAATGAAGTGAAATCAAGCCCAAATCTGCTCAAAAGCTTTTCTCTCTAATAGAGAATGCGGTTTCATTGAGTATTCAGTGCAAATCTTGCCAAACTGAAACAAGCTTATGTCTTATGGAATGAAATGTTTTTTGCAATGCTGTAAGACAGTTTTTAATGTGTTAGAAGTTATATACACAAAAACTAATGTTAGAACTTCAATGATCAAGATTGGCAGTTTACAGCTTTCTGAGTCCAGTAATGTTGAAATAGTGTTTCTGTTGAAATGAAGTGAAATCAAGCCCAAATCTGCTCAAAAGCTTTTCTCTCTATTAGAGAAAGCTGTTTCATTCAATATTCAGTGCAAATCTTGCCAAACTGAAACAAGCTTATGCCTTATGAAGTACAATGTTTTCTGCAATGCTATAAGACAGTTTTTAATGTGTTAGAAGTTATATGCACAAAAACTAATGTTAGGACTGCAATGATCAAGATTGTCAGTTTACAGCTTTCTGAGTCCAGTAATGTTGAAATAGTGTTTCTGTTCAAATGAAGTGAAATCAAGCCCAAATCTGCTCAAAAGCTTTTCTCTCTATTAGATAAAGCTGTTTCATTCAGTATTCAGTGCAAATCTTGCCAAACTGAAACAAGCTTATGTGTTATGAAGTACAATGTTTTCTGCAATGCTGTAAGACAGTTTTTAATGTGTTAGAAGTTATATGCACAAAAACTTATGTTAGGACTTCAATGATCAAGATTGTCAGTTTACAGCTTTCTGAGTGCAGTAATGCTGAATTAGTGTTTCTGTTGAAATGAAGTGAAATCAAGCCCAAATCTGCTCAGAAGCTTTTCTCTCTATTAGATAAAGCTGTTTCATTCAGTATTCAGTGCAAATCTTGCCAAACTGAAACAAGCTTATGTCTTATGAAGTACAATGTTTTCTGCAATGCTGTAAGACAGCTTTTAATGTGTTAGAAGTTATATGCACAAAAACTTATGTTAGGACTTCAATGATCAAGATTGTCAGTTTACAGCTTTCTGAGTCCAGTAATGCTGAAATAGTGTTTCTGTTGAAATGAAGTGAAATCAAGCCCAAATCTGCTCAAAAGCTTTTCTCTCTATTAGATAAAGCTGTTTCATTCAGTATTCAGTGCAAATCTTGCCAAACTGAAACAAGCTTATGCCTTATGAAGTACAATGTTTTCTGCAATGCTGTAAGACAGTTTTTAATGTGTTAGAAGTTATATGCACAAAAACTAATGTTAGGACTGCAATGATCAAGATTGTCAGTTTACAGCTTTCTGAGTCCAGTAATGTTGAAATAGTGTTTCTGTTCAAATGAAGTGAAATCAAGCCCAAATCTGCTCAAAAGCTTTTCTCTCTATTAGAGAAAGCTGTTTCATTCAATATTCAGTGCAAATCTTGCCAAACTGAAACAAGCTTATGTCTTATGAAGTACAATGTTTTCTGCAATGCTGTAAGACAGTTTTTAATGTGTTAGAATTTATATGCACAAAATCTTATGTTAGGACTTCAATGATCAAGATTGTCAGTTTACAGTTTTCTGAGTCCAGTAATGCTGAAATAGTGTTTCTGTTGAAATGAAGTGAAATCAAGCCCAAATCTGCTCAAAAGCTTTTCTCTCTATTAGATAAAGCTGTTTCATTCAGTATTCAGTGCAAATCTTGCCAAACTGAAACAAGCTTATGCCTTATGAAGTACAATGTTTTCTGCAATGCTGTAAGACAGTTTTTAATGTGTTAGAAGTTATATGCACAAAAACTAATGTTAGGACTTCAATGATCAAGATTGTCAGTTTACAGCTTTCTGAGTCCAGTAATGTTGAAATAGTGTTTCTGTTCAAATGAAGTGAAATCAAGCCCAAGTCTGCTCAAAAGCTTTTCTCTCTATTAGATAAAGCTGTTTCATTCAGTATTCAGTGCAAATCTTGCCAAACTGAAACAAGCTTATGCCTTATGAAGTACAATGTTTACTGCAATGCTGTAAGACAGTTTTTAATGTGTTAGAAGTTATATGCACAAAATCTTATGTTAGGACTTCAATGATCAAGATTGTCAGTTTACAGCTTTCTGAGTCCAGTAATGCTGAAATAGTGTTTCTGTTGAAATGAAGTGAAATCAAGCCCAAATCTGCTCAAAAGCTTTTCTCTCTATTAGATAAAGCTGTTTCATTCAGTATTCAGTGCAAATCTTGCCAAACTGAAACAAGCTTATGTCTTATGAAGTACAATGTTTTCTGCAATGCTGTAAGACAGTTTTTAATGTGTTAGAAGTTATATGCACAATAACTAATGTTAGGACTTCAATGATCAAGATTGTCAGTTTACAGCTTTCTGAGTCCAGTAATGCAGAAATAGTGTTTCTGTTCAAATGAAGTGAAATCAAGCCCAAATCTGCTTCAAAGCTTTTCTCTCTAATAGAGAATGCGGTTTCATTGAGTATTCAGTGCAAATCTTGCCAAACTGAAACAAGCTTATGTCTTATGAAATGAAATGTTTTTTGCAATGCTGTAAGACAGTTTTTAATGTGTTAGAAGTTATATACACAAAAACTAATGTTAGAACTTCAATGATCAAGATTGTCAGTTTACAGCTTTCTGAGTCCAGTAATGTTGAAATAGTGTTTCTGTTCAAATGAAGTGAAATCAAGCCCAAATCTGCTCAAAAGCTTTTCTCTCTATTAGAGAAAGCTGTTTCATTCAATATTCAGTGCAAATCTTGCCAAACTGAAACAAGCTTATGCCTTATGAAGTACAATGTTTTCTGCAATGCTATAAGACAGTTTTTAATGTGTTAGAAGTTATATGCACAAAAACTAATGTCAGGACTGCAATGATCAAGATTGTCAGTTTACAGCTTTCTGAGTCCAGTAATGTTGAAATAGTGTTTCTGTTCAAATGAAGTGAAATCAAGCCCAAATCTGCTCAAAAGCTTTTCTCTCTATTAGAGAAAGCTGTTTCATTCAATATTCAGTGCAAATCTTGCCAAACTGAAACAAGCTTATCTCTTATGAAGTACAATGTTTTCTGCAATGCTGTAAGACAGTTTTTAATGTGTTAGAAGTTATAAGCACAAAATCTTATGTTAGGACTTCAATGATCAAGATTGTCAGTTTACAGCTTTCTGAGTCCAGTAATGCTGAAATAGTGTTTCTGTTGAAATGAAGTGAAATCAAGCCCAAATCTGCTCAAAAGCTTTTCTCTCTATTAGAGAAAGCTGTTTCATTCAATATTCAGTGCAAATCTTGCCAAACTGAAACAAGCTTATGCCTTATGAAGTATAATGTTTTCTGCAATGCTGTAAGACAGTTTTTAATGTGTTAGAAGTTATATGCACAAAAACTTATGTTAGGACTTCAATGATCAAGATTGTCAGTTTACAGCTTTCTGAGTCCAGTAATGCTGAAATAGTGTTTCTGTTGAAATGAAGTGAAATCAAGCCCAAATCTGCTCAAAAGCTTTTCTCTCTATTAGATAAAGCTGTTTCATTCAGTATTCAGTGCAAATCTTGCCAAACTGAAACAAGCTTATGTCTTATGAAGTACAATGTTTTCTGCAATGCTGTAAGACAGTTTTTAATGTGTTAGAAGTTATATGCACAAAAACTAATGTTAGGACTTCAATGATCAAGATTGTCAGTTTACAGCTTTCTGAGTCCAGTAATGCTGAAATAGTGTTTCTGTTGAAATGAAGTGAAATCAAGCCCAAATCTGCTCAAAAGCTTTTCTCTCTATTAGATAAAGCTGTTTCATTCAGTATTCAGTGCAAATCTTGCCAAACTGAAACAAGCTTATGTCTTATGAAGTACAATGTTTTCTGCAATGCTGTAAGACAGTTTTTAATGTGTTAGAAGTTATATGCACAAAAACTTATGTTAGGACTTCAATGATCAAGATTGTCAGTTTACAGCTTTCTGAGTCCAGTAATGCTGAAATAGTGTTTCTGTTGAAATGAAGTGAAATCAAGCCCAAATCTGCTCAAAAGCTTTTCTCTCTATTAGATAAAGCTGTTTCATTCAGTATTCAGTGCAAATCTTGCCAAACTGAAACAAGCTTATGTCTTATGAAGTACAATGTTTTCTGCAATGCTGTAAGACAGTTTTTAATGTGTTAGAAGTTATATGCACAAAAACTAATGTTAGGACTTCAATGATCAAGATTGTCAGTTTACAGCTTTCTGAGTCCAGTAATGCTGAAATAGTGTTTCTGTTGAAATGAAGTGAAATCAAGCCCAAATCTGCTCAAAAGCTTTTCTCTCTATTAGATAAAGCTGTTTCATTCAGTATTCAGTGCAAATCTTGCCAAACTGAAACAAGCTTATGTCTTATGAAGTACAATGTTTTCTGCAATGCTGTAAGACAGCTTTTAATGTGTTAGAAGTTATATGCACAAAAACTTATGTTAGGACTTCAATGATCAAGATTGTCAGTTTACAGCTTTCTGAGTCCAGTAATGCTGAAATAGTGTTTCTGTTGAAATGAAGTGAAATCAAGCCCAAATCTGCTCAAAAGCTTTTCTCTCTATTAGATAAAGCTGTTTCATTCAGTATTCAGTGCAAATCTTGCCAAACTGAAACAAGCTTATGCCTTATGAAGTACAATGTTTTCTGCAATGCTGTAAGACAGTTTTTAATGTGTTAGAAGTTATATGCACAAAAACTAATGTTAGGACTTCAATGATCAAGATTGTCAGTTTACAGCTTTCTGAGTCCAGTAATGCTGAAATAGTGTTTCTGTTGAAATGAAGTGAAATCAAGCCCAAATCTGCTCAAAAGCTTTTCTCTCTATTAGATAAAGCTGTTTCATTCAGTATTCAGTGCAAATCTTGCCAAACTGAAACAAGCTTATGTCTTATGAAGTACAATGTTTTCTGCAATGCTGTAAGACAGTTTTTAATGTGTTAGAAGTTATATGCACAAAAACTAATGTTAGGACTTCAATGATCAAGATTGTCAGTTTACAGCTTTCTGAGTCCAGTAATGCTGAAATAGTGTTTCTGTTGAAATGAAGTGAAATCAAGCCCAAATCTGCTCAAAAGCTTTTCTCTCTATTAGATAAAGCTGTTTCATTCAGTATTCAGTGCAAATCTTGCCAAACTGAAACAAGCTTATGCCTTATGAAGTACAATGTTTTCTGCAATGCTGTAAGACAGTTTTTAATGTGTTAGAAGTTATATGCACAAAAACTAATGTTAGGACTTCAATGATCAAGATTGTCAGTTTACAGCTTTCTGAGTCCAGTAATGTTGAAATAGTGTTTCTGTTCAAATGAAGTGAAATCAAGCCCAAGTCTGCTCAAAAGCTTTTCTCTCTATTAGATAAAGCTGTTTCATTCAGTATTCAGTGCAAATCTTGCCAAACTGAAACAAGCTTATGCCTTATGAAGTACAATGTTTACTGCAATGCTGTAAGACAGTTTTTAATGTGTTAGAAGTTATATGCACAAAATCTTATGTTAGGACTTCAATGATCAAGATTGTCAGTTTACAGCTTTCTGAGTCCAGTAATGCTGAAATAGTGTTTCTGTTGAAATGAAGTGAAATCAAGCCCAAATCTGCTCAAAAGCTTTTCTCTCTATTAGATAAAGCTGTTTCATTCAGTATTCAGTGCAAATCTTGCCAAACTGAAACAAGCTTATGTCTTATGAAGTACAATGTTTTCTGCAATGCTGTAAGACAGTTTTTAATGTGTTAGAAGTTATATGCACAATAACTAATGTTAGGACTTCAATGATCAAGATTGTCAGTTTACAGCTTTCTGAGTCCAGTAATGCAGAAATAGTGTTTCTGTTCAAATGAAGTGAAATCAAGCCCAAATCTGCTTCAAAGCTTTTCTCTCTAATAGAGAATGCGGTTTCATTGAGTATTCAGTGCAAATCTTGCCAAACTGAAACAAGCTTATGTCTTATGAAATGAAATGTTTTTTGCAATGCTGTAAGACAGTTTTTAATGTGTTAGAAGTTATATACACAAAAACTAATGTTAGAACTTCAATGATCAAGATTGTCAGTTTACAGCTTTCTGAGTCCAGTAATGTTGAAATAGTGTTTCTGTTCAAATGAAGTGAAATCAAGCCCAAATCTGCTCAAAAGCTTTTCTCTCTATTAGAGAAAGCTGTTTCATTCAATATTCAGTGCAAATCTTGCCAAACTGAAACAAGCTTATGCCTTATGAAGTACAATGTTTTCTGCAATGCTATAAGACAGTTTTTAATGTGTTAGAAGTTATATGCACAAAAACTAATGTTAGGACTGCAATGATCAAGATTGTCAGTTTACAGCTTTCTGAGTCCAGTAATGTTGAAATAGTGTTTCTGTTCAAATGAAGTGAAATCAAGCCCAAATCTGCTCAAAAGCTTTTCTCTCTATTAGAGAAAGCTGTTTCATTCAATATTCAGTGCAAATCTTGCCAAACTGAAACAAGCTTATCTCTTATGAAGTACAATGTTTTCTGCAATGCTGTAAGACAGTTTTTAATGTGTTAGAAGTTATAAGCACAAAATCTTATGTTAGGACTTCAATGATCAAGATTGTCAGTTTACAGCTTTCTGAGTCCAGTAATGCTGAAATAGTGTTTCTGTTGAAATGAAGTGAAATCAAGCCCAAATCTGCTCAAAAGCTTTTCTCTCTATTAGAGAAAGCTGTTTCATTCAATATTCAGTGCAAATCTTGCCAAACTGAAACAAGCTTATGCCTTATGAAGTACAATGTTTTCTGCAATGCTGTAAGACAGTTTTTAATGTGTTAGAAGTTATATGCACAAAAACTTATGTTAGGACTTCAATGATCAAGATTGTCAGTTTACAGCTTTCTGAGTCCAGTAATGCTGAAATAGTGTTTCTGTTGAAATGAAGTGAAATCAAGCCCAAATCTGCTCAAAAGCTTTTCTCTCTATTAGATAAAGCTGTTTCATTCAGTATTCAGTGCAAATCTTGCCAAACTGAAACAAGCTTATGTCTTATGAAGTACAATGTTTTCTGCAATGCTGTAAGACAGTTTTTAATGTGTTAGAAGTTATATGCACAAAAACTAATGTTAGGACTTCAATGATCAAGATTGTCAGTTTACAGCTTTCTGAGTCCAGTAATGCTGAAATAGTGTTTCTGTTGAAATGAAGTGAAATCAAGCCCAAATCTGCTCAAAAGCTTTTCTCTCTATTAGATAAAGCTGTTTCATTCAGTATTCAGTGCAAATCTTGCCAAACTGAAACAAGCTTATGTCTTATGAAGTACAATGTTTTCTGCAATGCTGTAAGACAGTTTTTAATGTGTTAGAAGTTATATGCACAAAAACTTATGTTAGGACTTCAATGATCAAGATTGTCAGTTTACAGCTTTCTGAGTCCAGTAATGCTGAAATAGTGTTTCTGTTGAAATGAAGTGAAATCAAGCCCAAATCTGCTCAAAAGCTTTTCTCTCTATTAGATAAAGCTGTTTCATTCAGTATTCAGTGCAAATCTTGCCAAACTGAAACAAGCTTATGTCTTATGAAGTACAATGTTTTCTGCAATGCTGTAAGACAGTTTTTAATGTGTTAGAAGTTATATGCACAAAAACTAATGTTAGGACTTCAATGATCAAGATTGTCAGTTTACAGCTTTCTGAGTCCAGTAATGCTGAAATAGTGTTTCTGTTGAAATGAAGTGAAATCAAGCCCAAATCTGCTCAAAAGCTTTTCTCTCTATTAGATAAAGCTGTTTCATTCAGTATTCAGTGCAAATCTTGCCAAACTGAAACAAGCTTATGTCTTATGAAGTACAATGTTTTCTGCAATGCTGTAAGACAGCTTTTAATGTGTTAGAAGTTATATGCACAAAAACTTATGTTAGGACTTCAATGATCAAGATTGTCAGTTTACAGCTTTCTGAGTCCAGTAATGCTGAAATAGTGTTTCTGTTGAAATGAAGTGAAATCAAGCCCAAATCTGCTCAAAAGCTTTTCTCTCTATTAGATAAAGCTGTTTCATTCAGTATTCAGTGCAAATCTTGCCAAACTGAAACAAGCTTATGCCTTATGAAGTACAATGTTTTCTGCAATGCTGTAAGACAGTTTTTAATGTGTTAGAAGTTATATGCACAAAAACTAATGTTAGGACTTCAATGATCAAGATTGTCAGTTTACAGCTTTCTGAGTCCAGTAATGTTGAAATAGTGTTTCTGTTGAAATGAAGTGAAATCAAGCCCAAATCTGCTCAAAAGCTTTTCTCTCTATTAGATAAAGCTGTTTCATTCAGTATTCAGTGCAAATCTTGCCAAACTGAAACAAGCTTATGTCTTATGAAGTACAATGTTTTCTGCAATGCTGTAAGACAGTTTTTAATGTGTTAGAAGTTATATGCACAAAAACTAATGTTAGGACTTCAATGATCAAGATTGTCAGTTTACAGCTTTCTGAGTCCAGTAATGCTGAAATAGTGTTTCTGTTGAAATGAAGTGAAATCAAGCCCAAATCTGCTCAAAAGCTTTTCTCTCTATTAGATAAAGCTGTTTCATTCAGTATTCAGTGCAAATCTTGCCAAACTGAAACAAGCTTATGTCTTATGAAGTACAATGTTTTCTGCAATGCTGTAAGACAGCTTTTAATGTGTTAGAAGTTATATGCACGAAAACTTATGTTAGGACTTCAATGATCAAGATTGTCAGTTTACAGCTTTCTGAGTCCAGTAATGCTGAAATAGTGTTTCTGTTGAAATGAAGTGAAATCAAGCCCAAATCTGCTCAAAAGCTTTTCTCTCTATTAGATAAAGCTGTTTCATTCAGTATTCAGTGCAAATCTTGCCAAACTGAAACAAGCTTATGTCTTATGAAGTACAATGTTTTCTGCAATGCTGTAAGACAGTTTTTAATGTGTTAGAAGTTATATGCACAAAAACTTATGTTAGAACTTCAATGATCAAGACTGTCAGTTTACAGCTTTCTGAGTCCAGTAATGCTGAAATAGTGTTTCTGTTGAAATGAAGTGAAATCAAGCCCAAATCTGCTCAAAAGCTTTTCTCTCTATTAGATAAAGCTGTTTCATTCAGTATTCAGTGCAAATCTTGCCAAACTGAAACAAGCTTATGCCTTATGAAGTACAATGTTTTCTGCAATGCTGTAAGACAGTTTTTAATGTGTTAGAAGTTATATGCACAAAAACTTATGTTAGGACTTCAATGATCAAGATTGTCAGTTTACAGCTTTCTGAGTCCAGTAATGCTGAAATAGTGTTTCTGTTCAAATGAAGTGAAATCAAGCCCAAATCTGCTCAAAAGCTTTTCTCTCTAATAGAGAATGCGGTTTCATGAGTATTTAGTGCAAATCTTGCCAAACTGAAACAAGCTTATGTCTTATGAAATGAAATGTTTTTTGCAATGCTGTAAGACAGTTTTTAATGTGTTAGAAGTTATATACACAAAAACTAATGTTAGAACTTCAATGATCAAGATTGGCAGTTTACAGCTTTCTGAGTCCAGTAATGTTGAAATAGTGTTTCTGTTCAAATGAAGTGAAATCAAGCCCAAATCTGCTCAAAAGCTTTTCTCTCTATTAGAGAAAGCTGTTTCATTCAATATTCAGTGCAAATCTTGCCAAACTGAAACAAGCTTATGCCTTATGAAGTACAATGTTTTCTGCAATGCTGTAAGACAGTTTTTAATGTGTTAGAAGTTATATGCACAAAATCTTATGTTAGGACTTCAATGATCAAGATTGTCAGTTTACAGCTTTCTGAGTCCAGTAATGCTGAAATAGTGTTTCTGTTGAAATGAAGTGAAATCAAGCCCAAATCTGCTCAAAAGCTTTTCTCTCTATTAGATAAAGCTGTTTCATTCAGTATTCAGTGCAAATCTTGCCAAACTGAAACAAGCTTATGCCTTATGAAGTACAATGTTTTCTGCAATGCTGTAAGACAGTTTTTAATGTGTTAGAAGTTATATGCACAAAAACTTATGTTAGGACTTCAATGATCAAGATTGTCAGTTTACAGCTTTCTGAGTCCAGTAATGCTGAAATAGTGTTTCTGTTCAAATGAAGTGAAATCAAGCCCAAATCTGCTCAAAAGCTTTTCTCTCTATTAGATAAAGCTGTTTCATTCAGTATTCAGTGCAAATCTTGCCAAACTGAAACAAGCTTATGCCTTATGAAGTACAATGTTTTCTGCAATGCTGTAAGACAGTTTTTAATGTGTTAGAAGTTATATGCACAAAAACTTATGTTAGGACTTCAATGATCAAGATTGTCAGTTTACAGCTTTCTGAGTCCAGTAATGCTGAAATAGTGTTTCTGTTCAAATGAAGTGAAATCAAGCCCAAATCTGCTCAAAAGCTTTTCTCTCTATTAGATAAAGCTGTTTCATTCAGTATTCAGTGCAAATCTTGCCAAACTGAAACAAGCTTATGCCTTATGAAGTACAATGTTTTCTGCAATGCTGTAAGACAGTTTTTAATGTGTTAGAAGTTATATGCACAAAAACTTATGTTAGGACTTCAATGATCAAGATTGTCAGTTTACAGCTTTCTGAGTCCAGTAATGCTGAAATAGTGTTTCTGTTCAAATGAAGTGAAATCAAGCCCAAATCTGCTCAAAAGCTTTTCTCTTTATTAGATAAAGCTGTTTCATTCAGTATTCAGTGCAAATCTTGCCAAACTGAAACAAGCTTATGTCTTATGAAGTACAATGTTTTCTGCAATGCTGTAAGACAGTTTTTAATGTGTTAGAAGTTATATGCACAATAACTAATGTTAGGACTTCAATGATCAAGATTGTCAGTTTACAGCTTTCTGAGTCCAGTAATGCAGAAATAGTGTTTCTGTTCAAATGAAGTGAAATCAAGCCCAAATCTGCTTCAAAGCTTTTCTCTCTAATAGAGAATGCGGTTTCATTGAGTATTCAGTGCAAATCTTGCCAAACTGAAACAAGCTTATGTCTTATGAAATGAAATGTTTTTTGCAATGCTGTAAGACAGTTTTTAATGTGTTAGAAGTTATATACACAAAAACTAATGTTAGAACTTCAATGATCAAGATTGTCAGTTTACAGCTTTCTGAGTCCAGTAATGTTGAAATAGTGTTTCTGTTCAAATGAAGTGAAATCAAGCCCAAATCTGCTCAAAAGCTTTTCTCTCTATTAGAGAAAGCTGTTTCATTCAATATTCAGTGCAAATCTTGCCAAACTGAAACAAGCTTATGCCTTATGAAGTACAATGTTTTCTGCAATGCTATAAGACAGTTTTTAATGTGTTAGAAGTTATATGCACAAAAACTAATGTTAGGACTGCAATGATCAAGATTGTCAGTTTACAGCTTTCTGAGTCCAGTAATGTTGAAATAGTGTTTCTGTTCAAATGAAGTGAAATCAAGCCCAAATCTGCTCAAAAGCTTTTCTCTCTATTAGAGAAAGCTGTTTCATTCAATATTCAGTGCAAATCTTGCCAAACTGAAACAAGCTTATCTCTTATGAAGTACAATGTTTTCTGCAATGCTGTAAGACAGTTTTTAATGTGTTAGAAGTTATAAGCACAAAATCTTATGTTAGGACTTCAATGATCAAGATTGTCAGTTTACAGCTTTCTGAGTCCAGTAATGCTGAAATAGTGTTTCTGTTGAAATGAAGTGAAATCAAGCCCAAATCTGCTCAAAAGCTTTTCTCTCTATTAGAGAAAGCTGTTTCATTCAATATTCAGTGCAAATCTTGCCAAACTGAAACAAGCTTATGCCTTATGAAGTACAATGTTTTCTGCAATGCTGTAAGACAGTTTTTAATGTGTTAGAAGTTATATGCACAAAAACTTATGTTAGGACTTCAATGATCAAGATTGTCAGTTTACAGCTTTCTGAGTCCAGTAATGCTGAAATAGTGTTTCTGTTGAAATGAAGTGAAATCAAGCCCAAATCTGCTCAAAAGCTTTTCTCTCTATTAGATAAAGCTGTTTCATTCAGTATTCAGTGCAAATCTTGCCAAACTGAAACAAGCTTATGTCTTATGAAGTACAATGTTTTCTGCAATGCTGTAAGACAGTTTTTAATGTGTTAGAAGTTATATGCACAAAAACTAATGTTAGGACTTCAATGATCAAGATTGTCAGTTTACAGCTTTCTGAGTCCAGTAATGCTGAAATAGTGTTTCTGTTGAAATGAAGTGAAATCAAGCCCAAATCTGCTCAAAAGCTTTTCTCTCTATTAGATAAAGCTGTTTCATTCAGTATTCAGTGCAAATCTTGCCAAACTGAAACAAGCTTATGTCTTATGAAGTACAATGTTTTCTGCAATGCTGTAAGACAGCTTTTAATGTGTTAGAAGTTATATGCACGAAAACTTATGTTAGGACTTCAATGATCAAGATTGTCAGTTTACAGCTTTCTGAGTCCAGTAATGCTGAAATAGTGTTTCTGTTGAAATGAAGTGAAATCAAGCCCAAATCTGCTCAAAAGCTTTTCTCTCTATTAGATAAAGCTGTTTCATTCAGTATTCAGTGCAAATCTTACCAAACTGAAACAAGCTTATGTCTTATGAAGTACAATGTTTTCTGCAATGCTGTAAGACAGTTTTTAATGTGTTAGAAGTTATATGCACAAAAACTTATGTTAGAACTTCAATGATCAAGACTGTCAGTTTACAGCTTTCTGAGTCCAGTAATGCTGAAATAGTGTTTCTGTTGAAATGAAGTGAAATCAAGCCCAAATCTGCTCAAAAGCTTTTCTCTCTATTAGATAAAGCTGTTTCATTCAGTATTCAGTGCAAATCTTGCCAAACTGAAACAAGCTTATGCCTTATGAAGTACAATGTTTTCTGCAATGCTGTAAGACAGTTTTTAATGTGTTAGAAGTTATATGCACAAAAACTTATGTTAGGACTTCAATGATCAAGATTGTCAGTTTACAGCTTTCTGAGTCCAGTAATGCTGAAATAGTGTTTCTGTTCAAATGAAGTGAAATCAAGCCCAAATCTGCTCAAAAGCTTTTCTCTCTAATAGAGAATGCGGTTTCATGAGTATTTAGTGCAAATCTTGCCAAACTGAAACAAGCTTATGTCTTATGAAATGAAATGTTTTTTGCAATGCTGTAAGACAGTTTTTAATGTGTTAGAAGTTATATACACAAAAACTAATGTTAGAACTTCAATGATCAAGATTGGCAGTTTACAGCTTTCTGAGTCCAGTAATGTTGAAATAGTGTTTCTGTTCAAATGAAGTGAAATCAAGCCCAAATCTGCTCAAAAGCTTTTCTCTCTATTAGAGAAAGCTGTTTCATTCAATATTCAGTGCAAATCTTGCCAAACTGAAACAAGCTTATGCCTTATGAAGTACAATGTTTTCTGCAATGCTGTAAGACAGTTTTTAATGTGTTAGAAGTTATATGCACAAAATCTTATGTTAGGACTTCAATGATCAAGATTGTCAGTTTACAGCTTTCTGAGTCCAGTAATGCTGAAATAGTGTTTCTGTTGAAATGAAGTGAAATCAAGCCCAAATCTGCTCAAAAGCTTTTCTCTCTATTAGATAAAGCTGTTTCATTCAGTATTCAGTGCAAATCTTGCCAAACTGAAACAAGCTTATGCCTTATGAAGTACAATGTTTTCTGCAATGCTGTAAGACAGTTTTTAATGTGTTAGAAGTTATATGCACAAAAACTTATGTTAGGACTTCAATGATCAAGATTGTCAGTTTACAGCTTTCTGAGTCCAGTAATGCTGAAATAGTGTTTCTGTTCAAATGAAGTGAAATCAAGCCCAAATCTGCTCAAAAGCTTTTCTCTCTATTAGAGAAAGCTGTTTCATTCAGTATTCAGTGCAAATCTTGCCAAACTGAAACATGCTTATGTCTTATGAAATAAAATGTTTTCTGCAATGCTGTAAGACAGTTTTTAATGTGTTAGAAGTTATATACACAAAATCTAATGTTAGGACTGCAATGATCAAGATTGTCAGTTTACAGCTTTCTGAGTCCAGTAATGTTGAAATAGTGTTTCTGTTCAAATGAAGTGAAATCAAGCCCAAATCTGCTCAAAAGCTTTTCTCTCTATTAGAGAATGCTGTTTCATTCAATATTCAGTGCAAATCTTGCCAAACTGAAACAAGCGTATGCCTTATGAAGTACAATGTTTTCTGCAATGCTGTAAGACAGTTTTTAATGTGTTAGAAGTTATATGCACAAAAACTTATGTTAGGACTTCAATGATCAAGATTGTCAGTTTACAGCTTTCTGAGTCCAGTAATGCTGAAATAGTGTTTCTGTTGAAATGAAGTGAAATCAAGCCCAAATCTGCTCAAAAGCTTTTCTCTCTATTAGATAAAGCTGTTTCATTCAGTATTCAGTGCAAATCTTGCCAAACTGAAACAAGCTTATGTCTTATGAAGTACAATGTTTTCTGCAATGCTGTAAGACAGCTTTTAATGTGTTAGAAGTTATATGCACAAAAACTTATGTTAGGACTTCAATGATCAAGATTGTCAGTTTACAGCTTTCTGAGTCCAGTAATGCTGAAATAGTGTTTCTGTTGAAATGAAGTGAAATCAAGCCCAAATCTGCTCAAAAGCTTTTCTCTCTATTAGATAAAGCTGTTTCATTCAGTATTCAGTGCAAATCTTGCCAAACTGAAACAAGCTTATGCCTTATGAAGTACAATGTTTTCTGCAATGCTGTAAGACAGTTTTTAATGTGTTAGAAGTTATATGCACAAAAACTAATGTTAGGACTGCAATGATCAAGATTGTTAGTTTACAGCTTTCTGAGTCCAGTAATGTTGAAATAGTGTTTCTGTTCAAATGAAGTGAAATCAAGCCCAAATCTGCTCAAAAGCTTTTCTTTCTATTAGAGAAAGCTGTTTCATTCAATATTCAGTGCAAATCTTGCCAAACTGAAACAAGCTTATGTCTTATGAAGTACAATGTTTTCTGCAATGCTGTAAGACAGTTTTTAATGTGTTAGAATTTATATGCACAAAATCTTATGTTAGGACTTCAATGATCAAGATTGTCAGTTTACAGTTTTCTGAGTCCAGTAATGCTGAAATAGTGTTTCTGTTGAAATGAAGTGAAATCAAGCCCAAATCTGCTCAAAAGCTTTTCTCTCTATTAGATAAAGCTGTTTCATTCAGTATTCAGTGCAAATCTTGCCAAACTGAAACAAGCTTATGCCTTATGAAGTACAATGTTTTCTGCAATGCTGTAAGACAGTTTTTAATGTGTTAGAAGTTATATGCACAAAAACTAATGTTAGGACTTCAATGATCAAGATTGTCAGTTTACAGCTTTCTGAGTCCAGTAATGTTGAAATAGTGTTTCTGTTCAAATGAAGTGAAATCAAGCCCAAGTCTGCTCAAAAGCTTTTCTCTCTATTAGATAAAGCTGTTTCATTCAGTATTCAGTGCAAATCTTGCCAAACTGAAACAAGCTTATGCCTTATGAAGTACAATGTTTTCTGCAATGCTGTAAGACAGTTTTTAATGTGTTAGAAGTTATATGCACAAAATCTTATGTTAGGACTTCAATGATCAAGATTGTCAGTTTACAGCTTTCTGAGTCCAGTAATGCTGAAATAGTGTTTCTGTTGAAATGAAGTGAAATCAAGCCCAAATCTGCTCAAAAGCTTTTCTCTCTATTAGATAAAGCTGTTTCATTCAGTATTCAGTGCAAATCTTGCCAAACTGAAACAAGCTTATGTCTTATGAAGTACAATGTTTTCTGCAATATTGTAAGACAGTTTTTAATGTGTTAGAAGTTATATGCACAAAAACTAATGTTAGGACTTCAATGATCAAGATTGTCAGTTTACAGCTTTCTGAGTCCAGTAATGCAGAAATAGTGTTTCTGTTCAAATGAAGTGAAATCAAGCCCAAATCTGCTTCAAAGCTTTTCTCTCTAATAGAGAATGCGGTTTCATTGAGTATTCAGTGCAAATCTTGCCAAACTGAAACAAGCTTATGTCTTATGAAATGAAATGTTTTTTGCAATGCTGTAAGACAGTTTTTAATGTGTTAGAAGTTATATACACAAAAACTAATGTTAGAACTTCAATGATCAAGATTGTCAGTTTACAGCTTTCTGAGTCCAGTAATGTTGAAATAGTGTTTCTGTTCAAATGAAGTGAAATCAAGCCCAAATCTGCTCAAAAGCTTTTCTCTCTATTAGAGAAAGCTGTTTCATTCAATATTCAGTGCAAATCTTGCCAAACTGAAACAAGCTTATGCCTTATGAAGTACAATGTTTTCTGCAATGCTATAAGACAGTTTTTAATGTGTTAGAAGTTATATGCACAAAAACTAATGTTAGGACTGCAATGATCAAGATTGTCAGTTTACAGCTTTCTGAGTCCAGTAATGTTGAAATAGTGTTTCTGTTCAAATGAAGTGAAATCAAGCCCAAATCTGCTCAAAAGCTTTTCTCTCTATTAGAGAAAGCTGTTTCATTCAATATTCAGTGCAAATCTTGCCAAACTGAAACAAGCTTATCTCTTATGAAGTACAATGTTTTCTGCAATGCTGTAAGACAGTTTTTAATGTGTTAGAAGTTATAAGCACAAAATCTTATGTTAGGACTTCAATGATCAAGATTGTCAGTTTACAGCTTTCTGAGTCCAGTAATGCTGAAATAGTGTTTCTGTTGAAATGAAGTGAAATCAAGCCCAAATCTGCTCAAAAGCTTTTCTCTCTATTAGAGAAAGCTGTTTCATTCAATATTCAGTGCAAATCTTGCCAAACTGAAACAAGCTTATGCCTTATGAAGTACAATGTTTTCTGCAATGCTGTAAGACAGTTTTTAATGTGTTAGAAGTTATATGCACAAAAACTTATGTTAGGACTTCAATGATCAAGATTGTCAGTTTACAGCTTTCTGAGTCCAGTAATGCTGAAATAGTGTTTCTGTTGAAATGAAGTGAAATCAAGCCCAAATCTGCTCAGAAGCTTTTCTCTCTATTAGATAAAGCTGTTTCATTCAGTATTCAGTGCAAATCTTGCCAAACTGAAACAAGCTTATGTCTTATGAAGTACAATGTTTTCTGCAATGCTGTAAGACAGTTTTTAATGTGTTAGAAGTTATATGCACAAAAACTAATGTTAGGACTTCAATGATCAAGATTGTCAGTTTACAGCTTTCTGAGTCCAGTAATGCTGAAATAGTGTTTCTGTTGAAATGAAGTGAAATCAAGCCCAAATCTGCTCAAAAGCTTTTCTCTCTATTAGATAAAGCTGTTTCATTCAGTATTCAGTGCAAATCTTGCCAAACTGAAACAAGCTTATGTCTTATGAAGTACAATGTTTTCTGCAATGCTGTAAGACAGTTTTTAATGTGTTAGAAGTTATATGCACAAAAACTTATGTTAGGACTTCAATGATCAAGATTGTCAGTTTACAGCTTTCTGAGTCCAGTAATGCTGAAATAGTGTTTCTGTTGAAATGAAGTGAAATCAAGCCCAAATCTGCTCAAAAGCTTTTCTCTCTATTAGATAAAGCTGTTTCATTCAGTATTCAGTGCAAATCTTGCCAAACTGAAACAAGCTTATGTCTTATGAAGTACAATGTTTTCTGCAATGCTGTAAGACAGTTTTTAATGTGTTAGAAGTTATATGCACAAAAACTAATGTTAGGACTTCAATGATCAAGATTGTCAGTTTACAGCTTTCTGAGTCCAGTAATGCTGAAATAGTGTTTCTGTTGAAATGAAGTGAAATCAAGCCCAAATCTGCTCAAAAGCTTTTCTCTCTATTAGATAAAGCTGTTTCATTCAGTATTCAGTGCAAATCTTGCCAAACTGAAACAAGCTTATGTCTTATGAAGTACAATGTTTTCTGCAATGCTGTAAGACAGCTTTTAATGTGTTAGAAGTTATATGCACAAAAACTTATGTTAGGACTTCAATGATCAAGATTGTCAGTTTACAGCTTTCTGAGTCCAGTAATGCTGAAATAGTGTTTCTGTTGAAATGAAGTGAAATCAAGCCCAAATCTGCTCAAAAGCTTTTCTCTCTATTAGATAAAGCTGTTTCATTCAGTATTCAGTGCAAATCTTGCCAAACTGAAACAAGCTTATGCCTTATGAAGTACAATGTTTTCTGCAATGCTGTAAGACAGTTTTTAATGTGTTAGAAGTTATATGCACAAAAACTAATGTTAGGACTTCAATGATCAAGATTGTCAGTTTACAGCTTTCTGAGTCCAGTAATGCTGAAATAGTGTTTCTGTTGAAATGAAGTGAAATCAAGCCCAAATCTGCTCAAAAGCTTTTCTCTCTATTAGATAAAGCTGTTTCATTCAGTATTCAGTGCAAATCTTGCCAAACTGAAACAAGCTTATGTCTTATGAAGTACAATGTTTTCTGCAATGCTGTAAGACAGTTTTTAATGTGTTAGAAGTTATATGCACAAAAACTAATGTTAGGACTTCAATGATCAAGATTGTCAGTTTACAGCTTTCTGAGTCCAGTAATGCTGAAATAGTGTTTCTGTTGAAATGAAGTGAAATCAAGCCCAAATCTGCTCAAAAGCTTTTCTCTCTATTAGATAAAGCTGTTTCATTCAGTATTCAGTGCAAATCTTGCCAAACTGAAACAAGCTTATGTCTTATGAAGTACAATGTTTTCTGCAATGCTGTAAGACAGCTTTTAATGTGTTAGAAGTTATATGCACGAAAACTTATGTTAGGACTTCAATGATCAAGATTGTCAGTTTACAGCTTTCTGAGTCCAGTAATGCTGAAATAGTGTTTCTGTTGAAATGAAGTGAAATCAAGCCCAAATCTGCTCAAAAGCTTTTCTCTCTATTAGATAAAGCTGTTTCATTCAGTATTCAGTGCAAATCTTGCCAAACTGAAACAAGCTTATGTCTTATGAAGTACAATGTTTTCTGCAATGCTGTAAGACAGTTTTTAATGTGTTAGAAGTTATATGCACAAAAACTTATGTTAGAACTTCAATGATCAAGACTGTCAGTTTACAGCTTTCTGAGTCCAGTAATGCTGAAATAGTGTTTCTGTTGAAATGAAGTGAAATCAAGCCCAAATCTGCTCAAAAGCTTTTCTCTCTATTAGATAAAGCTGTTTCATTCAGTATTCAGTGCAAATCTTGCCAAACTGAAACAAGCTTATGCCTTATGAAGTACAATGTTTTCTGCAATGCTGTAAGACAGTTTTTAATGTGTTAGAAGTTATATGCACAAAAACTTATGTTAGGACTTCAATGATCAAGATTGTCAGTTTACAGCTTTCTGAGTCCAGTAATGCTGAAATAGTGTTTCTGTTCAAATGAAGTGAAATCAAGCCCAAATCTGCTCAAAAGCTTTTCTCTCTAATAGAGAATGCGGTTTCATGAGTATTTAGTGCAAATCTTGCCAAACTGAAACAAGCTTATGTCTTATGAAATGAAATGTTTTTTGCAATGCTGTAAGACAGTTTTTAATGTGTTAGAAGTTATATACACAAAAACTAATGTTAGAACTTCAATGATCAAGATTGGCAGTTTACAGCTTTCTGAGTCCAGTAATGTTGAAATAGTGTTTCTGTTCAAATGAAGTGAAATCAAGCCCAAATCTGCTCAAAAGCTTTTCTCTCTATTAGAGAAAGCTGTTTCATTCAATATTCAGTGCAAATCTTGCCAAACTGAAACAAGCTTATGCCTTATGAAGTACAATGTTTTCTGCAATGCTGTAAGACAGTTTTTAATGTGTTAGAAGTTATATGCACAAAATCTTATGTTAGGACTTCAATGATCAAGATTGTCAGTTTACAGCTTTCTGAGTCCAGTAATGCTGAAATAGTGTTTCTGTTGAAATGAAGTGAAATCAAGCCCAAATCTGCTCAAAAGCTTTTCTCTCTATTAGATAAAGCTGTTTCATTCAGTATTCAGTGCAAATCTTGCCAAACTGAAACAAGCTTATGCCTTATGAAGTACAATGTTTTCTGCAATGCTGTAAGACAGTTTTTAATGTGTTAGAAGTTATATGCACAAAAACTTATGTTAGGACTTCAATGATCAAGATTGTCAGTTTACAGCTTTCTGAGTCCAGTAATGCTGAAATAGTGTTTCTGTTCAAATGAAGTGAAATCAAGCCCAAATCTGCTCAAAAGCTTTTCTCTCTATTAGAGAAAGCTGTTTCATTCAGTATTCAGTGCAAATCTTGCCAAACTGAAACATGCTTATGTCTTATGAAATAAAATGTTTTCTGCAATGCTGTAAGACAGTTTTTAATGTGTTAGAAGTTATATACACAAAATCTAATGTTAGGACTGCAATGATCAAGATTGTCAGTTTACAGCTTTCTGAGTCCAGTAATGTTGAAATAGTGTTTCTGTTCAAATGAAGTGAAATCAAGCCCAAATCTGCTCAAAAGCTTTTCTCTCTATTAGAGAATGCTGTTTCATTCAATATTCAGTGCAAATCTTGCCAAACTGAAACAAGCGTATGCCTTATGAAGTACAATGTTTTCTGCAATGCTGTAAGACAGTTTTTAATGTGTTAGAAGTTATATGCACAAAAACTTATGTTAGGACTTCAATGATCAAGATTGTCAGTTTACAGCTTTCTGAGTCCAGTAATGCTGAAATAGTGTTTCTGTTGAAATGAAGTGAAATCAAGCCCAAATCTGCTCAAAAGCTTTTCTCTCTATTAGATAAAGCTGTTTCATTCAGTATTCAGTGCAAATCTTGCCAAACTGAAACAAGCTTATGTCTTATGAAGTACAATGTTTTCTGCAATGCTGTAAGACAGCTTTTAATGTGTTAGAAGTTATATGCACAAAAACTTATGTTAGGACTTCAATGATCAAGATTGTCAGTTTACAGCTTTCTGAGTCCAGTAATGCTGAAATAGTGTTTCTGTTGAAATGAAGTGAAATCAAGCCCAAATCTGCTCAAAAGCTTTTCTCTCTATTAGATAAAGCTGTTTCATTCAGTATTCAGTGCAAATCTTGCCAAACTGAAACAAGCTTATGCCTTATGAAGTACAATGTTTTCTGCAATGCTGTAAGACAGTTTTTAATGTGTTAGAAGTTATATGCACAAAAACTAATGTTAGGACTGCAATGATCAAGATTGTCAGTTTACAGCTTTCTGAGTCCAGTAATGTTGAAATAGTGTTTCTGTTCAAATGAAGTGAAATCAAGCCCAAATCTGCTCAAAAGCTTTTCTTTCTATTAGAGAAAGCTGTTTCATTCAATATTCAGTGCAAATCTTGCCAAACTGAAACAAGCTTTTGTCTTATGAAGTACAATGTTTTCTGCAATGCTGTAAGACAGTTTTTAATGTGTTAGAATTTATATGCACAAAATCTTATGTTAGGACTTCAATGATCAAGATTGTCAGTTTACAGTTTTCTGAGTCCAGTAATGCTGAAATAGTGTTTCTGTTGAAATGAAGTGAAATCAAGCCCAAATCTGCTCAAAAGCTTTTCTCTCTATTAGATAAAGCTGTTTCATTCAGTATTCAGTGCAAATCTTGCCAAACTGAAACAAGCTTATGCCTTATGAAGTACAATGTTTTCTGCAATGCTGTAAGACAGTTTTTAATGTGTTAGAAGTTATATGCACAAAAACTAATGTTAGGACTTCAATGATCAAGATTGTCAGTTTACAGCTTTCTGAGTCCAGTAATGTTGAAATAGTGTTTCTGTTCAAATGAAGTGAAATCAAGCCCAAGTCTGCTCAAAAGCTTTTCTCTCTATTAGATAAAGCTGTTTCATTCAGTATTCAGTGCAAATCTTGCCAAACTGAAACAAGCTTATGACTTATGAAGTACAATGTTTTCTGCAATGCTGTAAGACAGTTTTTAATGTGTTAGAAGTTATATGCACAAAATCTTATGTTAGGACTTCAATGATCAAGATTGTCAGTTTACAGCTTTCTGAGTCCAGTAATGCTGAAATAGTGTTTCTGTTGAAATGAAGTGAAATCAAGCCCAAATCTGCTCAAAAGCTTTTCTCTCTATTAGATAAAGCTGTTTCATTCAGTATTCAGTGCAAATCTTGCCAAACTGAAACAAGCTTATGTCTTATGAAGTACAATGTTTTCTGCAATATTGTAAGACAGTTTTTAATGTGTTAGAAGTTATATGCACAAAAACTAATGTTAGGACTTCAATGATCAAGATTGTCAGTTTACAGCTTTCTGAGTCCAGTAATGCTGAAATAGTGTTTCTGTTGAAATGAAGTGAAATCAAGCCCAAATCTGCTCAAAAGCTTTTCTCTCTATTAGATAAAGCTGTTTCATTCAGTATTCAGTGCAAATCTTGCCAAACTGAAACAAGCTTATGCCTTATGAAGTACAATGTTTTCTGCAATGCTGTAAGACAGTTTTTAATGTGTTAGAAGTTATATGCACAAAAACTTATGTTAGGACTTCAATGATCAAGATTGTCAGTTTACAGCTTTCTGAGTCCAGTAATGCTGAAATAGTGTTTCTGTTCAAATGAAGTGAAATCAAGCCCAAATCTGCTCAAAAGCTTTTCTCTCTAATAGAGAATGCGGTTTCATTGAGTATTCAGTGCAAATCTTGCCAAACTGAAACAAGCTTATGTCTTATGAAATGAAATGTTTTTTGCAATGCTGTAAGACAGTTTTTAATGTGTTAGAAGTTATATACACAAAAACTAATGTTAGAACTTCAATGATCAAGATTGGCAGTTTACAGCTTTCTGAGTCCAGTAATGTTGAAATAGTGTTTCTGTTGAAATGAAGTGAAATCAAGCCCAAATCTGCTCAAAAGCTTTTCTCTCTATTAGAGAAAGCTGTTTCATTCAATATTCAGTGCAAATCTTGCCAAACTGAAACAAGCTTATGCCTTATGAAGTACAATGTTTTCTGCAATGCTATAAGACAGTTTTTAATGTGTTAGAAGTTATATGCACAAAAACTAATGTTAGGACTGCAATGATCAAGATTGTCAGTTTACAGCTTTCTGAGTCCAGTAATGTTGAAATAGTGTTTCTGTTCAAATGAAGTGAAATCAAGCCCAAATCTGCTCAAAAGCTTTTCTCTCTATTAGATAAAGCTGTTTCATTCAGTATTCAGTGCAAATCTTGCCAAACTGAAACAAGCTTATGTGTTATGAAGTACAATGTTTTCTGCAATGCTGTAAGACAGTTTTTAATGTGTTAGAAGTTATATGCACAAAAACTTATGTTAGGACTTCAATGATCAAGATTGTCAGTTTACAGCTTTCTGAGTGCAGTAATGCTGAATTAGTGTTTCTGTTGAAATGAAGTGAAATCAAGCCCAAATCTGCTCAGAAGCTTTTCTCTCTATTAGATAAAGCTGTTTCATTCAGTATTCAGTGCAAATCTTGCCAAACTGAAACAAGCTTATGTCTTATGAAGTACAATGTTTTCTGCAATGCTGTAAGACAGCTTTTAATGTGTTAGAAGTTATATGCACAAAAACTTATGTTAGGACTTCAATGATCAAGATTGTCAGTTTACAGCTTTCTGAGTCCAGTAATGCTGAAATAGTGTTTCTGTTGAAATGAAGTGAAATCAAGCCCAAATCTGCTCAAAAGCTTTTCTCTCTATTAGATAAAGCTGTTTCATTCAGTATTCAGTGCAAATCTTGCCAAACTGAAACAAGCTTATGCCTTATGAAGTACAATGTTTTCTGCAATGCTGTAAGACAGTTTTTAATGTGTTAGAAGTTATATGCACAAAAACTAATGTTAGGACTGCAATGATCAAGATTGTCAGTTTACAGCTTTCTGAGTCCAGTAATGTTGAAATAGTGTTTCTGTTCAAATGAAGTGAAATCAAGCCCAAATCTGCTCAAAAGCTTTTCTCTCTATTAGAGAAAGCTGTTTCATTCAATATTCAGTGCAAATCTTGCCAAACTGAAACAAGCTTATGTCTTATGAAGTACAATGTTTTCTGCAATGCTGTAAGACAGTTTTTAATGTGTTAGAATTTATATGCACAAAATCTTATGTTAGGACTTCAATGATCAAGATTGTCAGTTTACAGTTTTCTGAGTCCAGTAATGCTGAAATAGTGTTTCTGTTGAAATGAAGTGAAATCAAGCCCAAATCTGCTCAAAAGCTTTTCTCTCTATTAGATAAAGCTGTTTCATTCAGTATTCAGTGCAAATCTTGCCAAACTGAAACAAGCTTATGCCTTATGAAGTACAATGTTTTCTGCAATGCTGTAAGACAGTTTTTAATGTGTTAGAAGTTATATGCACAAAAACTAATGTTAGGACTTCAATGATCAAGATTGTCAGTTTACAGCTTTCTGAGTCCAGTAATGTTGAAATAGTGTTTCTGTTCAAATGAAGTGAAATCAAGCCCAAGTCTGCTCAAAAGCTTTTCTCTCTATTAGATAAAGCTGTTTCATTCAGTATTCAGTGCAAATCTTGCCAAACTGAAACAAGCTTATGCCTTATGAAGTACAATGTTTACTGCAATGCTGTAAGACAGTTTTTAATGTGTTAGAAGTTATATGCACAAAATCTTATGTTAGGACTTCAATGATCAAGATTGTCAGTTTACAGCTTTCTGAGTCCAGTAATGCTGAAATAGTGTTTCTGTTGAAATGAAGTGAAATCAAGCCCAAATCTGCTCAAAAGCTTTTCTCTCTATTAGATAAAGCTGTTTCATTCAGTATTCAGTGCAAATCTTGCCAAACTGAAACAAGCTTATGTCTTATGAAGTACAATGTTTTCTGCAATGCTGTAAGACAGTTTTTAATGTGTTAGAAGTTATATGCACAATAACTAATGTTAGGACTTCAATGATCAAGATTGTCAGTTTACAGCTTTCTGAGTCCAGTAATGCAGAAATAGTGTTTCTGTTCAAATGAAGTGAAATCAAGCCCAAATCTGCTCAAAAGCTTTTCTCTCTAATAGAGAATGCGGTTTCATTGAGTATTCAGTGCAAATCTTGCCAAACTGAAACAAGCTTATGTCTTATGAAATGAAATGTTTTTTGCAATGCTGTAAGACAGTTTTTAATGTGTTAGAAGTTATATACACAAAAACTATTGTTAGAACTTCAATGATCAAGATTGTCAGTTTACAGCTTTCTGAGTCCAGTAATGTTGAAATAGTGTTTCTGTTCAAATGAAGTGAAATCAAGCCCAAATCTGCTCAAAAGCTTTTCTCTCTATTAGAGAAAGCTGTTTCATTCAATATTCAGTGCAAATCTTGCCAAACTGAAACAAGCTTATGCCTTATGAAGTACAATGTTTTCTGCAATGCTATAAGACAGTTTTTAATGTGTTAGAAGTTATATGCACAAAAACTAATGTTAGGACTGCAATGATCAAGATTGTCAGTTTACAGCTTTCTGAGTCCAGTAATGTTGAAATAGTGTTTCTGTTCAAATGAAGTGAAATCAAGCCCAAATCTGCTCAAAAGCTTTTCTCTCTATTAGAGAAAGCTGTTTCATTCAATATTCAGTGCAAATCTTGCCAAACTGAAACAAGCTTATCTCTTATGAAGTACAATGTTTTCTGCAATGCTGTAAGACAGTTTTTAATGTGTTAGAAGTTATAAGCACAAAATCTTATGTTAGGACTTCAATGATCAAGATTGTCAGTTTACAGCTTTCTGAGTCCAGTAATGCTGAAATAGTGTTTCTGTTGAAATGAAGTGAAATCAAGCCCAAATCTGCTCAAAAGCTTTTCTCTCTATTAGAGAAAGCTGTTTCATTCAATATTCAGTGCAAATCTTGCCAAACTGAAACAAGCTTATGCTTTATGAAGTACAATGTTTTCTGCAATGCTGTAAGACAGTTTTTAATGTGTTAGAAGTTATATGCACAAAAACTTATGTTAGGACTTCAATGATCAAGATTGTCAGTTTACAGCTTTCTGAGTCCAGTAATGCTGAAATAGTGTTTCTGTTGAAATGAAGTGAAATCAAGCCCAAATCTGCTCAAAAGCTTTTCTCTCTATTAGATAAAGCTGTTTCATTCAGTATTCAGTGCAAATCTTGCCAAACTGAAACAAGCTTATGTCTTATGAAGTACAATGTTTTCTGCAATGCTGTAAGACAGTTTTTAATGTGTTAGAAGTTATATGCACAAAAACTTATGTTAGGACTTCAATGATCAAGATTGTCAGTTTACAGCTTTCTGAGTCCAGTAATGCTGAAATAGTGTTTCTGTTGAAATGAAGTGAAATCAAGCCCAAATCTGCTCAAAAGCTTTTCTCTCTATTAGATAAAGCTGTTTCATTCAGTATTCAGTGCAAATCTTGCCAAACTGAAACAAGCTTATGTCTTATGAAGTACAATGTTTTCTGCAATGCTGTAAGACAGTTTTTAATGTGTTAGAAGTTATATGCACAAAAACTAATGTTAGGACTTCAATGATCAAGATTGTCAGTTTACAGCTTTCTGAGTCCAGTAATGCTGAAATAGTGTTTCTGTTGAAATGAAGTGAAATCAAGCCCAAATCTGCTCAAAAGCTTTTCTCTCTATTAGATAAAGCTGTTTCATTCAGTATTCAGTGCAAATCTTGCCAAACTGAAACAAGCTTATGTCTTATGAAGTACAATGTTTTCTGCAATGCTGTAAGACAGCTTTTAATGTGTTAGAAGTTATATGCACAAAAACTTATGTTAGGACTTCAATGATCAAGATTGTCAGTTTACAGCTTTCTGAGTCCAGTAATGCTGAAATAGTGTTTCTGTTGAAATGAAGTGAAATCAAGCCCAAATCTGCTCAAAAGCTTTTCTCTCTATTAGATAAAGCTGTTTCATTCAGTATTCAGTGCAAATCTTGCCAAACTGAAACAAGCTTATGCTTTATGAAGTACAATGTTTTCTGCAATGCTGTAAGACAGTTTTTAATGTGTTAGAAGTTATATGCACAAAAACTAATGTTAGGACTTCAATGATCAAGATTGTCAGTTTACAGCTTTCTGAGTCCAGTAATGCTGAAATAGTGTTTCTGTTGAAATGAAGTGAAATCAAGCCCAAATCTGCTCAAAAGCTTTTCTCTCTATTAGATAAAGCTGTTTCATTCAGTATTCAGTGCAAATCTTGCCAAACTGAAACAAGCTTATGTCTTATGAAGTACAATGTTTTCTGCAATGCTGTAAGACAGTTTTTAATGTGTTAGAAGTTATATGCACAAAAACTAATGTTAGGACTTCAATGATCAAGATTGTCAGTTTACAGCTTTCTGAGTCCAGTAATGCTGAAATAGTGTTTCTGTTGAAATGAAGTGAAATCAAGCCCAAATCTGCTCAAAAGCTTTTCTCTCTATTAGATAAAGCTGTTTCATTCAGTATTCAGTGCAAATCTTGCCAAACTGAAACAAGCTTATGTCTTATGAAGTACAATGTTTTCTGCAATGCTGTAAGACAGCTTTTAATGTGTTAGAAGTTATATGCACGAAAACTTATGTTAGGACTTCAATGATCAAGATTGTCAGTTTACAGCTTTCTGAGTCCAGTAATGCTGAAATAGTGTTTCTGTTGAAATGAAGTGAAATCAAGCCCAAATCTGCTCAAAAGCTTTTCTCTCTATTAGATAAAGCTGTTTCATTCAGTATTCAGTGCAAATCTTGCCAAACTGAAACAAGCTTATGTCTTATGAAGTACAATGTTTTCTGCAATGCTGTAAGACAGTTTTTAATGTGTTAGAAGTTATATGCACAAAAACTTATGTTAGAACTTCAATGATCAAGACTGTCAGTTTACAGCTTTCTGAGTCCAGTAATGCTGAAATAGTGTTTCTGTTGAAATGAAGTGAAATCAAGCCCAAATCTGCTCAAAAGCTTTTCTCTCTATTAGATAAAGCTGTTTCATTCAGTATTCAGTGCAAATCTTGCCAAACTGAAACAAGCTTATGCCTTATGAAGTACAATGTTTTCTGCAATGCTGTAAGACAGTTTTTAATGTGTTAGAAGTTATATGGACAAAAACTTATGTTAGGACTTCAATGATCAAGATTGTCAGTTTACAGCTTTCTGAGTCCAGTAATGCTGAAATAGTGTTTCTGTTCAAATGAAGTGAAATCAAGCCCAAATCTGCTCAAAAGCTTTTCTCTCTAATAGAGAATGCGGTTTCATGAGTATTTAGTGCAAATCTTGCCAAACTGAAACAAGCTTATGTCTTATGAAATGAAATGTTTTTTGCAATGCTGTAAGACAGTTTTTAATGTGTTAGAAGTTATATACACAAAAACTAATGTTAGAACTTCAATGATCAAGATTGGCAGTTTACAGCTTTCTGAGTCCAGTAATGTTGAAATAGTGTTTCTGTTCAAATGAAGTGAAATCAAGCCCAAATCTGCTCAAAAGCTTTTCTCTCTATTAGAGAAAGCTGTTTCATTCAATATTCAGTGCAAATCTTGCCAAACTGAAACAAGCTTATGCCTTATGAAGTACAATGTTTTCTGCAATGCTGTAAGACAGTTTTTAATGTGTTAGAAGTTATATGCACAATAACTAATGTTAGGACTTCAATGATCAAGATTGTCAGTTTACAGCTTTCTGAGTCCAGTAATGCTGAAATAGTGTTTCTGTTGAAATGAAGTGAAATCAAGCCCAAATCTGCTCAAAAGCTTTTCTCTCTATTAGATAAAGCTGTTTCATTCAGTATTCAGTGCAAATCTTGCCAAACTGAAACAAGCTTATGCCTTATGAAGTACAATGTTTTCTGCAATGCTGTAAGACAGTTTTTAATGTGTTAGAAGTTATATGGACAAAAACTTATGTTAGGACTTCAATGATCAAGATTGTCAGTTTACAGCTTTCTGAGTCCAGTAATGCTGAAATAGTGTTTCTGTTCAAATGAAGTGAAATCAAGCCCAAATCTGCTCAAAAGCTTTTCTCTCTAATAGAGAATGCGGTTTCATGAGTATTTAGTGCAAATCTTGCCAAACTGAAACAAGCTTATGTCTTATGAAATGAAATGTTTTTTGCAATGCTGTAAGACAGTTTTTAATGTGTTAGAAGTTATATACACAAAAACTAATGTTAGAACTTCAATGATCAAGATTGGCAGTTTACAGCTTTCTGAGTCCAGTAATGTTGAAATAGTGTTTCTGTTCAAATGAAGTGAAATCAAGCCCAAATCTGCTCAAAAGCTTTTCTCTCTATTAGAGAAAGCTGTTTCATTCAATATTCAGTGCAAATCTTGCCAAACTGAAACAAGCTTATGCCTTATGAAGTACAATGTTTTCTGCAATGCTGTAAGACAGTTTTTAATGTGTTAGAAGTTATATGCACAATAACTAATGTTAGGACTTCAATGATCAAGATTGTCAGTTTACAGCTTTCTGAGTCCAGTAATGCTGAAATAGTGTTTCTGTTGAAATGAAGTGAAATCAAGCCCAAATCTGCTCAAAAGCTTTTCTCTCTATTAGATAAAGCTGTTTCATTCAGTATTCAGTGCAAATCTTGCCAAACTGAAACAAGCTTATGCCTTATGAAGTACAATGTTTTCTGCAATGCTGTAAGACAGTTTTTAATGTGTTAGAAGTTATATGCACAAAAACTTATGTTAGGACTTCAATGATCAAGATTGTCAGTTTACAGCTTTCTGAGTCCAGTAATGCTGAAATAGTGTTTCTGTTCAAATGAAGTGAAATCAAGCCCAAATCTGCTCAAAAGCTTTTCTCTCTATTAGATAAAGCTGTTTCATTCAGTATTCAGTGCAAATCTTGCCAAACTGAAACAAGCTTATGCCTTATGAAGTACAATGTTTTCTGCAATGCTGTAAGACAGTTTTTAATGTGTTAGAAGTTATATGCACAAAAACTTATGTTAGGACTTCAATGATCAAGATTGTCAGTTTACAGCTTTCTGAGTCCAGTAATGCTGAAATAGTGTTTCTGTTCAAATGAAGTGAAATCAAGCCCAAATCTGCTCAAAAGCTTTTCTCTCTAATAGAGAATGCGGTTTCATGAGTATTTAGTGCAAATCTTGCCAAACTGAAACAAGCTTATGTCTTATGAAATGAAATGTTTTTTGCAATGCTGTAAGACAGTTTTTAATGTGTTAGAAGTTATATACACAAAAACTAATGTTAGAACTTCAATGATCAAGATTGGCAGTTTACAGCTTTCTGAGTCCAGTAATGTTGAAATAGTGTTTCTGTTCAAATGAAGTGAAATCAAGCCCAAATCTGCTCAAAAGCTTTTCTCTCTATTAGAGAAAGCTGTTTCATTCAATATTCAGTGCAAATCTTGCCAAACTGAAACAAGCTTATGCCTTATGAAGTACAATGTTTTCTGCAATGCTGTAAGACAGTTTTTAATGTGTTAGAAGTTATATGCACAAAATCTTATGTTAGGACTTCAATGATCAAGATTGTCAGTTTACAGCTTTCTGAGTCCAGTAATGCTGAAATAGTGTTTCTGTTGAAATGCAGTGAAATCAAGCCCAAATCTGCTCAAAAGCTTTTCTCTCTATTAGATAAAGCTGTTTCATTCAGTATTCAGTGCAAATCTTGCCAAACTGAAACAAGCTTATGCCTTATGAAGTACAATGTTTTCTGCAATGCTGTAAGATAGTTTTTAATGTGTTAGAAGTTATATGCACAAAAACTTATGTTAGGACTTCAATGATCAAGATTGTCAGTTTACAGCTTTCTGAGTCCAGTAATGCTGAAATAGTGTTTCTGTTCAAATGAAGTGAAATCAAGCCCAAATCTGCTCAAAAGCTTTTCTCTCTATTAGAGAAAGCTGTTTCATTCAGTATTCAGTGCAAATCTTGCCAAACTGAAACATGCTTATGTCTTATGAAATAAAATGTTTTCTGCAATGCTGTAAGACAGTTTTTAATGTGTTAGAAGTTATATACACAAAATCTAATGTTAGGACTGCAATGATCAAGATTGTCAGTTTACAGCTTTCTGAGTCCAGTAATGTTGAAATAGTGTTTCTGTTCAAATGAAGTGAAATCAAGCCCAAATCTGCTCAAAAGCTTTTCTCTCTATTAGAGAATGCTGTTTCATTCAATATTCAGTGCAAATCTTGCCAAACTGAAACAAGCGTATGCCTTATGAAGTACAATGTTTTCTGCAATGCTGTAAGACAGTTTTTAATGTGTTAGAAGTTATATGCACAAAAACTTATGTTAGGACTTCAATGATCAAGATTGTCAGTTTACAGCTTTCTGAGTCCAGTAATGCTGAAATAGTGTTTCTGTTGAAATGAAGTGAAATCAAGCCCAAATCTGCTCAAAAGCTTTTCTCTCTATTAGATAAAGCTGTTTCATTCAGTATTCAGTGCAAATCTTGCCAAACTGAAACAAGCTTATGTCTTATGAAGTACAATGTTTTCTGCAATGCTGTAAGACAGTTTTTAATGTGTTAGAAGTTATATGCACAAAAACTAATGTTAGGACTTCAATGATCAAGATTGTCAGTTTACAGCTTTCTGAGTCCAGTAAAGCTGAAATAGTGTTTCTGTTGAAATGAAGTGAAATCAAGCCCAAATCTGCTCAAAAGCTTTTCTCTCTATTAGATAAAGCTGTTTCATTCAGTATTCAGTGCAAATCTTGCCAAACTGAAACAAGCTTATGTCTTATGAAGTACAATGTTTTCTGCAATGCTGTAAGACAGCTTTTAATGTGTTAGAAGTTATATGCACGAAAACTTATGTTAGGACTTCAATGATCAAGATTGTCAGTTTACAGCTTTCTGAGTCCAGTAATGCTGAAATAGTGTTTCTGTTGAAATGAAGTGAAATCAAGCCCAAATCTGCTCAAAAGCTTTTCTCTCTATTAGATAAAGCTGTTTCATTCAGTATTCAGTGCAAATCTTGCCAAACTGAAACAAGCTTATGTCTTATGAAGTACAATGTTTTCTGCAATGCTGTAAGACAGTTTTTAATGTGTTAGAAGTTATATGCACAAAAACTTATGTTAGAACTTCAATGATCAAGACTGTCAGTTTACAGCTTTCTGAGTCCAGTAATGCTGAAATAGTGTTTCTGTTGAAATGAAGTGAAATCAAGCCCAAATCTGCTCAAAAGCTTTTCTCTCTATTAGATAAAGCTGTTTCATTCAGTATTCAGTGCAAATCTTGCCAAACTGAAACAAGCTTATGCCTTATGAAGTACAATGTTTTCTGCAATGCTGTAAGACAGTTTTTAATGTGTTAGAAGTTATATGCACAAAAACTTATGTTAGGACTTCAATGATCAAGATTGTCAGTTTACAGCTTTCTGAGTCCAGTAATGCTGAAATAGTGTTTCTGTTCAAATGAAGTGAAATCAAGCCCAAATCTGCTCAAAAGCTTTTCTCTCTAATAGAGAATGCGGTTTCATGAGTATTTAGTGCAAATCTTGCCAAACTGAAACAAGCTTATGTCTTATGAAATGAAATGTTTTTTGCAATGCTGTAAGACAGTTTTTAATGTGTTAGAAGTTATATACACAAAAACTAATGTTAGAACTTCAATGATCAAGATTGGCAGTTTACAGCTTTCTGAGTCCAGTAATGTTGAAATAGTGTTTCTGTTCAAATGAAGTGAAATCAAGCCCAAATCTGCTCAAAAGCTTTTCTCTCTATTAGAGAAAGCTGTTTCATTCAATATTCAGTGCAAATCTTGCCAAACTGAAACAAGCTTATGCCTTATGAAGTACAATGTTTTCTGCAATGCTGTAAGACAGTTTTTAATGTGTTAGAAGTTATATGCACAAAATCTTATGTTAGGACTTCAATGATCAAGATTGTCAGTTTACAGCTTTCTGAGTCCAGTAATGCTGAAATAGTGTTTCTGTTGAAATGAAGTGAAATCAAGCCCAAATCTGCTCAAAAGCTTTTCTCTCTATTAGATAAAGCTGTTTCATTCAGTATTCAGTGCAAATCTTGCCAAACTGAAACAAGCTTATGCCTTATGAAGTACAATGTTTTCTGCAATGCTGTAAGACAGTTTTTAATGTGTTAGAAGTTATATGCACAAAAACTTATGTTAGGACTTCAATGATCAAGATTGTCAGTTTACAGCTTTCTGAGTCCAGTAATGCTGAAATAGTGTTTCTGTTCAAATGAAGTGAAATCAAGCCCAAATCTGCTCAAAAGCTTTTCTCTCTATTAGAGAAAGCTGTTTCATTCAGTATTCAGTGCAAATCTTGCCAAACTGAAACATGCTTATGTCTTATGAAATAAAATGTTTTCTGCAATGCTGTAAGACAGTTTTTAATGTGTTAGATGTTATATACACAAAATCTAATGTTAGGACTGCAATGATCAAGATTGTCAGTTTACAGCTTTCTGAGTCCAGTAATGTTGAAATAGTGTTTCTGTTCAAATGAAGTGAAATCAAGCCCAAATCTGCTCAAAAGCTTTTCTCTCTATTAGAGAATGCTGTTTCATTCAATATTCAGTGCAAATCTTGCCAAACTGAAACAAGCGTATGCCTTATGAAGTACAATGTTTTCTGCAATGCTGTAAGACAGTTTTTAATGTGTTAGAAGTTATATGCACAAAAACTAATGTTAGGACTGCAATGATCAAGATTGTCAGTTTACAGCTTTCTGAGTCCAGTAATGTTGAAATAGTGTTTCTGTTCAAATGAAGTGAAATCAAGCCCAAATCTGCTCAAAAGCTTTTCTCTCTATTAGATAAAGCTGTTTCATTCAGTATTCAGTGCAAATCTTGCCAAACTGAAACAAGCTTATGTCTTATGAAGTACAATGTTTTCTGCAATGCTGTAAGACAGTTTTTAATGTGTTAGAAGTTATATGCACAAAAACTTATGTTAGGACTTCAATGATCAAGATTGTCAGTTTACAGCTTTCTGAGTCCAGTAATGCTGAAATAGTGTTTCTGTTGAAATGAAGTGAAATCAAGCCCAAATCTGCTCAAAAGCTTTTCTCTCTATTAGATAAAGCTGTTTCATTCAGTATTCAGTGCAAATCTTGCCAAACTGAAACAAGCTTATGTCTTATGAAGTACAATGTTTTCTGCAATGCTGTAAGACAGCTTTTAATGTGTTAGAAGTTATATGCACAAAAACTTATGTTAGGACTTCAATGATCAAGATTGTCAGTTTACAGCTTTCTGAGTCCAGTAATGCTGAAATAGTGTTTCTGTTGAAATGAAGTGAAATCAAGCCCAAATCTGCTCAAAAGCTTTTCTCTCTATTAGATAAAGCTGTTTCATTCAGTATTCAGTGCAAATCTTGCCAAACTGAAACAAGCTTATGCCTTATGAAGTACAATGTTTTCTGCAATGCTGTAAGACAGTTTTTAATGTGTTAGAAGTTATATGCACAAAAACTAATGTTAGGACTGCAATGATCAAGATTGTCAGTTTACAGCTTTCTGAGTCCAGTAATGTTGAAATAGTGTTTCTGTTCAAATGAAGTGAAATCAAGCCCAAATCTGCTCAAAAGCTTTTCTCTCTATTAGAGAAAGCTGTTTCATTCAATATTCAGTGCAAATCTTGCCAAACTGAAACAAGCTTATGTCTTATGAAGTACAATGTTTTCTGCAATGCTGTAAGACAGTTTTTAATGTGTTAGAATTTATATGCACAAAATCTTATGTTAGGACTTCAATGATCAAGATTGTCAGTTTACAGTTTTCTGAGTCCAGTAATGCTGAAATAGTGTTTCTGTTGAAATGAAGTGAAATCAAGCCCAAATCTGCTCAAAAGCTTTTCTCTCTATTAGATAAAGCTGTTTCATTCAGTATTCAGTGCAAATCTTGCCAAACTGAAACAAGCTTATGCCTTATGAAGTACAATGTTTTCTGCAATGCTGTAAGACAGTTTTTAATGTGTTAGAAGTTATATGCACAAAAACTAATGTTAGGACTTCAATGATCAAGATTGTCAGTTTACAGCTTTCTGAGTCCAGTAATGTTGAAATAGTGTTTCTGTTCAAATGAAGTGAAATCAAGCCCAAGTCTGCTCAAAAGCTTTTCTCTCTATTAGATAAAGCTGTTTCATTCAGTATTCAGTGCAAATCTTGCCAAACTGAAACAAGCTTATGCCTTATGAAGTACAATGTTTTCTGCAATGCTGTAAGACAGTTTTTAATGTGTTAGAAGTTATATGCACAAAAACTAATGTTAGGACTTCAATGATCAAGATTGTCAGTTTACAGCTTTCTGAGTCCAGTAATGTTGAAATAGTGTTTCTGTTCAAATGAAGTGAAATCAAGCCCAAGTCTGCTCAAAAGCTTTTCTCTCTATTAGATAAAGCTGTTTCATTCAGTATTCAGTGCAAATCTTGCCAAACTGAAACAAGCTTATGCCTTATGAAGTACAATGTTTTCTGCAATGCTGTAAGACAGTTTTTAATGTGTTAGAAGTTATATGCACAAAATCTTATGTTAGGACTTCAATGATCAAGATTGTCAGTTTACAGTTTTCTGAGTCCAGTAATGCTGCAATAGTGTTTCTGTTGAAATGAAGTGAAATCAAGCCCAAATCTGCTCAAAAGCTTTTCTCTCTATTAGATAAAGCTGTTTCATTCAGTATTCAGTGCAAATCTTGCCAAACTGAAACACGCTTATGCCTTATGAAGTACAATGTTTTCTGCAATGCTGTAAGACAGTTTTTAATGTGTTAGAAGTTATATGCACAAAAACTAATGTTAGGACTTCAATGATCAAGATTGTCAGTTTACAGCTTTCTGAGTCCAGTAATGTTGAAATAGTGTTTCTGTTCAAATGAAGTGAAATCAAGCCCAAGTCTGCTCAAAAGCTTTTCTCTCTATTAGATAAAGCTGTTTCATTCAGTATTCAGTGCAAATCTTGCCAAACTGAAACAAGCTTATGCCTTATGAAGTACAATGTTTACTGCAATGCTGTAAGACAGTTTTTAATGTGTTAGAAGTTATATGCACAAAATCTTATGTTAGGACTTCAATGATCAAGATTGTCAGTTTACAGCTTTCTGAGTCCAGTAATGCTGAAATAGTGTTTCTGTTGAAATGAAGTGAAATCAAGCCCAAATCTGCTCAAAAGCTTTTCTCTCTATTAGATAAAGCTGTTTCATTCAGTATTCAGTGCAAATCTTGCCAAACTGAAACAAGCTTATGTCTTATGAAGTAAAATGTTTTCTGCAATGCTGTAAGACAGTTTTTAATGTGTTAGAAGTTATGTGCACAATAACTAATGTTAGGACTTCAATGATCAAGATTGTCAGTTTACAGCTTTCTGAGTCCAGTAATGCTGAAATAGTGTTTCTGTTGAAATGAAGTGAAATCAAGCCCAAATCTGCTCAAAAGCTTTTCTCTCTATTAGATAAAGCTGTTTCATTCAGTATTCAGTGCAAATCTTGCCAAACTGAAACAAGCTTATGCCTTATGAAGTACAATGTTTTCTGCAATGCTGTAAGACAGTTTTTAATGTGTTAGAAGTTATATGCACAAAAACTTATGTTAGGACTTCAATGATCAAGATTGTCAGTTTACAGCTTTCTGAGTCCAGTAATGCTGAAATAGTGTTTCTGTTCAAATGAAGTGAAATCAAGCCCAAATCTGCTCAAAAGCTTTTCTCTCTAATAGAGAATGCGGTTTCATTGAGTATTCAGTGCAAATCTTGCCAAACTGAAACAAGCTTATGTCTTATGAAATGAAATGTTTTTTGCAATGCTGTAAGACAGTTTTTAATGTGTTAGAAGTTATATACACAAAAACTAATGTTAGAACTTCAATGATCAAGATTGGCAGTTTACAGCTTTCTGAGTCCAGTAATGTTGAAATAGTGTTTCTGTTCAAATGAAGTGAAATCAAGCCCAAATCTGCTCAAAAGCTTTTCTCTCTATTAGAGAAAGCTGTTTCATTCAATATTCAGTGCAAATCTTGCCAAACTGAAACAAGCTTATGCCTTATGAAGTACAATGTTTTCTGCAATGCTGTAAGACAGTTTTTAATGTGTTAGAAGTTATATGCACAAAATCTTATGTTAGGACTTCAATGATCAAGATTGTCAGTTTACAGCTTTCTGAGTCCAGTAATGCTGAAATAGTGTTTCTGTTGAAATGAAGTGAAATCAAGCCCAAATCTGCTCAAAAGCTTTTCTCTCTATTAGAGAAAGCTGTTTCATTCAATATTCAGTGCAAATCTTGCCAATCTGAAACAAGCTTATGCCTTATGAAGTACAATGTTTTCTGCAATGCTGTAAGACAGTTTTTAATGTGTTAGAAGTTATATGCACAAAAACTTATGTTAGGACTTCAATGATCAAGATTGTCAGTTTACAGCTTTCTGAGTCCAGTAATGCTGAAATAGTGTTTCTGTTGAAATGAAGTGAAATCAAGCCCAAATCTGCTCAAAAGCTTTTCTCTCTATTAGATAAAGCTGTTTCATTCAGTATTCAGTGCAAATCTTGCCAAACTGAAACAAGCTTATGTCTTATGAAGTACAATGTTTTCTGCAATGCTGTAAGACAGTTTTTAATGTGTTAGAAGTTATATGCACAAAAACTAATGTTAGGACTTCAATGATCAAGATTGTCAGTTTACAGCTTTCTGAGTCCAGTAATGCTGAAATAGTGTTTCTGTTGAAATGAAGTGAAATCAAGCCCAAATCTGCTCAAAAGCTTTTCTCTCTATTAGATAAAGCTGTTTCATTCAGTATTCAGTGCAAATCTTGCCAAACTGAAACAAGCTTATGTCTTATGAAGTACAATGTTTTCTGCAATGCTGTAAGACAGTTTTTAATGTGTTAGAAGTTATATGCACAAAAACTAATGTTAGGACTTCAATGATCAAGATTGTCAGTTTACAGGTTTCTGAGTCCAGTAATGCTGAAATAGTGTTTCTGTTGAAATGAAGTGAAATCAAGCCCAAATCTGCTCAAAAGCTTTTCTCTCTATTAGATAAAGCTGTTTCATTCAGTATTCAGTGCAAATCTTGCCAAACTGAAACAAGCTTATGTCTTATGAAGTACAATGTTTTCTGCAATGCTGTAAGACAGCTTTTAATGTGTTAGAAGTTATATGCACAAAAACTTATGTTAGGACTTCAATGATCAAGATTGTCAGTTTACAGCTTTCTGAGTCCAGTAATGCTGAAATAGTGTTTCTGTTGAAATGAAGTGAAATCAAGCCCAAATCTGCTCAAAAGCTTTTCTCTCTATTAGATAAAGCTGTTTCATTCAGTATTCAGTGCAAATCTTGCCAAACTGAAACAAGCTTATGCCTTATGAAGTACAATGTTTTCTGCAATGCTGTAAGACAGTTTTTAATGTGTTAGAAGTTATATGCACAAAAACTAATGTTAGGACTTCAATGATCAAGATTGTCAGTTTACAGCTTTCTGAGTCCAGTAATGCTGAAATAGTGTTTCTGTTCAAATGAAGTGAAATCAAGCCCAAATCTGCTCAAAAGCTTTTCTCTCTATTAGAGAAAGCTGTTTCATTCAATATTCAGTGCAAATCTTGCCAAACTGAAACAAGCGTATGCCTTATGAAGTACAATGTTTTCTGCAATGCTGTAAAGACAGTTTTTAATGTGTTAGAAGTTATATGCACAAAAACTAATGTTAGGACTGCAATGATCAAGATTGTCAGTTTACAGCTTTCTGAGTCCAGTAATGTTGAAATAGTGTTTCTGTTGAAATGAAGTGAAATCAAGCCCAAATCTGCTCAAAAGCTTTTCTCTCTATTAGAGAAAGCTGTTTCATTCAATATTCAGTGCAAATCTTGCCAAACTGAAACAAGCGTATGCCTTATGAAGTACAATGTTTTCTGCAATGCTGTAAAGACAGTTTTTAATGTGTTAGAAGTTATATGCACAAAAACTAATGTTAGGACTGCAATGATCAAGATTGTCAGTTTACAGCTTTCTGAGTCCAGTAATGTTGAAATAGTGTTTCTGTTCAAATGAAGTGAAATCAAGCCCAAATCTGCTCAAAAGCTTTTCTCTCTATTAGAGAAAGCTGTTTCATTCAATATTCAGTGCAAATCTTGCCAAACTGAAACAAGCTTATGCCTTATGAAGTACAATGTTTTCTGCAATGCTGTAAGACAGTTTTTAATGTGTTAGAAGTTATATGCACAAAAACTTATGTTAGGACTTCAATGATCAAGATTGTCAGTTTACAGCTTTCTGAGTCCAGTAATGCTGAAATAGTGTTTCTGTTGAAATGAAGTGAAATCAAGCCCAAATCTGCTCAAAAGCTTTTCTCTCTATTAGATAAAGCTGTTTCATTCAGTATTCAGTGCAAATCTTGCCAAACTGAAACAAGCTTATGTCTTATGAAGTACAATGTTTTCTGCAATGCTGTAAGACAGTTTTTAATGTGTTAGAAGTTATATGCACAAAAACTAATGTTAGGACTTCAATGATCAAGATTGTCAGTTTACAGCTTTCTGAGTCCAGTAATGCTGAAATAGTGTTTCTGTTCAAATGAAGTGAAATCAAGCCCAAATCTGCTCAAAAGCTTTTCTCTCTATTAGATAAAGCTGTTTCATTCAGTATTCAGTGCAAATCTTGCCAAACTGAAACAAGCTTATGTCTTATGAAGTACAATGTTTTCTGCAATGCTGTAAGACAGTTTTTAATGTGTTAGAAGTTATATGCACAAAAACTTATGTTAGGACTTCAATGATCAAGATTGTCAGTTTACAGCTTTCTGAGTCCAGTAATGCTGAAATAGTGTTTCTGTTGAAATGAAGTGAAATCAAGCCCAAATCTGCTCAAAAGCTTTTCTCTCTATTAGATAAAGCTGTTTCATTCAGTATTCAGTGCAAATCTTGCCAAACTGAAACAAGCTTATGCCTTATGAAGTACAATGTTTTCTGCAATGCTGTAAGACAGTTTTTAATGTGTTAGAAGTTATATGCACAAAAACTTATGTTAGGACTTCAATGATCAAGATTGTCAGTTTACAGCTTTCTGAGTCCAGTAATGCTGAAATAGTGTTTCTGTTGAAATGAAGTGAAATCAAGCCCAAATCTGCTCAAAAGCTTTTCTCTCTATTAGAGAAAGCTGTTTCATTCAATATTCAGTGCAAATCTTGCCAAACTGAAACAAGCTTATGTCTTATGAAGTACAATGTTTTCTGCAATGCTGTAAGACAGTTTTTAATGTGTTAGAATTTATATGCACAAAATCTTATGTTAGGACTTCAATGATCAAGATTGTCAGTTTACAGTTTTCTGAGTCCAGTAATGCTGAAATAGTGTTTCTGTTGAAATGAAGTGAAATCAAGCCCAAATCTGCTCAAAAGCTTTTCTCTCTATTAGATAAAGCTGTTTCATTCAGTATTCAGTGCAAATCTTGCCAAACTGAAACAAGCTTATGCCTTATGAAGTACAATGTTTTCTGCAATGCTGTAAGACAGTTTTTAATGTGTTAGAAGTTATATGCACAATAACTAATGTTAGGACTTCAATGATCAAGATTGTCAGTTTACAGCTTTCTGAGTCCAGTAATGCTGAAATAGTGTTTCTGTTGAAATGAAGTGAAATCAAGCCCAAATCTGCTCAAAAGCTTTTCTCTCTATTAGATAAAGCTGTTTCATTCAGTATTCAGTGCAAATCTTGCCAAACTGAAACAAGCTTATGCCTTATGAAGTACAATGTTTTCTGCAATGCTGTAAGACAGTTTTTAATGTGTTAGAAGTTATATGCACAAAAACTTATGTTAGGACTTCAATGATCAAGATTGTCAGTTTACAGCTTTCTGAGTCCAGTAATGCTGAAATAGTGTTTCTGTTCAAATGAAGTGAAATCAAGCCCAAATCTGCTCAAAAGCTTTTCTCTCTAATAGAGAATGCGGTTTCATTGAGTATTCAGTGCAAATCTTGCCAAACTGAAACAAGCTTATGTCTTATGAAATGAAATGTTTTTTGCAATGCTGTAAGACAGTTTTTAATGTGTTAGAAGTTATATACACAAAAACTAATGTTAGAACTTCAATGATCAAGATTGGCAGTTTACAGCTTTCTGAGTCCAGTAATGTTGAAATAGTGTTTCTGTTCAAATGAAGTGAAATCAAGCCCAAATCTGCTCAAAAGCTTTTCTCTCTATTAGAGAAAGCTGTTTCATTCAATATTCAGTGCAAATCTTGCCAAACTGAAACAAGCTTATGCCTTATGAAGTACAATGTTTTCTGCAATGCTATAAGACAGTTTTTAATGTGTTAGAAGTTATATGCACAAAAACTAATGTTAGGACTGCAATGATCAAGATTGTCAGTTTACAGCTTTCTGAGTCCAGTAATGTTGAAATAGTGTTTCTGTTCAAATGAAGTGAAATCAAGCCCAAATCTGCTCAAAAGCTTTTCTCTCTATTAGAGAAAGCTGTTTCATTCAATATTCAGTGCAAATCTTGCCAAACTGAAACAAGCTTATGTCTTATGAAGTACAATGTTTTCTGCAATGCTGTAAGACAGTTTTTAATGTGTTAGAAGTTATATGCACAAAATCTTTTGTTAGGACTTCAATGATCAAGATTGTCAGTTTACAGCTTTCTGAGTCCAGTAATGCTGAAATAGTGTTTCTGTTGAAATGAAGTGAAATCAAGCCCAAATCTGCTCAAAAGCTTTTCTCTCTATTAGAGAAAGCTGTTTCATTCAATATTCAGTGCAAATCTTGCCAAACTGAAACAAGCGTATGCCTTATGAAGTACAATGTTTTCTGCAATGCTGTAAAGACAGTTTTTAATGTGTTAGAAGTTATATGCACAAAAACTAATGTTAGGACTGCAATGATCAAGATTGTCAGTTTACAGCTTTCTGAGTCCAGTAATGTTGAAATAGTGTTTCTGTTCAAATGAAGTGAAATCAAGCCCAAATCTGCTCAAAAGCTTTTCTCTCTATTAGAGAAAGCTGTTTCATTCAATATTCAGTGCAAATCTTGACAAACTGAAACAAGCTTATGCCTTATGAAGTACAATGTTTTCTGCAATGCTGTAAGACAGTTTTTAATGTGTTAGAAGTTATATGCACAAAAACTTATGTTAGGACTTCAATGATCAAGATTGTCAGTTTACAGCTTTCTGAGTCCAGTAATGCTGAAATAGTGTTTCTGTTGAAATGAAGTGAAATCAAGCCCAAATCTGCTCAAAAGCTTTTCTCTCTATTAGATAAAGCTGTTTCATTCAGTATTCAGTGCAAATCTTGCCAAACTGAAACAAGCTTATGTCTTATGAAGTACAATGTTTTCTGCAATGCTGTAAGACAGTTTTTAATGTGTTAGAAGTTATATGCACAAAAACTAATGTTAGGACTTCAATGATCAAGATTGTCAGTTTACAGCTTTCTGAGTCCAGTAATGCTGAAATAGTGTTTCTGTTCAAATGAAGTGAAATCAAGCCCAAATCTGCTCAAAAGCTTTTCTCTCTATTAGATAAAGCTGTTTCATTCAGTATTCAGTGCAAATCTTGCCAAACTGAAACAAGCTTATGTCTTATGAAGTACAATGTTTTCTGCAATGCTGTAAGACAGTTTTTAATGTGTTAGAAGTTATATGCACAAAAACTTATGTTAGGACTTCAATGATCAAGATTGTCAGTTTACAGCTTTCTGAGTCCAGTAATGCTGAAATAGTGTTTCTGTTGAAATGAAGTGAAATCAAGCCCAAATCTGCTCAAAAGCTTTTCTCTCTATTAGATAAAGCTGTTTCATTCAGTATTCAGTGCAAATCTTGCCAAACTGAAACAAGCTTATGTCTTATGAAGTACAATGTTTTCTGCAATGCTGTAAGACAGCTTTTAATGTGTTAGAAGTTATATGCACAAAAACTTATGTTAGGACTTCAATGATCAAGATTGTCAGTTTACAGCTTTCTGAGTCCAGTAATGCTGAAATAGTGTTTCTGTTCAAATGAAGTGAAATCAAGCCCAAATCTGCTCAAAAGCTTTTCTCTCTATTAGAGAAAGCTGTTTCATTCAATATTCAGTGCAAATCTTGCCAAACTGAAACAAGCTTATCTCTTATGAAGTACAATGTTTTCTGCAATGCTGTAAGACAGTTTTTAATGTGTTAGAAGTTATAAGCACAAAATCTTATGTTAGGACTTCAATGATCAAGATTGTCAGTTTACAGCTTTCTGAGTCCAGTAATGCTGAAATAGTGTTTCTGTTGAAATGAAGTGAAATCAAGCCCAAATCTGCTCAAAAGCTTTTCTCTCTATTAGAGAAAGCTGTTTCATTCAATATTCAGTGCAAATCTTGCCAAACTGAAACAAGCTTATGCCTTATGAAGTACAATGTTTTCTGCAATGCTGTAAGACAGTTTTTAATGTGTTAGAAGTTATATGCACAAAAACTTATGTTAGGACTTCAATGATCAAGATTGTCAGTTTACAGCTTTCTGAGTCCAGTAATGCTGAAATAGTGTTTCTGTTGAAATGAAGTGAAATCAAGCCCAAATCTGCTCAAAAGCTTTTCTCTCTATTAGATAAAGCTGTTTCATTCAGTATTCAGTGCAAATCTTGCCAAACTGAAACAAGCTTATGTCTTATGAAGTACAATGTTTTCTGCAATGCTGTAAGACAGTTTTTAATGTGTTAGAAGTTATATGCACAAAAACTAATGTTAGGACTTCAATGATCAAGATTGTCAGTTTACAGCTTTCTGAGTCCAGTAATGCTGAAATAGTGTTTCTGTTGAAATGAAGTGAAATCAAGCCCAAATCTGCTCAAAAGCTTTTCTCTCTATTAGATAAAGCTGTTTCATTCAGTATTCAGTGCAAATCTTGCCAAACTGAAACAAGCTTATGTCTTATGAAGTACAATGTTTTCTGCAATGCTGTAAGACAGTTTTTAATGTGTTAGAAGTTATATGCACAAAAACTTATGTTAGGACTTCAATGATCAAGATTGTCAGTTTACAGCTTTCTGAGTCCAGTAATGCTGAAATAGTGTTTCTGTTGAAATGAAGTGAAATCAAGCCCAAATCTGCTCAAAAGCTTTTCTCTCTATTAGATAAAGCTGTTTCATTCAGTATTCAGTGCAAATCTTGCCAAACTGAAACAAGCTTATGTCTTATGAAGTACAATGTTTTCTGCAATGCTGTAAGACAGTTTTTAATGTGTTAGAAGTTATATGCACAAAAACTAATGTTAGGACTTCAATGATCAAGATTGTCAGTTTACAGCTTTCTGAGTCCAGTAATGCTGAAATAGTGTTTCTGTTGAAATGAAGTGAAATCAAGCCCAAATCTGCTCAAAAGCTTTTCTCTCTATTAGATAAAGCTGTTTCATTCAGTATTCAGTGCAAATCTTGCCAAACTGAAACAAGCTTATGTCTTATGAAGTACAATGTTTTCTGCAATGCTGTAAGACAGCTTTTAATGTGTTAGAAGTTATATGCACAAAAACTTATGTTAGGACTTCAATGATCAAGATTGTCAGTTTACAGCTTTCTGAGTCCAGTAATGCTGAAATAGTGTTTCTGTTGAAATGAAGTGAAATCAAGCCCAAATCTGCTCAAAAGCTTTTCTCTCTATTAGATAAAGCTGTTTCATTCAGTATTCAGTGCAAATCTTGCCAAACTGAAACAAGCTTATGTCTTATGAAGTACAATGTTTTCTGCAATGCTGTAAGACAGTTTTTAATGTGTTAGAAGTTATATGCACAAAAACTTATGTTAGGACTTCAATGATCAAGATTGTCAGTTTACAGCTTTCTGAGTCCAGTAATGCTGAAATAGTGTTTCTGTTGAAATGAAGTGAAATCAAGCCCAAATCTGCTCAAAAGCTTTTCTCTCTATTAGATAAAGCTGTTTCATTCAGTATTCAGTGCAAATCTTGCCAAACTGAAACAAGCTTATGCCTTATGAAGTACAATGTTTTCTGCAATGCTGTAAGACAGTTTTTAATGTGTTAGAAGTTATATGCACAAAAACTTATGTTAGGACTTCAATGATCAAGATTGTCAGTTTACAGCTTTCTGAGTCCAGTAATGCTGAAATAGTGTTTCTGTTGAAATGAAGTGAAATCAAGCCCAAATCTGCTCAAAAGCTTTTCTCTCTATTAGAGAAAGCTGTTTCATTCAATATTCAGTGCAAATCTTGCCAAACTGAAACAAGCTTATGTCTTATGAAGTACAATGTTTTCTGCAATGCTGTAAGACAGTTTTTAATGTGTTAGAATTTATATGCACAAAATCTTATGTTAGGACTTCAATGATCAAGATTGTCAGTTTACAGTTTTCTGAGTCCAGTAATGCTGAAATAGTGTTTCTGTTGAAATGAAGTGAAATCAAGCCCAAATCTGCTCAAAAGCTTTTCTCTCTATTAGATAAAGCTGTTTCATTCAGTATTCAGTGCAAATCTTGCCAAACTGAAACAAGCTTATGCCTTATGAAGTACAATGTTTTCTGCAATGCTGTAAGACAGTTTTTAATGTGTTAGAAGTTATATGCACAATAACTAATGTTAGGACTTCAATGATCAAGATTGTCAGTTTACAGCTTTCTGAGTCCAGTAATGCTGAAATAGTGTTTCTGTTGAAATGAAGTGAAATCAAGCCCAAATCTGCTCAAAAGCTTTTCTCTCTATTAGATAAAGCTGTTTCATTCAGTATTCAGTGCAAATCTTGCCAAACTGAAACAAGCTTATGCCTTATGAAGTACAATGTTTTCTGCAATGCTGTAAGACAGTTTTTAATGTGTTAGAAGTTATATGCACAAAAACTTATGTTAGGACTTCAATGATCAAGATTGTCAGTTTACAGCTTTCTGAGTCCAGTAATGCTGAAATAGTGTTTCTGTTCAAATGAAGTGAAATCAAGCCCAAATCTGCTCAAAAGCTTTTCTCTCTAATAGAGAATGCGGTTTCATTGAGTATTCAGTGCAAATCTTGCCAAACTGAAACAAGCTTATGTCTTATGAAATGAAATGTTTTTTGCAATGCTGTAAGACAGTTTTTAATGTGTTAGAAGTTATATACACAAAAACTAATGTTAGAACTTCAATGATCAAGATTGGCAGTTTACAGCTTTCTGAGTCCAGTAATGTTGAAATAGTGTTTCTGTTCAAATGAAGTGAAATCAAGCCCAAATCTGCTCAAAAGCTTTTCTCTCTATTAGAGAAAGCTGTTTCATTCAATATTCAGTGCAAATCTTGCCAAACTGAAACAAGCTTATGCCTTATGAAGTACAATGTTTTCTGCAATGCTATAAGACAGTTTTTAATGTGTTAGAAGTTATATGCACAAAAACTAATGTTAGGACTGCAATGATCAAGATTGTCAGTTTACAGCTTTCTGAGTCCAGTAATGTTGAAATAGTGTTTCTGTTCAAATGAAGTGAAATCAAGCCCAAATCTGCTCAAAAGCTTTTCTCTCTATTAGAGAAAGCTGTTTCATTCAATATTCAGTGCAAATCTTGCCAAACTGAAACAAGCTTATGTCTTATGAAGTACAATGTTTTCTGCAATGCTGTAAGACAGTTTTTAATGTGTTAGAAGTTATATGCACAAAATCTTTTGTTAGGACTTCAATGATCAAGATTGTCAGTTTACAGCTTTCTGAGTCCAGTAATGCTGAAATAGTGTTTCTGTTGAAATGAAGTGAAATCAAGCCCAAATCTGCTCAAAAGCTTTTCTCTCTATTAGAGAAAGCTGTTTCATTCAATATTCAGTGCAAATCTTGCCAAACTGAAACAAGCGTATGCCTTATGAAGTACAATGTTTTCTGCAATGCTGTAAAGACAGTTTTTAATGTGTTAGAAGTTATATGCACAAAAACTAATGTTAGGACTGCAATGATCAAGATTGTCAGTTTACAGCTTTCTGAGTCCAGTAATGTTGAAATAGTGTTTCTGTTCAAATGAAGTGAAATCAAGCCCAAATCTGCTCAAAAGCTTTTCTCTCTATTAGAGAAAGCTGTTTCATTCAATATTCAGTGCAAATCTTGACAAACTGAAACAAGCTTATGCCTTATGAAGTACAATGTTTTCTGCAATGCTGTAAGACAGTTTTTAATGTGTTAGAAGTTATATGCACAAAAACTTATGTTAGGACTTCAATGATCAAGATTGTCAGTTTACAGCTTTCTGAGTCCAGTAATGCTGAAATAGTGTTTCTGTTGAAATGAAGTGAAATCAAGCCCAAATCTGCTCAAAAGCTTTTCTCTCTATTAGATAAAGCTGTTTCATTCAGTATTCAGTGCAAATCTTGCCAAACTGAAACAAGCTTATGTCTTATGAAGTACAATGTTTTCTGCAATGCTGTAAGACAGTTTTTAATGTGTTAGAAGTTATATGCACAAAAACTAATGTTAGGACTTCAATGATCAAGATTGTCAGTTTACAGCTTTCTGAGTCCAGTAATGCTGAAATAGTGTTTCTGTTCAAATGAAGTGAAATCAAGCCCAAATCTGCTCAAAAGCTTTTCTCTCTATTAGATAAAGCTGTTTCATTCAGTATTCAGTGCAAATCTTGCCAAACTGAAACAAGCTTATGTCTTATGAAGTACAATGTTTTCTGCAATGCTGTAAGACAGTTTTTAATGTGTTAGAAGTTATATGCACAAAAACTTATGTTAGGACTTCAATGATCAAGATTGTCAGTTTACAGCTTTCTGAGTCCAGTAATGCTGAAATAGTGTTTCTGTTGAAATGAAGTGAAATCAAGCCCAAATCTGCTCAAAAGCTTTTCTCTCTATTAGATAAAGCTGTTTCATTCAGTATTCAGTGCAAATCTTGCCAAACTGAAACAAGCTTATGCCTTATGAAGTATAATGTTTTCTGCAATGCTGTAAGACAGTTTTTAATGTGTTAGAAGTTATATGCACAAAAACTTATGTTAGGACTTCAATGATCAAGATTGTCAGTTTACAGCTTTCTGAGTCCAGTAATGCTGAAATAGTGTTTCTGTTGAAATGAAGTGAAATCAAGCCCAAATCTGCTCAAAAGCTTTTCTCTCTATTAGAGAAAGCTGTTTCATTCAATATTCAGTGCAAATCTTGCCAAACTGAAACAAGCTTATGTCTTATGAAGTACAATGTTTTCTGCAATGCTGTAAGACAGTTTTTAATGTGTTAGAATTTATATGCACAAAATCTTATGTTAGGACTTCAATGATCAAGATTGTCAGTTTACAGTTTTCTGAGTCCAGTAATGCTGAAATAGTGTTTCTGTTGAAATGAAGTGAAATCAAGCCCAAATCTGCTCAAAAGCTTTTCTCTCTATTAGAAAAAGCTGTTTCATTCATTATTCAGTGCAAATCTTACCAAACTGAAACAAGCTTATGCCTTATGAAGTACAATGTTTTCTGCAATGCTGTAAGACAGTTTTTAATGTGTTAGAAGTTATATGCACAATAACTAATGTTAGGACTTCAATGATCAAGATTGTCAGTTTACAGCTTTCTGAGTCCAGTAATGCTGAAATAGTGTTTCTGTTGAAATGAAGTGAAATCAAGCCCAAATCTGCTCAAAAGCTTTTCTCTCTATTAGATAAAGCTGTTTCATTCAGTATTCAGTGCAAATCTTGCCAAACTGAAACAAGCTTATGCCTTATGAAGTACAATGTTTTCTGCAATGCTGTAAGACAGTTTTTAATGTGTTAGAAGTTATATGCACAAAAACTTATGTTAGGACTTCAATGATCAAGATTGTCAGTTTACAGCTTTCTGAGTCCAGTAATGCTGAAATAGTGTTTCTGTTGAAATGAAGTGAAATCAAGCCCAAATCTGCTCAAAAGCTTTTCTCTCTATTAGAGAAAGCTGTGTCATTCAATATTCAGTGCAAATCTTGCCAAACTGAAACAAGCTTATGTCTTATGAAGTACAATGTTTTCTGCAATGCTGTAAGACAGTTTTTAATGTGTTAGAATTTATATGCACAAAATCTTATGTTAGGACTTCAATGATCAAGATTGTCAGTTTACAGTTTTCTGAGTCCAGTAATGCTGAAATAGTGTTTCTGTTGAAATGAAGTGAAATCAAGCCCAAATCTGCTCAAAAGCTTTTCTCTCTATTAGATAAAGCTGTTTCATTCAGTATTCAGTGCAAATCTTGCCAAACTGAAACAAGCTTATGCCTTATGAAGTACAATGTTTTCTGCAATGCTGTAAGACAGTTTTTAATGTGTTAGAAGTTATATGCACAATAACTAATGTTAGGACTTCAATGATCAAGATTGTCAGTTTACAGCTTTCTGAGTCCAGTAATGCTGAAATAGTGTTTCTGTTGAAATGAAGTGAAATCAAGCCCAAATCTGCTCAAAAGCTTTTCTCTCTATTAGATAAAGCTGTTTCATTCAGTATTCAGTGCAAATCTTGCCAAACTGAAACAAGCTTATGCCTTATGAAGTACAATGTTTTCTGCAATGCTGTAAGACAGTTTTTAATGTGTTAGAAGTTATATGCACAAAAACTTATGTTAGGACTTCAATGATCAAGATTGTCAGTTTACAGCTTTCTGAGTCCAGTAATGCTGAAATAGTGTTTCTGTTCAAATGAAGTGAAATCAAGCCCAAATCTGCTCAAAAGCTTTTCTCTCTAATAGAGAATGCGGTTTCATTGAGTATTCAGTGCAAATCTTGCCAAACTGAAACAAGCTTATGTCTTATGAAATGAAATGTTTTTTGCAATGCTGTAAGACAGTTTTTAATGTGTTAGAAGTTATATACACAAAAACTAATGTTAGAACTTCAATGATCAAGATTGGCAGTTTACAGCTTTCTGAGTCCAGTAATGTTGAAATAGTGTTTCTGTTCAAATGAAGTGAAATCAAGCCCAAATCTGCTCAAAAGCTTTTCTCTGTATTAGAGAAAGCTGTTTCATTCAATATTCAGTGCAAATCTTGCCAAACTGAAACAAGCTTATGCCTTATGAAGTACAATGTTTTCTGCAATGCTATAAGACAGTTTTTAATGTGTTAGAAGTTATATACACAAAAACTAATGTTAGGACTGCAATGATCAAGATTGTCAGTTTACAGCTTTCTGAGTCCAGTAATGTTGAAATAGTGTTTCTGTTCAAATGAAGTGAAATCAAGCCCAAATCTGCTCAAAAGCTTTTCTCTCTATTAGAGAATGCTGTTTCATTCAATATTCAGTGCAAATCTTGCCAAACTGAAACAAGCGTATGCCTTATGAAGTACAATGTTTTCTGCAATGCTGTAAGACAGTTTTTAATGTGTTAGAAGTTATATGCACAAAAACTAATGTTAGGACTGCAATGATCAAGATTGTCAGTTTACAGCTTTCTGAGTCCAGTAATGTTGAAATAGTGTTTCTGTTGAAATGAAGTGAAATCAAGCCCAAATCTGCTCAAAAGCTTTTCTCTCTATTAGATAAAGCTGTTTCATTCAGTATTCAGTGCAAATCTTGCCAAACTGAAACAAGCTTATGCCTTATGAAGTACAATGTTTTCTGCAATGCTGTAAGACAGTTTTTAATGTGTTAGAAGTTATATGCACAAAAACTTATGTTAGGACTTCAATGATCAAGATTGTCAGTTTACAGCTTTCTGAGTCCAGTAATGCTGAAATAGTGTTTCTGTTGAAATGAAGTGAAATCAAGCCCAAATCTGCTCAAAAGCTTTTCTCTCTATTAGATAAAGCTGTTTCATTCAGTATTCAGTGCAAATCTTGCCAAACTGAAACAAGCTTATGTCTTATGAAGTACAATGTTTTCTGCAATGCTGTAAGACAGTTTTTAATGTGTTAGAAGTTATATGCACAAAAACTAATGTTAGGACTTCAATGATCAAGATTGTCAGTTTACAGCTTTCTGAGTCCAGTAATGCTGAAATAGTGTTTCTGTTGAAATGAAGTGAAATCAAGCCCAAATCTGCTCAAAAGCTTTTCTCTCTATTAGATAAAGCTGTTTCATTCAGTATTCAGTGCAAATCTTGCCAAACTGAAACAAGCTTATGCCTTATGAAGTACAATGTTTTCTGCAATGCTGTAAGACAGTTTTTAATGTGTTAGAAGTTATATGCACAATAACTAATGTTAGGACTTCAATGATCAAGATTGTCAGTTTACAGCTTTCTGAGTCCAGTAATGCTGAAATAGTGTTTCTGTTGAAATGAAGTGAAATCAAGCCCAAATCTGCTCAAAAGCTTTTCTCTCTATTAGATAAAGCTGTTTCATTCAGTATTCAGTGCAAATCTTGCCAAACTGAAACAAGCTTATGCCTTATGAAGTACAATGTTTTCTGCAATGCTGTAAGACAGTTTTTAATGTGTTAGAAGTTATATGCACAAAAACTTATGTTAGGACTTCAATGATCAAGATTGTCAGTTTACAGCTTTCTGAGTCCAGTAATGCTGAAATAGTGTTTCTGTTGAAATGAAGTGAAATCAAGCCCAAATCTGCTCAAAAGCTTTTCTCTCTATTAGAGAAAGCTGTTTCATTCAATATTCAGTGCAAATCTTGCCAAACTGAAACAAGCTTATGCCTTATGAAGTACAATGTTTTCTGCAATGCTGTAAGACAGTTTTTAATGTGTTAGAAGTTATATGCACAAAAACTTATGTTAGGACTTCAATGATCAAGATTGTCAGTTTACAGCTTTCTGAGTCCAGTAATGCTGAAATAGTGTTTCTGTTGAAATGAAGTGAAATCAAGCCCAAATCTGCTCAAAAGCTTTTCTCTCTATTAGATAAAGCTGTTTCATTCAGTATTCAGTGCAAATCTTGCCAAACTGAAACAAGCTTATGCCTTATGAAGTACAATGTTTTCTGCAATGCTATAAGACAGTTTTTAATGTGTTAGAAGTTATATGCACAAAAACTAATGTTAGGACTGCAATGATCAAGATTGTCAGTTTACAGCTTTCTGAGTCCAGTAATGTTGAAATAGTGTTTCTGTTCAAATGAAGTGAAATCAAGCCCAAATCTGCTCAAAAGCTTTTCTCTCTATTAGAGAAAGCTGTTTCATTCAATATTCAGTGCAAATCTTGCCAAACTGAAACAAGCTTATGTCTTATGAAGTACAATGTTTTCTGCAATGCTGTAAGACAGTTTTTAATGTGTTAGAAGTTATATGCACAAAATCTTTTGTTAGGACTTCAATGATCAAGATTGTCAGTTTACAGCTTTCTGAGTCCAGTAATGCTGAAATAGTGTTTCTGTTGAAATGAAGTGAAATCAAGCCCAAATCTGCTCAAAAGCTTTTCTCTCTATTAGAGAAAGCTGTTTCATTCAATATTCAGTGCAAATCTTGCCAAACTGAAACAAGCGTATGCCTTATGAAGTACAATGTTTTCTGCAATGCTGTAAAGACAGTTTTTAATGTGTTAGAAGTTATATGCACAAAAACTAATGTTAGGACTGCAATGATCAAGATTGTCAGTTTACAGCTTTCTGAGTCCAGTAATGTTGAAATAGTGTTTCTGTTCAAATGAAGTGAAATCAAGCCCAAATCTGCTCAAAAGCTTTTCTCTCTATTAGAGAAAGCTGTTTCATTCAATATTCAGTGCAAATCTTGACAAACTGAAACAAGCTTATGCCTTATGAAGTACAATGTTTTCTGCAATGCTGTAAGACAGTTTTTAATGTGTTAGAAGTTATATGCACAAAAACTTATGTTAGGACTTCAATGATCAAGATTGTCAGTTTACAGCTTTCTGAGTCCAGTAATGCTGAAATAGTGTTTCTGTTGAAATGAAGTGAAATCAAGCCCAAATCTGCTCAAAAGCTTTTCTCTCTATTAGATAAAGCTGTTTCATTCAGTATTCAGTGCAAATCTTGCCAAACTGAAACAAGCTTATGTCTTATGAAGTACAATGTTTTCTGCAATGCTGTAAGACAGTTTTTAATGTGTTAGAAGTTATATGCACAAAAACTAATGTTAGGACTTCAATGATCAAGATTGTCAGTTTACAGCTTTCTGAGTCCAGTAATGCTGAAATAGTGTTTCTGTTCAAATGAAGTGAAATCAAGCCCAAATCTGCTCAAAAGCTTTTCTCTCTATTAGATAAAGCTGTTTCATTCAGTATTCAGTGCAAATCTTGCCAAACTGAAACAAGCTTATGTCTTATGAAGTACAATGTTTTCTGCAATGCTGTAAGACAGTTTTTAATGTGTTAGAAGTTATATGCACAAAAACTTATGTTAGGACTTCAATGATCAAGATTGTCAGTTTACAGCTTTCTGAGTCCAGTAATGCTGAAATAGTGTTTCTGTTGAAATGAAGTGAAATCAAGCCCAAATCTGCTCAAAAGCTTTTCTCTCTATTAGATAAAGCTGTTTCATTCAGTATTCAGTGCAAATCTTGCCAAACTGAAACAAGCTTATGCCTTATGAAGTATAATGTTTTCTGCAATGCTGTAAGACAGTTTTTAATGTGTTAGAAGTTATATGCACAAAAACTTATGTTAGGACTTCAATGATCAAGATTGTCAGTTTACAGCTTTCTGAGTCCAGTAATGCTGAAATAGTGTTTCTGTTGAAATGAAGTGAAATCAAGCCCAAATCTGCTCAAAAGCTTTTCTCTCTATTAGAGAAAGCTGTTTCATTCAATATTCAGTGCAAATCTTGCCAAACTGAAACAAGCTTATGTCTTATGAAGTACAATGTTTTCTGCAATGCTGTAAGACAGTTTTTAATGTGTTAGAATTTATATGCACAAAATCTTATGTTAGGACTTCAATGATCAAGATTGTCAGTTTACAGTTTTCTGAGTCCAGTAATGCTGAAATAGTGTTTCTGTTGAAATGAAGTGAAATCAAGCCCAAATCTGCTCAAAAGCTTTTCTCTCTATTAGAAAAAGCTGTTTCATTCAGTATTCAGTGCAAATCTTACCAAACTGAAACAAGCTTATGCCTTATGAAGTACAATGTTTTCTGCAATGCTGTAAGACAGTTTTTAATGTGTTAGAAGTTATATGCACAATAACTAATGTTAGGACTTCAATGATCAAGATTGTCAGTTTACAGCTTTCTGAGTCCAGTAATGCTGAAATAGTGTTTCTGTTGAAATGAAGTGAAATCAAGCCCAAATCTGCTCAAAAGCTTTTCTCTCTATTAGATAAAGCTGTTTCATTCAGTATTCAGTGCAAATCTTGCCAAACTGAAACAAGCTTATGCCTTATGAAGTACAATGTTTTCTGCAATGCTGTAAGACAGTTTTTAATGTGTTAGAAGTTATATGCACAAAAACTTATGTTAGGACTTCAATGATCAAGATTGTCAGTTTACAGCTTTCTGAGTCCAGTAATGCTGAAATAGTGTTTCTGTTCAAATGAAGTGAAATCAAGCCCAAATCTGCTCAAAAGCTTTTCTCTCTAATAGAGAATGCGGTTTCATTGAGTATTCAGTGCAAATCTTGCCAAACTGAAACAAGCTTATGTCTTATGAAAATGAAATGTTTTTTGCAATGCTGTAAGACAGTTTTTAATGTGTTAGAAGTTATATACACAAAAACTAATGTTAGAACTTCAATGATCAAGATTGGCAGTTTACAGCTTTCTGAGTCCAGTAATGTTGAAATAGTGTTTCTGTTCAAATGAAGTGAAATCAAGCCCAAATCTGCTCAAAAGCTTTTCTCTGTATTAGAGAAAGCTGTTTCATTCAATATTCAGTGCAAATCTTGCCAAACTGAAACAAGCTTATGCCTTATGAAGTACAATGTTTTCTGCAATGCTATAAGACAGTTTTTAATGTGTTAGAAGTTATATACACAAAAACTAATGTTAGGACTGCAATGATCAAGATTGTCAGTTTACAGCTTTCTGAGTCCAGTAATGTTGAAATAGTGTTTCTGTTCAAATGAAGTGAAATCAAGCCCAAATCTGCTCAAAAGCTTTTCTCTCTATTAGAGAATGCTGTTTCATTCAATATTCAGTGCAAATCTTGCCAAACTGAAACAAGCGTATGCCTTATGAAGTACAATGTTTTCTGCAATGCTGTAAGACAGTTTTTAATGTGTTAGAAGTTATATGCACAAAAACTAATGTTAGGACTGCAATGATCAAGATTGTCAGTTTACAGCTTTCTGAGTCCAGTAATGTTGAAATAGTGTTTCTGTTCAAATGAAGTGAAATCAAGCCCAAATCTGCTCAAAAGCTTTTCTCTCTATTAGAGAAAGCTGTTTCATTCAATATTCAGTGCAAATCTTGCCAAACTGAAACAAGCTTATCTCTTATGAAGTACAATGTTTTCTGCAATGCTGTAAGACAGTTTTTAATGTGTTAGAAGTTATAAGCACAAAATCTTATGTTAGGACTTCAATGATCAAGATTGTCAGTTTACAGCTTTCTGAGTCCAGTAATGCTGAAATAGTGTTTCTGTTGAAATGAAGTGAAATCAAGCCCAAATCTGCTCAAAAGCTTTTCTCTCTATTAGAGAAAGCTGTTTCATTCAATATTCAGTGCAAATCTTGCCAAACTGAAACAAGCTTATGCCTTATGAAGTACAATGTTTTCTGCAATGCTGTAAGACAGTTTTTAATGTGTTAGAAGTTATATGCACAAAAACTTATGTTAGGACTTCAATGATCAAGATTGTCAGTTTACAGCTTTCTGAGTCCAGTAATGCTGAAATAGTGTTTCTGTTGAAATGAAGTGAAATCAAGCCCAAATCTGCTCAAAAGCTTTTCTCTCTATTAGATAAAGCTGTTTCATTCAGTATTCAGTGCAAATCTTGCCAAACTGAAACAAGCTTATGTCTTATGAAGTACAATGTTTTCTGCAATGCTGTAAGACAGTTTTTAATGTGTTAGAAGTTATATGCACAAAAACTTATGTTAGGACTTCAATGATCAAGATTGTCAGTTTACAGCTTTCTGAGTCCAGTAATGCTGAAATAGTGTTTCTGTTGAAATGAAGTGAAATCAAGCCCAAATCTGCTCAAAAGCTTTTCTCTCTATTAGATAAAGCTGTTTCATTCAGTATTCAGTGCAAATCTTGCCAAACTGAAACAAGCTTATGTCTTATGAAGTACAATGTTTTCTGCAATGCTGTAAGACAGTTTTTAATGTGTTAGAAGTTATATGCACAAAAACTAATGTTAGGACTTCAATGATCAAGATTGTCAGTTTACAGCTTTCTGAGTCCAGTAATGCTGAAATAGTGTTTCTGTTGAAATGAAGTGAAATCAAGCCCAAATCTGCTCAAAAGCTTTTCTCTCTATTAGATAAAGCTGTTTCATTCAGTATTCAGTGCAAATCTTGCCAAACTGAAACAAGCTTATGTCTTATGAAGTACAATGTTTTCTGCAATGCTGTAAGACAGCTTTTAATGTGTTAGAAGTTATATGCACAAAAACTTATGTTAGGACTTCAATGATCAAGATTGTCAGTTTACAGCTTTCTGAGTCCAGTAATGCTGAAATAGTGTTTCTGTTGAAATGAAGTGAAATCAAGCCCAAATCTGCTCAAAAGCTTTTCTCTCTATTAGATAAAGCTGTTTCATTCAGTATTCAGTGCAAATCTTGCCAAACTGAAACAAGCTTATGCTTTATGAAGTACAATGTTTTCTGCAATGCTGTAAGACAGTTTTTAATGTGTTAGAAGTTATATGCACAAAAACTAATGTTAGGACTTCAATGATCAAGATTGTCAGTTTACAGCTTTCTGAGTCCAGTAATGCTGAAATAGTGTTTCTGTTGAAATGAAGTGAAATCAAGCCCAAATCTGCTCAAAAGCTTTTCTCTCTATTAGATAAAGCTGTTTCATTCAGTATTCAGTGCAAATCTTGCCAAACTGAAACAAGCTTATGTCTTATGAAGTACAATGTTTTCTGCAATGCTGTAAGACAGTTTTTAATGTGTTAGAAGTTATATGCACAAAAACTAATGTTAGGACTTCAATGATCAAGATTGTCAGTTTACAGCTTTCTGAGTCCAGTAATGCTGAAATAGTGTTTCTGTTGAAATGAAGTGAAATCAAGCCCAAATCTGCTCAAAAGCTTTTCTCTCTATTAGATAAAGCTGTTTCATTCAGTATTCAGTGCAAATCTTGCCAAACTGAAACAAGCTTATGTCTTATGAAGTACAATGTTTTCTGCAATGCTGTAAGACAGTTTTTAATGTGTTAGAAGTTATATGCACAAAAACTAATGTTAGGACTTCAATGATCAAGATTGTCAGTTTACAGCTTTCTGAGTCCAGTAATGCTGAAATAGTGTTTCTGTTGAAATGAAGTGAAATCAAGCCCAAATCTGCTCAAAAGCTTTTCTCTCTATTAGATAAAGCTGTTTCATTCAGTATTCAGTGCAAATCTTGCCAAACTGAAACAAGCTTATGTCTTATGAAGTACAATGTTTTCTGCAATGCTGTAAGACAGCTTTTAATGTGTTAGAAGTTATATGCACGAAAACTTATGTTAGGACTTCAATGATCAAGATTGTCAGTTTACAGCTTTCTGAGTCCAGTAATGCTGAAATAGTGTTTCTGTTGAAATGAAGTGAAATCAAGCCCAAATCTGCTCAAAAGCTTTTCTCTCTATTAGATAAAGCTGTTTCATTCAGTATTCAGTGCAAATCTTGCCAAACTGAAACAAGCTTATGTCTTATGAAGTACAATGTTTTCTGCAATGCTGTAAGACAGTTTTTAATGTGTTAGAAGTTATATGCACAAAAACTTATGTTAGAACTTCAATGATCAAGACTGTCAGTTTACAGCTTTCTGAGTCCAGTAATGCTGAAATAGTGTTTCTGTTGAAATGAAGTGAAATCAAGCCCAAATCTGCTCAAAAGCTTTTCTCTCTATTAGATAAAGCTGTTTCATTCAGTATTCAGTGCAAATCTTGCCAAACTGAAACAAGCTTATGCCTTATGAAGTACAATGTTTTCTGCAATGCTGTAAGACAGTTTTTAATGTGTTAGAAGTTATATGCACAAAATCTTATGTTAGGACTTCAATGATCAAGATTGTCAGTTTACAGTTTTCTGAGTCCAGTAATGCTGAAATAGTGTTTCTGTTGAAATGAAGTGAAATCAAGCCCAAATCTGCTCAAAAGCTTTTCTCTCTATTAGAAAAAGCTGTTTCATTCAGTATTCAGTGCAAATCTTACCAAACTGAAACAAGCTTATGCCTTATGAAGTACAATGTTTTCTGCAATGCTGTAAGACAGTTTTTAATGTGTTAGAAGTTATATGCACAATAACTAATGTTAGGACTTCAATGATCAAGATTGTCAGTTTACAGCTTTCTGAGTCCAGTAATGCTGAAATAGTGTTTCTGTTGAAATGAAGTGAAATCAAGCCCAAATCTGCTCAAAAGCTTTTCTCTCTATTAGATAAAGCTGTTTCATTCAGTATTCAGTGCAAATCTTGCCAAACTGAAACAAGCTTATGCCTTATGAAGTACAATGTTTTCTGCAATGCTGTAAGACAGTTTTTAATGTGTTAGAAGTTATATGCACAAAAACTTATGTTAGGACTTCAATGATCAAGATTGTCAGTTTACAGCTTTCTGAGTCCAGTAATGCTGAAATAGTGTTTCTGTTCAAATGAAGTGAAATCAAGCCCAAATCTGCTCAAAAGCTTTTCTCTCTAATAGAGAATGCGGTTTCATTGAGTATTCAGTGCAAATCTTGCCAAACTGAAACAAGCTTATGTCTTATGAAAATGAAATGTTTTTTGCAATGCTGTAAGACAGTTTTTAATGTGTTAGAAGTTATATACACAAAAACTAATGTTAGAACTTCAATGATCAAGATTGGCAGTTTACAGCTTTCTGAGTCCAGTAATGTTGAAATAGTGTTTCTGTTCAAATGAAGTGAAATCAAGCCCAAATCTGCTCAAAAGCTTTTCTCTGTATTAGAGAAAGCTGTTTCATTCAATATTCAGTGCAAATCTTGCCAAACTGAAACAAGCTTATGCCTTATGAAGTACAATGTTTTCTGCAATGCTATAAGACAGTTTTTAATGTGTTAGAAGTTATATACACAAAAACTAATGTTAGGACTGCAATGATCAAGATTGTCAGTTTACAGCTTTCTGAGTCCAGTAATGTTGAAATAGTGTTTCTGTTCAAATGAAGTGAAATCAAGCCCAAATCTGCTCAAAAGCTTTTCTCTCTATTAGAGAATGCTGTTTCATTCAATATTCAGTGCAAATCTTGCCAAACTGAAACAAGCGTATGCCTTATGAAGTACAATGTTTTCTGCAATGCTGTAAGACAGTTTTTAATGTGTTAGAAGTTATATGCACAAAAACTAATGTTAGGACTGCAATGATCAAGATTGTCAGTTTACAGCTTTCTGAGTCCAGTAATGTTGAAATAGTGTTTCTGTTCAAATGAAGTGAAATCAAGCCCAAATCTGCTCAAAAGCTTTTCTCTCTATTAGAGAAAGCTGTTTCATTCAATATTCAGTGCAAATCTTGCCAAACTGAAACAAGCTTATCTCTTATGAAGTACAATGTTTTCTGCAATGCTGTAAGACAGTTTTTAATGTGTTAGAAGTTATAAGCACAAAATCTTATGTTAGGACTTCAATGATCAAGATTGTCAGTTTACAGCTTTCTGAGTCCAGTAATGCTGAAATAGTGTTTCTGTTGAAATGAAGTGAAATCAAGCCCAAATCTGCTCAAAAGCTTTTCTCTCTATTAGAGAAAGCTGTTTCATTCAATATTCAGTGCAAATCTTGCCAAACTGAAACAAGCTTATGCCTTATGAAGTACAATGTTTTCTGCAATGCTGTAAGACTGTTTTTAATGTGTTAGAAGTTATATGCACAAAAACTTATGTTAGGACTTCAATGATCAAGATTGTCAGTTTACAGCTTTCTGAGTCCAGTAATGCTGAAATAGTGTTTCTGTTGAAATGAAGTGAAATCAAGCCCAAATCTGCTCAAAAGCTTTTCTCTCTATTAGATAAAGCTGTTTCATTCAGTATTCAGTGCAAATCTTGCCAAACTGAAACAAGCTTATGTCTTATGAAGTACAATGTTTTCTGCAATGCTGTAAGACAGTTTTTAATGTGTTAGAAGTTATATGCACAAAAACTAATGTTAGGACTTCAATGATCAAGATTGTCAGTTTACAGCTTTCTGAGTCCAGTAATGCTGAAATAGTGTTTCTGTTGAAATGAAGTGAAATCAAGCCCAAATCTGCTCAAAAGCTTTTCTCTCTATTAGATAAAGCTGTTTCATTCAGTATTCAGTGCAAATCTTGCCAAACTGAAACAAGCTTATGTCTTATGAAGTACAATGTTTTCTGCAATGCTGTAAGACAGTTTTTAATGTGTTAGAAGTTATATGCACAAAAACTTATGTTAGGACTTCAATGATCAAGATTGTCAGTTTACAGCTTTCTGAGTCCAGTAATGCTGAAATAGTGTTTCTGTTGAAATGAAGTGAAATCAAGCCCAAATCTGCTCAAAAGCTTTTCTCTCTATTAGATAAAGCTGTTTCATTCAGTATTCAGTGCAAATCTTGCCAAACTGAAACAAGCTTATGTCTTATGAAGTACAATGTTTTCTGCAATGCTGTAAGACAGTTTTTAATGTGTTAGAAGTTATATGCACAAAAACTAATGTTAGGACTTCAATGATCAAGATTGTCAGTTTACAGCTTTCTGAGTCCAGTAATGCTGAAATAGTGTTTCTGTTGAAATGAAGTGAAATCAAGCCCAAATCTGCTCAAAAGCTTTTCTCTCTATTAGATAAAGCTGTTTCATTCAGTATTCAGTGCAAATCTTGCCAAACTGAAACAAGCTTATGTCTTATGAAGTACAATGTTTTCTGCAATGCTGTAAGACAGCTTTTAATGTGTTAGAAGTTATATGCACAAAAACTTATGTTAGGACTTCAATGATCAAGATTGTCAGTTTACAGCTTTCTGAGTCCAGTAATGCTGAAATAGTGTTTCTGTTGAAATGAAGTGAAATCAAGCCCAAATCTGCTCAAAAGCTTTTCTCTCTATTAGATAAAGCTGTTTCATTCAGTATTCAGTGCAAATCTTGCCAAACTGAAACAAGCTTATGCTTTATGAAGTACAATGTTTTCTGCAATGCTGTAAGACAGTTTTTAATGTGTTAGAAGTTATATGCACAAAAACTAATGTTAGGACTTCAATGATCAAGATTGTCAGTTTACAGCTTTCTGAGTCCAGTAATGCTGAAATAGTGTTTCTGTTGAAATGAAGTGAAATCAAGTCCAAATCTGCTCAAAAGCTTTTCTCTCTATTAGATAAAGCTGTTTCATTCAGTATTCAGTGCAAATCTTGCCAAACTGAAACAAGCTTATGTCTTATGAAGTACAATGTTTTCTGCAATGCTGTAAGACAGTTTTTAATGTGTTAGAAGTTATATGCACAAAAACTAATGTTAGGACTTCAATGATCAAGATTGTCAGTTTACAGCTTTCTGAGTCCAGTAATGCTGAAATAGTGTTTCTGTTGAAATGAAGTGAAATCAAGCCCAAATCTGCTCAAAAGCTTTTCTCTCTATTAGATAAAGCTGTTTCATTCAGTATTCAGTGCAAATCTTGCCAAACTGAAACAAGCTTATGTCTTATGAAGTACAATGTTTTCTGCAATGCTGTAAGACAGTTTTTAATGTGTTAGAAGTTATATGCACAAAAACTAATGTTAGGACTTCAATGATCAAGATTGTCAGTTTACAGCTTTCTGAGTCCAGTAATGCTGAAATAGTGTTTCTGTTGAAATGAAGTGAAATCAAGCCCAAATCTGCTCAAAAGCTTTTCTCTCTATTAGATAAAGCTGTTTCATTCAGTATTCAGTGCAAATCTTGCCAAACTGAAACAAGCTTATGTCTTATGAAGTACAATGTTTTCTGCAATGCTGTAAGACAGCTTTTAATGTGTTAGAAGTTATATGCACGAAAACTTATGTTAGGACTTCAATGATCAAGATTGTCAGTTTACAGCTTTCTGAGTCCAGTAATGCTGAAATAGTGTTTCTGTTGAAATGAAGTGAAATCAAGCCCAAATCTGCTCAAAAGCTTTTCTCTCTATTAGATAAAGCTGTTTCATTCAGTATTCAGTGCAAATCTTGCCAAACTGAAACAAGCTTATGCCTTATGAAGTACAATGTTTTCTGCAATGCTGTAAGACAGTTTTTAATGTGTTAGAAGTTATATGCACAAAAACTTATGTTAGAACTTCAATGATCAAGACTGTCAGTTTACAGCTTTCTGAGTCCAGTAATGCTGAAATAGTGTTTCTGTTGAAATGAAGTGAAATCAAGCCCAAATCTGCTCAAAAGCTTTTCTCTCTATTAGATAAAGCTGTTTCATTCAGTATTCAGTGCAAATCTTGCCAAACTGAAACAAGCTTATGCCTTATGAAGTACAATGTTTTCTGCAATGCTGTAAGACAGTTTTTAATGTGTTAGAAGTTATATGCACAAAAACTTATGTTAGGACTTCAATGATCAAGATTGTCAGTTTACAGCTTTCTGAGTCCAGTAATGCTGAAATAGTGTTTCTGTTCAAATGAAGTGAAATCAAGCCCAAATCTGCTCAAAAGCTTTTCTCTCTATTAGAGAAAGCTGTTTCATTCAATATTCAGTGCAAATCTTGCCAAACTGAAACAAGCTTATGCCTTATGAAGTACAATGTTTTCTGCAATGCTGTAAGACAGTTTTTAATGTGTTAGAAGTTATATGCACAAAATCTTATGTTAGGACTTCAATGATCAAGATTGTCAGTTTACAGCTTTCTGAGTCCAGTAATGCTGAAATAGTGTTTCTGTTGAAATGAAGTGAAATCAAGCCCAAATCTGCTCAAAAGCTTTTCTCTCTATTAGATAAAGCTGTTTCATTCAGTATTCAGTGCAAATCTTGCCAAACTGAAACAAGCTTATGCCTTATGAAGTACAATGTTTTCTGCAATGCTGTAAGACAGTTTTTAATGTGTTAGAAGTTATATGCACAAAAACTTATGTTAGGACTTCAATGATCAAGATTGTCAGTTTACAGCTTTCTGAGTCCAGTAATGCTGAAATAGTGTTTCTGTTCAAATGAAGTGAAATCAAGCCCAAATCTGCTCAAAAGCTTTTCTCTCTATTAGAGAAAGCTGTTTCATTCAGTATTCAGTGCAAATCTTGCCAAACTGAAACATGCTTATGTCTTATGAAATAAAATGTTTTCTGCAATGCTGTAAGACAGTTTTTAATGTGTTAGAAGTTATATACACAAAATCTAATGTTAGGACTGCAATGATCAAGATTGTCAGTTTACAGCTTTCTGAGTCCAGTAATGTTGAAATAGTGTTTCTGTTCAAATGAAGTGAAATCAAGCCCAAATCTGCTCAAAAGCTTTTCTCTCTATTAGAGAATGCTGTTTCATTCAATATTCAGTGCAAATCTTGCCAAACTGAAACAAGCGTATGCCTTATGAAGTACAATGTTTTCTGCAATGCTGTAAGACAGTTTTTAATGTGTTAGAAGTTATATGCACAAAAACTAATGTTAGGACTGCAATGATCAAGATTGTCAGTTTACAGCTTTCTGAGTCCAGTAATGTTGAAATAGTGTTTCTGTTCAAATGAAGTGAAATCAAGCCCAAATCTGCTCAAAAGCTTTTCTCTCTATTAGATAAAGCTGTTTCATTCAGTATTCAGTGCAAATCTTGCCAAACTGAAACAAGCTTATGTCTTATGAAGTACAATGTTTTCTGCAATGCTGTAAGACAGTTTTTAATGTGTTAGAAGTTATATGCACAAAAACTTATGTTAGGACTTCAATGATCAAGATTGTCAGTTTACAGCTTTCTGAGTCCAGTAATGCTGAAATAGTGTTTCTGTTGAAATGAAGTGAAATCAAGCCCAAATCTGCTCAAAAGCTTTTCTCTCTATTAGATAAAGCTGTTTCATTCAGTATTCAGTGCAAATCTTGCCAAACTGAAACAAGCTTATGTCTTATGAAGTACAATGTTTTCTGCAATGCTGTAAGACAGCTTTTAATGTGTTAGAAGTTATATGCACAAAAACTTATGTTAGGACTTCAATGATCAAGATTGTCAGTTTACAGCTTTCTGAGTCCAGTAATGCTGAAATAGTGTTTCTGTTGAAATGAAGTGAAATCAAGCCCAAATCTGCTCAAAAGCTTTTCTCTCTATTAGATAAAGCTGTTTCATTCAGTATTCAGTGCAAATCTTGCCAAACTGAAACAAGCTTATGCCTTATGAAGTACAATGTTTTCTGCAATGCTGTAAGACAGTTTTTAATGTGTTAGAAGTTATATGCACAAAAACTAATGTTAGGACTGCAATGATCAAGATTGTCAGTTTACAGCTTTCTGAGTCCAGTAATGTTGAAATAGTGTTTCTGTTCAAATGAAGTGAAATCAAGCCCAAATCTGCTCAAAAGCTTTTCTCTCTATTAGAGAAAGCTGTTTCATTCAATATTCAGTGCAAATCTTGCCAAACTGAAACAAGCTTATGTCTTATGAAGTACAATGTTTTCTGCAATGCTGTAAGACAGTTTTTAATGTGTTAGAATTTATATGCACAAAATCTTATGTTAGGACTTCAATGATCAAGATTGTCAGTTTACAGTTTTCTGAGTCCAGTAATGCTGAAATAGTGTTTCTGTTGAAATGAAGTGAAATCAAGCCCAAATCTGCTCAAAAGCTTTTCTCTCTATTAGATAAAGCTGTTTCATTCAGTATTCAGTGCAAATCTTGCCAAACTGAAACAAGCTTATGCCTTATGAAGTACAATGTTTTCTGCAATGCTGTAAGACAGTTTTTAATGTGTTAGAAGTTATATGCACAAAAACTAATGTTAGGACTTCAATGATCAAGATTGTCAGTTTACAGCTTTCTGAGTCCAGTAATGTTGAAATAGTGTTTCTGTTCAAATGAAGTGAAATCAAGCCCAAGTCTGCTCAAAAGCTTTTCTCTCTATTAGATAAAGCTGTTTCATTCAGTATTCAGTGCAAATCTTGCCAAACTGAAACAAGCTTATGCCTTATGAAGTACAATGTTTTCTGCAATGCTGTAAGACAGTTTTTAATGTGTTAGAAGTTATATGCACAAAATCTTATGTTAGGACTTCAATGATCAAGATTGTCAGTTTACAGTTTTCTGAGTCCAGTAATGCTGCGATAGTGTTTCTGTTGAAATGAAGTGAAATCAAGCCCAAATCTGCTCAAAAGCTTTTCTCTCTATTAGATAAAGCTGTTTCATTCAGTATTCAGTGCAAATCTTGCCAAACTGAAACACGCTTATGCCTTATGAAGTACAATGTTTTCTGCAATGCTGTAAGACAGTTTTTAATGTGTTAGAAGTTATATGCACAAAAACTAATGTTAGGACTTCAATGATCAAGATTGTCAGTTTACAGCTTTCTGAGTCCAGTAATGTTGAAATAGTGTTTCTGTTCAAATGAAGTGAAATCAAGCCCAAGTCTGCTCAAAAGCTTTTCTCTCTATTAGATAAAGCTGTTTCATTCAGTATTCAGTGCAAATCTTGCCAAACTGAAACAAGCTTATGCCTTATGAAGTACAATGTTTACTGCAATGCTGTAAGACAGTTTTTAATGTGTTAGAAGTTATATGCACAAAATCTTATGTTAGGACTTCAATGATCAAGATTGTCAGTTTACAGCTTTCTGAGTCCAGTAATGCTGAAATAGTGTTTCTGTTGAAATGAAGTGAAATCAAGCCCAAATCTGCTCAAAAGCTTTTCTCTCTATTAGATAAAGCTGTTTCATTCAGTATTCAGTGCAAATCTTGCCAAACTGAAACAAGCTTATGTCTTATGAAGTACAATGTTTTCTGCAATGCTGTAAGACAGTTTTTAATGTGTTAGAAGTTATATGCACAATAACTAATGTTAGGACTTCAATGATCAAGATTGTCAGTTTACAGCTTTCTGAGTCCAGTAATGCTGAAATAGTGTTTCTGTTGAAATGAAGTGAAATCAAGCCCAAATCTGCTCAAAAGCTTTTCTCTCTATTAGATAAAGCTGTTTCATTCAGTATTCAGTGCAAATCTTGCCAAACTGAAACAAGCTTATGCCTTATGAAGTACAATGTTTTCTGCAATGCTGTAAGACAGTTTTTAATGTGTTAGAAGTTATATGCACAAAAACTTATGTTAGGACTTCAATGATCAAGATTGTCAGTTTACAGCTTTCTGAGTCCAGTAATGCTGAAATAGTGTTTCTGTTCAAATGAAGTGAAATCAAGCCCAAATCTGCTCAAAAGCTTTTCTCTCTAATAGAGAATGCGGTTTCATTGAGTATTCAGTGCAAATCTTGCCAAACTGAAACAAGCTTATGTCTTATGAAATGAAATGTTTTTTGCAATGCTGTAAGACAGTTTTTAATGTGTTAGAAGTTATATACACAAAAACTAATGTTAGAACTTCAATGATCAAGATTGGCAGTTTACAGCTTTCTGAGTCCAGTAATGTTGAAATAGTGTTTCTGTTCAAATGAAGTGAAATCAAGCCCAAATCTGCTCAAAAGCTTTTCTCTCTATTAGAGAAAGCTGTTTCATTCAATATTCAGTGCAAATCTTGCCAAACTGAAACAAGCTTATGCCTTATGAAGTACAATGTTTTCTGCAATGCTATAAGACAGTTTTTAATGTGTTAGAAGTTATATGCACAAAAACTAATGTTAGGACTGCAATGATCAAGATTGGCAGTTTACAGCTTTCTGAGTCCAGTAATGTTGAAATAGTGTTTCTGTTCAAATGAAGTGAAATCAAGCCCAAATCTGCTCAAAAGCTTTTCTCTCTATTAGAGAAAGCTGTTTCATTCAATATTCAGTGCAAATCTTGCCAAACTGAAACAAGCTTATCTCTTATGAAGTACAATGTTTTCTGCAATGCTGTAAGACAGTTTTTAATGTGTTAGAAGTTATATGCACAAAATCTTATGTTAGGACTTCAATGATCAAGATTGTCAGTTTACAGCTTTCTGAGTCCAGTAATGCTGAAATAGTGTTTCTATTGAAATGAAGTGAAATCAAGCCCAAATCTGCTCAAAAGCTTTTCTCTCTATTAGAGAAAGCTGTTTCATTCAATATTCAGTGCAAATCTTGCCAAACTGAAACAAGCTTATGCCTTATGAAGTACAATGTTTTCTGCAATGCTGTAAGACAGTTTTTAATGTGTTAGAAGTTATATGCACAAAAACTTATGTTAGGACTTCAATGATCAAGATTGTCAGTTTACAGCTTTCTGAGTCCAGTAATGCTGAAATAGTGTTTCTGTTGAAATGAAGTGAAATCAAGCCCAAATCTGCTCAAAAGCTTTTCTCTCTATTAGATAAAGCTGTTTCATTCAGTATTCAGTGCAAATCTTGCCAAACTGAAACAAGCTTATGTCTTATGAAGTACAATGTTTTCTGCAATGCTTGTAAGACAGTTTTTAATGTGTTAGAAGTTATATGCACAAAAACTAATGTTAGGACTTCAATGATCAAGATTGTCAGTTTACAGCTTTCTGAGTCCAGTAATGCTGAAATAGTGTTTCTGTTGAAATGAAGTGAAATCAAGCCCAAATCTGCTCAAAAGCTTTTCTCTCTATTAGATAAAGCTGTTTCATTCAGTATTCAGTGCAAATCTTGCCAAACTGAAACAAGCTTATGTCTTATGAAGTACAATGTTTTCTGCAATGCTGTAAGACAGTTTTTAATGTGTTAGAAGTTATATGCACAAAAACTTATGTTAGGACTTCAATGATCAAGATTGTCAGTTTACAGCTTTCTGAGTCCAGTAATGCTGAAATAGTGTTTCTGTTGAAATGAAGTGAAATCAAGCCCAAATCTGCTCAAAAGCTTTTCTCTCTATTAGATAAAGCTGTTTCATTCAGTATTCAGTGCAAATCTTGCCAAACTGAAACAAGCTTATGTCTTATGAAGTACAATGTTTTCTGCAATGCTGTAAGACAGTTTTTAATGTGTTAGAAGTTATATGCACAAAAACTAATGTTAGGACTTCAATGATCAAGATTGTCAGTTTACAGCTTTCTGAGTCCAGTAATGCTGAAATAGTGTTTCTGTTGAAATGAAGTGAAATCAAGCCCAAATCTGCTCAAAAGCTTTTCTCTCTATTAGATAAAGCTGTTTCATTCAGTATTCAGTGCAAATCTTGCCAAACTGAAACAAGCTTATGTCTTATGAAGTACAATGTTTTCTGCAATGCTGTAAGACAGCTTTTAATGTGTTAGAAGTTATATGCACAAAAACTTATGTTAGGACTTCAATGATCAAGATTGTCAGTTTACAGCTTTCTGAGTCCAGTAATGCTGAAATAGTGTTTCTGTTGAAATGAAGTGAAATCAAGCCCAAATCTGCTCAAAAGCTTTTCTCTCTATTAGATAAAGCTGTTTCATTCAGTATTCAGTGCAAATCTTGCCAAACTGAAACAAGCTTATGCATTATGAAGTACAATGTTTTCTGCAATGCTGTAAGACAGTTTTTAATGTGTTAGAAGTTATATGCACAAAAACTAATGTTAGGACTTCAATGATCAAGATTGTCAGTTTACAGCTTTCTGAGTCCAGTAATGCTGAAATAGTGTTTCTGTTCAAATGAAGTGAAATCAAGCCCAAATCTGCTCAAAAGCTTTTCTCTCTATTAGAGAAAGCTGTTTCATTCAATATTCAGTGCAAATCTTGCCAAACTGAAACAAGCGTATGCCTTATGAAGTACAATGTTTTCTGCAATGCTGTAAAGACAGTTTTTAATGTGTTAGAAGTTATATGCACAAAAACTAATGTTAGGACTGCAATGATCAAGATTGTCAGTTTACAGCTTTCTGAGTGCAGTAATGTTGAAATAGTGTTTCTGTTGAAATGAAGTGAAATCAAGCCCAAATCTGCTCAAAAGCTTTTCTCTCTATTAGAGAAAGCTGTTTCATTCAATATTCAGTGCAAATCTTGCCAAACTGAAACAAGCGTATGCCTTATGAAGTACAATGTTTTCTGCAATGCTGTAAAGACAGTTTTTAATGTGTTAGAAGTTATATGCACAAAAACTAATGTTAGGACTGCAATGATCAAGATTGTCAGTTTACAGCTTTCTGAGTCCAGTAATGTTGAAATAGTGTTTCTGTTCAAATGAAGTGAAATCAAGCCCAAATCTGCTCAAAAGCTTTTCTCTCTATTAGAGAAAGCTGTTTCATTCAATATTCAGTGCAAATCTTGCCAAACTGAAACAAGCTTATGCCTTATGAAGTACAATGTTTTCTGCAATGCTGTAAGACAGTTTTTAATGTGTTAGAAGTTATATGCACAAAAACTTATGTTAGGACTTCAATGATCAAGATTGTCAGTTTACAGCTTTCTGAGTCCAGTAATGCTGAAATAGTGTTTCTGTTGAAATGAAGTGAAATCAAGCCCAAATCTGCTCAAAAGCTTTTCTCTCTATTAGATAAAGCTGTTTCATTCAGTATTCAGTGCAAATCTTGCCAAACTGAAACAAGCTTATGTCTTATGAAGTACAATGTTTTCTGCAATGCTGTAAGACAGTTTTTAATGTGTTAGAAGTTATATGCACAAAAACTAATGTTAGGACTTCAATGATCAAGATTGTCAGTTTACAGCTTTCTGAGTCCAGTAATGCTGAAATAGTGTTTCTGTTCAAATGAAGTGAAATCAAGCCCAAATCTGCTCAAAAGCTTTTCTCTCTATTAGATAAAGCTGTTTCATTCAGTATTCAGTGCAAATCTTGCCAAACTGAAACAAGCTTATGTCTTATGAAGTACAATGTTTTCTGCAATGCTGTAAGACAGTTTTTAATGTGTTAGAAGTTATATGCACAAAAACTTATGTTAGGACTTCAATGATCAAGATTGTCAGTTTACAGCTTTCTGAGTCCAGTAATGCTGAAATAGTGTTTCTGTTGAAATGAAGTGAAATCAAGCCCAAATCTGCTCAAAAGCTTTTCTCTCTATTAGATAAATCTGTTTCATTCAGTATTCAGTGCAAATCTTGCCAAACTGAAACAAGCTTATGCCTTATGAAGTACAATGTTTTCTGCAATGCTGTAAGACAGTTTTTAATGTGTTAGAAGTTATATGCACAAAAACTTATGTTAGGACTTCAATGATCAAGATTGTCAGTTTACAGCTTTCTGAGTCCAGTAATGCTGAAATAGTGTTTCTGTTGAAATGAAGTGAAATCAAGCCCAAATCTGCTCAAAAGCTTTTCTCTCTATTAGAGAAAGCTGTTTCATTCAATATTCAGTGCAAATCTTGCCAAACTGAAACAAGCTTATGTCTTATGAAGTACAATGTTTTCTGCAATGCTGTAAGACAGTTTTTAATGTGTTAGAATTTATATGCACAAAATCTTATGTTAGGACTTCAATGATCAAGATTGTCAGTTTACAGTTTTCTGAGTCCAGTAATGCTGAAATAGTGTTTCTGTTGAAATGAAGTGAAATCAAGCCCAAATCTGCTCAAAAGCTTTTCTCTCTATTAGATAAAGCTGTTTCATTCAGTATTCAGTGCAAATCTTGCCAAACTGAAACAAGCTTATGCCTTATGAAGTACAATGTTTTCTGCAATGCTGTAAGACAGTTTTTAATGTGTTAGAAGTTATATGCACAATAACTAATGTTAGGACTTCAATGATCAAGATTGTCAGTTTACAGCTTTCTGAGTCCAGTAATGCTGAAATAGTGTTTCTGTTGAAATGAAGTGAAATCAAGCCCAAATCTGCTCAAAAGCTTTTCTCTCTATTAGATAAAGCTGTTTCATTCAGTATTCAGTGCAAATCTTGCCAAACTGAAACAAGCTTATGCCTTATGAAGTACAATGTTTTCTGCAATGCTGTAAGACAGTTTTTAATGTGTTAGAAGTTATATGCACAAAAACTTATGTTAGGACTTCAATGATCAAGATTGTCAGTTTACAGCTTTCTGAGTCCAGTAATGCTGAAATAGTGTTTCTGTTCAAATGAAGTGAAATCAAGCCCAAATCTGCTCAAAAGCTTTTCTCTCTAATAGAGAATGCGGTTTCATTGAGTATTCAGTGCAAATCTTGCCAAACTGAAACAAGCTTATGTCTTATGAAATGAAATGTTTTTTGCAATGCTGTAAGACAGTTTTTAATGTGTTAGAAGTTATATACACAAAAACTAATGTTAGAACTTCAATGATCAAGATTGGCAGTTTACAGCTTTCTGAGTCCAGTAATGTTGAAATAGTGTTTCTGTTCAAATGAAGTGAAATCAAGCCCAAATCTGCTCAAAAGCTTTTCTCTCTATTAGAGAAAGCTGTTTCATTCAATATTCAGTGCAAATCTTGCCAAACTGAAACAAGCTTATGCCTTATGAAGTACAATGTTTTCTGCAATGCTATAAGACAGTTTTTAATGTGTTAGAAGTTATATGCACAAAAACTAATGTTAGGACTGCAATGATCAAGATTGTCAGTTTACAGCTTTCTGAGTCCAGTAATGTTGAAATAGTGTTTCTGTTCAAATGAAGTGAAATCAAGCCCAAATCTGCTCAAAAGCTTTTCTCTCTATTAGAGAAAGCTGTTTCATTCAATATTCAGTGCAAATCTTGCCAAACTGAAACAAGCTTATGTCTTATGAAGTACAATGTTTTCTGCAATGCTGTAAGACAGTTTTTAATGTGTTAGAAGTTATATGCACAAAATCTTATGTTAGGACTTCAATGATCAAGATTGTCAGTTTACAGCTTTCTGAGTCCAGTAATGCTGAAATAGTGTTTCTGTTGAAATGAAGTGAAATCAAGCCCAAATCTGCTCAAAAGCTTTTCTCTCTATTAGAGAAAGCTGTTTCATTCAATATTCAGTGCAAATCTTGCCAAACTGAAACAAGCGTATGCCTTATGAAGTACAATGTTTTCTGCAATGCTGTAAAAAAAGTTTTTAATGTGTTAGAAGTTATATGCACAAAAACTAATGTTAGGACTGCAATGATCAAGATTGTCAGTTTACAGCTTTCTGAGTCCAGTAATGTTGAAATAGTGTTTCTGTTCAAATGAAGTGAAATCAAGCCCAAATCTGCTCAAAAGCTTTTCTCTCTATTAGAGAAAGCTGTTTCATTCAATATTCAGTGCAAATCTTGACAAACTGAAACAAGCTTATGCCTTATGAAGTACAATGTTTTCTGCAATGCTGTAAGACAGTTTTTAATGTGTTAGAAGTTATATGCACAAAAACTTATGTTAGGACTTCAATGATCAAGATTGTCAGTTTACAGCTTTCTGAGTCCAGTAATGCTGAAATAGTGTTTCTGTTGAAATGAAGTGAAATCAAGCCCAAATCTGCTCAAAAGCTTTTCTCTCTATTAGATAAAGCTGTTTCATTCAGTATTCAGTGCAAATCTTGCCAAACTGAAACAAGCTTATGTCTTATGAAGTACAATGTTTTCTGCAATGCTGTAAGACAGTTTTTAATGTGTTAGAAGTTATATGCACAAAAACTATTGTTAGGACTTCAATGATCAAGATTGTCAGTTTACAGCTTTCTGAGTCCAGTAATGCTGAAATAGTGTTTCTGTTCAAATGAAGTGAAATCAAGCCCAAATCTGCTCAAAAGCTTTTCTCTCTATTAGATAAAGCTGTTTCATTCAGTATTCAGTGCAAATCTTGCCAAACTGAAACAAGCTTATGTCTTATGAAGTACAATGTTTTCTGCAATGCTGTAAGACAGTTTTTAATGTGTTAGAAGTTATATGCACAAAAACTTATGTTAGGACTTCAATGATCAAGATTGTCAGTTTACAGCTTTCTGAGTCCAGTAATGCTGAAATAGTGTTTCTGTTGAAATGAAGTGAAATCAAGCCCAAATCTGCTCAAAAGCTTTTCTCTCTATTAGATAAAGCTGTTTCATTCAGTATTCAGTGAAAATCTTGCCAAACTGAAACAAGCTTATGCCTTATGAAGTACAATGTTTTCTGCAATGCTGTAAGACAGTTTTTAATGTGTTAGAAGTTATATGCACAAAAACTTATGTTAGGACTTCAATGATCAAGATTGTCAGTTTACAGCTTTCTGAGTCCAGTAATGCTGAAATAGTGTTTCTGTTGAAATGAAGTGAAATCAAGCCCAAATCTGCTCAAAAGCTTTTCTCTCTATTAGAGAAAGCTGTTTCATTCAATATTCAGTGCAAATCTTGCCAAACTGAAACAAGCTTATGTCTTATGAAGTACAATGTTTTCTGCAATGCTGTAAGACAGTTTTTAATGTGTTAGAATTTATATGCACAAAATCTTATGTTAGGACTTCAATGATCAAGATTGTCAGTTTACAGTTTTCTGAGTCCAGTAATGCTGAAATAGTGTTTCTGTTGAAATGAAGTGAAATCAAGCCCAAATCTGCTCAAAAGCTTTTCTCTCTATTAGATAAAGCTGTTTCATTCAGTATTCAGTGCAAATCTTGCCAAACTGAAACAAGCTTATGCCTTATGAAGTACAATGTTTTCTGCAATGCTGTAAGACAGTTTTTAATGTGTTAGAAGTTATATGCACAATAACTAATGTTAGGACTTCAATGATCAAGATTGTCAGTTTACAGCTTTCTGAGTCCAGTAATGCTGAAATAGTGTTTCTGTTGAAATGAAGTGAAATCAAGCCCAAATCTGCTCAAAAGCTTTTCTCTCTATTAGATAAAGCTGTTTCATTCAGTATTCAGTGCAAATCTTGCCAAACTGAAACAAGCTTATGCCTTATGAAGTACAATGTTTTCTGCAATGCTGTAAGACAGTTTTTAATGTGTTAGAAGTTATATGCACAAAAACTTATGTTAGGACTTAAATGATCAAGATTGTCAGTTTACAGCTTTCTGAGTCCAGTAATGCTGAAATAGTGTTTCTGTTCAAATGAAGTGAAATCAAGCCCAAATCTGCTCAAAAGCTTTTCTCTCTAATAGAGAATGCGGTTTCATTGAGTATTCAGTGCAAATCTTGCCAAACTGAAACAAGCTTATGTCTTATGAAATGAAATGTTTTTTGCAATGCTGTAAGACAGTTTTTAATGTGTTAGAAGTTATATACACAAAAACTAATGTTAGAACTTCAATGATCAAGATTGGCAGTTTACAGCTTTCTGAGTCCAGTAATGTTGAAATAGTGTTTCTGTTCAAATGAAGTGAAATCAAGCCCAAATCTGCTCAAAAGCTTTTCTCTGTATTAGAGAAAGCTGTTTCATTCAATATTCAGTGCAAATCTTGCCAAACTGAAACAAGCTTATGCCTTATGAAGTACAATGTTTTCTGCAATGCTATAAGACAGTTTTTAATGTGTTAGAAGTTATATACACAAAAACTAATGTTAGGACTGCAATGATCAAGATTGTCAGTTTACAGCTTTCTGAGTCCAGTAATGTTGAAATAGTGTTTCTGTTCAAATGAAGTGAAATCAAGCCCAAATCTGCTCAAAAGCTTTTCTCTCTATTAGAGAATGCTGTTTCATTCAATATTCAGTGCAAATCTTGCCAAACTGAAACAAGCGTATGCCTTATGAAGTACAATGTTTTCTGCAATGCTGTAAGACAGTTTTTAATGTGTTAGAAGTTATAAACACAAAAACTAATGTTAGGACTGCAATGATCAAGATTGTCAGTTTACAGCTTTCTGAGTCCAGTAATGTTGAAATAGTGTTTCTGTTCAAATGAAGTGAAATCAAGCCCAAATCTGCTCAAAAGCTTTTCTCTCTATTAGATAAAGCTGTTTCATTCAGTATTCAGTGCAAATCTTGCCAAACTGAAACAAGCTTATGTCTTATGAAGTACAATGTTTTCTGCAATGCTGTAAGACAGTTTTTAATGTGTTAGAAGTTATATGCACAAAAACTTATGTTAGGACTTCAATGATCAAGATTGTCAGTTTACAGCTTTCTGAGTCCAGTAATGCTGAAATAGTGTTTCTGTTGAAATGAAGTGAAATCAAGCCCAAATCTGCTCAAAAGCTTTTCTCTCTATTAGATAAAGCTGTTTCATTCAGTATTCAGTGCAAATCTTGCCAAACTGAAACAAGCTTATGTCTTATGAAGTACAATGTTTTCTGCAATGCTGTAAGACAGCTTTTAATGTGTTAGAAGTTATATGCACAAAAACTTATGTTAGGACTTCAATGATCAAGATTGTCAGTTTACAGCTTTCTGAGTCCAGTAATGCTGAAATAGTGTTTCTGTTCAAATGAAGTGAAATCAAGCCCATATCTGCTCAAAAGCTTTTCTCTCTATTAGAGAAAGCTGTTTCATTCAGTATTCAGTGCAAATCTTGCCAAACTGAAACATGCTTATGTCTTATGAAATAAAATGTTTTCTGCAATGCTGTAAGACAGTTTTTAATGTGTTAGAAGTTATATACACAAAAACTAATGTTAGGACTGCAATGATCAAGATTGTCAGTTTACAGCTTTCTGAGTCCAGTAATGTTGAAATAGTGTTTCTGTTCAAATGAAGTGAAATCAAGCCCAAATCTGCTCAAAAGCTTTTCTCTCTATTAGAGAAAGCTGTTTCATTCAATATTCAGTGCAAATCTTGCCAAACTGAAACAAGCGTATGCCTTATGAAGTACAATGTTTTCTGCAATGCTGTAAGACAGTTTTTAATGTGTTAGAAGTTATATGCACAAAAACTAATGTTAGGACTGCAATGATCAAGATTGTCAGTTTACAGCTTTCTGAGTCCAGTAATGTTGAAATAGTGTTTCTGTTCAAATGAAGTGAAATCAAGCCCAAATCTGCTCAAAAGCTTTTCTCTCTATTAGAGAAAGCTGTTTCATTCAATATTCAGTGCAAATCTTGCCAAACTGAAACAAGCTTATGCCTTATGAAGTACAATGTTTTCTGCAATGCTGTAAGACAGTTTTTAATGTGTTAGAAGTTATTTGCACAAAAACTTATGTTAGGACTTCAATGATCAAGATTGTCAGTTATAGCTTTCTGAGTCCAGTAATGCTGAAATAGTGTTCCTGTTGAAATGAAGTGAAATCAAGCCCAAATCTGCTCAAAAGCTTTTCTCTCTATTAGATAAAGCTGTTTCATTCAGTATTCAGTGCAAATCTTGCCAAACTGAAACAAGCTTATGTCTTATGAAGTACAATGTTTTCTGCAATGCTGTAAGACAGTTTTTAATGTGTTAGAAGTTATATGCACAAAAACTAATGTTAGGACTTCAATGATCAAGATTGTCAGTTTACAGCTTTCTGAGTCCAGTAATGCTGAAATAGTGTTTCTGTTGAAATGAAGTGAAATCAAGCCCAAATCTGCTCAAAAGCTTTTCTCTCTATTAGATAAAGCTGTTTCATTCAGTATTCAGTGCAAATCTTGCCAAACTGAAACAAGCTTATGTCTTATGAAGTACAATGTTTTCTGCAATGCTGTAAGACAGTTTTTAATGTGTTAGAAGTTATATGCACAAAAACTTATGTTAGGACTTCAATGATCAAGATTGTCAGTTTACAGCTTTCTGAGTCCAGTAATGTTGAAATAGTGTTTCTGTTCAAATGAAGTGAAATCAAGCCCAAATCTGCTCAAAAGCTTTTCTCTCTATTAGAGAAAGCTGTTTCATTCAATATTCAGTGCAAATCTTGCCAAACTGAAACAAGCTTATGCCTTATGAAGTACAATGTTTTCTGCAATGCTGTAAGACAGTTTTTAATGTGTTAGAAGTTATATGCACAAAAACTTATGTTAGGACTTCAATGATCAAGATTGTCAGTTTACAGCTTTCTGAGTCCAGTAATGCTGAAATAGTGTTTCTGTTGAAATGAAGTGAAATCAAGCCCAAATCTGCTCAAAAGCTTTTCTCTCTATTAGATAAAGCTGTTTCATTCAGTATTCAGTGCAAATCTTGCCAAACTGAAACAAGCTTATGTCTTATGAAGTACAATGTTTTCTGCAATGCTGTAAGACAGTTTTTAATGTGTTAGAAGTTATATGCACAAAAACTAATGTTAGGACTTCAATGATCAAGATTGTCAGTTTACAGCTTTCTGAGTCCAGTAATGCTGAAATAGTGTTTCTGTTGAAATGAAGTGAAATCAAGCCCAAATCTGCTCAAAAGCTTTTCTCTCTATTAGATAAAGCTGTTTCATTCAGTATTCAGTGCAAATCTTGCCAAACTGAAACAAGCTTATGTCTTATGAAGTACAATGTTTTCTGCAATGCTGTAAGACAGTTTTTAATGTGTTAGAAGTTATATGCACAAAAACTTATGTTAGGACTTCAATGATCAAGATTGTCAGTTTACAGCTTTCTGAGTCCAGTAATGCTGAAATAGTGTTTCTGTTGAAATGAAGTGAAATCAAGCCCAAATCTGCTCAAAAGCTTTTCTCTCTATTAGATAAAGCTGTTTCATTCAGTATTCAGTGCAAATCTTGCCAAACTGAAACAAGCTTATGCCTTATGAAGTACAATGTTTTCTGCAATGCTGTAAGACAGTTTTTAATGTGTTAGAAGTTATATGCACAAAAACTTATGTTAGGACTTCAATGATCAAGATTGTCAGTTTACAGCTTTCTGAGTCCAGTAATGCTGAAATAGTGTTTCTGTTCAAATGAAGTGAAATCAAGCCCAAATCTGCTCAAAAGCTTTTCTCTCTAATAGAGAATGCGGTTTCATTGAGTATTCAGTGCAAATCTTGCCAAACTGAAACAAGCTTATGTCTTATGAAATGAAATGTTTTTTGCAATGCTGTAAGACAGTTTTTAATGTGTTAGAAGTTATATACACAAAAACTAATGTTAGAACTTCAATGATCAAGATTGGCAGTTTACAGCTTTCTGAGTCCAGTAATGTTGAAATAGTGTTTCTGTTCAAATGAAGTGAAATCAAGCCCAAATCTGCTCAAAAGCTTTTCTCTCTATTAGAGAAAGCTGTTTCATTCAATATTCAGTGCAAATCTTGCCAAACTGAAACAAGCTTATGCCTTATGAAGTACAATGTTTTCTGCAATGCTATAAGACAGTTTTTAATGTGTTAGAAGTTATATGCACAAAAACTAATGTTAGGACTTCAATGATCAAGATTGTCAGTTTACAGCTTTCTGAGTCCAGTAATGCTGAAATAGTGTTTCTGTTGAAATGAAGTGAAATCAAGCCCAAGTCTGCTCAAAAGCTTTTCTCTCTATTAGATAAAGCTGTTTCATTCAGTATTCAGTGCAAATCTTGCCAAACTGAAACAAGCTTATGCCTTATGAAGTACAATGTTTTCTGCAATGCTTGTAAGACAGTTTTTAATGTTAGAAGTTATATGCACATAAACTTATGTTAGGACTTCAATGATCAAGATTGTCAGTTTACAGCTTTCTGAGTCCAGTAATGCTGAAATAGTGTTTCTGTTGAAATGAAGTGAAATCAAGCCCAAATCTGCTCAAAAGCTTTTCTCTCTATTAGAGAAAGCTGTTTCATTCAGTATTCAGTGCAAATCTTGCCAAACTGAAACATGCTTATGTCTTATGAAACAAAATGTTTTCTGCAATGCTGTAAGACAGTTTTTAATGTGTTAGAAGTTATATACACAAAAACTAATGTTAGGACTGCAATGATCAAGATTGTCAGTTTACAGCTTTCTGAGTCCAGTAATGTTGAAATAGTGTTTCTGTTCAAATGAAGTGAAATCAAGCCCAAATCTGCTCAAAAGCTTTTCTCTCTATTAGAGAATGCTGTTTCATTCAATATTCAGTGCAAATCTTGCCAAACTGAAACAAGCGTATGCCTTATGAAGTACAATGTTTTCTGCAATGCTGTAAGACAGTTTTTAATGTGTTAGAAGTTATAAACACAAAAACTAATGTTAGGACTGCAATGATCAAGATTGTCAGTTTACAGCTTTCTGAGTCCAGTAATGTTGAAATAGTGTTTCTGTTCAAATGAAGTGAAATCAAGCCCAAATCTGCTCAAAAGCTTTTCTCTCTATTAGATAAAGCTGTTTCATTCAGTATTCAGTGCAAATCTTGCCAAACTGAAACAAGCTTATGTCTTATGAAGTACAATGTTTTCTGCAATGCCTGTAAGACAGTTTTTAATGTGTTAGAAGTTATATGCACAAAAACTTATGTTAGGACTTCAATGATCAAGATTGTCAGTTTACAGCTTTCTGAGTCCAGTAATGCTGAAATAGTGTTTCTGTTGAAATGAAGTGAAATCAAGCCCAAATCTGCTCAAAAGCTTTTCTCTCTATTAGATAAAGCTGTTTCATTCAGTATTCAGTGCAAATCTTGCCAAACTGAAACAAGCTTATGCCTTATGAAGTACAATGTTTTCTGCAATGCTGTAAGACAGTTTTTAATGTGTTAGAAGTTATTTGCACAAAAACTTATGTTAGGACTTCAATGATCAAGATTGTCAGTTATAGCTTTCTGAGTCCAGTAATGCTGAAATAGTGTTCCTGTTGAAATGAAGTGAAATCAAGCCCAAATCTGCTCAAAAGCTTTTCTCTCTATTAGATAAAGCTGTTTCATTCAGTATTCAGTGCAAATCTTGCCAAACTGAAACAAGCTTATGTCTTATGAAGTACAATGTTTTCTGCAATGCTGTAAGACAGTTTTTAATGTGTTAGAAGTTATATGCACAAAAACTAATGTTAGGACTTCAATGATCAAGATTGTCAGTTTACAGCTTTCTGAGTCCAGTAATGCTGAAATAGTGTTTCTGTTGAAATGAAGTGAAATCAAGCCCAAATCTGCTCAAAAGCTTTTCTCTCTATTAGATAAAGCTGTTTCATTCAGTATTCAGTGCAAATCTTGCCAAACTGAAACAAGCTTATGTCTTATGAAGTACAATGTTTTCTGCAATGCTGTAAGACAGTTTTTAATGTGTTAGAAGTTATATGCACAAAAACTTATGTTAGGACTTCAATGATCAAGATTGTCAGTTTACAGCTTTCTGAGTCCAGTAATGTTGAAATAGTGTTTCTGTTCAAATGAAGTGAAATCAAGCCCAAATCTGCTCAAAAGCTTTTCTCTCTATTAGAGAAAGCTGTTTCATTCAATATTCAGTGCAAATCTTGCCAAACTGAAACAAGCTTATGCCTTATGAAGTACAATGTTTTCTGCAATGCTGTAAGACAGTTTTTAATGTGTTAGAAGTTATATGCACAAAAACTTATGTTAGGACTTCAATGATCAAGATTGTCAGTTTACAGCTTTCTGAGTCCAGTAATGCTGAAATAGTGTTTCTGTTGAAATGAAGTGAAATCAAGCCCAAATCTGCTCAAAAGCTTTTCTCTCTATTAGATAAAGCTGTTTCATTCAGTATTCAGTGCAAATCTTGCCAAACTGAAACAAGCTTATGTCTTATGAAGTACAATGTTTTCTGCAATGCTGTAAGACAGTTTTTAATGTGTTAGAAGTTATATGCACAAAAACTAATGTTAGGACTTCAATGATCAAGATTGTCAGTTTACAGCTTTCTGAGTCCAGTAATGCTGAAATAGTGTTTCTGTTGAAATGAAGTGAAATCAAGCCCAAATCTGCTCAAAAGCTTTTCTCTCTATTAGATAAAGCTGTTTCATTCAGTATTCAGTGCAAATCTTGCCAAACTGAAACAAGCTTATGTCTTATGAAGTACAATGTTTTCTGCAATGCTGTAAGACAGTTTTTAATGTGTTAGAAGTTATATGCACAAAAACTTATGTTAGGACTTCAATGATCAAGATTGTCAGTTTACAGCTTTCTGAGTCCAGTAATGCTGAAATAGTGTTTCTGTTGAAATGAAGTGAAATCAAGCCCAAATCTGCTCAAAAGCTTTTCTCTCTATTAGATAAAGCTGTTTCATTCAGTATTCAGTGCAAATCTTGCCAAACTGAAACAAGCTTATGCCTTATGAAGTACAATGTTTTCTGCAATGCTGTAAGACAGTTTTTAATGTGTTAGAAGTTATATGCACAAAAACTTATGTTAGGACTTCAATGATCAAGATTGTCAGTTTACAGCTTTCTGAGTCCAGTAATGCTGAAATAGTGTTTCTGTTCAAATGAAGTGAAATCAAGCCCAAATCTGCTCAAAAGCTTTTCTCTCTAATAGAGAATGCGGTTTCATTGAGTATTCAGTGCAAATCTTGCCAAACTGAAACAAGCTTATGTCTTATGAAATGAAATGTTTTTTGCAATGCTGTAAGACAGTTTTTAATGTGTTAGAAGTTATATACACAAAAACTAATGTTAGAACTTCAATGATCAAGATTGGCAGTTTACAGCTTTCTGAGTCCAGTAATGTTGAAATAGTGTTTCTGTTCAAATGAAGTGAAATCAAGCCCAAATCTGCTCAAAAGCTTTTCTCTCTATTAGAGAAAGCTGTTTCATTCAATATTCAGTGCAAATCTTGCCAAACTGAAACAAGCTTATGCCTTATGAAGTACAATGTTTTCTGCAATGCTATAAGACAGTTTTTAATGTGTTAGAAGTTATATGCACAAAAACTAATGTTAGGACTTCAATGATCAAGATTGTCAGTTTACAGCTTTCTGAGTCCAGTAATGCTGAAATAGTGTTTCTGTTGAAATGAAGTGAAATCAAGCCCAAGTCTGCTCAAAAGCTTTTCTCTCTATTAGATAAAGCTGTTTCATTCAGTATTCAGTGCAAATCTTGCCAAACTGAAACAAGCTTATGCCTTATGAAGTACAATGTTTTCTGCAATGCTTGTAAGACAGTTTTTAATGTTAGAAGTTATATGCACATAAACTTATGTTAGGACTTCAATGATCAAGATTGTCAGTTTACAGCTTTCTGAGTCCAGTAATGCTGAAATAGTGTTTCTGTATAAATGAAGTGAAATCAAGCCCAAATCTGCTCAAAAGCTTTTCTCTCTATTAGAGAAAGCTGTTTCATTCAGTATTCAGTGCAAATCTTGCCAAACTGAAACATGCTTATGTCTTATGAAACAAAATGTTTTCTGCAATGCTGTAAGACAGTTTTTAATGTGTTAGAAGTTATATACACAAAAACTAATGTTAGGACTGCAATGATCAAGATTGTCAGTTTACAGCTTTCTGAGTCCAGTAATGTTGAAATAGTGTTTCTGTTCAAATGAAGTGAAATCAAGCCCAAATCTGCTCAAAAGCTTTTCTCTCTATTAGAGAATGCTGTTTCATTCAATATTCAGTGCAAATCTTGCCAAACTGAAACAAGCGTATGCCTTATGAAGTACAATGTTTTCTGCAATGCTGTAAGACAGTTTTTAATGTGTTAGAAGTTATAAACACAAAAACTAATGTTAGGACTGCAATAATCAAGATTGTCAGTTTACAGCTTTCTGAGTCCAGTAATGTTGAAATAGTGTTTCTGTTCAAATGAAGTGAAATCAAGCCCAAATCTGCTCAAAAGCTTTTCTCTCTATTAGATAAAGCTGTTTCATTCAGTATTCATAGCAAATCTTGCCAAACTGAAACAAGCTTATGTCTTATGAAGTACAATGTTTTCTGCAATGCTGTAAGACAGTTTTTAATGTGTTAGAAGTTATATGCACAAAAACTTATGTTAGGACTTCAATGATCAAGATTGTCAGTTTACAGCTTTCTGAGTCCAGTAATGCTGAAATAGTGTTTCTGTTGAAATGAAGTGAAATCAAGCCCAAATCTGCTCAAAAGCTTTTCTCTCTATTAGATAAAGCTGTTTCATTCAGTATTCAGTGCAAATCTTGCCAAACTGAAACAAGCTTATGTCTTATGAAGTACAATGTTTTCTGCAATGCTGTAAGACAGCTTTTAATGTGTTAGAAGTTATATGCACAAAAACTTATGTTAGGACTTCAATGATCAAGATTGTCAGTTTACAGCTTTCTGAGTCCAGTAATGCTGAAATAGTGTTTCTGTTCAAATGAAGTGAAATCAAGCCCAAATCTGCTCAAAAGCTTTTCTCTCTATTAGAGAAAGCTGTTTCATTCAGTATTCAGTGCAAATCTTGCCAAACTGAAACATGCTTATGTCTTATGAAATAAAATGTTTTCTGCAATGCTGTAAGACAGTTTTTAATGTGTTAGAAGTTATATACACAAAAACTAATGTTAGGACTGCAATGATCAAGATTGTCAGTTTACAGCTTTCTGAGTCCAGTAATGTTGAAATAGTGTTTCTGTTCAAATGAAGTGAAATCAAGCCCAAATCTGCTCAAAAGCTTTTCTCTCTATTAGAGAAAGCTGTTTCATTCAATAGTCAGTGCAAATCTTGCCAAACTGAAACAAGCGTATGCCTTATGAAGTACAATGTTTTCTGCAATGCTGTAAGACAGTTTTTAATGTGTTAGAAGTTACATGCACAAAAACTAATGTTAGGACTGCAATGATCAAGATTGTCAGTTTACAGCTTTCTGAGTCCAGTAATGTTGAAATAGTGTTTCTGTTCAAATGAAGTGAAATCAAGCCCAAATCTGCTCAAAAGCTTTTCTCTCTATTAGAGAAAGCTGTTTCATTCAATATTCAGTGCAAATCTTGCCAAACTGAAACAAGCTTATGCCTTATGAAGTACAATGTTTTCTGCAATGCTGTAAGACAGTTTTTAATGTGTTAGAAGTTATTTGCACAAAAACTTATGTTAGGACTTCAATGATCAAGATTGTCAGTTTACAGCTTTCTGAGTCCAGTAATGCTGAAATAGTGTTCCTGTTGAAATGAAGTGAAATCAAGCCCAAATCTGCTCAAAAGCTTTTCTCTCTATTAGATAAAGCTGTTTCATTCAGTATTCAGTGCAAATCTTGCCAAACTGAAACAAGCTTATGTCTTATGAAGTACAATGTTTTCTGCAATGCTGTAAGACAGTTTTTAATGTGTTAGAAGTTATATGCACAAAAACTAATGTTAGGACTTCAATGATCAAGATTGTCAGTTTACAGCTTTCTGAGTCCAGTAATGCTGAAATAGTGTTTCTGTTGAAATGAAGTGAAATCAAGCCCAAATCTGCTCAAAAGCTTTTCTCTCTATTAGATAAAGCTGTTTCATTCAGTATTCAGTGCAAATCTTGCCAAACTGAAACAAGCTTATGTCTTATGAAGTACAATGTTTTCTGCAATGCTGTAAGACAGTTTTTAATGTGTTAGAAGTTATATGCACAAAAACTTATGTTAGGACTTCAATGATCAAGATTGTCAGTTTACAGCTTTCTGAGTCCAGTAATGTTGAAATAGTGTTTCTGTTCAAATGAAGTGAAATCAAGCCCAAATCTGCTCAAAAGCTTTTCTCTCTATTAGAGAAAGCTGTTTCATTCAATATTCAGTGCAAATCTTGCCAAACTGAAACAAGCTTATGCCTTATGAAGTACAATGTTTTCTGCAATGCTGTAAGACAGTTTTTAATGTGTTAGAAGTTATATGCACAAAAACTTATGTTAGGACTTCAATGATCAAGATTGTCAGTTTACAGCTTTCTGAGTCCAGTAATGCTGAAATAGTGTTTCTGTTGAAATGAAGTGAAATCAAGCCCAAATCTGCTCAAAAGCTTTTCTCTCTATTAGATAAAGCTGTTTCATTCAGTATTCAGTGCAAATCTTGCCAAACTGAAACAAGCTTATGTCTTATGAAGTACAATGTTTTCTGCAATGCTGTAAGACAGTTTTTAATGTGTTAGAAGTTATATGCACAAAAACTAATGTTAGGACTTCAATGATCAAGATTGTCAGTTTACAGCTTTCTGAGTCCAGTAATGCTGAAATAGTGTTTCTGTTGAAATGAAGTGAAATCAAGCCCAAATCTGCTCAAAAGCTTTTCTCTCTATTAGATAAAGCTGTTTCATTCAGTATTCAGTGCAAATCTTGCCAAACTGAAACAAGCTTATGTCTTATGAAGTACAATGTTTTCTGCAATGCTGTAAGACAGTTTTTAATGTGTTAGAAGTTATATGCACAAAAACTTATGTTAGGACTTCAATGATCAAGATTGTCAGTTTACAGCTTTCTGAGTCCAGTAATGCTGAAATAGTGTTTCTGTTGAAATGAAGTGAAATCAAGCCCAAATCTGCTCAAAAGCTTTTCTCTCTATTAGATAAAGCTGTTTCATTCAGTATTCAGTGCAAATCTTGCCAAACTGAAACAAGCTTATGCCTTATGAAGTACAATGTTTTCTGCAATGCTGTAAGACAGTTTTTAATGTGTTAGAAGTTATATGCACAAAAACTTATGTTAGGACTTCAATGATCAAGATTGTCAGTTTACAGCTTTCTGAGTCCAGTAATGCTGAAATAGTGTTTCTGTTCAAATGAAGTGAAATCAAGCCCAAATCTGCTCAAAAGCTTTTCTCTCTAATAGAGAATGCGGTTTCATTGAGTATTCAGTGCAAATCTTGCCAAACTGAAACAAGCTTATGTCTTATGAAATGAAATGTTTTTTGCAATGCTGTAAGACAGTTTTTAATGTGTTAGAAGTTATATACACAAAAACTAATGTTAGAACTTCAATGATCAAGATTGGCAGTTTACAGCTTTCTGAGTCCAGTAATGTTGAAATAGTGTTTCTGTTCAAATGAAGTGAAATCAAGCCCAAATCTGCTCAAAAGCTTTTCTCTCTATTAGAGAAAGCTGTTTCATTCAATATTCAGTGCAAATCTTGCCAAACTGAAACAAGCTTATGCCTTATGAAGTACAATGTTTTCTGCAATGCTATAAGACAGTTTTTAATGTGTTAGAAGTTATATGCACAAAAACTAATGTTAGGACTTCAATGATCAAGATTGTCAGTTTACAGCTTTCTGAGTCCAGTAATGCTGAAATAGTGTTTCTGTTGAAATGAAGTGAAATCAAGCCCAAGTCTGCTCAAAAGCTTTTCTCTCTATTAGATAAAGCTGTTTCATTCAGTATTCAGTGCAAATCTTGCCAAACTGAAACAAGCTTATGCCTTATGAAGTACAATGTTTTCTGCAATGCTTGTAAGACAGTTTTTAATGTTAGAAGTTATATGCACATAAACTTATGTTAGGACTTCAATGATCAAGATTGTCAGTTTACAGCTTTCTGAGTCCAGTAATGCTGAAATAGTGTTTCTGTTGAAATGAAGTGAAATCAAGCCCAAATCTGCTCAAAAGCTTTTCTCTCTATTAGAGAAAGCTGTTTCATTCAGTATTCAGTGCAAATCTTGCCAAACTGAAACATGCTTATGTCTTATGAAACAAAATGTTTTCTGCAATGCTGTAAGACAGTTTTTAATGTGTTAGAAGTTATATACACAAAAACTAATGTTAGGACTGCAATGATCAAGATTGTCAGTTTACAGCTTTCTGAGTCCAGTAATGTTGAAATAGTGTTTCTGTTCAAATGAAGTGAAATCAAGCCCAAATCTGCTCAAAAGCTTTTCTCTCTATTAGAGAATGCTGTTTCATTCAATATTCAGTGCAAATCTTGCCAAACTGAAACAAGCGTATGCCTTATGAAGTACAATGTTTTCTGCAATGCTGTAAGACAGTTTTTAATGTGTTAGAAGTTATAAACACAAAAACTAATGTTAGGACTGCAATGATCAAGATTGTCAGTTTACAGCTTTCTGAGTCCAGTAATGTTGAAATAGTGTTTCTGTTCAAATGAAGTGAAATCAAGCCCAAATCTGCTCAAAAGCTTTTCTCTCTATTAGATAAAGCTGTTTCATTCAGTATTCAGTGCAAATCTTGCCAAACTGAAACAAGCTTATGTCTTATGAAGTACAATGTTTTCTGCAATGCCTGTAAGACAGTTTTTAATGTGTTAGAAGTTATATGCACAAAAACTTATGTTAGGACTTCAATGATCAAGATTGTCAGTTTACAGCTTTCTGAGTCCAGTAATGCTGAAATAGTGTTTCTGTTGAAATGAAGTGAAATCAAGCCCAAATCTGCTCAAAAGCTTTTCTCTCTATTAGATAAAGCTGTTTCATTCAGTATTCAGTGCAAATCTTGCCAAACTGAAACAAGCTTATGCCTTATGAAGTACAATGTTTTCTGCAATGCTGTAAGACAGTTTTTAATGTGTTAGAAGTTATTTGCACAAAAACTTATGTTAGGACTTCAATGATCAAGATTGTCAGTTATAGCTTTCTGAGTCCAGTAATGCTGAAATAGTGTTCCTGTTGAAATGAAGTGAAATCAAGCCCAAATCTGCTCAAAAGCTTTTCTCTCTATTAGATAAAGCTGTTTCATTCAGTATTCAGTGCAAATCTTGCCAAACTGAAACAAGCTTATGTCTTATGAAGTACAATGTTTTCTGCAATGCTGTAAGACAGTTTTTAATGTGTTAGAAGTTATATGCACAAAAACTAATGTTAGGACTTCAATGATCAAGATTGTCAGTTTACAGCTTTCTGAGTCCAGTAATGCTGAAATAGTGTTTCTGTTGAAATGAAGTGAAATCAAGCCCAAATCTGCTCAAAAGCTTTTCTCTCTATTAGATAAAGCTGTTTCATTCAGTATTCAGTGCAAATCTTGCCAAACTGAAACAAGCTTATGTCTTATGAAGTACAATGTTTTCTGCAATGCTGTAAGACAGTTTTTAATGTGTTAGAAGTTATATGCACAAAAACTTATGTTAGGACTTCAATGATCAAGATTGTCAGTTTACAGCTTTCTGAGTCCAGTAATGTTGAAATAGTGTTTCTGTTCAAATGAAGTGAAATCAAGCCCAAATCTGCTCAAAAGCTTTTCTCTCTATTAGAGAAAGCTGTTTCATTCAATATTCAGTGCAAATCTTGCCAAACTGAAACAAGCTTATGCCTTATGAAGTACAATGTTTTCTGCAATGCTGTAAGACAGTTTTTAATGTGTTAGAAGTTATATGCACAAAAACTTATGTTAGGACTTCAATGATCAAGATTGTCAGTTTACAGCTTTCTGAGTCCAGTAATGCTGAAATAGTGTTTCTGTTGAAATGAAGTGAAATCAAGCCCAAATCTGCTCAAAAGCTTTTCTCTCTATTAGATAAAGCTGTTTCATTCAGTATTCAGTGCAAATCTTGCCAAACTGAAACAAGCTTATGTCTTATGAAGTACAATGTTTTCTGCAATGCTGTAAGACAGTTTTTAATGTGTTAGAAGTTATATGCACAAAAACTAATGTTAGGACTTCAATGATCAAGATTGTCAGTTTACAGCTTTCTGAGTCCAGTAATGCTGAAATAGTGTTTCTGTTGAAATGAAGTGAAATCAAGCCCAAATCTGCTCAAAAGCTTTTCTCTCTATTAGATAAAGCTGTTTCATTCAGTATTCAGTGCAAATCTTGCCAAACTGAAACAAGCTTATGTCTTATGAAGTACAATGTTTTCTGCAATGCTGTAAGACAGTTTTTAATGTGTTAGAAGTTATATGCACAAAAACTTATGTTAGGACTTCAATGATCAAGATTGTCAGTTTACAGCTTTCTGAGTCCAGTAATGCTGAAATAGTGTTTCTGTTGAAATGAAGTGAAATCAAGCCCAAATCTGCTCAAAAGCTTTTCTCTCTATTAGATAAAGCTGTTTCATTCAGTATTCAGTGCAAATCTTGCCAAACTGAAACAAGCTTATGCCTTATGAAGTACAATGTTTTCTGCAATGCTGTAAGACAGTTTTTAATGTGTTAGAAGTTATATGCACAAAAACTTATGTTAGGACTTCAATGATCAAGATTGTCAGTTTACAGCTTTCTGAGTCCAGTAATGCTGAAATAGTGTTTCTGTTCAAATGAAGTGAAATCAAGCCCAAATCTGCTCAAAAGCTTTTCTCTCTAATAGAGAATGCGGTTTCATTGAGTATTCAGTGCAAATCTTGCCAAACTGAAACAAGCTTATGTCTTATGAAATGAAATGTTTTTTGCAATGCTGTAAGACAGTTTTTAATGTGTTAGAAGTTATATACACAAAAACTAATGTTAGAACTTCAATGATCAAGATTGGCAGTTTACAGCTTTCTGAGTCCAGTAATGTTGAAATAGTGTTTCTGTTCAAATGAAGTGAAATCAAGCCCAAATCTGCTCAAAAGCTTTTCTCTCTATTAGAGAAAGCTGTTTCATTCAATATTCAGTGCAAATCTTGCCAAACTGAAACAAGCTTATGCCTTATGAAGTACAATGTTTTCTGCAATGCTATAAGACAGTTTTTAATGTGTTAGAAGTTATATGCACAAAAACTAATGTTAGGACTTCAATGATCAAGATTGTCAGTTTACAGCTTTCTGAGTCCAGTAATGCTGAAATAGTGTTTCTGTTGAAATGAAGTGAAATCAAGCCCAAGTCTGCTCAAAAGCTTTTCTCTCTATTAGATAAAGCTGTTTCATTCAGTATTCAGTGCAAATCTTGCCAAACTGAAACAAGCTTATGCCTTATGAAGTACAATGTTTTCTGCAATGCTTGTAAGACAGTTTTTAATGTTAGAAGTTATATGCACATAAACTTATGTTAGGACTTCAATGATCAAGATTGTCAGTTTACAGCTTTCTGAGTCCAGTAATGCTGAAATAGTGTTTCTGTATAAATGAAGTGAAATCAAGCCCAAATCTGCTCAAAAGCTTTTCTCTCTATTAGAGAAAGCTGTTTCATTCAGTATTCAGTGCAAATCTTGCCAAACTGAAACATGCTTATGTCTTATGAAACAAAATGTTTTCTGCAATGCTGTAAGACAGTTTTTAATGTGTTAGAAGTTATATACACAAAAACTAATGTTAGGACTGCAATGATCAAGATTGTCAGTTTACAGCTTTCTGAGTCCAGTAATGTTGAAATAGTGTTTCTGTTCAAATGAAGTGAAATCAAGCCCAAATCTGCTCAAAAGCTTTTCTCTCTATTAGAGAATGCTGTTTCATTCAATATTCAGTGCAAATCTTGCCAAACTGAAACAAGCGTATGCCTTATGAAGTACAATGTTTTCTGCAATGCTGTAAGACAGTTTTTAATGTGTTAGAAGTTATAAACACAAAAACTAATGTTAGGACTGCAATAATCAAGATTGTCAGTTTACAGCTTTCTGAGTCCAGTAATGTTGAAATAGTGTTTCTGTTCAAATGAAGTGAAATCAAGCCCAAATCTGCTCAAAAGCTTTTCTCTCTATTAGATAAAGCTGTTTCATTCAGTATTCATAGCAAATCTTGCCAAACTGAAACAAGCTTATGTCTTATGAAGTACAATGTTTTCTGCAATGCTGTAAGACAGTTTTTAATGTGTTAGAAGTTATATGCACAAAAACTTATGTTAGGACTTCAATGATCAAGATTGTCAGTTTACAGCTTTCTGAGTCCAGTAATGCTGAAATAGTGTTTCTGTTGAAATGAAGTGAAATCAAGCCCAAATCTGCTCAAAAGCTTTTCTCTCTATTAGATAAAGCTGTTTCATTCAGTATTCAGTGCAAATCTTGCCAAACTGAAACAAGCTTATGTCTTATGAAGTACAATGTTTTCTGCAATGCTGTAAGACAGCTTTTAATGTGTTAGAAGTTATATGCACAAAAACTTATGTTAGGACTTCAATGATCAAGATTGTCAGTTTACAGCTTTCTGAGTCCAGTAATGCTGAAATAGTGTTTCTGTTCAAATGAAGTGAAATCAAGCCCAAATCTGCTCAAAAGCTTTTCTCTCTATTAGAGAAAGCTGTTTCATTCAGTATTCAGTGCAAATCTTGCCAAACTGAAACATGCTTATGTCTTATGAAATAAAATGTTTTCTGCAATGCTGTAAGACAGTTTTTAATGTGTTAGAAGTTATATACACAAAAACTAATGTTAGGACTGCAATGATCAAGATTGTCAGTTTACAGCTTTCTGAGTCCAGTAATGTTGAAATAGTGTTTCTGTTCAAATGAAGTGAAATCAAGCCCAAATCTGCTCAAAAGCTTTTCTCTCTATTAGAGAAAGCTGTTTCATTCAATAGTCAGTGCAAATCTTGCCAAACTGAAACAAGCGTATGCCTTATGAAGTACAATGTTTTCTGCAATGCTGTAAGACAGTTTTTAATGTGTTAGAAGTTACATGCACAAAAACTAATGTTAGGACTGCAATGATCAAGATTGTCAGTTTACAGCTTTCTGAGTCCAGTAATGTTGAAATAGTGTTTCTGTTCAAATGAAGTGAAATCAAGCCCAAATCTGCTCAAAAGCTTTTCTCTCTATTAGAGAAAGCTGTTTCATTCAATATTCAGTGCAAATCTTGCCAAACTGAAACAAGCTTATGCCTTATGAAGTACAATGTTTTCTGCAATGCTGTAAGACAGTTTTTAATGTGTTAGAAGTTATTTGCACAAAAACTTATGTTAGGACTTCAATGATCAAGATTGTCAGTTTACAGCTTTCTGAGTCCAGTAATGCTGAAATAGTGTTCCTGTTGAAATGAAGTGAAATCAAGCCCAAATCTGCTCAAAAGCTTTTCTCTCTATTAGATAAAGCTGTTTCATTCAGTATTCAGTGCAAATCTTGCCAAACTGAAACAAGCTTATGTCTTATGAAGTACAATGTTTTCTGCAATGCTGTAAGACAGTTTTTAATGTGTTAGAAGTTATATGCACAAAAACTTATGTTAGGACTTCAATGATCAAGATTGTCAGTTTACAGCTTTCTGAGTCCAGTAATGCTGAAATAGTGTTTCTGTTGAAATGAAGTGAAATCAAGCCCAAATCTGCTCAAAAGCTTTTCTCTCTATTAGATAAAGCTATTTCATTCAGTATTCAGTGCAAATCTTGCCAAACTGAAACAAGCTTATGTCTTATGAAGTACAATGTTTTCTGCAATGCTGTAAGACAGTTTTTAATGTGTTAGAAGTTATATGCACAAAAACTAATGTTAGGACTTCAATGATCAAGATTGTCAGTTTACAGCTTTCTGAGTCCAGTAATGCTGAAATAGTGTTTCTGTTGAAATGAAGTGAAATCAAGCCCAAATCTGCTCAAAAGCTTTTCTCTCTATTAGATAAAGCTGTTTCATTCAGTATTCAGTGCAAATCTTGCCAAACTGAAACAAGCTTATGTCTTATGAAGTACAATGTTTTCTGCAATGCTGTAAGACAGCTTTTAATGTGTTAGAAGTTATATGCACAAAAACTTATGTTAGGACTTCAATGATCAAGATTGTCAGTTTACAGCTTTCTGAGTCCAGTAATGCTGAAATAGTGTTTCTGTTGAAATGAAGTGAAATCAAGCCCAAATCTGCTCAAAAGCTTTTCTCTCTATTAGATAAAGCTGTTTCATTCAGTATTCAGTGCAAATCTTGCCAAACTGAAACAAGCTTATGTCTTATGAAGTACAATGTTTTCTGCAATGCTGTAAGACAGTTTTTAATGTGTTAGAAGTTATATGCACAAAAACTTATGTTAGAACTTCAATGATCAAGACTGTCAGTTTACAGCTTTCTGAGTCCAGTAATGCTGAAATAGTGTTTCTGTTGAAATGAAGTGAAATCAAGCCCAAATCTGCTCAAAAGCTTTTCTCTCTATTAGATAAAGCTGTTTCATTCAGTATTCAGTGCAAATCTTGCCAAACTGAAACAAGCTTATGCCTTATGAAGTACAATGTTTTCTGCAATGCTGTAAGACAGTTTTTAATGTGTTAGAAGTTATATGCACAAAAACTTATGTTAGGACTTCAATGATCAAGATTGTCAGTTTACAGCTTTCTGAGTCCAGTAATGCTGAAATAGTGTTTCTGTTCAAATGAAGTGAAATCAAGCCCAAATCTGCTCAAAAGCTTTTCTCTCTAATAGAGAATGCGGTTTCATGAGTATTCAGTGCAAATCTTGCCAAACTGAAACAAGCTTATGTCTTATGAAATGAAATGTTTTTTGCAATGCTGTAAGACAGTTTTTAATGTGTTAGAAGTTATATACACAAAAACTAATGTTAGAACTTCAATGATCAAGATTGGCAGTTTACAGCTTTCTGAGTCCAGTAATGTTGAAATAGTGTTTCTGTTCAAATGAAGTGAAATCAAGCCCAAATCTGCTCAAAAGCTTTTCTCTCTATTAGAGAAAGCTGTTTCATTCAATATTCAGTGCAAATCTTGCCAAACTGAAACAAGCTTATGCCTTATGAAGTACAATGTTTTCTGCAATGCTGTAAGACAGTTTTTAATGTGTTAGAAGTTATATGCACAAAATCTTATGTTAGGACTTCAATGATCAAGATTGTCAGTTTACAGCTTTCTGAGTCCAGTAATGCTGAAATAGTGTTTCTGTTGAAATGAAGTGAAATCAAGCCCAAATCTGCTCAAAAGCTTTTCTCTCTATTAGATAAAGCTGTTTCATTCAGTATTCAGTGCAAATCTTGCCAAACTGAAACAAGCTTATGTCTTATGAAGTACAATGTTTTCTGCAATGCTGTAAGACAGCTTTTAATGTGTTAGAAGTTATATGCACAAAAACTTATGTTAGGACTTCAATGATCAAGATTGTCAGTTTACAGCTTTCTGAGTCCAGTAATGCTGAAATAGTGTTTCTGTTGAAATGAAGTGAAATCAAGCCCAAATCTGCTCAAAAGCTTTTCTCTCTATTAGATAAAGCTATTTCATTCAGTATTCAGTGCAAATCTTGCCAAACTGAAACAAGCTTATGTCTTATGAAGTACAATGTTTTCTGCAATGCTGTAAGACAGTTTTTAATGTGTTAGAAGTTATATGCACAAAAACTAATGTTAGGACTTCAATGATCAAGATTGTCAGTTTACAGCTTTCTGAGTCCAGTAATGCTGAAATAGTGTTTCTGTTGAAATGAAGTGAAATCAAGCCCAAATCTGCTCAAAAGCTTTTCTCTCTATTAGATAAAGCTGTTTCATTCAGTATTCAGTGCAAATCTTGCCAAACTGAAACAAGCTTATGTCTTATGAAGTACAATGTTTTCTGCAATGCTGTAAGACAGCTTTTAATGTGTTAGAAGTTATATGCACAAAAACTTATGTTAGGACTTCAATGATCAAGATTGTCAGTTTACAGCTTTCTGAGTCCAGTAATGCTGAAATAGTGTTTCTGTTGAAATGAAGTGAAATCAAGCCCAAATCTGCTCAAAAGCTTTTCTCTCTATTAGATAAAGCTGTTTCATTCAGTATTCAGTGCAAATCTTGCCAAACTGAAACAAGCTTATGTCTTATGAAGTACAATGTTTTCTGCAATGCTGTAAGACAGTTTTTAATGTGTTAGAAGTTATATGCACAAAAACTTATGTTAGAACTTCAATGATCAAGACTGTCAGTTTACAGCTTTCTGAGTCCAGTAATGCTGAAATAGTGTTTCTGTTGAAATGAAGTGAAATCAAGCCCAAATCTGCTCAAAAGCTTTTCTCTCTATTAGATAAAGCTGTTTCATTCAGTATTCAGTGCAAATCTTGCCAAACTGAAACAAGCTTATGCCTTATGAAGTACAATGTTTTCTGCAATGCTGTAAGACAGTTTTTAATGTGTTAGAAGTTATATGCACAAAAACTTATGTTAGGACTTCAATGATCAAGATTGTCAGTTTACAGCTTTCTGAGTCCAGTAATGCTGAAATAGTGTTTCTGTTCAAATGAAGTGAAATCAAGCCCAAATCTGCTCAAAAGCTTTTCTCTCTAATAGAGAATGCGGTTTCATGAGTATTCAGTGCAAATCTTGCCAAACTGAAACAAGCTTATGTCTTATGAAATGAAATGTTTTTTGCAATGCTGTAAGACAGTTTTTAATGTGTTAGAAGTTATATACACAAAAACTAATGTTAGAACTTCAATGATCAAGATTGGCAGTTTACAGCTTTCTGAGTCCAGTAATGTTGAAATAGTGTTTCTGTTCAAATGAAGTGAAATCAAGCCCAAATCTGCTCAAAAGCTTTTCTCTCTATTAGAGAAAGCTGTTTCATTCAATATTCAGTGCAAATCTTGCCAAACTGAAACAAGCTTATGCCTTATGAAGTACAATGTTTTCTGCAATGCTGTAAGACAGTTTTTAATGTGTTAGAAGTTATATGCACAAAATCTTATGTTAGGACTTCAATGATCAAGATTGTCAGTTTACAGCTTTCTGAGTCCAGTAATGCTGAAATAGTGTTTCTGTTGAAATGAAGTGAAATCAAGCCCAAATCTGCTCAAAAGCTTTTCTCTCTATTAGATAAAGCTGTTTCATTCAGTATTCAGTGCAAATCTTGCCAAACTGAAACAAGCTTATGTCTTATGAAGTACAATGTTTTCTGCAATGCTGTAAGACAGCTTTTAATGTGTTAGAAGTTATATGCACAAAAACTTATGTTAGGACTTCAATGATCAAGATTGTCAGTTTACAGCTTTCTGAGTCCAGTAATGCTGAAATAGTGTTTCTGTTGAAATGAAGTGAAATCAAGCCCAAATCTGCTCAAAAGCTTTTCTCTCTATTAGATAAAGCTGTTTCATTCAGTATTCAGTGCAAATCTTGCCAAACTGAAACAAGCTTATGCCTTATGAAGTACAATGTTTTCTGCAATGCTGTAAGACAGTTTTTAATGTGTTAGAAGTTATATGCACAAAAACTAATGTTAGGACTGCAATGATCAAGATTGTCAGTTTACAGCTTTCTGAGTCCAGTAATGTTGAAATAGTGTTTCTGTTCAAATGAAGTGAAATCAAGCCCAAATCTGCTCAAAAGCTTTTCTCTCTATTAGAGAAAGCTGTTTCATTCAGTATTCAGTGCAAATCTTGCCAAACTGAAACAAGCTTATGTCTTATGAAGTACAATGTTTTCTGCAATGCTGTAAGACAGTTTTTAATGTGTTAGAAGTTATATGCACAAAAACTTATGTTAGGACTTCAATGATCAAGATTGTCAGTTTACAGCTTTCTGAGTCAAGTAATGCTGAAATAGTGTTTCTGTTCAAATGAAGTGAAATCAAGCCCAAATCTGCTCAAAAGCTTTTCTCTCTAATAGAGAATGCGGTTTCATGAGTATTCAGTGCAAATCTTGCCAAACTGAAACAAGCTTATGTCTTATGAAATGAAATGTTTTTTGCAATGCTGTAAGACAGTTTTTAATGTGTTAGAAGTTATATACACAAAAACTAATGTTAGAACTTCAATGATCAAGATTGGCAGTTTACAGCTTTCTGAGTCCAGTAATGTTGAAATAGTGTTTCTGTTGAAATGAAGTGAAATCAAGCCCAAATCTGCTCAAAAGCTTTTCTCTCTATTAGAGAAAGCTGTTTCATTCAATATTCAGTGCAAATCTTGCCAAACTGAAACAAGCTTATGCCTTATGAAGTACAATGTTTTCTGCAATGCTGTAAGACAGTTTTTAATGTGTTAGAAGTTATATGCACAAAATCTTATGTTAGGACTTCAATGATCAAGATTGTCAGTTTACAGCTTTCTGAGTCCAGTAATGCTGAAATAGTGTTTCTGTTGAAATGAAGTGAAATCAAGCCCAAATCTGCTCAAAAGCTTTTCTCTCTATTAGATAAAGCTGTTTCATTCAGTATTCAGTGCAAATCTTGCCAAACTGAAACAAGCTTATGTCTTATGAAGTACAATGTTTTCTGCAATGCTGTAAGACAGCTTTTAATGTGTTAGAAGTTATATGCACAAAAACTAATGTTAGGACTGCAATGATCAAGATTGTCAGTTTACAGCTTTCTGAGTCCAGTAATGTTGAAATAGTGTTTCTGTTCAAATGAAGTGAAATCAAGCCCAAATCTGCTCAAAAGCTTTTCTCTCTATTAGAGAAAGCTGTTTCATTCAATATTCAGTGCAAATCTTGCCAAACTGAAACAAGCTTATGTCTTATGAAGTACAATGTTTTCTGCAATGCTGTAAGACAGTTTTTAATGTGTTAGAATTTATATGCACAAAATCTTATGTTAGGACTTCAATGATCAAGATTGTCAGTTTACAGCTTTCTGAGTCCAGTAATGTTGAAATAGTGTTTCTGTTCAAATGAAGTGAAATCAAGCCCAAGTCTGCTCAAAAGCTTTTCTCTCTATTAGATAAAGCTGTTTCATTCAGTATTCAGTGCAAATCTTGCCAAACTGAAACAAGCTTATGCCTTATGAAGTACAATGTTTTCTGCAATGCTGTAAGACAGTTTTTAATGTGTTAGAAGTTATATGCACAAAATCTTATGTTAGGACTTCAATGATCAAGATTGTCAGTTTACAGCTTTCTGAGTCCAGTAATGCTGAAATAGTGTTTCTGTTGAAATGAAGTGAAATCAAGCCCAAATCTGCTCAAAAGCTTTTCTCTCTATTAGATAAAGCTGTTTCATTCAGTATTCAGTGCAAATCTTGCCAAACTGAAACAAGCTTATGTCTTATGAAGTACAATGTTTTCTGCAATGCTGTAAGACAGTTTTTAATGTGTTAGAAGTTATATGCACAAAAACTAATGTTAGGACTTCAATGATCAAGATTGTCAGTTTACAGCTTTCTGAGTCCAGTAATGCTGAAATAGTGTTTCTGTTGAAATGAAGTGAAATCAAGCCCAAATCTGCTCAAAAGCTTTTCTCTCTATTAGAGAAAGCTGTTTCATTCAGTATTCAGTGCAAATCTTGCCAAACTGAAACATGCTTATGTCTTATGAAATAAAATGTTTTCTGCAATGCTGTAAGACAGTTTTTAATGTGTTAGAAGTTATATACACAAAAACTAATGTTAGGACTGCAATGATCAAGATTGTCAGTTTACAGCTTTCTGAGTCCAGTAATGTTGAAATAGTGTTTCTGTTCAAATGAAGTGAAATCAAGCCCAAATCTGCTCAAAAGCTTTTCTCTCTATTAGAGAAAGCTGTTTCATTCAATATTCAGTGCAAATCTTGCCAAACTGAAACAAGCGTATGCCTTATGAAGTACAATGTTTTCTGCAATGCTGTAAGACAGTTTTTAATGTGTTAGAAGTTATATGCACAAAAACTAATGTTAGGACTGCAATGATCAAGATTGTCAGTTTACAGCTTTCTGAGTCCAGTAATGTTGAAATAGTGTTTCTGTTCAAATGAAGTGAAATCAAGCCCAAATCTGCTCAAAAGCTTTTCTCTCTATTAGAGAAAGCTGTTTCATTCAGTATTCAGTGCAAATCTTGCCAAACTGAAACAAGCTTATGCCTTATGAAGTACAATGTTTTCTGCAATGCTGTAAGACAGTTTTTAATGTGTTAGAAGTTATTTGCACAAAAACTTATGTTAGGACTTCAATGATCAAGATTGTCAGTTTACAGCTTTCTGAGTCCAGTAATGCTGAAATAGTGTTCCTGTTGAAATGAAGTGAAATCAAGCCCAAATCTGCTCAAAAGCTTTTCTCTCTATTAGATAAAGCTGTTTCATTCAGTATTCAGTGCAAATCTTGCCAAACTGAAACAAGCTTATGTCTTATGAAGTACAATGTTTTCTGCAATGCTGTAAGACAGCTTTTAATGTGTTAGAAGTTATATGCACAAAAACTAATGTTAGGACTTCAATGATCAAGATTGTCAGTTTACAGCTTTCTGAGTCCAGTAATGTTGAAATAGTGTTTCTGTTCAAATGAAGTGAAATCAAGCCCAAATCTGCTCAAAAGCTTTTCTCTCTATTAGAGAAAGCTGTTTCATTCAATATTCAGTGCAAATCTTGCCAAACTGAAACAAGCTTATGCCTTATGAAGTACAATGTTTTCTGCAATGCTGTAAGACAGTTTTTAATGTGTTAGAAGTTATATGCACAAAAACTTATGTTAGGACTTCAATGATCAAGATTGTCAGTTTACAGCTTTCTGAGTCCAGTAATGCTGAAATAGTGTTTCTGTTGAAATGAAGTGAAATCAAGCCCAAATCTGCTCAAAAGCTTTTCTCTCTATTAGAGAAAGCTGTTTCATTCAATATTCAGTGCAAATCTTGCCAAACTGAAACAAGCTTATGTCTTATGAAGTACAATGTTTTCTGCAATGCTGTAAGACAGTTTTTAATGTGTTAGAATTTATATGCACAAAATCTTATGTTAGGACTTCAATGATCAAGATTGTCAGTTTACAGTTTTCTGAGTCCAGTAATGCTGAAATAGTGTTTCTGTTGAAATGAAGTGAAATCAAGCCCAAATCTGCTCAAAAGCTTTTCTCTCTATTAGATAAAGCTGTTTCATTCAGTATTCAGTGCAAATCTTGCCAAACTGAAACAAGCTTATGCCTTATGAAGTACAATGTTTTCTGCAATGCTGTAAGACAGTTTTTAATGTGTTAGAAGTTATATGCACAATAACTAATGTTAGGACTTCAATGATCAAGATTGTCAGTTTACAGCTTTCTGAGTCCAGTAATGCTGAAATAGTGTTTCTGTTGAAATGAAGTGAAATCAAGCCCAAATCTGCTCAAAAGCTTTTCTCTCTATTAGATAAAGCTGTTTCATTCAGTATTCAGTGCAAATCTTGCCAAACTGAAACAAGCTTATGCCTTATGAAGTACAATGTTTTCTGCAATGCTGTAAGACAGTTTTTAATGTGTTAGAAGTTATATGCACAAAAACTTATGTTAGGACTTCAATGATCAAGATTGTCAGTTTACAGCTTTCTGAGTCCAGTAATGCTGAAATAGTGTTTCTGTTCAAATGAAGTGAAATCAAGCCCAAATCTGCTCAAAAGCTTTTCTCTCTAATAGAGAATGCGGTTTCATTGAGTATTCAGTGCAAATCTTGCCAAACTGAAACAAGCTTATGTCTTATGAAATGAAATGTTTTTTGCAATGCTGTAAGACAGTTTTTAATGTGTTAGAAGTTATATACACAAAAACTAATGTTAGAACTTCAATGATCAAGATTGGCAGTTTACAGCTTTCTGAGTCCAGTAATGTTGAAATAGTGTTTCTGTTCAAATGAAGTGAAATCAAGCCCAAATCTGCTCAAAAGCTTTTCTCTGTATTAGAGAAAGCTGTTTCATTCAATATTCAGTGCAAATCTTGCCAAACTGAAACAAGCTTATGCCTTATGAAGTACAATGTTTTCTGCAATGCTATAAGACAGTTTTTAATGTGTTAGAAGTTATATACACAAAAACTAATGTTAGGACTGCAATGATCAAGATTGTCAGTTTACAGCTTTCTGAGTCCAGTAATGTTGAAATAGTGTTTCTGTTCAAATGAAGTGAAATCAAGCCCAAATCTGCTCAAAAGCTTTTCTCTCTATTAGAGAATGCTGTTTCATTCAATATTCAGTGCAAATCTTGCCAAACTGAAACAAGCGTATGCCTTATGAAGTACAATGTTTTCTGCAATGCTGTAAGACAGTTTTTAATGTGTTAGAAGTTATAAACACAAAAACTAATGTTAGGACTGCAATGATCAAGATTGTCAGTTTACAGCTTTCTGAGTCCAGTAATGTTGAAATAGTGTTTCTGTTCAAATGAAGTGAAATCAAGCCCAAATCTGCTCAAAAGCTTTTCTCTCTATTAGATAAAGCTGTTTCATTCAGTATTCAGTGCAAATCTTGCCAAACTGAAACAAGCTTATGTCTTATGAAGTACAATGTTTTCTGCAATGCTGTAAGACAGTTTTTAATGTGTTAGAAGTTATATGCACAAAAACTTATGTTAGGACTTCAATGATCAAGATTGTCAGTTTACAGCTTTCTGAGTCCAGTAATGCTGAAATAGTGTTTCTGTTGAAATGAAGTGAAATCAAGCCCAAATCTGCTCAAAAGCTTTTCTCTCTATTAGATAAAGCTGTTTCATTCAGTATTCAGTGCAAATCTTGCCAAACTGAAACAAGCTTATGTCTTATGAAGTACAATGTTTTCTGCAATGCTGTAAGACAGCTTTTAATGTGTTAGAAGTTATATGCACAAAAACTTATGTTAGGACTTCAATGATCAAGATTGTCAGTTTACAGCTTTCTGAGTCCAGTAATGCTGAAATAGTGTTTCTGTTCAAATGAAGTGAAATCAAGCCCATATCTGCTCAAAAGCTTTTCTCTCTATTAGAGAAAGCTGTTTCATTCAGTATTCAGTGCAAATCTTGCCAAACTGAAACATGCTTATGTCTTATGAAATAAAATGTTTTCTGCAATGCTGTAAGACAGTTTTTAATGTGTTAGAAGTTATATACACAAAAACTAATGTTAGGACTGCAATGATCAAGATTGTCAGTTTACAGCTTTCTGAGTCCAGTAATGTTGAAATAGTGTTTCTGTTCAAATGAAGTGAAATCAAGCCCAAATCTGCTCAAAAGCTTTTCTCTCTATTAGAGAAAGCTGTTTCATTCAATATTCAGTGCAAATCTTGCCAAACTGAAACAAGCGTATGCCTTATGAAGTACAATGTTTTCTGCAATGCTGTAAGACAGTTTTTAATGTGTTAGAAGTTATATGCACAAAAACTATTGTTAGGACTGCAATGATCAAGATTGTCAGTTTACAGCTTTCTGAGTCCAGTAATGTTGAAATAGTGTTTCTGTTCAAATGAAGTGAAATCAAGCCCAAATCTGCTCAAAAGCTTTTCTCTCTATTAGAGAAAGCTGTTTCATTCAATATTCAGTGCAAATCTTGCCAAACTGAAACAAGCTTATGCCTTATGAAGTACAATGTTTTCTGCAATGCTGTAAGACAGTTTTTAATGTGTTAGAAGTTATTTGCACAAAAACTTATGTTAGGACTTCAATGATCAAGATTGTCAGTTATAGCTTTCTGAGTCCAGTAATGCTGAAATAGTGTTCCTGTTGAAATGAAGTGAAATCAAGCCCAAATCTGCTCAAAAGCTTTTCTCTCTATTAGATAAAGCTGTTTCATTCAGTATTCAGTGCAAATCTTGCCAAACTGAAACAAGCTTATGTCTTATGAAGTACAATGTTTTCTGCAATGCTGTAAGACAGTTTTTAATGTGTTAGAAGTTATATGCACAAAAACTTATGTTAGGACTTCAATGATCAAGATTGTCAGTTTACAGCTTTCTGAGTCCAGTAATGCTGAAATAGTGTTTCTGTTGAAATGAAGTGAAATCAAGCCCAAATCTGCTCAAAAGCTTTTCTCTCTATTAGATAAAGCTATTTCATTCAGTATTCAGTGCAAATCTTGCCAAACTGAAACAAGCTTATGTCTTATGAAGTACAATGTTTTCTGCAATGCTGTAAGACAGTTTTTAATGTGTTAGAAGTTATATGCACAAAAACTAATGTTAGGACTTCAATGATCAAGATTGTCAGTTTACAGCTTTCTGAGTCCAGTAATGCTGAAATAGTGTTTCTGTTGAAATGAAGTGAAATCAAGCCCAAATCTGCTCAAAAGCTTTTCTCTCTATTAGATAAAGCTGTTTCATTCAGTATTCAGTGCAAATCTTGCCAAACTGAAACAAGCTTATGTCTTATGAAGTACAATGTTTTCTGCAATGCTGTAAGACAGCTTTTAATGTGTTAGAAGTTATATGCACAAAAACTTATGTTAGGACTTCAATGATCAAGATTGTCAGTTTACAGCTTTCTGAGTCCAGTAATGCTGAAATAGTGTTTCTGTTGAAATGAAGTGAAATCAAGCCCAAATCTGCTCAAAAGCTTTTCTCTCTATTAGATAAAGCTGTTTCATTCAGTATTCAGTGCAAATCTTGCCAAACTGAAACAAGCTTATGTCTTATGAAGTACAATGTTTTCTGCAATGCTGTAAGACAGTTTTTAATGTGTTAGAAGTTATATGCACAAAAACTTATGTTAGAACTTCAATGATCAAGACTGTCAGTTTACAGCTTTCTGAGTCCAGTAATGCTGAAATAGTGTTTCTGTTGAAATGAAGTGAAATCAAGCCCAAATCTGCTCAAAAGCTTTTCTCTCTATTAGATAAAGCTGTTTCATTCAGTATTCAGTGCAAATCTTGCCAAACTGAAACAAGCTTATGCCTTATGAAGTACAATGTTTTCTGCAATGCTGTAAGACAGTTTTTAATGTGTTAGAAGTTATATGCACAAAAACTTATGTTAGGACTTCAATGATCAAGATTGTCAGTTTACAGCTTTCTGAGTCCAGTAATGCTGAAATAGTGTTTCTGTTCAAATGAAGTGAAATCAAGCCCAAATCTGCTCAAAAGCTTTTCTCTCTAATAGAGAATGCGGTTTCATGAGTATTCAGTGCAAATCTTGCCAAACTGAAACAAGCTTATGTCTTATGAAATGAAATGTTTTTTGCAATGCTGTAAGACAGTTTTTAATGTGTTAGAAGTTATATACACAAAAACTAATGTTAGAACTTCAATGATCAAGATTGGCAGTTTACAGCTTTCTGAGTCCAGTAATGTTGAAATAGTGTTTCTGTTCAAATGAAGTGAAATCAAGCCCAAATCTGCTCAAAAGCTTTTCTCTCTATTAGAGAAAGCTGTTTCATTCAATATTCAGTGCAAATCTTGCCAAACTGAAACAAGCTTATGCCTTATGAAGTACAATGTTTTCTGCAATGCTGTAAGACAGTTTTTAATGTGTTAGAAGTTATATGCACAAAATCTTATGTTAGGACTTCAATGATCAAGATTGTCAGTTTACAGCTTTTTGAGTCCAGTAATGCTGAAATAGTGTTTCTGTTGAAATGAAGTGAAATCAAGCCCAAATCTGCTCAAAAGCTTTTCTCTCTATTAGATAAAGCTGTTTCATTCAGTATTCAGTGCAAATCTTGCCAAACTGAAACAAGCTTATGTCTTATGAAGTACAATGTTTTCTGCAATGCTGTAAGACAGCTTTTAATGTGTTAGAAGTTATATGCACAAAAACTTATGTTAGGACTTCAATGATCAAGATTGTCAGTTTACAGCTTTCTGAGTCCAGTAATGCTGAAATAGTGTTTCTGTTGAAATGAAGTGAAATCAAGCCCAAATCTGCTCAAAAGCTTTTCTCTCTATTAGATAAAGCTGTTTCATTCAGTATTCAGTGCAAATCTTGCCAAACTGAAACAAGCTTATGCCTTATGAAGTACAATGTTTTCTGCAATGCTGTAAGACAGTTTTTAATGTGTTAGAAGTTATATGCACAAAAACTAATGTTAGGACTGCAATGATCAAGATTGTCAGTTTACAGCTTTCTGAGTCCAGTAATGTTGAAATAGTGTTTCTGTTCAAATGAAGTGAAATCAAGCCCAAATCTGCTCAAAAGCTTTTCTCTCTATTAGAGAAAGCTGTTTCATTCAATATTCAGTGCAAATCTTGCCAAACTGAAACAAGCTTATGTCTTATGAAGTACAATGTTTTCTGCAATGCTGTAAGACAGTTTTTAATGTGTTAGAATTTATATGCACAAAATCTTATGTTAGGACTTCAATGATCAAGATTGTCAGTTTACAGCTTTCTGAGTCCAGTAATGTTGAAATAGTGTTTCTGTTCAAATGAAGTGAAATCAAGCCCAAGTCTGCTCAAAAGCTTTTCTCTCTATTAGATAAAGCTGTTTCATTCAGTATTCAGTGCAAATCTTGCCAAACTGAAACAAGCTTATGCCTTATGAAGTACAATGTTTTCTGCAATGCTGTAAGACAGTTTTTAATGTGTTAGAAGTTATATGCACAAAATCTTATGTTAGGACTTCAATGATCAAGATTGTCAGTTTACAGCTTTCTGAGTCCAGTAATGCTGAAATAGTGTTTCTGTTGAAATGAAGTGAAATCAAGCCCAAATCTGCTCAAAAGCTTTTCTCTCTATTAGATAAAGCTGTTTCATTCAGTATTCAGTGCAAATCTTGCCAAACTGAAACAAGCTTATGTCTTATGAAGTACAATGTTTTCTGCAATGCTGTAAGACAGTTTTTAATGTGTTAGAAGTTATATGCACAAAAACTAATGTTAGGACTTCAATGATCAAGATTGTCAGTTTACAGCTTTCTGAGTCCAGTAATGCTGAAATAGTGTTTCTGTTGAAATGAAGTGAAATCAAGCCCAAATCTGCTCAAAAGCTTTTCTCTCTATTAGAGAAAGCTGTTTCATTCAGTATTCAGTGCAAATCTTGCCAAACTGAAACATGCTTATGTCTTATGAAATAAAATGTTTTCTGCAATGCTGTAAGACAGTTTTTAATGTGTTAGAAGTTATATACACAAAAACTAATGTTAGGACTGCAATGATCAAGATTGTCAGTTTACAGCTTTCTGAGTCCAGTAATGTTGAAATAGTGTTTCTGTTCAAATGAAGTGAAATCAAGCCCAAATCTGCTCAAAAGCTTTTCTCTCTATTAGAGAAAGCTGTTTCATTCAATATTCAGTGCAAATCTTGCCAAACTGAAACAAGCGTATGCCTTATGAAGTACAATGTTTTCTGCAATGCTGTAAGACAGTTTTTAATGTGTTAGAAGTTATATGCAAAAAAACTAATGTTAGGACTGCAATGATCAAGATTGTCAGTTTACAGCTTTCTGAGTCCAGTAATGTTGAAATAGTGTTTCTGTTCAAATGAAGTGAAATCAAGCCCAAATCTGCTCAAAAGCTTTTCTCTCTATTAGAGAAAGCTGTTTCATTCAGTATTCAGTGCAAATCTTGCCAAACTGAAACAAGCTTATGCCTTATGAAGTACAATGTTTTCTGCAATGCTGTAAGACAGTTTTTAATGTGTTAGAAGTTATTTGCACAAAAACTTATGTTAGGACTTCAATGATCAAGATTGTCAGTTTACAGCTTTCTGAGTCCAGTAATGCTGAAATAGTGTTCCTGTTGAAATGAAGTGAAATCAAGCCCAAATCTGCTCAAAAGCTTTTCTCTCTATTAGATAAAGCTGTTTCATTCAGTATTCAGTGCAAATCTTGCCAAACTGAAACAAGCTTATGTCTTATGAAGTACAATGTTTTCTGCAATGCTGTAAGACAGCTTTTAATGTGTTAGAAGTTATATGCACAAAAACTTATGTTAGGACTTCAATGATCAAGATTGTCAGTTTACAGCTTTCTGAGTCCAGTAATGCTGAAATAGTGTTTCTGTTCAAATGAAGTGAAATCAAGCCCAAATCTGCTCAAAAGCTTTTCTCTCTATTAGAGAAAGCTGTTTCATTCAGTATTCAGTGCAAATCTTGCCAAACTGAAACATGCTTATGTCTTATGAAATAAAATGTTTTCTGCAATGCTGTAAGACAGTTTTTAATGTGTTAGAAGTTATATGCACAAAAACTAATGTTAGGACTTCAATGATCAAGATTGTCAGTTTACAGCTTTCTGAGTCCAGTAATGTTGAAATAGTGTTTCTGTTCAAATGAAGTGAAATCAAGCCCAAATCTGCTCAAAAGCTTTTCTCTCTATTAGAGAAAGCTGTTTCATTCAATATTCAGTGCAAATCTTGCCAAACTGAAACAAGCTTATGCCTTATGAAGTACAATGTTTTCTGCAATGCTGTAAGACAGTTTTTAATGTGTTAGAAGTTATATGCACAAAAACTTATGTTAGGACTTCAATGATCAAGATTGTCAGTTTACAGCTTTCTGAGTCCAGTAATGCTGAAATAGTGTTTCTGTTGAAATGAAGTGAAATCAAGCCCAAATCTGCTCAAAAGCTTTTCTCTCTATTAGAGAAAGCTGTTTCATTCAATATTCAGTGCAAATCTTGCCAAAATGAAACAAGCTTATGTCTTATGAAGTACAATGTTTTCTGCAATGCTGTAAGACAGTTTTTAATGTGTTAGAATTTATATGCACAAAATCTTATGTTAGGACTTCAATGATCAAGATTGTCAGTTTACAGTTTTCTGAGTCCAGTAATGCTGAAATAGTGTTTCTGTTGAAATGAAGTGAAATCAAGCCCAAATCTGCTCAAAAGCTTTTCTCTCTATTAGATAAAGCTGTTTCATTCAGTATTCAGTGCAAATCTTGCCAAACTGAAACAAGCTTATGCCTTATGAAGTACAATGTTTTCTGCAATGCTGTAAGACAGTTTTTAATGTGTTAGAAGTTATATGCACAATAACTAATGTTAGGACTTCAATGATCAAGATTGTCAGTTTACAGCTTTCTGAGTCCAGTAATGCTGAAATAGTGTTTCTGTTGAAATGAAGTGAAATCAAGCCCAAATCTGCTCAAAAGCTTTTCTCTCTATTAGATAAAGCTGTTTCATTCAGTATTCAGTGCAAATCTTGCCAAACTGAAACAAGCTTATGCCTTATGAAGTACAATGTTTTCTGCAATGCTGTAAGACAGTTTTTAATGTGTTAGAAGTTATATGCACAAAAACTTATGTTAGGACTTCAATGATCAAGATTGTCAGTTTACAGCTTTCTGAGTCCAGTAATGCTGAAATAGTGTTTCTGTTCAAATGAAGTGAAATCAAGCCCAAATCTGCTCAAAAGCTTTTCTCTCTAATAGAGAATGCGGTTTCATTGAGTATTCAGTGCAAATCTTGCCAAACTGAAACAAGCTTATGTCTTATGAAATGAAATGTTTTTTGCAATGCTGTAAGACAGTTTTTAATGTGTTAGAAGTTATATACACAAAAACTAATGTTAGAACTTCAATGATCAAGATTGGCAGTTTACAGCTTTCTGAGTCCAGTAATGTTGAAATAGTGTTTCTGTTCAAATGAAGTGAAATCAAGCCCAAATCTGCTCAAAAGCTTTTCTCTGTATTAGAGAAAGCTGTTTCATTCAATATTCAGTGCAAATCTTGCCAAACTGAAACAAGCTTATGCCTTATGAAGTACAATGTTTTCTGCAATGCTATAAGACAGTTTTTAATGTGTTAGAAGTTATATACACAAAAACTAATGTTAGGACTGCAATGATCAAGATTGTCAGTTTACAGCTTTCTGAGTCCAGTAATGTTGAAATAGTGTTTCTGTTCAAATGAAGTGAAATCAAGCCCAAATCTGCTCAAAAGCTTTTCTCTCTATTAGAGAATGCTGTTTCATTCAATATTCAGTGCAAATCTTGCCAAACTGAAACAAGCGTATGCCTTATGAAGTACAATGTTTTCTGCAATGCTGTAAGACAGTTTTTAATGTGTTAGAAGTTATAAACACAAAAACTAATGTTAGGACTGCAATGATCAAGATTGTCAGTTTACAGCTTTCTGAGTCCAGTAATGTTGAAATAGTGTTTCTGTTCAAATGAAGTGAAATCAAGCCCAAATCTGCTCAAAAGCTTTTCTCTCTATTAGATAAAGCTGTTTCATTCAGTATTCAGTGCAAATCTTGCCAAACTGAAACAAGCTTATGTCTTATGAAGTACAATGTTTTCTGCAATGCTGTAAGACAGTTTTTAATGTGTTAGAAGTTATATGCACAAAAACTTATGTTAGGACTTCAATGATCAAGATTGTCAGTTTACAGCTTTCTGAGTCCAGTAATGCTGAAATAGTGTTTCTGTTGAAATGAAGTGAAATCAAGCCCAAATCTGCTCAAAAGCTTTTCTCTCTATTAGATAAAGCTGTTTCATTCAGTATTCAGTGCAAATCTTGCCAAACTGAAACAAGCTTATGTCTTATGAAGTACAATGTTTTCTGCAATGCTGTAAGACAGCTTTTAATGTGTTAGAAGTTATATGCACAAAAACTTATGTTAGGACTTCAATGATCAAAATTGTCAGTTTACAGCTTTCTGAGTCCAGTAATGCTGAAATAGTGTTTCTGTTCAAATGAAGTGAAATCAAGCCCATATCTGCTCAAAAGCTTTTCTCTCTATTAGAGAAAGCTGTTTCATTCAGTATTCAGTGCAAATCTTGCCAAACTGAAACATGCTTATGTCTTATGAAATAAAATGTTTTCTGCAATGCTGTAAGACAGTTTTTAATGTGTTAGAAGTTATATACACAAAAACTAATGTTAGGACTGCAATGATCAAGATTGTCAGTTTACAGCTTTCTGAGTCCAGTAATGTTGAAATAGTGTTTCTGTTCAAATGAAGTGAAATCAAGCCCAAATCTGCTCAAAAGCTTTTCTCTCTATTAGAGAAAGCTGTTTCATTCAATATTCAGTGCAAATCTTGCCAAACTGAAACAAGCGTATGCCTTATGAAGTACAATGTTTTCTGCAATGCTGTAAGACAGTTTTTAATGTGTTAGAAGTTATATGCACAAAAACTAATGTTAGGACTGCAATGATCAAGATTGTCAGTTTACAGCTTTCTGAGTCCAGTAATGTTGAAATAGTGTTTCTGTTCAAATGAAGTGAAATCAAGCCCAAATCTGCTCAAAAGCTTTTCTCTCTATTAGAGAAAGCTGTTTCATTCAATATTCAGTGCAAATCTTGCCAAACTGAAACAAGCTTATGCCTTATGAAGTACAATGTTTTCTGCAATGCTGTAAGACAGTTTTTAATGTGTTAGAAGTTATTTGCACAAAAACTTATGTTAGGACTTCAATGATCAAGATTGTCAGTTATAGCTTTCTGAGTCCAGTAATGCTGAAATAGTGTTCCTGTTGAAATGAAGTGAAATCAAGCCCAAATCTGCTCAAAAGCTTTTCTCTCTATTAGATAAAGCTGTTTCATTCAGTATTCAGTGCAAATCTTGCCAAACTGAAACAAGCTTATGTCTTATGAAGTACAATGTTTTCTGCAATGCTGTAAGACAGTTTTTAATGTGTTAGAAGTTATATGCACAAAAACTTATGTTAGGACTTCAATGATCAAGATTGTCAGTTTACAGCTTTCTGAGTCCAGTAATGCTGAAATAGTGTTTCTGTTGAAATGAAGTGAAATCAAGCCCAAATCTGCTCAAAAGCTTTTCTCTCTATTAGATAAAGCTATTTCATTCAGTATTCAGTGCAAATCTTGCCAAACTGAAACAAGCTTATGTCTTATGAAGTACAATGTTTTCTGCAATGCTGTAAGACAGTTTTTAATGTGTTAGAAGTTATATGCACAAAAACTAATGTTAGGACTTCAATGATCAAGATTGTCAGTTTACAGCTTTCTGAGTCCAGTAATGCTGAAATAGTGTTTCTGTTGAAATGAAGTGAAATCAAGCCCAAATCTGCTCAAAAGCTTTTCTCTCTATTAGATAAAGCTGTTTCATTCAGTATTCAGTGCAAATCTTGCCAAACTGAAACAAGCTTATGTCTTATGAAGTACAATGTTTTCTGCAATGCTGTAAGACAGCTTTTAATGTGTTAGAAGTTATATGCACAAAAACTTATGTTAGGACTTCAATGATCAAGATTGTCAGTTTACAGCTTTCTGAGTCCAGTAATGCTGAAATAGTGTTTCTGTTGAAATGAAGTGAAATCAAGCCCAAATCTGCTCAAAAGCTTTTCTCTCTATTAGATAAAGCTGTTTCATTCAGTATTCAGTGCAAATCTTGCCAAACTGAAACAAGCTTATGTCTTATGAAGTACAATGTTTTCTGCAATGCTGTAAGACAGTTTTTAATGTGTTAGAAGTTATATGCACAAAAACTTATGTTAGAACTTCAATGATCAAGACTGTCAGTTTACAGCTTTCTGAGTCCAGTAATGCTGAAATAGTGTTTCTGTTGAAATGAAGTGAAATCAAGCCCAAATCTGCTCAAAAGCTTTTCTCTCTATTAGATAAAGCTGTTTCATTCAGTATTCAGTGCAAATCTTGCCAAACTGAAACAAGCTTATGCCTTATGAAGTACAATGTTTTCTGCAATGCTGTAAGACAGTTTTTAATGTGTTAGAAGTTATATGCACAAAAACTTATGTTAGGACTTCAATGATCAAGATTGTCAGTTTACAGCTTTCTGAGTCCAGTAATGCTGAAATAGTGTTTCTGTTCAAATGAAGTGAAATCAAGCCCAAATCTGCTCAAAAGCTTTTCTCTCTAATAGAGAATGCGGTTTCATGAGTATTCAGTGCAAATCTTGCCAAACTGAAACAAGCTTATGTCTTATGAAATGAAATGTTTTTTGCAATGCTGTAAGACAGTTTTTAATGTGTTAGAAGTTATATACACAAAAACTAATGTTAGAACTTCAATGATCAAGATTGGCAGTTTACAGCTTTCTGAGTCCAGTAATGTTGAAATAGTGTTTCTGTTCAAATGAAGTGAAATCAAGCCCAAATCTGCTCAAAAGCTTTTCTCTCTATTAGAGAAAGCTGTTTCATTCAATATTCAGTGCAAATCTTGCCAAACTGAAACAAGCTTATGCCTTATGAAGTACAATGTTTTCTGCAATGCTGTAAGACAGTTTTTAATGTGTTAGAAGTTATATGCACAAAATCTTATGTTAGGACTTCAATGATCAAGATTGTCAGTTTACAGCTTTTTGAGTCCAGTAATGCTGAAATAGTGTTTCTGTTGAAATGAAGTGAAATCAAGCCCAAATCTGCTCAAAAGCTTTTCTCTCTATTAGATAAAGCTGTTTCATTCAGTATTCAGTGCAAATCTTGCCAAACTGAAACAAGCTTATGTCTTATGAAGTACAATGTTTTCTGCAATGCTGTAAGACAGCTTTTAATGTGTTAGAAGTTATATGCACAAAAACTTATGTTAGGACTTCAATGATCAAGATTGTCAGTTTACAGCTTTCTGAGTCCAGTAATGCTGAAATAGTGTTTCTGTTGAAATGAAGTGAAATCAAGCCCAAATCTGCTCAAAAGCTTTTCTCTCTATTAGATAAAGCTGTTTCATTCAGTATTCAGTGCAAATCTTGCCAAACTGAAACAAGCTTATGCCTTATGAAGTACAATGTTTTCTGCAATGCTGTAAGACAGTTTTTAATGTGTTAGAAGTTATATGCACAAAAACTAATGTTAGGACTGCAATGATCAAGATTGTCAGTTTACAGCTTTCTGAGTCCAGTAATGTTGAAATAGTGTTTCTGTTCAAATGAAGTGAAATCAAGCCCAAATCTGCTCAAAAGCTTTTCTCTCTATTAGAGAAAGCTGTTTCATTCAATATTCAGTGCAAATCTTGCCAAACTGAAACAAGCTTATGTCTTATGAAGTACAATGTTTTCTGCAATGCTGTAAGACAGTTTTTAATGTGTTAGAATTTATATGCACAAAATCTTATGTTAGGACTTCAATGATCAAGATTGTCAGTTTACAGCTTTCTGAGTCCAGTAATGTTGAAATAGTGTTTCTGTTCAAATGAAGTGAAATCAAGCCCAAGTCTGCTCAAAAGCTTTTCTCTCTATTAGATAAAGCTGTTTCATTCAGTATTCAGTGCAAATCTTGCCAAACTGAAACAAGCTTATGCCTTATGAAGTACAATGTTTTCTGCAATGCTGTAAGACAGTTTTTAATGTGTTAGAAGTTATATGCACAAAATCTTATGTTAGGACTTCAATGATCAAGATTGTCAGTTTACAGCTTTCTGAGTCCAGTAATGCTGAAATAGTGTTTCTGTTGAAATGAAGTGAAATCAAGCCCAAATCTGCTCAAAAGCTTTTCTCTCTATTAGATAAAGCTGTTTCATTCAGTATTCAGTGCAAATCTTGCCAAACTGAAACAAGCTTATGTCTTATGAAGTACAATGTTTTCTGCAATGCTGTAAGACAGTTTTTAATGTGTTAGAAGTTATATGCACAAAAACTAATGTTAGGACTTCAATGATCAAGATTGTCAGTTTACAGCTTTCTGAGTCCAGTAATGCTGAAATAGTGTTTCTGTTGAAATGAAGTGAAATCAAGCCCAAATCTGCTCAAAAGCTTTTCTCTCTATTAGAGAAAGCTGTTTCATTCAGTATTCAGTGCAAATCTTGCCAAACTGAAACATGCTTATGTCTTATGAAATAAAATGTTTTCTGCAATGCTGTAAGACAGTTTTTAATGTGTTAGAAGTTATATACACAAAAACTAATGTTAGGACTGCAATGATCAAGATTGTCAGTTTACAGCTTTCTGAGTCCAGTAATGTTGAAATAGTGTTTCTGTTCAAATGAAGTGAAATCAAGCCCAAATCTGCTCAAAAGCTTTTCTCTCTATTAGAGAAAGCTGTTTCATTCAATATTCAGTGCAAATCTTGCCAAACTGAAACAAGCGTATGCCTTATGAAGTACAATGTTTTCTGCAATGCTGTAAGACAGTTTTTAATGTGTTAGAAGTTATATGCAAAAAAACTAATGTTAGGACTGCAATGATCAAGATTGTCAGTTTACAGCTTTCTGAGTCCAGTAATGCTGAAATAGTGTTTCTGTTGAAATGAAGTGAAATCAAGCCCAAATCTGCTCAAAAGCTTTTCTCTCTATTAGAGAAAGCTGTTTCATTCAGTATTCAGTGCAAATCTTGCCAAACTGAAACATGCTTATGTCTTATGAAATAAAATGTTTTCTGCAATGCTGTAAGACAGTTTTTAATGTGTTAGAAGTTATATACACAAAAACTAATGTTAGGACTGCAATGATCAAGATTGTCAGTTTACAGCTTTCTGAGTCCAGTAATGTTGAAATAGTGTTTCTGTTCAAATGAAGTGAAATCAAGCCCAAATCTGCTCAAAAGCTTTTCTCTCTATTAGAGAAAGCTGTTTCATTCAATATTCAGTGCAAATCTTGCCAAACTGAAACAAGCGTATGCCTTATGAAGTACAATGTTTTCTGCAATGCTGTAAGACAGTTTTTAATGTGTTAGAAGTTATATGCAAAAAAACTAATGTTAGGACTGCAATGATCAAGATTGTCAGTTTACAGCTTTCTGAGTCCAGTAATGTTGAAATAGTGTTTCTGTTCAAATGAAGTGAAATCAAGCCCAAATCTGCTCAAAAGCTTTTCTCTCTATTAGAGAAAGCTGTTTCATTCAGTATTCAGTGCAAATCTTGCCAAACTGAAACAAGCTTATGCCTTATGAAGTACAATGTTTTCTGCAATGCTGTAAGACAGTTTTTAATGTGTTAGAAGTTATTTGCACAAAAACTTATGTTAGGACTTCAATGATCAAGATTGTCAGTTTACAGCTTTCTGAGTCCAGTAATGCTGAAATAGTGTTCCTGTTGAAATGAAGTGAAATCAAGCCCAAATCTGCTCAAAAGCTTTTCTCTCTATTAGATAAAGCTGTTTCATTCAGTATTCAGTGCAAATCTTGCCAAACTGAAACAAGCTTATGTCTTATGAAGTACAATGTTTTCTGCAATGCTGTAAGACAGCTTTTAATGTGTTAGAAGTTATATGCACAAAAACTTATGTTAGGACTTCAATGATCAAGATTGTCAGTTTACAGCTTTCTGAGTCCAGTAATGCTGAAATAGTGTTTCTGTTCAAATGAAGTGAAATCAAGCCCAAATCTGCTCAAAAGCTTTTCTCTCTATTAGAGAAAGCTGTTTCATTCAGTATTCAGTGCAAATCTTGCCAAACTGAAACATGCTTATGTCTTATGAAATAAAATGTTTTCTGCAATGCTGTAAGACAGTTTTTAATGTGTTAGAAGTTATATGCACAAAAACTAATGTTAGGACTTCAATGATCAAGATTGTCAGTTTACAGCTTTCTGAGTCCAGTAATGTTGAAATAGTGTTTCTGTTCAAATGAAGTGAAATCAAGCCCAAATCTGCTCAAAAGCTTTTCTCTCTATTAGAGAAAGCTGTTTCATTCAATATTCAGTGCAAATCTTGCCAAACTGAAACAAGCTTATGCCTTATGAAGTACAATGTTTTCTGCAATGCTGTAAGACAGTTTTTAATGTGTTAGAAGTTATATGCACAAAAACTTATGTTAGGACTTCAATGATCAAGATTGTCAGTTTACAGCTTTCTGAGTCCAGTAATGCTGAAATAGTGTTTCTGTTGAAATGAAGTGAAATCAAGCCCAAATCTGCTCAAAAGCTTTTCTCTCTATTAGAGAAAGCTGTTTCATTCAATATTCAGTGCAAATCTTGCCAAACTGAAACAAGCTTATGTCTTATGAAGTACAATGTTTTCTGCAATGCTGTAAGACAGTTTTTAATGTGTTAGAATTTATATGCACAAAATCTTATGTTAGGACTTCAATGATCAAGATTGTCAGTTTACAGTTTTCTGAGTCCAGTAATGCTGAAATAGTGTTTCTGTTGAAATGAAGTGAAATCAAGCCCAAATCTGCTCAAAAGCTTTTCTCTCTATTAGATAAAGCTGTTTCATTCAGTATTCAGTGCAAATCTTGCCAAACTGAAACAAGCTTATGCCTTATGAAGTACAATGTTTTCTGCAATGCTGTAAGACAGTTTTTAATGTGTTAGAAGTTATATGCACAATAACTAATGTTAGGACTTCAATGATCAAGATTGTCAGTTTACAGCTTTCTGAGTCCAGTAATGCTGAAATAGTGTTTCTGTTGAAATGAAGTGAAATCAAGCCCAAATCTGCTCAAAAGCTTTTCTCTCTATTAGATAAAGCTGTTTCATTCAGTATTCAGTGCAAATCTTGCCAAACTGAAACAAGCTTATGCCTTATGAAGTACAATGTTTTCTGCAATGCTGTAAGACAGTTTTTAATGTGTTAGAAGTTATATGCACAAAAACTTATGTTAGGACTTCAATGATCAAGATTGTCAGTTTACAGCTTTCTGAGTCCAGTAATGCTGAAATAGTGTTTCTGTTCAAATGAAGTGAAATCAAGCCCAAATCTGCTCAAAAGCTTTTCTCTCTAATAGAGAATGCGGTTTCATTGAGTATTCAGTGCAAATCTTGCCAAACTGAAACAAGCTTATGTCTTATGAAATGAAATGTTTTTTGCAATGCTGTAAGACAGTTTTTAATGTGTTAGAAGTTATATACACAAAAACTAATGTTAGAACTTCAATGATCAAGATTGGCAGTTTACAGCTTTCTGAGTCCAGTAATGTTGAAATAGTGTTTCTGTTCAAATGAAGTGAAATCAAGCCCAAATCTGCTCAAAAGCTTTTCTCTGTATTAGAGAAAGCTGTTTCATTCAATATTCAGTGCAAATCTTGCCAAACTGAAACAAGCTTATGCCTTATGAAGTACAATGTTTTCTGCAATGCTATAAGACAGTTTTTAATGTGTTAGAAGTTATATACACAAAAACTAATGTTAGGACTGCAATGATCAAGATTGTCAGTTTACAGCTTTCTGAGTCCAGTAATGTTGAAATAGTGTTTCTGTTCAAATGAAGTGAAATCAAGCCCAAATCTGCTCAAAAGCTTTTCTCTCTATTAGAGAATGCTGTTTCATTCAATATTCAGTGCAAATCTTGCCAAACTGAAACAAGCGTATGCCTTATGAAGTACAATGTTTTCTGCAATGCTGTAAGACAGTTTTTAATGTGTTAGAAGTTATAAACACAAAAACTAATGTTAGGACTGCAATGATCAAGATTGTCAGTTTACAGCTTTCTGAGTCCAGTAATGTTGAAATAGTGTTTCTGTTCAAATGAAGTGAAATCAAGCCCAAATCTGCTCAAAAGCTTTTCTCTCTATTAGATAAAGCTGTTTCATTCAGTATTCAGTGCAAATCTTGCCAAACTGAAACAAGCTTATGTCTTATGAAGTACAATGTTTTCTGCAATGCTGTAAGACAGTTTTTAATGTGTTAGAAGTTATATGCACAAAAACTTATGTTAGGACTTCAATGATCAAGATTGTCAGTTTACAGCTTTCTGAGTCCAGTAATGCTGAAATAGTGTTTCTGTTGAAATGAAGTGAAATCAAGCCCAAATCTGCTCAAAAGCTTTTCTCTCTATTAGATAAAGCTGTTTCATTCAGTATTCAGTGCAAATCTTGCCAAACTGAAACAAGCTTATGTCTTATGAAGTACAATGTTTTCTGCAATGCTGTAAGACAGCTTTTAATGTGTTAGAAGTTATATGCACAAAAACTTATGTTAGGACTTCAATGATCAAGATTGTCAGTTTACAGCTTTCTGAGTCCAGTAATGCTGAAATAGTGTTTCTGTTCAAATGAAGTGAAATCAAGCCCATATCTGCTCAAAAGCTTTTCTCTCTATTAGAGAAAGCTGTTTCATTCAGTATTCAGTGCAAATCTTGCCAAACTGAAACATGCTTATGTCTTATGAAATAAAATGTTTTCTGCAATGCTGTAAGACAGTTTTTAATGTGTTAGAAGTTATATACACAAAAACTAATGTTAGGACTGCAATGATCAAGATTGTCAGTTTACAGCTTTCTGAGTCCAGTAATGTTGAAATAGTGTTTCTGTTCAAATGAAGTGAAATCAAGCCCAAATCTGCTCAAAAGCTTTTCTCTCTATTAGAGAAAGCTGTTTCATTCAATATTCAGTGCAAATCTTGCCAAACTGAAACAAGCGTATGCCTTATGAAGTACAATGTTTTCTGCAATGCTGTAAGACAGTTTTTAATGTGTTAGAAGTTATATGCACAAAAACTAATGTTAGGACTGCAATGATCAAGATTGTCAGTTTACAGCTTTCTGAGTCCAGTAATGTTGAAATAGTGTTTCTGTTCAAATGAAGTGAAATCAAGCCCAAATCTGCTCAAAAGCTTTTCTCTCTATTAGAGAAAGCTGTTTCATTCAATATTCAGTGCAAATCTTGCCAAACTGAAACAAGCTTATGCCTTATGAAGTACAATGTTTTCTGCAATGCTGTAAGACAGTTTTTAATGTGTTAGAAGTTATTTGCACAAAAACTTATGTTAGGACTTCAATGATCAAGATTGTCAGTTATAGCTTTCTGAGTCCAGTAATGCTGAAATAGTGTTCCTGTTGAAATGAAGTGAAATCAAGCCCAAATCTGCTCAAAAGCTTTTCTCTCTATTAGATAAAGCTGTTTCATTCAGTATTCAGTGCAAATCTTGCCAAACTGAAACAAGCTTATGTCTTATGAAGTACAATGTTTTCTGCAATGCTGTAAGACAGTTTTTAATGTGTTAGAAGTTATATGCACAAAAACTAATGTTAGGACTTCAATGATCAAGATTGTCAGTTTACAGCTTTCTGAGTCCAGTAATGCTGAAATAGTGTTTCTGTTGAAATGAAGTGAAATCAAGCCCAAATCTGCTCAAAAGCTTTTCTCTCTATTAGATAAAGCTGTTTCATTCAGTATTCAGTGCAAATCTTGCCAAACTGAAACAAGCTTATGTCTTATGAAGTACAATGTTTTCTGCAATGCTGTAAGACAGTTTTTAATGTGTTAGAAGTTATATGCACAAAAACTTATGTTAGGACTTCAATGATCAAGATTGTCAGTTTACAGCTTTCTGAGTCCAGTAATGTTGAAATAGTGCCTCTGTTCAAATGAAGTGAAATCAAGCCCAAATCTGCGCAAAAGCTTTTCTCTCTATTAGAGAAAGCTGTTTCATTCAGTATTCAGTGCAAATCTTGCCAAACTGAAAGATGTTTATGCCTTATGAAATACAATGTTTTCTGCAATGCTGTAAGACAGTTTTTAATGTGTTAGAAGTTATATGCTCAAAAACTAATGTTTGGACTTCAATGATCAAGATTGTCAGTTTACAGCTTTCTGAGTCCAGTAATGTTGAAATAGTGCCTCTGTTCAAATGAAGTGAAATCAAGCCCAATTCTGCTCAAAAGCTTTTCTCTCTATTAGAGAATGCTGTTTCATTCAGTATTCAGTGCAAATCTTGCCAAACTGAAACAAGCTTATGCCTTATGAAGTACAATGTTTTCTGCAATGCTGTAAGACAGTTTTTAATGTGTTAGAAGTTATATGCACAAAAACTTATGTTAGGACTTCAATGATCAAGATTGTCAGTTTACAGCTTTCTGAGTCCAGTAATGCTGAAATAGTGTTTCTGTTCAAATGAAGTGAAATCAAGCCCAAATCTGCTCAAAAGCTTTTCTCTCTATTAGAGAAAGCTGTTTCATTCAGTATTCAGTGCAAATCTTGCCAAACTGAAACATGCTTATGTCTTATGAAATAAAATGTTTTCTGCAATGCTGTAAGACAGTTTTTAATGTGTTAGAAGTTATATACACAAAAACTAATGTTAGGACTGCAATGATCAAGATTGTCAGTTTACAGCTTTCTGAGTCCAGTAATGTTGAAATAGTGTTTCTGTTCAAATGAAGTGAAATCAAGCCCAAATCTGCTCAAAAGCTTTTCTCTCTATTAGAGAATGCTGTTTCATTCAATATTCAGTGCAAATCTTGCCAAACTGAAACAAGCGTATGCCTTATGAAGTACAATGTTTTCTGCAATGCTGTAAGACAGTTTTTAATGTGTTAGAAGTTATATGCACAATAACTAATGTTAGGACTGCAATGATCAAGATTGTCAGTTTACAGCTTTCTGAGTCCAGTAATGTTGAAATAGTGTTTCTGTTCAAATGAAGTGAAATCAAGCCCAAATCTGCTCAAAAGCTTTTCTCTCTATTAGATAAAGCTGTTTCATTCAGTATTCAGTGCAAATCTTGCCAAACTGAAACAAGCTTATGTCTTATGAAGTACAATGTTTTCTGCAATGCTGTAAGACAGTTTTTAATGTGTTAGAAGTTATATGCACAAAAACTTATGTTAGGACTTCAATGATCAAGATTGTCAGTTTACAGCTTTCTGAGTCCAGTAATGCTGAAATAGTGTTTCTGTTGAAATGAAGTGAAATCAAGCCCAAATCTGCTCAAAAGCTTTTCTCTCTATTAGATAAAGCTGTTTCATTCAGTATTCAGTGCAAATCTTGCCAAACTGAAACATGCTTATGTCTTATGAAGTACAATGTTTTCTGCAATGCTGTAAGACAGCTTTTAATGTGTTAGAAGTTATATGCACAAAAACTTATGTTAGGACTTCAATGATCAAGATTGTCAGTTTACAGCTTTCTGAGTCCAGTAATGCTGAAATAGTGTTTCTGTTGAAATGAAGTGAAATCAAGCCCAAATCTGCTCAAAAGCTTTTCTCTCTATTAGATAAAGCTGTTTCATTCAGTATTCAGTGCAAATCTTGCCAAACTGAAACAAGCTTATGCCTTATGAAGTACAATGTTTTCTGCAATGCTGTAAGACAGTTTTTAATGTGTTAGAAGTTATATGCACAAAAACTAATGTTAGGACTGCAATGATCAAGATTGTCAGTTTACAGCTTTCTGAGTCCAGTAATGTTGAAATAGTGTTTCTGTTCAAATGAAGTGAAATCAAGCCCAAATCTGCTCAAAAGCTTTTCTCTCTATTAGAGAAAGCTGTTTCATTCAATATTCAGTGCAAATCTTGCCAAACTGAAACAAGCTTATGTCTTATGAAGTACAATGTTTTCTGCAATGCTGTAAGACAGTTTTTAATGTGTTAGAAGTTATATGCACAAAATCTTATGTTAGGACTTCAATGATCAAGATTGTCAGTTTACAGCTTTCTGAGTCCAGTAATGCTGAAATAGTGTTTCTGTTGAAATGAAGTGAAATCAAGCCCAAATCTGCTCAAAAGCTTTTCTCTCTATTAGAGAAAGCTGTTTCATTCAGTATTCAGTGCAAATCTTGCCAAACTGAAACTTGCTTATGTCTTATGAAATAAAATGTTTTCTGCAATGCTGTAAGACAGTTTTTAATGTGTTAGAAGTTATATACACAAAAACTAATGTTAGGACTGCAATGATCAAGATTGTCAGTTTACAGCTTTCTGAGTCCAGTAATGTTGAAATAGTGTTTCTGTTCAAATGAAGTGAAATCAAGCCCAAATCTGCTCAAAAGCTTTTCTCTCTATTAGAGAATGCTGTTTCATTCAATATTCAGTGCAAATCTTGCCAAACTGAAACAAGCGTATGCCTTATGAAGTACAATGTTTTCTGCAATGCTGTAAGACAGTTTTTAATGTGTTAGAAGTTATATGCACAAAAACTAATGTTAGGACTGCAATGATCAAGATTGTCAGTTTACAGCTTTCTGAGTCCAGTAATGTTGAAATAGTGTTTCTGTTCAAATGAAGTGAAATCAAGCCCAAATCTGCTCAAAAGCTTTTCTCTCTATTAGATAAAGCTGTTTCATTCAGTATTCAGTGCAAATCTTGCCAAACTGAAACAAGCTTATGTCTTATGAAGTACAATGTTTTCTTCAATGCTGTAAGACAGTTTTTAATGTGTTAGAAGTTATATGCACAAAAACTTATGTTAGGACTTCAATGATCAAGATTGTCAGTTTACAGCTTTCTGAGTCCAGTAATGCTGAAATAGTGTTTCTGTTGAAATGAAGTGAAATCAAGCCCAAATCTGCTCAAAAGCTTTTCTCTCTATTAGAGAAAGCTGTTTCATTCAATATTCAGTGCAAATCTTGCCAAACTGAAACAAGCGTATGCCTTATGAAGTACAATGTTTTCTGCAATGCTGTAAGACAGTTTTTAATGTGTTAGAAGTTATATGCACAAAAACTAATGTTAGGACTGCAATGATCAAGATTGTCAGTTTACAGCTTTCTGAGTCCAGTAATGTTGAAATAGTGTTTCTGTTCAAATGAAGTGAAATCAAGCCCAAATCTGCTCAAAAGCTTTTCTCTCTATTAGATAAAGCTGTTTCATTCAGTATTCAGTGCAAATCTTGCCAAACTGAAACAAGCTTATGTCTTATGAAGTACAATGTTTTCTGCAATGCTGTAAGACAGCTTTTAATGTGTTAGAAGTTATATGCACAAAAACTTATGTTAGGACTTCAATGATCAAGATTGTCAGTTTACAGCTTTCTGAGTCCAGTAATGCTGAAATAGTGTTTCTGTTCAAATGAAGTGAAATCCAGCCCAAATCTGCTCAAAAGCTTTTCTCTCTATTAGAGAAAGCTGTTTCATTCAGTATTCAGTGCAAATCTTGCCAAACTGAAACTTGCTTATGTCTTATGAAATAAAATGTTTTCTGCAATGCTGTAAGACAGTTTTTAATGTGTTAGAAGTTATATACACAAAAACTAATGTTAGGACTGCAATGATCAAGATTGTCAGTTTACAGCTTTCTGAGTCCAGTAATGTTGAAATAGTGTTTCTGTTCAAATGAAGTGAAATCAAGCCCAAATCTGCTCAAAAGCTTTTCTCTCTAATAGAGAATGCGGTTTCATTGAGTATTCAGTGCAAATCTTGCCAAACTGAAACAAGCTTATGTCTTATGAAATGAAATGTTTTTTGCAATGCTGTAAGACAGTTTTTAATGTGTTAGAAGTTATATACACAAAAACTAATGTTAGAACTTCAATGATCAAGATTGTCAGTTTACAGCTTTCTGAGTCCAGTAATGTTGAAATAGTGTTTCTGTTCAAATGAAGTGAAATCAAGCCCAAATCTGCTCAAAAGCTTTTCTCTCTATTAGAGAAAGCTGTTTCATTCAATATTCAGTGCAAATCTTGCCAAACTGAAACAAGCTTATGTCTTATGAAGTACAATGTTTTCTGCAATGCTGTAAGACAGCTTTTAATGTGTTAGAAGTTATATGCACAAAAACTTATGTTAGGACTTCAATGATCAAGATTGTCAGTTTACAGCTTTCTGAGTCCAGTAATGCTGAAATAGTGTTTCTGTTCAAATGAAGTGAAATCCAGCCCAAATCTGCTCAAAAGCTTTTCTCTCTATTAGAGAAAGCTGTTTCATTCAGTATTCAGTGCAAATCTTGCCAAACTGAAACTTGCTTATGTCTTATGAAATAAAATGTTTTCTGCAATGCTGTAAGACAGTTTTTAATGTGTTAGAAGTTATATACACAAAAACTAATGTTAGGACTGCAATGATCAAGATTGTCAGTTTACAGCTTTCTGAGTCCAGTAATGTTGAAATAGTGTTTCTGTTCAAATGAAGTGAAATCAAGCCCAAATCTGCTCAAAAGCTTTTCTCTCTAATAGAGAATGCGGTTTCATTGAGTATTCAGTGCAAATCTTGCCAAACTGAAACAAGCTTATGTCTTATGAAATGAAATGTTTTTTGCAATGCTGTAAGACAGTTTTTAATGTGTTAGAAGTTATATACACAAAAACTAATGTTAGAACTTCAATGATCAAGATTGTCAGTTTACAGCTTTCTGAGTCCAATAATGTTGAAATAGTGTTTCTGTTCAAATGAAGTGAAATCAAGCCCAAATCTGCTCAAAAGCTTTTCTCTCTATTAGAGAAAGCTGTTTCATTCAATATTCAGTGCAAATCTTGCCAAACTGAAACAAGCTTATGCCTTATGAAGTACAATGTTTTCTGCAATGCTGTAAGACAGTTTTTAATGTGTTAGAAGTTATATGCACAAAAACTTATGTTAGGACTTCAATGATCAAGATTGTCAGTTTACAGCTTTCTGAGTCCAGTAATGTTGAAATAGTTTTTCTGTTCAAATGAAGTGAAATCAAGCCCAAATCTGCTCAAAAGCTTTTCTCACTATTAGAGAAAGCTGTTTCATTCAATATTCAGTGCAAATCTTGCCAAACTGAAACAAGCTTATGCCTTATGAAGTACAATGTTTTCTGCAATGCTGTAAGACAGTTTTTAATGTGTTAGAAGTTATATGCACAAAAACTAATGTTAGGACTGCAATGATCAAGATTGTCAGTTTACAGCTTTCTGAGTCCAGTAATGTTGAAATAGTGTTTCTGTTCAAATGAAGTGAAATCAAGCCCAAATCTGCTCAAAAGCTTTTCTCTCTATTAGAGAAAGCTGTTTCATTCAATATTCAGTGCAAATCTTGCCAAACTGAAACAAGCTTATGCCTTATGAAGTACAATGTTTTCTGCAATGCTGTAAGACAGTTTTTAATGTGTTAGAAGTTATATGCACAAAAACTTATGTTAGGACTTCAATGATCAAGATTGTCAGTTTACAGCTTTCTGAGTCCAGTAATGTTGAAATAGTGCCTCTGTTCAAATGAAGTGAAATCAAGCCCAAATCTGCGCAAAAGCTTTTCTCTCTATTAGAGAAAGCTGTTTCATTCAGTATTCAGTGCAAATCTTGCCAAACTGAAACATGCTTATGTCTTATGAAATAAAATGTTTTCTGCAATGCTGTAAGACAGTTTTTAATGTGTTAGAAGTTATATACACAAAAACTAATGTTAGGACTGCAATGATCAAGATTGTCAGTTTACAGCTTTCTGAGTCCAGTAATGTTGAAATAGTGTTTCTGTTCAAATGAAGTGAAATCAAGCCCAAATCTGCTCAAAAGCTTTTCTCTCTATTAGAGAATGCTGTTTCATTCAATATTCAGTGCAAATCTTGCCAAACTGAAACAAGCGTATGCCTTATGAAGTACAATGTTTTCTGCAATGCTGTAAGACAGTTTTTAATGTGTTAGAAGTTATATGCACAAAAACTAATGTTAGGACTGCAATGATCAAGATTGTCAGTTTACAGCTTTCTGAGTCCAGTAATGTTGAAATAGTGTTTCTGTTCAAATGAAGTGAAATCAAGCCCAAATCTGCTCAAAAGCTTTTCTCTCTATTAGATAAAGCTGTTTCATTCAGTATTCAGTGCAAATCTTGCCAAACTGAAACAAGCTTATGTCTTATGAAGTACAATGTTTTCTGCAATGCTGTAAGACAGTTTTTAATGTGTTAGAAGTTATATGCACAAAAACTTATGTTAGGACTTCAATGATCAAGATTGTCAGTTTACAGCTTTCTGAGTCCAGTAATGCTGAAATAGTGTTTCTGTTCAAATGAAGTGAAATCAAGCCCAAATCTGCTCAAAAGCTTTTCTCTCTATTAGAGAAAGCTGTTTCATTCAATATTCAGTGCAAATCTTGCCAAACTGAAACAAGCGTATGCCTTATGAAATACAATGTTTTCTGCAATGCTGTAAGACAGTTTTTAATGTGTTAGAAGTTATATGCACAAAAACTAATGTTAGGACTGCAATGATCAAGATTGTCAGTTTACAGCTTTCTGAGTCCAGTAATGTTGAAATAGTGTTTCTGTTCAAATGAAGTGAAATCAAGCCCAAATCTGCTCAAAAGCTTTTCTCTCTATTAGATAAAGCTGTTTCATTCAGTATTCAGTGCAAATCTTGCCAAACTGAAACAAGCTTATGTCTTATGAAGTACAATGTTTTCTGCAATGCTGTAAGACAGCTTTTAATGTGTTAGAAGTTATATGCACAAAAACTTATGTTAGGACTTCAATGATCAAGATTGTCAGTTTACAGCTTTCTGAGTCCAGTAATGCTGAAATAGTGTTTCTGTTCAAATGAAGTGAAATCCAGCCCAAATCTGCTCAAAAGCTTTTCTCTCTATTAGAGAAAGCTGTTTCATTCAGTATTCAGTGCAAATCTTGCCAAACTGAAACTTGCTTATGTCTTATGAAATAAAATGTTTTCTGCAATGCTGTAAGACAGTTTTTAATGTGTTAGAAGTTATATACACAAAAACTAATGTTAGGACTGCAATGATCAAGATTGTCAGTTTACAGCTTTCTGAGTCCAGTAATGTTGAAATAGTGTTTCTGTTCAAATGAAGTGAAATCAAGCCCAAATCTGCTCAAAAGCTTTTCTCTCTAATAGAGAATGCGGTTTCATTGAGTATTCAGTGCAAATCTTGCCAAACTGAAACAAGCTTATGTCTTATGAAATGAAATGTTTTTTGCAATGCTGTAAGACAGTTTTTAATGTGTTAGAAGTTATATACACAAAAACTAATGTTAGAACTTCAATGATCAAGATTGTCAGTTTACAGCTTTCTGAGTCCAGTAATGTTGAAATAGTGTTTCTGTTCAAATGAAGTGAAATCAAGCCCAAATCTGCTCAAAAGCTTTTCTCTCTATTAGAGAAATCTGTTTCATTCAATATTCAGTGCAAATCTTGCCAAACTGAAACAAGCTTATGCCTTATGAAGTACAATGTTTTCTGCAATGCTGTAAGACAGTTTTTAATGTGTTAGAAGTTATATGCACAAAAACTTATGTTAGGACTTCAATGATCAAGATTGTCAGTTTACAGCTTTCTGAGTCCAGTAATGTTGAAATAGTTTTTCTGTTCAAATGAAGTGAAATCAAGCCCAAATCTGCTCAAAAGCTTTTCTCACTATTAGAGAAAGCTGTTTCATTCAATATTCAGTGCAAATCTTGCCAAACTGAAACAAGCTTATGCCTTATGAAGTACAATGTTTTCTGCAATGCTGTAAGACAGTTTTTAATGTGTTAGAAGTTATATGCACAAAAACTAATGTTAGGACTGCAATGATCAAGATTGTCAGTTTACAGCTTTCTGAGTCCAGTAATGTTGAAATAGTGTTTCTGTTCAAATGAAGTGAAATCAAGCCCAAATCTGCTCAAAAGCTTTTCTCTCTATTAGAGAAAGCTGTTTCATTCAATATTCAGTGCAAATCTTGCCAAACTGAAACAAGCTTATGCCTTATGAAGTACAATGTTTTCTGCAATGCTGTAAGACAGTTTTTAATGTGTTAGAAGTTATATGCACAAAAACTTATGTTAGGACTTCAATGATCAAGATTGTCAGTTTACAGCTTTCTGAGTCCAGTAATGTTGAAATAGTGCCTCTGTTCAAATGAAGTGAAATCAAGCCCAAATCTGCGCAAAAGCTTTTCTCTCTATTAGAGAAAGCTGTTTCATTCAGTATTCAGTGCAAATCTTGCCAAACTGAAAGATGTTTATGCCTTATGAAATACAATGTTTTCTGCAATGCTGTAAGACAGTTTTTAATGTGTTAGAAGTTATATGCACAAAAACTTATGTTAGGACTTCAATGATCAAGATTGTCAGTTTACAGCTTTCTGAGTCCAGTAATGTTGAAATAGTTTTTCTGTTCAAATGAAGTGAAATCAAGCCCAAATCTGCTCAAAAGCTTTTCTCACTATTAGAGAAAGCTGTTTCATTCAATATTCAGTGCAAATCTTGCCAAACTGAAACAAGCTTATGCCTTATGAAGTACAATGTTTTCTGCAATGCTGTAAGACAGTTTTTAATGTGTTAGAAGTTATATGCACAAAAACTAATGTTAGGACTGCAATGATCAAGATTGTCAGTTTACAGCTTTCTGAGTCCAGTAATGTTGAAATAGTGTTTCTGTTCAAATGAAGTGAAATCAAGCCCAAATCTGCTCAAAAGCTTTTCTCTCTATTAGAGAAAGCTGTTTCATTCAATATTCAGTGCAAATCTTGCCAAACTGAAACAAGCTTATGCCTTATGAAGTACAATGTTTTCTGCAATGCTGTAAGACAGTTTTTAATGTGTTAGAAGTTATATGCACAAAAACTTATGTTAGGACTTCAATGATCAAGATTGTCAGTTTACAGCTTTCTGAGTCCAGTAATGTTGAAATAGTGCCTCTGTTCAAATGAAGTGAAATCAAGCCCAAATCTGCGCAAAAGCTTTTCTCTCTATTAGAGAAAGCTGTTTCATTCAGTATTCAGTGCAAATCTTGCCAAACTGAAACATGCTTATGTCTTATGAAATAAAATGTTTTCTGCAATGCTGTAAGACAGTTTTTAATGTGTTAGAAGTTATATACACAAAAACTAATGTTAGGACTGCAATGATCAAGATTGTCAGTTTACAGCTTTCTGAGTCCAGTAATGTTGAAATAGTGTTTCTGTTCAAATGAAGTGAAATCAAGCCCAAATCTGCTCAAAAGCTTTTCTCTCTATTAGAGAATGCTGTTTCATTCAATATTCAGTGCAAATCTTGCCAAACTGAAACAAGCGTATGCCTTATGAAGTACAATGTTTTCTGCAATGCTGTAAGACAGTTTTTAATGTGTTAGAAGTTATATGCACAAAAACTAATGTTAGGACTGCAATGATCAAGATTGTCAGTTTACAGCTTTCTGAGTCCAGTAATGTTGAAATAGTGTTTCTGTTCAAATGAAGTGAAATCAAGCCCAAATCTGCTCAAAAGCTTTTCTCTCTATTAGATAAAGCTGTTTCATTCAGTATTCAGTGCAAATCTTGCCAAACTGAAACAAGCTTATGTCTTATGAAGTACAATGTTTTCTGCAATGCTGTAAGACAGTTTTTAATGTGTTAGAAGTTATATGCACAAAAACTTATGTTAGGACTTCAATGATCAAGATTGTCAGTTTACAGCTTTCTGAGTCCAGTAATGCTGAAATAGTGTTTCTGTTGAAATGAAGTGAAATCAAGCCCAAATCTGCTCAAAAGCTTTTCTCTCTATTAGAGAAAGCTGTTTCATTCAATATTCAGTGCAAATCTTGCCAAACTGAAACAAGCGTATGCCTTATGAAATACAATGTTTTCTGCAATGCTGTAAGACAGTTTTTAATGTGTTAGAAGTTATATGCACAAAAACTAATGTTAGGACTGCAATGATCAAGATTGTCAGTTTACAGCTTTCTGAGTCCAGTAATGTTGAAATAGTGTTTCTGTTCAAATGAAGTGAAATCAAGCCCAAATCTGCTCAAAAGCTTTTCTCTCTATTAGATAAAGCTGTTTCATTCAGTATTCAGTGCAAATCTTGCCAAACTGAAACAAGCTTATGTCTTATGAAGTACAATGTTTTCTGCAATGCTGTAAGACAGCTTTTAATGTGTTAGAAGTTATATGCACAAAAACTTATGTTAGGACTTCAATGATCAAGATTGTCAGTTTACAGCTTTCTGAGTCCAGTAATGCTGAAATAGTGTTTCTGTTCAAATGAAGTGAAATCCAGCCCAAATCTGCTCAAAAGCTTTTCTCTCTATTAGAGAAAGCTGTTTCATTCAGTATTCAGTGCAAATCTTGCCAAACTGAAACTTGCTTATGTCTTATGAAATAAAATGTTTTCTGCAATGCTGTAAGACAGTTTTTAATGTGTTAGAAGTTATATACACAAAAACTAATGTTAGGACTGCAATGATCAAGATTGTCAGTTTACAGCTTTCTGAGTCCAGTAATGTTGAAATAGTGTTTCTGTTCAAATGAAGTGAAATCAAGCCCAAATCTGCTCAAAAGCTTTTCTCTCTAATAGAGAATGCGGTTTCATTGAGTATTCAGTGCAAATCTTGCCAAACTGAAACAAGCTTATGTCTTATGAAATGAAATGTTTTTTGCAATGCTGTAAGACAGTTTTTAATGTGTTAGAAGTTATATACACAAAAACTAATGTTAGAACTTCAATGATCAAGATTGTCAGTTTACAGCTTTCTGAGTCCAGTAATGTTGAAATAGTGTTTCTGTTCAAATGAAGTGAAATCAAGCCCAAATCTGCTCAAAAGCTTTTCTCTCTATTAGAGAAATCTGTTTCATTCAATATTCAGTGCAAATCTTGCCAAACTGAAACAAGCTTATGCCTTATGAAGTACAATGTTTTCTGCAATGCTGTAAGACAGTTTTTAATGTGTTAGAAGTTATATGCACAAAAACTTATGTTAGGACTTCAATGATCAAGATTGTCAGTTTACAGCTTTCTGAGTCCAGTAATGTTGAAATAGTTTTTCTGTTCAAATGAAGTGAAATCAAGCCCAAATCTGCTCAAAAGCTTTTCTCACTATTAGAGAAAGCTGTTTCATTCAATATTCAGTGCAAATCTTGCCAAACTGAAACAAGCTTATGCCTTATGAAGTACAATGTTTTCTGCAATGCTGTAAGACAGTTTTTAATGTGTTAGAAGTTATATGCACAAAAACTAATGTTAGGACTGCAATGATCAAGATTGTCAGTTTACAGCTTTCTGAGTCCAGTAATGTTGAAATAGTGTTTCTGTTCAAATGAAGTGAAATCAAGCCCAAATCTGCTCAAAAGCTTTTCTCTCTATTAGAGAAAGCTGTTTCATTCAATATTCAGTGCAAATCTTGCCAAACTGAAACAAGCTTATGCCTTATGAAGTACAATGTTTTCTGCAATGCTGTAAGACAGTTTTTAATGTGTTAGAAGTTATATGCACAAAAACTTATGTTAGGACTTCAATGATCAAGATTGTCAGTTTACAGCTTTCTGAGTCCAGTAATGTTGAAATAGTGCCTCTGTTCAAATGAAGTGAAATCAAGCCCAAATCTGCGCAAAAGCTTTTCTCTCTATTAGAGAAAGCTGTTTCATTCAGTATTCAGTGCAAATCTTGCCAAACTGAAAGATGTTTATGCCTTATGAAATACAATGTTTTCTGCAATGCTGTAAGACAGTTTTTAATGTGTTAGAAGTTATTTGCACAAAAACTTATGTTAGGACTTCAATGATCAAGATTGTCAGTTTACAGCTTTCTGAGTCCAGTAATGTTGAAATAGTGCCTCTGTTCAAATGAAGTGAAATCAAGCCCAAATCTGCTCAAAAGCTTTTCTCTCTATTAGAGTAAGCTGTTTCTTTCAATATTCAGTGCAAATCTTGCCAAACTGAAAGATGTTTATGCCTTATGAAATACAATGTTTTCTGCAATGCTGTAAGACAGTTTTTAATGTGTTAGAAGTTATATGCACAAAAACTTATGTTAGGACTTCAATGATCAAGATTGTCAGTTTACAGCTTTCTGAGTCCAGTAATGCTGAAATAGTGTTTCTGTTGAAATGAAGTGAAATCAAGCCCAAATCTGCTCAAAAGCTTTTCTCTCTATTAGATAAAGCTGTTTCATTCAGTATTCAGTGCAAATCTTGCCAAACTGAAACAAGCTTATGCCTTATGAAGTACAATGTTTTCTGCAATGCTGTAAGACAGTTTTTAATGTGTTAGAAGTTATATGCACAAAAACTAATGTTAGGACTGCAATGATCAAGATTGTCAGTTTACAGCTTTCTGAGTCCAGTAATGTTGAAATAGTGTTTCTGTTCAAATGAAGTGAAATCAAGCCCAAATCTGCTCAAAAGCTTTTCTCTCTATTAGAGAAAGCTGTTTCATTCAATATTCAGTGCAAATCTTGCCAAACTGAAACAAGCTTATGTCTTATGAAGTACAATGTTTTCTGCAATGCTGTAAGACAGTTTTTAATGTGTTAGGAGTTATATGCACAAAATCTTATGTTAGGACTTCAATGATCAAGATTGTCAGTTTACAGTTTTCTGAGTCCAGTAATGCTGAAATAGTGTTTCTGTTGAAATGAAGTGAAATCAAGCCCAAATCTGCTCAAAAGCTTTTCTCTCTATTAGATAAAGCTGTTTCATTCAGTATTCAGTGCAAATCTTGCCAAACTGAAACAAGCTTATGTCTTATGAAGTACAATGTTTTCTGCAATGCTGTAAGACAGTTTTTAATGTGTTAGAAGTTATATGCACAAAAACTAATGTTAGGACTTCAATGATCAAGATTGTCAGTTTACAGCTTTCTGAGTCCAGTAATGCTGAAATAGTGTTTCTGTTGAAATGAAGTGAAATCAAGCCCAAGTCTGCTCAAAAGCTTTTCTCTCTATTAGATAAAGCTGTTTCATTCAGTATTCAGTGCAAATCTTGCCAAACTGAAACAAGCTTATGCCTTATGAAGTACAATGTTTTCTGCAATGCTGTAAGACAGTTTTTAATGTGTTAGAAGTTATATGAACAAAAACTTATGTTAGGACTTCAATGATCAAGATTGTCAGTTTACAGCTTTCTGAGTCCAGTAATGCTGAAATAGTGTTTCTGTTCAAATGAAGTGAAATCAAGCCCAAATCTGCTCAAAAGCTTTTCTCTCTATTAGAGAAAGCTGTTTCATTCAGTATTCAGTGCAAATCTTGCCAAACTGAAACATGCTTATGTCTTATGAAATAAAATGTTTTCTGCAATGCTGTAAGACAGTTTTTAATGTGTTAGAAGTTATATACACAAAAACTAATGTTAGGACTGCAATGATCAAGATTGTCAGTTTACAGCTTTCTGAGTCCAGTAATGTTGAAATAGTGTTTCTGTTCAAATGAAGTGAAATCAAGTCCAAATCTGCTCAAAAGCTTTTCTCTCTATTAGAGAATGCTGTTTCATTCAATATTCAGTGCAAATCTTGCCAAACTGAAACAAGCGTATGCCTTATGAAGTACAATGTTTTCTGCAATGCTGTAAGACAGTTTTTAATGTGTTAGAAGTTATATGCACAAAAACTAATGTTAGGACTGCAATGATCAAGATTGTCAGTTTACAGCTTTCTGAGTCCAGTAATGTTGAAATAGTGTTTCTGTTCAAATGAAGTGAAATCAAGCCCAAATCTGCTCAAAAGCTTTTCTCTCTATTAGATAAAGCTGTTTCATTCAGTATTCAGTGCAAATCTTGCCAAACTGAAACAAGCTTATGTCTTATGAAGTACAATGTTTTCTGCAATGCTGTAAGACAGTTTTTAATGTGTTAGAAGTTATATGCACAAAAACTTATGTTAGGACTTCAATGATCAAGATTGTCAGTTTACAGCTTTCTGAGTCCAGTAATGCTGAAATAGTGTTTCTGTTGAAATGAAGTGAAATCAAGCCCAAATCTGCTCAAAAGCTTTTCTCTCTATTAGAGAAAGCTGTTTCATTCAATATTCAGTGCAAATCTTGCCAAACTGAAACAAGCGTATGCCTTATGAAGTACAATGTTTTCTGCAATGCTGTAAGACAGTTTTTAATGTGTTAGAAGTTATATGCTCAAAAACTAATGTTAGGACTTCAATGATCAAGATTGTCAGTTTACAGCTTTCTGAGTCCAGTAATGTTGAAATAGTGCCTCTGTTCAAATGAAGTGAAATCAAGCCCAATTATGCTCAAAAGCTTTTCTCTCTATTAGAGAAAGCTGTTTCATTCAGTATTCAGTGCAAATCTTGCCAAACTGAAACATGCTTATGTCTTATGAAATAAAATGTTTTCTGCAATGCTGTAAGACAGTTTTTAATGTGTTAGAAGTTATATGCTCAAAAACTAATGTTAGGACTTCAATGATCAAGATTGTCAGTTTACAGCTTTCTGAGTCCAGTAATGTTGAAATAGTGCCTCTGTTCAAATGAAGTGAAATCAAGCCCAAATCTGCTCAAAAGCTTTTCTCTCTATTAGAGAAAGCTGTTTCATTCAGTATTCAGTGCAAATCTTGCCAAACTGAAAGATGTTTATGCCTTATGAAATACAATGTTTTCTGCAATGCTGTAAGACAGTTTTTAATGTGTTAGAAGTTATATGCTCAAAAACTAATGTTTGGACTTCAATGATCAAGATTGTCAGTTTACAGCTTTCTGAGTCCAGTAATGTTGAAATAGTGCCTCTGTTCAAATGAAGTGAAATCAAGCCCAAATCTGCTCAAAAGCTTTTCTCTCTATTAGAGAAAGCTGTTTCATTCAGTATTCAGTGCAAATCTTGCCAAACTGAAAAAGGTTTATGCCTTATGAAATACAATGTTTTCTGCAATGCTGTAAGACAGTTTTTAATGTGTTAGAAGTTATTTGCACAAAAATTTATGTTAGGACTTCAATGATCAAGATTGTCAGTTTACAGCTTTCTGAGTCCAGTAATGTTGAAATAGTGCCTCTGTTCAAATGAAGTGAAATCAAGCCCAAATCTGCTCAAAAGCTTTTCTCTCTATTAGAGTAAGCTGTTTCATTCAGTATTCAGTGCAAATCTTGCCAAACTGAAAGATGTTTATGCCTTATGAAATACAATGTTTTCTGCAATGCTGTAAGACAGTTTTTAATGTGTTAGAAGTTATATGCTCAAAAACTAATGTTTGGACTTCAATGATCAAGATTGTCAGTTTACAGCTTTCTGAGTCCAGTAATGTTGAAATAGTGCCTCTGTTCAAATGAAGTGAAATCAAGCCCAAATCTGCTCAAAAGCTTTTCTCTCTATTAGAGAAAGCTGTTTCATTCAGTATTCAGTGCAAATCTTGCCAAACTGAAAAAGGTTTATGCCTTATGAAATACAATGTTTTCTGCAATGCTGTAAGACAGTTTTTAATGTGTTAGAAGTTATTTGCACAAAAACTTATGTTAGGACTTCAATGATCAAGATTGTCAGTTTACAGCTTTCTGAGTACAGTAATGTTGAAATAGTGCCTCTTTTCAAATGAAGTGAAATCAAGCCCAAATCTGCTCAAAAGCTTTTCTCTCTATTAGAGTAAGCTGTTTCATTCAGTATTCAGTGCAAATCTTGCCAAACTGAAAGATGTTTATGCCTTATGAAATACAATGTTTTCTGCAATGCTGTAAGACAGTTTTTAATGTGTTAGAAGTTATATGCTCAAAAACTAATGTTTGGACTTCAATGATCAAGATTGTCAGTTTACAGCTTTCTGAGTCCAGTAATGTTGAAATAGTGCCTCTGTTCAAATGAAGTGAAATCAAACCCAAATCTGCTCAAGAGCTTGTCTCTCTATTAGAGAAAGCTGTTTCATTCAATATTCAGTGCAAATCTTGCCAAACTGAAACATGCTTATGTCTTATGAAATAAAATGTTTTCTGCAATGCTGTAAGACAGTTTTTAATGTGTTAGAAGTTATATGCTCAAAAACTAATGTTAGGAATTCAATGATCAAGATTGTCAGTTTACAGCTTTCTGAGTCCAGTAATGTTGAAATAGTGCCTCTGTTCAAATGAAGTGAAATCAAACCCAAATCTGCTCAAGAGCTTGTCTCTCTATTAGAGAAAGCTGTTTCATTCAATATTCAGTGCAAATCTTGCCAAACTGAAACATGCTTATGTCTTATGAAATAAAATGTTTTCTGCAATGCTGTAAGACAGTTTTTAATGTGTTAGAAGTTATATGCTCAAAAACTAATGTTTGGACTTCAATGATCAAGATTGTCAGTTTACAGCTTTCTGAGTCCAGTAATGTTGAAATAGTGCCTCTGTTCAAATGAAGTGAAATCAAGCCCAAATCTGCTCAAAAGCTTTTCTCTCTATTAGAGAAAGCTGTTTCATTCAGTATTCAGTGCAAATCTTGCCAAACTGAAAAAGGTTTATGCCTTATGAAATACAATGTTTTCTGCAATGCTGTAAGACAGTTTTTAATGTGTTAGAAGTTATTTGCACAAAAACTTATGTTAGGACTTCAATGATCAAGATTGTCAGTTTACAGCTTTCTGATTCCAGTAATGTTGAAATAGTGCCTCTGTTCAAATGAAGTGAAATCAAGCCCAAATCTGCTCAAGAGCTTGTCTCTCTATTAGAGAAAGCTGTTTCATTCAATATTCAGTGCAAATCTTGCCAAACTGAAACATGCTTATGTCTTATGAAATAAAATGTTTTCTGCAATGCTGTAAGACAGTTTTTAATGTGTTAGAAGTTATATGCTCAAAAACTAATGTTAGGACTTCAATGATCAAGATTGTCAGTTTACAGCTTTCTGAGTCCAGTAATGTTGAAATAGTGCCTCTGTTCAAATGAAGTGAAATCAAGCCCAAATCTGCTCAAAAGCTTTTCTCTCTATTAGAGAAAGCTGTTTCATTCAGTATTCAGTGCAAATCTTGCCAAACTGAAAGATGTTTATGCCTTATGAAATACAATGTTTTCTGCAATGCTGTAAGACAGTTTTTAATGTGTTAGAAGTTATTTGCACAAAAACTTATGTTAGGACTTCAATGATCAAGATTGTCAGTTTACAGCTTTCTGAGTCCAGTAATGTTGAAATAGTGCCTCTGTTCAAATGAAGTGAAATCAAGCCCAAATCTGCTCAAAAGCTTTTCTCTCTATTAGAGAAAGCTCTTTCATTCAGTATTCAGTGCAAATCTTGCCAAACTGAAAGATGCTTATGCCTTATGAAATACAATGTTTTCTGCAATGCTGTAAGACAGTTTTTAATGTGTTAGAAGTTATATGCTCAAAAACTAATGTTTGGACTTCAATGATCAAGATTGTCAGTTTACAGCTTTCTGAGTCCAGTAATGTTGAAATAGTGCCTCTGTTCAAATGAAGTGAAATCAAGCCCAAATCTGCTCAAAAGCTTTTCTCTCTATTACAGAAAGCTGTTTCATTCAGTATTCAGTGCAAATCTTGCCAAACTGAAAGAGGTTTATGCCTTATGAAATACAATGTTTTCTGCAATGCTGTAAGACAGTTTTTAATGTGTTAGAAGTTACTTGCACAAAAACTTATGTTAGGACTTCAATGATCAAGATTGTCAGTTTACAGCTTTCTGAGTCCAGTAATGTTGAAATAGTGCCTCTGTTCAAATGAAGTGAAATCAAGCCCAATTATGCTCAAAAGCTTTTCTCTCTATTAGAGAAAGCTGTTTCATTCAGTATTCAGTGCAAATCTTGCCAAACTGAAACATGCTTATGTCTTATGAAATAAAATGTTTTCTGCAATGCTGTAAGACAGTTTTTAATGTGTTAGAAGTTATATGCTCAAAAACTAATGTTAGGACTTCAATGATCAAGATTGTCAGTTTACAGCTTTCTGAGTCCAGTAATGTTGAAATAGTGCCTCTGTTCAAATGAAGTGAAATCAAGCCCAAATCTGCTCAAAAGCTTTTCTCTCTATTAGAGAAAGCTGTTTCATTCAGTATTCAGTGCAAATCTTGCCAAACTGAAAGATGTTTATGCCTTATGAAATACAATGTTTTCTGCAATGCTGTAAGACAGTTTTTAATGTGTTAGAAGTTATATGCTCAAAAACTAATGTTTGGACTTCAATGATCAAGATTGTCAGTTTACAGCTTTCTGAGTCCAGTAATGTTGAAATAGTGCCTCTGTTCAAATGAAGTGAAATCAAGCCCAAATCTGCTCAAAAGCTTTTCTCTCTATTAGAGAAAGCTGTTTCATTCAGTATTCAGTGCAAATCTTGCCAAACTGAAAAAGGTTTATGCCTTATGAAATACAATGTTTTCTGCAATGCTGTAAGACAGTTTTTAATGTGTTAGAAGTTATTTGCACAAAAATTTATGTTAGGACTTCAATGATCAAGATTGTCAGTTTACAGCTTTCTGAGTCCAGTAATGTTGAAATAGTGCCTCTGTTCAAATGAAGTGAAATCAAGCCCAAATCTGCTCAAAAGCTTTTCTCTCTATTAGAGTAAGCTGTTTCATTCAGTATTCAGTGCAAATCTTGCCAAACTGAAAGATGTTTATGCCTTATGAAATACAATGTTTTCTGCAATGCTGTAAGACAGTTTTTAATGTGTTAGAAGTTATATGCTCAAAAACTAATGTTTGGACTTCAATGATCAAGATTGTCAGTTTACAGCTTTCTGAGTCCAGTAATGTTGAAATAGTGCCTCTGTTCAAATGAAGTGAAATCAAGCCCAAATCTGCTCAAAAGCTTTTCTCTCTATTAGAGAAAGCTGTTTCATTCAGTATTCAGTGCAAATCTTGCCAAACTGAAAAAGGTTTATGCCTTATGAAATACAATGTTTTCTGCAATGCTGTAAGACAGTTTTTAATGTGTTAGAAGTTATTTGCACAAAAACTTATGTTAGGACTTCAATGATCAAGATTGTCAGTTTACAGCTTTCTGAGTACAGTAATGTTGAAATAGTGCCTCTTTTCAAATGAAGTGAAATCAAGCCCAAATCTGCTCAAAAGCTTTTCTCTCTATTAGAGTAAGCTGTTTCATTCAGTATTCAGTGCAAATCTTGCCAAACTGAAAGATGTTTATGCCTTATGAAATACAATGTTTTCTGCAATGCTGTAAGACAGTTTTTAATGTGTTAGAAGTTATATGCTCAAAAACTAATGTTTGGACTTCAATGATCAAGATTGTCAGTTTACAGCTTTCTGAGTCCAGTAATGTTGAAATAGTGCCTCTGTTCAAATGAAGTGAAATCAAACCCAAATCTGCTCAAGAGCTTGTCTCTCTATTAGAGAAAGCTGTTTCATTCAATATTCAGTGCAAATCTTGCCAAACTGAAACATGCTTATGTCTTATGAAATAAAATGTTTTCTGCAATGCTGTAAGACAGTTTTTAATGTGTTAGAAGTTATATGCTCAAAAACTAATGTTAGGAATTCAATGATCAAGATTGTCAGTTTACAGCTTTCTGAGTCCAGTAATGTTGAAATAGTGCCTCTGTTCAAATGAAGTGAAATCAAGCCCAAATCTGCTCAAAAGCTTTTCTCTCTATTAGAGAAAGCTGTTTCATTCAGTATTCAGTGCAAATCTTGCCAAACTGAAAAAGGTTTATGCCTTATGAAATACAATGTTTTCTGCAATGCTGTAAGACAGTTTTTAATGTGTTAGAAGTTATTTGCACAAAAACTTATGTTAGGACTTCAATGATCAAGATTGTCAGTTTACAGCTTTCTGATTCCAGTAATGTTGAAATAGTGCCTCTGTTCAAATGAAGTGAAATCAAGCCCAAATCTGCTCAAGAGCTTGTCTCTCTATTAGAGAAAGCTGTTTCATTCAATATTCAGTGCAAATCTTGCCAAACTGAAACATGCTTATGTCTTATGAAATAAAATGTTTTCTGCAATGCTGTAAGACAGTTTTTAATGTGTTAGAAGTTATTTGCACAAAAATTTATGTTAGGACTTCAATGATCAAGATTGTCAGTTTACAGCTTTCTGAGTCCAGTAATGTTGAAATAGTGCCTCTGTTCAAATGAAGTGAAATCAAGCCCAAATCTGCTCAAAAGCTTTTCTCTCTATTAGAGTAAGCTGTTTCATTCAGTATTCAGTGCAAATCTTGCCAAACTGAAAGATGTTTATGCCTTATGAAATACAATGTTTTCTGCAATGCTGTAAGACAGTTTTTAATGTGTTAGAAGTTATATGCTCAAAAACTAATGTTTGGACTTCAATGATCAAGATTGTCAGTTTACAGCTTTCTGAGTCCAGTAATGTTGAAATAGTGCCTCTGTTCAAATGAAGTGAAATCAAGCCCAAATCTGCTCAAAAGCTTTTCTCTCTATTAGAGAAAGCTGTTTCATTCAGTATTCAGTGCAAATCTTGCCAAACTGAAAAAGGTTTATGCCTTATGAAATACAATGTTTTCTGCAATGCTGTAAGACAGTTTTTAATGTGTTAGAAGTTATTTGCACAAAAACTTATGTTAGGACTTCAATGATCAAGATTGTCAGTTTACAGCTTTCTGAGTACAGTAATGTTGAAATAGTGCCTCTTTTCAAATGAAGTGAAATCAAGCCCAAATCTGCTCAAAAGCTTTTCTCTCTATTAGAGTAAGCTGTTTCATTCAGTATTCAGTGCAAATCTTGCCAAACTGAAAGATGTTTATGCCTTATGAAATACAATGTTTTCTGCAATGCTGTAAGACAGTTTTTAATGTGTTAGAAGTTATATGCTCAAAAACTAATGTTTGGACTTCAATGATCAAGATTGTCAGTTTACAGCTTTCTGAGTCCAGTAATGTTGAAATAGTGCCTCTGTTCAAATGAAGTGAAATCAAACCCAAATCTGCTCAAGAGCTTGTCTCTCTATTAGAGAAAGCTGTTTCATTCAATATTCAGTGCAAATCTTGCCAAACTGAAACATGCTTATGTCTTATGAAATAAAATGTTTTCTGCAATGCTGTAAGACAGTTTTTAATGTGTTAGAAGTTATATGCTCAAAAACTAATGTTAGGAATTCAATGATCAAGATTGTCAGTTTACAGCTTTCTGAGTCCAGTAATGTTGAAATAGTGCCTCTGTTCAAATGAAGTGAAATCAAACCCAAATCTGCTCAAGAGCTTGTCTCTCTATTAGAGAAAGCTGTTTCATTCAATATTCAGTGCAAATCTTGCCAAACTGAAACATGCTTATGTCTTATGAAATAAAATGTTTTCTGCAATGCTGTAAGACAGTTTTTAATGTGTTAGAAGTTATATGCTCAAAAACTAATGTTTGGACTTCAATGATCAAGATTGTCAGTTTACAGCTTTCTGAGTCCAGTAATGTTGAAATAGTGCCTCTGTTCAAATGAAGTGAAATCAAGCCCAAATCTGCTCAAAAGCTTTTCTCTCTATTAGAGAAAGCTGTTTCATTCAGTATTCAGTGCAAATCTTGCCAAACTGAAAAAGGTTTATGCCTTATGAAATACAATGTTTTCTGCAATGCTGTAAGACAGTTTTTAATGTGTTAGAAGTTATTTGCACAAAAACTTATGTTAGGACTTCAATGATCAAGATTGTCAGTTTACAGCTTTCTGATTCCAGTAATGTTGAAATAGTGCCTCTGTTCAAATGAAGTGAAATCAAGCCCAAATCTGCTCAAGAGCTTGTCTCTCTATTAGAGAAAGCTGTTTCATTCAATATTCAGTGCAAATCTTGCCAAACTGAAACATGCTTATGTCTTATGAAATAAAATGTTTTCTGCAATGCTGTAAGACAGTTTTTAATGTGTTAGAAGTTATATGCTCAAAAACTAATGTTAGGACTTCAATGATCAAGATTGTCAGTTTACAGCTTTCTGAGTCCAGTAATGTTGAAATAGTGCCTCTGTTCAAATGAAGTGAAATCAAGCCCAAATCTGCTCAAAAGCTTTTCTCTCTGTTAGAGAAAGCTGTTTCATTCAGTATTCAGTGCAAATCTTGCCAAACTGAAAGATGTTTATGCCTTATGAAATACAATGTTTTCTGCAATGCTGTAAGACAGTTTTTAATGTGTTAGAAGTTATTTGCACAAAAACTTATGTTAGGACTTCAATGATCAAGATTGTCAGTTTACAGCTTTCTGAGTCCAGTAATGTTGAAATAGTGCCTCTGTTCAAATGAAGTGAAATCAAGCCCAAATCTGCTCAAAAGCTTTTCTCTCTATTAGAGAAAGCTCTTTCATTCAGTATTCAGTGCAAATCTTGCCAAACTGAAAGATGCTTATGCCTTATGAAATACAATGTTTTCTGCAATGCTGTAAGACAGTTTTTAATGTGTTAGAAGTTATATGCTCAAAAACTAATGTTTGGACTTCAATGATCAAGATTGTCAGTTTACAGCTTTCTGAGTCCAGTAATGTTGAAATAGTGCCTCTGTTCAAATGAAGTGAAATCAAGCCCAAATCTGCTCAAAAGCTTTTCTCTCTATTACAGAAAGCTGTTTCATTCAGTATTCAGTGCAAATCTTGCCAAACTGAAAGAGGTTTATGCCTTATGAAATACAATGTTTTCTGCAATGCTGTAAGACAGTTTTTAATGTGTTAGAAGTTACTTGCACAAAAACTTATGTTAGGACTTCAATGATCAAGATTGTCAGTTTACAGCTTTCTGAGTCCAGTAATGTTGAAATAGTGCCTCTGTTCAAATGAAGTGAAATCAAGCCCAATTATGCTCAAAAGCTTTTCTCTCTATTAGAGAAAGCTGTTTCATTCAGTATTCAGTGCAAATCTTGCCAAACTGAAACATGCTTATGTCTTATGAAATAAAATGTTTTCTGCAATGCTGTAAGACAGTTTTTAATGTGTTAGAAGTTATATGCTCAAAAACTAATGTTAGGACTTCAATGATCAAGATTGTCAGTTTACAGCTTTCTGAGTCCAGTAATGTTGAAATAGTGCCTCTGTTCAAATGAAGTGAAATCAAGCCCAAATCTGCTCAAAAGCTTTTCTCTCTATTAGAGAAAGCTGTTTCATTCAGTATTCAGTGCAAATCTTGCCAAACTGAAAGATGTTTATGCCTTATGAAATACAATGTTTTCTGCAATGCTGTAAGACAGTTTTTAATGTGTTAGAAGTTATATGCTCAAAAACTAATGTTTGGACTTCAATGATCAAGATTGTCAGTTTACAGCTTTCTGAGTCCAGTAATGTTGAAATAGTGCCTCTGTTCAAATGAAGTGAAATCAAGCCCAAATCTGCTCAAAAGCTTTTCTCTCTATTAGAGAAAGCTGTTTCATTCAGTATTCAGTGCAAATCTTGCCAAACTGAAAAAGGTTTATGCCTTATGAAATACAATGTTTTCTGCAATGCTGTAAGACAGTTTTTAATGTGTTAGAAGTTATTTGCACAAAAATTTATGTTAGGACTTCAATGATCAAGATTGTCAGTTTACAGCTTTCTGAGTCCAGTAATGTTGAAATAGTGCCTCTGTTCAAATGAAGTGAAATCAAGCCCAAATCTGCTCAAAAGCTTTTCTCTCTATTAGAGTAAGCTGTTTCATTCAGTATTCAGTGCAAATCTTGCCAAACTGAAAGATGTTTATGCCTTATGAAATACAATGTTTTCTGCAATGCTGTAAGACAGTTTTTAATGTGTTAGAAGTTATATGCTCAAAAACTAATGTTTGGACTTCAATGATCAAGATTGTCAGTTTACAGCTTTCTGAGTCCAGTAATGTTGAAATAGTGCCTCTGTTCAAATGAAGTGAAATCAAGCCCAAATCTGCTCAAAAGCTTTTCTCTCTATTAGAGAAAGCTGTTTCATTCAGTATTCAGTGCAAATCTTGCCAAACTGAAAAAGGTTTATGCCTTATGAAATACAATGTTTTCTGCAATGCTGTAAGACAGTTTTTAATGTGTTAGAAGTTATTTGCACAAAAACTTATGTTAGGACTTCAATGATCAAGATTGTCAGTTTACAGCTTTCTGAGTACAGTAATGTTGAAATAGTGCCTCTTTTCAAATGAAGTGAAATCAAGCCCAAATCTGCTCAAAAGCTTTTCTCTCTATTAGAGTAAGCTGTTTCATTCAGTATTCAGTGCAAATCTTGCCAAACTGAAAGATGTTTATGCCTTATGAAATACAATGTTTTCTGCAATGCTGTAAGACAGTTTTTAATGTGTTAGAAGTTATATGCTCAAAAACTAATGTTTGGACTTCAATGATCAAGATTGTCAGTTTACAGCTTTCTGAGTCCAGTAATGTTGAAATAGTGCCTCTGTTCAAATGAAGTGAAATCAAACCCAAATCTGCTCAAGAGCTTGTCTCTCTATTAGAGAAAGCTGTTTCATTCAATATTCAGTGCAAATCTTGCCAAACTGAAACATGCTTATGTCTTATGAAATAAAATGTTTTCTGCAATGCTGTAAGACAGTTTTTAATGTGTTAGAAGTTATATGCTCAAAAACTAATGTTAGGAATTCAATGATCAAGATTGTCAGTTTACAGCTTTCTGAGTCCAGTAATGTTGAAATAGTGCCTCTGTTCAAATGAAGTGAAATCAAACCCAAATCTGCTCAAGAGCTTGTCTCTCTATTAGAGAAAGCTGTTTCATTCAATATTCAGTGCAAATCTTGCCAAACTGAAACATGCTTATGTCTTATGAAATAAAATGTTTTCTGCAATGCTGTAAGACAGTTTTTAATGTGTTAGAAGTTATATGCTCAAAAACTAATGTTTGGACTTCAATGATCAAGATTGTCAGTTTACAGCTTTCTGAGTCCAGTAATGTTGAAATAGTGCCTCTGTTCAAATGAAGTGAAATCAAGCCCAAATCTGCTCAAAAGCTTTTCTCTCTATTAGAGAAAGCTGTTTCATTCAGTATTCAGTGCAAATCTTGCCAAACTGAAAAAGGTTTATGCCTTATGAAATACAATGTTTTCTGCAATGCTGTAAGACAGTTTTTAATGTGTTAGAAGTTATTTGCACAAAAACTTATGTTAGGACTTCAATGATCAAGATTGTCAGTTTACAGCTTTCTGATTCCAGTAATGTTGAAATAGTGCCTCTGTTCAAATGAAGTGAAATCAAGCCCAAATCTGCTCAAGAGCTTGTCTCTCTATTAGAGAAAGCTGTTTCATTCAATATTCAGTGCAAATCTTGCCAAACTGAAACATGCTTATGTCTTATGAAATAAAATGTTTTCTGCAATGCTGTAAGACAGTTTTTAATGTGTTAGAAGTTATATGCTCAAAAACTAATGTTAGGACTTCAATGATCAAGATTGTCAGTTTACAGCTTTCTGAGTCCAGTAATGTTGAAATAGTGCCTCTGTTCAAATGAAGTGAAATCAAGCCCAAATCTGCTCAAAAGCTTTTCTCTCTATTAGAGAAAGCTGTTTCATTCAGTATTCAGTGCAAATCTTGCCAAACTGAAAGATGTTTATGCCTTATGAAATACAATGTTTTCTGCAATGCTGTAAGACAGTTTTTAATGTGTTAGAAGTTATTTGCACAAAAACTTATGTTAGGACTTCAATGATCAAGATTGTCAGTTTACAGCTTTCTGAGTCCAGTAATGTTGAAATAGTGCCTCTGTTCAAATGAAGTGAAATCAAGCCCAAATCTGCTCAAAAGCTTTTCTCTCTATTAGAGAAAGCTCTTTCATTCAGTATTCAGTGCAAATCTTGCCAAACTGAAAGATGTTTATGCCTTATGAAATACAATGTTTTCTGCAATGCTGTAAGACAGTTTTTAATGTGTTAGAAGTTATATGCTCAAAAACTAATGTTTGGACTTCAATGATCAAGATTGTCAGTTTACAGCTTTCTGAGTCCAGTAATGTTGAAATAGTGCCTCTGTTCAAATGAAGTGAAATCAAGCCCAAATCTGCTCAAAAGCTTTTCTCTCTATTACAGAAAGCTGTTTCATTCAGTATTCAGTGCAAATCTTGCCAAACTGAAAGAGGTTTATGCCTTATGAAATACAATGTTTTCTGCAATGCTGTAAGACAGTTTTTAATGTGTTAGAAGTTACTTGCACAAAAACTTATGTTAGGACTTCAATGATCAAGATTGTCAGTTTACAGCTTTCTGAGTCCAGTAATGTTGAAATAGTGCCTCTGTTCAAATGAAGTGAAATCAAACCCAAATCTGCTCAAGAGCTTGTCTCTCTATTAGAGAAAGCTGTTTCATTCAATATTCAGTGCAAATCTTGCCAAACTGAAACATGCTTATGTCTTATGAAATAAAATGTTTTCTGTAATGCTGTAAGACAGTTTTTAATGTGTTAGAAGTTATATGCTCAAAAACTAATGTTAGGACTTCAATGATCAAGATTGTCAGTTTACAGCTTTCTGAGTCCAGTAATGTTGAAATAGTGCCTCTGTTCAAATGAAGTGAAATCAAGCCCAAATCTGCTCAAAAGCTTTTCTCTCTATTAGAGAAAGCTGTTTCATTCAGTATTCAGTGCAAATCTTGCCAAACTGAAACATGCTTATGCCTTATGAAATACAATGTTTTCTGCAATGCTGTAAGACAGTTTTTAATGTGTTAGAAGTTATTTGCACAAAAACTTATGTTAGGACTTCAATGACCAAGACTGTCAGTTTACAGCTTTCTGAGTCCAGTAATGTTGAAATAGTGCCTCTGTTCAAATGAAGTGAAATCAAGCCCAAATCTGCTCAAGAGCTTGTCTCTCTATTAGAGAAAGCTGTTTCATTCAATATTCAGTGCAAATCTTGCCAAACTGAAACTTGCTTATGTCTTATGAAATAAAATGTTTTCTGCAATGCTGTAAGACAGTTTTTAATGTGTTAGAAGTTATATGCTCAAAAACTAATGTTAGGACTTCAATGATCAAGATTGTCAGTTTACAGCTTTCTGAGTCCAGTAATGTTGAAATAGTGCCTCTGTTCAAATGAAGTGAAATCAAGCCCAAATCTGCTCAAAAGCTTTTCTCTCTATTAGAGAAAGCTGTTTCATTCAGTATTCAGTGCAAATCTTGCCAAACTGAAAGATGTTTATGCCTTATGAAATACAATGTTTTCTGCAATGCTGTAAGACAGTTTTTAATGTGTTAGAAGTTATATGCTCAAAAACTAATGTTTGGACTTCAATGATCAAGATTGTCAGTTTACAGCTTTCTGAGTCCAGTAATGCTGAAATAGTGTTTCTGTTCAAATGAAGTGAAATCAAGCCCAAATCTGCTCAAAAGCTTTTCTCTCTATTAGAGAAAGCTGTTTCATTCAGTATTCAGTGCAAATCTTGCCAAACTGAAACATGCTTATGTCTTATGAAATAAAATGTTTTCTGCAATGCTGTAAGACAGTTTTTAATGTGTTAGAAGTTATATACACAAAAACTAATGTTAGGACTGCAATGATCAAGATTGTCAGTTTACAGCTTTCTGAGTCCAGTAATGTTGAAATAGTGTTTCTGTTCAAATGAAGTGAAATCAAGTCCAAATCTGCTCAAAAGCTTTTCTCTCTATTAGAGAATGCTGTTTCATTCAATATTCAGTGCAAATCTTGCCAAACTGAAACAAGCGTATGCCTTATGAAGTACAATGTTTTCTGCAATGCTGTAAGACAGTTTTTAATGTGTTAGAAGTTATATGCACAAAAACTAATGTTAGGACTGCAATGATCAAGATTGTCAGTTTACAGCTTTCTGAGTCCAGTAATGTTGAAATAGTGTTTCTGTTCAAATGAAGTGAAATCAAGCCCAAATCTGCTCAAAAGCTTTTCTCTCTATTAGATAAAGCTGTTTCATTCAGTATTCAGTGCAAATCTTGCCAAACTGAAACAAGCTTATGTCTTATGAAGTACAATGTTTTCTGCAATGCTGTAAGACAGTTTTTAATGTGTTAGAAGTTATATGCACAAAAACTTATGTTAGGACTTCAATGATCAAGATTGTCAGTTTACAGCTTTCTGAGTCCAGTAATGCTGAAATAGTGTTTCTGTTGAAATGAAGTGAAATCAAGCCCAAATCTGCTCAAAAGCTTTTCTCTCTATTAGAGAAAGCTGTTTCATTCAATATTCAGTGCAAATCTTGCCAAACTGAAACAAGCGTATGCCTTATGAAGTACAATGTTTTCTGCAATGCTGTAAGACAGTTTTTAATGTGTTAGAAGTTATATGCTCAAAAACTAATGTTAGGACTTCAATGATCAAGATTGTCAGTTTACAGCTTTCTGAGTCCAGTAATGTTGAAATAGTGCCTCTGTTCAAATGAAGTGAAATCAAGCCCAATTATGCTCAAAAGCTTTTCTCTCTATTAGAGAAAGCTGTTTCATTCAGTATTCAGTGCAAATCTTGCCAAACTGAAACATGCTTATGTCTTATGAAATAAAATGTTTTCTGCAATGCTGTAAGACAGTTTTTAATGTGTTAGAAGTTATATGCTCAAAAACTAATGTTAGGACTTCAATGATCAAGATTGTCAGTTTACAGCTTTCTGAGTCCAGTAATGTTGAAATAGTGCCTCTGTTCAAATGAAGTGAAATCAAGCCCAAATCTGCTCAAAAGCTTTTCTCTCTATTAGAGAAAGCTGTTTCATTCAGTATTCAGTGCAAATCTTGCCAAACTGAAAAAGGTTTATGCCTTATGAAATACAATGTTTTCTGCAATGCTGTAAGACAGTTTTTAATGTGTTAGAAGTTATTTGCACAAAAACTTATGTTAGGACTTCAATGATCAAGATTGTCAGTTTACAGCTTTCTGATTCCAGTAATGTTGAAATAGTGCCTCTGTTCAAATGAAGTGAAATCAAGCCCAAATCTGCTCAAGAGCTTGTCTCTCTATTAGAGAAAGCTGTTTCATTCAATATTCAGTGCAAATCTTGCCAAACTGAAACATGCTTATGTCTTATGAAATAAAATGTTTTCTGCAATGCTGTAAGACAGTTTTTAATGTGTTAGAAGTTATATGCTCAAAAACTAATGTTAGGACTTCAATGATCAAGATTGTCAGTTTACAGCTTTCTGAGTCCAGTAATGTTGAAATAGTGCCTCTGTTCAAATGAAGTGAAATCAAGCCCAAATCTGCTCAAAAGCTTTTCTCTCTATTAGAGAAAGCTGTTTCATTCAGTATTCAGTGCAAATCTTGCCAAACTGAAAGATGTTTATGCCTTATGAAATACAATGTTTTCTGCAATGCTGTAAGACAGTTTTTAATGTGTTAGAAGTTATTTGCACAAAAACTTATGTTAGGACTTCAATGATCAAGATTGTCAGTTTACAGCTTTCTGAGTCCAGTAATGTTGAAATAGTGCCTCTGTTCAAATGAAGTGAAATCAAGCCCAAATCTGCTCAAAAGCTTTTCTCTCTATTAGAGAAAGCTCTTTCATTCAGTATTCAGTGCAAATCTTGCCAAACTGAAAGATGTTTATGCCTTATGAAATACAATGTTTTCTGCAATGCTGTAAGACAGTTTTTAATGTGTTAGAAGTTATATGCTCAAAAACTAATGTTTGGACTTCAATGATCAAGATTGTCAGTTTACAGCTTTCTGAGTCCAGTAATGTTGAAATAGTGCCTCTGTTCAAATGAAGTGAAATCAAGCCCAAATCTGCTCAAAAGCTTTTCTCTCTATTACAGAAAGCTGTTTCATTCAGTATTCAGTGCAAATCTTGCCAAACTGAAAGAGGTTTATGCCTTATGAAATACAATGTTTTCTGCAATGCTGTAAGACAGTTTTTAATGTGTTAGAAGTTACTTGCACAAAAACTTATGTTAGGACTTCAATGATCAAGATTGTCAGTTTACAGCTTTCTGAGTCCAGTAATGTTGAAATAGTGCCTCTGTTCAAATGAAGTGAAATCAAACCCAAATCTGCTCAAGAGCTTGTCTCTCTATTAGAGAAAGCTGTTTCATTCAATATTCAGTGCAAATCTTGCCAAACTGAAACATGCTTATGTCTTATGAAATAAAATGTTTTCTGTAATGCTGTAAGACAGTTTTTAATGTGTTAGAAGTTATATGCTCAAAAACTAATGTTAGGACTTCAATGATCAAGATTGTCAGTTTACAGCTTTCTGAGTCCAGTAATGTTGAAATAGTGCCTCTGTTCAAATGAAGTGAAATCAAGCCCAAATCTGCTCAAAAGCTTTTCTCTCTATTAGAGAAAGCTGTTTCATTCAGTATTCAGTGCAAATCTTGCCAAACTGAAACATGCTTATGCCTTATGAAATACAATGTTTTCTGCAATGCTGTAAGACAGTTTTTAATGTGTTAGAAGTTATTTGCACAAAAACTTATGTTAGGACTTCAATGACCAAGACTGTCAGTTTACAGCTTTCTGAGTCCAGTAATGTTGAAATAGTGCCTCTGTTCAAATGAAGTGAAATCAAGCCCAAATCTGCTCAAGAGCTTGTCTCTCTATTAGAGAAAGCTGTTTCATTCAATATTCAGTGCAAATCTTGCCAAACTGAAACTTGCTTATGTCTTATGAAATAAAATGTTTTCTGCAATGCTGTAAGACAGTTTTTAATGTGTTAGAAGTTATATGCTCAAAAACTAATGTTAGGACTTCAATGATCAAGATTGTCAGTTTACAGCTTTCTGAGTCCAGTAATGTTGAAATAGTGCCTCTGTTCAAATGAAGTGAAATCAAGCCCAAATCTGCTCAAAAGCTTTTCTCTCTATTAGAGAAAGCTGTTTCATTCAGTATTCAGTGCAAATCTTGCCAAACTGAAAGATGTTTATGCCTTATGAAATACAATGTTTTCTGCAATGCTGTAAGACAGTTTTTAATGTGTTAGAAGTTATATGCTCAAAAACTAATGTTTGGACTTCAATGATCAAGATTGTCAGTTTACAGCTTTCTGAGTCCAGTAATGCTGAAATAGTGTTTCTGTTCAAATGAAGTGAAATCAAGCCCAAATCTGCTCAAAAGCTTTTCTCTCTATTAGAGAAAGCTGTTTCATTCAGTATTCAGTGCAAATCTTGCCAAACTGAAACATGCTTATGTCTTATGAAATAAAATGTTTTCTGCAATGCTGTAAGACAGTTTTTAATGTGTTAGAAGTTATATACACAAAAACTAATGTTAGGACTGCAATGATCAAGATTGTCAGTTTACAGCTTTCTGAGTCCAGTAATGTTGAAATAGTGTTTCTGTTCAAATGAAGTGAAATCAAGTCCAAATCTGCTCAAAAGCTTTTCTCTCTATTAGAGAATGCTGTTTCATTCAATATTCAGTGCAAATCTTGCCAAACTGAAACAAGCGTATGCCTTATGAAGTACAATGTTTTCTGCAATGCTGTAAGACAGTTTTTAATGTGTTAGAAGTTATATGCACAAAAACTAATGTTAGGACTGCAATGATCAAGATTGTCAGTTTACAGCTTTCTGAGTCCAGTAATGTTGAAATAGTGTTTCTGTTCAAATGAAGTGAAATCAAGCCCAAATCTGCTCAAAAGCTTTTCTCTCTATTAGATAAAGCTGTTTCATTCAGTATTCAGTGCAAATCTTGCCAAACTGAAACAAGCTTATGTCTTATGAAGTACAATGTTTTCTGCAATGCTGTAAGACAGTTTTTAATGTGTTAGAAGTTATATGCACAAAAACTTATGTTAGGACTTCAATGATCAAGATTGTCAGTTTACAGCTTTCTGAGTCCAGTAATGCTGAAATAGTGTTTCTGTTGAAATGAAGTGAAATCAAGCCCAAATCTGCTCAAAAGCTTTTCTCTCTATTAGAGAAAGCTGTTTCATTCAATATTCAGTGCAAATCTTGCCAAACTGAAACAAGCGTATGCCTTATGAAGTACAATGTTTTCTGCAATGCTGTAAGACAGTTTTTAATGTGTTAGAAGTTATATGCTCAAAAACTAATGTTAGGACTTCAATGATCAAGATTGTCAGTTTACAGCTTTCTGAGTCCAGTAATGTTGAAATAGTGCCTCTGTTCAAATGAAGTGAAATCAAGCCCAATTATGCTCAAAAGCTTTTCTCTCTATTAGAGAAAGCTGTTTCATTCAGTATTCAGTGCAAATCTTGCCAAACTGAAACATGCTTATGTCTTATGAAATAAAATGTTTTCTGCAATGCTGTAAGACAGTTTTTAATGTGTTAGAAGTTATATGCTCAAAAACTAATGTTAGGACTTCAATGATCAAGATTGTCAGTTTACAGCTTTCTGAGTCCAGTAATGTTGAAATAGTGCCTCTGTTCAAATGAAGTGAAATCAAGCCCAAATCTGCTCAAAAGCTTTTCTCTCTATTAGAGAAAGCTGTTTCATTCAGTATTCAGTGCAAATCTTGCCAAACTGAAAGATGTTTATGCCTTATGAAATACAATGTTTTCTGCAATGCTGTAAGACAGTTTTTAATGTGTTAGAAGTTATATGCTCAAAAACTAATGTTTGGACTTCAATGATCAAGATTGTCAGTTTACAGCTTTCTGAGTCCAGTAATGTTGAAATAGTGCCTCTGTTCAAATGAAGTGAAATCAAGCCCAAATCTGCTCAAAAGCTTTTCTCTCTATTAGAGAAAGCTGTTTCATTCAGTATTCAGTGCAAATCTTGCCAAACTGAAAAAGGTTTATGCCTTATGAAATACAATGTTTTCTGCAATGCTGTAAGACAGTTTTTAATGTGTTAGAAGTTATTTGCACAAAAATTTATGTTAGGACTTCAATGATCAAGATTGTCAGTTTACAGCTTTCTGAGTCCAGTAATGTTGAAATAGTGCCTCTGTTCAAATGAAGTGAAATCAAGCCCAAATCTGCTCAAAAGCTTTTCTCTCTATTAGAGTAAGCTGTTTCATTCAGTATTCAGTGCAAATCTTGCCAAACTGAAAGATGTTTATGCCTTATGAAATACAATGTTTTCTGCAATGCTGTAAGACAGTTTTTAATGTGTTAGAAGTTATATGCTCAAAAACTAATGTTTGGACTTCAATGATCAAGATTGTCAGTTTACAGCTTTCTGAGTCCAGTAATGTTGAAATAGTGCCTCTGTTCAAATGAAGTGAAATCAAGCCCAAATCTGCTCAAAAGCTTTTCTCTCTATTAGAGAAAGCTGTTTCATTCAGTATTCAGTGCAAATCTTGCCAAACTGAAAAAGGTTTATGCCTTATGAAATACAATGTTTTCTGCAATGCTGTAAGACAGTTTTTAATGTGTTAGAAGTTATTTGCACAAAAACTTATGTTAGGACTTCAATGATCAAGATTGTCAGTTTACAGCTTTCTGAGTACAGTAATGTTGAAATAGTGCCTCTTTTCAAATGAAGTGAAATCAAGCCCAAATCTGCTCAAAAGCTTTTCTCTCTATTAGAGTAAGCTGTTTCATTCAGTATTCAGTGCAAATCTTGCCAAACTGAAAGATGTTTATGCCTTATGAAATACAATGTTTTCTGCAATGCTGTAAGACAGTTTTTAATGTGTTAGAAGTTATATGCTCAAAAACTAATGTTTGGACTTCAATGATCAAGATTGTCAGTTTACAGCTTTCTGAGTCCAGTAATGTTGAAATAGTGCCTCTGTTCAAATGAAGTGAAATCAAACCCAAATCTGCTCAAGAGCTTGTCTCTCTATTAGAGAAAGCTGTTTCATTCAATATTCAGTGCAAATCTTGCCAAACTGAAACATGCTTATGTCTTATGAAATAAAATGTTTTCTGCAATGCTGTAAGACAGTTTTTAATGTGTTAGAAGTTATATGCTCAAAAACTAATGTTAGGAATTCAATGATCAAGATTGTCAGTTTACAGCTTTCTGAGTCCAGTAATGTTGAAATAGTGCCTCTGTTCAAATGAAGTGAAATCAAACCCAAATCTGCTCAAGAGCTTGTCTCTCTATTAGAGAAAGCTGTTTCATTCAATATTCAGTGCAAATCTTGCCAAACTGAAACATGCTTATGTCTTATGAAATAAAATGTTTTCTGCAATGCTGTAAGACAGTTTTTAATGTGTTAGAAGTTATATGCTCAAAAACTAATGTTTGGACTTCAATGATCAAGATTGTCAGTTTACAGCTTTCTGAGTCCAGTAATGTTGAAATAGTGCCTCTGTTCAAATGAAGTGAAATCAAGCCCAAATCTGCTCAAAAGCTTTTCTCTCTATTAGAGAAAGCTGTTTCATTCAGTATTCAGTGCAAATCTTGCCAAACTGAAAAAGGTTTATGCCTTATGAAATACAATGTTTTCTGCAATGCTGTAAGACAGTTTTTAATGTGTTAGAAGTTATTTGCACAAAAACTTATGTTAGGACTTCAATGATCAAGATTGTCAGTTTACAGCTTTCTGATTCCAGTAATGTTGAAATAGTGCCTCTGTTCAAATGAAGTGAAATCAAGCCCAAATCTGCTCAAGAGCTTGTCTCTCTATTAGAGAAAGCTGTTTCATTCAATATTCAGTGCAAATCTTGCCAAACTGAAACATGCTTATGTCTTATGAAATAAAATGTTTTCTGCAATGCTGTAAGACAGTTTTTAATGTGTTAGAAGTTATATGCTCAAAAACTAATGTTAGGACTTCAATGATCAAGATTGTCAGTTTACAGCTTTCTGAGTCCAGTAATGTTGAAATAGTGCCTCTGTTCAAATGAAGTGAAATCAAGCCCAAATCTGCTCAAAAGCTTTTCTCTCTATTAGAGAAAGCTGTTTCATTCAGTATTCAGTGCAAATCTTGCCAAACTGAAAGATGTTTATGCCTTATGAAATACAATGTTTTCTGCAATGCTGTAAGACAGTTTTTAATGTGTTAGAAGTTATTTGCACAAAAACTTATGTTAGGACTTCAATGATCAAGATTGTCAGTTTACAGCTTTCTGAGTCCAGTAATGTTGAAATAGTGCCTCTGTTCAAATGAAGTGAAATCAAGCCCAAATCTGCTCAAAAGCTTTTCTCTCTATTAGAGAAAGCTCTTTCATTCAGTATTCAGTGCAAATCTTGCCAAACTGAAAGATGTTTATGCCTTATGAAATACAATGTTTTCTGCAATGCTGTAAGACAGTTTTTAATGTGTTAGAAGTTATATGCTCAAAAACTAATGTTTGGACTTCAATGATCAAGATTGTCAGTTTACAGCTTTCTGAGTCCAGTAATGTTGAAATAGTGCCTCTGTTCAAATGAAGTGAAATCAAGCCCAAATCTGCTCAAAAGCTTTTCTCTCTATTACAGAAAGCTGTTTCATTCAGTATTCAGTGCAAATCTTGCCAAACTGAAAGAGGTTTATGCCTTATGAAATACAATGTTTTCTGCAATGCTGTAAGACAGTTTTTAATGTGTTAGAAGTTACTTGCACAAAAACTTATGTTAGGACTTCAATGATCAAGATTGTCAGTTTACAGCTTTCTGAGTCCAGTAATGTTGAAATAGTGCCTCTGTTCAAATGAAGTGAAATCAAACCCAAATCTGCTCAAGAGCTTGTCTCTCTATTAGAGAAAGCTGTTTCATTCAATATTCAGTGCAAATCTTGCCAAACTGAAACATGCTTATGTCTTATGAAATAAAATGTTTTCTGTAATGCTGTAAGACAGTTTTTAATGTGTTAGAAGTTATATGCTCAAAAACTAATGTTAGGACTTCAATGATCAAGATTGTCAGTTTACAGCTTTCTGAGTCCAGTAATGTTGAAATAGTGCCTCTGTTCAAATGAAGTGAAATCAAGCCCAAATCTGCTCAAAAGCTTTTCTCTCTATTAGAGAAAGCTGTTTCATTCAGTATTCAGTGCAAATCTTGCCAAACTGAAACATGCTTATGCCTTATGAAATACAATGTTTTCTGCAATGCTGTAAGACAGTTTTTAATGTGTTAGAAGTTATTTGCACAAAAACTTATGTTAGGACTTCAATGACCAAGACTGTCAGTTTACAGCTTTCTGAGTCCAGTAATGTTGAAATAGTGCCTCTGTTCAAATGAAGTGAAATCAAGCCCAAATCTGCTCAAGAGCTTGTCTCTCTATTAGAGAAAGCTGTTTCATTCAATATTCAGTGCAAATCTTGCCAAACTGAAACATGCTTATGTCTTATGAAATAAAATGTTTTCTGCAATGCTGTAAGACAGTTTTTAATGTGTTAGAAGTTATATGCTCAAAAACTAATGTTAGGACTTCAATGATCAAGATTGTCAGTTTACAGCTTTCTGAGTCCAGTAATGTTGAAATAGTGCCTCTGTTCAAATGAAGTGAAATCAAGCCCAAATCTGCTCAAAAGCTTTTCTCTCTATTAGAGAAAGCTGTTTCATTCAGTATTCAGTGCAAATCTTGCCAAACTGAAAGATGTTTATGCCTTATGAAATACAATGTTTTCTGCAATGCTGTAAGACAGTTTTTAATGTGTTAGAAGTTATATGCTCAAAAACTAATGTTTGGACTTCAATGATCAAGATTGTCAGTTTACAGCTTTCTGAGTCCAGTAATGTTGAAATAGTGCCTCTGTTCAAATGAAGTGAAATCAAGCCCAAATCTGCTCAAAAGCTTTTCTCTCTATTAGAGAAAGCTGTTTCATTCAGTATTCAGTGCAAATCTTGCCAAACTGAAAAAGGTTTATGCTTTATGAAATACAATGTTTTCTGCAATGCTGTAAGACAGTTTTTAATGTGTTAGAAGTTATTTGCACAAAAACTTATGTTAGGACTTCAATGATCAAGATTGTCAGTTTACAGCTTTCTGAGTCCAGTAATGTTGAAATAGTGCCTCTGTTCAAATGAAGTGAAATCAAGCCCAAATCTGCTCAAGAGCTTGTCTCTCTATTAGAGAAAGCTGTTTCATTCAATATTCAGTGCAAACCTTGCCAAACTGAAAGATGTTTATGCCTTATGAAATACAATGTTTTCTGCAATGCTGTAAGACAGTTTTTAATGTGTTAGAAGTTATATGCTCAAAAACTAATGTTTGGACTTCAATGATCAAGATTGTCAGTTTACAGCTTTCTGAGTCCAGTAATGTTGAAATAGTGCCTCTGTTCAAATGAAGTGAAATCAAGCCCAAATCTGCTCAAAAGCTTTTCTCTCTATTAGAGAAAGCTGTTTCATTCAGTATTCAGTGCAAATCTTGCCAAACTGAAAAAGGTTTATGCTTTATGAAATACAATGTTTTCTGCAATGCTGTAAGACAGTTTTTAATGTGTTAGAAGTTATTTGCACAAAAACTTATGTTAGGACTTCAATGATCAAGATTGTCAGTTTACAGCTTTCTGAGTCCAGTAATGTTGAAATAGTGCCTCTGTTCAAATGAAGTGAAATCAAGCCCAAATCTGCTCAAGAGCTTGTCTCTCTATTAGAGAAAGCTGTTTCATTCAATATTCAGTGCAAATCTTGCCAAACTGAAACATGCTTATGTCTTATGAAATAAAATGTTTTCTGCAATGCTGTAAGACAGTTTTTAATGTGTTAGAAGTTATATGCTCAAAAACTAATGTTAGGACTTCAATGATCAAGATTGTCAGTTTACAGCTTTCTGAGTCCAGTAATGTTGAAATAGTGCCTTTGTTCAAATGAAGTGAAATCAAGCCCAAATCTGCTCAAAAGCTTTTCTCTCTATTAGAGAAAGCTGTTTCATTCAGTATTCAGTGCAAATCTTGCCAAACTGAAAGATGTTTATGCCTTATGAAATACAATGTATTCTGCAATGCTGTAAGACAGTCTTTAATGTGTTAGAAGTTATTTGCACAAAAACTTATGTTAGGACTTCAATGATCAAGATTGTCAGTTTACAGCTTTCTGAGTCCAGTAATGTTGAAATAGTGCCTCTGTTCAAATGAAGTGAAATCAAGCCCAAATCTGCTCAAAAGCTTTTCTCTCTATTAGAGAAAGCTGTTTCATTCAGTATTCAGTGCAAATCTTGCCAAACTGAAAGATGTTTATGCCTTATGAAATACAATGTTTTCTGCAATGCTGTAAGACAGTTTTTAATGTGTTAGAAGTTACTTGCACAAAAACTTATGTTAGGACTTCAATGATCAAGATTGTCAGTTTACAGCTTTCTGAGTCCAGTAATGTTGAAATAGTGCCTCTGTTCAAATGAAGTGAAATCAAACCCAAATCTGCTCAAGAGCTTGTCTCTCTATTAGAGAAAGCTGTTTCATTCAGTATTCAGTGCAAATCTTGCCAAACTGAAACATGCTTATGTCTTATGAAATAAAATGTTTTCTGCAATGCTGTAAGACAGTTTTTAATGTGTTAGAAGTTATATGCTCAAAAACTAATGTTAGGACTTCAATGATCAAGATTGTCAGTTTACAGCTTTCTGAGTCCAGTAATGTTGAAATAGTGCCTCTGTTCAAATGAAGTGAAATCAAACCCAAATCTGCTCAAAAGCTTTTCTCTCTATTAGAGAAAGCTGTTTCATTCAGTATTCAGTGCAAATCTTGCCAAACTGAAAGATGTTTATGCCTTATGAAATACAATGTTTTCTGCAATGCTGTAAGACAGTTTTTAATGTGTTAGAAGTTATTTGCACAAAAACTTATGTTAGGACTTCAATGATCAAGATTGTCAGTTTACAGCTTTCTGAGTCCAGTAATGTTGAAATAGTGCCTCTGTTCAAATGAAGTGAAATCAAGCCCAAATCTGCTCAAAAGCTTTTCTCTCTATTAGAGAAAGCTGTTTCATTCAGTATTCAGTGCAAATCTTGCCAAACTGAAAGATGTTTATGCCTTATGAAATACAATGTTTTCTGCAATGCTGTAAGACAGTTTTTAATGTGTTAGAAGTTATTTGCACAAAAACTTATGTTAGGACTTCAATGATCAAGATTGTCAGTTTACAGCTTTCTGAGTCCAGTAATGTTGAAATAGTGCCTCTGTTCAAATGAAGTGAAATCAAGCCCAAATCTGCTCAAAAGCTTTTCTCTCTATTAGAGAAAGCTGTTTCATTCAGTATTCAGTGCAAATCTTGCCAAACTGAAAGATGTTTATGCCTTATGAAATACAATGTTTTCTGCAATGCTGTAAGACAGTTTTTAATGTGTTAGAAGTTATATGCTCAAAAACTAATGTTTGGACTTCAATGATCAAGATTGTCAGTTTACAGCTTTCTGAGTCCAGTAATGTTGAAATAGTGCCTCTGTTCAAATGAAGTGAAATCAAGCCCAAATCTGCTCAAAAGCTTTTCTCTCTATTAGAGAAAGCTGTTTCATTCAGTATTCAGTGCAAATCTTGCCAAACTGAAAGAGGTTTATGCCTTATGAAATACAATGTTTTCTGCAATGCTGTAAGACAGTTTTTAATGTGTTAGAAGTTACTTGCACAAAAACTTATGTTAGGACTTCAATGATCAAGATTGTCAGTTTACAGCTTTCTGAGTCCAGTAATGTTGAAATAGTGCCTCTGTTCAAATGAAGTGAAATCAAACCCAAATCTGCTCAAGAGCTTGTCTCTCTATTAGAGAAAACTGTTTCATTCAATATTCAGTGCAAATCTTGCCAAACTGATAGATGCTTATGCCTTATGAAATACAATGTTTTCTGCAATGCTGTAAGACAGTTTTTAATGTGTTAGAAGTTATATACACAAAAACTAATGTTAGGACTTCAATGATCAAGATTCTCAGTTTACAGCTTTCTGAGTCCAGTAATGTTGAAATAGTGCCTCTGTTCAAATGAAGTGAAATCAAGCCCAAATCTGCTCAAAAGCTTTTCTCTCTATTAGAGAAAGCTGATTCTTTCAATATTCAGTGCAAATCTTGCCAAACTGAAAGATGTTTATGCCTCATGAAATACAATGTTTTCTGCAATGCTGTAAGACAGTTTTTAATGTGTTAGAAGTTATATGCATAAAAACTAATGTTAGGACTTCAATGATCAAGATTGTCAGTTTACAGCTTTCTGAGTCCAGTAATGTTGAAATAGTGCCTCTGTTCAAATGAAGTGAAATCAAGCCCAAATCTGCTCAAAAGCTTTTCTCTCTATTAGAGAAAGCTGTTTCATTCAGTATTCAGTGCAAATCTTGCCAAACTGAAAGATGTTTATGCCTTATGAAATACAATGTTTTCTGCAATGCTGTAAGACAGTTTTTAATGTGTTAGAAGTAATAAGCACAAAAACTTATGTTAGGACTTCAATGATCAAGATTGTCAGTTTACAACCTTCTGAGTCCAGTAATGTTGAAATAGTGCCTCTGTTCAAATGAAGTGAAATCAAGCCCAAATCTGCTCAAAAGCTTGTCTCTCTATTAGAGAAAGCTGTTTCATTCAGTATTCAGTGCAAATCTTGCCAAACTGATAGATGCTTATGCCTTATGAAATACAATGTTTTCTGCAATGCTGTAAGACAGTTTTTAATGTGTTAGAAGTTATATACACAAAAACTAATGTTAGGACTTCAATGATAAAAATTGTCAGTTTACAGCTTTCTGAGTCCAGTAATGTTGAAATAGTGCCTCTGTTCAAATGAAGTGAAATCAAGCCCAAATCTGCTCAAAAGCTTTTCTCTCTATTAGAGAAAGCTGTTTCATTCAGTATTTAGTGCAAATCTTGCCAAACTGAAAGATGTTTATGCCTTATGAAATACAATGTTTTCTGCAATGCTGTAAGACAGTTTTTAATGTGTTAGAAGTTATATGCACAAAAACTTATGTTAGGACTTCAATGATCAAGATTGTCAGTTTACAGCTTTCTGAGTCCAGTAATGTTGAAATAGTGCATCTGTTCAAATGAAGTGAAATCTAGCCCAAATCTGCTCAAAAGCTTGTCTCTCTAATAGAGAAAGCTGTTTCATTCAGTATTCAGTGCAAATCTTGCCAAACTGAAAGATGTTTATGCCTTATGAAATACAATGTTTTCTGCAATGCTGTAAGACAGTTTTTAATGTGTTAGAAGTTATTTGCACAAAAACTTATGTTAGGACTTCAATGATCAAGATTGTCAGTTTACAGCTTTCTGAGTCCAGTAATGTTGAAATAGTGCCTCTGTTCAAATGAAGTGAAATCAAACCCAAATCTGCTCAAGAGCTTGTCTCTCTATTAGAGAAAGCTGTTTCATTCAATATTCAGTGCAAATCTTGCCAAACTGAAACATGCTTATGTCTTATGAAATAAAATGTTTTCTGCAATGCTGTAAGACAGTTTTTAATGTGTTAGAAGTTATATGCTCAAAAACTAATGTTAGGACTTCAATGATCAAGATTGTCAGTTTACAGCTTTCTGAGTCCAGTAATGTTGAAATAGTGCCTCTGTTCAAATGAAGTGAAATCAAACCCAAATCTGCTCAAGAGCTTGTTTCTCTATTAGAGAAAGCTGTTTCATTCAATATTCAGTGCAAATCTTGCCAAACTGAAACATGCTTATGTCTTATGAAATAAAATGTTTTCTGCAATGCTGTAAGACAGTTTTTAATGTGTTAGAAGTTATATGCTCAAAAACTAATGTTTGGACTTCAATGATCAAGATTGTCAGTTTACAGCTTTCTGAGTCCAGTAATGTTGAAATAGTGCCTCTGTTCAAATGAAGTGAAATCAAGCCCAAATCTGCTCAAAAGCTTTTCTCTCTATTAGAGAAAGCTGTTTCATTCAGTATTCAGTGCAAATCTTGCCAAACTGAAAAAGGTTTATGCCTTATGAAATACAATGTTTTCTGCAATGCTGTAAGACAGTTTTTAATGTGTTAGAAGTTATTTGCACAAAAACTTATGTTAGGACTTCAATGATCAAGATTGTCAGTTTACAGCTTTCTGAGTCCAGTAATGTTGAAATAGTGCCTCTGTTCAAATGAAGTGAAATCAAGCCCAAATCTGCTCAAGAGCTTGTCTCTCTATTAGAGAAAGCTGTTTCATTCAATATTCAGTGCAAATCTTGCCAAACTGAAACATGCTTATGTCTTATGAAATAAAATGTTTTCTGCAATGCTGTAAGACAGTTTTTAATGTGTTAGAAGTTATATGCTCAAAAACTAATGTTAGGACTTCAATGATCAAGATTGTCAGTTTACAGCTTTCTGAGTCCAGTAATGTTGAAATAGTGCCTCTGTTCAAATGAAGTGAAATCAAGCCCAAATCTGCTCAAAAGCTTTTCTCTCTATTAGAGAAAGCTGTTTCATTCAGTATTCAGTGCAAATCTTGCCAAACTGAAAGATGTTTATGCCTTATGAAATACAATGTTTTCTGCAATGCTGTAAGACAGTTTTTAATGTGTTAGAAGTTATTTGCACAAAAACTTATGTTAGGACTTCAATGATCAAGATTGTCAGTTTACAGCTTTCTGAGTCCAGTAATGTTGAAATAGTGCCTCTGTTCAAATGAAGTGAAATCAAGCCCAAATCTGCTCAAAAGCTTTTCTCTCTATTAGAGAAAGCTGTTTCATTCAGTATTCAGTGCAAATCTTGCCAAACTGAAAGATGTTTATGCCTTATGAAATACAATGTTTTCTGCAATGCTGTAAGACAGTTTTTAATGTGTTAGAAGTTATATGCTCAAAAACTAATGTTTGGACTTCAATGATCAAGATTGTCAGTTTACAGCTTTCTGAGTCCAGTAATGTTGAAATAGTGCCTCTGTTCAAATGAAGTGAAATCAAGCCCAAATCTGCTCAAAAGCTTTTCTCTCTATTAGAGAAAGCTGTTTCATTCAGTATTCAGTGCAAATCTTGCCAAACTGAAAGAGGTTTATGCCTTATGAAATACAATGTTTTCTGCAATGCTATAAGACAGTTTTTAATGTGTTAGAAGTTATTTGCACAAAAACTTATGTTAGGAGTTCAATGATCAAGATTGTCAGTTTACAGCTTTCTGAGTCCAGTAATGTTGAAATAGTGCCTCTGTTCAAATGAAGTGAAATCAAACCCAAATCTGCTCAAGAGCTTGTCTCTCTATTAGAGAAAACTGTTTCATTCAATATTCAGTGCAAATCTTGCCAAACTGATAGATGCTTATGCCTTATGAAATACAATGTTTTCTGCAATGCTGTAAGACAGTTTTTAATGTGTTAGAAGTTATATACACAAAAACTAATGTTAGGACTTCAATGATCAAGATTGTCAGTTTACAGCTTTCTGAGTCCAGTAATGTTGAAATAGTGCCTCTGTTCAAATGAAGTGAAATCAAGCCCAAATCTGCTCAAAAGCTTTTCTCTCTATTAGAGAAAGCTGTTTCTTTCAATATTCAGTGCAAATCTTGCCAAACTGAAAGATGTTTATGCCTCATGAAATACAATGTTTTCTGCAATGCTGTAAGACAGTTTTTAATGTGTTAGAAGTTATATGCATAAAAACTAATGTTAGGACTTCAATGATCAAGATTGTCAGTTTACAGCTTTCTGAGTCCAGTAATGTTGAAATAGTGCCTCTGTTCAAATGAAGTGAAATCAAGCCCAAATCTGCTCAAAAGCTTTTCTCTCTATTAGAGAAAGCTGTTTCATTCAGTATTCAGTGCAAATCTTGCCAAACTGAAAGATGTTTATGCCTTATGAAATACAATGTTTTCTGCAATGCTGTAAGACAGTTTTTAATGTGTTAGAAGTAATAAGCACAAAAACTTATGTTAGGACTTCAATGATCAAGATTGTCAGTTTACAACCTTCTGAGTCCAGTAATGTTGAAATAGTGCCTCTGTTCAAATGAAGTGAAATCAAGCCCAAATCTGCTCAAAAGCTTGTCTCTCTATTAGAGAAAGCTGTTTCATTCAGTATTCAGTGCAAATCTTGCCAAACTGATAGATGCTTATGCCTTATGAAATACAATGTTTTCTGCAATGCTGTAAGACAGTTTTTAATGTGTTAGAAGTTATATACACAAAAACTAATGTTAGGACTTCAATGATCAAGATTGTCAGTTTACAGCTTTCTGAGTCCAGTAATGTTGAAATAGTGTTTCTGTTCAAATGAAGTGAAATCAAGCCCAAATCTGCTCAAAAGCTTTTCTCTCTATTAGAGAAAGCTGTTTCATTCAGTATTTAGTGCAAATCTTGCCAAACTGAAAGATGTTTATGCCTTATGAAATACAATGTTTTCTGCAATGCTGTAAGACAGTTTTTAATGTGTTAGAAGTTATATGCACAAAAACTTATGTTAGGACTTCAATGATCAAGATTGTCAGTTTACAGCTTTCTGAGTCCAGTAATGTTGAAATAGTGCATCTGTTCAAATGAAGTGAAATCTAGCCCAAATCTGCTCAAAAGCTTGTCTCTCTAATAGAGAAAGCTGTTTCATTCAGTATTCAGTGCAAATCTTGCCAAACTGAAAGATGCTTATGCCATATGAAATACAATGTTTTCTGCAATGCTGTAAGACAGTTTTTAATGTGTTAGAAGTTATATGCACAAAAACTTATGTTAGGACATCAATGATCAAGATTGTCAGTTTACAGCTTTCTGAGTCCAGTAATGTTGAAATAGTGCATCTGTTCAAATGAAGTGAAATCAAGCCCAAATCTGCTCAAAAGCTTTTCTCTCTAGTAGAGATAGCTGTTTCATTCAGTATTCAGTGCAAATCTTGCCAAACTGAAAGATGCTTATGCCTTATAAAATACAATGTTTTCTGCAATGCTGTAAGACAGTTTTTAATGTGTTAGAAGTTATATGCACAAAAACTTATGTTAGGACTTGAATGATCAAGATTGTCAGTTTACAGCTTTCTGAGTCCAGTAATGTTGAAATAGTGCATCTGTTCAAATGAAGTGAAATCAAGCCCAAATCTGCTCAAAAGCTTTTCTCTCTATTAGAGAAAGCTGTTTCATTCAGTATTCAGTGCAAATCTTACCAAACTGAAAGATGTTTATGCCTTATGAAATACAATGTTTTCTGCAATGCTGTAAGACAGTTTTTAATGTGTTAGAAGTTATATGCTCAAAAACTAATGTTTGGACTTCAATGATCAAGATTGTCAGTTTACAGCTTTCTGAGTCCAGTAATGTTGAAATAGTGCCTCTGTTCAAATGAAGTGAAATCAAGCCCAATTCTGCTCAAAAGCTTTTCTCTCTATTAGAGAAAGCTGTTTCATTCAGTTTTCAGTGCAAATCTTGCCAAACTGAAACATGCTTATGTCTTATGAAATAAAATGTTTTCTGCAATGCTGTAAGACAGTTTTTAATGTGTTAGAAGTTATATGCTCAAAAACTAATGTTAGGACTTCAATGATCAAGATTGTCAGTTTACAGCTTTCTGAGTCCAGTAATGTTGAAATAGTGCCTCTGTTCAAATGAAGTGAAATCAAGCCCAAATCTGCTCAAAAGCTTTTCTCTCTATTAGAGAAAGCTGTTTCATTCAGTATTCAGTGCAAATCTTGCCAAACTGAAAGATGTTTATGCCTTATGAAATACAATGTTTTCTGCAATGCTGTAAGACAGTTTTTAATGTGTTAGAAGTTATATGCTCAAAAACTAATGTTTGGACTTCAATGATCAAGATTGTCAGTTTACAGCTTTCTGAGTCCAGTAATGTTGAAATAGTGCCTCTGTTCAAATGAAGTGAAATCAAGCCCAAATCTGCTCAAAAGCTTTTCTCTCTATTAGAGAAAGCTGTTTCATTCAGTATTCAGTGCAAATCTTGCCAAACTGAAAAAGGTTTATGCCTTATGAAATACAATGTTTTCTGCAATGCTGTAAGACAGTTTTTAATGTGTTAGAAGTTATTTGCACAAAAACTTATGTTAGGACTTCAATGATCAAGATTGTCAGTTTACAGCTTTCTGAGTCCAGTAATGTTGAAATAGTGCCTCTGTTCAAATGAAGTGAAATCAAGCCCAAATCTGCTCAAAAGCTTTTCTCTCTATTAGAGTAAGCTGTTTCATTCAGTATTCAGTGCAAATCTTGCCAAACTGAAAGATGTTTATGCCTTATGAAATACAATGTTTTCTGCAATGCTGTAAGACAGTTTTTAATGTGTTAGAAGTTATATGCTCAAAAACGTACTCGGTTACGAACGTAACCTCGGTTCCCTGAGATACGGAACGAGTACTGCGTATGGGGAAAAGCTCCTTTTTTCCTCGATACTGAAGCCTTTTTTCAATAACGCAGTGCAACTGCACTGCCATTGGTTTAATCTGTAAACTTTTTTAAACCAATGACAGCGCTGCGTAGCTGCGCGAGCCTGTGGCGATGCAGCGCGCCATAGCCCGCCAGAATGGGCGGGGCGAATGGCTATATAAGCAGGCAATCGCCAGAGGAAATCAGGTCATACGACTGAAGTGACGACACTGAACCCGCAGCCTCGTGGCACGGCATATAACGCAGTACTCGTTCCGTATCTCAGGGAACCGAGGTTACGTTCGTAACCGAGTACGTTCCCTTTCGATACTTCACTCATACTGCGTATGGGGAACGAATTCAACCGCGCCGTGCCACGGTAGGGAACGACAAGACTTAACTTGAACACCCTGGGGTCCAGAGGATAAGTGAGAGGGCCGGAGCCATCGAACCCTTGACGCTACACTGCTGAGAGGGAGCTAGCTCCCTGGAGGTGGTATGATGACAGAGTCTGCTAGAGGCTGTCGTATCAAACCGAAAGAACCCGAGCATGCAAGGTCGGGATATCCAAGTTATAGAACCTGACAAAAGTGGACGGCGAGGACCAGCCGGCCGCCTCACAGATGTCCTTGATAGAGACACCACTAGACCAGGCCCATGAAGAGGCCATCCCTCTAGTAGAGTGGGCTCTAACTCCTATGGGGCACTCAAGGCCCATAGAGGAGTAACATAGAGCGATAGCTTCAACTATCCAACGCGAGAGGCGTTGCTTTGAGACCGAAGACCCTTTGGTGCGGTCACCAAAGCAGACAAAAAGCTGGTCAGATTGCCTGAACGGCTGAGACCGCTCAATGTAAATTCTCAAAGCCCTCACTGGGCAGAGTAAATCCAGCTCTCGCTCACCTGACAACGGAGGCAGAGCTGAGAGGGAAATTACCTGTGCTCTGAATGGCGTCGAGAGCACTTTAGGTACGTAGCCATGCCTGGGTTTTAAAATGACCTTAGAGTCATTGGGCCCAAACTCAAGGCATGCAGGGCTCACCGAGAGGGCCTGCAAATCGCCAACACGCTTGACCGATGCTAGAGCAAGTAGCAGAGCGGTTTTGAGCGTTAGGGGCCGAAGGTCAGCTGACCGCAGCGGTTCAAAGGGAGGTCCTTTGAGTGCTCCAAGGACCGTGTGAAGGTCCCAAGTGGGAACGGTAAGAGGGCGTGGGGGCTTCAACCGCCTAGCACCTCTCAGGAAACGCACAATGAGGCTGTGTCGACCCACTGATTGGCCAGCAATAGGAGCATGAAATGCTGCAATGGCTGCTACGTACACTTTGAGTGTGGAAGGGGTGAGACCCTTTTCTAGACGCTCCTGGAGAAATGACAGTATCGGAGATACATCACACTCAACAGGGTCTTTGTTTTGTGCTAAGCACCAGTCAACAAAGACTGACCATTTTTGGGCATAGAGGCGTCTTGTAGACGGGGCTCTTGCCTGAGCAATGGTGTGTAGTACGTCCCCGGGGAGGCTCAGAGGCTCCCATCGAGGGACCATACATGCAGAGCCCAGAGTTCTGGCTGTGGATGCCAGATTGTCCTGTTCGCCTGAGAGAGGAGGTCCCGCCTCAGGGGGATCGGCCATGGGGCTTTCATGGAAAGCCTGAAAAGCTCCGAGGACCAAACTTGGGTCCTCCAGAGTGGGGCCACTAGGAGGACTCTGTGTCTGTCTTCCCTGACTCGTCTGATGACCTGAGGGATCAGAGCAATCGGGGGAAAAGCATAAAGAAGGAGGCTGGGCCAGTTGTGGGCCAGTGCATCTGTTTCCTTTGAAAAATAAGTTGGGCAATGAGAGTTGCTTTCTGAGGCGAAGAGGTCGACCTCTGCCTTCCCGAAAATCTCCCAGATTTTGAGAACTGTCTGGGGATGGAGCATCCACTCGTCCGAGGGGACATTGCTCCGTGAAAGCATGTCTGCTCCCAGATTCGTCTTGCCAGGTATGTGTGTCGCCTTGAGCGATCGCAACCTGGGTAATGCCCATTCCAAGAGGCGCTTTGCCAGTGCGCAGAGGCGGCTGGACGAAAGGCCGCCTTGGTGATTTATGTAGGACACCACTGTCATGCTGTCCGACTGGACTAGGATGTGGCGCCCTTCCAAGATTGCCTGAAAGGATTGAAGGGCTCGTTCCACTGCCAGCATCTCGAGGCAGTTGATATGAAGATGGCTTTCTTCGTGCGACCACGAGCCGAAGGCTGGTCTGCCCTCGCACAGAGCACCCCAACCCAGGTTGGACGCATCTGTTGAGAGTACCGTCCTTCTGGAAACCGCCTGTAGGGGTACTCCACGACTGAACCAAACAGGGTTCATCCAAGGCTCCAGGGCTGCTAGACAGGCCTGGTTGACCCTGATGCGAAAGCGGCCGTGCCGCCAAGCATGAGGTGGGACCCGGAGTTTCAGCCAGTACTGCAAGGGCCGCATTCGTAGGAGGCCGAGCTGTAAAACTGGGGAGGCGGAAGCCATCAGCCCTAGCATCCTCTGAAAGAACTTCAGAGGGAAACAGGCTTTGTTCTTGACAGAGGCCGCGAGCTGCTGAAGTACAAGAGCGCGCTCTGGTGATATGACCGCCCTCATATTGACGGAGTCGAAAACTGCTCCCAGGAACGTAATACGTTGGCTGGGGAGCAGTGAGCTCTTGGCGAAATTGACCCTGAGTCCTAGGCACTGTAAGTGGCTCAGGAGCACGGATCTGTTGTGGTCTAGCTCGGTTCGTGACTGGGCTAGAATGAGCCAGTCGTCGAGATAGTTCAGAATGCGAATTCCCATCTGTCTCAGAGGGGAGAGCGCCTCGTTCATGCACTTCGTGAAAGTGCGGGGAGCTAGAGACAGCCCAAAGGGAAGGACTGTATATTGGTAAGCCACACCCTCGAACGCGAACCTCAAGAATCGTCTGTGATGGGGGGCTATCTGGATGTGAAAGTAAGCATCTTTCAGGTCCAGCGAGAAGAACCAGTCCTCGGGGCAAATCTGCGTGAGGATCTGCTTCAGTGTCAACATCTTGAACTTCCGTTTCATGAGGGAAAGGTTCAGGTGTCTGAGGTCTAAGATGGGTCTGAGACCACCATCTTTCTTGGGGACAAGGAAATAACGGCTGTAGAACCCCGACCCGCTGTCTGAGGGAGGAACTATCTCTATGGCTCCCTTCCTTAACAGCGTCATCACTTCGGTGCGGAGGACCTGAGCATCGTCCGGCTCTACCGAGGTGGGAATCACTCCGCGAAAACGCGGGGGTCGTCGGGCGAACTGCAGTGAGTATCCGTGTTTTATTATCCCCAACACCCACTTGGACACTCCGGGGATGGCCTGCCAGGCCTCGGCCCGCGTGACAAGGGGCTGGATAGTGTCGGATGGCAGACCGCTGATCAGGGGCCTGAACACCGACGAGTGTGGAAGAGGAAAAGTGCTCTCTTTTTGAAAATGTGAAATATTTATTGTGTTCGCCATAACAACGGCGCTTTGCGTGGACGCAACAACAGTGGGCCCAGGTCGCACAGCAGACAGGCGAGAGAGCTTCTGGGGTGGTCCGGCCGCAGCGGGACTTTGCCCCTTCCTCTTTCTTCCCCAACGATCAGGAGGATTTAGAGGGCGTCGGGTCCAGCACAATCCTTTGCCGGGGCCCTGACGTCTAGGCGGTTTAGCGCGCCTAGTGGGGCGAGCTGGGTGCTGCTCCTTAGGGGGTGCCGCCTGGGGGGTAGAAGGGGCAGGTTTGCTCTGGTGCTGAGTCGGCGCAGTCCTGGGGCGACTCGGGGCAGAGGTGGAGCGCTTGGGCAGGAAGTGTCGCATGGCTTGGGACGACTTCTGTGCTGCAGTGAAGCGTTCTGTAAACCCTTCTACCGCTGGTCCGAAGAGGCCGCATGGAGAGACTGGGGCATCGAGAAAGGCCACTTTGTCGCTCTCCTTAATCTCTGTTAGGTTGAGCCAGAGGTGGCGCTCCAGCACAACCAGGTTGGCCATGGATCGTCCGATGGCCTGGGCCGTGGCTTTCGTGGCGCGCAGAGCCAAATCAGTGGCGCTGCGGAGGTCACGGAAAGCAGGTTCACTAGAGCTAGACTCATCCAGGGAACGGAGAAGCTTTGCCTGGAACACCTGCAATATGGCCATGGTGTGCAGAGATGAAGCGGCTTGGCCCGCAGAAGTGTAGGCCCTGCCAGCCATGGCAGAGGTCGTCCTGCAGGGCTTGGAAGGAAGGGCTCTCTTATTTTTCCACCCCACAGCCGCGGGGGGACAGAGGTGAGCAGCCACGGCCTCATCCAGGGGCGGCAATTGCTCATAGCCCTTCTCCTGAGAGCCATCTACTGAGCTGAGAGCTGCAGAGGAAGTGCGTAGGCGGGCCGAGTAGGGGGCGCGCCACGACTTTGTCAGCTCGTCATGAACCTCAGGGAAGAATGGGGCAGGTCGCTGGCGGGGGGCCTGGCGGTGTCCTGGCAGGTACCACTCGTCCAGCCTGCTGCGTGTCGGCTCTTCAGGGGGGGCCCACTCCAAATGGAGTTCCTCAACAGCCTTGGAGAGGATGCGGAGAAGCTCGGCATCCATCCCAGCTCTGGCGTCGATGGGCTCCAGTGACGGCAGGTGGGCGGGGTCAGAATCGCCGGCCCAGTCCTCCGTTTCAGAAGCCGCGAGTGACATGGAGTCGTCAAGCGGCTCGTCCTCCGATCCGCCAAAAGAGACGAGGTCGCTCGCTTCAGCCGAGGGACGCTGCTCTGGGCGTGAGAAGAGGACAGGGGACGGCTCTCTCATTGGAGAGGGTGAGGCACGCGGGCGCTGAGCCGGCGTGAGCTCACCCAAATCCGGGCGCTGGGCCCCTCTTCCCCGCTGTCTTTTCCTGGCCGGCTCGCGGGAGGAAAAAGACGGGAGGGCGCGAGGGGCGGGATTACTTTCATTAAAGAAAGCAATCCGCGAGCGCAGAGAGGCGAGACTCATGCTTTCACAAAAGCAGCATGAAGTCTCAGTGAGTGCAGCCTCAGCATGGGGTTTACCCAGGCAGAAAACACACTCACCATGGCCGTCGTCCTCATGCAGAGGGGCTCTGCATGTGCCACAGCTGTGGCGCGGCATGGCCGTCGCCGTTAAAACGGCGTTAGAAACGCTCTTTTAGAGCGGTGAAAACCGCTGGAAAAAGCTCTTTTAGGATCGCCGGATGGCGGCAGGAGATCGCTGAGAAGCGGCCGGAAGCGGGAAGCGGGCGGCCCGAGATCGGCGCTGAGAGCGGCTGTCTGCGAGTACGCCGGCGCTGCAGGTGGTCGGCGGTCTCAGCTGGTCCGCTGCGGTGCCTCTTCGACGGCGAGAGCTCGTTCCAGGCGAAGGCGTTCAGCAGAGATCCAACGAAGTGAAGTCGTCGCTGAAGGAGTAAGATCTGATTTCCTCTGGCGATTGCCTGCTTATATAGCCATTCGCCCCGCCCATTCTGGCGGGCTTTGGCGCGCTGCATCGCCACAGGCTCGCGCAGCTACGCAGCGCTGTCATTGGTTTAAAAAAGTTTACAGATTAAACCAATGGCAGTGCAGTTGCACTGCGTTATTGAAAAAAGGCTTCAGTATCGAGGAAAAAAGGAGCTTTTCCCCATACGCAGTATGAGTGAAGTATCGAAAGGGAACTAATGTTTGGACTTCAATGATCAAGATTGTCAGTTTACAGCTTTCTGAGTCCAGTAATGTTGAAATAGTGCCTCTGTTCAAATGAAGTGAAATCAAGCCCAATTCTGCTCAAAAGCTTTTCTCTCTATTAGAGAAAGCTGTTTCATTCAGTATTCAGTGCAAATCTTGCCAAACTGAAAGATGTTTATGCCTTATGAAATACAATGTTTTCTGCAATGCTGTAAGAGAGTTTTTAATGTGTTAGAAGTTATTTGCACAAAAACTTATGTTAGGACTTCAATGATCAAGATTGTCAGTTTACAGCTTTCTGAGTCCAGTAATGTTGAAATAGTGCCTCTGTTCAAATGAAGTGAAATCAAACCCAAATCTGCTCAAGAGCTTGTCTCTCTATTAGAGAAAGCTGTTTCATTCAATATTCAGTGCAAATCTTGCCAAACTGAAACATGCTTATGTCTTATGAAATAAAATGTTTTCTGCAATGCTGTAAGACAGTTTTTAATGTGTTAGAAGTTATATGCTCAAAAACTAATGTTTGGACTTCAATGATCAAGATTGTCAGTTTACAGCTTTCTGAGTCCAGTAATGTTGAAATAGTGCCTCTGTTCAAATGAAGTGAAATCAAGCCCAAATCTGCTCAAAAGCTTTTCTCTCTATTAGAGAAAGCTGTTTCATTCAGTATTCAGTGCAAATCTTGCCAAACTGAAAGATGTTTATGCCTTATGAAATACAATGTTTTCTGCAATGCTGTAAGACAGTTTTTAATGTGTTAGAAGTTATTTGCACAAAAACTTATGTTAGGACTTCAATGATCAAGATTGTCAGTTTACAGCTTTCTGAGTCCAGTAATGTTGAAATAGTGCCTCTGTTCAAATGAAGTGAAATCAAGCCCAAATCTGCTCAAAAGCTTTTCTCTCTATTAGAGAAAGCTGTTTCATTCAGTATTCAGTGCAAATCTTGCCAAACTGAAAGATGTTTATGCCTTATGAAATACAATGTTTTCTGCAATGCTGTAAGACAGTTTTTAATGTGTTAGAAGTTATATGCTCAAAAACTAATGTTTGGACTTCAATGATCAAGATTGTCAGTTTACAGCTTTCTGAGTCCAGTAATGTTGAAATAGTGCCTCTGTTCAAATGAAGTGAAATCAAGCCCAAATCTGCTCAAAAGCTTTTCTCTCTATTACAGAAAGCTGTTTCATTCAGTATTCAGTGCAAATCTTGCCAAACTGAAAGAGGTTTATGCCTTATGAAATACAATGTTTTCTGCAATGCTGTAAGACAGTTTTTAATGTGTTAGAAGTTACTTGCACAAAAACTTATGTTAGGACTTCAATGATCAAGATTGTCAGTTTACAGCTTTCTGAGTCCAGTAATGTTGAAATAGTGCCTCTGTTCAAATGAAGTGAAATCAAACCCAAATCTGCTCAAGAGCTTGTCTCTCTATTAGAGAAAGCTGTTTCATTCAATATTCAGTGCAAATCTTGCCAAACTGAAACATGCTTATGTCTTATGAAATAAAATGTTTTCTGTAATGCTGTAAGACAGTTTTTAATGTGTTAGAAGTTATATGCTCAAAAACTAATGTTAGGACTTCAATGATCAAGATTGTCAGTTTACAGCTTTCTGAGTCCAGTAATGTTGAAATAGTGCCTCTGTTCAAATGAAGTGAAATCAAGCCCAAATCTGCTCAAAAGCTTTTCTCTCTATTAGAGAAAGCTGTTTCATTCAGTATTCAGTGCAAATCTTGCCAAACTGAAACATGCTTATGCCTTATGAAATACAATGTTTTCTGCAATGCTGTAAGACAGTTTTTAATGTGTTAGAAGTTATTTGCACAAAAACTTATGTTAGGACTTCAATGACCAAGACTGTCAGTTTACAGCTTTCTGAGTCCAGTAATGTTGAAATAGTGCCTCTGTTCAAATGAAGTGAAATCAAGCCCAAATCTGCTCAAGAGCTTGTCTCTCTATTAGAGAAAGCTGTTTCATTCAATATTCAGTGCAAATCTTGCCAAACTGAAACATGCTTATGTCTTATGAAATAAAATGTTTTCTGCAATGCTGTAAGACAGTTTTTAATGTGTTAGAAGTTATATGCTCAAAAACTAATGTTAGGACTTCAATGATCAAGATTGTCAGTTTACAGCTTTCTGAGTCCAGTAATGTTGAAATAGTGCCTCTGTTCAAATGAAGTGAAATCAAGCCCAAATCTGCTCAAAAGCTTTTCTCTCTATTAGAGAAAGCTGTTTCATTCAGTATTCAGTGCAAATCTTGCCAAACTGAAAGATGTTTATGCCTTATGAAATACAATGTTTTCTGCAATGCTGTAAGACAGTTTTTAATGTGTTAGAAGTTATATGCTCAAAAACTAATGTTTGGACTTCAATGATCAAGATTGTCAGTTTACAGCTTTCTGAGTCCAGTAATGTTGAAATAGTGCCTCTGTTCAAATGAAGTGAAATCAAGCCCAAATCTGCTCAAAAGCTTTTCTCTCTATTAGAGAAAGCTGTTTCATTCAGTATTCAGTGCAAATCTTGCCAAACTGAAAAAGGTTTATGCTTTATGAAATACAATGTTTTCTGCAATGCTGTAAGACAGTTTTTAATGTGTTAGAAGTTATTTGCACAAAAACTTATGTTAGGACTTCAATGATCAAGATTGTCAGTTTACAGCTTTCTGAGTCCAGTAATGTTGAAATAGTGCCTCTGTTCAAATGAAGTGAAATCAAGCCCAAATCTGCTCAAGAGCTTGTCTCTCTATTAGAGAAAGCTGTTTCATTCAATATTCAGTGCAAACCTTGCCAAACTGAAAGATGTTTATGCCTTATGAAATACAATGTTTTCTGCAATGCTGTAAGACAGTTTTTAATGTGTTAGAAGTTATATGCTCAAAAACTAATGTTTGGACTTCAATGATCAAGATTGTCAGTTTACAGCTTTCTGAGTCCAGTAATGTTGAAATAGTGCCTCTGTTCAAATGAAGTGAAATCAAGCCCAAATCTGCTCAAAAGCTTTTCTCTCTATTAGAGAAAGCTGTTTCATTCAGTATTCAGTGCAAATCTTGCCAAACTGAAAAAGGTTTATGCTTTATGAAATACAATGTTTTCTGCAATGCTGTAAGACAGTTTTTAATGTGTTAGAAGTTATTTGCACAAAAACTTATGTTAGGACTTCAATGATCAAGATTGTCAGTTTACAGCTTTCTGAGTCCAGTAATGTTGAAATAGTGCCTCTGTTCAAATGAAGTGAAATCAAGCCCAAATCTGCTCAAGAGCTTGTCTCTCTATTAGAGAAAGCTGTTTCATTCAATATTCAGTGCAAATCTTGCCAAACTGAAACATGCTTATGTCTTATGAAATAAAATGTTTTCTGCAATGCTGTAAGACAGTTTTTAATGTGTTAGAAGTTATATGCTCAAAAACTAATGTTAGGACTTCAATGATCAAGATTGTCAGTTTACAGCTTTCTGAGTCCAGTAATGTTGAAATAGTGCCTTTGTTCAAATGAAGTGAAATCAAGCCCAAATCTGCTCAAAAGCTTTTCTCTCTATTAGAGAAAGCTGTTTCATTCAGTATTCAGTGCAAATCTTGCCAAACTGAAAGATGTTTATGCCTTATGAAATACAATGTATTCTGCAATGCTGTAAGACAGTCTTTAATGTGTTAGAAGTTATTTGCACAAAAACTTATGTTAGGACTTCAATGATCAAGATTGTCAGTTTACAGCTTTCTGAGTCCAGTAATGTTGAAATAGTGCCTCTGTTCAAATGAAGTGAAATCAAGCCCAAATCTGCTCAAAAGCTTTTCTCTCTATTAGAGAAAGCTGTTTCATTCAGTATTCAGTGCAAATCTTGCCAAACTGAAAGATGTTTATGCCTTATGAAATACAATGTTTTCTGCAATGCTGTAAGACAGTTTTTAATGTGTTAGAAGTTACTTGCACAAAAACTTATGTTAGGACTTCAATGATCAAGATTGTCAGTTTACAGCTTTCTGAGTCCAGTAATGTTGAAATAGTGCCTCTGTTCAAATGAAGTGAAATCAAACCCAAATCTGCTCAAGAGCTTGTCTCTCTATTAGAGAAAGCTGTTTCATTCAATATTCAGTGCAAATCTTGCCAAACTGAAACATGCTTATGTCTTATGAAATAAAATGTTTTCTGCAATGCTGTAAGACAGTTTTTAATGTGTTAGAAGTTATATGCTCAAAAACTAATGTTAGGACTTCAATGATCAAGATTGTCAGTTTACAGCTTTCTGAGTCCAGTAATGTTGAAATAGTGCCTCTGTTCAAATGAAGTGAAATCAAACCCAAATCTGCTCAAAAGCTTTTCTCTCTATTAGAGAAAGCTGTTTCATTCAGTATTCAGTGCAAATCTTGCCAAACTGAAAGATGTTTATGCCTTATGAAATACAATGTTTTCTGCAATGCTGTAAGACAGTTTTTAATGTGTTAGAAGTTATTTGCACAAAAACTTATGTTAGGACTTCAATGATCAAGATTGTCAGTTTACAGCTTTCTGAGTCCAGTAATGTTGAAATAGTGCCTCTGTTCAAATGAAGTGAAATCAAGCCCAAATCTGCTCAAAAGCTTTTCTCTCTATTAGAGAAAGCTGTTTCATTCAGTATTCAGTGCAAATCTTGCCAAACTGAAAGATGTTTATGCCTTATGAAATACAATGTTTTCTGCAATGCTGTAAGACAGTTTTTAATGTGTTAGAAGTTATTTGCACAAAAACTTATGTTAGGACTTCAATGATCAAGATTGTCAGTTTACAGCTTTCTGAGTCCAGTAATGTTGAAATAGTGCCTCTGTTCAAATGAAGTGAAATCAAGCCCAAATCTGCTCAAAAGCTTTTCTCTCTATTAGAGAAAGCTGTTTCATTCAGTATTCAGTGCAAATCTTGCCAAACTGAAAGATGTTTATGCCTTATGAAATACAATGTTTTCTGCAATGCTGTAAGACAGTTTTTAATGTGTTAGAAGTTATATGCTCAAAAACTAATGTTTGGACTTCAATGATCAAGATTGTCAGTTTACAGCTTTCTGAGTCCAGTAATGTTGAAATAGTGCCTCTGTTCAAATGAAGTGAAATCAAGCCCAAATCTGCTCAAAAGCTTTTCTCTCTATTAGAGAAAGCTGTTTCATTCAGTATTCAGTGCAAATCTTGCCAAACTGAAAGAGGTTTATGCCTTATGAAATACAATGTTTTCTGCAATGCTGTAAGACAGTTTTTAATGTGTTAGAAGTTACTTGCACAAAAACTTATGTTAGGACTTCAATGATCAAGATTGTCAGTTTACAGCTTTCTGAGTCCAGTAATGTTGAAATAGTGCCTCTGTTCAAATGAAGTGAAATCAAACCCAAATCTGCTCAAGAGCTTGTCTCTCTATTAGAGAAAACTGTTTCATTCAATATTCAGTGCAAATCTTGCCAAACTGATAGATGCTTATGCCTTATGAAATACAATGTTTTCTGCAATGCTGTAAGACAGTTTTTAATGTGTTAGAAGTTATATACACAAAAACTAATGTTAGGACTTCAATGATCAAGATTCTCAGTTTACAGCTTTCTGAGTCCAGTAATGTTGAAATAGTGCCTCTGTTCAAATGAAGTGAAATCAAGCCCAAATCTGCTCAAAAGCTTTTCTCTCTATTAGAGAAAGCTGATTCTTTCAATATTCAGTGCAAATCTTGCCAAACTGAAAGATGTTTATGCCTCATGAAATACAATGTTTTCTGCAATGCTGTAAGACAGTTTTTAATGTGTTAGAAGTTATATGCATAAAAACTAATGTTAGGACTTCAATGATCAAGATTGTCAGTTTACAGCTTTCTGAGTCCAGTAATGTTGAAATAGTGCCTCTGTTCAAATGAAGTGAAATCAAGCCCAAATCTGCTCAAAAGCTTTTCTCTCTATTAGAGAAAGCTGTTTCATTCAGTATTCAGTGCAAATCTTGCCAAACTGAAAGATGTTTATGCCTTATGAAATACAATGTTTTCTGCAATGCTGTAAGACAGTTTTTAATGTGTTAGAAGTAATAAGCACAAAAACTTATGTTAGGACTTCAATGATCAAGATTGTCAGTTTACAACCTTCTGAGTCCAGTAATGTTGAAATAGTGCCTCTGTTCAAATGAAGTGAAATCAAGCCCAAATCTGCTCAAAAGCTTGTCTCTCTATTAGAGAAAGCTGTTTCATTCAGTATTCAGTGCAAATCTTGCCAAACTGATAGATGCTTATGCCTTATGAAATACAATGTTTTCTGCAATGCTGTAAGACAGTTTTTAATGTGTTAGAAGTTATATACACAAAAACTAATGTTAGGACTTCAATGATCAAAATTGTCAGTTTACAGCTTTCTGAGTCCAGTAATGTTGAAATAGTGCCTCTGTTCAAATGAAGTGAAATCAAGCCCAAATCTGCTCAAAAGCTTTTCTCTCTATTAGAGAAAGCTGTTTCATTCAGTATTTAGTGCAAATCTTGCCAAACTGAAAGATGTTTATGCCTTATGAAATACAATGTTTTCTGCAATGCTGTAAGACAGTTTTTAATGTGTTAGAAGTTATATGCACAAAAACTTATGTTAGGACTTCAATGATCAAGATTGTCAGTTTACAGCTTTCTGAGTCCAGTAATGTTGAAATAGTGCATCTGTTCAAATGAAGTGAAATCTAGCCCAAATCTGCTCAAAAGCTTGTCTCTCTAATAGAGAAAGCTGTTTCATTCAGTATTCAGTGCAAATCTTGCCAAACTGAAAGATGTTTATGCCTTATGAAATACAATGTTTTCTGCAATGCTGTAAGACAGTTTTTAATGTGTTAGAAGTTATTTGCACAAAAACTTATGTTAGGACTTCAATGATCAAGATTGTCAGTTTACAGCTTTCTGAGTCCAGTAATGTTGAAATAGTGCCTCTGTTCAAATGAAGTGAAATCAAACCCAAATCTGCTCAAGAGCTTGTCTCTCTATTAGAGAAAGCTGTTTCATTCAATATTCAGTGCAAATCTTGCCAAACTGAAACATGCTTATGTCTTATGAAATAAAATGTTTTCTGCAATGCTGTAAGACAGTTTTTAATGTGTTAGAAGTTATATGCTCAAAAACTAATGTTAGGACTTCAATGATCAAGATTGTCAGTTTACAGCTTTCTGAGTCCAGTAATGTTGAAATAGTGCCTCTGTTCAAATGAAGTGAAATCAAACCCAAATCTGCTCAAGAGCTTGTCTCTCTATTAGAGAAAGCTGTTTCATTCAATATTCAGTGCAAATCTTGCCAAACTGAAACATGCTTATGTCTTATGAAATAAAATGTTTTCTGCAATGCTGTAAGACAGTTTTTAATGTGTTAGAAGTTATATGCTCAAAAACTAATGTTTGGACTTCAATGATCAAGATTGTCAGTTTACAGCTTTCTGAGTCCAGTAATGTTGAAATAGTGCCTCTGTTCAAATGAAGTGAAATCAAGCCCAAATCTGCTCAAAAGCTTTTCTCTCTATTAGAGAAAGCTGTTTCATTCAGTATTCAGTGCAAATCTTGCCAAACTGAAAAAGGTTTATGCCTTATGAAATACAATGTTTTCTGCAATGCTGTAAGACAGTTTTTAATGTGTTAGAAGTTATTTGCACAAAAACTTATGTTAGGACTTCAATGATCAAGATTGTCAGTTTACAGCTTTCTGAGTCCAGTAATGTTGAAATAGTGCCTCTGTTCAAATGAAGTGAAATCAAGCCCAAATCTGCTCAAGAGCTTGTCTCTCTATTAGAGAAAGCTGTTTCATTCAATATTCAGTGCAAATCTTGCCAAACTGAAACATGCTTATGTCTTATGAAATAAAATGTTTTCTGCAATGCTGTAAGACAGTTTTTAATGTGTTAGAAGTTATATGCTCAAAAACTAATGTTAGGACTTCAATGATCAAGATTGTCAGTTTACAGCTTTCTGAGTCCAGTAATGTTGAAATAGTGCCTCTGTTCAAATGAAGTGAAATCAAGCCCAAATCTGCTCAAAAGCTTTTCTCTCTATTAGAGAAAGCTGTTTCATTCAGTATTCAGTGCAAATCTTGCCAAACTGAAAGATGTTTATGCCTTATGAAATACAATGTTTTCTGCAATGCTGTAAGACAGTTTTTAATGTGTTAGAAGTTATTTGCACAAAAACTTATGTTAGGACTTCAATGATCAAGATTGTCAGTTTACAGCTTTCTGAGTCCAGTAATGTTGAAATAGTGCCTCTGTTCAAATGAAGTGAAATCAAGCCCAAATCTGCTCAAAAGCTTTTCTCTCTATTAGAGAAAGCTGTTTCATTCAGTATTCAGTGCAAATCTTGCCAAACTGAAAGATGTTTATGCCTTATGAAATACAATGTTTTCTGCAATGCTGTAAGACAGTTTTTAATGTGTTAGAAGTTATATGCTCAAAAACTAATGTTTGGACTTCAATGATCAAGATTGTCAGTTTACAGCTTTCTGAGTCCAGTAATGTTGAAATAGTGCCTCTGTTCAAATGAAGTGAAATCAAGCCCAAATCTGCTCAAAAGCTTTTCTCTCTATTAGAGAAAGCTGTTTCATTCAGTATTCAGTGCAAATCTTGCCAAACTGAAAGAGGTTTATGCCTTATGAAATACAATGTTTTCTGCAATGCTGTAAGACAGTTTTTAATGTGTTAGAAGTTATTTGCACAAAAACTTATGTTAGGAGTTCAATGATCAAGATTGTAAGTTTACAGCTTTCTGAGTCCAGTAATGTTGAAATAGTGCCTCTGTTCAAATGAAGTGAAATCAAACCCAAATCTGCTCAAGAGCTTGTCTCTCTATTAGAGAAAACTGTTTCATTCAATATTCAGTGCAAATCTTGCCAAACTGATAGATGCTTATGCCTTATGAAATACAATGTTTTCTGCAATGCTGTAAGACAGTTTTTAATGTGTTAGAAGTTATATACACAAAAACTAATGTTAGGACTTCAATGATCAAGATTGTCAGTTTACAGCTTTCTGAGTCCAGTAATGTTGAAATAGTGCCTCTGTTCAAATGAAGTGAAATCAAGCCCAAATCTGCTCAAAAGCTTTTCTCTCTATTAGAGAAAGCTGTTTCTTTCAATATTCAGTGCAAATCTTGCCAAACTGAAAGATGTTTATGCCTCATGAAATACAATGTTTTCTGCAATGCTGTAAGACAGTTTTTAATGTGTTAGAAGTTATATGCATAAAAACTAATGTTAGGACTTCAATGATCAAGATTGTCAGTTTACAGCTTTCTGAGTCCAGTAATGTTGAAATAGTGCCTCTGTTCAAATGAAGTGAAATCAAGCCCAAATCTGCTCAAAAGCTTTTCTCTCTATTAGAGAAAGCTGTTTCATTCAGTATTCAGTGCAAATCTTGCCAAACTGAAAGATGTTTATGCCTTATGAAATACAATGTTTTCTGCAATGCTGTAAGACAGTTTTTAATGTGTTAGAAGTAATAAGCACAAAAACTTATGTTAGGACTTCAATGATCAAGATTGTCAGTTTACAACCTTCTGAGTCCAGTAATGTTGAAATAGTGCCTCTGTTCAAATGAAGTGAAATCAAGCCCAAATCTGCTCAAAAGCTTGTCTCTCTATTAGAGAAAGCTGTTTCATTCAGTATTCAGTGCAAATCTTGCCAAACTGATAGATGCTTATGCCTTATGAAATACAATGTTTTCTGCAATGCTGTAAGACAGTTTTTAATGTGTTAGAAGTTATATACACAAAAACTAATGTTAGGACTTCAATGATCAAGATTGTCAGTTTACAGCTTTCTGAGTCCAGTAATGTTGAAATAGTGTTTCTGTTCAAATGAAGTGAAATCAAGCCCAAATCTGCTCAAAAGCTTTTCTCTCTATTAGAGAAAGCTGTTTCATTCAGTATTTAGTGCAAATCTTGCCAAACTGAAAGATGTTTATGCCTTATGAAATACAATGTTTTCTGCAATGCTGTAAGACAGTTTTTAATGTGTTAGAAGTTATATGCACAAAAACTTATGTTAGGACTTCAATGATCAAGATTGTCAGTTTACAGCTTTCTGAGTCCAGTAATGTTGAAATAGTGCATCTGTTCAAATGAAGTGAAATCTAGCCCAAATCTGCTCAAAAGCTTGTCTCTCTAATAGAGAAAGCTGTTTCATTCAGTATTCAGTGCAAATCTTGCCAAACTGAAAGATGCTTATGCCATATGAAATACAATGTTTTCTGCAATGCTGTAAGACAGTTTTTAATGTGTTAGAAGTTATATGCACAAAAACTTATGTTAGGACATCAATGATCAAGATTGTCAGTTTACAGCTTTCTGAGTCCAGTAATGTTGAAATAGTGCATCTGTTCAAATGAAGTGAAATCAAGCCCAAATCTGCTCAAAAGCTTTTCTCTCTAGTAGAGATAGCTGTTTCATTCAGTATTCAGTGCAAATCTTGCCAAACTGAAAGATGCTTATGCCTTATAAAATACAATGTTTTCTGCAATGCTGTAAGACAGTTTTTAATGTGTTAGAAGTTATATGCACAAAAACTTATGTTAGGACTTGAATGATCAAGATTGTCAGTTTACAGCTTTCTGAGTCCAGTAATGTTGAAATAGTGCATCTGTTCAAATGAAGTGAAATCAAGCCCAAATCTGCTCAAAAGCTTTTCTCTCTATTAGAGAAAGCTGTTTCATTCAGTATTCAGTGCAAATCTTACCAAACTGAAAGATGTTTATGCCTTATGAAATACAATGTTTTCTGCAATGCTGTAAGACAGTTTTTAATGTGTTAGAAGTTATATGCTCAAAAACTAATGTTTGGACTTCAATGATCAAGATTGTCAGTTTACAGCTTTCTGAGTCCAGTAATGTTGAAATAGTGCCTCTGTTCAAATGAAGTGAAATCAAGCCCAATTCTGCTCAAAAGCTTTTCTCTCTATTAGAGAAAGCTGTTTCATTCAGTATTCAGTGCAAATCTTGCCAAACTGAAACATGCTTATGTCTTATGAAATAAAATGTTTTCTGCAATGCTGTAAGACAGTTTTTAATGTGTTAGAAGTTATATGCTCAAAAACTAATGTTAGGACTTCAATGATCAAGATTGTCAGTTTACAGCTTTCTGAGTCCAGTAATGTTGAAATAGTGCCTCTGTTCAAATGAAGTGAAATCAAGCCCAAATCTGCTCAAAAGCTTTTCTCTCTATTAGAGAAAGCTGTTTCATTCAGTATTCAGTGCAAATCTTGCCAAACTGAAAGATGTTTATGCCTTATGAAATACAATGTTTTCTGCAATGCTGTAAGACAGTTTTTAATGTGTTAGAAGTTATATGCTCAAAAACTAATGTTTGGACTTCAATGATCAAGATTGTCAGTTTACAGCTTTCTGAGTCCAGTAATGTTGAAATAGTGCCTCTGTTCAAATGAAGTGAAATCAAGCCCAAATCTGCTCAAAAGCTTTTCTCTCTATTAGAGAAAGCTGTTTCATTCAGTATTCAGTGCAAATCTTGCCAAACTGAAAAAGGTTTATGCCTTATGAAATACAATGTTTTCTGCAATGCTGTAAGACAGTTTTTAATGTGTTAGAAGTTATTTGCACAAAAACTTATGTTAGGACTTCAATGATCAAGATTGTCAGTTTACAGCTTTCTGAGTCCAGTAATGTTGAAATAGTGCCTCTGTTCAAATGAAGTGAAATCAAGCCCAAATCTGCTCAAAAGCTTTTCTCTCTATTAGAGTAAGCTGTTTCATTCAGTATTCAGTGCAAATCTTGCCAAACTGAAAGATGTTTATGCCTTATGAAATACAATGTTTTCTGCAATGCTGTAAGACAGTTTTTAATGTGTTAGAAGTTATATGCTCAAAAACGTACTCGGTTACGAACGTAACCTCGGTTCCCTGAGATACGGAACGAGTACTGCGTATGGGGAAAAGCTCCTTTTTTCCTCGATACTGAAGCCTTTTTTCAATAACGCAGTGCAACTGCACTGCCATTGGTTTAATCTGTAAACTTTTTTAAACCAATGACAGCGCTGCGTAGCTGCGCGAGCCTGTGGCGATGCAGCGCGCCATAGCCCGCCAGAATGGGCGGGGCGAATGGCTATATAAGCAGGCAATCGCCAGAGGAAATCAGGTCATACGACTGAAGTGACGACACTGAACCCGCAGCCTCGTGGCACGGCATATAACGCAGTACTCGTTCCGTATCTCAGGGAACCGAGGTTACGTTCGTAACCGAGTACGTTCCCTTTCGATACTTCACTCATACTGCGTATGGGGAACGAATTCAACCGCGCCGTGCCACGGTAGGGAACGACAAGACTTAACTTGAACACCCTGGGGTCCAGAGGATAAGTGAGAGGGCCGGAGCCATCGAACCCTTGACGCTACACTGCTGAGAGGGAGCTAGCTCCCTGGAGGTGGTATGATGACAGAGTCTGCTAGAGGCTGTCGTATCAAACCGAAAGAACCCGAGCATGCAAGGTCGGGATATCCAAGTTATAGAACCTGACAAAAGTGGACGGCGAGGACCAGCCGGCCGCCTCACAGATGTCCTTGATAGAGACACCACTAGACCAGGCCCATGAAGAGGCCATCCCTCTAGTAGAGTGGGCTCTAACTCCTATGGGGCACTCAAGGCCCATAGAGGAGTAACATAGAGCGATAGCTTCAACTATCCAACGCGAGAGGCGTTGCTTTGAGACCGAAGACCCTTTGGTGCGGTCACCAAAGCAGACAAAAAGCTGGTCAGATTGCCTGAACGGCTGAGACCGCTCAATGTAAATTCTCAAAGCCCTCACTGGGCAGAGTAAATCCAGCTCTCGCTCACCTGACAACGGAGGAAGAGCTGAGAGGGAAATTACCTGTGCTCTGAATGGCGTCGAGAGCACTTTAGGTACGTAGCCATGCCTGGGTTTTAAAATGACCTTAGAGTCATTGGGCCCAAACTCAAGGCATGCAGGGCTCACCGAGAGGGCCTGCAAATCGCCAACACGCTTGACCGATGCTAGAGCAAGTAGCAGAGCGGTTTTGAGCGTTAGGGGCCGAAGGTCAGCTGACCGCAGCGGTTCAAAGGGAGGTCCTTTGAGTGCTCCAAGGACCGTGTGAAGGTCCCAAGTGGGAACGGTAAGAGGGCGTGGGGGCTTCAACCGCCTAGCACCTCTCAGGAAACGCACAATGAGGCTGTGTCGACCCACTGATTGGCCAGCAATAGGAGCATGAAATGCTGCAATGGCTGCTACGTACACTTTGAGTGTGGAAGGGGTGAGACCCTTTTCTAGACGCTCCTGGAGAAATGACAGTATCGGAGATACATCACACTCAACAGGGTCTTTGTTTTGTGCTAAGCACCAGTCAACAAAGACTGACCATTTTTGGGCATAGAGGCGTCTTGTAGACGGGGCTCTTGCCTGAGCAATGGTGTGTAGTACGTCCCCGGGGAGGCTCAGAGGCTCCCATCGAGGGACCATACATGCAGAGCCCAGAGTTCTGGCTGTGGATGCCAGATTGTCCTGTTCGCCTGAGAGAGGAGGTCCCGCCTCAGGGGGATCGGCCATGGGGCTTTCATGGAAAGCCTGAAAAGCTCCGAGGACCAAACTTGGGTCCTCCAGAGTGGGGCCACTAGGAGGACTCTGTGTCTGTCTTCCCTGACTCGTCTGATGACCTGAGGGATCAGAGCAATCGGGGGAAAAGCATAAAGAAGGAGGCTGGGCCAGTTGTGGGCCAGTGCATCTGTTTCCTTTGAAAAATAAGTTGGGCAATGAGAGTTGCTTTCTGAGGCGAAGAGGTCGACCTCTGCCTTCCCGAAAATCTCCCAGATTTTGAGAACTGTCTGGGGATGGAGCATCCACTCGTCCGAGGGGACATTGCTCCGTGAAAGCATGTCTGCTCCCAGATTCGTCTTGCCAGGTATGTGTGTCGCCTTGAGCGATCGCAACCTGGGTAATGCCCATTCCAAGAGGCGCTTTGCCAGTGCGCAGAGGCGGCTGGACGAAAGGCCGCCTTGGTGATTTATGTAGGACACCACTGTCATGCTGTCCGACTGGACTAGGATGTGGCGCCCTTCCAAGATTGCCTGAAAGGATTGAAGGGCTCGTTCCACTGCCAGCATCTCGAGGCAGTTGATATGAAGATGGCTTTCTTCGTGCGACCACGAGCCGAAGGCTGGTCTGCCCTCGCACAGAGCACCCCAACCCAGGTTGGACGCATCTGTTGAGAGTACCGTCCTTCTGGAAACCGCCTGTAGGGGTACTCCACGACTGAACCAAACAGGGTTCATCCAAGGCTCCAGGGCTGCTAGACAGGCCTGGTTGACCCTGATGCGAAAGCGGCCGTGCCGCCAAGCATGAGGTGGGACCCGGAGTTTCAGCCAGTACTGCAAGGGCCGCATTCGTAGGAGGCCGAGCTGTAAAACTGGGGAGGCGGAAGCCATCAGCCCTAGCATCCTCTGAAAGAACTTCAGAGGGAAACAGGCTTTGTTCTTGACAGAGGCCGCGAGCTGCTGAAGTACAAGAGCGCGCTCTGGTGATATGACCGCCCTCATATTGACGGAGTCGAAAACTGCTCCCAGGAACGTAATACGTTGGCTGGGGAGCAGTGAGCTCTTGGCGAAATTGACCCTGAGTCCTAGGCACTGTAAGTGGCTCAGGAGCACGGATCTGTTGTGGTCTAGCTCGGTTCGTGACTGGGCTAGAATGAGCCAGTCGTCGAGATAGTTCAGAATGCGAATTCCCATCTGTCTCAGAGGGGAGAGCGCCTCGTTCATGCACTTCGTGAAAGTGCGGGGAGCTAGAGACAGCCCAAAGGGAAGGACTGTATATTGGTAAGCCACACCCTCGAACGCGAACCTCAAGAATCGTCTGTGATGGGGGGCTATCTGGATGTGAAAGTAAGCATCTTTCAGGTCCAGCGAGAAGAACCAGTCCTCGGGGCAAATCTGCGTGAGGATCTGCTTCAGTGTCAACATCTTGAACTTCCGTTTCATGAGGGAAAGGTTCAGGTGTCTGAGGTCTAAGATGGGTCTGAGACCACCATCTTTCTTGGGGACAAGGAAATAACGGCTGTAGAACCCCGACCCGCTGTCTGAGGGAGGAACTATCTCTATGGCTCCCTTCCTTAACAGCGTCATCACTTCGGTGCGGAGGACCTGAGCATCGTCCGGCTCTACCGAGGTGGGAATCACTCCGCGAAAACGCGGGGGTCTTCGGGCGAACTGCAGTGAGTATCCGTGTTTTATTATCCCCAACACCCACTTGGACACTCCGGGGATGGCCTGCCAGGCCTCGGCCCGCGTGACAAGGGGCTGGATAGTGTCGGATGGCAGACCGCTGATCAGGGGCCTGAACACCGACGAGTGTGGAAGAGGAAAAGTGCTCTCTTTTTGAAAATGTGAAATATTTATTGTGTTCGCCATAACAACGGCGCTTTGCGTGGACGCAACAACAGTGGGCCCAGGTCGCACAGCAGACAGGCGAGAGAGCTTCTGGGGTGGTCCGGCCGCAGCGGGACTTTGCCCCTTCCTCTTTCTTCCCCAACGATCAGGAGGATTTAGAGGGCGTCGGGTCCAGCACAATCCTTTGCCGGGGCCCTGACGTCTAGGCGGTTTAGCGCGCCTAGTGGGGCGAGCTGGGTGCTGCTCCTTAGGGGGTGCCGCCTGGGGGGTAGAAGGGGCAGGTTTGCTCTGGTGCTGAGTCGGCGCAGTCCTGGGGCGACTCGGGGCAGAGGTGGAGCGCTTGGGCAGGAAGTGTCGCATGGCTTGGGACGACTTCTGTGCTGCAGTGAAGCGTTCTGTAAACCCTTCTACCGCTGGTCCGAAGAGGCCGCATGGAGAGACTGGGGCATCGAGAAAGGCCACTTTGTCGCTCTCCTTAATCTCTGTTAGGTTGAGCCAGAGGTGGCGCTCCAGCACAACCAGGTTGGCCATGGATCGTCCGATGGCCTGGGCCGTGGCTTTCGTGGCGCGCAGAGCCAAATCAGTGGCGCTGCGGAGGTCACGGAAAGCAGGTTCACTAGAGCTAGACTCATCCAGGGAACGGAGAAGCTTTGCCTGGAACACCTGCAATATGGCCATGGTGTGCAGAGATGAAGCGGCTTGGCCCGCAGAAGTGTAGGCCCTGCCAGCCATGGCAGAGGTCGTCCTGCAGGGCTTGGAAGGAAGGGCTCTCTTATTTTTCCACCCCACAGCCGCGGGGGGACAGAGGTGAGCAGCCACGGCCTCATCCAGGGGCGGCAATTGCTCATAGCCCTTCTCCTGAGAGCCATCTACTGAGCTGAGAGCTGCAGAGGAAGTGCGTAGGCGGGCCGAGTAGGGGGCGCGCCACGACTTTGTCAGCTCGTCATGAACCTCAGGGAAGAATGGGGCAGGTCGCTGGCGGGGGGCCTGGCGGTGTCCTGGCAGGTACCACTCGTCCAGCCTGCTGCGTGTCGGCTCTTCAGGGGGGGCCCACTCCAAATGGAGTTCCTCAACAGCCTTGGAGAGGATGCGGAGAAGCTCGGCATCCATCCCAGCTCTGGCGTCGATGGGCTCCAGTGACGGCAGGTGGGCGGGGTCAGAATCGCCGGCCCAGTCCTCCGTTTCAGAAGCCGCGAGTGACATGGAGTCGTCAAGCGGCTCGTCCTCCGATCCGCCAAAAGAGACGAGGTCGCTCGCTTCAGCCAAGGGACGCTGCTCTGGGCGTGAGAAGAGGACAGGGGACGGCTCTCTCATTGGAGAGGGTGAGGCACGCGGGCGCTGAGCCGGCGTGAGCTCACCCAAATCCGGGCGCTGGGCCCCTCTTCCCCGCTGTCTTTTCCTGGCCGGCTCGCGGGAGGAAAAAGACGGGAGGGCGCGAGGGGCGGGATTACTTTCATTAAAGAAAGCAATCCGCGAGCGCAGAGAGGCGAGACTCATGCTTTCACAAAAGCAGCATGAAGTCTCAGTGAGTGCAGCCTCAGCATGGGGTTTACCCAGGCAGAAAACACACTCACCATGGCCGTCGTCCTCATGCAGAGGGGCTCTGCATGTGCCACAGCTGTGGCGCGGCATGGCCGTCGCCGTTAAAACGGCGTTAGAAACGCTCTTTTAGAGCGGTGAAAACCGCTGGAAAAAGCTCTTTTAGGATCGCAGGATGGCGGCAGGAGATCGCTGAGAAGCGGCCGGAAGCGGGAAGCGGGCGGCCCGAGATCGGCGCTGAGAGCGGCTGTCTGCGAGTACGCCGGCGCTGCAGGCGGTCGGCGGTCTCAGCTGGTCCGCTGCGGTGCCTCTTCGACGGCGAGAGCTCGTTCCAGGCGAAGGCGTTCAGCAGAGATCCAACGAAGTGAAGTCGTCGCTGAAGGAGTAAGATCTGATTTCCTCTGGCGATTGCCTGCTTATATAGCCATTCGCCCCGCCCATTCTGGCGGGCTTTGGCGCGCTGCATCGCCACAGGCTCGCGCAGCTACGCAGCGCTGTCATTGGTTTAAAAAAGTTTACAGATTAAACCAATGGCAGTGCAGTTGCACTGCGTTATTGAAAAAAGGCTTCAGTATCGAGGAAAAAAGGAGCTTTTCCCCATACGCAGTATGAGTGAAGTATCGAAAGGGAACTAATGTTTGGACTTCAATGATCAAGATTGTCAGTTTACAGCTTTCTGAGTCCAGTAATGTTGAAATAGTGCCTCTGTTCAAATGAAGTGAAATCAAGCCCAATTCTGCTCAAAAGCTTTTCTCTCTATTAGAGAAAGCTGTTTCATTCAGTATTCAGTGCAAATCTTGCCAAACTGAAAGATGTTTATGCCTTATGAAATACAATGTTTTCTGCAATGCTGTAAGAGAGTTTTTAATGTGTTAGAAGTTATTTGCACAAAAACTTATGTTAGGACTTCAATGATCAAGATTGTCAGTTTACAGCTTTCTGAGTCCAGTAATGTTGAAATAGTGCCTCTGTTCAAATGAAGTGAAATCAAACCCAAATCTGCTCAAGAGCTTGTCTCTCTATTAGAGAAAGCTGTTTCATTCAATATTCAGTGCAAATCTTGCCAAACTGAAACATGCTTATGTCTTATGAAATAAAATGTTTTCTGCAATGCTGTAAGACAGTTTTTAATGTGTTAGAAGTTATTTGCACAAAAACTTATGTTAGGACTTCAATGATCAAGATTGTCAGTTTACAGCTTTCTGAGTCCAGTAATGTTGAAATAGTGCCTCTGTTCAAATGAAGTGAAATCAAGCCCAAATCTGCTCAAAAGCTTTTCTCTCTATTAGAGAAAGCTGTTTCATTCAGTATTCAGTGCAAATCTTGCCAAACTGAAAGATGTTTATGCCTTATGAAATACAATGTTTTCTGCAATGCTGTAAGACAGTTTTTAATGTGTTAGAAGTTATATGCTCAAAAACTAATGTTTGGACTTCAATGATCAAGATTGTCAGTTTACAGCTTTCTGAGTCCAGTAATGTTGAAATAGTGCCTCTGTTCAAATGAAGTGAAATCAAGCCCAAATCTGCTCAAAAGCTTTTCTCTCTATTAGAGAAAGCTGTTTCATTCAGTATTCAGTGCAAATCTTGCCAAACTGAAAGATGTTTATGCCTTATGAAATACAATGTTTTCTGCAATGCTGTAAGACAGTTTTTAATGTGTTAGAAGTTATATGCTCAAAAACTAATGTTTGGACTTCAATGATCAAGATTGTCAGTTTACAGCTTTCTGAGTCCAGTAATGTTGAAATAGTGCCTCTGTTCAAATGAAGTGAAATCAAGCCCAAATCTGCTCAAAAGCTTTTCTCTCTATTACAGAAAGCTGTTTCATTCAGTATTCAGTGCAAATCTTGCCAAACTGAAAGAGGTTTATGCCTTATGAAATACAATGTTTTCTGCAATGCTGTAAGACAGTTTTTAATGTGTTAGAAGTTACTTGCACAAAAACTTATGTTAGGACTTCAATGATCAAGATTGTCAGTTTACAGCTTTCTGAGTCCAGTAATGTTGAAATAGTGCCTCTGTTCAAATGAAGTGAAATCAAACCCAAATCTGCTCAAGAGCTTGTCTCTCTATTAGAGAAAGCTGTTTCATTCAATATTCAGTGCAAATCTTGCCAAACTGAAACATGCTTATGTCTTATGAAATAAAATGTTTTCTGTAATGCTGTAAGACAGTTTTTAATGTGTTAGAAGTTATATGCTCAAAAACTAATTTTAGGACTTCAATGATCAAGATTGTCAGTTTACAGCTTTCTGAGTCCAGTAATGTTGAAATAGTGCCTCTGTTCAAATGAAGTGAAATCAAGCCCAAATCTGCTCAAAAGCTTTTCTCTCTATTAGAGAAAGCTGTTTCATTCAGTATTCAGTGCAAATCTTGCCAAACTGAAACATGCTTATGCCTTATGAAATACAATGTTTTCTGCAATGCTGTAAGACAGTTTTTAATGTGTTAGAAGTTATTTGCACAAAAACTTATGTTAGGACTTCAATGACCAAGACTGTCAGTTTACAGCTTTCTGAGTCCAGTAATGTTGAAATAGTGCCTCTGTTCAAATGAAGTGAAATCAAGCCCAAATCTGCTCAAGAGCTTGTCTCTCTATTAGAGAAAGCTGTTTCATTCAATATTCAGTGCAAATCTTGCCAAACTGAAACATGCTTATGTCTTATGAAATAAAATGTTTTCTGCAATGCTGTAAGACAGTTTTTAATGTGTTAGAAGTTATATGCTCAAAAACTAATGTTAGGACTTCAATGATCAAGATTGTCAGTTTACAGCTTTCTGAGTCCAGTAATGTTGAAATAGTGCCTCTGTTCAAATGAAGTGAAATCAAGCCCAAATCTGCTCAAAAGCTTTTCTCTCTATTAGAGAAAGCTGTTTCATTCAGTATTCAGTGCAAATCTTGCCAAACTGAAAGATGTTTATGCCTTATGAAATACAATGTTTTCTGCAATGCTGTAAGACAGTTTTTAATGTGTTAGAAGTTATATGCTCAAAAACTAATGTTTGGACTTCAATGATCAAGATTGTCAGTTTACAGCTTTCTGAGTCCAGTAATGTTGAAATAGTGCCTCTGTTCAAATGAAGTGAAATCAAGCCCAAATCTGCTCAAAAGCTTTTCTCTCTATTAGAGAAAGCTGTTTCATTCAGTATTCAGTGCAAATCTTGCCAAACTGAAAAAGGTTTATGCTTTATGAAATACAATGTTTTCTGCAATGCTGTAAGACAGTTTTTAATGTGTTAGAAGTTATTTGCACAAAAACTTATGTTAGGACTTCAATGATCAAGATTGTCAGTTTACAGCTTTCTGAGTCCAGTAATGTTGAAATAGTGCCTCTGTTCAAATGAAGTGAAATCAAGCCCAAATCTGCTCAAGAGCTTGTCTCTCTATTAGAGAAAGCTGTTTCATTCAATATTCAGTGCAAACCTTGCCAAACTGAAAGATGTTTATGCCTTATGAAATACAATGTTTTCTGCAATGCTGTAAGACAGTTTTTAATGTGTTAGAAGTTATATGCTCAAAAACTAATGTTTGGACTTCAATGATCAAGATTGTCAGTTTACAGCTTTCTGAGTCCAGTAATGTTGAAATAGTGCCTCTGTTCAAATGAAGTGAAATCAAGCCCAAATCTGCTCAAAAGCTTTTCTCTCTATTAGAGAAAGCTGTTTCATTCAGTATTCAGTGCAAATCTTGCCAAACTGAAAAAGGTTTATGCTTTATGAAATACAATGTTTTCTGCAATGCTGTAAGACAGTTTTTAATGTGTTAGAAGTTATTTGCACAAAAACTTATGTTAGGACTTCAATGATCAAGATTGTCAGTTTACAGCTTTCTGAGTCCAGTAATGTTGAAATAGTGCCTCTGTTCAAATGAAGTGAAATCAAGCCCAAATCTGCTCAAGAGCTTGTCTCTCTATTAGAGAAAGCTGTTTCATTCAATATTCAGTGCAAATCTTGCCAAACTGAAAGATGTTTATGCCTTATGAAATACAATGTTTTCTGCAATGCTGTAAGACAGTTTTTAATGTGTTAGAAGTTATTTGCACAAAAACTTATGTTAGGACTTCAATGATCAAGATTGTCAGTTTACAGCTTTCTGAGTCCAGTAATGTTGAAATAGTGCCTCTGTTCAAATGAAGTGAAATCAAGCCCAAATCTGCTCAAAAGCTTTTCTCTCTATTAGAGAAAGCTGTTTCATTCAGTATTCAGTGCAAATCTTGCCAAACTGAAAGATGTTTATGCCTTATGAAATACAATGTTTTCTGCAATGCTGTAAGACAGTTTTTAATGTGTTAGAAGTTATATGCTCAAAAACTAATGTTTGGACTTCAATGATCAAGATTGTCAGTTTACAGCTTTCTGAGTCCAGTAATGTTGAAATAGTGCCTCTGTTCAAATGAAGTGAAATCAAGCCCAAATCTGCTCAAAAGCTTTTCTCTCTATTAGAGAAAGCTGTTTCATTCAGTATTCAGTGCAAATCTTGCCAAACTGAAAGAGGTTTATGCCTTATGAAATACAATGTTTTCTGCAATGCTGTAAGACAGTTTTTAATGTGTTAGAAGTTACTTGCACAAAAACTTATGTTAGGACTTCAATGATCAAGATTGTCAGTTTACAGCTTTCTGAGTCCAGTAATGTTGAAATAGTGCCTCTGTTCAAATGAAGTGAAATCAAACCCAAATCTGCTCAAGAGCTTGTCTCTCTATTAGAGAAAACTGTTTCATTCAATATTCAGTGCAAATCTTGCCAAACTGATAGATGCTTATGCCTTATGAAATACAATGTTTTCTGCAATGCTGTAAGACAGTTTTTAATGTGTTAGAAGTTATATACACAAAAACTAATGTTAGGACTTCAATGATCAAGATTCTCAGTTTACAGCTTTCTGAGTCCAGTAATGTTGAAATAGTGCCTCTGTTCAAATGAAGTGAAATCAAGCCCAAATCTGCTCAAAAGCTTTTCTCTCTATTAGAGAAAGCTGATTCTTTCAATATTCAGTGCAAATCTTGCCAAACTGAAAGATGTTTATGCCTCATGAAATACAATGTTTTCTGCAATGCTGTAAGACAGTTTTTAATGTGTTAGAAGTTATATGCATAAAAACTAATGTTAGGACTTCAATGATCAAGATTGTCAGTTTACAGCTTTCTGAGTCCAGTAATGTTGAAATAGTGCCTCTGTTCAAATGAAGTGAAATCAAGCCCAAATCTGCTCAAAAGCTTTTCTCTCTATTAGAGAAAGCTGTTTCATTCAGTATTCAGTGCAAATCTTGCCAAACTGAAAGATGTTTATGCCTTATGAAATACAATGTTTTCTGCAATGCTGTAAGACAGTTTTTAATGTGTTAGAAGTAATAAGCACAAAAACTTATGTTAGGACTTCAATGATCAAGATTGTCAGTTTACAACCTTCTGAGTCCAGTAATGTTGAAATAGTGCCTCTGTTCAAATGAAGTGAAATCAAGCCCAAATCTGCTCAAAAGCTTGTCTCTCTATTAGAGAAAGCTGTTTCATTCAGTATTCAGTGCAAATCTTGCCAAACTGATAGATGCTTATGCCTTATGAAATACAATGTTTTCTGCAATGCTGTAAGACAGTTTTTAATGTGTTAGAAGTTATATACACAAAAACTAATGTTAGGACTTCAATGATCAAAATTGTCAGTTTACAGCTTTCTGAGTCCAGTAATGTTGAAATAGTGCCTCTGTTCAAATGAAGTGAAATCAAGCCCAAATCTGCTCAAAAGCTTTTCTCTCTATTAGAGAAAGCTGTTTCATTCAGTATTTAGTGCAAATCTTGCCAAACTGAAAGATGTTTATGCCTTATGAAATACAATGTTTTCTGCAATGCTGTAAGACAGTTTTTAATGTGTTAGAAGTTATATGCACAAAAACTTATGTTAGGACTTCAATGATCAAGATTGTCAGTTTACAGCTTTCTGAGTCCAGTAATGTTGAAATAGTGCATCTGTTCAAATGAAGTGAAATCTAGCCCAAATCTGCTCAAAAGCTTGTCTCTCTAATAGAGAAAGCTGTTTCATTCAGTATTCAGTGCAAATCTTGCCAAACTGAAACAAGCTTATGCCTTATGAAGTACAATGTTTTCTGCAATGCTGTAAGACAGTTTTTAATGTGTTAGAAGTTATATGCACAAAAACATATGTTAGGACTTCAATGATCAAGATTGTCAGTTTACAGCTTTCTGAGTCCAGTAATGTTGAAATAGTGCCTCTGTTCAAATGAAGTGAAATCAAGCCCAAATCTGCTCAAAAGCTTTTCTCTCTATTAGAGAAAGCTGTTTCATTCAGTATTCAGTGCAAATCTTGCCAAACTGAAAGATGTTTATGCCTTATGAAATACAATGTTTTCTGCAATGCTGTAAGACAGTTTTTAATGTGTTAGAAGTTATATGCTCAAAAACTAATGTTTGGACTTCAATGATCAAGATTGTCAGTTTACAGCTTTCTGAGTCCAGTAATGTTGAAATAGTGCCTCTGTTCAAATGAAGTGAAATCAAGCCCAATTCTGCTCAAAAGCTTTTCTCTCTATTAGAGAAAGCTGTTTCATTCAGTATTCAGTGCAAATCTTGCCAAACTGAAAGATGTTTATGCCTTATGAAATACAATGTTTTCTGCAATGCTGTAAGACAGTTTTTAATGTGTTAGAAGTTATTTGCACAAAAACTTATGTTAGGACTTCAATGATCAAGATTGTCAGTTTACAGCTTTCTGAGTCCAGTAATGTTGAAATAGTGCCTCTGTTCGAATGAAGTGAAATCAAACCCAAATCTGCTCAAGAGCTTGTCTCTCTATTAGAGAAAGCTGTTTCATTCAATATTCAGTGCAAATCTTGCCAAACTGAAACATGCTTATGTCTTATGAAATAAAATGTTTTCTGCAATGCTGTAAGACAGTTTTTAATGTGTTAGAAGTTATATGCTCAAAAACTAATGTTAGGACTTCAATGATCAAGATTGTCAGTTTACAGCTTTCTGAGTCCAGTAATGTTGAAATAGTGCCTCTGTTCAAATGAAGTGAAATCAAGCCCAAATCTGCTCAAGAGCTTGTCTCTCTATTAGAGAAAGCTGTTTCATTCAATATTCAGTGCAAATCTTGCCAAACTGAAACATGCTTATGTCTTATGAAATAAAATGTTTTCTGCAATGCTGTAAGACAGTTTTTAATGTGTTAGAAGTTATATGCTCAAAAACTAATGTTAGGACTTCAATGATCAAGATTGTCAGTTTACAGCTTTCTGAGTCCAGTAATGTTGAAATAGTGCCTCTGTTCAAATGAAGTGAAATCAAGCCCAAATCTGCTCAAAAGCTTTTCTCTCTATTAGAGAAAGCTGTTTCATTCAGTATTCAGTGCAAATCTTGCCAAACTGAAAGATGTTTATGCCTTATGAAATACAATGTTTTCTGCAATGCTGTAAGACAGTTTTTAATGTGTTAGAAGTTATATGCTCAAAAACTAATGTTTGGACTTCAATGATCAAGATTGTCAGTTTACAGCTTTCTGAGTCCAGTAATGTTGAAATAGTGCCTCTGTTCAAATGAAGTGAAATCAAGCCCAAATCTGCTCAAAAGCTTTTCTCTCTATTAGAGAAAGCTGTTTCATTCAGTATTCAGTGCAAATCTTGCCAAACTGAAAAAGGTTTATGCTTTATGAAATACAATGTTTTCTGCAATGCTGTAAGACAGTTTTTAATGTGTTAGAAGTTATTTGCACAAAAACTTATGTTAGGACTTCAATGATCAAGATTGTCAGTTTACAGCTTTCTGAGTCCAGTAATGTTGAAATAGTGCCTCTGTTCAAATGAAGTGAAATCAAGCCCAAATCTGCTCAAGAGCTTGTCTCTCTATTAGAGAAAGCTGTTTCATTCAATATTCAGTGCAAACCTTGCCAAACTGAAAGATGTTTATGCCTTATGAAATACAATGTTTTCTGCAATGCTGTAAGACAGTTTTTAATGTGTTAGAAGTTATATGCTCAAAAACTAATGTTTGGACTTCAATGATCAAGATTGTCAGTTTACAGCTTTCTGAGTCCAGTAATGTTGAAATAGTGCCTCTGTTCAAATGAAGTGAAATCAAGCCCAAATCTGCTCAAAAGCTTTTCTCTCTATTAGAGAAAGCTGTTTCATTCAGTATTCAGTGCAAATCTTGCCAAACTGAAAAAGGTTTATGCTTTATGAAATACAATGTTTTCTGCAATGCTGTAAGACAGTTTTTAATGTGTTAGAAGTTATTTGCACAAAAACTTATGTTAGGACTTCAATGATCAAGATTGTCAGTTTACAGCTTTCTGAGTCCAGTAATGTTGAAATAGTGCCTCTGTTCAAATGAAGTGAAATCAAGCCCAAATCTGCTCAAGAGCTTGTCTCTCTATTAGAGAAAGCTGTTTCATTCAATATTCAGTGCAAATCTTGCCAAACTGAAAGATGTTTATGCCTTATGAAATACAATGTTTTCTGCAATGCTGTAAGACAGTTTTTAATGTGTTAGAAGTTATTTGCACAAAAACTTATGTTAGGACTTCAATGATCAAGATTGTCAGTTTACAGCTTTCTGAGTCCAGTAATGTTGAAATAGTGCCTCTGTTCAAATGAAGTGAAATCAAGCCCAAATCTGCTCAAAAGCTTTTCTCTCTATTAGAGAAAGCTGTTTCATTCAGTATTCAGTGCAAATCTTGCCAAACTGAAAGATGTTTATGCCTTATGAAATACAATGTTTTCTGCAATGCTGTAAGACAGTTTTTAATGTGTTAGAAGTTATATGCTCAAAAACTAATGTTTGGACTTCAATGATCAAGATTGTCAGTTTACAGCTTTCTGAGTCCAGTAATGTTGAAATAGTGCCTCTGTTCAAATGAAGTGAAATCAAGCCCAAATCTGCTCAAAAGCTTTTCTCTCTATTAGAGAAAGCTGTTTCATTCAGTATTCAGTGCAAATCTTGCCAAACTGAAAGAGGTTTATGCCTTATGAAATACAATGTTTTCTGCAATGCTGTAAGACAGTTTTTAATGTGTTAGAAGTTACTTGCACAAAAACTTATGTTAGGACTTCAATGATCAAGATTGTCAGTTTACAGCTTTCTGAGTCCAGTAATGTTGAAATAGTGCCTCTGTTCAAATGAAGTGAAATCAAACCCAAATCTGCTCAAGAGCTTGTCTCTCTATTAGAGAAAACTGTTTCATTCAATATTCAGTGCAAATCTTGCCAAACTGATAGATGCTTATGCCTTATGAAATACAATGTTTTCTGCAATGCTGTAAGACAGTTTTTAATGTGTTAGAAGTTATATACACAAAAACTAATGTTAGGACTTCAATGATCAAGATTCTCAGTTTACAGCTTTCTGAGTCCAGTAATGTTGAAATAGTGCCTCTGTTCAAATGAAGTGAAATCAAGCCCAAATCTGCTCAAAAGCTTTTCTCTCTATTAGAGAAAGCTGATTCTTTCAATATTCAGTGCAAATCTTGCCAAACTGAAAGATGTTTATGCCTCATGAAATACAATGTTTTCTGCAATGCTGTAAGACAGTTTTTAATGTGTTAGAAGTTATATGCATAAAAACTAATGTTAGGACTTCAATGATCAAGATTGTCAGTTTACAGCTTTCTGAGTCCAGTAATGTTGAAATAGTGCCTCTGTTCAAATGAAGTGAAATCAAGCCCAAATCTGCTCAAAAGCTTTTCTCTCTATTAGAGAAAGCTGTTTCATTCAGTATTCAGTGCAAATCTTGCCAAACTGAAAGATGTTTATGCCTTATGAAATACAATGTTTTCTGCAATGCTGTAAGACAGTTTTTAATGTGTTAGAAGTAATAAGCACAAAAACTTATGTTAGGACTTCAATGATCAAGATTGTCAGTTTACAACCTTCTGAGTCCAGTAATGTTGAAATAGTGCCTCTGTTCAAATGAAGTGAAATCAAGCCCAAATCTGCTCAAAAGCTTGTCTCTCTATTAGAGAAAGCTGTTTCATTCAGTATTCAGTGCAAATCTTGCCAAACTGATAGATGCTTATGCCTTATGAAATACAATGTTTTCTGCAATGCTGTAAGACAGTTTTTAATGTGTTAGAAGTTATATACACAAAAACTAATGTTAGGACTTCAATGATCAAAATTGTCAGTTTACAGCTTTCTGAGTCCAGTAATGTTGAAATAGTGCCTCTGTTCAAATGAAGTGAAATCAAGCCCAAATCTGCTCAAAAGCTTTTCTCTCTATTAGAGAAAGCTGTTTCATTCAGTATTTAGTGCAAATCTTGCCAAACTGAAAGATGTTTATGCCTTATGAAATACAATGTTTTCTGCAATGCTGTAAGACAGTTTTTAATGTGTTAGAAGTTATATGCACAAAAACTTATGTTAGGACTTCAATGATCAAGATTGTCAGTTTACAGCTTTCTGAGTCCAGTAATGTTGAAATAGTGCATCTGTTCAAATGAAGTGAAATCTAGCCCAAATCTGCTCAAAAGCTTGTCTCTCTAATAGAGAAAGCTGTTTCATTCAGTATTCAGTGCAAATCTTGCCAAACTGAAACAAGCTTATGCCTTATGAAGTACAATGTTTTCTGCAATGCTGTAAGACAGTTTTTAATGTGTTAGAAGTTATATGCACAAAAACATATGTTAGGACTTCAATGATCAAGATTGTCAGTTTACAGCTTTCTGAGTCCAGTAATGTTGAAATAGTGCCTCTGTTCAAATGAAGTGAAATCAAGCCCAAATCTGCTCAAAAGCTTTTCTCTCTATTAGAGAAAGCTGTTTCATTCAGTATTCAGTGCAAATCTTGCCAAACTGAAAGATGTTTATGCCTTATGAAATACAATGTTTTCTGCAATGCTGTAAGACAGTTTTTAATGTGTTAGAAGTTATATGCTCAAAAACTAATGTTTGGACTTCAATGATCAAGATTGTCAGTTTACAGCTTTCTGAGTCCAGTAATGTTGAAATAGTGCCTCTGTTCAAATGAAGTGAAATCAAGCCCAATTCTGCTCAAAAGCTTTTCTCTCTATTAGAGAAAGCTGTTTCATTCAGTATTCAGTGCAAATCTTGCCAAACTGAAAGATGTTTATGCCTTATGAAATACAATGTTTTCTGCAATGCTGTAAGACAGTTTTTAATGTGTTAGAAGTTATTTGCACAAAAACTTATGTTAGGACTTCAATGATCAAGATTGTCAGTTTACAGCTTTCTGAGTCCAGTAATGTTGAAATAGTGCCTCTGTTCGAATGAAGTGAAATCAAACCCAAATCTGCTCAAGAGCTTGTCTCTCTATTAGAGAAAGCTGTTTCATTCAATATTCAGTGCAAATCTTGCCAAACTGAAACATGCTTATGTCTTATGAAATAAAATGTTTTCTGCAATGCTGTAAGACAGTTTTTAATGTGTTAGAAGTTATATGCTCAAAAACTAATGTTAGGACTTCAATGATCAAGATTGTCAGTTTACAGCTTTCTGAGTCCAGTAATGTTGAAATAGTGCCTCTGTTCAAATGAAGTGAAATCAAACCCAAATCTGCTCAAGAGCTTGTCTCTCTATTAGAGAAAGCTGTTTCATTCAATATTCAGTGCAAATCTTGCCAAACTGAAACATGCTTATGTCTTATGAAATAAAATGTTTTCTGCAATGCTGTAAGACAGTTTTTAATGTGTTAGAAGTTATATGCTCAAAAACTAATGTTTGGACTTCAATGATCAAGATTGTCAGTTTACAGCTTTCTGAGTCCAGTAATGTTGAAATAGTGCCTCTGTTCAAATGAAGTGAAATCAAGCCCAAATCTGCTCAAAAGCTTTTCTCTCTATTAGAGAAAGCTGTTTCATTCAGTATTCAGTGCAAATCTTGCCAAACTGAAAGATGTTTATGCCTTATGAAATACAATGTTTTCTGCAATGCTGTAAGACAGTTTTTAATGTGTTAGAAGTTATTTGCACAAAAACTTATGTTAGGACTTCAATGATCAAGATTGTCAGTTTACAGCTTTCTGAGTCCAGTAATGTTGAAATAGTGCCTCTGTTCAAATGAAGTGAAATCAAGCCCAAATCTGCTCAAAAGCTTTTCTCTCTATTAGAGAAAGCTGTTTCATTCAGTATTCAGTGCAAATCTTGCCAAACTGAAAGAGGTTTATGCCTTATGAAATACAATGTTTTCTGCAATGCTGTAAGACAGTTTTTAATGTGTTAGAAGTTACTTGCACAAAAACTTATGTTAGGACTTCAGTGATCAAGATTGTCAGTTTACAGCTTTCTGAGTCCAGTAATGTTGAAATAGTGCCTCTGTTCAAATGAAGTGAAATCAAGCCCAAATCTGCTCAAGAGCTTGTCTCTCTATTAGAGAAAGCTGTTTCATTCAATATTCAGTGCAAATCTTGCCAAACTGAAACATGCTTATGTCTTATGAAATAAAATGTTTTCTGCAATGCTGTAAGACAGTTTTTAATGTGTTAGAAGTTATATGCTCAAAAACTAATGTTAGGACTTCAATGATCAAGATTGTCAGTTTACAGCTTTCTGAGTCCAGTAATGTTGAAATAGTGCCTCTGTTCAAATGAAGTGAAATCAAACCCAAATCTGCTCAAGAGCTTGTCTCTCTATTAGAGAAAGCTGTTTCATTCAATATTCAGTGCAAATCTTGCCAAACTGAAACATGCTTATGTCTTATGAAATAAAATGTTTTCTGCAATGCTGTAAGACAGTTTTTAATGTGTTAGAAGTTATATGCTCAAAAACTAATGTTTGGACTTCAATGATCAAGATTGTCAGTTTACAGCTTTCTGAGTCCAGTAATGTTGAAATAGTGCCTCTGTTCAAATGAAGTGAAATCAAGCCCAAATCTGCTCAAAAGCTTTTCTCTCTATTAGAGAAAGCTGTTTCATTCAGTATTCAGTGCAAATCTTGCCAAACTGAAAAAGGTTTATGCCTTATGAAATACAATGTTTTCTGCAATGCTGTAAGACAGTTTTTAATGTGTTAGAAGTTATTTGCACAAAAACTTATGTTAGGACTTCAATGATCAAGATTGTCAGTTTACAGCTTTCTGAGTCCAGTAATGTTGAAATAGTGCCTCTGTTCAAATGAAGTGAAATCAAGCCCAAATCGGCTCAAGAGCTTGTCTCTCTATTAGAGAAAGCTGTTTCATTCAATATTCAGTGCAAATCTTGCCAAACTGAAACATGCTTATGTCTTATGAAATAAAATGTTTTCTGCAATGCTGTAAGACAGTTTTTAATGTGTTAGAAGTTATATGCTCAAAAACTAATGTTAGGACTTCAATGATCAAGATTGTCAGTTTACAGCTTTCTGAGTCCAGTAATGTTGAAATAGTGCCTCTGTTCAAATGAAGTGAAATCAAGCCCAAATCTGCTCAAAAGCTTTTCTCTCTATTAGAGAAAGCTGTTTCATTCAGTATTCAGTGCAAATCTTGCCAAACTGAAAGATGTTTATGCCTTATGAAATACAATGTTTTCTGCAATGCTGTAAGACAGTTTTTAATGTGTTAGAAGTTATTTGCACAAAAACTCATGTTAGGACTTCAATGATCAAGATTGTCAGTTTACAGCTTTCTGAGTCCAGTAATGTTGAAATAGTGCCTCTGTTCAAATGAAGTGAAATCAAGCCCAAATCTGCTCAAAAGCTTTTCTCTCTATTAGAGAAAGCTGTTTCATTCAGTATTCAGTGCAAATCTTGCCAAACTGAAAGATGTTTATGCCTTATGAAATACAATGTTTTCTGCAATGCTGTAAGACAGTTTTTAATGTGTTAGAAGTTATATGCTCAAAAACTAATGTTTGGACTTCAATGATCAAGATTGTCAGTTTACAGCTTTCTGAGTCCAGTAATGTTGAAATAGTGCCTCTGTTCAAATGAAGTGAAATCAAGCCCAAATCTGCTCAAAAGCTTTTCTCTCTATTAGAGAAAGCTGTTTCATTCAGTATTCAGTGCAAATCTTGCCAAACTGAAAGAGGTTTATGCCTTATGAAATACAATGTTTTCTGCAATGCTGTAAGACAGTTTTTAATGTGTTAGAAGTTATTTGCACAAAAACTTATGTTAGGACTTCAATGATCAAGATTGTCAGTTTACAGCTTTCTGAGTCCAGTAATGTTGAAATAGTGCCTCTGTTCAAATGAAGCGAAATCAAACCCAAATCTGCTCAAGAGCTTGTCTCTCTATTAGAGAAAGCTGTTTCATTCAATATTCAGTGCAAATCTTGCCAAACTGAAACATGCTTATGTCTTATGAAATAAAATGTTTTCTGCAATGCTGTAAGACAGTTTTTAATGTGTTAGAAGTTATATGCTCAAAAACTAATGTTAGGACTTCAATGATCAAGATTGTCAGTTTACAGCTTTCTGAGTCCAGTAATGTTGAAATAGTGCCTCTGTTCAAATGAAGTGAAATCAAGCCCAAATCTGCTCAAAAGCTTTTCTCTCTATTAGAGAAAGCTGTTTCATTCAATATTCAGTGCAAATCTTGCCAAACTGAAACATGCTTATGTCTTATGAAATAAAATGTTTTCTGCAATGCTGTAAGACAGTTTTTAATGTGTTAGAAGTTATTTGCACAAAAACTTATGTTAGGACTTCAATGACCAAGATTGTCAGTTTACAGCTTTCTGAGTCCAGTAATGTTGAAATAGTGCCTCTGTTCAAATGAAGTGAAATCAAGCCCAAATCTGCTCAAGAGCTTGTCTCTCTATTAGAGAAAGCTGTTTCATTCAATATTCAGTGCAAATCTTGCCAAACTGAAACATGCTTATGTCTTATGAAATAAAATGTTTTCTGCAATGCTGTAAGACAGTTTTTAATGTGTTAGAAGTTATATGCTCAAAAACTAATGTTAGGACTTCAATGATCAAGATTGTCAGTTTACAGCTTTCTGAGTCCAGTAATGTTGAAATAGTGCCTCTGTTCAAATGAAGTGAAATCAAGCCCAAATCTGCTCAAAAGCTTTTCTCTCTATTAGAGAAAGCTGTTTCATTCAGTATTCAGTGCAAATCTTGCCAAACTGAAAGATGTTTATGCCTTATGAAATACAATGTTTTCTGCAATGCTGTAAGACAGTTTTTAATGTGTTAGAAGTTATATGCTCAAAAACTAATGTTTGGACTTCAATGATCAAGATTGTCAGTTTACAGCTTTCTGAGTCCAGTAATGTTGAAATAGTGCCTCTGTTCAAATGAAGTGAAATCAAGCCCAAATCTGCTCAAAAGCTTTTCTCTCTATTAGAGAAAGCTGTTTCATTCAGTATTCAGTGCAAATCTTGCCAAACTGAAAAAGGTTTATGCTTTATGAAATACAATGTTTTCTGCAATGCTGTAAGACAGTTTTTAATGTGTTAGAAGTTATTTGCACAAAAACTTATGTTAGGACTTCAATGATCAAGATTGTCAGTTTACAGCTTTCTGAGTCCAGTAATGTTGAAATAGTGCCTCTGTTCAAATGAAGTGAAATCAAGCCCAAATCTGCTCAAGAGCTTGTCTCTCTATTAGAGAAAGCTGTTTCATTCAATATTCAGTGCAAATCTTGCCAAACTGAAACATGCTTATGTCTTATGAAATAAAATGTTTTCTGCAATGCTGTAAGACAGTTTTTAATGTGTTAGAAGTTATATGCTCAAAAACTAATGTTAGGACTTCAATGATCAAGATTGTCAGTTTACAGCTTTCTGAGTCCAGTAATGTTGAAATAGTGCCTTTGTTCAAATGAAGTGAAATCAAGCCCAAATCTGCTCAAAAGCTTTTCTCTCTATTAGAGAAAGCTGTTTCATTCAGTATTCAGTGCAAATCTTGCCAAACTGAAGGATGTTTATGCCTTATGAAATACAATGTATTCTGCAATGCTGTAAGACAGTTTTTAATGTGTTAGAAGTTATTTGCACAAAAACTTATGTTAGGACTTCAATGATCAAGATTGTCAGTTTACAGCTTTCTGAGTCCAGTAATGTTGAAATAGTGCCTCTGTTCAAATGAAGTGAAATCAAGCCCAAATCTGCTCAAAAGCTTTTCTCTCTATTAGAGAAAGCTGTTTCATTCAGTATTCAGTGCAAATCTTGCCAAACTGAAAGATGTTTATGCCTTATGAAATACAATGTTTTCTGCAATGCTGTAAGACAGTTTTTAATGTGTTAGAAGTTACTTGCACAAAAACTTATGTTAGGACTTCAATGATCAAGATTGTCAGTTTACAGCTTTCTGAGTCCAGTAATGTTGAAATAGTGCCTCTGTTCAAATGAAGTGAATTCAAACCCAAATCTGCTCAAGAGCTTGTCTCTCTATTAGAGAAAGCTGTTTCATACAATATTCAGTGCAAATCTTGCCAAACTGAAACATGCTTATGTCTTATGAAATAAAATGTTTTCTGCAATGCTGTAAGACAGTTTTTAATGTGTTAGAAGTTATATGCTCAAAAACTAATGTTTGGACTTCAATGATCAAGATTGTCAGTTTACAGCTTTCTGAGTCCAGTAATGTTGAAATAGTGCCTCTGTTCAAATGAAGTGAAATCAAGCCCAAATCTGCTCAAGAGCTTGTCTCTCTATTAGAGAAAACTGTTTCATTCAATATTCAGTGCAAATCTTGCCAAACTGATAGATGCTTATGCCTTATGAAATACAATGTTTTCTGCAATGCTGTAAGACAGTTTTTAATGTGTTAGAAGTTATATACACAAAAACTAATGTTAGGACTTCAATGATCAAGATTGTCAGTTTACAGCTTTCTGAGTCCAGTAATGTTGAAATAGTGCCTCTGTTCAAATGAAGTGAAATCAAGCCCAAATCTGCTCAAAAGCTTTTCTCTCTATTAGAGAAAGCTGTTTCTTTCAATATTCAGTGCAAATCTTGCCAAACTGAAAGATGTTTATGCCTCATGAAATACAATGTTTTCTGCAATGCTGTAAGACAGTTTTTAATGTGTTAGAAGTTACTTGCACAAAAACTTATGTTAGGACTTCAATGATCAAGATTGTCAGTTTACAGCTTTCTGAGTCCAGTAATGTTGAAATAGTGCCTCTGTTCAAATGAAGTGAAATCAAGCCCAAATCTGCTCAAGAGCTTGTCTCTCTATTAGAGAAAGCTGTTTCATTCAATATTCAGTGCAAATCTTGCCAAACTGAAACATGCTTATGTCTTATGAAATAAAATGTTTTCTGCAATGCTGTAAGACAGTTTTTAATGTGTTAGAAGTTATATGCTCAAAAACTAATGTTAGGACTTCAATGATCAAGATTGTCAGTTTACAGCTTTCTGAGTCCAGTAATGTTGAAATAGTGCCTCTGTTCAAATGAAGTGAAATCAAACCCAAATCTGCTCAAGAGCTTGTCTCTCTATTAGAGAAAGCTGTTTCATTCAATATTCAGTGCAAATCTTGCCAAACTGAAACATGCTTATGTCTTATGAAATAAAATGTTTTCTGCAATGCTGTAAGACAGTTTTTAATGTGTTAGAAGTTATATGCTCAAAAACTAATGTTTGGACTTCAATGATCAAGATTGTCAGTTTACAGCTTTCTGAGTCCAGTAATGTTGAAATAGTGCCTCTGTTCAAATGAAGTGAAATCAAGCCCAAATCTGCTCAAAAGCTTTTCTCTCTATTAGAGAAAGCTGTTTCATTCAGTATTCAGTGCAAATCTTGCCAAACTGAAAAAGGTTTATGCCTTATGAAATACAATGTTTTCTGCAATGCTGTAAGACAGTTTTTAATGTGTTAGAAGTTATTTGCACAAAAACTTATGTTAGGACTTCAATGATCAAGATTGTCAGTTTACAGCTTTCTGAGTCCAGTAATGTTGAAATAGTGCCTCTGTTCAAATGAAGTGAAATCAAGCCCAAATCTGCTCAAGAGCTTGTCTCTCTATTAGAGAAAGCTGTTTCATTCAATATTCAGTGCAAATCTTGCCAAACTGAAACATGCTTATGTCTTATGAAATAAAATGTTTTCTGCAATGCTGTAAGACAGTTTTTAATGTGTTAGAAGTTATATGCACAAAAACTAATGTTAGGACTTAAATGATCAAGATTGTCAGTTTACAGCTTTCTGAGTCCATAATGTTGAAATAGTGGTTCTGTTCAAATGAAGTGAAATCAAGCCCAAATCTGCTCAAAAGCTTTTCTCTCTAATAGAGAAAGCTGTTTCATTCAGTATTCAGTGCAAATCTTGCCAAACTGAAACATGCTTTTGTTCTCATGAAATAAAATGTTTTCTGCAATGCTGTAAGACAGTTTTTAATGTGTTAGAAGTTATATGCACAAAAACTAATGTTAGGACTTCAATTATCAAGATTGTCAGTTTACAGCTTTCTGAGTCCAGTAATGTTGAAATAGTGCTTCTTTTCAAATGAAGTGAAATCAAGCCCAAATCTGCTCAAAAGATTTTCTCTCTATTAGAGAAAGCTGTTTCATTCAGTATTCAGTGCAAATCTTGCCAAACTGAAAGATGTTTATGCCTTATGAAATACAATGTTTTCTGCAATGCTGTAAGACAGTTTTTAATGTTTTAGAAGTTATATGCACAAAAACTTATGTTAGGACTTCAATGATCAAGATTGTCAGTTTACAGCTTTCTGAGTCCAGTAATGCTGAAATAGTGCTTCTGTTCAAATGAAGTGAAATCTAGCCCAATTCTGCTCAAAAGCTTGTCTCTCTATTAGAGAAAGCTGTTTCATTCAGTATTCAGTGCAAATCTTGCCAAACTGAAACATGCTTATGTCTTATGAAATAAAATGTTTTCTGCAATGCTGTAAGACAGTTTTTAATGTGTTAGAAGTTATATGCACAAAAACTAATGTTAGGACTTCAATGATCAAGATTGTCAGTTTACAGCTTTCTGAGTCCAGTAATGTTGAAATAGTGCTTCTGTTCAAATGAAGTGAAATCAAGCCCAAATCTGCTCAAAAGCTTTTCTCTCTTTTAGAGAAAGCTGTTTCATTCAGTATTCAGTGCAAATCTTGCCAAACTGAAAGATGTTTATGCCTTATGAAATACAATGTTTTCTGCAATGCTGTAAGACAGTTTTTAATGTGTTAGAAGTTATATGCACAAAAACTAATGTTAGGACTTCAATGATCAAGATTGTCAGTTTACAGCTTTCTGAGTCCAGTAATGTTGAAATATTGCTTCTGTTCAAATGAAGTGAAATCTAGCCCAAATCTGCTCAAAAGCTTGTCTCTCTATTAGAGAAAGCTGTTTCATTCAGTATTCAGTGCAAATCTTGCCAAACTGATAGATGCTTATGCCTTATGAAATACAATGTTTTCTGCAATAATGTAAGACAGTTTTTAATGTGTTAGAAGTTATATGCACAAAAACTTATGTTAGGACTTCAATGATCAAGATTGTCAGTTTACAGCTTTCTGAGTCCAGTAATGTTGAAATAGTGCTTCTGTTTAAATGAAGTGAAATCTAGCCCAAATCTGCTCAAAAGCTTGTCTCTCTATTAGAGAAAGCTGTTTCATTCTGTATTCAGTGCAAATCTTGCCAAACGGATAGATGCTTATGCCTTATGAAATACAATGTTTTCTGCAATGCTGTAAGACAGTTTTTAATGTGTTAGAAGTTATATGTACAAAACATGTTAGGACTTCAATGATCAAGATTGTCAGTTTACAGCTTTCTGAGTCCAGTAATGTTGAAATAGTGCTTCTGTTCAAATGAAGTGAAATCAAGCCCAAATCTGCTCAAAAGCTTGTCTCTCTATTAGAGAAAGCTGTTTCATTCAGTATTCAGTGCAAATCTTGCCAAACGGATAGATGCTTATGCCTTATGAAATACAATGTTTTCTGCAATGCTGTAAGACAGTTTTTAATGTGTTAGAAGTTATTATGCACAAAAACTAATGTTAGGACTTCAATGATCAAGATTGTCAGTTTACAGCTTTCTGAGTCCAGTAATGTTGAAATAGTGCTTCTGTTCAAATGAAGTGAAATCTAGCCCAAATCTGCTCAAAAGCTTGTCTCTCTATTAGAGAAAGCTGTATCATTCAATATTCAGTGCAAATCTTGCCAAACTGAAACATGCTTATGTCTTATGAAACAAAATGTTTTCTGCAATGCTGTAAGACAGTTTTTAATGTGTTAGAAGTTATATGCACAAAAACTTATGTTAGGACTTCAATGATCAAGATTGTCAGTTTACAGCTTTCTGAGTCCAGTAATGCTGAAATAGTGCTTCTGTTCAAATGAAGTGAAATCTAGCCCAAATCTGCTCAAAAGCTTATCTCTCTATTAGAGAAAGCTGTTTCATTCAATATTCAGTGCAAATCTTGCCAAACTGAAACATGCTTATGTCTTATGAAACAAAATGTTTTCTGCAATGCTGTAAGACAGTTTTTAATGTGTTAGAAGTTATATGCACAAAAACTTATGTTAGGACTTCAATGATCAAGATTGTCAGTTTACAGCTTTCTGAGTCCAGTAATGCTGAAATAGTGCTTCTGTTCAAATGAAGTGAAATCAAGCCCAAATCTGCTCAAAAGCTTTTCTCTCTATTAGAGAAAGCTGTTTCATTCAGTATTCAGTGCAAATCTTGCCAAACTGATAGATGCTTATGCCTTATGAAATACAATGTTTTCTGCAATAATGTAAGACAGTTTTTAATGTGTTAGAAGTTATATGCACAAAAACTTATGTTAGGACTTCAATGATCAAGATTGTCAGTTTACAGCTTTCTGAGTCCAGTAATGTTGAAATAGTGCTTCTGTTCAAATGAAGTGAAATCTAGCCCAAATCTGCTCAAAAGCTTGTCTCTCTATTAGAGAAAGCTGTTTCATTCTGTATTCAGTGCAAATCTTGCCTAACGGATAGATGCTTATGCCTTATGAAATACAATGTTTTCTGCAATGCTGTAAGACAGTTTTTAATGTGTTAGAAGTTATATGTACAAAAACTGTTAGGACTTCAATGATCAAGATTGTCAGTTTACAGCTTTCTGAGTCCAGTAATGTTGAAATAGTGCTTCTGTTCAAATGAAGTGAAATCAAGCCCAAATCTGCTCAAAAGCTTTTCTCTCTTTTAGAGAAAGCTGTTTCATTCAGTATTCAGTGCAAATCTTGCCAAACTGAAAGATGTTTATGCCTTATGAAATACAATGTTTTCTGCAATGCTGTAAGACAGTTTTTAATGTGTTAGAAGTTATATGCACAAAAACTAATGTTAGGACTTCAATGATCAAGATTGTCAGTTTACAGCTTTCTGAGTCCAGTAATGTTGAAATATTGCTTCTGTTCAAATGAAGTGAAATCTAGCCCAAATCTGCTCAAAAGCTTGTCTCTCTATTAGAGAAAGCTGTTTCATTCAGTATTCAGTGCAAATCTTGCCAAACTGATAGATGCTTATGCCTTATGAAATACAATGTTTTCTGCAATAATGTAAGACAGTTTTTAATGTGTTAGAAGTTATATGCACAAAAACTTATGTTAGGACTTCAATGATCAAGATTGTCAGTTTACAGCTTTCTGAGTCCAGTAATGTTGAAATAGTGCTTCTGTTTAAATGAAGTGAAATCTAGCCCAAATCTGCTCAAAAGCTTGTCTCTCTATTAGAGAAAGCTGTTTCATTCTGTATTCAGTGCAAATCTTGCCAAACGGATAGATGCTTATGCCTTATGAAATACAATGTTTTCTGCAATGCTGTAAGACAGTTTTTAATGTGTTAGAAGTTATATGTACAAAACATGTTAGGACTTCAATGATCAAGATTGTCAGTTTACAGCTTTCTGAGTCCAGTAATGTTGAAATAGTGCTTCTGTTCAAATGAAGTGAAATCAAGCCCAAATCTGCTCAAAAGCTTGTCTCTCTATTAGAGAAAGCTGTTTCATTCAGTATTCAGTGCAAATCTTGCCAAACGGATAGATGCTTATGCCTTATGAAATACAATGTTTTCTGCAATGCTGTAAGACAGTTTTTAATGTGTTAGAAGTTATTATGCACAAAAACTAATGTTAGGACTTCAATGATCAAGATTGTCAGTTTACAGCTTTCTGAGTCCAGTAATGTTGAAATAGTGCTTCTGTTCAAATGAAGTGAAATCAAGCCCAAATCTGCTCAAAAGCTTGTCTCTCTATTAGAGAAAGCTGTATCATTCAATATTCAGTGCAAATCTTGCCAAACTGAAACATGCTTATGTCTTATGAAACAAAATGTTTTCTGCAATGCTGTAAGACAGTTTTTAATGTGTTAGAAGTTATATGCACAAAAACTTATGTTAGGACTTCAATGATCAAGATTGTCAGTTTACAGCTTTCTGAGTCCAGTAATGCTGAAATAGTGCTTCTGTTCAAATGAAGTGAAATCTAGCCCAATTCTGCTCAAAAGCTTGTCTCTCTATTAGAGAAAGCTGTTTCATTCAGTATTCAGTGCAAATCTTGCCAAACTGAAACATGCTTATGTCTTATGAAATAAAATGTTTTCTGCAATGCTGTAAGACAGTTTTTAATGTGTTAGAAGTTATATGCACAAAAACTAATGTTAGGACTTCAATGATCAAGATTGTCAGTTTACAGCTTTCTGAGTCCAGTAATGTTGAAATAGTGCTTCTGTTCAAATGAAGTGAAATCAAGCCCAAATCTGCTCAAAAGCTTTTCTCTCTTTTAGAGAAAGCTGTTTCATTCAGTATTCAGTGCAAATCTTGCCAAACTGAAAGATGTTTATGCCTTATGAAATACAATGTTTTCTGCAATGCTGTAAGACAGTTTTTAATGTGTTAGAAGTTATATGCACAAAAACTAATGTTAGGACTTCAATGATCAAGATTGTCAGTTTACAGCTTTCTGAGTCCAGTAATGTTGAAATATTGCTTCTGTTCAAATGAAGTGAAATCTAGCCCAAATCTGCTCAAAAGCTTGTCTCTCTATTAGAGAAAGCTGTTTCATTCAGTATTCAGTGCAAATCTTGCCAAACTGATAGATGCTTATGCCTTATGAAATACAATGTTTTCTGCAATAATGTAAGACAGTTTTTAATGTGTTAGAAGTTATATGCACAAAAACTTATGTTAGGACTTCAATGATCAAGATTGTCAGTTTACAGCTTTCTGAGTCCAGTAATGTTGAAATAGTGCTTCTGTTTAAATGAAGTGAAATCTAGCCCAAATCTGCTCAAAAGCTTGTCTCTCTATTAGAGAAAGCTGTTTCATTCTGTATTCAGTGCAAATCTTGCCAAACGGATAGATGCTTATGCCTTATGAAATACAATGTTTTCTGCAATGCTGTAAGACAGTTTTTAATGTGTTAGAAGTTATATGTACAAAACATGTTAGGACTTCAATGATCAAGATTGTCAGTTTACAGCTTTCTGAGTCCAGTAATGTTGAAATAGTGCTTCTGTTCAAATGAAGTGAAATCAAGCCCAAATCTGCTCAAAAGCTTGTCTCTCTATTAGAGAAAGCTGTTTCATTCAGTATTCAGTGCAAATCTTGCCAAACGGATAGATGCTTATGCCTTATGAAATACAATGTTTTCTGCAATGCTGTAAGACAGTTTTTAATGTGTTAGAAGTTATTATGCACAAAAACTAATGTTAGGACTTCAATGATCAAGATTGTCAGTTTACAGCTTTCTGAGTCCAGTAATGTTGAAATAGTGCTTCTGTTCAAATGAAGTGAAATCTAGCCCAAATCTGCTCAAAAGCTTGTCTCTCTATTAGAGAAAGCTGTATCATTCAATATTCAGTGCAAATCTTGCCAAACTGAAACATGCTTATGTCTTATGAAACAAAATGTTTTCTGCAATGCTGTAAGACAGTTTTTAATGTGTTAGAAGTTATATGCACAAAAACTTATGTTAGGACTTCAATGATCAAGATTGTCAGTTTACAGCTTTCTGAGTCCAGTAATGCTGAAATAGTGCTTCTGTTCAAATGAAGTGAAATCTAGCCCAAATCTGCTCAAAAGCTTATCTCTCTATTAGAGAAAGCTGTTTCATTCAATATTCAGTGCAAATCTTGCCAAACTGAAACATGCTTATGTCTTATGAAACAAAATGTTTTCTGCAATGCTGTAAGACAGTTTTTAATGTGTTAGAAGTTATATGCACAAAAACTTATGTTAGGACTTCAATGATCAAGATTGTCAGTTTACAGCTTTCTGAGTCCAGTAATGCTGAAATAGTGCTTCTGTTCAAATGAAGTGAAATCAAGCCCAAATCTGCTCAAAAGCTTTTCTCTCTATTAGAGAAAGCTGTTTCATTCAGTATTCAGTGCAAATCTTGCCAAACTGATAGATGCTTATGCCTTATGAAATACAATGTTTTCTGCAATAATGTAAGACAGTTTTTAATGTGTTAGAAGTTATATGCACAAAAACTTATGTTAGGACTTCAATGATCAAGATTGTCAGTTTACAGCTTTCTGAGTCCAGTAATGTTGAAATAGTGCTTCTGTTCAAATGAAGTGAAATCTAGCCCAAATCTGCTCAAAAGCTTGTCTCTCTATTAGAGAAAGCTGTTTCATTCTGTATTCAGTGCAAATCTTGCCTAACGGATAGATGCTTATGCCTTATGAAATACAATGTTTTCTGCAATGCTGTAAGACAGTTTTTAATGTGTTAGAAGTTATATGTACAAAAACTGTTAGGACTTCAATGATCAAGATTGTCAGTTTACAGCTTTCTGAGTCCAGTAATGTTGAAATAGTGCTTCTGTTCAAATGAAGTGAAATCAAGCCCAAATCTGCTCAAAAGCTTTTCTCTCTTTTAGAGAAAGCTGTTTCATTCAGTATTCAGTGCAAATCTTGCCAAACTGAAAGATGTTTATGCCTTATGAAATACAATGTTTTCTGCAATGCTGTAAGACAGTTTTTAATGTGTTAGAAGTTATATGCACAAAAACTAATGTTAGGACTTCAATGATCAAGATTGTCAGTTTACAGCTTTCTGAGTCCAGTAATGTTGAAATATTGCTTCTGTTCAAATGAAGTGAAATCTAGCCCAAATCTGCTCAAAAGCTTGTCTCTCTATTAGAGAAAGCTGTTTCATTCAGTATTCAGTGCAAATCTTGCCAAACTGATAGATGCTTATGCCTTATGAAATACAATGTTTTCTGCAATAATGTAAGACAGTTTTTAATGTGTTAGAAGTTATATGCACAAAAACTTATGTTAGGACTTCAATGATCAAGATTGTCAGTTTACAGCTTTCTGAGTCCAGTAATGTTGAAATAGTGCTTCTGTTTAAATGAAGTGAAATCTAGCCCAAATCTGCTCAAAAGCTTGTCTCTCTATTAGAGAAAGCTGTTTCATTCTGTATTCAGTGCAAATCTTGCCAAACGGATAGATGCTTATGCCTTATGAAATACAATGTTTTCTGCAATGCTGTAAGACAGTTTTTAATGTGTTAGAAGTTATATGTACAAAACATGTTAGGACTTCAATGATCAAGATTGTCAGTTTACAGCTTTCTGAGTCCAGTAATGTTGAAATAGTGCTTCTGTTCAAATGAAGTGAAATCAAGCCCAAATCTGCTCAAAAGCTTGTCTCTCTATTAGAGAAAGCTGTTTCATTCAGTATTCAGTGCAAATCTTGCCAAACGGATAGATGCTTATGCCTTATGAAATACAATGTTTTCTGCAATGCTGTAAGACAGTTTTTAATGTGTTAGAAGTTATTATGCACAAAAACTAATGTTAGGACTTCAATGATCAAGATTGTCAGTTTACAGCTTTCTGAGTCCAGTAATGTTGAAATAGTGCTTCTGTTCAAATGAAGTGAAATCAAGCCCAAATCTGCTCAAAAGCTTGTCTCTCTATTAGAGAAAGCTGTATCATTCAATATTCAGTGCAAATCTTGCCAAACTGAAACATGCTTATGTCTTATGAAACAAAATGTTTTCTGCAATGCTGTAAGACAGTTTTTAATGTGTTAGAAGTTATATGCACAAAAACTTATGTTAGGACTTCAATTATCAAGATTGTCAGTTTACAGCTTTCTGAGTCCAGTAATGCTGAAATAGTGCTTCTGTTCAAATGAAGTGAAATCTAGCCCAAATCTGCTCAAAAGCTTATCTCTCTATTAGAGAAAGCTGTTTCATTCAATATTCAGTGCAAATCTTGCCAAACTGAAACATGCTTATGTTCTTATGAAATAAAATGTTTTCTGCAATGCTGTAAGACAGTTTTTAATGTGTTAGAAGTTATATGCACAAAAACTAATGTTAGGACTTCAATGATCAAGATTGTCAGTTTACAGCTTTCTGAGTCCAGTAATGTTGAAATAGTGCTTCTGTTCAAATGAAGTGAAATCAAGCCCAAATCTGCTCAAAAGCTTTTCTCTCTATTAGAGAAAGCTGTTTCATTCAGTATTCAGTGCAAATCTTGCCAAACTGATAGATGCTTATGCCTTATGAAATACAATGTTTTCTGCAATAATGTAAGACAGTTTTTAATGTGTTAGAAGTTATATGCACAAAAACTTATGTTAGGACTTCAATGATCAAGATTGTCAGTTTACAGCTTTCTGAGTCCAGTAATGTTGAAATAGTGCTTCTGTTCAAATGAAGTGAAATCTAGCCCAAATCTGCTCAAAAGCTTGTCTCTCTATTAGAGAAAGCTGTTTCATTCTGTATTCAGTGCAAATCTTGCCAAACGGATAGATGCTTATGCCTTATGAAATACAATGTTTTCTGCAATGCTGTAAGACAGTTTTTAATGTGTTAGAAGTTATATGTACAAAAACTGTTAGGACTTCAATGATCAAGATTGTCAGTTTACAGCTTTCTGAGTCCAGTAATGTTGAAATAGTGCTTCTGTTCAAATGAAGTGAAATCAAGCCCAAATCTGCTCAAAAGCTTGTCTCTCTATTAGAGAAAGCTGTTTCATTCAGTATTCAGTGCAAATCTTGCCAAACGGATAGATGCTTATGCCTTATGAAATACAATGTTTTCTGCAATGCTGTAAGACAGTTTTTAATGTGTTAGAAGTTATTATGCACAAAAACTAATGTTAGGACTTCAATGATCAAGATTGTCAGTTTACAGCTTTCTGAGTCCAGTAATGTTGAAATAGTGCTTCTGTTCAAATGAAGTGAAATCTAGCCCAAATCTGCTCAAAAGCTTGTCTCTCTATTAGAGAAAGCTGTTTCATTCAATATTCAGTGCAAATCTTGCCAAACTGAAACATGCTTATGTCTTATGAAACAAAATGTTTTCTGCAATGCTGTAAGACAGTTTTTAATGTTGTTAGAAGTTATATGCACAAAAACTTATGTTAGGACTTCAATGATCAAGATTGTCAGTTTACAGCTTTCTGAGTCCAGTAATGCTGAAATAGTGCTTCTGTTCAAATGAAGTGAAATCTAGCCCAAATCTGCTCAAAAGCTTGTCTCTCTATTAGAGAAAGCTGTTTCATTCAATATTCAGTGCAAATCTTGCCAAACTGAAACATGCTTATGTTCTTAGGAAATAAAATGTTTTCTGCAATGCTGTAAGACAGTTTTTAATGTGTTTTCTGCAATGCTGTAAGACAGTTTTTAATGTGTTAGAAGTTATATGCACAAAAACTAATGTTCGGACTTCAATGATCAAGATTGTCAGTTTACAGCTTTCTGAGTCCAGTAATGTTGAAATAGTGCTTCTGTTCAAATGAAGTGAAATCAAGCCCAAATCTGCTCAAAAGCTTTTCTCTCTATTAGAGAAAGCTGTTTCATTCAGTATTCAGTGCAAATCTTGCCAAACTGAAACATGCTTATGTTCTTATGAAATAAAATGTTTTCTGCAATGCTGTAAGACAGTTTTTAATGTGTTAGAAGTTATATGCACAAAAACTAATGTTAGGACTTCAATGATCAAGATTGTCAGTTTACAGCTTTCTGAGTCCAGTAATGTTGAAATAGTGCTTCTGTTCAAATGAAGTGAAATCAAGCCCAAATCTGCTCAAAAGCTTTTCTCTCTATTAGAGAAAGCTGTTTCATTCAGTATTCAGTGCAAATCTTGCCAAACTGAAAGATGTTTATGCCTTATGAAATACAATGTTTTCTGCAATGCTGTAAGACAGTTTTTAATGTGTTAGAAGTTATTTGCACAAAAACTTATGTTAGGACTTCAATGATCAAGATTGTCAGTTTACAGCTTTCTGAGTCCAGTAATGTTGAAATAGTGCCTCTGTTCAAATGAAGTGAAATCAAGCCCAAATCGGCTCAAGAGCTTGTCTCTCTATTAGAGAAAGCTGTTTCATTCAATATTCAGTGCAAATCTTGCCAAACTGAAACATGCTTATGTCTTATGAAATAAAATGTTTTCTGCAATGCTGTAAGACAGTTTTTAATGTGTTAGAAGTTATATGCTCAAAAACTAATGTTAGGACTTCAATGATCAAGATTGTCAGTTTACAGCTTTCTGAGTCCAGTAATGTTGAAATAGTGCCTCTGTTCAAATGAAGTGAAATCAAGCCCAAATCTGCTCAAAAGCTTTTCTCTCTATTAGAGAAAGCTGTTTCATTCAGTATTCAGTGCAAATCTTGCCAAACTGAAAGATGTTTATGCCTTATGAAATACAATGTTTTCTGCAATGCTGTAAGACAGTTTTTAATGTGTTAGAAGTTATTTGCACAAAAACTCATGTTAGGACTTCAATGATCAAGATTGTCAGTTTACAGCTTTCTGAGTCCAGTAATGTTGAAATAGTGCCTCTGTTCAAATGAAGTGAAATCAAGCCCAAATCTGCTCAAAAGCTTTTCTCTCTATTAGAGAAAGCTGTTTCATTCAGTATTCAGTGCAAATCTTGCCAAACTGAAAGATGTTTATGCCTTATGAAATACAATGTTTTCTGCAATGCTGTAAGACAGTTTTTAATGTGTTAGAAGTTATATGCTCAAAAACTAATGTTTGGACTTCAATGATCAAGATTGTCAGTTTACAGCTTTCTGAGTCCAGTAATGTTGAAATAGTGCCTCTGTTCAAATGAAGTGAAATCAAGCCCAAATCTGCTCAAAAGCTTTTCTCTCTATTAGAGAAAGCTGTTTCATTCAGTATTCAGTGCAAATCTTGCCAAACTGAAAGAGGTTTATGCCTTATGAAATACAATGTTTTCTGCAATGCTGTAAGACAGTTTTTAATGTGTTAGAAGTTATTTGCACAAAAACTTATGTTAGGACTTCAATGATCAAGATTGTCAGTTTACAGCTTTCTGAGTCCAGTAATGTTGAAATAGTGCCTCTGTTCAAATGAAGCGAAATCAAACCCAAATCTGCTCAAGAGCTTGTCTCTCTATTAGAGAAAGCTGTTTCATTCAATATTCAGTGCAAATCTTGCCAAACTGAAACATGCTTATGTCTTATGAAATAAAATGTTTTCTGCAATGCTGTAAGACAGTTTTTAATGTGTTAGAAGTTATATGCTCAAAAACTAATGTTAGGACTTCAATGATCAAGATTGTCAGTTTACAGCTTTCTGAGTCCAGTAATGTTGAAATAGTGCCTCTGTTCAAATGAAGTGAAATCAAGCCCAAATCTGCTCAAAAGCTTTTCTCTCTATTAGAGAAAGCTGTTTCATTCAATATTCAGTGCAAATCTTGCCAAACTGAAACATGCTTATGTCTTATGAAATAAAATGTTTTCTGCAATGCTGTAAGACAGTTTTTAATGTGTTAGAAGTTATTTGCACAAAAACTTATGTTAGGACTTCAATGACCAAGATTGTCAGTTTACAGCTTTCTGAGTCCAGTAATGTTGAAATAGTGCCTCTGTTCAAATGAAGTGAAATCAAGCCCAAATCTGCTCAAGAGCTTGTCTCTCTATTAGAGAAAGCTGTTTCATTCAATATTCAGTGCAAATCTTGCCAAACTGAAACATGCTTATGTCTTATGAAATAAAATGTTTTCTGCAATGCTGTAAGACAGTTTTTAATGTGTTAGAAGTTATATGCTCAAAAACTAATGTTAGGACTTCAATGATCAAGATTGTCAGTTTACAGCTTTCTGAGTCCAGTAATGTTGAAATAGTGCCTCTGTTCAAATGAAGTGAAATCAAGCCCAAATCTGCTCAAAAGCTTTTCTCTCTATTAGAGAAAGCTGTTTCATTCAGTATTCAGTGCAAATCTTGCCAAACTGAAAGATGTTTATGCCTTATGAAATACAATGTTTTCTGCAATGCTGTAAGACAGTTTTTAATGTGTTAGAAGTTATATGCTCAAAAACTAATGTTTGGACTTCAATGATCAAGATTGTCAGTTTACAGCTTTCTGAGTCCAGTAATGTTGAAATAGTGCCTCTGTTCAAATGAAGTGAAATCAAGCCCAAATCTGCTCAAAAGCTTTTCTCTCTATTAGAGAAAGCTGTTTCATTCAGTATTCAGTGCAAATCTTGCCAAACTGAAAAAGGTTTATGCTTTATGAAATACAATGTTTTCTGCAATGCTGTAAGACAGTTTTTAATGTGTTAGAAGTTATTTGCACAAAAACTTATGTTAGGACTTCAATGATCAAGATTGTCAGTTTACAGCTTTCTGAGTCCAGTAATGTTGAAATAGTGCCTCTGTTCAAATGAAGTGAAATCAAGCCCAAATCTGCTCAAGAGCTTGTCTCTCTATTAGAGAAAGCTGTTTCATTCAATATTCAGTGCAAATCTTGCCAAACTGAAACATGCTTATGTCTTATGAAATAAAATGTTTTCTGCAATGCTGTAAGACAGTTTTTAATGTGTTAGAAGTTATATGCTCAAAAACTAATGTTAGGACTTCAATGATCAAGATTGTCAGTTTACAGCTTTCTGAGTCCAGTAATGTTGAAATAGTGCCTTTGTTCAAATGAAGTGAAATCAAGCCCAAATCTGCTCAAAAGCTTTTCTCTCTATTAGAGAAAGCTGTTTCATTCAGTATTCAGTGCAAATCTTGCCAAACTGAAGGATGTTTATGCCTTATGAAATACAATGTATTCTGCAATGCTGTAAGACAGTTTTTAATGTGTTAGAAGTTATTTGCACAAAAACTTATGTTAGGACTTCAATGATCAAGATTGTCAGTTTACAGCTTTCTGAGTCCAGTAATGTTGAAATAGTGCCTCTGTTCAAATGAAGTGAAATCAAGCCCAAATCTGCTCAAAAGCTTTTCTCTCTATTAGAGAAAGCTGTTTCATTCAGTATTCAGTGCAAATCTTGCCAAACTGAAAGATGTTTATGCCTTATGAAATACAATGTTTTCTGCAATGCTGTAAGACAGTTTTTAATGTGTTAGAAGTTACTTGCACAAAAACTTATGTTAGGACTTCAATGATCAAGATTGTCAGTTTACAGCTTTCTGAGTCCAGTAATGTTGAAATAGTGCCTCTGTTCAAATGAAGTGAATTCAAACCCAAATCTGCTCAAGAGCTTGTCTCTCTATTAGAGAAAGCTGTTTCATACAATATTCAGTGCAAATCTTGCCAAACTGAAACATGCTTATGTCTTATGAAATAAAATGTTTTCTGCAATGCTGTAAGACAGTTTTTAATGTGTTAGAAGTTATATGCTCAAAAACTAATGTTTGGACTTCAATGATCAAGATTGTCAGTTTACAGCTTTCTGAGTCCAGTAATGTTGAAATAGTGCCTCTGTTCAAATGAAGTGAAATCAAGCCCAAATCTGCTCAAGAGCTTGTCTCTCTATTAGAGAAAACTGTTTCATTCAATATTCAGTGCAAATCTTGCCAAACTGATAGATGCTTATGCCTTATGAAATACAATGTTTTCTGCAATGCTGTAAGACAGTTTTTAATGTGTTAGAAGTTATATACACAAAAACTAATGTTAGGACTTCAATGATCAAGATTGTCAGTTTACAGCTTTCTGAGTCCAGTAATGTTGAAATAGTGCCTCTGTTCAAATGAAGTGAAATCAAGCCCAAATCTGCTCAAAAGCTTTTCTCTCTATTAGAGAAAGCTGTTTCTTTCAATATTCAGTGCAAATCTTGCCAAACTGAAAGATGTTTATGCCTCATGAAATACAATGTTTTCTGCAATGCTGTAAGACAGTTTTTAATGTGTTAGAAGTTACTTGCACAAAAACTTATGTTAGGACTTCAATGATCAAGATTGTCAGTTTACAGCTTTCTGAGTCCAGTAATGTTGAAATAGTGCCTCTGTTCAAATGAAGTGAAATCAAGCCCAAATCTGCTCAAGAGCTTGTCTCTCTATTAGAGAAAGCTGTTTCATTCAATATTCAGTGCAAATCTTGCCAAACTGAAACATGCTTATGTCTTATGAAATAAAATGTTTTCTGCAATGCTGTAAGACAGTTTTTAATGTGTTAGAAGTTATATGCTCAAAAACTAATGTTAGGACTTCAATGATCAAGATTGTCAGTTTACAGCTTTCTGAGTCCAGTAATGTTGAAATAGTGCCTCTGTTCAAATGAAGTGAAATCAAACCCAAATCTGCTCAAGAGCTTGTCTCTCTATTAGAGAAAGCTGTTTCATTCAATATTCAGTGCAAATCTTGCCAAACTGAAACATGCTTATGTCTTATGAAATAAAATGTTTTCTGCAATGCTGTAAGACAGTTTTTAATGTGTTAGAAGTTATATGCTCAAAAACTAATGTTTGGACTTCAATGATCAAGATTGTCAGTTTACAGCTTTCTGAGTCCAGTAATGTTGAAATAGTGCCTCTGTTCAAATGAAGTGAAATCAAGCCCAAATCTGCTCAAAAGCTTTTCTCTCTATTAGAGAAAGCTGTTTCATTCAGTATTCAGTGCAAATCTTGCCAAACTGAAAAAGGTTTATGCCTTATGAAATACAATGTTTTCTGCAATGCTGTAAGACAGTTTTTAATGTGTTAGAAGTTATTTGCACAAAAACTTATGTTAGGACTTCAATGATCAAGATTGTCAGTTTACAGCTTTCTGAGTCCAGTAATGTTGAAATAGTGCCTCTGTTCAAATGAAGTGAAATCAAGCCCAAATCTGCTCAAGAGCTTGTCTCTCTATTAGAGAAAGCTGTTTCATTCAATATTCAGTGCAAATCTTGCCAAACTGAAACATGCTTATGTCTTATGAAATAAAATGTTTTCTGCAATGCTGTAAGACAGTTTTTAATGTGTTAGAAGTTATATGCACAAAAACTAATGTTAGGACTTAAATGATCAAGATTGTCAGTTTACAGCTTTCTGAGTCCATAATGTTGAAATAGTGGTTCTGTTCAAATGAAGTGAAATCAAGCCCAAATCTGCTCAAAAGCTTTTCTCTCTAATAGAGAAAGCTGTTTCATTCAGTATTCAGTGCAAATCTTGCCAAACTGAAACATGCTTTTGTTCTCATGAAATAAAATGTTTTCTGCAATGCTGTAAGACAGTTTTTAATGTGTTAGAAGTTATATGCACAAAAACTAATGTTAGGACTTCAATTATCAAGATTGTCAGTTTACAGCTTTCTGAGTCCAGTAATGTTGAAATAGTGCTTCTTTTCAAATGAAGTGAAATCAAGCCCAAATCTGCTCAAAAGATTTTCTCTCTATTAGAGAAAGCTGTTTCATTCAGTATTCAGTGCAAATCTTGCCAAACTGAAAGATGTTTATGCCTTATGAAATACAATGTTTTCTGCAATGCTGTAAGACAGTTTTTAATGTTTTAGAAGTTATATGCACAAAAACTTATGTTAGGACTTCAATGATCAAGATTGTCAGTTTACAGCTTTCTGAGTCCAGTAATGCTGAAATAGTGCTTCTGTTCAAATGAAGTGAAATCTAGCCCAATTCTGCTCAAAAGCTTGTCTCTCTATTAGAGAAAGCTGTTTCATTCAGTATTCAGTGCAAATCTTGCCAAACTGAAACATGCTTATGTCTTATGAAATAAAATGTTTTCTGCAATGCTGTAAGACAGTTTTTAATGTGTTAGAAGTTATATGCACAAAAACTAATGTTAGGACTTCAATGATCAAGATTGTCAGTTTACAGCTTTCTGAGTCCAGTAATGTTGAAATAGTGCTTCTGTTCAAATGAAGTGAAATCAAGCCCAAATCTGCTCAAAAGCTTTTCTCTCTTTTAGAGAAAGCTGTTTCATTCAGTATTCAGTGCAAATCTTGCCAAACTGAAAGATGTTTATGCCTTATGAAATACAATGTTTTCTGCAATGCTGTAAGACAGTTTTTAATGTGTTAGAAGTTATATGCACAAAAACTAATGTTAGGACTTCAATGATCAAGATTGTCAGTTTACAGCTTTCTGAGTCCAGTAATGTTGAAATATTGCTTCTGTTCAAATGAAGTGAAATCTAGCCCAAATCTGCTCAAAAGCTTGTCTCTCTATTAGAGAAAGCTGTTTCATTCAGTATTCAGTGCAAATCTTGCCAAACTGATAGATGCTTATGCCTTATGAAATACAATGTTTTCTGCAATAATGTAAGACAGTTTTTAATGTGTTAGAAGTTATATGCACAAAAACTTATGTTAGGACTTCAATGATCAAGATTGTCAGTTTACAGCTTTCTGAGTCCAGTAATGTTGAAATAGTGCTTCTGTTTAAATGAAGTGAAATCTAGCCCAAATCTGCTCAAAAGCTTGTCTCTCTATTAGAGAAAGCTGTTTCATTCTGTATTCAGTGCAAATCTTGCCAAACGGATAGATGCTTATGCCTTATGAAATACAATGTTTTCTGCAATGCTGTAAGACAGTTTTTAATGTGTTAGAAGTTATATGTACAAAACATGTTAGGACTTCAATGATCAAGATTGTCAGTTTACAGCTTTCTGAGTCCAGTAATGTTGAAATAGTGCTTCTGTTCAAATGAAGTGAAATCAAGCCCAAATCTGCTCAAAAGCTTGTCTCTCTATTAGAGAAAGCTGTTTCATTCAGTATTCAGTGCAAATCTTGCCAAACGGATAGATGCTTATGCCTTATGAAATACAATGTTTTCTGCAATGCTGTAAGACAGTTTTTAATGTGTTAGAAGTTATTATGCACAAAAACTAATGTTAGGACTTCAATGATCAAGATTGTCAGTTTACAGCTTTCTGAGTCCAGTAATGTTGAAATAGTGCTTCTGTTCAAATGAAGTGAAATCTAGCCCAAATCTGCTCAAAAGCTTGTCTCTCTATTAGAGAAAGCTGTATCATTCAATATTCAGTGCAAATCTTGCCAAACTGAAACATGCTTATGTCTTATGAAACAAAATGTTTTCTGCAATGCTGTAAGACAGTTTTTAATGTGTTAGAAGTTATATGCACAAAAACTTATGTTAGGACTTCAATGATCAAGATTGTCAGTTTACAGCTTTCTGAGTCCAGTAATGCTGAAATAGTGCTTCTGTTCAAATGAAGTGAAATCTAGCCCAAATCTGCTCAAAAGCTTATCTCTCTATTAGAGAAAGCTGTTTCATTCAATATTCAGTGCAAATCTTGCCAAACTGAAACATGCTTATGTCTTATGAAACAAAATGTTTTCTGCAATGCTGTAAGACAGTTTTTAATGTGTTAGAAGTTATATGCACAAAAACTTATGTTAGGACTTCAATGATCAAGATTGTCAGTTTACAGCTTTCTGAGTCCAGTAATGCTGAAATAGTGCTTCTGTTCAAATGAAGTGAAATCAAGCCCAAATCTGCTCAAAAGCTTTTCTCTCTATTAGAGAAAGCTGTTTCATTCAGTATTCAGTGCAAATCTTGCCAAACTGATAGATGCTTATGCCTTATGAAATACAATGTTTTCTGCAATAATGTAAGACAGTTTTTAATGTGTTAGAAGTTATATGCACAAAAACTTATGTTAGGACTTCAATGATCAAGATTGTCAGTTTACAGCTTTCTGAGTCCAGTAATGTTGAAATAGTGCTTCTGTTCAAATGAAGTGAAATCTAGCCCAAATCTGCTCAAAAGCTTGTCTCTCTATTAGAGAAAGCTGTTTCATTCTGTATTCAGTGCAAATCTTGCCTAACGGATAGATGCTTATGCCTTATGAAATACAATGTTTTCTGCAATGCTGTAAGACAGTTTTTAATGTGTTAGAAGTTATATGTACAAAAACTGTTAGGACTTCAATGATCAAGATTGTCAGTTTACAGCTTTCTGAGTCCAGTAATGTTGAAATAGTGCTTCTGTTCAAATGAAGTGAAATCAAGCCCAAATCTGCTCAAAAGCTTTTCTCTCTTTTAGAGAAAGCTGTTTCATTCAGTATTCAGTGCAAATCTTGCCAAACTGAAAGATGTTTATGCCTTATGAAATACAATGTTTTCTGCAATGCTGTAAGACAGTTTTTAATGTGTTAGAAGTTATATGCACAAAAACTAATGTTAGGACTTCAATGATCAAGATTGTCAGTTTACAGCTTTCTGAGTCCAGTAATGTTGAAATATTGCTTCTGTTCAAATGAAGTGAAATCTAGCCCAAATCTGCTCAAAAGCTTGTCTCTCTATTAGAGAAAGCTGTTTCATTCAGTATTCAGTGCAAATCTTGCCAAACTGATAGATGCTTATGCCTTATGAAATACAATGTTTTCTGCAATAATGTAAGACAGTTTTTAATGTGTTAGAAGTTATATGCACAAAAACTTATGTTAGGACTTCAATGATCAAGATTGTCAGTTTACAGCTTTCTGAGTCCAGTAATGTTGAAATAGTGCTTCTGTTTAAATGAAGTGAAATCTAGCCCAAATCTGCTCAAAAGCTTGTCTCTCTATTAGAGAAAGCTGTTTCATTCTGTATTCAGTGCAAATCTTGCCAAACGGATAGATGCTTATGCCTTATGAAATACAATGTTTTCTGCAATGCTGTAAGACAGTTTTTAATGTGTTAGAAGTTATATGTACAAAACATGTTAGGACTTCAATGATCAAGATTGTCAGTTTACAGCTTTCTGAGTCCAGTAATGTTGAAATAGTGCTTCTGTTCAAATGAAGTGAAATCAAGCCCAAATCTGCTCAAAAGCTTGTCTCTCTATTAGAGAAAGCTGTTTCATTCAGTATTCAGTGCAAATCTTGCCAAACGGATAGATGCTTATGCCTTATGAAATACAATGTTTTCTGCAATGCTGTAAGACAGTTTTTAATGTGTTAGAAGTTATTATGCACAAAAACTAATGTTAGGACTTCAATGATCAAGATTGTCAGTTTACAGCTTTCTGAGTCCAGTAATGTTGAAATAGTGCTTCTGTTCAAATGAAGTGAAATCAAGCCCAAATCTGCTCAAAAGCTTGTCTCTCTATTAGAGAAAGCTGTATCATTCAATATTCAGTGCAAATCTTGCCAAACTGAAACATGCTTATGTCTTATGAAACAAAATGTTTTCTGCAATGCTGTAAGACAGTTTTTAATGTGTTAGAAGTTATATGCACAAAAACTTATGTTAGGACTTCAATGATCAAGATTGTCAGTTTACAGCTTTCTGAGTCCAGTAATGCTGAAATAGTGCTTCTGTTCAAATGAAGTGAAATCTAGCCCAATTCTGCTCAAAAGCTTGTCTCTCTATTAGAGAAAGCTGTTTCATTCAGTATTCAGTGCAAATCTTGCCAAACTGAAACATGCTTATGTCTTATGAAATAAAATGTTTTCTGCAATGCTGTAAGACAGTTTTTAATGTGTTAGAAGTTATATGCACAAAAACTAATGTTAGGACTTCAATGATCAAGATTGTCAGTTTACAGCTTTCTGAGTCCAGTAATGTTGAAATAGTGCTTCTGTTCAAATGAAGTGAAATCAAGCCCAAATCTGCTCAAAAGCTTTTCTCTCTTTTAGAGAAAGCTGTTTCATTCAGTATTCAGTGCAAATCTTGCCAAACTGAAAGATGTTTATGCCTTATGAAATACAATGTTTTCTGCAATGCTGTAAGACAGTTTTTAATGTGTTAGAAGTTATATGCACAAAAACTAATGTTAGGACTTCAATGATCAAGATTGTCAGTTTACAGCTTTCTGAGTCCAGTAATGTTGAAATATTGCTTCTGTTCAAATGAAGTGAAATCTAGCCCAAATCTGCTCAAAAGCTTGTCTCTCTATTAGAGAAAGCTGTTTCATTCAGTATTCAGTGCAAATCTTGCCAAACTGATAGATGCTTATGCCTTATGAAATACAATGTTTTCTGCAATAATGTAAGACAGTTTTTAATGTGTTAGAAGTTATATGCACAAAAACTTATGTTAGGACTTCAATGATCAAGATTGTCAGTTTACAGCTTTCTGAGTCCAGTAATGTTGAAATAGTGCTTCTGTTTAAATGAAGTGAAATCTAGCCCAAATCTGCTCAAAAGCTTGTCTCTCTATTAGAGAAAGCTGTTTCATTCTGTATTCAGTGCAAATCTTGCCAAACGGATAGATGCTTATGCCTTATGAAATACAATGTTTTCTGCAATGCTGTAAGACAGTTTTTAATGTGTTAGAAGTTATATGTACAAAACATGTTAGGACTTCAATGATCAAGATTGTCAGTTTACAGCTTTCTGAGTCCAGTAATGTTGAAATAGTGCTTCTGTTCAAATGAAGTGAAATCAAGCCCAAATCTGCTCAAAAGCTTGTCTCTCTATTAGAGAAAGCTGTTTCATTCAGTATTCAGTGCAAATCTTGCCAAACGGATAGATGCTTATGCCTTATGAAATACAATGTTTTCTGCAATGCTGTAAGACAGTTTTTAATGTGTTAGAAGTTATTATGCACAAAAACTAATGTTAGGACTTCAATGATCAAGATTGTCAGTTTACAGCTTTCTGAGTCCAGTAATGTTGAAATAGTGCTTCTGTTCAAATGAAGTGAAATCTAGCCCAAATCTGCTCAAAAGCTTGTCTCTCTATTAGAGAAAGCTGTATCATTCAATATTCAGTGCAAATCTTGCCAAACTGAAACATGCTTATGTCTTATGAAACAAAATGTTTTCTGCAATGCTGTAAGACAGTTTTTAATGTGTTAGAAGTTATATGCACAAAAACTTATGTTAGGACTTCAATGATCAAGATTGTCAGTTTACAGCTTTCTGAGTCCAGTAATGCTGAAATAGTGCTTCTGTTCAAATGAAGTGAAATCTAGCCCAAATCTGCTCAAAAGCTTATCTCTCTATTAGAGAAAGCTGTTTCATTCAATATTCAGTGCAAATCTTGCCAAACTGAAACATGCTTATGTCTTATGAAACAAAATGTTTTCTGCAATGCTGTAAGACAGTTTTTAATGTGTTAGAAGTTATATGCACAAAAACTTATGTTAGGACTTCAATGATCAAGATTGTCAGTTTACAGCTTTCTGAGTCCAGTAATGCTGAAATAGTGCTTCTGTTCAAATGAAGTGAAATCAAGCCCAAATCTGCTCAAAAGCTTTTCTCTCTATTAGAGAAAGCTGTTTCATTCAGTATTCAGTGCAAATCTTGCCAAACTGATAGATGCTTATGCCTTATGAAATACAATGTTTTCTGCAATAATGTAAGACAGTTTTTAATGTGTTAGAAGTTATATGCACAAAAACTTATGTTAGGACTTCAATGATCAAGATTGTCAGTTTACAGCTTTCTGAGTCCAGTAATGTTGAAATAGTGCTTCTGTTCAAATGAAGTGAAATCTAGCCCAAATCTGCTCAAAAGCTTGTCTCTCTATTAGAGAAAGCTGTTTCATTCTGTATTCAGTGCAAATCTTGCCTAACGGATAGATGCTTATGCCTTATGAAATACAATGTTTTCTGCAATGCTGTAAGACAGTTTTTAATGTGTTAGAAGTTATATGTACAAAAACTGTTAGGACTTCAATGATCAAGATTGTCAGTTTACAGCTTTCTGAGTCCAGTAATGTTGAAATAGTGCTTCTGTTCAAATGAAGTGAAATCAAGCCCAAATCTGCTCAAAAGCTTTTCTCTCTTTTAGAGAAAGCTGTTTCATTCAGTATTCAGTGCAAATCTTGCCAAACTGAAAGATGTTTATGCCTTATGAAATACAATGTTTTCTGCAATGCTGTAAGACAGTTTTTAATGTGTTAGAAGTTATATGCACAAAAACTAATGTTAGGACTTCAATGATCAAGATTGTCAGTTTACAGCTTTCTGAGTCCAGTAATGTTGAAATATTGCTTCTGTTCAAATGAAGTGAAATCTAGCCCAAATCTGCTCAAAAGCTTGTCTCTCTATTAGAGAAAGCTGTTTCATTCAGTATTCAGTGCAAATCTTGCCAAACTGATAGATGCTTATGCCTTATGAAATACAATGTTTTCTGCAATAATGTAAGACAGTTTTTAATGTGTTAGAAGTTATATGCACAAAAACTTATGTTAGGACTTCAATGATCAAGATTGTCAGTTTACAGCTTTCTGAGTCCAGTAATGTTGAAATAGTGCTTCTGTTTAAATGAAGTGAAATCTAGCCCAAATCTGCTCAAAAGCTTGTCTCTCTATTAGAGAAAGCTGTTTCATTCTGTATTCAGTGCAAATCTTGCCAAACGGATAGATGCTTATGCCTTATGAAATACAATGTTTTCTGCAATGCTGTAAGACAGTTTTTAATGTGTTAGAAGTTATATGTACAAAACATGTTAGGACTTCAATGATCAAGATTGTCAGTTTACAGCTTTCTGAGTCCAGTAATGTTGAAATAGTGCTTCTGTTCAAATGAAGTGAAATCAAGCCCAAATCTGCTCAAAAGCTTGTCTCTCTATTAGAGAAAGCTGTTTCATTCAGTATTCAGTGCAAATCTTGCCAAACGGATAGATGCTTATGCCTTATGAAATACAATGTTTTCTGCAATGCTGTAAGACAGTTTTTAATGTGTTAGAAGTTATTATGCACAAAAACTAATGTTAGGACTTCAATGATCAAGATTGTCAGTTTACAGCTTTCTGAGTCCAGTAATGTTGAAATAGTGCTTCTGTTCAAATGAAGTGAAATCAAGCCCAAATCTGCTCAAAAGCTTGTCTCTCTATTAGAGAAAGCTGTATCATTCAATATTCAGTGCAAATCTTGCCAAACTGAAACATGCTTATGTCTTATGAAACAAAATGTTTTCTGCAATGCTGTAAGACAGTTTTTAATGTGTTAGAAGTTATATGCACAAAAACTTATGTTAGGACTTCAATTATCAAGATTGTCAGTTTACAGCTTTCTGAGTCCAGTAATGCTGAAATAGTGCTTCTGTTCAAATGAAGTGAAATCTAGCCCAAATCTGCTCAAAAGCTTATCTCTCTATTAGAGAAAGCTGTTTCATTCAATATTCAGTGCAAATCTTGCCAAACTGAAACATGCTTATGTTCTTATGAAATAAAATGTTTTCTGCAATGCTGTAAGACAGTTTTTAATGTGTTAGAAGTTATATGCACAAAAACTAATGTTAGGACTTCAATGATCAAGATTGTCAGTTTACAGCTTTCTGAGTCCAGTAATGTTGAAATAGTGCTTCTGTTCAAATGAAGTGAAATCAAGCCCAAATCTGCTCAAAAGCTTTTCTCTCTATTAGAGAAAGCTGTTTCATTCAGTATTCAGTGCAAATCTTGCCAAACTGATAGATGCTTATGCCTTATGAAATACAATGTTTTCTGCAATAATGTAAGACAGTTTTTAATGTGTTAGAAGTTATATGCACAAAAACTTATGTTAGGACTTCAATGATCAAGATTGTCAGTTTACAGCTTTCTGAGTCCAGTAATGTTGAAATAGTGCTTCTGTTCAAATGAAGTGAAATCTAGCCCAAATCTGCTCAAAAGCTTGTCTCTCTATTAGAGAAAGCTGTTTCATTCTGTATTCAGTGCAAATCTTGCCAAACGGATAGATGCTTATGCCTTATGAAATACAATGTTTTCTGCAATGCTGTAAGACAGTTTTTAATGTGTTAGAAGTTATATGTACAAAAACTGTTAGGACTTCAATGATCAAGATTGTCAGTTTACAGCTTTCTGAGTCCAGTAATGTTGAAATAGTGCTTCTGTTCAAATGAAGTGAAATCAAGCCCAAATCTGCTCAAAAGCTTGTCTCTCTATTAGAGAAAGCTGTTTCATTCAGTATTCAGTGCAAATCTTGCCAAACGGATAGATGCTTATGCCTTATGAAATACAATGTTTTCTGCAATGCTGTAAGACAGTTTTTAATGTGTTAGAAGTTATTATGCACAAAAACTAATGTTAGGACTTCAATGATCAAGATTGTCAGTTTACAGCTTTCTGAGTCCAGTAATGTTGAAATAGTGCTTCTGTTCAAATGAAGTGAAATCTAGCCCAAATCTGCTCAAAAGCTTGTCTCTCTATTAGAGAAAGCTGTTTCATTCAATATTCAGTGCAAATCTTGCCAAACTGAAACATGCTTATGTCTTATGAAACAAAATGTTTTCTGCAATGCTGTAAGACAGTTTTTAATGTTGTTAGAAGTTATATGCACAAAAACTTATGTTAGGACTTCAATGATCAAGATTGTCAGTTTACAGCTTTCTGAGTCCAGTAATGCTGAAATAGTGCTTCTGTTCAAATGAAGTGAAATCTAGCCCAAATCTGCTCAAAAGCTTGTCTCTCTATTAGAGAAAGCTGTTTCATTCAATATTCAGTGCAAATCTTGCCAAACTGAAACATGCTTATGTTCTTAGGAAATAAAATGTTTTCTGCAATGCTGTAAGACAGTTTTTAATGTGTTTTCTGCAATGCTGTAAGACAGTTTTTAATGTGTTAGAAGTTATATGCACAAAAACTAATGTTCGGACTTCAATGATCAAGATTGTCAGTTTACAGCTTTCTGAGTCCAGTAATGTTGAAATAGTGCTTCTGTTCAAATGAAGTGAAATCAAGCCCAAATCTGCTCAAAAGCTTTTCTCTCTATTAGAGAAAGCTGTTTCATTCAGTATTCAGTGCAAATCTTGCCAAACTGAAACATGCTTATGTTCTTATGAAATAAAATGTTTTCTGCAATGCTGTAAGACAGTTTTTAATGTGTTAGAAGTTATATGCACAAAAACTAATGTTAGGACTTCAATGATCAAGATTGTCAGTTTACAGCTTTCTGAGTCCAGTAATGTTGAAATAGTGCTTCTGTTCAAATGAAGTGAAATCAAGCCCAAATCTGCTCAAAAGCTTTTCTCTCTATTAGAGAAAGCTGTTTCATTCAGTATTCAGTGCAAATCTTGCCAAACTGAAAGATGTTTATGCCTTATGAAATACAATGTTTTCTGCAATGCTGTAAGACAGTTTTTAATGTGTTAGAAGTTATATGCACAATGTTACGTACTAGGATAGCAGCAAATACAGGCATGGAGTCATGAATCTGTTTCAATCATTTATCTGAAACCCATTTGAAATAAATTTACAGCTCGCTATATAACATTCGTGTTTTTTTTTCTTAACCAAAAAAAAATTCACATTCAAATCACCCCCAAAACATATTAACATTACTAGTATCCTTCTGATACATCTCACTGTCCTTTAGGCATGGCCATCTCAACTATCCTACCATACATGCATGCACGTAGTGTCTCAGTCACTGTTTCAAAAGGGTGACGGCGCGAAAGTCCTGGAAAACATCCAAAAGATATGGTATCCACTCCCGAGAAAGTCCACGAGATCTGTGAAAAAAAAGTATCCAAAAAGTAAGAAGTCATATGGTCCAACCATGTCCTTCGCGAAAACGGAGTGCATCCGAAGCTTGTCCGTCATCCAACAGAAGTCGCACTTCCCGAATGTTCTCCTCCGCGAATTCACGCACTATCGCGTGTGATCAAGAATGAACCAAACACAAAACATACTGAGATGATCACTAGCCATTTGACCGTATCCAAACTCGTTGACCTGCTCATGAACTCTTTTGTATGTTTATTTAAACTCTGCTCTCCATGCAAACGAAACATAAGAGGATTAAACATTGCTAACACCTTTACCACTGTGTATTACTTATTTTTACGTTATTGCCCTGTACTTAATTAGACAAATAGATGACCTTATGACAAAATAAAATACAGAATCAAATCAAAATAAAACAATACAATAGAGAAATAAAATGTAAGTGTGGGTTCATCACAACAAAAACTTATGTTAGGACTTCAATGATCAAGATTGTCAGTTTACAGCTTTCTGAGTCCAGTAATGCTGAAATAGTGCTTCTGTTCAAATGAAGTGAAATCTAGCCCAAATCTGCTCAAAAGCTTGTCTCTCTATTAGAGAAAGCTGTTTAATTCAGTATTCAGTGCAAATCTTGCCAAACTGAAACATGCATATGTCTTATGAAATAAAATGTTTTCTGCAATGCTGTAAGACAGTTGTTAATGTGTTAGAAGTTATATGCACAAAAACGTCCCAAGGTTACACATGTAACCTTAGTTCCTTGAGGGAACGAGACGCTGCGTCGATATCGCTTTGGGGAACGTCCCTGACGAGACCGGCTCTGAACATCGTGTGCAATCTGTCCAATGGACGGGCGTGACGTCACGGAGCGGGGTGACGTAGCGACCAGGAAGCTATATAAGCACGTTCCGTGCAGCTGGCTTCAGCTTCGAGTAGGGAAGCAAGCGCCGGCAGGGGTGCCGGGAGTATGGCTCTGCGACGCAGCGTCTCGTTCCCTCAAGGAACTAGGGTTACATACGTAACCTTGGGACGTTCCTTTTCGGGAACTCGAGCTGCGTCGATATCGCTTTGGGGAACGATGTGCCCACGCTGCCAGACTACCAAATCCCTGCCTAGTGTGTGTCCGAAGAGCACAGCTGAGGCGAGAGAACAGAAGAGCCCGGAGTGGCTCGCATATCAAGATCGTAGAATCTGACAAATGTAGAGGGCGTGGACCACCCCGCAGCGTTGCAGATGTCCAAGAGGGACACACCTGCTGAGAAGGCCTTGGAGGCCGCCATACCCCGAGTAGAGTGAACCTTGGCCCCCAAAGGAGGGGGAAGACCAGAGGACTCATAGGACTCGTTGATAGCCTCGACTATCCAACGACTAAGGGTCTGCTTGGTGGCAGGGGAACCCTTGTTAGTAGGACCGTAGCAAACAAGCAATTGGTCGGATTTTCTCCACAGGGCAGCTCTGTGGACGTATGCGTCGAGTGCTCGCACTGGACACATACAGTTTAGCTTCTCTTGGTCTGGCTCCCGAAAGGGAGGAGGACAGAAGGCCTGCAGTACGATAGGCTGTGGTGTAACAGAGGGAACCTTTGGAACATAACCCGCTCGAGGGTATAAGAATGCTTTGGCCATACCAGGGGCAAAGTCTAAATAAGTAGGGGCCACCGAAAGGGCCTGGAGATCTCCAACTCGTTTTAGCGAGGTGATTGCCAGTAGCAGGGCAGTTTTCAGTGTCAGATGTCTATCTGAGATATCTTGTATTGGCTCGAATGGAGCTTTACAAAGAGCCTCTAGAACCACAACCAAATCCCATGGGGGAATACGGGACCGTACTGGAGGTCTCAGCCTCAATGCACCTCGGAGGAAACGTGTAACTAGGGGGTGTCTACCCACTGACTGATCATTGAAAGGGACATGGAAAGCAGCTATGGCCGCCACGTACACCTTTAAGGTGGAGTGGGATAACCCCGCAGAGAGCCTAGCTTGTAAAAACTCCAGAACTGTACCAACTGGGCAGTTAACAGGGTCAAGGTGGCGATCTCTGCACCATGAAGTAAAGAATGACCACTTCAGGGCGTACAGTTTCCTCGTAGAGGGAGCTCTGGACTGGAGGAGGGTCTCAACAACCTCGGTTGAGAGACCAGCTGCTAACAGTTGTGCCCCCTCAGGGGCCACACCCACAGCTTGAACACCTCCGGGCGAGGGTGGATTATCGTGCCCTGCGCTTGTGAGAGTAGGTCTCTCCTGATCGGTATCTCCCACGGAGAGCCGTCGAGGAGCGAGACTAGATCTGAGAACCATATTCGGCCCGGCCAGAACGGGGCTACTAACAACAGACGGACCCCGTCCTGGCGTACTCTCGCCAGAACTCCCGGGAGCAGAGCGATAGGGGGAAAAGCGTACAGACGAAGCCTCGGCCAGGTCTGTACCATAGCGTCCAGTCCCAGAGGAGCTGGATGAACTAGAGAGAACCAGAGGGGACATTGCGATGTCTCTTGAGTCGCAAAGAGGTCCACCTGAGCTTTGCCAAACACTCTCCATATCTGCTTCACCACCTCGGGGTGAAGCATCCATTCCCCGGGCCTCGGCCCCTGCCTCGACAGTATGTCTGCTCCCACATTCAATCTCCCAGGAATATACACTGCTCTGATCGAGAGGAGTTTGCCCTGGGACCAGAGAAGGATCTGGTATGCCAGCTTGTACAAGGGGCGTGAGCGCAGACCCCCCTGGTGATTGATATAAGAGACCACTGATGTGTTGTCGGTGCGCACCAACACATGGTGACCTCTCAGGTCTGGGAGGAAATATTTTAATGCTCGATAGACTGCTAACACCTCTAGGCAATTGATGTGCCACGTCAGGTGGCGACCACTCCACAGACCGCGGGCAGGGTGGCCACTCATGACCGCACCCCAACCGGTGAGGGACGCGTCTGTCGCTAGCGTTACACGGCGACGAAGAGCTCCCAGCACCGGGCCCTGATTCAAGAACCAAGGTTTCTTCCACATGTCTAAGGCACGAAGGCATCGCCGCGTGACCTTGATAACTCGAAGTGGATTTCCCCTCGGGGAAAAGCCCTTGGACTTGAGCCACCACTGTAGGGGTCTCATGTGCAGCAGGCCAAAAGGTATCACGTTGGACGCAGCTGCCATGAGCCCTAACAATCTCTGGAATTGTTTGACAGTGAGTGACTGGCCTTCTTTGACTCTCTCGACTGAAGTGAGGATCGACTCGATCCGAGCAGGAGACATACGTGCCTGCATCGTGGTCGAATCCCACACTACGCCTAGATAGGTGGTTCTCTGAACTGGAGAAAGTACACTCTTCTTGGCATTTAGTCTCAAACCCAGCTCCCCCATGTGTGCGAGAACGACATCTCGATGTCGAACCGCCATCTGCTCTGATCGAGCTAAGATCAACCAATCGTCGATATAATTCAGAATGTGGATGCCCTGCATACGGAGGGATACCAGAGCCGCATCTACACATTTCGTGAACGTGCAGGGTGAGAGTGCGAGGCCAAAGGGAAGTACTCGATATTGATAAGCTTTGCCCCCGAAAGCGAACCTCAGATACTTCCTGTGTTGTGGAAGGATGGATATGTGGAAGTATGCGTCTTTGAGATCTATGGTGACAAACCAGTCCTCGGATCTGATTTGAGCTACAACCTGCTTGACAGTGAGCATTTTGAACTTCAGTGACATAACTGAGCGGTTCAGGTGACGTAAGTCTATGATCGGACGCAACCCCCCATCCTTCTTTGGAACTATGAAATACCGGCTGTAAAATCCGGATTCCCTGTCTAGAGGAGGGACCACCTCGATGGCCTCCTTCCTTAATAGGGTATTCACTTCTTGTTCCATAACCAGAGCCTGCCGGGGGCCGACCACAGTCGGTGTAACCCCGTTGAACTTCGGTGCTGGACGACCGAACTGAATGCAATAGCCTTTTTCTATTGTACGCAGGACCCAACGAGATACATTTGGCAGTAGCTTCCACGCTGCTAAATAATCTACTAAGGGAATCAGTCTCTCGAGACTGACCTCTGGTGTAAGAGGCCCCCCGAAGGGGCGGCGAGCCTCCTAGCTCCGCTGCGCTCACGGGCGGAAATAACTGGGAGTAGTGCTCGCGGGAGGCCGCTGCGCCCTGAAGCTCTGGCAGGGTTGGCAGACCGACCTCCTGAGGGCACTGAGGTGAGGCGGGCACCGTATACTGAGGTGGACCGCGCTCTACCCCAGTAGGGGCTACCCTCTGGACCCTGATGTCAGGATCGTTTCGTCGAGGACTTCCGGGCCTCGATAACTGTTCTTAAATCAGGCTTTTTTTGCTCTGGAAGTCCCCGACTCAGGGCGTTGCTGAGGCCCTCGGTCCCGACGTGGGGGAACACGAGCGGCGACGCTCTGTTTCTGTGCTTCCCGGTATGAGGAGCCGGTATGTGGCGTGGTGATCTCCCGCCCAGATGCACCACGAGAGCGACGAGGGAGGAAATTCTGGAACGCCGCCGCCTGTTTGCGTGCCTCCTGGAACCTGTCGACGACAGTGTTGACTGTGTCGCCAAAAAGGCCCGAGGCTTGAAGCGGGGCGTCCAGAAGGCAGACCCTGTCTCTTTCTTTAATTTCTGACAGGGTCAGCCATAAATGCCTCTCCGCGGCCACTAAGGCTGCCATAGACCGCCCAATTGCGCGAGCGGTCTCTTTAGTGGTGCGGAGGGAGAGATCAGCGGTCTTTCTGAGTTCATCAATATCTTCTGACTTAATCCCCTCTCCCTCATCGATATCTTCCAGCAGGTCGGCCTGATAAGCTTGAAGGACTGCCATGGTGTGAAGGCAAGCCCCAGCCTGACCTGCTGCCACATAACCTTTGCCCACAAGCGATGATGTAACTCGCAGCGGCTTAGTGGGCAATGCCGGAGCCTTTAGGGACGATGCCGAGCCGGGTGACAGATAGCCCGCGAGCGTCTGTTCAACCCGTGGCAACGTCCTATAACCCCGCTCTCCCAGCCCCATCACGTTGCCATAATATAGTGAATCGGGGCCAAAGAGGCGGATCGAATACGGGTGTTTCCACAATCTCGATAACTCATCATGGAGATCGGGAAAAAATGGTAGACTCCGGCGTGGAGGTGGTTGCCTCGGCCGCAGAAAGCGTTCATCTAGCTTGCTTTTCTGGCTAGAAGACAGACAACAATAAATAGGACCAACGGGACAGACTTTGTAACATGCACACACAGAGCGCTTGCTGACAGAGCGAAGCTGAAGCCAGCTGCACGGCACGTGCTTATATAGCTTCCTGGTCGCTACATCACCCCGCTCCGTGACGTCACGCCCGTCCATTGGACAGATTGCACACGATGTTCAGAGCCGGTCTCGTCAGGGACATTCCCCAAAGTGATATCGGCGCAGCTCGAGTTCCCGAAAAGGAACTAATGTTAGGACTTCAATGATCAAGATTGTCAGTTTACAGCTTTCTGAGTCCAGTAATGTTGAAATAGTGCTTCTGTTCAAATGAAGTGAAATCAAGCCCAAATCTGCTCAAAAGCTTGTCTCTCTAATAGAGAAAGCTGTTTCATTCAATATTCAGTGCAAATCTTGCCAAACTGAAACATGCTTATGTCTTATGAAATAAAATGTTTTCTGCAATGCTGTAAGACAGTTTTTAATGTGTTAGAAGTTATATGCACAAAAACTAATGTTAGGACTTCAATGATCAAGATTGTCAGTTTACAGCTTTCTGAGTCCAGTAATGTTGAAATAGTGCTTCTGTTCAAATGAAGTGAAATCAAGCCCAAATCTGCTCAAAAGCTTTTCTCTCTATTAGAGAAAGCTGTTTCATTCAATATTCAGTGCAAATCTTGCCAAACTGAAACATGCTTATGTCTTATGAAATACAATGTTTTCTGCAATGCTGTAAGACAGTTTTTAATGTGTTAGAAGTTATATGCACAAAAACTTATGTTAGTACTTCAATGATCAAGATTGTCAGTTTACAGCTTTCTGAGTCCAGTAATGTTGAAATAGTGCTTCTGTTCAAATGAAGTGAAATCAAGCCCAAATCTGCTCAAAAGCTTTTCTCTCTATTAGAGAAAGCTGTTTCATTCAGTATTCAGTGCAAATCTTGCCAAACTGAAAGATGTTTATGCCTTATGAAATACAATGTTTTCTGCAATGCTGTAAGACAGTTTTTAATGTGTTAGAAGTTATATGCACAAAAACTTATGTTAGGACTTCAATGATCAAGACTGTCAGTTTACAGCTTTCTGAGTCCAGTAATGCTGAAATAGTGCTTCTGTTCAAATGAAGTGAAATCTAGCCCAAATCTGCTCAAAAGCTTGTCTCTCTATTAGAGAAAGCTGTTTCATTCAGTATTCAGTGCAAATCTTGCCAAACTGAAACATGCTTATGTCTTATGAAATAAAATGTTTTCTGCAATGCTGTAAGACAGTTTTTAATGTGTTAGAAGTTATATGCACAAAAACTAATGTTAGGACTTCAATGATCAAGATTGTCAGTTTACAGCTTTCTGAGTCCAGTAATGTTGAAATATTGCTTCTGTTCAAATGAAGTGAAGTCTAGCCCAAATCTGCTCAAAAGCTTGTCTCTCTATTAGAGAAAGCTGTTTCATTCAGTATTCAGTGCAAATCTTGCCAAACTGATAGATGCTTATGCCTTATGAAATACAATGTTTTCTGCAATAATGTAAGACAGTTTTTAATGTGTTAGAAGTTATATGCACAAAAACTGTTAGGACTTCAATGATCAAGATTGTCAGTTTACAGCTTTCTGAGTCCAGTAATGTTGAAATAGTGCTTCTGTTCAAATGAAGTGAAATCAAGCCCAAATCTGCTCAAAAGCTTGTCTCTCTATTAGAGAAAGCTGTTTCATTCAGTATTCAGTGCAAATCTTGCCAAACGGATAGATGCTTATGCCTTATGAAATACAATGTTTTCTGCAATGCTGTAAGACAGTTTTTAATGTGTTAGAAGTTATTATGCACAAAAACTAATGTTAGGACTTCAATGATCAAGATTGTCAGTTTACAGCTTTCTGAGTCCAGTAATGTTGAAATAGTGCTTCTGTTCAAATGAAGTGAAATCTAGCCCAAATCTGCTCAAAAGCTTGTCTCTCTATTAGAGAAAGCTGTTTCATTCAATATTCAGTGCAAATCTTGCCAAACTGAAACATGCTTATGTCTTATGAAACAAAATGTTTTCTGCAATGCTGTAAGACAGTTTTTAATGTGTTAGAAGTTATATGCACAAAAACTTATGTTAGGACTTCAATGATCAAGATTGTCAGTTTACAGCTTTCTGAGTCCAGTAATGCTGAAATAGTGCTTCTGTTCAAATGAAGTGAAATCTAGCCCAAATCTGCTCAAAAGCTTGTCTCTCTATTAGAGAAAGCTGTTTCATTCAATATTCAGTGCAAATCTTGCCAAACTGAAACATGCTTATGTTCTTAGGAAATAAAATGTTTTCTGCAATGCTGTAAGACAGTTTTTAATGTGTTTTCTGCAATGCTGTAAGACTGTTTTTAATGTGTTAGAAGTTATATGCACAAAAACTAATGTTCGGACTTCAATGATCAAGATTGTCAGTTTACAGCTTTCTGAGTCCAGTAATGTTGAAATAGTGCTTCTGTTCAAATGAAGTGAAATCAAGCCCAAATCTGCTCAAAAGCTTTTCTCTCTATTAGAGAAATCTGTTTCATTCAGTATTCAGTGCAAATCTTGCCAAACTGAAACATGCTTATGTTCTTATGAAATAAAATGTTTTCTGCAATGCTGTAAGACAGTTTTTAATGTGTTAGAAGTTATATGCACAAAAACTAATGTTAGGACTTCAATGATCAAGATTGTCAGTTTACAGCTTTCTGAGTCCAGTAATGTTGAAATAGTGCTTCTGTTCAAATGAAGTGAAATCAAGCCCAAATCTGCTCAAAAGCTTTTCTCTCTATTAGAGAAAGCTGTTTCATTCAGTATTCAGTGCAAATCTTGCCAAACTGAAAGATGTTTATGCCTTATGAAATACAATGTTTTCTGCAATGCTGTAAGACAGTTTTTAATGTGTTAGAAGTTATATGCACAAAAACTTATGTTAGGACTTCAATGATCAAGATTGTCAGTTTACAGCTTTCTGAGTCCAGTAATGCTGAAATAGTGCTTCTGTTCAAATGAAGTGAAATCTAGCCCAAATCTGCTCAAAAGCTTGTCTCTCTATTAGAGAAAGCTGTTTCATTCAGTATTCAGTGCAAATCTTGCCAAACTGAAACATGCTTATGTCTTATGAAATAAAATGTTTTCTGCAATGCTGTAAGACAGTTTTTAATGTGTTAGAAGTTATATGCACAAAAACTAATGTTAGGACTTCAATGATCAAGATTGTCAGTTTACAGCTTTCTGAGTCCAGTAATGTTGAAATAGTGCTTCTGTTCAAATGAAGTGAAATCAAGCCCAAATCTGCTCAAAAGCTTGTCTCTCTATTAGAGAAAGCTGTTTCATTCAGTATTCAGTGCAAATCTTGCCAAACTGAAACATGCTTATGTCTTATGAAATAAAATGTTTTCTGCAATGCTGTAAGACAGTTTTTAATGTGTTAGAAGTTATATGCACAAAAACTAATGTTAGGACTTCAATGATCAAGATTGTCAGTTTACAGCTTTCTGAGTCCAGTAATGTTGAAATAGTGCTTCTGTTCAAATGAAGTGAAATCAAGCCCAAATCTGCTCAAAAGCTTTTCTCTCTATTAGAGAAAGCTGTTTCATTCAGTATTCAGTGCAAATCTTGCCAAACGGATAGATGCTTATGCCTTGTGAAATACAATGTTTTCTGCAAAGCTGTAAGACAGTTTTTAATGTGTTAGAAGTTATATGCACAAAAACTTATGTTAGTACTTCAATGATCAAGATTGTCAGTTTACAGCTTTCTGAGTCCAGTAATGTTGAAATAGTGCTTCTGTTCAAATGAAGTGAAATCTAGCCCAAATCTGCTCAAAAGCTTGTCTCTCTATTAGAGAAAGCTGTTTCATTCAATATTCAGTGCAAATCTTGCCAAACTGAAACATGCTTATGTCTTATGAAATAAAATGTTTTCTGCAATGCTGTAAGACAGTTTTTAATGTGTTAGAAGTTATATGCACAAAAACCCCTCAAGGTTACATTTGTAACCCTAGTTCCTTGAAGGAACAAGACGCTGCGTCGAAGCGCTTGGGGAACGTCCCTGACGAGACCGACTCTGAACATCGTGTGCAATCTGTCCAATGGAAGGGTGTGACGTCACGGAGCGGGGTGACGTAGCGACCAGGAAGCTATAAAAGCACGTGCCGTGCGGCTGGCTTCAGCTTCGCGTAGGGAAGCAAGCGCCGGCAGGGGTGCCGGGAGTATGGCTCTGCGACGCAGCGTCTCGTTCCTTCAAGGAACTAGGGTTACATACGTAACCTTGAGGCATTCCTTTTCAGGAACTCGAGCTGCGTCGAAGCGCTTGGGGAACGAGGTGCCCACGCTGCCAGACTACCAAATCCCTGCCTAGTGTGTATCCGTAGAGCACAGCTAAGGCGAGAGAACAGAAGAGCCCGGAGCGGCTCGCATATCAAGATCGTAGAATCTGACAAATGTAGAGGGCGTGGACCACCCCGCAGCGTTGCAGATGTCCAATAGGGACACACCTGCTGAGAAGGCCTTGGAGGCCGCCATACCCCGAGTAGAGTGAGCCTTCGCCCCCAAAGGAGGGGGAAGACCAGAGGACTCATAAGAGACGTTGATAGCCTCGACTATCCAACGACTAAGGGTCTGCTTGGTGGCAGGAGAAACCCTAGTTAGTAGGACCATAACAAACAAGTAATTGGTCGGATTTTCTCCACAGGGCAGCTCTGTGGACGTATGCGTCCAGTGCTCGCACTGGACACATACAGTTATATACAAAAACACTTAAGTTAGAGCTTCAATGCTCAGGTTGCTCAGTTTTCTTGTTTCTGAAACCAATAATGTTGAAATAGTGCTTCTGTTCAAATGAAGTGAAATCTAGCCCAAATCTGATCAAAAGCTGCTCTCTCAATTACAGAAAGCTGCTTCATTCAATATTTGTGGGAAACTTGCCAAACTGAAAGATGCTTATATCTTATGTATAAAATGTTTTCTGCAATGCAGTGAGGCAATTTTTAATGTCTTAGAAGATATATACACAAAATCTTATGTTAGAGGTTCAATGCTCAGGTTGCTCAGTTTTCAGGTTTCTGAGACCAATAATGTTGAAATAGTGCTTCTGTTCAAATGAAGTGAAATCTAGCCCAAATCTGATCAAAAGCTGCTCTCTCAATTACAGAAAGCTGCTTCATTCAATTGTTTAGTGTAAAACTTGCCAAACTGAAAGATGCTTATATCTAATGAAAAAAAATGTTTTCTGAAATGCAGTGAGACATTTTTCAATGTGTTAGAAGTTATATACACAAAAATGTATGCTAGAGCTTCAATGCTCAGGTTGGTCAGTTTTCAGGTTTCTTAAACCAATAATGTTGAAATAGTGCTTCTGTTCAAATGAAGTGAAATCTAGCCCATATCTGCTCAAAAGCTGCTCTCTCAATTACAGAAAGCTGCTTCATTCAATGTTTAGTGGAAAACTTGACAAAATGAAAGATGCTTATGTCTTATGAATAAAATGTTTTCTGCAATGCAGTGAGGCAGTTTTTTAATTTTTTAGAAGATATATACACAAAATCTTATGTCAGAGGTTCAATGCTCAGGTTGCTCAGTTTTCAGGATTCTGAGACCAATAATGTTGAAATAGTGAGTTTGTTCAAATGAAGTGAAATCTAGCCCAAATCTACTCAAAAGCTGCTCTCCCTATTACAGAAAGCTGCTTCATTCAATGTTTAGTGCAAAACTTGCAAAACTGAAAGATGCTTATGTCTTATGAATAAAATGTTTTTTGCAATGCATTGAGACAGTTTTTAATGTGTTAGAAGTTATATACACAAAAACCTGTGTTAGAGTTTCAATGCTCAGTTGTCAGTTTTCTGGTTTCTGAAACCAATAATGTTGAAATAGTGCTTCTGTTCAAATGAAGTGAAATCTAGCCCAAATCTGATCAAAAGCTGCTCTCTCAATTACAGAAAGCTGCTTCATTCAATGTTTAGTGGAAAACTTGCCAAACTGAAAGATGCTTATATCTTATGAATAAAATGTTTTCTGCAATGCAGTGAGGCAAATTTTAATGTTTTAGAAGATATATACACAAAATCTTATGTTAGAGGTTCAATGCTCAGGTTGCTCAGTTTTCAGGTTTCTGAGACCAATAATGTTGAAATAGTGCTTCTGTTCAAATGAAGTGAAATCTAGCCCAAATCTGATCTCTCAATTACAGAAAGCTGCTTCATTAAATTGTTTAGTGGAAAACTTGACAAACTGAAAGATGCTTATGTCTTATGAATAATATGTTTTCTGCAATGCAGTGAGACAGTTTTTAATGTGTTAGAAGTTATATACACAAAAACCTGTGTTAGAGCTTCAATGCTCAGGTTGGTCAGTTTTCAGGTTTCTTAAACCAATAATGTTGAAATATTGCTTCTGTTCAAATGAAGTGAAATCTAGCCCAAATCTACTCAAAAGCTGCTCTCCCTATTACAGAAAGCTGCTTCATTCAATGTTTAGTGTAAAACTTGCCAAACTGAAAGATGCTTATATCTAATGAAATAAAATGTTTTCTGAAATGCAGTGAGACATTTTTCAATGTGTTAGAAGTTATATACACAAAAACTTATGTTAGCGCTTCAATGCTCAGGTTGCTCAGTTTTCAGGTTTCTTAAACCAATAATGTTGAAATAGTGCTTCTGTTCAAATGAAGTGAAATCTAGCCCAAATCTGATCAAAAGCTGCTCTCTCAATTACAGAAAGCTGCTTCATTAAATTGTTTAGTGGAAAACTTGCCAAACTGAAAGATGCTTATGTCTTATGAATAAAATGTTTTCTGCAATGCAGTGAGACAGTTTTTAATGTGTTAGAAGTTATATACACAAAAACCTGTGTTAGAGTTTCATTGCTCAGTTGTCAGTTTTCAGGTTTCTGAGACCAATAATGTTGAAATATTGCTTCTGTTCAATTGAAGTGAAATCTAGCCCAAATCTGATCAAAAGCTGCTCTCTCAATTACAGAAAGCTGCTTCATTCAATGTTTAGTGGAAAACTTGCCAAACTGAAAGATGCTTATGTCTCCTGAAATTCAAAGTTTTTGCAATGCTGTAAGATAGTTTTTAATGTGTTAGATGTTATATGCACAAAAACTTTTGTTAGAGCTTCAATGCTCCGGTTTGTCAGTTTTCAGGTTTCTGAGACCAATAATGTTGAAATAGTGCTTCTGTTCAAATGAAGTGAAATTTACCCAAAATCTGCTCAAAAGCTGCTCTCTCAATTACAGAAAGCTGCTTCATTCAATGTTTAGTGCAAAACTTGACAAAATGAAAGATGCTCATGTCTTATGAATAAAATGTTTTCTGCAATCCAGTGCGACAGTTTTTAATGTGTTAGAAGTTATATACACAAAAACTTATGTTAGGGCTTCAATGCTCAGGTTGGTCAGTTTTCAGGTTTCTTAAACCAATAATGTTGAAATAGTGCTTCTGTTCAAATGAAGTGAAATCTAGCCCATATCTGCTCAAAAGCTGCTCTCTCAATTACAGAAAGCTGCTTTATTCAATGTTTAGTGCAAAACTTGTCAAAATGAAAGATGCTTATGTCTTATGAATAAAATGTTTTCTGCAATGCAGTGAGGCAGTTTTTAATTTTTTAGAAGATATATACACAAAATCTTATGTCAGAGGTTCAATGCTCAGGTTGCTCAGTTTTCAGGATTCTGAGACCAATAATGTTGAAATAGTGAGTTTGTTCAAATGAAGTGAAATCTAGCCCAAATCTACTCAAAAGCTGCTCTCCCTATTACAGAAAGCTGCTTCATTCAATGTTTAGTGCAAAACTTGCCAAACTGAAAGATGCTTATGTCTTATGAATAAAATGTTTTTTGCAATGCATTGAGACAGTTTTTAAAGTGTTAGAAGTTATATACACAAAAACCTGTGTTAGAGTTTCAATGCTCAGTTGTCAGTTTTCTGGTTTCTGAAACCAATAATGTTGAAATAGTGCTTCTGTTCAAATGAAGTGAAATCTAGCCCAAATCTGATCAAAAGCTGCTCTCTCAATTACAGAAAGCTGTTTCATTCAATGTTTAGTGGAACACTTGCCAAACTGAAAGATGCTTATATCTTATGAATAAAATGTTTTCTGCAATGCAGTGAGGCAATTTTTTATGTTTTAGAAGATATATACACAAAATCTTATGTCAGAGGTTCAATGCTCAGGTTGCTCAGTTTTCAGGATTCTGAGACCAATAATGTTGAAATAGTGAGTTTGTTCAAATGAAGTGAAATCTAGCCCAAATCTACTCAAAAGCTGCTCTCCCTATTACAGAAAGCTGCTTCATTCAATGTTTAGTGCAAAACTTGCCAAACTGAAAGATGCTTATGTCTTATGAATAAAATGTTTTCTGCAATGCAGTGAGGCAATTTTTTATGTTTTAGAAGATATATACACAAAATCTTATGTTAGAGGTTCAATGCTCAGGTTGCTCAGTTTTCAGGTTTCTGAGACCAATAATGTTGAAATAGTGAGTTTGTTCAAATGAAGTGAAATCTAGCCCAAACCTACTCAAAAGCTGCTCTCCCTATTACAGAGGGCTGCTTCATTCAATGTTTAGTGTAAAACTTGCCAAACTGAAAGATGCTTATATCTAATGAAATAAAATGTTTTCTGAAATGCAGTGAGACATTTTTCAATGTGTTAGAAGTTATATACACAAAAACTTATGTTAGAGCTTCAATGCTCAGGTTGGTCAGTTTTCAGGTTTCTTAAACCAATAATGTTGAAATAGTGCTTCTGTTCAAATAAAGTGAAATCTAGCCCAAATCTGATCAAAAGCTGCTCTCTCAATTACAGAAAGCTGTTTCATTCAATGTTTAGTGGAACACTTGCCAAACTGAAAGATGCTTATATCTTATGAATAAAATGTTTTCTGCAATGCAGTGAGGCAATTTTGTATGTTTTAGAAGATATATACACAAAATCTTATGTTAGAGGTTCAATGCTCAGGTTGCTCAGTTTTCAGGTTTCTGAGACCAAAAATGTTGAAATAGTGCTTCTGTTCAAATGAAGTGAAATCTAGCCCAAATCTGATCAAAAGCTGCTCTCTCAATTACAGAAAGCTGCTTCAATAAATTGTTTAGTGGAAAACTTGCCAAACTGAAAGATGCTTATGTCTTATGAATAAAATGTTTTCTGCAATGCAGTGAGACAGTTTTTAATGTGTTAGAAGTTATATACAGAAAAACCTGTGTTAGAGTTTCAATGCTCAGTTTTCAGGTTTCTGAGACTAATAATGTTGAAATAGTGAGTTTGTTCAAATGAAGTGAAATCTAGCCCAAATCTGATCAAAAGCTGCTCTCCCTATTACAGAAAGCTGCTTCATTCAATGTTTAGTGTAAAACTTGCCAAACTGAAAGATGCTTATATCTTATGAATAAATCGTTTTCTGCAATGCAGTGAGGCAATTTTTAATGTTTTAGAAGATATATACACAAAATCTTATGTTAGAGGTTCAATGCTCAGGTTGCTCAGTTTTCAGGTTTCTGAGACCAATAATGTTGAAATAGTGCTTCTGTTCAAATGAAGTGAAATCTAGCCCAAATCTGATCTCTCAATTACAGAAAGCTGCTTCATGAAATTGTTTAGTGGAAAACTTGCCAAACTGAAAGATGCTTATGTCTTATGAATAAAATGTTTTCTGCAATGCAGTGAGACAGTTTTTAATGTGTTAGAAGTTATATACACAAAAACCTGTGTTAGAGTTTTAATGCTCAGATGTCAGTTTTCAGGTTTCTGAGACCAATAATGTTGAAATAGTGAGTTTGTTCAAATAAAGTGAAATCTAGCCCAAATCTGATCAAAAGCTGCTCTCTCAATTACAGAAAGCTGTTTCATTCAATGTTTAGTGGAACACTTGCCAAACTGAAAGATGCTTATATCTTATGAATAAAATGTTTTCTGCAATGCAGTGAGGCAATTTTTTATGTTTTAGAAGATATATACACAAAATCTTATGTTAGAGGTTCAATGCTCAGGTTGCTCAGTTTTCAGGTTTCTAAGACCAAAAATGTTGAAATAGTGCTTCTGTTCAAATGAAGTGAAATCTAGCCCAAATCTGATCAAAAGCTGCTCTCTCAATTACAGAAAGCTGCTTCATTAAATTGTTTAGTGGAAAACTTGCCAAACTGAAAGATGCTTATGTCTTATGAATAAAATGTTTTCTGCAATGCAGTGAGACAGTTTTTAATGTGTTAGAAGTTATATACACAAAAACCTGTGTTAGAGTTTCAATGCTCAGTTTTCAGTTTTCAGGTTTCTTAAACCAATAATGTTGAAATAGTGCTTCTGTTCAAATGAAGTGAAATCTAGCCCATATCTGCTCAAAAGCTGCTCTCTCAATTACAGAAAGCTGCTTTATTCAATGTTTAGTGCAAAACTTGACAAAATGAAAGATGTTTATGTCTTATGAATAAAATGTTTTCTGCAATGCAGTGAGGCAGTTTTTAATTTTTTAGAATATATATACACAAAATCTTATGTCAGAGGTTCAATGCTCAGGTTGCTCAGTTTTCAGGTTTCTGAGACCAATAATGTTGAAATAGTGAGTTTGTTCAAATGAAGTGAAATCTAGCCCAAATCTACTCAAAAGCTGCTCTCCCTATTACAGAAAGCTGCTTCATTCAATGTTTAGTGCAAAACTTGCCAAACTGAAAGATGCGTATGTCTTATGAATAAAATGTTTTCTGCAATGTAGTGAGACAGTTTTTAATGTGTTAGAAGTTATATACACAAAAACCTGTGTTAGAGTTTCAATGCTCGGTTGTCAGTTTTCAGGTTTCTGAGACCAATAATGTTGAAATAGTGAGTTTGTTCAAATGAAGTAAAATCTAACCCAAATCTACTCAAAAGCTGCTCTCCCTATTACAGAAAGCTGCTTCATTCAATGTTTAGTGTAAAACTTGCCAAACTGAAAGATGCTTATATCTTATGAATAAAATGTTTTCTGCAATCCAGTGAGACAGTTTTTAATGTGTTAGAAGTTATATACACAAAAACCTATGTTAGAGCTTCAATGCTCAGGTTTTTCAGTTTTCAGGTTTCTGAGACCAATAAAGTTGAAATAGTGAGTCTGTTAAAATGAAGTGAAATCTAGCCCAAATCTGCTCAAAAGCTGCTCTCCCAATTACAGAAAGCTGCTTAATTCAATGTTTAGTGCAAAACTTGCCAAACTGAAAGATCCTTTTGTCTTATGAAATACATTTTTTTGCAAAGCTGTAAGACAGTTTTTAATGTGTTAGAAGTTATATACAAAAAAAAAAACTTAAGTTAGAGCTTCAATGCTCAGGTTTGTCAGTTTTCAGGTTTCTGAGACCAATAATGTTGAAATAGTGCTTCTGTTCAAATGAAGTGAAATCTAGCCCAAATCTGATCAAAAGCTGCTCTCTCAATTACAGAAAGCTGCTTCATTAAATTGTTTAGTGGAAAACTTGCCAAACTGAAAGATGCTTATGTCTTATGAATAAAATGTTTTCTGCAATGCATTGAGACAGTTTTTAATGTGTTAGAAGTTATATACACAAAAACCTGTGTTAGAGTTTCAATGCTCAGTTTTCAGTTTTCAGGTTTCTGAGACTAATAATGTTGAAATAGTGAGTTTGTTCAAATGAAGTGAAATCTAGCCCAAATCTACTCAAAAGCTTCTCTCCCTATTACAGAAAGCTGCTTCATTCAATGTTTAGTGTAAAACTTGCCAAACTGAAAGATGCTTATATCTTATGAATAAAACGTTTTCTGCAATGCAGTGAGGCAATTTTTAATGTTTTAGAAGATATATACACAAAATCTTATGTTAGAGGTTCAATGCTCAGGTTGCTCAGTTTTCAGGTTTCTGAGACCAATAATGTTGAAATAGTGCTTCTGTTCAAATGAAGTGAAATCTAGCCCAAATCTGATCTCTCAATTACAGAAAGCTGCTTCATGAAATTGTTTAGTGGAAAACTTGCCAAACTGAAAGATGCTTATGTCTTATGAATAAAATGTTTTCTGCAATGCAGTGAGACAGTTTTTAATGTGTTAGAAGTTATATACACAAAAACCTGTGTTAGAGTTTCAATGCTCAGTTGTCAGTTTTCAGGTTTCTGAGACCAATAATTTTGAAATAGTGAGTTTGTTCAAATGAAGTGAAATCTAGCCCAAATCTACTCAAAAGCTTCTCTCCCTATTACAGAAAGCTGCTTCATTCAATGTTTAGTGGAAAACTTGCCATACTGAAAGATGCTTATATCTAATGAAATAAAATGTTTTCTGAAATGCAGTGAGACATTTTTCAATGTGTTAGAAGTTATATACACAAAAACTTATGTTAGAGCTTAAATGCTCAGGTTGGTCAGTTTTCAGGTTTCTTAAACCAATAATGTTGAAATAGTGCTTCTGTTCAAATGAAGTGAAATCTAGCCCATATCTGCTCAAAAGCTGCTCTCTCAATTACAGAAAGCTGCTTTATTCAATGTTTAGTGCAAAACTTGACAAAATGAAAGATGTTTATGTCTTATGAATAAAATGTTTTCTGCAATGCAGTGAGGCAGTTTTTAATTTTTTAGAATATATATACACAAAATCTTATGTCAGAGGTTCAATGCTCAGGTTGCTCAGTTTTCAGGTTTCTGAGACCAATAATGTTGAAATAGTGAGTTTGTTCAAATGAAGTGAAATCTAGCCCAAATCTACTCAAAAGCTGCTCTCCCTATTACAGAAAGCTGCTTCATTCAATGTTTAGTGCAAAACTTGCCAAACTGAAAGATGCGTATGTCTTATGAATAAAATGTTTTCTGCAATGCAGTGAGACAGTTTTTAATGTGTTAGAAGTTATATACACAAAAACCTGTGTTAGAGTTTCAATGCTCAGTTGTCAGTTTTCAGGTTTCTGAGACCAATAATGTTGAAATAGTGAGTTTGTTCAAATGAAGTAAAATCTAGCCCAAATCTACTCAAAAGCTGCTCTCCCTATTACAGAAAGCTGCTTCATTCAATGTTTAGTGTAAAACTTGCCAAACTGAAAGATGCTTATATCTTATGAATAAAATGTTTTCTGCAATCCAGTGAGACAGTTTTTAATGTGTTAGAAGTTATATACACAAAAACCTATGTTAGAGCTTCAATGCTCAGGTTTGTCAGTTTTCAGGTTTCTGAGACCAATAAAGTTGAAATAGTGAGTCTGTTAAAATGAAGTGAAATCTAGCCCAAATCTGCTCAAAAGCTGCTCTCCCAATTACAGAAAGCTGCTTAATTCAATGTTTAGTGCAAAACTTGCCAAACTGAAAGATCCTTTTTTCTTATGAAATACATTTTTTTGCAAAGCTGTAAGACAGTTTTTAATGTGTTAGAAGTTATATACAAAAAAAAAAACTTAAGTTAGAGCTTCAATGCTCAGGTTTGTCAGTTTTCAGGTTTCTGAGACCAATAATGTTGAAATAGTGCTTCTGTTCAAATGAAGTGAAATCTAGCCCAAATCTGATCAAAAGCTGTTCTCCCAATTACAGAAAGCTGCTTCATTAAATTGTTTAGTGGAAAACTTGCCAAACTGAAAGATGCTTATGTCTTATGAATAAAATGTTTTCTGCAATGCAGTGAGACAGTTTTTAATGTGTTAGAAGTTATATACACAAAAACCTGTGTTAGAGTTTCAATGCTCAGTTGTCAGTTTTCAGGTTTCTGAGACCAATAATGTTGAAATAGTGAGTTTGTTCAAATGAAGTGAAATCTAGCCCAAGTCTACTCAAAAGCTGCTCTCCCTATTACAGAAAGCTGCTTCATTCAATGTTTAGTGTAAAACTTGCCAAACTGAATAATGCTTATATCTTATGAAATAACATGTTTTCTGATATGCAGTGAGACATTTTTCAATGTGTTAGAAGTTATATACACAAAAACGTATGTTAGAGCTTCAATGCTCAGGTTGGTCAGTTTTCAGGTTTCTTAAACCAATAATGTTGAAATAGTGCTTCTGTTCAAATGAAGTGAAATCTAGCCCATATCTGCTCAAAAGCTGCTCTCTTAATTACAGAAAGCTGCTTTATTCAATATTTAGTGCAAAACTTGACAAAATGAAAGATGCTTATATATTATGAATAAAATATTTTCTGCAATGCAGTGAGGCAGTTTTTAATGTTTTAGAAGATATATACACAAAATCTCATGTTAGAGGTTCAATGCTCAGGTTGCTCAGTTTTCAGGTTTCTGAGACCAATAATGTTGAAATATTGCTTCTGTTCAAATGAAGTGAAATCTAGCCCAAATCTGATCAAAAGCTGCTCTCTCAATTACAGAAAGCTGCTTCATTCAATGTTTAGTGGAAAACTTACCAAACTGAAAGATGTCTCCTGAAATTCAAAGTTTTGCAATGCTGTAAGATAGTTTTTAATGTGTTAGATGTTATATGCACAAAAACTTTTGTTAGAGCTTCAATGCTCAGGTTTGTCAGTTTTCAGGTTTCTGAGACCAATAATGTTGAAATAGTGCTTCTGTTCAAATGAAGTGAAATTTACCCAAAATCTGCTCAAAAGCTGCTCTCTCAATTAAAGAAAGCTGCTTCATTCAATGTTTAGTGCAAAACTTGACAAAATGAAAGATGCTCATGTCTTATGAATAAAATGTTTTCTGCAATCCAGTGCTACAGTTTTCAATGTGTTAGAAGTTATATACACAAAAACTTATGTTAGGGCTTCAATGCTCAGGTTGGTCAGTTTTCAGGTTTCTTAAACCAATAATGTTGAAATAGTGCTTCTGTTCAAATGAAGTGAAATCTAGCCCATATCTGCTCAAAAGCTGCTCTCTCAATTACAGAAAGCTGCTTTATTCAATGTTTAGTGCAAAACTTGACAAAATGAAAGATGCTTATGTCTTATGAATAAAATGTTTTCTGCAATGCAGTGAGGCAGTTTTTAATTTTTTAGAAGATATATACACAAAATCTTATGTCAGAGGTTCAATGCTCAGGTTGCTCAGTTCCTCTTCAGGAACTCGAGCTGCGTCGAAACGCTTTGGGGAACGCGTTTAGCGTGAGCGACTCTGAATATGATATCTAATCTGTCTTATAGAAGAGTGTGACGTCACGGGCGAGGTGACGTAAGCGACCAGGAAGCTATAAAGGCACGAGCCGCACAGCTGGCTTCAGCTTCTGCGTTTTCAGCAAGCGCTCTGTGTATGCATGTCATTCTGTCTTGTCAGTCTTATTTATTGTTGTTTGTCACTATTAGCTCCTTGAAAAGTAAGCAATAGTCAAAGAGCAAAGCTAAGACGAGACATCTGAAAGGCGAATCCAGATCGCGTTTCAGATTGTGTGTTCATCACGAGTGAGAATACACGGTCTGTGCGCAGTCTGCCTGGGATTGAGGCACGCTGTTTCGGCTCTTGAGGGAGCCGACTGCCTGCACTGGTACAAGCCAGTGTGGACGCTTCGATCCCGGAGGACTCTCTCGAGGGGGAGTCTTCGCCAGCGTTCCTCGCGGTGTCGGTCCTGCTTTCGCCGAGGCGGAGCGGTGCCTGCACTCGCTGGGTTCGCAGATAGATCTGCTGGAGGGTAGGGAGACAGGCGCGTCCCTATCTCCTACCTCACCCGCCAGATCTGCCCGATCTCCGGGTGCGGAAGCCCGAGTGCTCGGTCCTTCCCCCCGAGTGACGGCCGTGACGCACCGCCTTTTTTTCTCCGAGGAGATTAAAACGGAGGGCGTCGATGAGCTCGCAGTTGCACAAACATAAGCTGCATAAACATCAGCTGCACAGACAAACAGTTACACAAGCATCAGTTTCACAAACATATTATGCCTAACTGTATAACGAGCAGCATTAATGAGGAGCGCAGCTCACGCAGCCAGCTCTCGAAATATAAATAAAAATAAGGGGGCTGACTGTGCTTCTCGCATATCTAGGAAGGATTGAAGACGGCTCTGCCTATCTCCACCCGTATTCCCTAGATTTAGAGTTCATCGAGGTTCGGAAGCACGCGAAACGGTTCCTTCCCCCTCTGTGAACTCGCAGCTGCAGCTACTTATCTCTGAGGAGATTTATATTGTTTGTGTGACTATGCGGCTCGCGTGTTGCCGAGGCAGTGCGTGTACTACATCATTTTCAGTTTTGATGTAAATCTTACCAAATCCAGACCGTCTTTACTCGTCTGATTGGTTAACTGCATTAATTCTGAGGAATTAAATTCAGTATCTATCTGACTATGAGAGGTTAGATATGAATTATATTAACAATGCAGACCGTGTTTACTCGTCTGATTGTTTGTTTGCATTAAATTCTGAGGAATATAATGACACTTATCTCACTCTGAGAAATTATATATACTGGAGGGGCTGTTGGGCGAGAGCAGCCCTCCCAGTCTGTAGTCAGAGCGTCGCCACCCGCGCTCCCCCTGCGTCGGGACCGGAGGTTGAAGCAACGCTCTGAACCAGGGTTTTTTTTTCCAGCCGAAGGCGGATCTGAGGGCCGTACTTCAGGCTGTGAGGCCCTCGGTTAAGAAGTCCTGACACGTTTCGGTCACGACTGCAGAGGGCGGCCCCTACTGGGGTGGAGCGGCGTACACCGCATTACACAGTTCCCGTCTCGCCTCAGCGCCCTCTGGGGGCCGGTCTGCCAACCCTGCCAGTGTTCCAGGGCGCAGCGGTCCCCAGCGAGCATCATTCTCAGTATTTTCCGCCCGTGCGCGTAGCGGAGCTGAGACGCTCGCTGCCCCTGTTGGGGCCTATTGCACCAGAGGTCAGTCTCGAGAGACTGATTCCCTTAGTAGATTATTTAGCAGCGTGAAAACTACTGCCAAATGTATCTCAATGGGTCCTGCACACAGTAGAAAAAGCTACCGTATTCAGTTCGGCTCTGTACCGCCGATATTTAACGGGGTCATTCCGACGATGGTCGGCCCCGAGCAGGGTCTGGTTATGGAACAGGAAGTGAAACCCTATTAGAGAAGGAGGCCATGGAGGTGGTCCCTTCTCAAGACAGGGAGTCCAGGTTCTACAGCTGGTATTTCACAGTTCCAAAGAAGGATGGGGGGTTGCGTCCGATTATAGACTTGAGGGTCTTAAATCGTTCAGTTATGAGATTGAAGTTCAAAATGCTCACAATTAAGCATGTTGTAGATCAGATCAGGTCCGAGGACTGGTCTGTCACCATATATCTCAAAGATGCATACTTCTACATTTCCATCCTTCCACAACATGGGAAGTTTCTGAGGTTCGCTTTCGAGGGCAAAGCCTACCAATATCGAGTACTTCCCTTCGGCCTTGCACTCTCACCCCGCATGTCCACAAGATGTGTAGACGCGGCTCTGGTCCCCCTGCACATGCAGGGCATCCGCATTCTCAACCACATCGACGACTGGTTGAGTTAAGGTCAGTCAAGAGCAGGTTGCGGCTCGGCATCGAGATGTCGTTCTCGCACATATGGGGGAGCTGGGTTTGAGACTGAACGCCAAGAAGAGTGTGCTTTCTCCGGTTCAGAGAACCACCTATCTAGGCGTAGTATGGGATTCGACCACGATGCAGGCACGATTGTCCCCTGCTCGTATCGAGTCGATCCCATCTCAGTCGAGAGAGGCAAAGAAGGCCAGTCACTCACTGTCAAACAATCTCAGAGGTTGTTGGGTCTGATGGCAGCTGCGTCCAACGTGATACCTCTTGTCCTGCTGTACATGAGACCCCTACAGTGGTGGCTCAAGACCAAGGGATTTTCCCCGAGGGGCAATCTACTTTGCACTATCAAGGTCACGCGGCGCTGCCTACGTGCTTTAGAAAGGTGAAAGAAACCTTGGTTCTTGAAACAGGGCCCGGCGCTGGGAGCTCCTTGTCGCCGTGTAACACTAGCGACGGACGCATCCCTCACCGGCTGGGGTGCAGTCATGAGTGGCCACCCTGCCCGTGGTCTGCGGAGCGATCGCCATCTAACATGGCATATCAATTGTCTAGAAATGCTAGCAGTTTATCGTGCACTGAAGCACTTCCTCCCAGACCTAAGGGGTCACCATGTGTTGGTGCGCACCAACAGCACATCGGTGGTCTCTTATACCAACCACCAGGGAGGTCTGCGTTCGCGCCCTTTGTACAAGCTGGCGCACCAGATCCTGGTGTGGTCCCAGAAGCAAACTCCTCTCATTAAGAGCAGTATATATTCCTGGGAAACAAAATACGGGAGCAGACATACTGTCGAGGCAGGGGCTGAGGCCCGGGGAATGGAGTCTTCACCCAGAAGTAGTGAAGCAGATATGGAGAGTATTTGGCTGGGCTCAAGTAGAACAATGCCCCCTTTTGTTCTCTCTAGTTCATCCAGCTCCTCTGGGACTGGACGCCATGGTACAGACTTGGCCGAGGCTTCGTCTGTACGCATTTCCCCCTATCGCACTGCTCCCGGGAGTTCTGGCGAGAGTACGCCGGGACGGGGTCCGTCTGTTGTTAGTAGCCCCGTTCTGGCCGGGCCGAGTATGGTTCTCAGATCTAGTCTCACTCCTCGACGGCTCTCCATGGGAGATACCGATCAGGACAGACCTACTCTCGCAGGCGCAGGGTACGATAATTCACTCTCGCCCGGAGTTGTGGAAGCTGTGGGTGTGGCCCCTGAGGGGGAGCGCAACTGTTAGCAGCCGGTCTCTCAACTGAGGTTGTTGAGACCCTTCTCCACTCCAGAGCTCCCTCAACGAGGAAACTGTATGCCCTGAGGTCGAAACTCCTCACCTCATGGTGCAGAGACCGCAAGTTAGACCCAGCAAACTGCCTGGTTGGTACAGTTCTGGAGTTTCTACAGGCTAGGCTCTCTGCAGGGTTGACCCACTCCACGTTGAAGGTCCACATGGCGGCTATTGCGGCCTACCACGCCCTTCTTGATGGCCAGTCTTTGGGAAGACACCCCCTAGTTACACGTTTCCTCCGCGGTGCGCTGAGGCTGAAACCTCCAGTACGGTCCCGTATTTCCCTGCTTCTAAGCAGACTACTAGTCGTTGGATAGTTGAGACTATCAACGCCACTCTGAGCCCTCTGGTCATCCCCCGCTGTCGGGAGCCAAGGTTCACTCTACATGGGGTATGGCGCCCTCCAAGGCCTTTTCTAGCAGGTGCGTCCATGCTGGACATCTGCAATGCTACGGGGGTTCCACGCCTTCTACTTTTGAAAGATTCTATGGCTTAGACATGCCAGTCACACCAGGCACTTCATTCCCCTCGTCCTAAGCTGTGCTCTTCGGATACACACTAGGCAGGGGTTTGGTAGTCTGGCAGCGTTGGTACTCGTTCCCCAAAGCGCTTCGACGCAGCTCGAGTTCCTGAAGAGGAACGTCTCTAGGTTACGTATGTAACCCTAGTTCCTCGAGAGAACGAGAAGCTGCGTGCCTTTATAGCTTCCTGGTCGCTTACGTCACCTCGCCCGTGACGTCACACTCTTCTATAAGACAGATTAGATATCATATTCAGAGTCGCTCACGCTAAACGCGTTCCCCAAAGCGTTTCGACGCAGCGTCTCGTTCCCTCGAGGAACTAGGGTTACATACGTAACCTAGAGACGTTTTCAGGATTCTGAGACCAATAATGTTGAAATAGTGAGTTTGTTCAAATGAAGTGAAATCTAGCCCAAATCTACTCAAAAGCTGCTCTCCCTATTACAGAAAGCTGCTTCATTCAATGTTTAGTGCAAAACTTGCCAAACTGAAAGATGCTTATGTCTTATGAATAAAATGTTTTTTGCAATGCATTGAGACAGTTTTTAAAGTGTTAGAAGTTATATACACAAAAACCTGTGTTAGAGTTTCAATGCTCAGTTGTCAGTTTTCTGGTTTCTGAAACCAACAATGTTGAAATAGTGCTTCTGTTCAAATGAAGTGAAATCTAGCCCAAATCTGATCAAAAGCTGCTCTCTCAATTACAGAAAGCTGCTTCATTCAATGTTTAGTGGAAAACTTGCCAAACTGAAAGATGCTTATATCTTATGAATAAAATGTTTTCTGCAATGCAGAGAGGCAATTTTTTATGTTTTAGAAGATATATACACAAAATCTTATGTTAGAGGTTCAATGCTCAGGTTGCTCAGTTTTCAGGTTTCTGAGACCAATAATGTTGAAATAGTGCTTCTGTTCAAATGAAGTGAAATCTAGCCCAAATCTGATCTCTCAATTACAGAAAGCTGCTTCATTAAATTGTTTAGTGGAAAACTTGCCAAACTGAAAGATGCTAATGTCTTATGAATAATATGTTTTCTGCAATGCAGTGAGACAGTTTTTAATGTGTTAGAAGTTATATACACAAAAACCTGTGTTAGAGCTTCAATGCTCAGGTTGGTCAGTTTTCAGGTTTCTTAAACCAATAATGTTAAAATATTGCTTCTGTTCAAATGAAGTGAAATCTAGCCTATATCTGCTCAAAAGCTGCTCTCTCAATTACAGAAAGCTGCTTTATTCAATGTTTAGTGCAAATCTTGACACAATGAAAGATGCTTATGTCTTATGAATAAAATGTTTTCTGAAATGCATTGAGACAGTTTTTAATGTGTTAGAAGTTATATACACAAAAACCTATGTTAGAGCTTCAATGCTCAGGTTTGTCAGTTTTCAGGTTTCTGAGACCAATAATGTTGAAATAGTGCTTCTGTTCAAATGAAGTGAAATTTACCCAAAATCTGCTCAAAAGCTGCTCTCTCAATTAAAGAAAGCTGCTTCATTCAATGTTTAGTGCAAAACTTGACAAAATGAAAGATGCTCATGTCTTATGAATAAAATGTTTTCTGCAATCCAGTGAGACAGTTTTTAATGTGTTAGAATTTATATACACAAAAACTTATGTTAGGGCTTCAATGCTCAGGTGGGTCAGTTTTCAGGTTTCTTAAACCAATAATGTTGAAATAGTGCTTCTATTCAAATGAAGTGAAATCTAGCCCATATCTGCTCAAAAGCTGCTCTCTCAATTACAGAAAGCTGCTTTATTCAATGTTTAGTGCAAAACGTGACAAAATGAAAGATGCTTATGTCTTATGAATAAAACGTTTTCTGCAATGCAGTGAGGCAGTTTTTAATTTTTTTAGAAAATATATACACAAAAACATGTGTTAGAGCTTCAATGCTCAGTTGTCAGTTTTCAGGTTTCTGAGACCAATAATGTTGAAATAGTGAGTTTGTTCAAATGAAGTGAAATCTAGCCCAAATCTACTCAAAAGCTTCTCTCCCTATTACAGAAAGCTGCTTCATTCAATGTTTAGTGCAAAACTTGCCAAACTGAAAGATGCTTATGTCTTATGAATAAAATGTTTTCTGCAATGCAGTGAGACAGTTTTTAATGTGTTAGAAGTTATATACACAACAACCTGTGTTAGAGTTTCAATGCTCAGTTGTCAGTTTTCTGGTTTCTGAGACCAATAATGTTGAAATAGAGCTTCAGTTCAAATTAAGTGAAATCTAGCCCAAATCTGATCTCTCAATTACAGAAAGCTGCTTCATTAAATTGTTTAGTGGAAAACTTGCCAAACTGAAAGATGCTTATGTCTTATGAATAAAATGTTTTCTGCAATGCAGTGAGACAGTTTTTAATGTATTAGAAGTTATATACACAAAAACCTGTGTTAGAGCTTCAATGCTCAGTTGTCAGTTTTCAGGTTTCTGAGACCAATAATTTTGAAATAGTGAGTTTGTTCAAATGAAGTGAAATCTAGCCCAAATCTACTCAAAAGCTGCTCTCCCTATTACAGAAAGCTGCTTCATTCAATGTTTAGTGTAAAACTTGCCAGACTGAAAGATGCTTATATCTAATGAAATGAAATGTTTTCTGAAATGCAGTGAGACATTTTTCAATGTGTTAGAAGTTATATACACAAAAACTTATGTTAGAGCTTCAATGGTCAGGTTGGTCAGTTTTCAGGTTTCTTAAACCTATAATGTTGAAATAGTGCTTCTGTTCAAATCAAGTGAAATCTAGCCCATATCTGCTCAAAAGCTGCTCTCTCAATTACAGAAAGCTGCTTTATTCAATGTTTAGTGCAAAACTTCACAAAATGAAAGTTGCTTATGTCTTATGAATAAAATGTTTTCTGCAATGCAGTGAGGCAGTTTTTAATTTTTTAGAAGATATATACACAAAATCTTATGTCAGAGGTTCAATGCTCAGGTTGCTCAGTTTTCAAGTTTCTGAGACCAATAATGTTGAAATAGTGAGTTTGTTCAAATGAAGTGAAATCTAGCCCAAATCTACTCAAAAGCTGCTCTCCCTATTACAGAAAGCTGCTTCATTAAATTGTTTAGTGCAAAACTTGCCAAACTGAAAGATGCTTATGTCTTATGAATAAAATGTTTTCTGCAATACAGTGAGACAGTTTTTAATGTGCTAGAAGTTATATACACAAAAACCTGTGTTAGAGTTTCAATGCTCAGTTGTCAGTTTTCAGGTTTCTGAGACCAATAATGTTGAAATAGTGAGTTTGTTCAAATGAAGTGAAATCTAGCCCAAATCTACTCAAAAGCTGCTCTCCCTATTACAGAAAGCTGCTTCATTCAATGTTTAGTGCAAAATTTGCCAAACTGAAAGATGCTTATGTCTTATGAATAAAATGTTTTCTGCAATGCAGTGAGACAGTTTTTAATGTGTTAGAAGTTATATACACAAAAACCTGTGTCAGAGTTTCAATGCTCAGTTGTCAGTTTTCAGGTTTCTGAGACCAATAATGTTGAAATAGTGAGTTTGTTCAAATGAAGTGAAATCTAGCCCAAATCTGATCAAAAGCTGCTCTCTCAATTACAGAAAGCTGCTTCATTCAATGTTTAGTGGAAAACTTGCCAAACTGAAAGATGCTTATATCTTATGAATAAAATGTTTCCTGCAATGCAGTGAGACAGTTTTTAATGTGCTAGAAGTCATATACACAAAAACCTGTGTTAGAGTTTCAATGCTCAGTTGTCATTTTTCAGGTTTCTGAGACCAGTAATGTTGAAATAGTGAGTTTGTTCAAATGAAGTGAAATCTAGCCCAAATCTACTCAAAAGCTGCTCTCCCTATTACAGAAAGCTGCTTCATTCAATGTTTAATGGGTAACACTTTAGAATACTGTTTCTTACTTACTACATAACTTATAAGGAATTATTGAAGAACTAACAGGTGATTAGTCATTAACACTTAACTCACTACTGTTAACTACTAAGGAAGATGTGTTAATTAATCAGTATGTAATATAATTTTATGATTATGTTAAGTAACAGTTAGCTAATCAATAACTAATGTATTCTGTCATACCTCCTGAAGAACTACTATTGATTATCTACTACTTAGGGTTCTAGAAAAATAACTATGAAGTAACTACTAATGAACAGTTTTACACTATTACATTGAATTGTGACCCTTTCATATAAATGCTATTAGCAATAATAGTAGTAGTATGAAAATGCAATATTAATAAATGCAATACATTTTATAGAAGTTTTGCCTATGTAGTAAATTGTTTTGTGAGTGTGTTTTGTAAGAAATCACCTTCTAGTAGGAACCCCACTCCAGTGCCTTGTGATAACTTACCTTAGTTTTTATATTTTATATACAGTACTGTATGTGTGCCTCCTCAGCATATACCACATTATATATATATATATATATATATATATATATATATATATATATATATATATAGATATATACAAGGAAAAGTGAAAATACAGGTACCCAATTTGTAATTAATAAAGAATTATAAAATAATTATGCAGGACTTATTTTGAACCTGAAACATTAGGCCTATTCTAAAGTGAAAATATTGGGAACCCATTAGTAATTAACAAAGAATTATCAGATAATTCCTGAAGAATTACTTAGAATCTGAAACAGTATTCTAAAGTGAAAACATAGGCAACCCATTATTAATTAATAATTAATTATCAAATAATTCTGCAGGACTTATTTTGAACCTGAAACATTAAACCTATTCTAAAGTGGAAATGTTGGGAAACCATTAGTAATTAATAAATAATTATTAGATAATTCCTTAAGAATTACTTAGAATCTGAAACAGTATTCTAAAGTGAAAACATAGGGAACCCATTAGTAATTAATAATTAATGATCAAATAATTCTGAATGACTTATTTTGAACCTGAAACATTTTGCAATATTTTGCTGTGCGATTTTCTCCTATCCAATGAGTGGCATTACAACCATACAAAAGCACAGCATGAAATTACAAATCACATCCATTTTATTTGTTTGCTGTACTCCATATCTTTAGAATTCAGAAGTTTGCAAGGAACATATCCAAATTCAGCCCTTTATCAATCGATCATAGTCAAAGCCCGCGCTCGTTATATGATTTGAATGTGAAAATAGTGCCAGTGCGCCACCCTCGAGAAACGTTACGACACGGTTTACGGCACTGATATCAAACTCTCATTGGTTCTCACCTAATTCGTCACAGATTGCGACATGCGTGTTTCAGTTGATAGACATTTGAAATCAGTACTGAGCCAGTGCGCCTTCACGGAGAGAAGACAGATTCATAATTTCACGGATTAATAAATTTATTTCTGCTCTGTACCTTATAAAAACTATTACCTCCAGAGAGGACTGCGACTGGAACTCATTATCATTTGAACTACTTTTGGTACCACTTTTGATCTTTTCGCAAAAAATAAATGATTAATGTTACGTTTGTTTGTCTGTTATTTGTTTATTTATAACAGTAACGTTATGTAATTTTAAGAAATGGTTATTGGTAGGTTTAGGAGTAGGTGTAGAATTAACGTTAGTGGCTCAAAATAACGTTTTAATGTTATATTTTTACTAAAATTGTGTTTTATTATGTTTTATTCTTTTAACATTCTGTATAAATTGGGTAGGTTTAGGTTCGGGTTGGGTTACGCATTTTTCTATGGATAACTGACTGGTCAGAGAACACGTTCTATCTGTATGTATTTTAGGTTGTTTTTATGTAAATTTAGTTACGTATCGAAACCTGTAATTACGTCCAGATAATACGTAAACAACACTGTAAATACGTAAAGGCACATATGTATTGGACAGTTTTAATTTACGTCTAAATATGTACGTTTTGATTGTGAGATCAGGCTGAATTATTAGATAATTCCTCAAGAATTACTTAGAATCTGAAACAGTATTTTAAAGTGAAAACACAGGGAACCAATTAGTAATTAATAAAGAATTATCAAATAATTCCTGAAGAATTAATTAGAATCTGAAACAGTATTCTAAAGTGAAAATATAGGGAACCCATTAGTAATTAATAATTAATTATCAAATAATTCCTGAAGAATTACTTAGAATCTGAAACAGTATTCTAAAGTGAAAACATAGGGAACCGATTAGTAATTAATAATTATTTATCAAATAATTCCTGAAGAATTACTTAGAATCTGAAACAGTATTCTAAAGTGAAATCATAGGGAACCCATTAGTAATTAATAAAGAATTATCAGATAATTTTGCAGAACTTACAGAATTCTAAAGTGAACCTAGTAAATAATAAACTACATCATTTTGACTAAGAACAACCTATAAAAGTAAGCATTAACTTTGTAAAATACTCTCATCTGTTTATTTCAGATGAGAACATTTCTTAATACAGCATATTTTATTCCATTTTAACATGTATACTGCCCACATTTTAATTAATGTAACAAACATTTCATAATCAAAAGTTAAACATTAAGAAGCAAACTAAATCCATATTTCATTTCCATTATAGGCTAATAATTGGGCAGTAACAAAGTTGCTACTGTAGTAGTTCTTTGTACTTGTCCTTTTACTCAAGTAATTTTGAAAATTAACAAGCCTACTTATAATTTTACTGGAGTATTATTTTATTGGGGTATCTGTACTTTTACTCAAGTACTTGATTTGTGGGACACAGCCTGATTATTATAGTTTTTTTTTTTTTTGCGTATAACTGTTCAGAAGTAGTTATTTCATAGTTATTTTTCTTGAACCTTAACTAGTAGATAATTAATAGTAGTTATTCAGGAGGTATCACAGAATATATTAGTTACTGATTAGCTAACTGTTACTTAACACAATCATAAAATTATATTACATACTGATTAGTTAACACATCTTTCTTAGTAGTTAACAGTAGTGAGTTAAGTGTTAATGAATAATCACCTGTTAGTTCTTCAATAATTCCTAATTAGTTATGTAGTAAGTAAGAAACAGTATTCTAAAGTGTTACCGTTTAATGTAAAACTTGCCAAACTGAAAGATGCTTATATCTTATGAAATAAAATGTTTTCTGAAATGCAGTGAGACATTTTTCAATGTGTTAGAAGTTATATACACAAAAACGTATGTTAGAGCTTCAATGCTCAGGTTGGTCAGTTTTCAGGTTTCTTAAACCAATAATGTTGAAATAGTGCTTCTGTTCAAATGAAGTGAAATCTAGCCCATATCTGCTCAAAAGCTGCTCTCTCAATTACAGAAAGCTGCTTTATTCAATGTTTAGTGCAAAACTTGACAAAATGAAAGATGCTTATATCTTATGAATAAAATGTTTTCTGCAATGCAGTTAGGCAGTTTTTAATGTTTTAGAAGATATATACACAAAATCTTATGTTAGAGGTTCAATGCTCAGGTTGCTCAGTTTTCAGGGTTCTGAGACCAATAATGTTGAAATATTGCTTCTGTTCAAATGAAGTGAAATCTAGCCCAAATCTGATCAAAAGCTGCTCTCTCAATTACAGAAAGCTGCTTCATTCAATGTTTAGTGGAAAACTTGCCAAATTGAAAGATGCTTATGTCTTCTGAAATTCAAAGTTTTTGCAATGCTGTAAGATAGTTTCTAAAGTGTTAGATGTTATATGCACAAAAACTTTTGTTAGAACTTCAATGCTCAGGTTTGTCAGTTTTCAGGTTTCTGAGACCAATAATGTTGAAATAGTGCTTCTGTTCAAATGAAGTGAAATTTACCCAAAATCTGCTCAAAAGCTGCTCTCTCAATTAAAGAAAGCTGCTTCATTCAATGTTTAGTGCAAAACTTGACAAAATGAAAGATGCTCATGTCTTATGAATAAAATGTTTTCTGCAATCCAGTGAGACAGTTTTTAATGTGTTAGAAGTTATATACACAAAAACCTATGTTAGAGCTTCAATGCTCAGGTTTGTCAGTTTTCAGGTTTCTGAGACCAATAAAGTTGAAATAGTGAGTCTGTTAAAATGAAGTGAAATCTAGCCCAAATCTGCTCAAAAGCTGCTCTCCCAATTACAGAAAGCTGCTTCATTCAATGTTTAGTGCAAAACTTGCCAAACTGAAAGATCCATTTGTCTTATGGAATACATTTTTTTGGCAAAGCTGTAAGACAGTTTTTAATGTGTTAGAAGTTATATACAAAAAAAAACTTAAGTTAGAGCTTCAATGCTCAGGTTTGTCAGTTTTCAGTTTTCTGAGACCAATAATGTTGAAATAGTGCTTCTGTTCAAATGAAGTGAAATCTAGCCCAAATCTGATCAAAAGCTGCTCTCCCAATTGCAGAAAGCTGCTTCATTCAATGTTTAGTGTAAAACTTGCCAAACTGAAAGATGCTTATATCTTATGAAATTATTTTTTTTCTGAAATGCAGTGAGACAGTTTTCAATGTGTTAGAAGTTATACACACAAAAACTTATGTTAGCGCTTCAATGCTCAGGTTTGTCAGTTTTCAGGTTTCTGAGACCAATAATGTTGAAATAGTTTTTCTGTTCAAATGAAGTGAAATTTAGCCCAAATCTGCTCAAAAGCTGCTCTCCCAATTACAGAAAGCTCTTTCATTCAATGTTTAGTGCAAAACTTTCCAAACGGAAAGATGCTTCTGTCTTATGAAATAAAATGTTTTCTGAAATGCAGTGAGACAGTTTTTAATGTTTTAGAAGATATATACACAAAATCTTATGTTAGAGGTTCAATGCTCAGGTTGCTCAGTTTTCAGGTTCCTGAGACCAATAATTTTGAAATATTGCTTCTGTTCAAATGAAGTGAAATCTAGCCCAAATCTGATCAAAAGCTGCTCTGTCAATTACAGAAAGCTGCTTCATTCAAAGTTTAGTGGAAAACTTGCCAAACTGAAAGATGCTTATGTCTTCTGAAATTCAAAGTTTTTGCAATGCTGTAAGATAGTTTTTAATGTGTTAGATGTTATATGCACAAAAACTTTTGTTAGAGCTTCAATGCTCAGGTTTGTCAGTTTTCAGGTTTCTGAGACCAATAATGTTGAAATAGTGCTTCTGTTCAAATGAAGTTAAATCTAGACCAAATCTGATCAAAAGCTGCTCTCCCAATTGCAGAAAGCTGCTTCATTCAATGTTTAGTGTAAAACTTGCCAAACTGAAAGATGCTTATATCTTATGAAAGAAATTTTTTCTGAAATGCAGTGAGACAGTTTTCAATGTGTTAGAAGTTATACACACAAAAACTTATGTTAGCGCTTCAATGCTCAGGTTTGTCAGTTTTCAGGTTTCTGAGACCAGTAATGTTGAAATAGTTTTTCTGTTCAAATGAAGTGAAATTTAGCCCAAATCTGATCAAAAGCTGCTCTCCCAATTACAGAAAGCTCCTTCATTCAATGTTTATTGCAAAACTTTCCAAACGGAAAGATGCTCATGTCTTATGAAATAAAATGGTTTCTGCAATGCAGTGAGACAGTTTTTAATGTGTTAGAAGTTATATACACAAAACTTAAGTTAGAGCTTCAATGCTCAGGTTGGTCAGTTTTCAGGATTCAGAGACCAATAATGTTGAAATAGTGCTTCTGTTCAAATGAAGTAAAATCTAGCCCAAATCTGCTCAAAAGCTGCTCTCCCAATTACAGGAAGCTGCTTCCTTCAATGTTTGGCGTAAAACTTGCCAAACTGAAAGATGCTTATGTCTTATGAAATAAAATGTTTTCTGAAATGCAGTGAGACAGTTTTTAATGTGTTAGAAGTTATATACACAAAAACTTATGTTAGAGCTTCAGTGCTCAGGTTGGTCAGTTTTCAGGTTTCTGAGACCAATAATGTTGAAATAGTGCTTCTGTTCAAATGAAGTGAAATCTAGCCCATATCTGCTCAAAAGCTGCTCTCTCAATTACAGAAAGCTGCTTTATTCAATGTTTAGTGCAAAACTTGACAAAATGAAAGATGCTTATATCTTATGAATAAAATGTTTTCTGCAATGCAGTTAGGCAGTTTTTAATGTTTTAGAAGATATATACACAAAATCTTATGTTAGAGGTTCAATGCTCAGGTTGCTCAGTTTTCAGGGTTCTGAGACCAATAATGTTGAAATATTGCTTCTGTTCAAATGAAGTGAAATCTAGCCCAAATCTGATCAAAAGCTGCTCTCTCAATTACAGAAAGCTGCTTCATTCAATGTTTAGTGGAAAACTTGCCAAATTGAAAGATGCTTATGTCTTCTGAAATTCAAAGTTTTTGCAATGCTGTAAGATAGTTTCTAAAGTGTTAGATGTTATATGCACAAAAACTTTTGTTAGAACTTCAATGCTCAGGTTTGTCAGTTTTCAGGTTTCTGAGACCAATAATGTTGAAATAGTGCTTCTGTTCAAATGAAGTGAAATTTACCCAAAATCTGCTCAAAAGCTGCTCTCTCAATTAAAGAAAGCTGCTTCATTCAATGTTTAGTGCAAAACTTGACAAAATGAAAGATGCTCATGTCTTATGAATAAAATGTTTTCTGCAATCCAGTGAGACAGTTTTTAATGTGTTAGAAGTTATATACACAAAAACCTATGTTAGAGCTTCAATGCTCAGGTTTGTCAGTTTTCAGGTTTCTGAGACCAATAAAGTTGAAATAGTGAGTCTGTTAAAATGAAGTGAAATCTAGCCCAAATCTGCTCAAAAGCTGCTCTCCCAATTACAGAAAGCTGCTTCATTCAATGTTTAGTGCAAAACTTGCCAAACTGAAAGATCCATTTGTCTTATGGAATACATTTTTTTGGCAAAGCTGTAAGACAGTTTTTAATGTGTTAGAAGTTATATACAAAAAAAAACTTAAGTTAGAGCTTCAATGCTCAGGTTTGTCAGTTTTCAGTTTTCTGAGACCAATAATGTTGAAATAGTGCTTCTGTTCAAATGAAGTGAAATCTAGCCCAAATCTGATCAAAAGCTGCTCTCCCAATTGCAGAAAGCTGCTTCATTCAATGTTTAGTGTAAAACTTGCCAAACTGAAAGATGCTTATATCTTATGAAATTATTTTTTTTCTGAAATGCAGTGAGACAGTTTTCAATGTGTTAGAAGTTATACACACAAAAACTTATGTTAGCGCTTCAATGCTCAGGTTTGTCAGTTTTCAGGTTTCTGAGACCAATAATGTTGAAATAGTTTTTCTGTTCAAATGAAGTGAAATTTAGCCCAAATCTGCTCAAAAGCTGCTCTCCCAATTACAGAAAGCTCTTTCATTCAATGTTTAGTGCAAAACTTTCCAAACGGAAAGATGCTTCTGTCTTATGAAATAAAATGTTTTCTGAAATGCAGTGAGACAGTTTTTAATGTTTTAGAAGATATATACACAAAATCTTATGTTAGAGGTTCAATGCTCAGGTTGCTCAGTTTTCAGGTTCCTGAGACCAATAATTTTGAAATATTGCTTCTGTTCAAATGAAGTGAAATCTAGCCCAAATCTGATCAAAAGCTGCTCTGTCAATTACAGAAAGCTGCTTCATTCAAAGTTTAGTGGAAAACTTGCCAAACTGAAAGATGCTTATGTCTTCTGAAATTCAAAGTTTTTGCAATGCTGTAAGATAGTTTTTAATGTGTTAGATGTTATATGCACAAAAACTTTTGTTAGAGCTTCAATGCTCAGGTTTGTCAGTTTTCAGGTTTCTGAGACCAATAATGTTGAAATAGTGCTTCTGTTCAAATGAAGTTAAATCTAGACCAAATCTGATCAAAAGCTGCTCTCCCAATTGCAGAAAGCTGCTTCATTCAATGTTTAGTGTAAAACTTGCCAAACTGAAAGATGCTTATATCTTATGAAAGAAATTTTTTCTGAAATGCAGTGAGACAGTTTTCAATGTGTTAGAAGTTATACACACAAAAACTTATGTTAGCGCTTCAATGCTCAGGTTTGTCAGTTTTCAGGTTTCTGAGACCAGTAATGTTGAAATAGTTTTTCTGTTCAAATGAAGTGAAATTTAGCCCAAATCTGATCAAAAGCTGCTCTCCCAATTACAGAAAGCTCCTTCATTCAATGTTTATTGCAAAACTTTCCAAACGGAAAGATGCTCATGTCTTATGAAATAAAATGGTTTCTGCAATGCAGTGAGACAGTTTTTAATGTGTTAGAAGTTATATACACAAAACTTAAGTTAGAGCTTCAATGCTCAGGTTGGTCAGTTTTCAGGATTCAGAGACCAATAATGTTGAAATAGTGCTTCTGTTCAAATGAAGTAAAATCTAGCCCAAATCTGCTCAAAAGCTGCTCTCCCAATTACAGGAAGCTGCTTCCTTCAATGTTTGGCGTAAAACTTGCCAAACTGAAAGATGCTTATGTCTTATGAAATAAAATGTTTTCTGAAATGCAGTGAGACAGTTTTTAATGTGTTAGAAGTTATATACACAAAAACTTATGTTAGAGCTTCAGTGCTCAGGTTGGTCAGTTTTCAGGTTTCTGAGACCAATAATGTTGAAATAGTGCTTCTGTTCAAATGAAGTAAAATCTAGCCCAAATCTGCTCAAAAGCTGCTCTCTCAATTACAGAAAGCTGCTTCATTCAATGTTTAGTGCAAAACTTGCCAAACTGAAAGTTCCTTTTGTCTTATGAAATACAATGTTTTTGCAATGCTGTAAGACAGTTTTTAATGTGTTAGAAGTTATATACAAAAACACTTAAGTTAGAGCTTCAATGCTCAGGTTGCTCAGTTTTCTGGTTTCTGAAACCAATAATGTTGAAATAGTGCTTCTGTTCAAATGAAGTGAAATCTAGCCCAAATCTGATCAAAAGCTGCTCTCTCAATTACAGAAAGCTGCTTCATTCAATGTTTAGTGGGAAACTTGCCAAACTGAAAGATGCTTATATCTTATGTATAAAATGTTTTCTGCAATGCAGTGAGGCAATTTTTAATGTTTTAGAAGATATATACACAAAATCTTATGTTAGAGGTTCAATGCTCAGGTTGCTCAGTTTTCAGGTTTCTGAGACCAATAATGTTGAAATAGTGCTTCTGTTCAAATGAAGTGAAATCTAGCCCAAATCTGATCAAAAGCTGCTCTCTCAATTACAGAAAGCTGCTTCATTAAACTGTTTAGTGGAAAACTTGCCAAACTGAAAGATGCTTATGTCTTATGAATAAAATGTTTTCTGCAATGCAGTGAGACAGTTTTTAATGTGTTAGAAGTTATATACACAAAAACCTGTGTTAGAGCTTCAATGCTCAGTTGTCAGTTTTCAGGTTTCTGAGACCAATAATGTTGAAATAGTGAGTTTGTTCAAATGAAGTGAAATCTAGCCCAAATCTACTCAAAAGCTGCTCTCCCTATTACAGAAAGCTGCTTCATTCAATGTTTAGTGTACAACTTGCCAAACTGAAAGATGCTTATATCAATGAAATTAAATGTTTTCTGAAATGCAGAGAGACATTTTTCAATGTGTTAGAAGTTATATACACAAAAACGTATTTTTGAGCTTCAATGCTCAGGTTGGTCAGTTTTCAGGTTTCTTAAACCAATAATGTTGAAATAGTGCTTCTGTTAAAATGACGTGAAATCTAGCCCATATCTGCTCAAAAGCTGCTCTCTCAATTACAGAAAGCTGCTTTATTCAATGTTTAGTGCAAAACTTGACAAAATGAAAGATGCTTATGTCTTATGAATGAAATGTTTTCTGCAATGCAGTGAGGCAGTTTTTAATTTTTTAGAAGATATATACACAAAATCTTATGTCAGAGGTTCAATGCTCAGGTTGCTCAGTTTTCAGGTTTCTGAGACCAATAATGTTGAAATAGTGAGTTTGTTCAAATGAAGTGAAATCTAGCCCAAATCTACTCAAAAGCTGCTCTCCCTATTACAGAAAGCTGCTTCATTCAATTGTTTAGTGGAAAACTTGCCAAACTGAAAGATGCTTATGTCTTATGAATAAAATGTTTTCTGCAATGCAGTGAGACAGTTTTTAATGTGTTAGAAGTTATATACACAAAAACCTGTCTTAGAGCTTCAATGCTCAATTGTCAGTTTTCAGGTTTCTGAGACCAATAATGTTGAAATAGTGAGTTTGTTCAAATGAAGTGAAATCTAGCCCAAATCTACTCAAAAGCTGCTCTGCCTATTACAGAAAGCTGCTTCATTCAATGTTTAGTGTAAAACTTGCCAAACTGAAAGATGCTTATATCTAATGAAATAAAATGTTTTCTGAAATGCAGTGAGACATTTTTCAATGTGTTAGAAGTTATATACACAAAAACGTATGTTAGAGCTTCAATGCTCAGGTTGCTCAGTTTTCAGGTTTCTTAAACCAATAATGTTGAAATAGTGCTTCTGTTCAAATGAAGTGAAATCTAGCCCATATCTGCTCAAAAGCTGCTCTCTCAATTACAGAAAGCTGCTTTATTCAATGTTTAGTGCAAAACTTGACAAAATGAAAGATGCTTATGTCTTATGAATAAAATGTTTTCTGCAATGCAGTGAGGCAGTTTTTAATTTTTTAGAAGATGTATACACAAAATCTTATGTCAGAGGTTCAATGCTCAGGTTGCTCATTTTTCAGGTTTCTGAGACCAATAATGTTGAAATAGTGAGTTTGTTCAAATGAAGTGAAATCTAGCCCAAATCTACTCAAAAGCTGCTCTCCCTATTACAGAAAGCTGCTTCATTCAATGTTTAGTGCAAAACTTGCCAAACTGAAAGATGCTTACGTCTTATGAATAAAATGTTTCTGCAATGCAGTGAGACAGTTTTTAATATGTTAGAAGTTATATACACAAAAACCTGTGTTAGAGTTTCAATGCGCAGTTGTCAGTTTTCAGGTTTCTGAGACCAATAATGTTGAAATAGTGAGTTTGTTCAAATGAAGTGAAATCTAGCCCAAATCTACTCAAAAGCTGCTCTCCCTATTACAGAAAGCTGCTTCATTCAATGTTTAGTGTAAAACTTGCCAAACTGAAAGATGCTTATATCTTATGAAATTAAATGTTTTCTGAAATGCAGTGAGACATTTTTCAATGTGTTAGAAGTTATATACACAAAAACGTATTTTAGAGCTTCAATGCTCAGGTTGCTCAGTTTTCAGGTTTCTGAGACCAATAATGTTGAAATATTGCTTCTGTTCAAATGAAGTGAAATCTAGCCCAAATCTGATCAAAAGCTGCTCTGTCATTTACAGAAAGCTGCTTCATTCAATGTTTAGTGGAAAACTTGCCAAACTGAAAGATGCTTATGTCTTCTGAAATTCAAAGTTTTTGCAATGCTGTAAGATAGTTTTTAATGTGTTAGATGTTATATGCACAAAAACTTTTGTTAGAGCTTCAATGCTCAGGTTTGTCAGTTTTCAGGTTTCTGACACCAATAATGTTGAAATAGTGCTTCTGTTCAAATGAAGTGAAATCTAGCCCAAATCTGCTCAAAAGCTGCTCTCTCAATTACAGAAAGCTGCTTTATTCAATGTTTAGTGCAAAACTTGACAAAATGAAAGATGCTTATGTCTTATGAATAAAATGTTTTCTGCAATGCAGTGAGGCAGTTTTTAATTTTTTAGAAGATGTATACACAAAATCTTATGTCAGAGGTTCAATGCTCAGGTTGCTCATTTTTCAGGTTTCTGAGACCAATAATGTTGAAATAGTGAGTTTGTTCAAATGAAGTGAAATCTAGCCCAAATCTACTCAAAAGCTGCTCTCCCTATTACAGAAAGCTGCTTCATTCAATGTTTAGTGCAAAACTTGCCAAACTGAAAGATGCTTACGTCTTATGAATAAAATGTTTCTGCAATGCAGTGAGACAGTTTTTAATATGTTAGAAGTTATATACACAAAAACCTGTGTTAGAGTTTCAATGCGCAGTTGTCAGTTTTCAGGTTTCTGAGACCAATAATGTTGAAATAGTGAGTTTGTTCAAATGAAGTGAAATCTAGCCCAAATCTACTCAAAAGCTGCTCTCCCTATTACAGAAAGCTGCTTCATTCAATGTTTAGTGTAAAACTTGCCAAACTGAAAGATGCTTATATCTTATGAAATTAAATGTTTTCTGAAATGCAGTGAGACATTTTTCAATGTGTTAGAAGTTATATACACAAAAACGTATTTTAGAGCTTCAATGCTCAGGTTGCTCAGTTTTCAGGTTTCTGAGACCAATAATGTTGAAATATTGCTTCTGTTCAAATGAAGTGAAATCTAGCCCAAATCTGATCAAAAGCTGCTCTGTCATTTACAGAAAGCTGCTTCATTCAATGTTTAGTGGAAAACTTGCCAAACTGAAAGATGCTTATGTCTTCTGAAATTCAAAGTTTTTGCAATGCTGTAAGATAGTTTTTAATGTGTTAGATGTTATATGCACAAAAACTTTTGTTAGAGCTTCAATGCTCAGGTTTGTCAGTTTTCAGGTTTCTGACACCAATAATGTTGAAATAGTGCTTCTGTTCAAATGAAGTGAAATTTACCCAAAATCTGCTCAAAAGCTGCTCTCTCAATTAAAGAAAGCTGCTTCATTCAATGTTTAGTGCAAAACTTGACAAAATGAAAGATGCTCATGTCTTAAGAATAAAATGGTTTCTGCAATCCAGTGAGACAGTTTTTAATGTGTTAGAAGTTATATACACAAAAACTTATGTTAGGGCTTCAATGCTCAGGTTTGTCAGTTTTCAGGTTTCTGGGACCAATAATGTTGAAATAGTGCTTCTTTTCAAATGAAGTGAAATCTAGCCCAAATTTGATCAAAAGCTGCTCTCTCAATTACAGAAAGTTGCTTCATTCAATGTTTAGTGCAAAACTTGCCAAACTGAAAGATGCTTATGTCTTATGAATAAAATGTTTTCTGCAATGCAGTGAGACAGTTTTTAATGTGTTAGAAGTTATATACACAGAAACGTATGTTAGAGCTTCAATGCTCAGGTTTGTCAGTTTTCAGGTTTCTGAGACCAATAAAGTTGAAATAGTGAGTCTGTTAAAATGAAGTGAAATCTAGCCCAAATCTGCTCAAAAGCTGCTCTCCCAATTACAGAAATCTGCTCCATTCAATGTTTAGCGTAAAACTTGCCAAACTGAAAGATGCTTCTGTCTTATGAAATAAAATGTTTTCTGAAATGCAGTGAGACAGTTTTTAATGTTTTAGAAGATATATACACATAATCTTATGTTAGAGGTTCAATGCTCAGGTTGCTCAGTTTTCAGGTTCCTGAGACCAATAATGTTGAAATATTGCTTCTGTTCAAATGAAGTGAAATCTAGCCCAAATCTGATCAAAAGCTGCTCTGTCAATTACAGAAAGCTGCTTCATTCAATGTTTAGTGGAAAACTTGCCAAACTGAAAGATGCTTATGTCTTCTGAAATTCAAAGTTTTTTCAATGCTGTAAGATAGTTTTTAATGTGTTAGATGTTATATGCACAAAAACTTTTGTTAGAGCTTCAATGCTCAGGTTTGTCAGTTTTCAGGTTTCTGAGACCAATAATGTTGAAATAGTGCTTCTGTTCAAATGAAGTTAAATCTAGCCCAAATCTGATCAAAAGCTGCTCTCCCAATTGCAGAAAGCTGCTTCATTCAATGTTTAGTGTAAAACTTGCCAAACTGAAAGATGCTTATATCTTATGAAATAATTTTTTTCTGAAATGCAGTGAGACAGTTTTCAATGTGTTAGAAGTTATACACACAAAAACTTATGTTAGCGCTTCAATGCTCAGGTTTGTCAGTTTTCAGGTTTCTGAGACCAATAATGTTGAAATAGTTTTTCTGTTCAAATGAAGTGAAATTTAGCCCAAATCTGATTAAAAGCTGCTCTCCCAATTACAGAAAGCTCCTTCATTCAATGTTTAGTGCAAAACTTTCCAAACGGAAAGATGCTCATGTCTTATGAAATAAAATGGTTTCTGCAATGCAGTGAGACAGTTTTTAATGTGTTAGAAGTTATATACACAAAACTTAAGTTAGAGCTTCAATGCTCAGGTTGGTCAGTTTTCAGGATTCAGAGACCAATAATGTTGAAATAGTGCTTCTGTTCAAATGAAGTAAAATCTAGCCCAAATCTGCTCAAAAGCTGCTCTCCCAATTACAGGAAGCTGCTTCCTTCAATGTTTGGCCTAAAACTTGCCAAACTGAAAGATGCTTATGTCTTATTAAATAAAATGTTTTCTGAAATGCAGTGAGACAGTTTTTAATGTGTTAGAAGTTATATACACAAAAACTTATGTTAGAGCTTCAATGCTCAGGTTGGTCAGTTTTCAGGTTTCTGAGACCAATAATGTTGAAATAGTGCTTCTGTTCAAATGAAGTAAAATCTAGCCCAAATCTGCTCAAAAGCTGCTCTTTTAATTACAGAAAGCTGCTTCATTCAATGTTTAGTGCAAAACTTGCCAAACTGAAAGATCCTTTTGTCTTATGAAATACAATGTTTTTGCAATGCTGTAAGACAGTTTTTAATGTGTTAGAAGTTATATACAAAAACACTTAAGTTAGAGCTTCAATGCTCAGGTTGCTCAGTTTTCTGGTTTCTGAAACCAATAATGTTGAAATAGTGCTTCTGTTCAAATGAAGTGAAATCTAGCCCAAATCTGATCAAAAGCTGCTCTCTCAATTACAGAATGCTGCTTCATTCAATGTTTAGTGGGAAACTTGCCAAACTGAAAGATGCTTATATCTTATGTATAAAATGTTTTCTGCAATGCAGTGAGGCAATTTTTAATGTTTTAGAAGATATATACACAAAATCTTATGTTAGAGGTTCAATGCTCAGGTTGCTCAGTTTTCAGGTTTCTGAGACCAATAATGTTGAAATAGTGCTTCTGTTCAAATGAAGTGAAATCTAGCCCAAATCTGATCAAAAGCTGCTCTCTCAATTACAGAAAGCTGCTTCATTCAATTGTTTAGTGGAAAACTTGCCAAACTGAAAGATGCTTATGTCTTATGAATAAAATGTTTTCTGCAATGCAGTGAGACAGTTTTTAATGTGTTAGAAGTTATATACACAAAAACCTGTGTTAGAGCTTCAATGCTCAATTGTCAGTTTTCAGGTTTCTGAGACCAATAATGTTGAAATAGTGAGTTTGTTCAAATGAAGTGAAATCTAGCCCAAATCTACTCAAAAGCTGCTCTGCCTATTACAGAAAGCTGCTTCATTCAATGTTTAGTGTAAAACTTGCCAAACTGAAAGATGCTTATATCTAATGAAATAAAATGTTTTCTGAAATGCAGTGAGACATTTTTCAATGTGTTAGAAGTTATATACACAAAAACGTATGTTAGAGCTTCAATGCTCAGGTTGCTCAGTTTTCAGGTTTCTTAAACCAATAATGTTGAAATAGTGCTTCTGTTCAAATGAAGTGAAATCTAGCCCATATCTGCTCAAAAGCTGCTCTCTCAATTACAGAAAGCTGCTTTATTCAATGTTTAGTGCAAAACTTGACAAAATGAAAGATGCTTATGTCTTATGAATAAAATGTTTTCTGCAATGCAGTGAGGCAGTTTTTAATTTTTTAGAAGATATATACACAAAATCTTATGTCAGAGGTTCAATGCTCAGGTTGCTCAGTTTTCAGGTTTCTGAGACTAATAATGTTGAAATAGTGAGTTTGTTCAAATGAAGTGAAATCTAGCCCAAATCTACTCAAAAGCTGCTCTCCCTATTACAGAAAGCTGCTTCATTCAATGTTTAGTGCAAAACTTGCCAAACTGAAAGATGCTTACGTCTTATGAATAAAATGGTTCTGCAAAGCGGTGAGACAGTTTTTAATGTGTTAGAAGTTATATACACAAAAACCTGTGTTAGAGTTTCAATGCGCAGTTGTCAGTTTTCAGGTTTCTGAGACCAATCATGTTGAAATAGTGAGTTTGTTCAAATGAAGTGAAATCTAGCCCAAATCTACTCAAAAGCTGCTCTCCCTATTACAGAAAGCTGCTTCATTCAATGTTTAGTGTAAAACTTGCCAAACTGAAAGATGCTTATATCTTATGAAATTAAATGTTTTCTGAAATGCAGTGAGACATTTTTCAATGTGTTAGAAGTTATATACACAAAAACGTATGTTAGAGCTTCAATGCTCAGGTTGGTCAGTTTTCAGGTTTCTTAAACCAATAATGTTGAAATAGTGCTTCTGTTCAAATGAAGTGAAATCTAGCCAATATCTGCTCAAAAGCTGCTCTCTCAATTACAGAAAGCTGCTTTATTCAATGTTTAGTGCAAAACTTGACAAAATGAAAGATGCTTATATCTTATGAATAAAATGTTTTCTGCAATGCAGTGAGGCAGTTTTTAATGTTTTAGAAGATATATACACAAAATCTTATGTTAGAGGTTCAATGCTCAGGTTGCTCAGTTTTCAGGTTTCTGAGACCAATAATGTTGAAATATTGCTTCTGTTCAAATGAAGAGAAATCTAGCCCAAATCTGATCAAAAGCTGCTCTCTCAATTACAGAAAGCTTCTTCATTCAATGTTTAGTGGAAAACTTGCCAAACTGAAAGATGCTTATGTCTTCTGAAATTCAAAGTTTTTGCAACGCTGTAAGATAGTTTTTAATGTGTTAGATGTTATATGCACAAAAACTTTTGTTAGAGCTTCAATGCTCAGGTTTGTCAATTTTCAAGTTTCTGAGACCAATAATGTTGAAATAGTGCTTCTGTTCAAATGAAGTGAAATTTACCCAAAATCTGCTCAAAAGCTGCTCTCTCAATTAAAGAAAGCTGCTTCATTCAATGTTTAGTGCACAACTTGACAAAATAAAAGATGCTCATGTCTTATGAAATACAATGTTTTTGCAATGCTGTAAGATAGTTTTTAATGTGTTAGATGTTATATGCACAAAAATTTATGTTAGAGCTTCAATACTCAGGTTTTTCAGTTTTCAGGTTTCTGAGACCAATAATGTTGAAATAGTGCTTCTGTTCAAATGAAGTGAAATCTAGCCCAAATCTGATCAAAAGCTGCTCTCTCAATTACAGAAAGCTGCTTCATTCAATGTTTAGTGCAAAACTTCCCAAACTGAAAGATGCTTATGTTTTATGAATAAAATGTTTTCTGCAATGCAGTGAGACAGTTTTTAATGTGTTAGAAGTTATATACACAAAAACTTGTGTTAGAGCTTCAATGCTCAGTTGTCAGTTTTCAGGTTTCTGAGACCAATAATGTTGAAATAGTAAGTTTGTTCAAATGAAGTGAAATCTAGCCCAAATCTACTCAGAAGCTGCTCTCCCTATTACAGAAAGCTGCTTCATTCAATGTTTAGTGTAAAACTTGCCAAACTGAAAGATGCTTATATCTTATGAATAAAATGTTTTCTGCAATGGCAGTGAGACAGTTTTTAATGTGTTAGAAGTTATATACACAAAAACTTAAGTTAGAGCTTCAATGCTCTGTTCATTTCACTTCATTTGAACAGACTGACTATTTCAACATTATTGGTCTCAGAAACCTGAAAACTGACCAACCTGAGCATAGAAGCTCTAACATAAGTTTTTGTGCATATAATCATGTTAGCAACATGCTAATAATGCTAAAATCATGTTAGTCGGATGCTAGTCATGCTAGAAACATGTTAGCAAACATGCTAATCATGCTAAAATCATGCTAGCAACATGTTAATCATGCTAGCAACATGCTAGTTGCTTGCTAATCATGCTAGAAACATGCAAGCAAAATGCTAATAATGCTAAAATCATGCTAGTTGCATGCTAGTCATGTTAGAAACATCCTATCGACATGGTAAGAACATGTTAATCATGCTATAAACATGCTAGCGACATGTTAGTTGCATGCTAATCAGGCTAATAACATGCTAGTCACATGTTAATCAAGCTAGAAAAATGCTAGCATTATGTTAATCATGCTAAAATCATGCTAGCAACATGCTAATCATATTAGCAACATGTTAGTCGCATACTAGTAATGCTAGAAACATGCTAGCAACATGCTAATCATGGTGGAAACATGATAGCAACATGCTAGTCGCATGCTAATCATGTTAGAAACATGCTAGCGAAATGCCAGCAACATGCTAATCATGCTAGAAAAATGCTAGCAACATGCTAATCATGTTAAAATCATGCTAGCAACATGCTAGTCACATGCTAGTGATGCTTGAAACATGCTAGAAACATGCTAGTGACTTGTTAATCATGTTATCGACATGGCTAGTCTCTTACTAATTAATGCTAGCGACATGCTAGATACCTTGCTAATCATGCTAATTACATGCTAGTCACTTGCTAGTCATGCTAGCAACATGCTACCAACTTGGCTAATCATGTTAATGACATGGTAGTCACTTGCTTGTAATGCTAGCAATATGTTAATCACTGTCTTTTTTTAACTTCTAACACTTTTAAATCTTTTTGAACTTTTTGAACTTTTAACATTTTCAAACTTTTCAAACTTTCTAAACTTTCATCTATCTATCTATCTATCTATCTATCTATCTATCTATCTATCTATCTATCTATCTATCTATCTACATGCTAATAATGCTAGCGACATGCTAGTAATATGCTAATCATGCTAGAAACATGCTAGCAACATGTTAATTATGGTAAAATCATGCTAGCAACATGTTAGTAGCATGTTAATCATGCTAGAAACATGCTAACAACATGCTAATCATGCTTAAATCATGTTAGAAACATTATAATCATGTTAGCAATATGCTAGTCGAATGCTAATAATGACAGAAACATGTTAACAACGTTATCAACATGTTATCAACATGCTAATCATGCTAGAAACATGCTAGCGACATGCTAATCATGCTAGAAACATGCTAGCAACATGCTAATCATGCTAGAAACATGCTATAAACATGATAGTCGCATGTTAATCATGCTAGAAACATTGCTAGCAACATGCTAATAATAAAAAAATTAAATCATGTTAACAACATGGTAGTTGCATGCTAGTTATGCTAGAAAAATGCTAACAACATGCGAATCATGCTAAAATCATTTTAACAACATGCTAATCATGCTAGCAAATTGTTAGTCGCATGCTAGTCATAATATAAACAAGCTAGCAACATGCCAGCAACATGCTAATCATGCAAAAATCATGCTAGCAGCATGCTAGTCGCATGCTATTCATGCTAGAAACATGCTATCAACATGCTAATCATGCTAGCAACATGTTAGTCGCATGCTAGTAATGCTAGAAACATGCTAGAAACAATCTAATCATGCTAGTGACATGCTAGTTATGGTAAAATCATGTTAGCAACATGCTAGTCGCATGTTAATCATGCTAGAAAACATGCTAACAACATGCTAATCATGTTTAAGTCATGTTAGTAACATGCTAATCATGCTAGCAATATGCTAGTCGCATGCTAATAATGACAGAAACATGTTAACAACATGTTAGGAAAATGCTATTCATGCTAGAAACATGCTAGCAACATGCTAATAATGCTAGAAACATGTTAGCAACATGCTAATCATGCTAAAATCATGCTAGCAACATGCTAGTCACATGCTAACAACATGCTTAATCATGCTAAAATCATGCTAGAAACATGTTAGCAATATGCTAATCATGGTAAAATTATGCTAGGAACATGCTAGTCGCATGCTAGTCATGCAAGAAGAATGCTAGCAACATGCTAGAAACATGCTAGCAACATGCTAATGATGCTAAAATCTTGGCAGCAACATTCTAGTCATGCGAGTGACTTGCTAATCAGGTTAGCAACATGGCTTGTCACTTTTTCTAATTATGCTACCGACATGCTAGCAACATGCTAATCATGCTAGAAACATGCTAGTCACATGCTAATCATGCTAGAAACATGTTAGCCGCATGCTAATCATGCTAGAAACATGCTAGAGACATGCTAGAGACATGCTAGTAACTTGCTAATCATGCTAGCGACATGGCTAGTCACTTGCTAATTATGCTAAATACATGCTAGATACCTTGCTAATCATGCTAAATACATGCTAGTCACTTGCTAATCATGCTAGCAACATGCTAGCAACTTTGCTAATTATGCCAATGACATGGTAGTCACTTGCTTGTAATGCTAGCAATATGTTAATCACTGTCTTTCAACTTCTTAAACTTTTAAATCTTTTTAAACTTTTTAAACTTTTCACATTTTCAAATTTTTCAAACTTTCTAAACTTTTCAAACTTTCTGGTCAGGCTTTCTCAAGCCAACTTAAAGTTTGTCTTTGTCAACATTCTAGTCATGCGAGTGACTTGCTAATCAGGTTAGCAACATGGCTTGTCACTTTTTCTAATTATGCTACCGACATGCTAGCAACATGCTAATCATGCTAGAAACATGCTAGTCACATGCTAATCATGCTAGAAACATGTTAGCCGCATGCTAATCATGCTAGAAACATGCTAGAGACATGCTAGAGACATGCTAGTAACTTGCTAATCATGCTAGCGACATGGCTAGTCACTTGCTAATTATGCTAAATACATGCTAGATACCTTGCTAATCATGCTAAATACATGCTAGTCACTTGCTAATCATGCTAGCAACATGCTAGCAACTTTGCTAATTATGCCAATGACATGGTAGTCACTTGCTTGTAATGCTAGCAATATGTTAATCACTGTCTTTCAACTTCTTAAACTTTTAAATCTTTTTAAACTTTTTAAACTTTTCACATTTTCAAACTTTTCAAACTTTCTAAACTTTTCAAACTTTCTGGTCAGGCTTTCTCAAGCCAACTTAAAGTTTGTCTTGACAAACTTTTTTATCTAGTTCTTCTTCTTCTTCTTCTTCTTCTTCTGCCTGCCTGCAGGGTGTCGCTGTTGGACAGTGTTTTCTCTACTTCCTGTTGGCCTTCTGTAGCTAATCGTAGCTCTGTGTAGCTGTTTTTATTTTATTTTTTCTCTAGAATCTTTATCTTACTATCACTGTCTGTTTTTTTGTTTTTTTTTAAGTGGTAAAATATAACTTAATTCACACCATATTTCTGATATTATCGATCAGTCTTATCAGATTAACTTTGATCGTTCACTTTTCCGTGAGTGCAGTACACCTGCAAATCATTAGCACTCGTTAGCTTGTCATTAGCGTTTTCTTTTCTCCTCTCCTCTCCTCTCCTCTCTCTCGCTCCAGTTTTTCACAAGTTCATGAAACAACCGCAGTAAGAATATTTCATCAAGCACGGTGAGTAATGGCTTCTCCTGCTATCGTTATTTGCACCTCTTGCCACATGTACAGTTTATCTATCTCTGTCGCTGATGAGGGATTCACATGTGATAAATTCAGGGAAATAGGCTGACATAGAAGATTTCAGAATTAGAGACACGCATCCAAACTTTAATTGAGGACAGTAAGAATGCTAGGGCTCTAGATAGATTGGATGCGTCTAGCTCAGGGATTCCTGTACAATGTCCGGTTCCTGCAGAGGCCCTGCAGCAGGGCAGCTGGGTGACGGTGAGGCAGCGTAGTCGTGGGTCAAAACACTGCTCTTCTGTTCCGATCAAAACATTAAACAGGTTCTCCCCACTCAGTGATGCACTCACTGAGAAACCTGATGAAAGTGCTCTAGTTATTGGTGATTCTACTGTACGGAACGTGAATATAGAGACACCAGCCACCATAGACAAATGTTTACAGGGAGCCAGAGCGCCTGACATCTTGGCAAATTTAAAAGTGCTGGAAAATGCTAAACGTAAATACAGTAAGATAGTTATTCATGCTGGCGCTAATGATGTTCGACTTCGCCAGTCGGAGATCACTAAAAATAACTGTAAAGAGGTGTGTGAACTTGCAAGCACGATGTCAGACACTGTATTATGCTCTGGTCCCCTCCCTGCTTACCGTGGTGATGAGATGCATAGCAGATTGTCATCACTCAATGGCTGGATGTCTAAGTGGTGCCCACAGAATAACATAGGTTTCATAGACAATTGGACGAGCTTTTGGGGCAGACCTGACATGTTTAAAAGAGATGGTCTTCATCCCTCCCGGGGTGGAGCTGCTCTTCTCTCTAGAAATATGGCAAATAGTCTTAGAGTTTATAATTGACTAACTGGGGCCCAGGTCAGGAAGCAGACAGACTGGCTAAACCGACCATCTGCTAGCTGCCTCACATCACAGAGGTCAGTTAATTCTCAGCACATAGAGACTCTTTCACCTAGATATCACACTATAGAGACTGTGTCTGTTCCCCGAACTAGAAAATACAAAAAACGTCAAAACCAAGTTAAGGTTAACAATTTAATTGAGGTTCAACAAATAAAAACAAATGCAATATGGATAAACAAATGATAAAGCTTGGCTTATTGAATATCAGATCCATTTCTACGAAAAAACTTTTTGTAAATAATATGATAACTGATCATAATATAGATGTGCTCTGTTTGACAGAAACCTGGCTAAAACCTGATGAATACATTATTTTAAATGAGTCCACCCCCCAAGATTACTGTTATAAAGACAAGCCACGTCTAAAAGACAAAGGGAGAGGAGTTGCTTCAATTTATAACAACGTTTTCAGGATTTCTCAGAGGGCAGGCTTCAAGTATAACTCGTTTGAAGTAATGGTGCTACATGTAACATTATCCAGAGAAACAAATGTTAATGATAAATCACCTGTTATGCTTGTACTGGCTACTGTATACAGGCCACCAGGCCACCATACAGACTTTGTAGAGTTTGGTTATTTTACATCCGAGTTAGTTCTGGCTGCAGATAAATTTTTAATAGTTGGTGATTTTAATATCCATGTTGATAATGAAAAAGATGCATTGGGATCAGCATTTATAGACATTCTGAACTCTACTGGTGTTAGACAACACGTTTCAGGACCTAGTCATTGTCGAAATCATACTCTAGATTTAATACTGTCACATGGAATTGATGTTGATAGTGTTGAAATTATTCAGCCAAGTGATGATATCTCAGATCATTATTTAGTTCTGTGCAAACTTCATATAGCCAAAATTTAAAATTCTACTTCTTGTTACAAGTATCGAAGAACCATCACTTCTACCACAAAAGACTGCTTTTTAAGTTATCTTCCTGATGTATCCAAATTCCTTAGCATATCCAAAACCTCAGAACAACTTAATGATGTAACAGAAACTATGGACTCTCTCTTTTCTAGCACTTTAAATACAGTTGCTTCTTTATGCTTAAGGAAGGTTAAGGAAAACAGTTTGACACCATGGTATAATGAGCATACTCGCACCCTAAAGAGAGCAGCCCGAAAAATGGAGCGCAGCTGGAGGAAAACAAAACTAGAGGTATTTCGTATTGCTTGGCGGGAAAGTAGCATATCCTATAGAAAAGCATTAAAAACTGCTAGATCTGATTACTTTTCTTCTCTTTTAGAAGAAAACAAACATAACCCCAGGTATTTATTCAATACAGTGGCTAAATTAACGAAAAATAAAGCCTCAACAAGTGTTGACATTTCCCAACACCACAGCAGTAATGACTTTATGAACTACTTTACTTTTAAAATCGATACTATTAGAGATAAAATTGCAACCATTCAGCCGTCAGCTACAGTATCACATCAGACAGTGCACTATAGACCCCCTGAGGAACAGTTCCACTCATTCTCGACTATAGGAGAGGAAAGAATTGTATAAACTTGTTAAATCATCTAAACCAACAACATGTATGTTAGACCCTATACCATCTAAGCTCCTAAAAGAGGTGCTTCCAGAAGTCATAGATCCTCTTCTGACTATTATTAATTCCTCATTTTCATTAGGATATGTCCCCAAAACCTTCAAACTGGCTGTTATTAAGCCTCTCATAAAAAAAACACAACTTGACCCCAAAGAACTAGTTATTTATAGACCAATCTCGAATCTCCCTTTTCTGTCCAAGATACTAGAAAAGGTGGTATCCTCACAATTATATTCATTCTTAGAGAAAAATGGTATATGTGAGGATTTCCAGTCAGGATTTTGACCGTATCATAGTACTGAGACTGCTCTCCTTAGAGTTACAAATGATCTGTTCTTATCATCTGATCGTGGGTGTATCTCTCTATTAGTTTTATTGGATCTTAGTGCTGCGTTTGACACAATTGACCACAGCATTCTTTTGCATAGACTTGAACACTTTGTTGGCATCAGTGGAAGTGCATTAGCATGGTTTAAATAGTAACTAATATGACGGCCATCAGTTCGTAGCAGTGAATGAAGATGTATCATATCGATTACAAGTGCAGTATGGAATACCTCAAGGCTCAGTACCAAGGCCGCTACTCTTCACGCTTTATATGTTACCCTTGGGAGATATCATCAGTTAGCTTTCACTGTTATGCTGATGATACTCAGCTTCTATATTTGAAAAACTAATGGAATGCATAGTCGATATAAAAAATTGGATGACGAGTAATTTCTTACTGCTAAATTCAGAAAAAACAGGTGTTAATTATAGGACCTAAAAACTCTGCTTGTAATAACCTAGAACACTGTCTAAGACTTGATGGTTGCTCTGTCAATTCTTCGTCATCAGTTAGGAACCTAGGTGTGCTATTTGATCGCAATCTTTCCTTAGAAAGCCACGTTTCTAGCATTTGTAAAACTGCATTTTTCCATCTCAAAAATATATCTAAATTACGGCCTATGCTCTCAATGTCAAATGCAGAAATGTTAATCGATGCATTTATGACTTCAAGGTTAGATTATTGTAATGCTTTATTGGGTGGTTGTTCTGTACGCTTAGTAAGCAAACTACAGCTAGTCAAAAATGCAGCAGCAAGAGTTCTTACTAGAACCAGGAAGTATGACAATATTAGCCCGGTCCTGTCATCGCTGCACTGGCTCCCTATCAAACATTGTATAGATTTTAAAATATTGCTTATTACTTATAAAGCCTTGAATGGTTTAGCACCTCAGTATTTGAATGAGCTCCTTTTACATTATACTCCTCTACATCCACTACGTTCTCAAAACTCAGGCAATTTGATAATACCTAGAATATCAAAATCAACTGCGGGCGGCAGATCTTTTTCCTATTTGGCGCCTAAACTCTGGAATAACCTACCTAACATTGTTCGAGAGGCAGACAAACTCTTGCAGTTTAAATCTAGATTAAAGACCCATCTCTTTAACCTAGCATACACATAACATACTAATATGCTTTTAATATCCAAATCCGTTAAAGGATTTTTAGGCTCCATTAATTAGGTAAATCGGAACCGGAAACACTTCACATAACATGTACCTTCTACATCATTAGAAGAATGGCATCTACGCTAATATTTGTCTGTTTCTCTCTTGTTCCGAGGTCACCGTGGCCACCAGATCCAGTCGGTATCCAGATCAGAGGGTCAATGCAGTCACCTGGATCCAGTACGTATCCAGACATGATGGCGGATCAGCACCTAGAAAGGACCTCTACTGCCCTGAAAGACAGCGGAGACCAGGACAACTAGAGCCCCAGATACAGATCCCCTGTAAAGACCTTGTCTCAGAGGACCACCAGGACAAGACCACAGGAAACAGATGATTCTTCTGCACAATCTGACTTTGCTGCAGCCTGGAATTGAACTACTGGTTTCGTCTGGTCAGAGGAGAACTGGCCCCCCAACTGAGTCTGGTTTCTCCCAAGGTTTTTTTCTCCATTCTGTCACCGATGGAGTTTCGGTTCCTTGCCGCTGTTGCCTCTGGCTTGCTTAGTTGGGGTCACTTCAGCTACAGCGATATCGTTGACTTGATTGCAAATAAATGCACAGACACTATTTAAACTGAACAGAGATGACATAACTGAATTCATTGATGAACTGCCTTTAACTATCATTTTGCATTATTGAGACACTGTTTTCCAAATGAATGTTGTTCAGTGCTTTAACGCAATGTATTTTGTTTAAAGCGCTATATAAATAAAGGTGATTGATTGATTGAGTAGATTTAGACAAAAAAAAAAAAAACGTCCACGTCTTGTGACAATCCAAGACAATAGCTACGTACATTCCACCAATAGAAGAAAGCAAATTACAGAATTCCCATTATAACCATTACAAATTTTGTAATGGTTTCTATTGTTTGTGTGTTCATTTATTTATTTTTTTCAGCAGTAACCTACCCACTAAGACCATTACAGTTTTCCAAAGAAACCACTACATTTATTGGAGTCATAAAGGTTTCTACTGGTGTCCAGTAGATAGCACCAGAAGTTTCCAAAGGTGTTCTATTGGTCCTTAATGGTATCCAATAGATACCACCAATAGAATAAAGCAAATTACAAATAGAGACCAACAAAGACCATTACAGTGTCCATTTAAACCATTAGAACTCCCATTAGAACCAATAAAACCATTACAAATTCTGTAATGGTTTCTATTGTTTTTTTTTTTGTTGTTTTTTTCAGCAGGGCCGTAAAACACAGTATAATTTTTTTTAATAATTATGTATATATATATATGTTCATGTTTACATGCTTATTTACGTATACGTATATGGGTGATTCTCCAACTATGGTACTTTTTGGACCTGGACATTTTCGGAAAATGAAACATTTTTAATTAAAGTATTACTGGCATAATTTTTCCCCAGTATGCCCTGAAGTTGGCTGTGCTGATTTTCATGAAATATGTATTCATTTTTTTTTTTTTTTTTTCAAACATCGCAAAATAAATTGTCATTTCCACAACTGAACAAAAACATTTCACAAGTTCACCCTTACATCTAACCTGAAAGCGAATAGTAGGCATATTTTGGTGTGCTGTCCTGGGGGAGGGGTCCGGCCCGGAGCATAGCCCGAACCCAAAGAACTCCCCCTACCTAATTTGGGATAAAAATAGATTAGAAGTGAGGAGTTGGGGTGGAGGAGGGATGCTGAAAAACTGTCGTAGGACAGGAGGTAGGAAGGCTGGATATATATATATATATATATATATATATATATACCCTTGATGTGCTAGTTAAGATGATTAGCTAAATGAGATGCACCTGTGCCAAATTGGATTTATTATCTGATTGTGCTCCTCCAGAATTTTGTTAATAAAACCCCATGTGTTTTAAACCAAAAATGTTGAAATATTTGTAGTTATAAATATATTGGGTTACACATCACACTTGCATCTTTCCAAATTGTTAATTGATTTATTTCTCTGAAATGCAACTAAGATTTTACAAAGTTAACACCAAAAAAAAAAAAAAAAAAAAAAAGAACACTAAGCTATAGTGCCTTATGTCATGGCCTCGAGATGATATGTTGAGGGAATGACATGTTTTTCTCTTGCCCACGAGTTTAATGTGTAAACAAACCTGTGTGACCATAGCAACCCGGGACTATCAGAGATAGATTAATAAATATTTTATTTTGAATTAAAAATTATTATATTATTTATGCATATAAATTTTATGCATTTACATTTTTTGCGTTTTTGACATTTAATGTAAATGCTGAGCATTTACAGTACGCTATTATTTACAAAAGTATCCAGAACGTTAAGTAAAGAGATCGAAATTGAAGCAAATAAATAATATAAATGAATTAAAAAATATGCCCCAAAATAATAGGCTAATATTAATAATAATGTACACACATTAAGGGTGGAAAACGATCAGTTAATGGACTTACAAGACGTGTAGGATGGATTAAAAAGTTTTTTTATATAATTTATTATGCACTTTATGTAAAATGTATTTATGATAAACTCCATTTGAATGCTGACGATCGCATGTAATACAGCCCGGTAGCCAAAGCATATGGTTAAAATAATAATTTAATAATGTTAACATTTATATGTATAAATAACATAATAATTTAATTCAAAATGAAATATTAATGAATCCATCTCTGATGATCATGGGTTGCTATGGTCATGCAGATTTTACGCATTAAACTCTTGACAGATGTGGAAGACGGTTGTGGAAATGACATTTCCCCCTTTCCCTCTAATATCTCATGTTTGACTAGCCTGTTAGTGTTAGTTTTAGAGTTAGCATTAAATAATCTCAAATATCACCTGATGAAATTGTAAAAATTCAGAAATGTTTCCGTTGGAATGAATTATGAGGAAAACAGAGGTGTTAATCATAGGGCCTAAAAACTCTGCTTATAATAAACTAGAACACTGTCTAAGACTTGATGGTTGCTCTGTCAATTCTTCGTCATCAGTTAGGAACTTAGGTGTGCTACTTGATCGCAATCTTTCCTTAGAAAGCCACGTTTCTAGCATTTGTAAAACTGCATTTTTCCATCTCAAAAATATATCTAAATTACGGCCTATGCTCTCAATGTCAAATGCAGAAATGTTAATCCATGCATTTATGACTTCAAGGTTAGACTATTGTAATGCTTTATTGGGTGGTTGTTCTGCACGCTTGGTAAACAAACTACAGCTAGTCCAAAATGCAGCAGCAAGAGTTCTTACTAGAACCAGGAAGTATGACCATATTAGCCCGGTCCTGTCCACACTGCACTGGCTCCCTATCAAACATCGTATAGATTTTAAAATATTGCTTATTACTTATAAAGCCCTGAATGGTTTAGCACCTCAGTATTTGAATGAGCTCCTTTTACATTATACTCCTCTATGTCCGCTACGTTCTCAAAACTCAGGCAATTTGATAATACCTAGAATATCAAAATCAACTGCGGGCGGCAGATCCTTTTCCTATTTGGCGCCTAAACTCTGGAATAACCTACCTAACATTGTTCGGGAGGCAGACACACTCTTGCAGTTTAAATCTAGATTAAAGACCCATCTCTTTAACCTGGCATACACATAACATACTAATATGCTTTTAATATCCAAATCCGTTAAAGGATTTTTAGGCTGCATTAATTAGGTAAACCGGAACCGGAAACACTTCACATAACACCGTACTTTCTACATCATTAGAAGAATGGCATCTACGCTAATATTTGTCTGTTTCTCTCTTGTTCCGAGGTCACCGTGGCCACGAGATCCAGTCTGTGTCCAGATCAGAGGGTCACTGCAGTCACCCGGATCCAGTACGTATCCAGACCAGATGGTGGATCAGCACCTAGAAAGGACCTCTACTGCCCTGAAAGACAGCGGAGACCAGGACAACTAGAGCCCCAGATACAGATCCCCTGTAAAGACCTTGTCTCAGAGGAGCACCAGGACAAGACCACAGGAAACGGATGATTCTTCTGCACAATCTGACTTTGCTGCAGCTTGGAATTGAACTACTGGTTTTCGTCTGGTCAGAGGAGAACTGACCCCCCAACTGAGCCTGGTTTCTCCCAAGGTTTTTTTCTCCATTCTGTCACCGATGGAGTTTCGGTTCCTTGCCGCTGTCGCCTCTGGCTTGCTTAGTTGGGTCACTTCATCTACAGCGATATCATTGACTTGATTGCAAATAAAAACAGACACTATTTCAACTGAACAGAGATGACATAACTGAATTCAATGATGAACTGCCTTTAACTATCATTTTGCATTATTGAGACACTGTTTTCCAAATGAATGTTGTTCAGTGCTTTGACGCAATGTATTTTGTTTAAAGCACTATATAAATAAAGGTGATTGATTGATGAGTGGTCCAGAATTGACATACAATAAACATACTCATATTTCTCATATTTACCTTGATATATCTCCAATTTAATAACCTCTGCTGGGACCATTCTTTCATTTAGCCATGTGCTTTACGGAGTATACAAATCTAGAGCACTGAGCCTGGGATTACATTTAATGCAGAGGTGTGGAAATGACAGTGAACCCAAGGGACAAGTGTTCAAGATGTTTAAAATATGTCAAACTAAAAAAAAAAAATATATATATATATATATATATATATATATACATAATATTTGATTTAAATTAATTGGGTTATAATGCATACTTTCTGTTTGAATGTAAAATTATATCAGTATTCAATTGTAAGTGAGATAAGGTTGAAGACCCAAAGTCTGGCCTAGGGATAGAGGCAAAATAGTAAAAAAAACGCATATAAAATGCCTCCTATTTTATATGAAACAACAGAATTGAACAAAGATTTTTTTATATATATATAGGTTCCACTACACATGTAGTAAGTGTGAAAAAAGTGGAAGTGTTTTTTTTATATATATATTTTAATATTTTCTGTCAAGGACAGAAAATGTACCACAGTTGGAGAATAGGTCACTCTGATTTTGCCAAGTAAGACATGTTCCTGGAACAACATCTTCTGATGATCCTGGATCAATATTGTCCAAAAATATAGACTTAACCCAATCCCTACCCTTAAACCTAACCCTACCCATAATTTATTCCCAAAATCAGTGGGAAATGATAGCTGATTAACAAGGGTGTAGAAGCACCTAACTCTGGTTGTAAGCCTAAAACAGATATTTCCCAAAAAGTTATATCTCAATTCTGATTAGTTGATTGGGATTTTGATCCAGGAACATATTGTACTTGGTGAAATCACGCTCGCCTTGGAGAATCACCCATATGTTAACATATATAAAAAACGAAAGTGTTTTTTTAGCAATTGGGATGGTGCCCCACTGGGAGCAGCGGTAATGCATGTATGTCACAGTCAGTCTATGGTTGCAGTATATTAATTCCGCAGCGCCAACAAAAAGCTCGATCAAGAGTGGGACTATGTAACCAGAGTACAAATGCATAGGGATGGTAATTGTTTATATTTTATCGATACTGATAACTGATACTTATCGATACTGTTATCAATACTATTTGGTGCAAAAAAAAAAAAAAGTTATTTTTCTCTTTGCATTTTTTATTTTATTAACATTAAAGGAATAGTTCACCCAAAAAAGAAAATTGTGTCGTCATTGACTCACTCTCCCCACATATTTTATTGAAGGGAAACGACAAGCAACAGCTTCTAATTTGTTAACATTGAAGTATACAGAGAAAAATTTTTTAATTACATTTTATTTTGCCTCTGTTAAAACTTTTTTTTTTTTTAAGTGTGTTGCAGCCATTAAAATATAAATTAGTTTTTATTTACAAAACTTTGTAATTTTTCTTTGTACTTTTGTCAATTAAATAAAAGTTAAAGAGAATTAACCAGTCACAGATTCTTGACTTTATTGCATTTTACAAAATGTCCCAACTTTTCTGGAATTGGGGATGTACATAAATAAGAAAACATAAATAAAAATAATTATTTATTTGCATTTCTCTGTGGATTTATGCATTTATTATTCTTTTTATATTTCCTTGTATATTTATACATTTTTGTGGAAGCTTTGGCATTCCATAGTTTTGCTTGGCAGCTGCTCTGCAGAAAGCTTAGAGCATCTCCAATGAGACACAAAATTTTAAATAAGTAATGGGGGCACAGCCTTTCTTGTCATCACAGGTGTTGACAAACCTATGGACATGTCAATCTAGATTTTTTTAATACAAATTCAGTAATAAAAGCGACATCTTAATGTTTACACATTCTATAATTAAATAATTGTTTAACTTTTGAAATCAATGCCAATAAAACACAAATTTTCCTGATACCAATCTCTCATTTAAACACTGTAAACAAATGTTTGAATAATATATTGAATAATTAAGCACCACCATAATAATTGACAGTGGCTTTGATAGACATATACAATACACCATAGAATATACAGAAAAAGGAACATGTAAATAATCAACTTAATCATTATAATTAATGGGATAAAATATTTTTAAAATCTAGACTTGTCCTATTTTCACACAAAGAAAAGAGATGAAATATTTTACCACAGATAACTTTATATACAGTAATGTACAATAAAGCAAATATCTTTTTATGAGTAAATGCATGACAAAGCAATTATCAGTGGAGCTCATAATAATAAAAAAATGCATTATTAACAATGTTACTACAATTCTGGGTGGCAAAAATGTACAAATGTGCAACAAACATCTGGCTTTTGCACAATTGCTTGTTTAAGTACATACAGAGGAAGGAAATGGAAAGGACAAGCAAAATAAGTATGACCAAGGCAAATGTAGTCAGTCATTCCATTTTGGATAGAAAAAAAAAAACACAAATACTTGTTTGAGGTAATGGTATATACTATACAGAATATACCACAGAAAAATTAGAAAACAAGAAAATTATCATTTTGCACAACTGTATTCAAAATGCTTTAAAATAGTAAAACCATAAAAAATAAAAAAAAAGATTGTCATGAAAGTTTTGTTATGCACTGCAAATGAACAGTTACAAATGGACAGGTGAAACAATTAAAGGAAATTTATAGAATTTGCAAGTAGAAGAACATTCAGTGTCAGGGGTGGACCAGAAATTCAGAAGAACACAGCACAAAATAAACTCTCTCTATAAAGGATTCTTAGAAGACTGAGCGTGGTTGCTTCATGCTGTAATGTGCTTCCATTGCAGACACATATGCAGACTCTGGAAAGAAGTCCTCATGAAACTCTGCCAAAAACCTGAAAGAGTAAACAATATGTAATTCAATAATAAAAGTCAGTTTGAAGCGGAGAAGAAAATAACTGGTGGCCAGGTAAAAAAAAATAAGGTACCAATAATGGCCTCTGATCCAAGGTGGCATAAGCATAAACGTTTATTTTTTTTAAACAGTTTTTTAGTCTGCAGTTTCTGCAATCTTTCTCTCTATGTATGGAGTTGAATGAGTTTTTATGAATATACCATTCAGATTAACTTACCTATTGCCTCACCGGATATATTATACAATAAAAAGTTTTGCTGAATGCAATTGGTTGCCTTTTTTCGAACACTATTTTAAACATGTTACATCTCGAGTTAAATTCAGTACTTGCTTGCATTTATTAATATATATTTTTTTATACTTACGCCTTAAATACTACACTAATTATAAACATATTAGACAAAAAATATTTTAAATGGTAATTAATGGATCATATTTATTCCAAATATATTATGTAGTAATCTTCTCAAAATATTATTTTACTAAAATACAGTACATTAATTTAATTTATAAAAAAGTTACACTACACAAGCTACTTGGTCACTTTATTACTCACCAGGATAAAATGCTACTGTAAAGCATAGCAAGCATAGCAATCAATGCACATTATGTTGTAATGTTACACCATTATACCAAAAACTGCTGCAAACATAATGAAAATCCAGTCTATCCTGCTTAAACCAAGGCCCACCAGATTCATGCAAATATACTGTATATTTTTTTTAAATAATACAATATTTAACTTTTAAATTGTTCAGCAATTCTTTGAAATGTGATGTGTTGTCATGTTTCATCAGAACTTTATAATAATAATAATAATAATAATAATAATAATTAAAGCTGCAAGCAGCGATGAACGGGCCCTTGCACCCGGGCTCCCCGCCAGCGAGTGGCTTTAGTAAAAAGGTGAATGGTGAGAAATATGCATTTAAAGTCATAAATATATGTGAAATATATAAAAGTATATTCCATATATGTGGCAATCTTCCTGTTGCCAGCAGGTGGCGCTATCATTATCATGGAATATTCGCCTTCAGATGTGTTCAGGCCAGGACTCTTATTGAACATGTGAAGTTTGGGGAAGATCGTTTGGGGAGAAAATTCTAAATAACTGACTTCCTGTTGGGATTCGGATTTTGTACCAAGAGACTTTTTCGTAGATATTGGTGTTTTACATGTGTGTACCGATTTTTGTACATGTACGTGAAACATAGCTCGAGGCGCACTCCGTTGAAAGTGTATAGGTGGTGCTATCGAGCCATTTTGCCACACCCGATGGAATATTGGCCTTCAGATCTGTTCAGGCCACGACCCTTATCCCCCATGTGAAGTTTGAGTTATAACATCTTTTATTCCCATGGCGAGACATCGAGCTTCATCACGGTGCCATGGACACGCCTTTTAACAAAAATTCAAGATCTTCACAACTAAACATCACTCAGGTCTTTAGATTAGACTGACCACAAAAAAGACATTGATGTCATAAAATTTCTAGGAGTAGTTTGTCGCAGTGTAAAATATGTCACTTCCTGTTGCCAATAGGTGGCGCTATGACTATAACTGAATATTTAGGGCCCGAGCACCGAGGTGCGAGGACCCTCTTGTATCTGCTTTGTTTATTAGGGCCCGAGCACCGATGGTGTGAGGACCCTATTGTATCAGCTCTGTTTTTAGGGCTCAAGCCCAAAGGAAAAAAAAAACACAACTTGACCCCAAAGAACTTGTTAATTA